>NC_040078.1:106534426-107765141 GCF_003369695.1 Bos indicus x Bos taurus
GGCCTTGCTTACTCCAACTTCCCCGATCTCAGAGCTTGGGAAGGGGATGGAGGATGGAAGCTAGCTCAGAGCATCCTCCAAAGAGCTCCAAACTGACCTTAAAGCACCCTGCTGCTTCCCTCCAAAGACCCCTTCCATGAGGCCCACCTGGTCACCAGTCATTCCCTGCTGCACCTCCAGTCCTGCTCAGCAGTGCAGATTGAGAGAGGAATTAGGCTGAGTCCCTGCCCCAGGAGCTCACAGAGACCCTAGATATGGTGAATGCCCAGGTGAAAACCTTAGCAGTGGGAGCATAAGGCAGTGACTGCCAACTCAGGAAGTCTTGTAGAGGTGGCTTGGTTTGAGCTGATCTTAAAGCCCGAGTAGGTGGACCTTCCCAGACAGGGAAACAGGATGAGCAAAAGACACACGGTCGATGTCTTTGAAACTGAGTGAGAAAGTAAAATGCAGGATCTTTAGGAGAGGAGTTGGGAAGATGCCAGAGACCCACAGAGGGCCTTGAGTGCTGCATTAAAAAGTCCAGATCTTATTCAGTGGGGTTGCTGCTGCTGCTGCTGCTAAGTCGTGTCTGACTCTGTGCGACCCCATAGACAGCAGCCCACCAGGCTCCCCCGTCCTTGGGATTCTCCAGGCAAGAACACTGGAGTGGGTTGCCATTTCCTCTTCCAATGCATGAAAGTGAAAAGTGAAACTGAAGTCGTTCAGTCGTGCCCGACTCCTAGCGACACCATGGACTGCAGCCTACCAGGCTCCTCCATCCATGGGATTTTCCAGGCAAGAGTACTGGAGTGGGGTGCCATTGCCTTCTCCAGTGGGGTTAGAGGTCTTAAAATTAGGCTCCATGAAGACCCATGTTTCAGGGTGTCTGCTTACAGATGAAGTCAATTCATTTTCTTTCTTCCTCAAACTATGTTTTACAAAAGTAAAAATATGTGATAAAACTCAGCTCACTCAAATGTGTTGGTGGACATGTTAGCACCTTGCAGACCGCCAGTGTGTTACCTTATGCTACAGGTCGATGATCTCTTTTAGCAAACCTCAGAATGAAGTTTTTATGGTGATCTGTTTTAAAAGAAGAGTATCGTGAGATTGCTGACAACTGTGGTTGAGTTTCCTGAGGCTTGTAGTTTAAAATAGAACAAAACAAAAAAGCCTTTTTACCATTCGCAGCCACTTATTGGTATGAATCAGGACTTTCTCAATGCTGTGCAAAACCCAGCAAATTGAAACATAAACAAACTGACTAGATGATGAAGTTTAAATTCTCACTGGCCTCCTGTATTCATTGGTGGACATTAAATATAAATATACCACAAACATCTGAATACATAATACATTTGAATTTATGTGTGTGAAAGTGAAAGTTGCTCAGTTGTGTCTGACTCTTTGGGACCCCATGGACTGCACCATGAAATTCTCCAGGCCAGAATACTGGAGTGGGTAGCCTTTCTCTCGTCCAGGGGATCTTCCAAACCCAGGTCTCCCACATTGCAGGTGGATTCTTTACCAGCTGAGCCACCGGGGAAGCCCAAGAACACTGGAGTGGGTAGCCTATCCCTTTTCCAGGGGATCTTCCTGACCCAGGAATTGAACCGGGGCCTCCTGCATTGCAGGCAGATTCTTTACCAACTGAGCTGTCAGGGAAGCCCTATTGAATTCATGGTATGAATTTATACCAATAAAATATGGTACTATATGGTTTACATATTGGGGCTCTCCCAAAAAGTTTATTTGCATCAATGTCAACCTACTTTTTAAACAAGTATGAAAACCATTATGAGCTACTACAGGATTTTTCAACAAGGGATTAACTTGGTTCGTTTTCATTTTAGCAAGGTCACTTTGGTAAAGTGAGGCTGTGTTTGTGGATGGCTTGGAGAGGGTGTGCCTGGTAACAGGCAGAGCAGTGAAGAGGCTGGTTCCTGCCTGGGGAGGAAGCTGGACTAATGTCACAGCCTCAGGGATGGAAAGAAGGGGATGGAGACTAGGGTGGTGAGTGGAGCTCACCAGTCCGTTTCCTCCGGGAGCTCAGGCCCAGTCGTCAGTTATGACCTCTCGGTCAGTCCCTGGACCTTGCTGTTCTCTGGGTGGCAAGGAGACTGGCGGCTTCCTGGCCCCTACTCCTTCCTGTGGGAACCCCTCCCCCCACTGGCTATTTTGGGGGCTTTGGGCCTCCTGGGCTGGTCTGGCCTAGACTTATTCTCATCCCCCGGCTCCTGAGTGAAATAGTTAACCCTGAAGGTCTATATGAGGCCCTCACCTCAAGAGGTCAGAGGACTTCCTAAGTCCAGACCTATCTTGTTCCCCTCTCCTCCAGCAATTCTTCTGTCTCTAAGTCCTTCTAGAAACAGCAGTTTGTGGCCATGTTCCTATCTTGGGCCCAACAGGCAAAATCCCAGGGCCTCAATGCGAGCTCTTCGGGCAGGCAGGTGGGGCCAGGTTGCCCTGCATGACGCCTCAATCTTGTCCCTGAAGCAGGAGTAACCAGCCGGTTCCCCAACACCACTCCAGTGAAAGACAGAGAGAGCTGGAGGGACCTGGCTTCTTGGAGTCCAGAGCTCTTAAACTGAGACCTTGGTCTGGCATAGAGGGTCTTTCTGATCCATGGTTCAGTCCGATGTCTGGACTTCTTCCTGATTTCTGGAGGAACTGCCCTGAGGTACACCTGATGGCATTTGACAGGGTGGCCTCCCTCTGCAGCGAGGTCCAAGGACATCTCTAGGTGCTTGGCTTCTCCCCAGCTCTGAGCAGCCCCTTTCCCCTGTTCTTTCAGCTCTGCCTGGAGCCTGGACAGGCTGTTCCTCTCTTCCAGCTGGGATCTGAATTTTCCACAGCATCTAAGGCCCTCTAGGCCCTTAGACTCCTCCTCACTTGTACAGAGTCAGAGCAGGCTAAGCAGGAGAGCAGGGTCCCATCCTGGGACTCTCCATTTTGGGGGTAAAGAGTCCTACCCTTTGAAACCTCCGTCTGAAGGCATGGTGCCCCTCACCAGTTCCCCCAGATCTGGAAAGGGAGGCCAGGAGGGTAGGGAAGCATCCAGGACAGTGGATATAGCAGGGGTTGGGGTCTTCCAGGAGTGCTTGAGGAGGGGAGTAGAGGTGGGTGGTGCTGCTGTGTGGACGGAGGCCAGAGGCTTAAGATCTTATCCTGGCTCTGCTGTGGCTTTGCTGGATGACCTCGAGTAATACTCTGCCCGTCTCTGGGCCTCTTTCCCCATCTGTCAAAGAAGGAAGTGGAGACTCCTGGGACTGAGGCAGCTGGGATCTTTTTCTTGCAATGGCCAGAGGTGGGATGCAATGGGATATGTGCAGGTCAGCCGGAGAAGACCCAGGACACAGCAGTCTGGCAGGGACTGTGGGACAGAAAGTGAGGAGCGAGACCTTGGCTGGCTGCCTGGGCTGGAGCGGCGGCTTGGGAACCTGCCTGAAGGGGCTGGGAGGGCAGCTGGCTCTCTGTCCTTGAAGGGGTGATGGGCTGTCCCTGGGGCAGTAAGTCCAGGGGGCGAGGCAAGCTCAGCTCCTGCCTTGAAGGCCAGCAGACCTCCTGGGTTTCTGAGAGCGGGTCTCCCCACCCCCCTCGCAACTGTACTCTTACCGTCCCAGGCCATCCCTCTATTACCCCTTTTCTTTAATTTTTACCTTCCTTCCTTGAAGGCTCACAGTGGCTAAGGGGGTTGGGAGGTACCCAGCCCAAGGACACACAGACACTGGGGGTGGTTGGTGGCTGACAGAGTTACTGGGCTGAGCCCCAGATGACGGTCACCTGTCCTGCCAACACCTTAGACTCGCCCTGCTGGCCCCACACACTGTCTTGAATGGGGTAAAAGTCAAATGCAAACTGAGGTCTGCCTCATGAGTCTGGGGACTCTGGTCTTCTGTTCCTACTTTGAGGTTCTAAAGCTTCATTAGCCACTATGGCTACTTAAGTTTAAACTGATTAAAATTATATGCAATTAAAAATTCAGTTCCTCCTTCTCACTGGCTGCATTTCAAGTGGCTCTCTAGCCACATACAGCCACACGGACAGTGCTGGACATTTCCATTTTCACAGAGAGGTCTATTGGACATTGTTCCTCTAGAGGAGGCATGGACCTCTGCCTTGGGGATAGATCATAAGCTCCCTGGGGGCGGGGATCACATCTGTATGGTCCCCCAATCAGTGCCTGTCACATGGTCATCACTCAGTGTTGTCAACTGATTGGGACCCAGGCTTGACTCCAGAGAGAAAAATTGGGATTGACTGCGTGGCTGCCAGGGCTGCTAGGAGCAGGCCACAATGCAAGGTCCATTTATGAGCCTTGCCCCCAACTTGAGTCCCTGCTTCCTCATCTGTCGAATGGGAACCATGGTCCCAAGATTGCTCAAGTCACAGAGATGTAGTGGGACTCTCTAGACAACTGTGAGTCCCTTGGGGACCTGCATTCTCATCCTCTGCAGGGATTATGCAGGGTCCGGCTGCTGCCTGTGGCGGCATTCCCCTCTCCCTATTCCACAGGAGGTGCTGAAGGAGTTCTGAGACCCTCGTGGGCCCCTGAAAGAAAGCCTTCTGGCATCTGGCACCTGCCTACTCTTCTGGGCTCAGCTACACTCTGCCCCCATGCACAGGGCTCTGCTCACCTTTGTGAAGGCACGGCATGTGTTCACAGCTCCTCATGCCTTCCTTCACCCCACTCCTCCTTCAAGGCTCTGCTGAGACGCCACCTCTCCCATAGCAGCTTCCTCTGAACTTTGCTTTCGCCTGGTTCTAGCATTCATTTCAGGTCCTTTTGCACCTCTGTTTACCCATCTTTCTCCCCCACCAGCTTCTGACTCTCAGGGCAGGAGCCGAGTCTCTACCAGGACCATCCTCAGGCAGAGCCCAGGTGCTTGGCACAAAGAAACAATAATAAATGTTTATCAAATCTGCGTCAACTCAAACAGTATTCTCTGAGCGTCTACTATATTTCAAGCAATTTGAACAGTTAAGGGCACTGCAGTGAAGTTTCTTGTTCGTGTTAAATTTGTTATGGCAAATACTGTCTTTCATTAAAATAAATTGCTTAAAAGTTCAGAGACATTAAATATTTACTGAGCACCTACTATATGCTAAGCACAGTTTGGAGGACTAGAGATACAGTAAATGAACAAGATAACTCTGGTTCCTGCTCCCTCATAACTTAAGCATGGTTCCTGCTTCTAGAACTCTGCCTAGAAACGGAAATAGTTAAATAAGCAATTGCACTTCCCTGGTGGCTCAGTGGTAAAGAATCCACCTGCTAATGCAAGAGACTCTGGTTTGGTCCCTGGGGTCAAGAAGAGCCCCTCGAGTAGGAAATGGTAACCCACTCCAGTATTCTTGCCTGGGAAATCCCATGGACACAGGAGTCTTGTGGATTACAGTCCTTGGGGTCGCAAAAGAGTCAGACACGACCTAAGGACTCAACAACAACAACAGATAAGCAATTATGTATATTAACATATATGCACATATATAGTTGTTGTCAGAGGTTTATTGAAAATATTACAGCAGAGCAGAAAGATTCAAATGGCTCCACATGGTCTTTTGAAATTCATCCCAGCTGTAGGCTGAGTGACCGGCAGATTGGACAGACTACCAAAGTCCAGGAGATTCAGCATTTCCTTAGTGTCAAGCATCTACATCAATGAATTATACTAAAAGGAAAAAATTTACTAAGTTTACTAAAATTTTACTAAAAAGGAAATTGGTAGGAAATGTAGCAAGCCCATTACTAGGGATAAGGGACAGTTTTGTAAAGATGATATGTAGTTTGAGACCTGAGGGTTGAGTAGAAGTTGGCTGGATGGGGAGTCAGGGAAAGAGCAAATCAGGCAGAGAAAACATCCAGTGTAAAAGTTCAGAAAAGGGGTGGGGGAAGATGTGCTCAGACATAGAAAGGTCAGATAGAGCAAAGCAGGGTAATGAGAAGGTAAGAGAGGAGACAGAGGTAGGAGTCTCATGAAGGGCTTCCTACTCCATCCTCAAGGCTGCTGATCAGAGTGTGAGAAGAATTTGATGACAGTGGGTGCATGTGTGCTAAGTCACTTCACTTGTGTCTGACTCTTTTCGACTCTATGGACCGTAGCCCACCAGGCTCCTCTGTCCATGGGGTTCTCCAGGCAAGAATATCGGAGTGGGTTGCCATGCCCTCCTCCAGGGGATCTTCCCAACCCAGGGACTGAACCTGTGTCTCTTATGTCTTCTGTATTGGCAGGCAGGTTCTTTACCACACAGAGGGCACTACTGAAGGGGGTGGGCATGATCAGATCTGAATTTGAGAAAAATCCCCTGACAACAATATGGACCACATATTGGAGGGAATAAGAAATGGTGATGGCTGGCCCATGGTAGGGAAGACGGGAAGAAGTGGATGGATTCTAGTAGAGTGGATAGGTTTTGGTGACTGATTGAAGGGAAAGGGAGCAGAGGAAGAGGGAAGACTTGAGGTTGACTTCTGGGCTCTGGGCTGGGGGATGAGTGATTGGTTGTGCGGAGCACTGAGATGAGGAAGAGGGGAGCGGGGTGAGGCTTGAGGGTGGACAGATTGCTGTCCTTGGGAATTCAGCCTTGGGCATGATGAGTTTGAGTGTTTGTTAGTCAACTGGGCAGTTAGAAATAACAGTCTGGAGCTCAGGAGAAAGATCTAGGCTGGAGACAGATTTTCTTCTATAATTGTCATGCTTCTGGGCGCCATTTCTTCCCAGGGGCGTGTAGCTCCCATTTTATAAAGGACACCTTCTGAAGACCATCTTGAGCATCAATCATACTCTGGCTGCTTACACTGTATTCATTTTTCTGTCATGTCAAGCTGGGCAGCTAGACTGCAAACTCCCTGAGGACATGGCCTCCCACCAGATTGTCCTCCTCCTTGGGGAGCCATCGTCTCCCCCCAGTCCCCAGCTGGGTCCTTCACAGAGGGGATCCTGATCTAGGTCTGTCCCTGCCCAAGACTGGGCTCCTTTAGGGCAGAGGCCAGGCCTGGGCTCTCTCCCTGCCCCAGTTCCCAGAAAGGCTGGTACATGAGACCCGCCTCAGGGAAGTCTGAGGGTAGACCCCTTCTCCTGCATCCCTGCAGCCCAAGCCCCAGAATGCCGTCACCATCGCTGTGTCCTCCCGAGCCCTGTTCCGCATGGACGAGGAGCAGCGGATCTACACGGAGCAGGGCGTGGAGGAATACGTGCGCTACCAGCTGGAACACGAGAACGAGCCCTTCAGTCCTGGACCAGCCTTCCCCTTTGTGAAGGTGAGGGGCAGTCCCACCACTGGCCATACAAAGCCTTCATGGGCATTAGCTAAAAGCCCTCCCACGGGAGTTGGGGTTGGTAGATTGCATTTAGGATGGATAAACAAGGTCCTACTATATAACACGGGCAACTATATTCAATATCCTGTGATAAACCATAATAGAAAAAATAGGAGAAAAGGAATGTATAAAAAAGTATATTCTGCCGCAAATCTTGTTATAATTTCAGACATAGTATTCATCCAAGGAACACTGTTTTTGTTGTGTTTTAATCTTTATTTATTTGGCTACACCGGGTCTTAGCTGTGGCATGCGAACTCTTACTTGTCACATGTGGGATCTAGTTTCCTGTCCAGGGATCAAATCTGGGCCCCCTGCATTGGGAGCCCAGAGTCTTAGCCACTGGACCACCAGGGAAGTCCCCCCAAAGAACACTGTCTTTTATTACAGATTAACTAGAGAGGAACATAATAATGTAACTGAAAAATACCTTAATCTAATATATTGAACTATTTTATATTTTGTATTTATGATTATCTACTGAATTTGCTTTCACTTAAAGAAATCTTAATTACTTCTTATTTTTTTAAAAATAAAAGCACTCCCTTAGGGGTTTGAGTAAAGGAAAAGGGTCCCCTCTGGGTAGTGCTACCCCACAGGAGCGTGACTTGGCAAGGGGACAGCCATTGTGAGAAGAAGAGTCCTCCCCATCCCCTGAACGAATGCAGCCCCACTTCAGATACCCAGCTTAGTTCATGGAACCTGAGATGAATTTCGACTTCCACTCACCCTTTTAGTGAGGTGTCAAAATCTAATAATTTACATTATTGAATGGGCAATAATCAACCCATACAAGGACAGAGATTAGGAGGTGATAGTCCATGTCCACTGATCTGACCTCGAGCCCAGCCCCTGACTTCCCCTCCCCTCCAAGCATTGGATCCCAGCCCACCCCTCATCCACAACCCTGGCTACTAACCCCAGGCATCAGTCCCTGGGGAGTCTGAGCCCTAGGACCCACTTTCCCATCCAGGCTCTGGAGGCTGTGAACAGGCGGCTGCGGGAGCTGTACCCTGAGAGCGAGGACCTCTTCGACATCGTCCTGGTGACCAACAACCACGCTCAAGTGGGTGTCCGTCTCATCAACAGCATCAACCACTATGGTAAGCATGACAGCTTTGGCCATGACATGATCCCTAGCGGACACCCAGGGTTGGCATCCCAGCTCTGCAGGGTGCAGGTATGCCCACTGGAATCTTAAGCCCAGTGGGGTTCTGGTAAATAGGCTCTTTCAAAAAACAAAACCACCCCTCCCCAGACTCTGATCATAGCGTTGCCATTTTCAGGGTGTTAATATTCCCATTGTGGCTGATGTCCAGCTATCAATAACTGAACAATCTAACTGGCTCCAAAGTCCCTGAATGTTTGACATTTGGCCCTTGTAAGCTGGTACAAGCCAGCTCCAGCACATCCTTGCACAGGCCCCACTCCCTTTGCGATGCAATTGGATATTTGCTGCCTCTGTGTCTCAGTTTCTCTTTGCAGTGGGGCTGACAGGTCTTACAGGGCTGTTGGGGGAGGCAGGTGCAGTCGTCAGAGTGAACAGACTTTGTGTCTTAGTCCAAACTCTTGACTGAAAGTAATGGACCCTCTAGAGCCAGCCTTAGCTCAAGAGAATGATTTCTTACTAGGTTATTGGAGTGCCTCTTGGAACCACAGGGAAGGAAGTAAAACTGAGCCCAAAGGGCCTGAATCCAAGTACTGGTAATCTCTCCAGGGCTCTTTTTCTCTCTGGACCACAAGAGCCCTGATTTCTGCTTCTCTCAGCAAACCCATTCTTATTTTCCTTTGTTGTCTCTTTTTCTCTTTCTCCAAACTGTGTTTCTTTGCTTTTCTTGAATATGGCCCAAATTTACAAGTTTACGAGTCCTTGTTTTCAGCAAGCAAGAGAACCAGTTGGCATTGTTTTAATCCTAATTTCAAACTCTTGGAAGCAGGGGTGATATTAAAAATATTTACCCACTTTGTGACACAAGCTCCGAGGAATAGGATGGACACCACCTATGGTACTGAGGCAGGGTCCTGAAGGACCCCTGCTGTGCCCTTCCAAGGTGGACCGTCGTGTGTGAGGGGCTGGGGCAATGATGCGGTAACTCCGTGGGTTCAGAGCAGCAGCTGTTGACTGACAAGCAAAGTTTTACAACCTGCACAGACATGGGTACCAGTGACTATCAACCCAGGCTGGAAGAGAATCTGACTGGCCCAGCCTGAGGCAGGTGCCTACCCCGATACAATCAACTACGATCAGGAAGGATTGACCGTGAATCACATGGCTGGGGACCTGCCTTTGTAGTACTGTGGTTCCCTGACAAGGGGATGTTACTGTGAGCCAGGCAGCTCCTTCAGAGATGTGGTCATCCCCATTTCATGGATGAAGGATGGGGGAAGCTCAAAGAGGGGAACGCTGGCCTAAAATCGCTCAGAGAATCACTCTGCTGCCCCACCACCACTCAGAACCAAGATGGCATCCACTGGACACGGAGGGACCACTCTGAGGTGCTGAGGGTTGACCCAGACATCACCTGGCTCCTCTCTACCTCCTCCCCAGACCTGTTCATCGAGAGGTTCTGCATGACAGGCGGCAACAGCCCCATCTGCTACCTCAAGGCCTATCACACCAACCTCTACCTGTCGGCTGATGCAGAAAAAGTGCAGGAGGCCATTGATGAAGGTAAGTCAAGCTGGAGAAGCAGAGTGTGGGGGATCTGGCAAAAAGGAGTGTAGGGAGCCAGTGTCAGAGATGGGCAGCCTAGTCCTAAAGCTCTGAGCAGGCTCTAGGGGTTGCCATGGTAACTGGAAGGGCAGTACCTCCCTTAATTCCTATGGCCTGTCCTGTCAACCCTGAGAACAAGGTCCCATCTGTTTCACTCATTGCCCATCTAGTTCCCTCTCCCACCTCCTGCCCTACCATGTTGAGGATGCTTTTACTCATCCACATCACCCAGCCGTCAGTTTCTGTGGGAACCCTCTTTGCAGCCCAGAAAGCTATTCCCTTCTAAAAAAATCCTCCAGATCAGTAGGAGTTCTGATTCCTGTGTGACCATGGGCAGCCTCTGTCCCTCTCTGGGCCAGTGAGGAAGGAGATCAGTACTTTTCCAGCAAAGCGTAGAGCAAAGTGAGTCAGTTATGCATATATTCATTCTTTTTTTAGATTCTTTTTTCATATAGTTATCACAGAATATTGAATAGAGTTCCCTGTGCTATACAGTAGGTCCTTGTTGGCGCTTTGTCTTGTATATAGTAGTGTGTGTATGTTCATCCCAAGCTTCTAATTTACCTCTGCCACCAATATTTCCCCTTTGGAAATATTGTTTCCAAATAAGTTTGCTTTGCAGCCAACAATGTGTTCGCTTACTTCTTCCTCTCTCATGCTATCTCCTGCCTAGAAGCCTGGCCTCTCTCCCTGCTGAGGCTTACTCACCTGAGCTGCATGGGGCTCCAAGAGGCTTTCTTTAAGCCCAAAGCAGAACCCATTTTCCTAGACAGATGTCACACCCTCTGGTTGAGACCTTGGCACTGTCCTGCTTGAGTCCCTCTATATGTCTTTAAGTTAAGCCCAGGCTGGGGAGCAGGGCATAGTCAGAAGGGAGGCCCTGCTCAAGATCAGATGATTCTGGTTCATCCTGGCTCTAGCACTGGCAAAGCTGAGAAGGAAGCTGGCCTGATGTCCAGGGCCTGAGCTTGCTTATAGCATCCTCAGGCTAAGTGAAGGTGAGGTGAAGTCGGCATTGCTCACTCCTCCCAAAGCTCTGCCTCTTCCCAGGCCTAAGGACCCTAGATCCCCAAAGAGCAGGGCTGACGTGGCCTTTGGAGAGGTAAACAATCAAGGATGGGCTGAGCACATTGGCCAGGTCTCCAGCCTCCTGAAACTGCTCTCTGTCATCCAGTGAGCTCTAGTCTGGAGCTAGGGTTCGCAACAGGCATACTGGACCCCATGGAGAAGTCCAGAGTCTGTACTGAGTCACATGTCAATAGTGCTGCCTCCCATGGCCACCCGGGTTACCCCAGGGAAACTTTAAAGACCAGGCAGCCCTAAGGAGGGCATGTAGGGGTGGTTTACCTGCTAAGTCGTGTCCTATTCTTGCAACCCCATGGATTGTAGCCTGCCAGGCTCCTCTGTCCATGGGATTTCCCAAGCAAGAATATTGGAGTGGGTTGCCATTTGCTTTTCCAAGGGGTCTTCCTGACCCAGGGATCAAACCAAGATCTCCTGTGTTGCAGGCGGATTGTTTACCATACCAGGGAGTAAGGCATACCTGGCTGTAGACTAGGAGCTGCCCACAGTGCCCCCACCCCAGACTGAAGCCTGGGATCCCTGGACAGAGATGAAGCATCCTTAATTTTATCTGGGTCTAGAGAGGGTGAGGGTCTTGCAGGAACCAATAGTAAGAGAGTAACTGAGGCCCAGCCAGGGTCAGGAGTCCTTCCTGTAGATCTACATCAGGGGCCTGTGAGGAGCCCCAGGAAGGACAGTGGTGACCTGGGGGGCCCTGCCTTCTACTCAGGACTGATATTCAACTGTCCACACCAGTCTGCCCTTTCTAGAGTGTCGAAAGGCCCCCATACTGATGCATAAAGATAAATAGCTCCTGCCCTGTGCCTTCCAAGTGCCCTCCTGTTCGCTGGGAGCCCCTCGCCCCAGACCTTCCCTCAAAGCAGCAACTAAAGGGGAAACCCTGGCTTAGTCTGGGGTCCTCAGAGCCCTACTCAGAGATAAAGCCACTTTCCATTCCTTTTTTTTTTTTTTGGCCTCATTTCATGTAGCATGTGGGATCTTAGTTCCTCAACTGAGGATCAAACCTGCATCCCTGACATTGGAAGCCCAGAGTCTTAACCACTGGACTGATAGGAAACTCCCTCCGCTGTCCACTCTTACTGGCCTGTTTTGTAATATTCTGAATGTTGGCCCTCCTTTGCTGGGCCCTGAGTCCTGGGTGAGGCAGATGGGGCGACGATAGGGTGAGATAGCCCTCTCCTGGCCCCCCAGGCAGCTGAGGTGGGTGTCGGGGTGCCTATTACCCAGATGAGGGGGGACAGTCTTGCCTCTCTCCATGCAGGGATCGCAGCGGCCACCATCTTCAGCCCCAGCAGGGACGTGGCTGTGTCCCAGAGTCAGCTGCGCGTGGCCTTCGACGGGGACGCTGTGCTTTTCTCGGACGAGTCAGAGCGCATCGTGAAGGCCCATGGGTTGGACAGGTTCTTTGAGCATGAGAAGGCTCACGAGAACAAGCCTTTGGCCCAGGTGCTCCACACACTCCTGGGAACCCTTCGGTGGAGGAAGGAAGCTCCCCAGAACCTGCCCTTGGCTGGAACCTCCAGCCCAGAGTCAAACCCCAAGCTCAGCCCAGAATCCAACCAGGGCCCCTCCCCAGGCCTCCAGCGAGCCTTTCTCTCACCTTGACCCCTGGCCCCCCTCAGTAAGCTTCTACCTCTTCTCTGAGCCCCCACTGCTCTCATGACATTCCTACCCCCTCTTTGAAGCCCCCATTCTCTCTTGAAGCTGCTCTCTGAAGCCCTCTGCCTCTTTGCAGCTCCTTTATGAAGTCTCTGTCCATTTCCTGGAGTCCCCATCCTCTTGCTAAATTCCCATCCCCTCTCTGAAGGCCTCTATCTTCTTTCTGGGTCTCCATCCCTTCTCTGAAGTCCCCATCCCTCTCTGAATGCCTCACCCTCTCTCTCTCTGAAGCTGCCCTTCCCTCTCTGAGATTCCCCCACCCCTCTGAGCAGGGTCCCATCCTCTAAAGAAGCCCCCGATTCCCTCACTGGAGGAAAGGAAGAGCCAGACAAGTGTCCCTCCTCGGGGCAGGGAGATCCAGCTGGTGTGGGGTCTGGGGCAGCCCGTCTGCTCTGGACCATACCAGCCCTTCTCACTTTCTGTCTTCCATCCATTGGCCAGGGGCTCGGGGATCCTCACTCACCCTCAAACTACTCAGAGTCTCCCTAAGAGCAGAACATGACCTAGAGCTGGTGGAAATCCCCTGGGGTCGGAACTACTGGGATTCTCCAGCCCTTGGGGAGCTCCTGTCTATGCCTTTAACAAAAATCTGGGTGCTCAGTAACCCCAAAGTCCCTCTCTCCAAGAGCTCAGCTGGCTTTAGCTATGACCCCTGAGTGTTCATTTCACTTCCTTTCTTGTTGGTCCTTCCTAAATCCTTGGGAATCCAGAGCAGGACGGTTTTGTGGGGTTTTTTTTGTTTGTTTGTTTGTTTTACATTAAGTGAGAGGCAGAGCCCCAGGAGACCTCTGCTTTCCCCAGGTCACCCAGCAAGTGAGGGGTCTCCAAGATTAGAAGCACACCTTTCCTGATCCTTTCCCTGATCCTACGAAACTGGAGCACGACACTCTGAGCCACCCATGCGCCCCAGGAGCAGGGTCGATACTGGGCAGTGACACACTGGTCTGTCTGTCCCAGTAGTCTGCAACCAGAATCCATTCTGTTTAAAGGGTGCCCATGCCATAGTTACTAAATATTTTTAATCTCCTCCCTGCTGATGAGCACAAAAGCCACACTTACAGAGCTGTAGGACAGACACCCATATACCTGGTGGGCTGCTATAGTAGCAGGGGCCCAGGTGTGTTTTTTCTGACACAGCAGTGTGGACACCTAGAATGCCGTGGGTACCTACAATCCAACTGATGCATGCAGTAGCCTGAGCAGGCAGAGCAGAACTGAGAGATTAATAGGGATCCTGCAAAACACTCCAACCACAAACAGCAAGATCTTAGTGCTGTAGGGAGCCCAGCTGGTGAGGGGGCAAAGTGTTTGGGAGATGGGTAAGCTCATAGCGTTCCTTCACCTTCTTGTAGGGCCCCTTAAAGGGCTTCCTGGAGGCACTGGGGAGACTGCAGAAGAAGTTCTACTCCAAGGGCCTGCGACTGGAGTGTCCGATTCGCACCTACTTGGTGACAGCACGCAGTGCAGCCAGCTCGGGGGCCCGGGCTCTCAAGACCCTGCGCAGCTGGGGCCTGGAGACGGATGAGGCCCTGTTCCTTGCGGGAGCACCCAAGGGCCCCCTTCTGGAGAAGATCCGCCCGCATATCTTCTTTGACGACCAGATGTTCCACGTGGCTGGGGCTCAGGAGATGGGCACGGTGGCCGCCCACGTGCCTTACGGCGTGGCTCAGACATCCCGGCGGACCTCACCTACGAAGCAGGCCGCCCCAGCGCAGTAGCTGAGCCACCAGCGCCACCCAATGGACCTTTCTGGTTCCCCACCTCTCTGCCCTTCTGCATGTCTGCCCTCATCCCTGGGAGTGAGGTACCTGTAGAACACTGCAGACGGGGCCAGCATCCTCACCAGCCCTCCTTTTAGGCAAACACTGTGCCATGATCCTGGCTCAGAAAGTAAGACTGTGCACAGTAGCTGGGTTTCAGGGGGAAGTTGATGAGACTGAGGGTGGGAGAGTCAGAGCAGCCAGGATGCCTCAAGGAGGGCTGCTGAAACTAGCTCAGTGTAGTACAAAGAAATGGGATCTGGCTTCTAAGCTCTGTCTTGGCAAATTAAGTGTATGACTTTAAGCTCCCTTGCAAGGGACTCTAGGATGAGGTGGCCTGCCCCTGAGGTGCACTGGTGAACACTCCGTCCTTGCAGGAACCCCTGCAGCCCCTTCGTCACCATCTCCGAGGAGAACGCTCACTACTTGATGAGTCAGTTTCCCCATCTTCTAGGTGGTCTTCAAACTCTCCTTTAGCTAAAGAAGCTTGGGTTTTATGAGATTGCCCTTTTTGAAGCAAGCATTGTATGCTGGGGCTGCTCCTGATATATATGGTGCTTTTGTACAAGTTATAGAAGGATGAGGTCTTTGGAATGAATTACGAAAAGAGAACCATTCCTGTGAACTGACCCAGACCACACTGGGGTGCACAGCTTGGTTAGCAGGATATAGGCTGGATTTCAGCACCTGCTGGCTCCTCAGCCCAGAGGCCTTTGTCAAATGGGCAAGATGCACAATCAACCACAGCCACTTCCCTACAGTTTTACACATTTGGGAACCACTGGACTAGACGACCTGTCTGCTTCCTGCGATCCCCTGAGTTATCAAGGGTCAGCAGACAGGTGCAGGAGTTTGTGGAAGGAGTGGAGTGAATTTAACCTGCATGCAAACTCTCCTATGGCCAGCAGGGGGCACTGCCTGATCAATGCTTCCTTTGCTTTTGTGTGTTTTTTAGCCAAATTTGATTTGTTCCTCCCTGCCAACTCTCTCATCTCAGCCCTTACTCCCTCAGTGGTTGTATCCTGCTCTGCTGCCAAGCAGCCGTGTTGGTGGAGGAAGCAGTGGAGAACTGGTGTTTACCATGGCAATCCACTCCAGCACTCTTGCCTGGAAAATCCCATGGACGGAGGAGCCTGACAGGCTACAGTCCATGGGGTCGCAAAGAGTTGGACATAGGCTACAGTCCATGGGGTCGCAAAGAGTTGGACACGACTGAGCCACTTCACTTTCACCTTTCATTGTGAGCTCAAATGCATGGAAGAAAGCTCAATGACTGAAGTGGGAAGTCATCCAGGATTAGCCTGAGGGAAGGCCTGCCTGGGGTAATGTAGGAAGTGTGAAGAGGTCTGGTTTGGGCTGTGGCTGATTAGTGAGGAAGGAGTGAAATGTCCACTAGCAAGATTCTCCAGCGCTGGGATTCAGAGTGGAGGTGGTGAGCTCACTGTCTCTAAAGACGCTGCGCAGGGACTCCAGGATGAGGTGACCCGGTGGGCTTGCAGGATCCCCTGCGGCGCCTTTGCCACCACTTGCAGGGGAGAACTCTCATTGCTTGATGAATCAGCCTCTTCCTTTGCTGACAAGCCTGGCTCTCTCTGGAGAGAAAGTGGGAGCTCCAGTGATTAATCCCACAGGAAGACCCAGAGGGATAAGCAGACATCAGTGGTGGGGACTGATTGTCTAGCTCCCCAGGGGGAATCCCAGCTGTGAGCAACCACTTTATGAGGCAAGCCAAAGGTGCGATTGGAGGTGTGTGCAGGGGAGCTGGAATGCTTCTGGGGGCAGGGAAAGGAGTGATGGGCAATGTGGAGCCTGTCCTTTGTCCTTTTGAGGACTCAGCCCAGGGTCCGAACGGCCCAGGTTCTGGGCAATGTAGGGCATAGTAGCAGAGTCAGACAAATAACCCAGGAGGGAGAACAAAGCGAGAAGACTGAGCTGGCTCTGGAAATGAGCGGCAGTTTGTGTGAGAAGAGTCCTGGGCTCGCTGTCCCTCTCAGTGCTGGAGCAGCCAGGAGTCTGACTGTGGGGAGGAAGGGTAAGACCGTGCCGTGGGTGGGGAGTGGAAGGTGCTGAGGCAGCTCTGCTGACGCCTTATCAGGGAATGAGCAAGTGATAAAGGTGTCCTTGCACAAGGTCATTCCCAGCCACAGCCAGGATCCTCCCCGGCCTCCAGTCAGAGGCCCTGGTCGGGAGCTCTTTCCTCTGCCGAAGCCCTTGGCCCAGCCAGAGATACTGTGAGGCCTGAGGACGACCTCGAGGAGATGAAAAGGAAGTGAGGGAAGGAGCTCAGCCCCAGTCACCCTTGCTCTTGGCCGAACCACACCAAGGCCTTCTGCCTCGCCTCCCTCTGGGGTCAGAATCACCGGTTGGATGAGCCTCTGGGGCTCTCAGAGCTGGCCGGTAGCCATAAGAAGCCTGAGAGTCTGGGCACAACCGCGGCTCACTGCTTGGACTGGGCTGAGTGAGCAGGGTGGACACGTGCACTCCGAGGGCAGCACCAGATGTCACCTAATTAAGACACACCCCAGGGACTCTGAGGCCAAGAGGTCCTGCCTCTAGGGCCTCGTGATTACAGGGCTGATTCTTCCAGGGCTCTCGGGAAGCAGGAAGATATGACGTGGAAAGCAGCAAGATAAGGTGCGCTAAAAGCTATCTATTTCACTGGAGCACGGTTAATAGACTTGGACAGCCCTGGGCAATGAGAGACACGAGGGTCCAAAGTCTATAATTGAAACCATAAATGAGCATTTCAGGCCTGGAAGAGCTTTCAGTGGCTGCCATAAAAGGCCAGAAGTCCTGGGGGCAGGCTGAGGCAGCTGCCAGACACACCTTCTGATCATTTCAAGTGGTGAGGAGGTGTGCTGGGGAGAAGATTGTTAATTGTGTCAGCAGGCAAATTAAAAGTGAACGTGAAAGAGGAGAGTGAAAAAAGCTAGCTTAAAACTCAAGATTCAAAAAACAAAACAAAACAAAACAAAAAAACCTGAAGATTCAAAAAGTGAAAATCCAGTCCCATTCCAAAACCGGTGTCCGGTCCCATTACGTTATGGCAAATAAATAGAGAAACAATGGAAACAGTGACAGACTTTATTTTCTTGGGCTCCAAAATCACTGCAGATGGTGATTGCAGCCATGAAATTAAAAGACGTTTGCTCCTTGGAAGAAAAGCTATGACCAACACAGACAGCATATTAAAAAGCAGAGACATTACTTTGCCAACAACGGTCCATCTAGCCAAAGCTATGGTTTTTCCAGTAGTCACGTATGGATGTGAGAGTTGGACCATAAAGAAAGCTGAGCACCTAAGAATTGATGCTTTTGAACTGTGGTGTTGGAGAAGACTCTTGAGAGTCCCGTGGACTGCAAGGAGATCAAAGCAGTCAATCCTAAAGGAAATCAACCCTGAATATTCATTGGAAGAACTGATACTGAAGCTGAAACTCCAATACTTTGGCCACCTGATGCAAAGAGCTGACTCATTGAAAAAGACCCTGATGCTGGGCAAAATTGAAGGCAGGAGTAGAAGGGGATGAAAGAGGATGAGACGGTTGGGTGGCATCACTGACTCAATGGACATGTATTTGAGCAAGCTCTGGGAGTTGGTGATGGACAGGGAAGCCTGGTGTGCTGCAGCCAATGGGGTTGCAAAGAGTCAGACACAACTGAGCAACTGAACTGAGGCAAATTAAAAAGCCATACAAGCACCAGAGCCCCTGGCCCAGCCAGGGACTGAAGCAATAGAGCAGAGAGGACACAGCTTCTAGCCAAAAGCATGGCACTCCTGCAGAACATGTCCCAGGAAATACTTACCAACCAAGTCCCAGACCCAGCGGAAACTGCCACTTAATTAAAACAGAAGCCCTGTTACTACACACTGAGATTTCCAAGGTCACTGCAAAACAGTCCTCTCCGCTTTCTGAGAACCCAGTCAGAGCGATGGGGATATAGCAGAAGATGCCAGAGGAAACTGAAATCAGAAAGAAGTCTAAATCCAAGGTGGATTCAGCATTATAATGATATTCAACTGGTGTGCACCAGTCCAGCCAAACTGGTGCTTATAATACTGAAATGCCTCCGTAACAGTTATAAATAGCATTGTCCTGAGCCCCTGAGTGCCCCCTCCCCGTTGCCCTGGCCCCTCTATCTTCTCACGTTTCAGCAAAAAGGGGCTGTGGGAGCATGATGGATGGCCAGTGTCCACTCTGGTGGTCTCCTGGGTCTGCTGGCTTAGAGAGGTAAAGTGAGTTGTCCAAAGTCACACAGCTGGGAAGTGGCAACAGGAGAACTCGAGCTCATGTCTGTCTGATGCTGGGAATCAGGCTCTTAACTGTTCTGCCAAATGGCCCATCCACGTGCATAGATGTGACGCTTCTTAACACCGGACAGTCTGTTGAACATATTGACTCCCTGCCTGGCAAAATGCCACAATAGACTTGAGTGGGTACATCTTTGTTGCAGCTTCCTAAACAGCAAAGAAGAATTTAAGCTAGAATCAAACATTTGCAGACTTTCTGAAGCACCTCCAGACACCCCCATGTTCTGTGGAATCCATATGTTTGGGCTGATGCTGGGTTTGGCAAACTGTGGCACCTTGGGCCAAATCTGCTGCTGCTGCTAAGTCGCTTCAGTCGTGTCCAACTCTGTGCGACCCCCTAGACGGCAGTGCACCAGGCTCCCCCGTCCCTGGGATTCTCCAGGCAAGAACACTGGAGTGGGTTGCCATTTCCTTCTCCAATGCATGAAAGTGAAAAGTGAAAATAAAGTTGCTCAGTTGTGTCCGACTCTTCGAGACCCCATGGACTGCAGCCTACCAGGCTCCTCTGTCCATGGGATTTTCCAGGCAAGAGCACTGGAGTGGGTTGCCATTGCCAAATCTAGCCCACCAGCTTTTCTTTCAAATGATTTTCTTTATGTCTGGCTGCACAGGGTCCTGGCTGCTGCGTGGGCTTTTCTCTAGTTTCGGCAAGCAGGGGCTACTTTTTAGTTGCGGTGTGCGGACTTCTCCTTGTGGTGGCTTCTCTTGTTGCGGAGCAGAGGCTCCAGGGTGCGTGCAGGCTTCAGTAGCTGCAGCACGTGGGCTTAGCAGTCGCGGCTCCAGGCTCTAGGGGGGCCTTTGGCAAGTGCCTCAACTTTCCTGGGATTATTTTCTCCCCTCAGTCACGTCTGACTCTTTTTTGTCACCCCATGGACTGTAACCCGCTAGGATCCTCTGTCTATGAGATTCCCAGGCAAGAACAGTGGAGTGGGTTGCCATTTCTTTCTCCACCTACCACCTGTTTTTGTAAAGAAATTTTATTGGAATATAGCCATGCCCATTTGTTTACATATGTCTTCAGCATTTGAACTACAGCAAGAGAGTTGAATTGCTTCAGCAGAAATCAAGGAGGTGAAAAATTTCCTCTGGATCTTTGTAGGAAGAGTTTGCTGACCCCTGGGTTAAGGCAAACATCCCTGGCCTACTCCTTAGTGGGAGAGACCAGCTTACATCCATTCGGAGGTAGAGGCTGGCTAGGTTGCAAAGGAGGGCAGCAGGAGTAGGTTCTGTGCCCAGCTGCGGGCATCATCAGGGGTTGTAGGCATTGGGAATCTTGATGCTAAACACAGTAGGCCCTTAGCATCCGAAGACTGAAGATTTCAAGGTCTGTTTTCAAGTGCCTTGGCACATAGTAATTTGGAATTTCGATGCACACGTATGACTTGAGTGCTGGGTGCAGGGCAGGCAACAGGACCCCTGGCTAAAGCTGAGCCCAGCTGGCTAGCTAGTATCTGCTCAGCACAGCCGTGTGGTTCTCAGCTCATGAGTGCCCCTGAGGAGTTTCTTGAGAAGTGATAAGTGCTGGTAGATACATGGGCCTTAGGTAAATATTAGTTTGGGATAAAGTGAAGTGCCCCCTGTTGACTTAAGGACCTGGATCTAACGAGTCATCCACATGCTGTCTGTGGAAGCAAGAAATAGCTCTTCACAAAGAGGATTCCAGGGAGAATTTCAGCTGGCTCGGAAGTTACTGATCAAGTAAGATAACACTCAGGTGAAAGCTGGAATGTCAGTTTCCTTGTGGTTGTGAGAGAGTCACAGACATACATACCCTCATGCTGGAATTGTGGGTCAGGGGAAATCTGGAGATTTAGGGAATGGCAAGTGTAGAAGTGGTGCTTACTGCCATGATCGCTGGTGCTGTTCCACAGTAGAAGGATACCCTTCAGTGCTAAGCGCAGACCTGGCTTCAGAAGCCTTCTCAACCCAGCATTCTAGGCAGCCACCACTGGTGAGCTGGAGTTGACACGGAAGATGAAAAACCTGTTTTGCCATCCCTGTTAGTGGTGGATATTGCTCTCCAGGGCGGTGTGCAAGGCCCTGAATGTTCGTTCTCCGATGCTCTGCTGCAGCTCTGAGGATGCCAGGGTCTCACCTGGCTAGGTGAGAGGAGGGAGCGGGGGGACGGAGAATGGCATGCTGGGTTGGCGGCTTACTTAGAAGGGGTGCCTGAGGACTTCCCTGGTGGTCCAGTGGTTAAGAATCTGCCTGCCAATGAAGGGGACACCGTTTCGATCCTTGGTCTGGAAAGATTCCACATGCTGTGGGTCACCTAGGCCCATGCTCCCCAACTGTTGAGCCTGTGCTCTAAAGGCTGCGGGCTGCAGCTGCTGAGCTTGCACGCTAGAGCCTGTGCTCTGCAACAAGAGGAGCCACTGCGATAAGAAGCCGGCGCATCACAACTAAGTATCCCCCACTCCCCACAACTAGAGAAGACCTGGTGCGGCCAAAATTGAAATAAAATAATTTTTAAAAAATAAAAGAAGAGGTGCCTGAGAAGCAGTGTCTCAGGTTTCACTGTCTTCAAGCAAAGTACAAATGCCCCTCCTACCAGTAGGGGGCACTGCAGGCCAACACTCTGCTGCTGGCCGCAGTTTCTGGTTTTCTTTGCTGATTACTTTTCTCTCCCATGTTACTTGGTGCTGTGCTGGACTCCTGCAAGTAGCTCAGTCAAAAAGGACTTTGGGTGCTTTGAAGATGTTCATTAAACATACCTTTGTGATGAGCTGCTCTTACCAACAACCACTGTGATGGTGTGTATGGACACACTCATATGAATATGTGCAACAGGAAAAAAACTGCACACATGCATGCTTTTTGTACATGTTGTGGTTTTGTGGGTTTGTATAATGTTTTGTGGGTGTGTATAACGGGGCAGATAACTCTGCTAATGACTGAATGTGTGTGTGTGTGTGTGTACAGGATGGTTATCTCTGTTAACCAAGGGGTCCTGGGTATACTGATGGCCAGCCCTGCTTCCTGGAACTAGTCCTGGCTCTTCCTGTCATCTCATGGGCCTTTGCACATGTGCAGTGTGGGGCCCTCTGAGGCCAGGCCCCTTATCTATTTCTCCAGCTTCTATCCTCTGGCAAACAAGGTCTTGGCTCCTCACCCTCTGCCTCCCACCCTTCATCCCTGCAGCCTTAAAGACAAAGCGGTAGAATCACTTCTGAATGCACCTGCATCACCATCTACATTTATTTCTTCCCTTCTCTTGACAGTCCCGAGGCCAACATGTACAGTCGGGCAGATTGTGCACTGCACAAATGCAAATGGAGCCATTTACACTGTGAGTGATACCTCCTAGGCATTTATAAAAGCCGCTAACAGTACCCAGCTTCCCTGGTCATCTCATGGCCATAGCTAGGAAAGCTGCTTTCTTCCCTGCCCTCCTGGTCCAGCCTGGCCTACACTGGGACTGTCCTCCACTTGGGTGTTCTGGACTGATCCAGAAGGGACTTACCCTTGGCCTTGATCAGGAAGTATCTGATGGGTCATCCCCCAAGAGGGCTTTGGATTCTGTTTATGAAATTGAAATATGGCTGGCAACTTTTCGGTCACAAACCAAAACTCTGCAGACAGGAACCCTGAGTTCCACACTCCTGGCCTGCAGGTGAATACATCTTCATGAGCCAACTGTTAAAATGGGTCTGCTCTGGAATTAGGGTAGAAGCCTCAAGGCTGGGCGTGTAGCTGCATCAGATAGAAAATGATGAGGTCACTATAGACTGGACATCTGGGCCAGGCCACAGACTCTGATGCCTCCAAGGGCCAGGCAGGAGACATGAATGAGCAAGAGGATTAGGCAAGGACTGTAGCAAAATGGGGAACACAGATACTGTCGTCTGACATGGTTGCTGCTGTGTGGGAATGTGGGCTGCTGTTGCCAAATATTCCTCTCCATTTTCCAAGAGAAGCTAGAAATTTGGACTTTTAAATGTTGGCAGATATTATGGATTTAGAAAACACTGTGCATGCCAAATAAAACACATCTTACAGGCCAAATCCGGCCTCTGAGTTTCCAGTTTGCACCCTCTGACCCAGGCTTGGTGAATTGGGTTTTTCAGAAACGAGTAATTAACAGTATGAAGATATAATACTCAGACTCACAGAGCTTTGGATCCTAAGAGACCCTGGAGATAACCTGGTTCATCCCTTTGTGTGTTTTAAACTGTGTGCATATAAACTCCTTTATTAACAGTACACATGTCTCTGGGCTTCCCAGGTGGCGCTAGTGGTAAAGAACCCACCTGCCTAATGCAGGAGACTTAAAAGATAGGTTTGATTCTGGGTCAGGAAGATCCCGTGGAGGAGGGCATGGCAAACCACTCCAGTATTCTTGCTTGGAGAATCCCATGGACGGAGGAACCTGGCAGGCTCCACTCCATAGGGTCACACAGAGTCGGACACAACTGAAGCAACTTAGCTTGCGCACACACATATCCTTACGTTCTAGTGGAAGTGTTAGTTGTCCAGTCGTGTCCAACTCTGTGGCCCTGTGGACTGTAGCCTGCTCGGCTCCTCTGTCCATGGAATTCACCAGGCAAGCGTACTGGAATGGGTTGCTATTTCCTAGTCCAGGGGATCTTCCCCACACAAGGATTGAACGCAGGTCTCCTGCACTGCAGGCAAGTTCTTTACCATTCAACCCACTAGGGAAGCCCATATCCTTAAGTTCTAATTTCTACTTACAAACATCTTGGTACCCCCACTTTAGAAGAAGATTTAAAATGAAACCTCTACACACAGTGGGCTTGTGTCTACCTGTCAGAAGCCCTATTTTATACCATTTGTTTTATAGTAGGTCTACTTCAGTCTTTTGCAAACATGGGCTGCCCTGGCCTTCCTTATAACCTAGCTTCTCTCGGTTACTTTCCGTGGTAGACCAGTAAGTGCCTCCTTAAACAGGTGGAGCTCGTGTTTCTTCATCTGTGGGGCTTCCCTGGCCTGGGGGTGAGACTGCTCCCACTCTTCCCAGCATGGCCCCTCCGTGGTCTGCCCTCAGCCCTCCGCAGGCCCCAGCCCTGTCTGGCTCTGTAACATTTACCCAGTCACAAAAGAAAGGGTGCTATGTGCTTGCTGGCGTGGGTTCCTCTCACTGCTCATGCTTGTCCTACTCCTAGTGTTACAATCTGGCCTTCTGCTTCTTAAAAGCCACTCAAATAAATAGAAGACTTTTAAAATAAACTTACATTGCCTTCTTGTCGCCCCCTCACAATTGTACTCACCAGCTGGCTCAGGGTCCCTTCAAGGAATGCCAATAGAGGGACTCCCCTGGTGATCCAGTGGTAAAGAATCTGCCTTCCAATGTAGGGGATGCAGGTTCGATCCCTGATCAGGAACTAAGATTCCACATGCTGCTCAGAGCAACGAAGCCCACACACTACAGCTAGAGAGCCTGCGCTCTGCAAGGAAGACCCAGTGCAGCCAACGTTTTTAAAAGATTAAACAAAGAAATGCCAGTGAGGACCCATGGAGTGAGCAGGCCTGGTATCTGTCCCATCCTTGAGTATCAGTCCCTTTCCATGGTCTCTCCCTATCCACTTGAATGCCAACTTGCAGGGAGATGGTGTGAGCCCATCAGAAGGCCAGCTTCCTCCAGAAGTGCTCTCGGTGTGGACTCAGTATCCCCATCTGAGACTACGAGGGGGTGGGGAGGGGGACGGAGTGGGAGGAAGAAGAGGAGCTAAGAGAGCATTCGAGCTGCAGAAGGAAGGGAGGAACTCAGATTCCAGCCTCGGCCCCCACGTCATCTGTCCTCCAGCACCTCCGCCCCCGCCCACAGCCCACCCAACCTAGGGTACCTCTCTTCTGCTCCATCCACCACCTTCATTTCTCCTGCACTCTCCTTTACCTCTGTCTGTTGAGGCCCTGTCCAGGCTCATCTCAAACACAACTTTCTCAGCTAGGCTCCCTCAAAACTCTGTGTATCGAGGGACAGATCACTTCCTCCCTTGAACAGTATTTAGGTCCACGCTTCTTTCTCCCGTAGCCCAACAGGGCATCTTCAGCTTTGGTTTTGGTGTCCTCCAGCCTGAGTAGCTGTCAATCAACATGCCCATCGTCGAATGGCTGAACTCAGGGCTGATGGGACTGAGCCAGCTGTTTGCAGCCGAGGTTGTTTCTGAACTGGTTGTAAAGTATTTTAATTATCTCTTCTCAAAAGGAAACCAAAAGCATGAGAATCTTATGGTGGATTAGTTTATCTGTTGCTATGTAACAAATTACCCCAGTACTTGGCTGCTTAATACAACAAACATTTGGTATCTCACAGTCGCCATGCCGCAGGAATTCAGCAGCAGCTCAGCTGCGTGGTTCTTGCTCAGAGTGTCTCGTGAGGTTGTTACTGAGCCAACAGCCGGGCTGCCATCATCTGAAGGCTTGACTGGGGATGGAGGGAATGCTCACAAGATGATGTGCTTGTATGGCTATTGGCAGGTGCTCTCAGTTCCTTGCCACAGGGTGGCCTGAGCGTTCTCACAACATAGCTGTTTGCTTCCCCTAGAGTAATCCAAGAGAGAGGAAAGCAAATTTGCTCTTAAAAACTGCCTTTTGGGACTTCTCTGATGGTCCAGTGGTTAAGAATCTGGCTTCCAAAGTAGGGAGTATGGGTTCAATCCCTGATTGGGGAACTAAGATCCCATATGCCACAGGCAACTGAGCCCATGTGCCCTCGTGCCCATGTTCCAGAAGCCAGCACACTGCAATGAAGACCAGGCACAGCCCCAAATTTAAAAACCGTCTTTTATGACCTCGCCTCAGAAGTGACATAGTATCACTTCTACCATCGTCTACTGATCACAAAGACCCACTTGATCCAGTGTGAGACAGGACCATACAATGGTGTGAAACACTCGGGAGTGGAGATAATCAGGGGCTGTCTGAAGTCGACTCCCTTGTATTATTATACCCCCTTCAGCCTAGAATAACTAGGGGCCTCTGTGTTTATCACAGCTAGTTCCTTGCCTCTGGCTAAAACTAGACCCAAATTTTTAAAAAAATAATAAATTAAAAAAAGGAAACTTAAAAAAAAATTAGACTAGACCCAAATGTGCTTCCTCAATTCTCCAACATGAAGTCCCCACTTCCCACCCAGTCACCAGGGATAAGGTCCTTCTTTATACTCCTGCCCAGCAGACTCATTCAGGAGCCCTGGGGTAACCTACTTAGGAACGTCATGGAAACTTTGTGTTCTGAGTGTCTTGGTCTCACTGTGAAGTTTCTACAGCGTCCATGAGGCTAGTGGTACTGGAGCTGCTTACGCTGGTTTGTACCCAATGGACCATATCTAAGGTGAGTGGAAGGGCAGGGGTGGGGAGGGGCTGGCCCTTGCCTGCTAGGACCTTGGATGAACAGACTCAACCCTCTGGTGCCAGAATTGAATCTTCTATTTTCTGACATGATCTTAGACTAGATTTGGGAGCAAAAACCCAGCAACATGGTTGAGATGGAACTGTGGCTTACAACAGACAGAGAAGGAGCAATGGGATGGAGAAATGAGGGACACGCTTCTTTCTCCTCCTCTATTCTTTTCCTTTTCCACTTGCAAAGCTCTCCTAAGACCTGAGAGCTATGTGTTTTCTTCTTTTGTCTTTTTTTTTCTTATTGGTGGTCAGTTTCACTTGCTCATAAATTATTTTTTAAAAACTTTACAAACAGATCAGTCAAGAAATAAAATCACAAATTCACATCTTAACAGTGAACAGGATAGACTCTGTTCTAAACACTTAATCCAGGGACGTCCCTGGTGGTCCAGCGTTAAGACTCTGTGCTTCCACTGCAGGGGACACAGGTTCGATCCCTGGTCAGGGAACTAAGATTTCACATGCTGTGTGGTGTGACTGAAAAATTAAACAAACACTTAATCCAAATCAATCCATTTCATCTTCACAACAATCATATGAAGCAGTTACTATTTTTATCCTCATTTCGCAGATGAGGAAACTAGGGCTCAGAGAAGTATGTTAAGTCACTAGAGGTCCATAGATAGTTGCAGAGCTTGATTTAAGTTCAAGTTGTCTGGCTCCAAACTGCATATCTTAAGTGCTATACTATACTGATTCTCATGTACATTTTAAGATTAAACACATGTAAAAAACTTTGAGTTTACACTGTTAGTTTGAGATATGCCTCAGAGGTAATACAAATAATTTTTGGCCATTTGGATTACTCTAGGAGAAATGTTTGAGGAGTGGTCTTTCACAGGCACCTCTGGAAGAAGCTGAGCCATCTTTCCAAAGACAAAGCTACTGGTTCCCCTTGCCCCGTTGTTTTTGGATCTGGCAGGAGAGGCATGGCTGAGCTATTCTGTCCACATCTTGAAAAAAGTGAAAACCCCGTCTTCGAGACAGAAAACAAGTTGTCCGAGGACACATGTCTGTGATGCCAGGCTGTTGCTCCAAATTCAGTGCTTTTCTCTCTGAAACCCTGTAATTTCACCTGAATTTTCATTCATCTGTCAAAATCCCCCTTAGAAGCCTTGTGAAGATCCAAGTGGTTTAAAGCTCACCCCTGTGCTATGGTAGCAAAGCCATTGCCCAGGCTGCGAACTTGTCACCTGCTTGTTGGGCTGGGTGACCTTGCAAAGCACACAACCTCTGCAGCTGCCAGGAGGGTACACAACTTGTAGGTACCTTCAGGAGAACTGGTTGGGAATGCAAACTGGTACAGCCACTATGGAGAACAGTGTGGAGATTCTTTAAAAAACTGGAAATAGAACTGCCATATAACCCAGCAATCCCACTGCTAGGCATACACACCAAGGAAACCAGAATTGAAAGAGACACGTGTTCATGTTCATCACAGCACTGTTTACTAGCCAGGACATGGAAGCAACCTAGATGTCCATTGGCAGACAAATGGATAAGAAAGCTGTGGTGCATATACACAATGGAATATTATTCAGCTATTAAGAAGAATGCATTTGAATCAGTTCTAATGAGGTAGATGAAACTGGAGCCTATTATACAGAGTGAAGTAAGTCAGAAAGAAAAACACCAATATAATACATTAACGCATATATATGGAATTTAGAAAGATGGTAACGATGACCCTATATGCGAGACAGCGAAAGAGACACAGATGTATAGAACAGACTTTTGGACTCTGTGGGAGAAGGCGAGGGTGGGATGATTTGAGAGAATAGCACCGAAACATGTATATTATCATATGTGAAACAGATGACCAGTCCAGGTTTGGTGCATGAGACAGGATGCTCAGGGCTGGTGCACTGGGATGACCCAGAGGGATGGGTTGGGGAGGGAGGTGGGTGGGGGGTTCAGGATGGGGGACACATGTACACCCATGGCTGATTAATGTCAATGTATGGCAAAAACCACCACAATATTGTAAAGTAATTAGCCTCCAATTAAAATAAATAATTGATTTTAAAAAAGAGAGAGAGAGAACTTGCTGCAAGGAGTATCTTTAACTTCTTCAGCTACTGTCTCTGTAGATCTGCCTAGAGGGTGTGTTTCCCAGGCCGCTCTCTGTCAGTTACTGGGCCCAGTGGGAAGACCACAGCCAGGCTACATGGGGCTCCTCTAATGGACGGGTTTTGCCCTAGGCCTGACCAAGACTTTCTCAAAGCTGCATTGCAGCCTAGGGCTCTTCCTCCCCAATCCTCCTTCTTGCTCCCTCCCCTTCACAGGTGTCAGACCTCCATCATGGTCAGAAGGCTCTTCCTGCTTCCTCATGCTCACTCCCTCTTTCCTTAAGAGTGATTTCCTCAATAAGTCTCCTGCACCGCCAATTCATCTTAGTGTGTGTTTCTTAGGTTCTAGGACCTAGAAGACTTGAATGATATACCCTCTCTACGCCATAGGCCCTACAACCCATCTGCCCCTCAACATAGCTTGTGTCTGATGGTCTTACAATTCTCCATCATTGCTGAGTGGTGGAATAGAAGTGTGACTTCCCTGTCACCACCAGGGGACATAGTGGAATCAGTGGTAGCCATAGCCAGAGGCAAGAAACAGCTGCTTTCCACATCTGGGGTTCCCACCCTATCCATACTCTGTCTCAACACCACCCACTTCCTAGCCTCCAGACCCTCTGCCTGGAGGAAATTTCAGGGTAGAGAAAAAGGACCTCAGGGCTTTGGACTAGGGTAGGAGCCCTGAGTTCCTTTTTTAAAAAATTTACTTACTTTTTTTGGCGGTGCTGCACGGCATGTGGGATCTTAGTTCCCCAACCAGGATTCGAATCCTTGTCCCCTGCAATGGAAGCACAGATTCCTAACCACTGAACCACCAGGGAAAGTGAAAGTCACTCAGTCATGTCTGACTCTTTGTGACCCCGTGGACTATACAGTCCATGGAATTTTCCAAGCCAGAATACTGGAGTGGGTAGCCATTCTCTTCTCCAGGGAATCTTCCAATCCAGAGATCGAACCTAGGTCTCCCACCCTGCAGGAGGATTCTTTCCTAGCTTAGACACCAGGGAAGCCCTAGAATACTGGAATGGGTAGCCTATTCCTTCTCCAGCGGATCTCCTGACCCAGAAATTGAATGGAGGTCTCCTGCCTTGCAAGCGCATTCTTTACCAGTTGAGATACCAGGGAAGCCCGAACCACCAGGCAAGTCCTTCTTTTTTTTAAAAAAATTGATTTTTATTAGAGTATAGTTGCTTTGAGCTTCCCAGGTGGCGCTAGTGGTAAAGAACCCTGCCTGCCAATGCAGAAGACCTAAGAGACATGAGTTGATCCCTGGGTCAGGAAGATTTCCTAGAGGAGGGCATGGCAATCCACTCCAATGCTTTTGCCTGGAGAATCCCATGAACAAAAGAGCCTCGCAGGCTATAGTCCATGGGGTCGCAAAGAGCGGGACGTGACTGCAGCGACAAAGCACGCACAGACAGTTGCTTTACAATGTGGTGTTAGTTTCTGCTGCACAGCAAGGAGCCCTGAGCTTTAATCCTGTCCCTATGGCTAAGTTCCCTTCTCTGGGCTTCAGTTTTCCCCATCTGTACAGTGTGACTTTGGCTTGACTGGCCCGGGTAGGGGAAGGGGGATATAAGGGGGTCTGGGTTTAAGAAACGCCTTGGCAGCTAGTGATGACTAAGCTAATTCTTCTGCTTGTTAGGACTTCCCAGGCGGCCCAAGTGGTAAAGAATCCACCTGCCAATGCAGGAGATGCAAGAGATGTGGGTTCGATCCCTGGGTTGGAAAGATCCCCTGGAGAAGGGCATGGCAACCCACTCTGGTCTTCCTGCCTGGAAAATCCCATGGACAGAAGAGCCTGGTAGGCCACAGCCTGTGGGGTCACAGAGTCAGACATGACTGTGAGCATGCACACACACTCGCTTCTGCTGTTGAGACCAGACCAGACGGTACAGGTTGGAAGCTCTACCTGACAGCATCAAGGGAGGCCAGGCCTAGAACCATGCCTGACTATGGTCTGATCCCACAGGTTGCTGAGTGCCATGCCTGGACTCCTGGGGGTGGCCATCTACCCCGGGACCGACAGCTCCCTGAGGAGCCATGGTCAGGGGAGGTAAGCAGACAGTAGTGACACGAGGCGGTCAGGCTGCCATAGAGGGAAGCATGGAAGTACAAGGAGGCGGTACCAGCGCCCGAAGGAGGATGGACAGGCCTCTGAGAGAAGGACTTGTGCTGGGCTTTAGAGGCAGAGGACTTCCCTAGTGGCTCAGATGGTAAAGAATCTACCTGTAATGCAGGAGACCCAGGTTCTATCCCTGAGTCGGGAAGATCCTCCCGAGTAGGAAATGGCAATCCACTCCAGTATTCTTGCCTGGAGAATTCCATGGACAGAGGAGCCTGGTGGGCTATAGTCTATGGGATTTCACAGAGTCGGACACAACTGACTGACTAACACAGTTACATTTGAAGGCGGAATAGAATTGCCCAGATAGAAAAGGGAAAGCCTTTCAAAATGGACAGAATACAAAGACTCAGAGGCATGAACCTACGTTATTTGTGTGTCCTAAAACATAAGAGAAACGGCAGGGCGGGGGTGGAGGTCAGGGAAGCGCTGAAAGAGTAAGCTGTGCCCATAAAGGACCTGCAGTAAGGTTGAGGATTTTACAGCCTTTATATTGCCCTTAGACGGCTTAGCTCCATTTTACAGATGAGGAAACTGAGGCCTCCCCAGAGATGGTGAGGGGCTTTGACAGGAATGCTCTGGGCAGTGTCAAGACCAGATCAGGCTTGGGAGCCAGAGGCCAAGTGGTCCTCTCCTTGTTGGGTGGGCAGTACCAGGGACCAGGCTCTCCCCCACCCCTCATGGCCATCTGACTTCAGGGAGCAGGGTGTCCTCAGCCCCTCCCCTTCCCCCACTCCCCATGTCCTTATCCCGCTGACGTCATGTACACATGGAAGAGAAATTCGTGGAGATTCCAGAAAGGCCAGAGCGTGGGAACCCGGACAGACGCTGCTGGCGCCGCCCCAGCAGCAGAGTGTCTGGATGCTGCCTAAGGGGCTCTGGGATGCGTCCAGGGCCTCCAGGTTCCTCTGTTACAGGCCAACCCCCAGGGCTTGAGAAATCTAGGCAAGCCCTGACCACCTGGCCCCGGGGGGCCTATGTGGAGCTTTGCGCTGCCTGCACACAGGTGTGGCAGCGTGTGGGCATCAAGACAGTGGGCCAGGCTAGTTGCTCTCAGGGGTCCCAGGCTGAGCCTGCTATAGATGAAAAAGACCCCTTTGAATTCTGCAGCCCAGGGATTGGGAAAGGAACCAAAGCAGTATTGTCCATCACTCCCCTGGACAGGGAGCTGGGAGAGTGTGTGTGTATGTGTGTGTTATAGGCAGACAAACAGACATAGACAGATGGCCCCAGCCCCCACCCTGCTGGCCCCAGGGGTGGCTGTGCACCGCCTGTTCCGCACATGTGGCTCCCAGCAGCTGCACATTCCATTAGTGACCAGCTGTGGCGGCAGCTGGGGAGGTAGGGAGTGAGCACTGATGGGTCCCAGGGGAGCAGGGGAGGAGGGCAAAGGGAGGACAGGAAGGGCCTGGGAGGAGCAGGAGTCAGGGAGGCGGTGAGGCAAGGAGGCTCAGTTTGTTCTCAGGATGGAATACTGAGTAGAAAGGCAGTGATGGGGAATGCTCGACGTCTGGGCAGGAGGCCTTGGCAGTATGTACCTTGGCAAAGAGAGCCTGGGGGAGTTCCAGGGTGGCTAGGTTCTACTTGTTCGAGGTGTTGGCACACAGGTGGACCGACACGAGTGTAAGGAGAAAGACTGTGCAGTTGGATACATAGGTCTGGCTCAGAAAAAAGGTCTGCATTAGAGATTAAAAATTAGGGAACCAGGACTTCCCTGATGGTCCAGTGGCTAAGACTCCAAGCTCCCAATGCAGGGGGTCAGGGTTTGATTCCTGGTTAGGGAACTAGATGCCACATGCTGGAACTAAAAGATTCAGCATGCCTCCACTAATACCAGGTGCAGCCCAACAGAAAGAATTGGGGAATGATTGGCTTATAAGAGGTAAAGGCATGGGAGGAGATGAATCACCTAGAGAGAAAATACATGGAGACAGAGGCTGAGCCCAAATGCTAACATTACCAAGTACTCCTTCTAAACAACAGGCATGGCGCTATGCATCTCACTTCATCTAATTCTTACAACAAGACTATGGAGTGAGTAGTTTTGTTTTCATCTCATTTTACAGATGAGAAAACCAAGGCACGGGAAATTCTTTCTTATCCCAGCTCACCTCTTGCCTCACTGTGTGGCCGCTAGGGATGTTCTGTCCCTCTTTGGGTCTCAGTGTCCACAGACACATGGAGAAGGGCAAGGGCCTGCAGAGAGAGTGCTGAGTGGCACCCAGGTGCTCCAGCCACTTCTCCCAGACCCTGGACTGGGACTGCGCCTGTTGTAACTCTGCTGTTTTCCTGTAGAGACCTTCAGGAGCCCCCAGCTCCCTCCCCATCGCTTGTCATTCACTAATATTTACCAAACACTTATTATGTGCCAAACACTGCTTTGTTAGGAGAGGATGAGGAGCAAACAGTTTGGTTTTTGCCTTTATGTCCCAGAGACAGATATTAAGTTATCACATGATTAACTACCAGCTTCCCAGGTGGCGCTAGTGGTAAGGAACCACCTGACTATGCAGGAGACATGGGTTGGATCCCTGGGTCGGGAAGATCTCCTAGAGGAGGGCATGGCAACCCATTCCAGTACTGTTGCCTGGAGAATCCCATAGACAGAAGAGCCTGGCTACAGTCCATAGGGTTACAAAGAGTCAGACACGACTGAAGCGACTCAGCACCCCCACACAATGGCTGTCCAGAGCATCTCTATGACAATCACCCTCTCCTCTAGGACGCCCAACACCTCTATCACTCTGCAGTTAGGCGCTCAGTGTCTGGCCCAGCAGAGGGCTCTGAAACCCCATTCCAACATATGGCCCATGTGCAATCTAACCACTGGCACCAAGCCATGTCTGTCTAGTTATTTGACTACCAGCCCTAGGAGAAGAAGGGGGCTGACCTAATGTGGGCTCAGGGATTACGAAAGTATCGTTTTGTGTTTGCACGTGTCTTTCTCTTAGATCCCCTGGACTGGCTGCCGAACCCGTGTTCCCGACCCTCTCTGACTTGGCCCCAGGTGCTCTATTCTTGTTCAATTTTCCTCTTCCACCCCCAGAGTTTCTCTGGGTATAGTTCACAGGGATCTAGGCTAAGTTCTCCTCCTCCTTGCTCTGCACTAGCTCTTTGAGACACCCCATGTACCCTGGAGCTTCAGCTGAGAGTCCCCAAATCCCTATTCCAGCTCAGACATCTCCCTGAGTTCTCCTCCTGGGTGTTCTCCATGGGTCACACAAGCAGTAAGGTCACAGTGCATTTACCTTCTCGTGTGTTTCTCTTTGGTGCCTGTCACCTTCACCCACTCAGTCATCCAGACAGAAGCCCTGCATCATGTGGATTTGTTTCATCTTTTTTCCCTTCTAAACCAGAACCTATTGCCTGGACTATTGTACGAGGCTTCTGATTGGTCCACCACACTCCAGGGCATGAATCTGGTGCCAGCCTACCTGGGTGGAGTCCCAACTTTACCATTTACTAGCTGTGTGATCTTGGATTAATTACTCAGCTTCCCTATGTCTCAGTACAATGGGATTAAAATAGAGTAAAAATAGTAACTTCTATTATAGGGTTGTTGTGAAGTTTAAATGGGCTTCCCTGGGCTCAGTAGGTAAAGAATCTGCCTGCAATGCAGGAGACATAGGAGAGGTGGGTTCGATCCCTGGGTCAGGAAGATACCCTGGAGGAGGACATGGCGTCCCATTCCTTGCCTGAAAAATCCCGTGGACAGAGGAGCTCGGTGGGTCCAGAGGGTTGCAAAGAGTTGGACACAACTGAGCAACTAAGAACACCTGTGAGGTTGAAACGAGTTAATACATGTCAAATAGTACAGTGCTTGATACCTGATGCAGTAAAAGCACAATAAAAATTTATTTTGGCGTTGGTATTATGATCATTTATTTATTTTACAAGTTTATTTTTAATATTTATTTATTTGGCTGCATCAGAGCTTTATTTGGCTGCATCAGAGCTCAGCTGTGGCATGCAAGATCTTCACTGTGGCCTGCGGGATCTTTTTTTTTTTTAGTTGCTGCATTCAAACTCTTAGTTGCAGCACGTAGGATTTAGTTCCCTGAGCTGTGCTCCGCTAAGTTGATTTTGTCGTCTCTGACTCTTTGTGACCCTGTGAACTGTAGCCCGCCAGGCTCCTCTGTCCATAGGATTCCCCAGGCAAGAATATTGGAGTGGGTTGCGGCGCGCTCCTCCAGGGGATCTTTCCGATCCAGGGATCCAACCCGCATCTCTTGTGTCTCCTGCATTGGCAGGCAGGTTCTTTATCACTAGCACCAGGGATCAAACACGGGCCCCTTGCATTGGGAGTGCGGAGTCTGAGCTATCAGACCACCGGGGATGTCCCTCACAACAATTTTAAATGTTTACTCTGCATGAGACACTTTACTAGGCACTAAGGGACATGATAATGAAAAACACAAGTGACTTCTACCCCCAAGAACTTCACAGTTAAGGTGGAAGCGCCTTCATAGAATCCACAGAGGGATAGTTTCCTGCTGCTCAATCCATGCCCTATTCACTTCCATCTTAAAATAAAACAAAAGCAAAAATAAACAAACCCAGATTCCACGTCTGCCTCCAGTTATTATCCTAGCTTACATTCCCATCGTAGTCAAGCATCTCAAATGAGTTTATTCTGCTCTCAAATATTTATTGCACATCTACCTAACGCCTGGCATTGTACTAGGTGCTGGAGAATCAGCAGGGAACAGGAGAGACAAGTGTCTACCCTCAATGAGTTTATCTTGTGGTGGACGACACAGATGATAAATAAATATCTCAACCTATCAGTGGTAAAGAATCCACCTGCCAATGTAGGAGATGGCAGATTTGATTCCTGGGTCAGGAAAATCCCCTGGAGAAGGAAATGGCAACTCACTCCAGTATTCTTGCCTGGGAAATTTCATGGACAAAGAGCCTGGCAAGCTACAGTCCATGAGATCGCAAAGAGACGGACACAACCGACTAACCAACAACCATGAGCTTAATAGATGTTGTAAAGTAAAATGGTGTGAGGCAGGGGGCACAAAGTGATCCGAGGATGTGTGGCCATTTTAGACAGGTGGTCAGGAAAGTCTTCTCTAAGGACGTAACATATGAACAAAGACCTGAATAAAGTGAGATGATGAGTCCGAGACAATTGGGGGAAGAGGATTCTGGGAAAATGGAACAACCAATTCGAAGTCCTGCAGCAACCACAGGCAGGAAATGTCAGCGGAAGGGCACGAAGGCTCTAGTGCATGGGTGAACAGGAAAGGGGCAGAACCCAGGGCTTGGGATGGCCTCACACCCAGGAACGCCCTGGCGGTCCTGAGAGTTACTAGGGTTGCTTTCTTTCACTCTCAGAGGTGCCCCAGTCTCACATGTCACCCTGTGTATAGGCCACGGTAAGCAGTTGGCATTTTATTCTGAATGTCATGGGAAGCTTATGGATGGTTTTGAGCAGGAAGTGATGTGATCTGACTGACGTTTTAAATGATCATGACCGAGTCCTTGAAACACCCTCTGGCTCCTGTAACCCCCACCCTTGGCTCTCCTCCACCTCCCGGCTGTTTCTTGTCAGCCTCCTCTGGCAGCTCTTTTTCTTCTACTCAGCCTCTAAATCTTGGGGGTTTCTCTAGACCAGTGGTTTTCAGTGGGTGGGGGGTGGGGTAGGGTGCAGGATTTCTCACCCAGGAGACATTTGGTATTATTATCTAAAGACATTTTTAATTGTTATGACCTGGGCAGGTACTGCTGGTATGGAGTGAGTAGAAACCAGGGATTCTACTAAACATTCTAAAGTGCACGGAACAGCCCCAGGCAATAAAGAATTTTCCAGCCCAAAATGTCAAGTGGGACTGAGGTCAAGAAACCCTGTCCTAGGGACTTCCTTGGTGGCCCAGTGGCTAAGACTCTGCACTCCCAATGCAGGGGGCCTGGGTTCAATCCCTGGTCAGGGAACTAGATTCCCATATGCCATAACTGAGTTTGCATGCCTGTACTAAAGATCCCGCGTGCTGCACGAAGACAGACAATCCTGAGTGCCACAGCTGAGACACAGCGCAGCCAAAAGAATAAATATTTTTTAAAAAGAAAGAAAACCTGTACTAGATTAGCACTGTCCAACGGAAATAGAATGGGGAGCAGCATATACAATTAAAATTTTTCCAGCAGCCACAAAAAAATCCTAAAAAGACAAGTTAACTTTTAATGTTTTATTAATCCAATATGTTTAAAAATTACAAAATCTCAACATGTTATGACTGCAAACCTCTCTTGGTTGAAGTTTCCATTCCACTAATGGGTGCCCACGGAAGCTGTGTGAGTGCCGAGGACATCTGGAGGAAGAGAGCCCACAGGTGTGGCTGGTGTGACCGTCAGGGTCTCCCGAGGAAGCCCAGGCTGTCAGTTCTGCCTGTGCACGCCAGCTGTGTTATCTGTGTGTCTGCATGTTTGGGTCTGTGTACTTGTGCTTAGTCGCTCAGTCACGTGCAACTCTTTGCAACCCTTTGGACTGTAGCCCACCAGGATACTCTGGCCATGGGATTTTTCAGGCAAGAATACTGGAGTGGGTTGCCATTTCCTCCTCCAGGGGATCTTCCTGACCCAGGGATCCAACCCACGTCTCCTGTGTCTCCTGCCTTTCGGGTGGATTCTTTACCCATTGAGCCATCAAGGAAACCTGTGTGCGTGTACCTGGCCATGAGATACTGTCTGTGGTCATGTGTGGAAGGGGGCATGGGATGGTTTCGTCCCGGACCATAATCAAGTGTCCCCAGGCAGGTCTTGCTGAGGGAGTGAAAGTGCAGTTATTCTCAGATGACCAATCCCACTCTCCCAAGTGGGGCTGGGGTGGGAGTGGCTTTCTCCGTGTCCTGGTGGGTGAGTCAAAGGGAAAGACTTCGCTGGTGTCTGACCCACCACATGGAGATGGCCTTCCCGTCTCCTCCTCCTCCCTGCTCATGAAGTCCACCTTCCAGGATGCCCCATTTGGTTTCCTTCTGAGCCCTGGGGGTCAATCCTCTGGTCCATGAGGATGGCAGATGAATCTCTGAGACTCTTCCTTGAGTCTCCCTTCCCAGGAGCAGAGCAGTAGGAGCCCCTGCCGAATGAACACTTTGGTCTGTTGTAGGGGAGTCCCATGAAGGGAGGCTGGAGACTGCCACCCACTCCTTTTTGAGGCATCGCTTCAGGAATGGGTCTTCTCCGAGACTTCTTGGCCTCTCAGGACAGCTTGGCCTCTAGTGAACTGATTCCCAGGGACACCCAGCACCCCCACCACCAAGACAGGTTCTCAGGCACCTTGGCCAGAGCCGGTCCTGCTCAGGTGGTGCAGCCTAAACTTCCGCCATCCCTTTTGGGATGACAGCCGCCCCCTGCCCCACATTGCACTTGTTCTCCACCCTTTCGAGAGAAACTGCTGGAGGATTCTGGTCGAGGATCAGGCCACCGCCACCCCCACCAACCTTCCCAAACCGGACGTGTCTGCCGCCCCCAGGACCCCAGCACGACTAGACCTCGGCAGTCTGGGGCATCGCGGAGTCAGCAGCGCCCCGGGGCGAGCCAGGGCCAGACGGGGACCCCCTGGACTCCCCGGGGGCCTCCAAGGGCACCTGCCCAAGGCCACCCAGCTCGCGGCGGCCGAGGCGGCGGAGCGGAGCCGGACCTCCCAGCCGTCGGTGGGGGCGGCAACCGCCCGGGGCCTTCCCACGGCTCGGCCAGCGCGTCACAGCGGGGGCGAGGGGGCGCCCGGGGCTGCGGCGCAGGAAAGGGCCCTGGGAAAGGGCGGCGGCGGCGCCCCCGGGGCGGGGCCGGGGCGGGGCCCGACTTCCCGGCTCGCCGCCCGCGCCGTCCGGCGGAGACCCGTGCAGCCCGCGTTCATGATGAAGCGGCCCCGGGAGCCGAGCGGCTCCGACAGCGAGTCCGACGGACCCATCGACGTGGGCCGCGAAGGCGAGCTGAGGTAAGGCGGGCTGGGGTTTGCGGGGCGCGCGGAGGCGAGCCGGCTGCGAGGCCGTCCGCCGGGCTGGCGAGCGCTGGGCGAATCCTGGGGCGACGCAGGTGTGGCGCCACTGTTACGCACACGAATATCCAGGATCCCGCGCGTCTCCGCCGTTTAGGGCTGGGGATGCTTCATGGAGGGAGAGTTCAGCTCGGGGTCTGAGGTCCGGTTGGCGATGTCTTTCTAAGTGCCCGGGCGAGGCTACTGGCAAGGACTTTCCCTGAAGATCTTAGGAACCCTCCCGGGCTGTTGGTATCACACCCCCGGTTCAGAATGCAGTGGCTATGAAGAGTAACCACACCTTCTTAATTCTACTCTAGCTTGGGTGCACTTTTCATATACTGCTGCTGCTGCTGCTAAGTCGCTTCAGTCGTGTCCGACTCTGTGCGACCCCATAGACGGCAGCCCACCAGGCTCCCCCGTCCCTGGGATTCTCCAGGCAAGAACACTGGAGTGGGTTTTCATATACTACACACAGAAAAATTTGCAGGGGAAGAAAATACCCCTTAAGCAAACTGGACTTTGGAATTAAGGTTTGAATATTGAAAAAAATAATCGCTGGCTTGCCCATGGGCAATGCAAGGGCCTCGACTCCAGTCAATTCCAGTGCCCTTTCTACCACAAGAGCCTGTTGCCAATGTCTTTCAACTCTTGGTACATTTTCAGACCTGGTGTCAAACCTGTAGAACAAACTAGACTTGTAAAAGCTCTGCTACGTCCAAGTTTTGTGAACAAGCTAAGTTTCGGTTTCTTCATCCGTAAAATGGGTATAAATAATAGATCTGACCTCATAGGATTATTAGGAAAATCAAATGAGATAACCTATATCAAAAGCTTCACACAGAGCCTAGTACATAGCAAATGCTTAATTAGTATCAGGCACTCCATATGTGATACCCAGGACTTGAAAGAGCAGTGGGGACTGACTGTGAGCCTGCAGGCCTGGGTCCTAGCCTCAAATCTGCCATCAACTCACCGTTTGACCTTGGGCCATTGCTTTCTGTTTGTGAGCCTGTTTCCTCATCAGGAAATAAAGGAGAACAGGGAGTAGAAAAGGGAGGCCTCCTGGCTCATCTAAACCTGAATCTCTAGACTAGATTTGCAAAAGGAATTCCGTTCATTCTTAGGGATGTTTCTGAGAGTATGTCATAATTTCAGTGAGCTCCAGTTTTCTGAGACCAGGGGATCCTTTTCAATCACAAGTCCAGTAAAGGGCCACCACCTTCCAATTATTTCTAGCTTATAATAGGAGGTAATTTCCTGTCCATGAGGTTTGGGGGTATATAATACAATTCCCTATGCAACTTACTAGCCTTTAAAAATTGTTTAGCAGAAACTGCTATTTAAAGAATCAGTTCTCTGAGTCTGTGCCTGCTGGGAGCAGAGGAAGGGACCAACGCCATGTGGTGGGGGGGTGGGATGGGGGGGTTGGGGGAGGTGTCTCAAGCTCAGTGTCATTGGGTCTTCATGAATCAGAGGCGTGAAATTGGTGTCAGAGAGCTAGGCCAATGGGAGCTGGCTTCTGTCCTCCCAAGAATTTGCAGCCTGGTCAGTGACCTGCCAGGTCACACAAAGTCCATGGGCAGGATGGAAGATGGAAGGAGAGACAGACTGTGAGCTGTGAGGGCACCTGAACGGGGAGAGGTCACGCACAACCAAATGTGCCAGGAGGACTTCCTGAAGGCAGTGGCATTTGGACTATGGCATAAAGGATCGGTACGTAGTTGTTTTTTTTTCCTATACAACATTTTGTCCTTTCAACCAGAGCCCATTTTTTGAGACTGTCTAGATTCTCTGGCGAGCAGACCCCCTCAGAGGAGAGAAAGCAGTTGGACATCTGGCAGAGGCGGACTTATAGACCCCTCTTTGTAGCACTCACCAGAAGGCCCTCCCCCAGGCAGACATCAATGCTTTAATTCAGGGAGCGCTGAACGATGCCTGCTGTGGCCCAGACCCTGGGCTGGGTGTGGGTGGGAGGGGGGTGCCCAGATGTATCCTGCTCAGCCTCTGCCCTCAGGGAACTCTCTGAGAAGAAGAGCTTCATGGACAAAGAAAGCCAGATAAACAGTGGCGAGGGCCAGGGGACTGAAGCAGCCAGCCTCTCCCCAGGGTCAGAGGCAGGGCTCAAAGCCCTCCCCACTCAGAGTAAAGAGCAGGGCGTGTTCTGTTGTCACTGTGGGCATCTGCCTGGTGGCCGTGTCCTGCCCCACATGTGAGAATCACCCTCAGAGCTCCTATCTGAACCCAGCCCCCTGACACATGTGGGTCCAAACTGGGAATATACCTTTCCCCTTCCCCTCTGCAAAAATTTAATGAGCACCATGCCACATGTCAGGCACTGGTTCAGGGTCTGTGGGCTGCTTCTACATGATTTGAGGCACATGGTGGCCTTTGAAGTCAGACAGACTTGTGTGTGACTCTCACCACCATTAACTTAGGCAAGTGACTACCCCTTTCTGAATCCCAGTTTTCTTCCTTTACAATATGGGGATGCTAATACCTTACCTCACAGGATGAGGCTTTGATAGGGTAATGGACTTAAGGCATATCCAAATAAAGCTGCTCTCTAGGGATTTCCCTGATGGTTCAGTGGTTAAGAATCCCCTTTGCAATGCACAAGACACAAGTTCCATCCACGGGCAGGGACCTAAGATCCCACATGCCGTGGAGCCACTAAGCCCATGGGCCACAACGAGAGAGTCCTTGCACCTCAGGGAAAGATGCCCTGTGAGTCAATGAAGAGCCAATGCAGCCTAATTAATTTTTAAAAAAACTGCTTTCTAAGGGGTCACTGTTTAGTTGGAAGGTGCCATGTTCATGAGGCAGCATGGTCTGATGAAAAGCCTGGATGTCTGTAGACTGGACTTTGTGTCTCTGTCCCTTCAGCTATCAAATGATTATTTTTCCTTACGGTGAAATGGCCCCAATACTTAACGCACAGAGTTATTGTATGATAAATGAAACAAGCAAATGTGGAAGTGCTGTCTAGAACAGAAAGTACTGGCTATGAAGTATACACGGTGGGATGATGACTACATGGGGAGCAGTGGATGAAAAACCAGTAGACTTGGCTTCAGCTCTGGAATTTCGTTTAATTTGCTGTGTGACCTGGAGCAGATCCCTTCCCCTCTCTGAGTTTCCACATTTTACAAATGGGCTGAATGCTCTGTGAGAGCCTTTCACTGGAGACATTGTGAGTCTGCCTCTGGTTGATGGAAAATGAATGGGGTCACCTGCAAAGGCTCCTCAGGGTATTTCTCTAAAAGGAACTGAGGCTGACCGCTGACAGTGGTCATGACTGGTGGCCAGACCACCTGGAACGCTGCCTCTCCCTCAAGAGACCACCCCAGAATTCTGGCTAGGGATCCCTTGATGCCCATGGAACCGATCTTGGGACTCAATGTATTTTCTCTGAGTCCCTGAAAATCTGCTTTATTTTCAGGCTCTCAGTCAAGAAGCTCTCACACCCTCTCCCGGTGTCAGGGCCAGATCACAGCCTGGAAAAGAGCTCGCTCTGGCTGGGCTCTTGGGAGCTGTACGGCTAAGGGGACTGGAGGGCTATTCAGACAGACAGGAAGTAGGAATTAGGAGGGAAAACAATGCTGAATTTGGAGCCAGAAGACATGGATTCCCACGTGGGCTTTGCTTCTCAGCAGCTGCATAGGCTGGGCAAGCTGCTGTAGCTCCCCATGCTCAGCATCCTCATCCGTGAGATGGGGCTCTCCCTCAAAGGAGTGAAGTATTAATACCTGTGGTGATGCCCAGGTGAAATGGGGCTCTCCCTCAAAGGAGTGAAGTATTAATACCTGGGGTGATGCCCGGGTGAAATGGGGCTCTCCCTCAAAGGAGTGAAGTATTAATACCTGGGGTGATGCCTGGGTGAAATGGGGCTCTGCCTCAAAGGAGTGAAGTATTAATACCTGTGGTGATGCCCAGGTGAAATGGGGCTCTCCCTCAAAGGAGTGAAGTATTAATACCTGTGGTGATGCCTGGGTGAAATGGGGCTGTCCCTCAGAGAAGTATTAATACCTGTAGTGATGCCTGGAAAGCTGTGATATGAGGCATGCCTGTGGGATACAAGAGTGGAGGGAGAGGGATGACACTGCAGAGAATCAGGAGGGTGGGGAAAGGGATGGCTGAGCTCCCCTGAAAGGGGGGTGTCAGCCTCCAGCAGATGGTCCCTGAGGAGGGATCAGGCTGAGAGGCAGTGACGCGCACAGTGCTAACCCAATACCCCTGGAGACACCTTACCTACCCTGGAGGGACAAAGGCCCTGTTTCTTAGTAGACCTTGGCTCTTGTGGCTTGTCCGGAGTGAAGCTTTGTAAACAAGCCGCCCTACAGATCTCAGGATCTGGCCCCTTGAGCCCTGGGCCTAGCTTGCTGAGCCATCCCTCCCAGGAGTTTTCACCCGCCTTACATTCTTGTCCAGATGTTTGGATGGAAATAGCCTTTTCCAGATGTAGCTGGACAAAGCCAGGGCCATAGCAGTAGGTTTGGCAAATGTTGATCTGGTCTCCCTTGCAACCTTCTCTCTTTGAGCAGTGATGAAAATGATCCAGCCTCTAATGCCAAGAGCGTTGTCAAGTGGGCTAGAACTCTCCGGGTGAGCCACATATGCTGTTTCATGAAGGCCTAAGACGTCGATTTTATGGTGTCACCTCTCTGTCCTTCAGTGATGCCAAAGGCAAGGGCAGGAGACGGAGCTCAACTATGAGCTCTGTCATGTTCTAGGCTTTGCTGAGTACCGGGTACAACTGTGAATGAGACAGACATGGTTCATGGCTTCATGGAACTTATGGACTTCATGGAGAGATAGACAATCAAGTATCGGGTGGGAGGGGTGATGTCAGAGAAGACTGCCCCAGGAAGTTGGCATTTGAGTTGAGATCTGAAAGGTGGTAGAAGTTACTAGGCACAGGGGCTGGAGTTGGTGTGAGGAGAGGGGGTGGACCAGGGAAACAGTATGTGACACCACAAGAAGGGATTAGTGCATTCACAAGCTGAGCACACAGAGCCGAAAAGAGTTGCGTCTAGGAGGTGACGGGCCAGCGGGGCTACCTGAAAGATGATGGCCTTGATCTTTGGGAAGTCGTGAGGAGTTTAAGAGAGAGACATGATCTGATTTTTTTTTTTAAGATTAAAAAAAATTATTTATTTTTGTCTGCGCTCTGCCTTCGAAGCTGCACATGGGCTCTCTAGTTGCAGTGAGTGGGGGCCACTCTCTGGTTGCAGGACTCGGGTTTCTTATTGTGGTGGCTTCTCTTGTTACTGTCTTCCCAGGTGGCACCGTGGTAAAGAATCTACCTGCCAGTGCAGGAGCTGCAAGAGATGTGGCTTCTATCCCTGTGTCGGGAAGATCCCCTGGAACAGGAAACAGCAATCCATTCCAGTGTTCTTGCCTGGAAAATTCCAGGGACAGAGGAGCCTGGTGGACTATAGTCCGTAGGGTCGCAGAGAGTCGGACACGACCGAGCACAACACAACCACAGTAACCTCTGTGGTTACAGAGCGTGGGCTGCAGTGCTCGGGCTCCGTAGTCGTGGTGCAGGGAATCTTCTCCGAGCAGGGATCGAACCCGCATCCTGTGCATTGGCAGGTGGATTCTTAACCACTGGATCACCAGGGAAATACTAAAGAGTTTTTTTTTTTTAACTTCTTTATTGAATTTGTTACAATATTGTTTCTGGGATTTTTTGTTGTTAATTTATTTGGAAGATAGATGCTTTACAATTTTGTGTTGGCTTCTGCCATAAAACAGCGCTAATCAGCTGTTAAGTATACATATTTCCCCTCCCTCTTGAACCTTACCCCACCCCACCCCTACCCCATCCTACCCTCTAGGTTGTCACAGGTTGAGTTCCCTGGTATACACCAACTTCCCATTAGGTATCTATTTCACCTATGGTAATGTATATGTCATTCCTTCTGTTTTATATTTTGGTTTTTTGGCCACGAGTCATGTGGGATCTTAGCTTCCCCGACCAGGGATCAAACCTGCACCCCCTACATAAGAAAGCAAAGTCTTAACCACTGGACCACCAAGGAGGTCCCAGTATTTGCATTTAGATGATCACTCTGCCTGCTTGTAGCGGGTAGTGGGATACAATAAACTCCTGCAGACTAGAAAGGTGATAGAGGCTTGGTCCTAAGATTGGCAATGGAAATATGGGGGACAGATGTAAAATATATTTTAGACATGAGTGGGCAGGTTTTGATGGGATAGGTGAGGACAGAGAAGGAATCAAAGATGGTGGTCGAGTGCTCACCTTGCAGAAATGGGAGATGGGTGCCTTTGCTGAGATGAGAACCCGGGCGGGGGTGGGGGGGTGCGGGGAGGTTTTAGGTGGAGAGGAGCTCTTGGGTTCCTGTTCAGATGTGTGTCTGAAAAAGCAGGAGTCCCCTTGTCTGCAGTGATTTGTGGCTGTGATATCTTCAATGGGAGCTGGGCTCTGGGGGTCTGGGGCCTGGCCGAGGGCAGCCAGTCCAGTCCTAGGTCTGAGTGGGGCCCCTGGCATGTTGGCCAAATGAATGATCCTAAGTGCAGCCCAGCAAATCCCCTTCACTCCAGGAGAGCCTCTGAAGCAGGAGACCCTTAAGACGGCAAGCAGTTGGGCTGAGAATATCAGACGGGCACAGAAAGCCCCAGAGGGCTGAGCCTCCTCCACGTGATGGGAACTCCTGGGGTGTGAGCAAACATCCATCCTTCAGCCAAGCGCGGCGGACCGGAGGCCCGAAGCGATGCGAGGCTAGGGCTTTCTGGGCAGGCCGGGGCCGCGTCCCCAGAGTCCGAGAGGGGCCTGTGACCCAGATGCTGCCTCCCCCTCGGCCTGGCCGCGCAGCGTGGGAGGAGGCGGCAGCTGCAGGCGGGCGGAGGGCGGGCGGCCGGCGCGCCCGGCCCGTGGGAAGCGGCGGCATCTGTTCTTTCCACGCTCGTTCCCAGCGGCTCCCTCTGAAACCCAACCCGCCGGCCCGGCCTTGCCGCCGCCGCCGCCCGTGCCCTCGCCCGCCCCGCCCGGGGGATCGGGTTGCAGGAGCCGGTTGGCTGGGTGCGGTTCTCCCGAGGGCGAGGGGCAGGGGCCGAGGCCCAGTGGGTCAGGTCCGGGCGAGAGTCAAGCCCCCCCATCCCATGGCCCCAGCCGCCGGCCACACTGGGGCAGGAAACTCGGTGCAGGGGAGGACTTGGCCCAAGGAGAAAAGAGCCCCCGGGGAGAAGGGGAGAGAAAGCGTCCCCACCCACGCCTGCCCTGTGCCTCCTATCCCCGGGCCTGGGAGACCTCGGGCGCTGGGAGGGGGCTGTGCCCGCCTACAGCCGGCTCTGAGGTCAGCCCAGGCCAGGGAGATGGTCCTCTAAAAAATCAGCCTTTCTCTTCCTCTCCAGCCAGATGGCCCGGCCGCTGTCCACCCCCAGCCCTTCACAAATGCAAGCCAGGAAGAAACGCAGAGGGGTGAGTGTCTTTCTCAGCAGATTTGCGGAACAGAGGTTTGCCCTGAGTTCCCAGGGGCCTGGCCCAGAAAACCCTGGTCAGAAACACCCCCCAGGGGGTGGGGGGAGCGGGGAAGTGATGCTGCCTGGGTTCAAGTCCCAGTTCTGCCGGTAGCAAGCTGAGTGACCTTGAGCAGGCACTTAAGCTCTCTGTGCCTCATTGTCTCATCTGTGTAACTGAAATCAGGATGGTACCTTCCTCAAAGGGCTGTTTTGAAGTGAATTAATGTAATGTGCTCAGAACAAAAGGTGACACGCAGCTAGCCATTATTAATTATCCCAGTCTTCCCCACTTATCTCTGAGCCTGGAACTTTCACTCCCTCCCAGTGTGCTGAGGGGTGAGTTAGGGGGACAGAAGAAGGATGTAGCCATGCTTCTGTCCTGGAAGTCCAGAGACCCAGAATCCGGCAGAGACCAGCCCCACCACTCACTAAACAAAAAACCTCCTCCATCCAGCCTCATTCTCTTTGTCAGTAAAATGGGCGTCATAATTTCCATCCTGAGATAAGCATTCCGCTACCAGTGTCATGAGCTGAGAAGGAGCTCTTGGGAATGAAAGGCCTTCCCAGCTGCAGAGAGCCATGCCTAGGACTCCTTGACTTCATGACCCAGCAACTGAAGGGGGTCTCCCTGGCCCAGCAGAGGTCTCCAGGGTCTGCTCTGGGGCTGTGGCTGGTGTTTGTATTCTAATTGATTGGTGCCCTGTTGTATCAATGGTTAAATGTGTTGAATACCACTCCTCAGATCAAGACAAGAGATCTGAGTTCTATTCCCAGCCTTGAACTTCCTTGCTGTGTGACCTTAAGCAAATTGCTGCCCCTCTCTGAGCCTTATTTTCTTCCTCCATAATGTAAAAATGGATTTATTGCCCTCACAGGAATATTGTGAAGGAAGACATGAGTCAGTGCCCATCAAAACATGTTGGAAACTGTGATGAAGTGCCTACTTGGTTTTTGTTTCTTTCCTCATTGCTTTTTAGATCATAGAGAAACGGCGCCGGGACCGCATCAACAGCAGCCTTTCTGAACTGCGGCGCTTGGTCCCCACTGCCTTTGAGAAGCAGGTATGTGACACTGCTGAATGTGCTCAAGGAAATACAGCGTGGGTTGCAGATAGGATTCACTTCTCACGGCATCTCTTATTGATTGGTGGCAGCTGCCTGAAGTGCCATGAAGTGCCTGTCGATGGCCAGGAATAAGGGTGATGGAAATTCAAATTGACCAAGGTGTCTTAGGGGCTGTGGCTTTATGTCCATCATCGGGTTGAATTCAGTCCTCAGAACGATGCCGAAGGATTGGGACTATGATGCCCATTGCACAGGTGAGGAAACTGAAACACAGAGAGGTGAGGTAAATTACTCCGTACTCCAGATCACACAGCTAGTAAATAGCAGAGTGGAACTGGAACAGACTGTGTGATCCTAAAGTGCCCTGTCCCTCGGCACTACTGACATTTCCAGAGCTATGTGAAAGTAGAACAGGCTGCTTGGGGAGTAAGGCTCTGTCATTGAACATGCTGGGGTGGAGGGACTCCAGTCGGGAGTCAGACAGTTGAATCAATCAGACAGCCTCAAAGACTCTCACTGTGTGCACTATGGCACCATCATAGGTCCTGTGACTTCCTTTTGCTGGAGAGAACAAGTGAGTCGTTCCACCGACCTTTACTAAAACCTTCACAAGCCCAGCCATGAACTAGACTCAGTACCTACCTTCAAGGGACTCGCATGGAGAGTCCAGCCCTTAGGTTTCACCTGGGAGACCAGGTGATGCTGGAGTCTCCAGAAACATTTCCCAAGAGAGAATGAAGGACGAGCAGGTGCTTTGGGGTAAGACTATGAGCCAGATCTTGGGTGTGTGTGTAGTGAGTATGAAGTTGGATTTCTGGAAAAGCTGATCTAGGAGGCAGGTGGGTATGCAGGAGTGACATTCTGGTGATGGTGCTGGAAGCCACGGAGGTAGAGGGGACCCTCTGAGGAGATTGCACAGAGCAAGAAAAGTGGGCCATCACCCACTGGGAACACCACTGTTTTAAGGGTCAGTTAGAGCAAGAAGACAGGGGAGGAGGGCGTTTAGGAACTGATGGTAGAGCAGGCTAAAATGAGAACCGAAGAGAATCTCTTAGCTTTGGAAAGCTTGGCCAAAAGAGAAGCCCAGTTTCAGGCACTGGTGGAACTGGAGGAAGAGGGGAAAATTGAGGCAATGAGTGTTGATTACCCTGTGCAGGGGAGGTGAGTGACAGAGGTCAGCTAAAGACCATCGCTCTTCTGTCTTCTGTACACACAGGGCTCCTCCAAGCTGGAGAAAGCTGAGGTCCTGCAGATGACGGTAGATCACTTGAAAATGCTCCACGCCACTGGAGGCACAGGTACTGATCCTAAACTCTCCCGGAGTCATTCCTACAGCCAGTATTTGGGGGCTGGGCCCTGGGGATACAGTGGTGAGCAAAGCAGACACGGTCCCTGCCCTCGTGGAGCTCACTGTTCACAGAGGGACTGAAGCAAAGCTTGTCTCTCTTCTTCCTTTGGCATCACCCTCTCTGCTTTCATTGTCTCCCTGTGTCCTGGCCTTTCTTCAGCTCCATTCCTGCCAACCTTGAACCTTGGAGGAACTCTTCTATAACAGACTACTGGTCCCTCCCTTCCTCCAGGGCCTTGTTAAGCATCGGCCTGAATGAGCGCATTCTCAGTGCAATCCCAGTGGGAGATTTTTAGCCATGGCGGTTCATTGGTGTGCCAACCCACTGATCTAGGCTTCTGGACTCTTGTGATCTTGGTGGTGTTGGGGGGAACTTGCCACACTCACAGTTAAAGATCAGTTGTGGGATGGTAGTAAGATGCAAATGTAATTCATTCTGTGATTTTGAGCTAGTCCACTACAAAAAAGTCACGGAACTGCGGTTTTTAAAAGACTTCTGGGCAAATGGAAATTTTGAAGCTGCTCTGTGTGTTTTCGTAATTTCACCGTTGGGAAACTGTGAAAGCTCCACAGACCTTGGCTGTGAAGACTTAAGCCCTGAAACCTTAACTTGCTACCCGTCAAGGAGACAGTTGCATTTTAAGTGAGCCAGCCTGGTGCCTCTCAAGCCTTGGTGTGCAGCGGTGTCATGTAGGCGCAGGCAGAGTCGTGGGTCACAGCCCAGCCATCCCAAGGCAGCAGGTCTGGATTGGAGTGTAGGAATCTGCCAGTTTAGCAAACATGCCTGGTGACCCTGCTGCAAGTAGTGACTTGGAAAACTTCCACTAAAGGAATGCATGGCTGACAGTGGAAACTGTCTCTAATCAACCAAGGGAGGAGACAGTTCAAGCTACATTTATATTTATCCAATTTAAAGAAAAATAGTGACTAATATTTTGGCATCATTTTATAGTTTCCAAAATGCTTTCTCTAATGTTATCTCATTTGATTCTCATAAGAATCTCGAGGGTGGGTGGTGGTGTCCTCACTGTATTCTGGCTAAGGGCTGATGGAAAGACAGAGAATTGTGGCTGAGAGCACTGGCTTTGGATCTGAACCCTGACTTTATTGCTTACTAGTTTTAGGACCTTAGATGATTGATTTAAGCCCTTTATTCCTCAGTTTCCTCATCTCTGAAATGGGACTAATGATAGGTTTTTATGAGGTTCAAATTAGCTAGTGCAAATTAAGTACTTAGGAAGAACCCAGCAAATGTCAGTGAAAAAAGAACAGTCTACAGAGAGAGGTGATTTACTTTGCTCAAAGTTGCACAACTAAGTAGACACCAGGGCCAGGTCTTGCCTCCAGGGAGGCCTGGCTCCAAACATAGTCTCCTGCCAAGCTGTCCCTCTATGGGGGCCTCAACCATGAACCAGGGGACTGATATCTGTTGCCATGATCATGAGGCCAGTCCTCAATGGGGCTGTTCCATCCTTGCCCAGAAGGTGACTGAGAGAGGGCAGGAGTGGAGAGGCAGTGAGAATGTGAATACTCTTGTTGGCAGTCCCCCTGGTCACCCCAAATTAACAGGTCCCCAAAACAGGGTCTCTGGCTTGAGGGCAGCAGCTGAGGTCCAGGGTGGGATCCTGCTTCCTAGACTGCACTTTGTGCTGGGAAACAAACTCGAATACCTATGGGGGCCCAAGCAGTCATATAAATGATAGTTCACTTTTCATTTGTTAGGTATTTCTGCGCACCATTTCATTTTGTCCTCCCTTCTGTGTGTAGCAAGTACTGTTACATGCCCATTTCACAGCTCGGGAAATTGAGACATGGAAAGATTAAGAATCTTGTCTGTAGTCAGAGTGCTGGTTAAGTCCATGGTCAATCAGCTGGCCTCCGAAGACCTCACGCTCCATTGCTACTCTCCGCTCCCCTCTCCAAGGACTCTCCCAGCTCTGATGGCTCTTACACCACTGCCCAGCATCCACCCCATCCTCAGAGCTGTTCCACACCTCCGTGTACACCTGGCAAGCGTCTGCTTAAATGAAGTTATCTTGGCCACAGAGTTTCTTCTTTGGGTTAATCATGAGTTATGATGAAAACAATATATTTTATAATGCTCTGTGGTTAGTGAATTTATTTGGTCCTCAGACCTCACCTCCTCAACCCCAGGTGTGTGTGCGTGTGCTCATTTGTATCCAACTCTTACAAGCCCATGGATTGTACTCCACCAGGCACATCTGTCCATGGAATTTTTCAGGCAAGATACTGGGATGGGTTGCCATTTCCTCCTCCAGGGGATCTTCCTGACCCAGGGATCAAACCTGTGTCCCCTGCATTGGCAGGCGGGTTCCTTACCACTCCCACTTTACAGATGGGGAGACTGGATCTCAGAAAGGTGAGGTGACATGCCCAAGGTTACAAAGGGGGTGAGTGAGGAAAGCAGGTTCAGAACTCAGGACAGTCTGATCTCAGGCTCTGTGCTTGTCCCCTGCCCGGCATGCCCTCATCGTGCCTCACTTTTCAGGATTCTTTGATGCTCGAGCCCTGGCGGTCGACTTCCGGAGCATCGGTTTTCGGGAGTGCCTCACTGAGGTCATCAGGTACCTGGGGGTCCTGGAAGGACCCAGCAGCCGTGCAGACCCCGTGCGGATCCGCCTTCTCTCCCACCTCAACAGTTATGCAGCCGAGATGGAGCCTTCACCCACACCTCCCGGCCCCTTGGCCTTCCCTGCCTGGCCCTGGTCCTTCTTCCACAGCTGTCCAGGGCTCTCTGCCCCGAGCAACCAGCTCGCTATCCTAGGAAGAGTGCCTGGTCCCATGCTTCCCAATGCCTCCTCTCTGGCTTACCCCATCCCGGGCCTCCGAGCAGCCCCCTTGCGCAGAGCTGCTGGCACCATCCTGCCAGCCCGGAGGAATTTGCTGCCCAGTCGAGGGGCATCTTCTACCCGGAGGGCACGCCCCCTGGAAAGGCCAGCTGCCCCCCTGCCTGCGGCCCCCAGTGGCAGGGCCACCAGGGGCAGCCACATGGCACCCCTCCTTCGGTCTCCTTCCCCTGTCTCCCCTGGCATGGTGGGGTCTCCTGCTTATATGGCTGTTCCTGCCCCCAGGCCCTCTTCCCCGGGGCTAGCTGGGAGGCCAGCAGGAGCTATGCTTTGCCGCTCCTGGGTCTCCGAGATCACTGAAGTTGGGGCTTTCTGAGCTGGCTTTGCCCCCAGGAAGGAGGAGAGTTCTTTTTCTAGGAGTTCTAAAAACGGCGTTGCCTTTTCTGCTCTGCTTCCTGGACTGGTTATGTATGAAGGTATCTTCACCCATCCAAGGAACCCTCCTCCTTTGGCCCATCTCCCCTCCTCACTGCTTGTCCCAGCTTCTCCTGGAGCTGTTCTGATCTCAGAGTCTGGGTCTCATGTCCTCCCTGGACAGAGGAGTCCCAGGAGAGTCCCCCAAGAACTGTGCCCGGACCCCCTTTCTGCCTGAGAACACAAGGGGCAGGAGGCGTTAATCTCAGGTCTGGGAACAACGCTTTAAAAGGCCCAATGACCTAAGGCGTGCTGCTTCCCCAGAGATCAGACCCCAGCCAGGCACAGTGGCTGCCTGGCTGCAGCCTTCCCAGGCCCCTGGGCCGGAACATAGTGTCTGTTTCACTTCCTGAGATAGAAACCGCATGGGGCCACTAAGAGGTCTCCTGGGAACCCTGTCTGCCCCAGCCCACCTATCTGCTCCCCATCCCAGTGAACCCCAGAACAGACCTGCTGTCCACCACAGCCAAGACTAGGGACTGGGAGCCCAGCAGGGCCGGCACCTACGCTCTTCCCAGCTGCTGACACCCACCCTTCAGGTGACCACAGCTCTCTGCACACAGCTGGGAGGTCTCTGGGCTCCTTGACTGGGTGTCCTCACCCCCAGGCCTCAGACAGTGTCCCCAGACAGGAGCCAGGCTTGTGCAGCAGAGAACCCGGCTCCCTGCCTCCCGGATGGTCACCTCCTCCGGGCCTGTGGCCCCGTCGGATACACAGCACAGAAGCCGCGTTCCCACGTGACGGCGTCCAGAGAGGAATCCTCTTGGGAATCAGCACCAGACGTTTGTGCTGCCTGGTTTGCATCCGGCTCACGGAGCCCAGACGGCTGGGATCGCCAAGGGCTGTCAGGCTGGACAAAAATAGCTGTGAGGAGGGGCGAGAAGAAGGACAGTCAGAGGCGGCTCGGCCCTTCAAGGTCACGCAGTGGGTCGAGGGCCTGGGATCCTCTTCACCTGGGATTCCATGTGCTGGCCGGCTTTGCCCAAAGGCCCTTGGGTTCCCCAGTTCCCGCCCGCCACTTTCCCTCTAAGGGGACAAACGGCCCAGAGATGCCCCCAGTGGGACAGAAACTGAACAAGATGGGGAGGGCCAGAGCTGACACACTGCCCGCCCAGCGCTGCCAGATGGCTGTTAAAATGAAGAAGCACTTCTGTGCCTATTGACAAGTATCTGCTTTCCCCGACTGCCTCCGGGTGCCCCCACCACGTGGCTTTTGCCCAGGACCCTGGGCTGGTTAACGCCTGGCTGCCCCAAGGCCTTGGGGCCCTCCGGCTGGCAAGTCATTGGTGCTGACTGTGCGGTTATCAAATGCTTCTATCACCCCTGGAGGAGTCTCCTACCCCTACCCTGTGATGGAACTACCATCCCCAGAGGCTGAGTTTGAGGAGACTGCATGGGCTTAAAAAGTAGAGTTTGCAAAAGCCCTGGGGAGAAAGGGCCCTTTCAGACAAGTGGGTAGGAGAGCAGAGATCATTTAAATGACCCAGAAAGCTCTTTTGAGAAGGCGAATTCCTCAAGGAGGGATAAAGAACTAAAGGCATTCTTTTACGCCTCAGTGTGAGGTGGTTGGATCAGATTCTGCTGTCTTCCACCTCTTTCTGTGTGGAGAGAGAGAGACGTCATTTCAGGGAACAGGTCCCTGGCCGGGATTGCTGCTGAGGGACACAGAGACGGAGGGGGGCTGCCAGCAGGTTCCCTGGAGTTGGGAGGGGCCACAGAGGTTGGTGGTGGAAGGCAAAGACCAACTTCACCTTTCTTACAAGGGGCAGGCCCCTCCCCCACCTCCTCTCTTCCCTGGCACCCTCCTCCTCCCCAGCCACTGCTCCCCGGACATCAGGTCAGTGCTCCAGTCCTGCAGTTTGACCACCTCCTAGCCCAAGAATCCAACATCTCATGGCAGGATAGTGGGAAACGTTTTTCACGTTTCAAATACCCTGTTTCAAAAGAATCAGTTGACACCGTTGAATGAGGTAGGAATGACCCAGGACCTTCAGCGTCTTAGTTGCTCTCGGGTTCATTCTCCCTGAGAGACTGTGGGGGAAACAGTGACTCTGTGTATTGGTTTCCATGGCTGAGGGCACGTGTATCTTTGTTTATGTTCCCAAACCTTTCTGGTGCCGCTGACTCCCACCCCATCGTTGGGGTTGTCACACATATTCAATAAAGTTTTTTTTTAGCTTTTCTGAAAACCTCTGCAAAGTTCTACTTCTTGCATGTGTCTGGAGTCCATCCATTTCTCTCTGAGCCCACAGCCCCGACCCTGTTCTGGCCACAGCACCTCTCCCCAGATCTCTGCCCTCCGAAAGGTCACTCTGCTTCCTTCTTGCTTTGCCAGTCAGTTCTCAGCACAGCCAGAGAGAGCTCTAAACATGCAAACCATAGCATATCAACCCTGGTTTCACGTCCTTACTCCACTTCCCTATTATTCTAAGGATAAAAGCCGAGCTCTTTTTTTTCTGCTCCCAAATTCACTTTCAGCCTTTTTCTTGCCAATCTCAAGCTTGTTGCCTGTGCTTCTCCCACCCTGGCCTTCCTTCATTTCTTCCTTACTCCAGCCTCATTCCCATTTCTAGGACTTCGCATCTGCTGTTCCCTTTGCCAAGGATGCTCTTCCTCTACCCTTTGCAGGCTGAAAGCTCTTCATACCCTCAGGCTTTGGCTGAAATGTCACCTCCTCAGAGAGTCCCACCCTGACTACTGGGCTTGACTCTATCTCAGAGTCCTCTATTCTTTTTTTCTCATATGGAATTTACCATTGCACATCCATTTGTGTGTTTACTTGCTGGTGAACTGTCTCCCCCACTGGCGCATAAGCTCCATGAGGCCAGGGACCATGCCTGGTTTGCACTCCACCCTGTATCCAGTGCCAAGCACGGTGCTGGGCTCAAAGTCAGGGTTCAATCAATATTTGTTGAAAAAATGAACTGGGGGAGGTGAGGAATCTTTTAGACTTGTGTTATTGGATGATTCGGGCTCCTCTGGGCTGAACCCCGTGCTGGTCAACTTCAGGGGGTGGCTGGAGAGCACATTGAGAGCCAGGGCCAGGGGACTGGAAGTTCTGGCCAATGGTGAGGGGACTCTGGCCAAATAAAAGCACGAGCGTGCTTGCTCTGGAGTGCACTCTGACAGCTGGGAACAGGCAGGCCGTTTCTGCCAGAAGGTCTTGTTCTCCACTCTTGGCCCGGTTCTCATCAATGGATTTGGCTTGTGGTGAATCCAGGCAAACATTTACAGAGGTCTGCTCCATGCCAGGCCAGGCATGGCAGAGCCAGAGGTGATGAGGACAATGTCCCCCTGAGGGGGTGCACCCTCTAAGTGGCAGCTGGGTGGAATGAGAGTGAGAGGGAGGTCTGTTGAGAAGGCTAAGGGGTATCAGCCTCTGCTTAGCAGGGGTCGTGAGGGAAGGAAGTGCAGGAAGGAAGCCTTCCTGGAGGAGGATGAAGGGAGGTGTTCTAACCATGAAGGGAACATCCTTTGGGGCAGCTCTGGAAGATGGCCTGAGACAAGCACTGTTTTCAGTGGCAGAGTGAAAGACAGGTAGTCTGGGCACTGAAGCCAGACTTCTCAGGTTCAGGCCCCATTTCTGTTCACTTATCAGGACTGTGGTCTTAGGCAAGTTACTTAACACCCCTGAACCTTCTCATCTTTAGAACAGGGACGATAGCTGTCATAGCTACTGTTAACTGAGCAGTAGACTACATACCACTGTGCTAAATGCTTTTCTTGGAACATCCCCATCTTATTACAATATAGAAGCTGGGCAAGACATAGTCTACTACGGCTAGGCAACAAGTGAATGGATAACACACAGAAAGTCCTTGGTACAATGCCAAGGGGTATGTATGAAACATATGAAATGCCCGGTCCAAGCCATTAGTGTTATTGATGGAAAGAGGCTGGATCCAAATTGTGAATGTCATGCCGAGTTTGGACTTCAGCCTATAGGCAGTGGAAGCCATGGAAGGTTTTGCCAGGTGAATGCCAAGCTCAGACCTTGTCTAAGAAACTTCTCTTTGGTGTGGTATGGACACCTGGGAGGAGCAGTATTCAGACTCAGTGCCACCTGTTCACTGGAGACACCTCAATCTTTTGAAACATCAGTGTCCAGGCTCTAGAGATGATGGTTTAACTTACCTGCAGTGGGATTTGGGCATCCCATAAGGCAATGTGAAGAATCAGGACTTCTTTCTTGGTCAAGGTAAATTTCAACTCAATAGGTGGTCTGGACTCCAGTTTATGAGCCTGAAAAGGCTGCTGCCTTCTGAAAAGTAGAGAAAAGTTAATTTCCACAAGGGCATCTCTGTTCTCCAGCACCATCCTAGTCCATGGCCCATAGTAGATACTTAAGAAACTTTATGTGTTGAAAACTTTAGGGACTTACACAGTTGCCCTCTGTATCTGTGGCTTCCACATCCACAGATTCAACCAACCACGGATCGAAAAAAAATTTTTTTTTTAATTCCAGAGGGACTTCCCCAAGGGTCCAACAGTTAAGACTCCACGCTCCCATTGCAGCAAGCCCAGGGTTCAATCCCTGGTCAGGGAACTACATCCCACAAGCCACAGCTAAAAGGTCCCACATGCTACAACTAAGACCCAGAGCAGCCAAATAATAAAAGAAAAATAAATAAATATTTTTAAAAAGACATTAGCTTCCTTCCCTCCTTCCTAGAGAATGAGGGTGGGAAAAATCACATCTGGATATCATCTGATCCCATTAATAGCAGCAAACATTTTCAAGCCCTTGAGCTATATTATCTCATATAATCATATGGATGATATTTCATGTAGTAGTAGGTTCTATTATCATTTTACAGGAGAAATTGAGACCTAATTTGTTAGTGAAAGTATCCAAGGTTCAAAACACTAATGAATTTTCTAACCAAAATTAGACTTCCCTGGTGGCTCAGATGGTAAAGTCTGCCTACAATGTGGGAGACCTGGGTTCAATCCTGGGTCGGGAAGATCTCCTGGAGAAGGAAATGGCATCCCACTCCAGTACTCTTGCCTGGAAAATTCCATGGACAGAGGAGCCTGGTAGGCTACAGTCCATGGGGCCGCAAAGAGTCACTGAGCGACTTCACTTTCACTTTCAACCAAAAGTAAAACCTAGGTCTGTCTGATTCCATCTTAAAAAAAAATATATATATATATATTTATTTGACTGCACTGAATCCTAGCTGTAGCATATGGGATCTAGTTCCCAGGGATAGAACCCAGGTTCTCTGAATTGGAAGCTCATAGTCTTAGCCACCGGACCACCAGGGAAGTCCCTGTCTGATTCCATCTTAATACGGAACACAGCTTCTTTCCCCAGCGGCCTCTTGTAACACAAACCCAAACCATTCAGTGGCAGGTCATATAGGGCTGGTGGTCTGGCCTGCCATGTTAGCCTGGGAAGACCTTCAGCTTGGCCATGCTCTTTTCCCCAGTGCTAGTCAGAGTAAAGCTCAGCAGCTGTAACAAAGAGGCCCACAAATAACTCCGTGGACAAAAGAAGACGGAAGTTTATCTTTCACCTAACTGCCTAGTTGACCATTCCAGAGCAGCCAGAAGCTATATCCATTGCAGACATTGTAGAGCCCAGATTCCTTCCATCATGATTCCCTGCCATTCTGCAGAGCATTCTCCCTGCATTGTTATGCTAGGTCTCCCTGAATTCAAGCCAGCAGGAAGGGAAAGAGAACTTGGCAGAGATGTGGCCACAGACTTAAAGCCTGGGCCTCGAAGTAGCACAAAGGTGTCCTATCCATCCACATTTCCCTGGTGAGAACGTTAATGAATAGCCACATCGAACTGTGAAGGAGGTTGGGAAATGAATTTTTGCCCAATTCTCTGACATAAGTGTGAATAAATATTGGTAGATAGTTTCTATCACTTCACGCTTACCTCCTATCCTGGGAGGCTAAAAAGAATGTGGGAATCAGCGTCATCAGTAGCTACCACCTGGCTGGTTGTGTGTATGTGTGTGTGTGTGTGTGTGTGTGCGCACTTGATCTGGAAGACAATTCACTTTGAGTTGGAGGAACCAAGTATAGGGGCTCCACTGGGGTAGGTTGGATACCCATGAATAGCATTGTGTCCACTGGACCCAGGTCCCTGGAGAAATTGCCTAGGGACACACCGTGTAAGAAAGGAGCATTTGTTGCTCTAGGATGCCCAGTGGGTGCCCAGTGGGCGCCACGCTGGCTGATGATCAGCACCTAGGGACTGTGTACCACACGGAACCCTAAGGGCCTTTCTGCATCCTGTCTCCCACTTGGGGAGGAGGCACGGATAAATGCTTACATCTTCCCTGACCTAGATGGCTGTTGTGTCTTTTTGTCTTCCCAGCTACCAGGGACACAGCCAGCTCAGGAGCTCTGGGTCTCACAGGGCTGTGGGTTCTGTTTATCTAAGTTGAACCTCACGTGAATAGAGCCTCTGAGATGCCTTCCATTAGTTACTTGACAGCAGGTGAAAGGGGGCCAGGTGCCGAGTCTCCAAAGACAGACATCCAGGCTCTGGATTCTTCTTTTCTGCTTCATGTATGAGTTAAAAGAGGGCTTCCCAGTGGCTCAGTGGGAAAGAATCCACCTGCCAAAATGCAGGAGACACAAGAGAAGCAGGTTCGATCCCTGGGTCAGGAAGATCTCCTGGAGTAAGAAATAGCAACTCACTCCAGTATTCTTGCCTGGAAAATTCCGTAGATGGAGGAGCCTGGCAGGCTACAGTCCACGGGATCACACAGAGTAGGACACGACTGAGCGACTGAGCATGCGTGTAGGAGGTAAGAGAAGCCAGGCTGTTGTTCAGTCCGTGAGTCTCAGAAAGCTGCTGGCCCTCAGCCCAAGGGCCATTTTTAAAAATTGGAGGACAATTGCTTTACAATGTGGTGTTGGTTTCTGCTGTACGTTAATATGAATCAGTTATAAGTACACATGTGTCCCTCCCTCTGGAACCTGTCTCCCATCCCACCTCTCTAGGTTGTCACAGGGCGTTGAGCTAAGCTCCCTGTGCTACACAGCTGCTTCCCGCTAGCTGTTGTACACATGGTGATGTATGGGTGCCAATGCTGCTCTCAGGCTGTCCCACCCTCTCCTTCCGCTGCTGTGTGCGCAAGTCTGTTCTCTATTTCTGCAGTTAGTCCCTCAGTCGTGTCTGACTCTGAGACTCCATGGACAGAGGAGCCTGGAAGGCTACAGTCCATGGGATTCGCCAGGCAAGAATACTAGAGTGGGTAGCCATTCCCTTCTCCAGGGGATCTTCCTGACTCAGGGATAGAACCTGGGTCTCCCACATTGTAGGCAGATTCTTTACCATCCTAGCCACCAGGGAAGCCCTGAGACTACTCAAGTGGGTTGCCGTGCCCTCCTCCAGGGGATCTTCTCAACCCAGGATCAAATCTGAGTTGTCTCTTATGTGTCCTTTATTGGCAGGTGGATTCTTTACCACTAGCTCTTGTCTGGGACGGAGAAGGCAATGGCACCCCACTCCAGTTCTCTTGCCTGGAAAATCCCATGGGCAGAGGAGCCTGGTAGGCTGCAGTTCACGGGGTCGCGAAGAGTCGGACACGACTGAGCGACTTCATTTTCACTTTTCACATTCATGCATTGGAGAAGGAAATGGCAACCCACTCCAGTGTTCTTGCCTGGAGAATCCCAGGGTCGAGGGAGCCTGGTGGGCTGCCGTCTATGGGGTCGCACAGAGTCAAACAGGACTGAAGTGACGCCCAAGGGCCATTTAAATTCATTCCTGCCAAGCTCAGCTCAGGTAGTAAAGAATCTGCCTACAATGCAGGAGACCTGGGCTCAATTCTTCTGTCGGGAAGATCCCCTGGAGAAGGACATGGAAACCCAATCCAGTATTCTTGCCTGGAGAATTCCATGGACAGGGGAGCCTAGTGGGCCCCAGTCCATGGGGTCACAAAGAGTTGGACACGACTAAGCAACTAACACACACACACACACACACACACACACACACACACGGGCCATTTAAATTCAGGCTTTGGGCAAAATCTGGATTCCATTCCTCTGCTCAAGGAAGTCCACTGTGGCAACACCCTGTCCCGGGCACCCCAGGTATTCTGTTGGAGCTTCTGAAGATTAACTAACCACTCATTGCCTACAACTCCAGCAACCCTGAAGGGAACCAGTCAGCAAGCATGAAAAGCAGTGATCCTTTATGTCACACATCAACAAAACATTTCAAAGTGCTTTCCTATGCATCACCTCACTTACAGCTCTCAACAGTTTGGTCAAGGGAGTCAGGGCAGGAATTATTATCTCCATGATGCAAACGAGAAACTGAATCTCATTTCAAGTAAAATGATCTGCCCAGATTGGAATAATAGTAAATGGCAAAGCTTATTTGGACAGCAGAGGAAAGTCTCAGATTGTAAGCAGGCACAGAGAATTCATATAACATTATCCAGTTACTACCAAGTATGTACCATATGCATATGGTCCTGAACCAAGTACCTTCCATGCAGAGTGTGTGTTTATCTTCATAACTCCATGATTTAGACTTTGGTTCTATCATTATCTCCATTTTACATACGAGGAAACAAAGGCTCAGAGATATTAAGTAACTTTCTCAGGTAACACAGCTATTAAGGGGCAGAGCTCTTAACTGCCAAGTTCCACAGTCTGTCAAGTGCTGTAACTTCCGTGTTCACCCCTTAAAGATATCAGAGGTGGTGCTCAGGCCTCCAAAACAGCTCCTAGTTTACACCTCAACGCTTTGGCCTCAGACCCATTGGTATAAACTCAGCCACTCCTCAGGACACCCCTCAGCTCTGTCTGCCTTCATAATAACACTCCATGTGCCAGGCATCCATCTAGGTTCTGGGATTCAGCAGTGAATAAAACAAACCCCTAGATTCCTGGAGCTGACATTCTTGTTAAGGGAGACAAACGATAAACACCTGGACAAAGACACACATGCGGAACTTCCCTGGCGGTCCAGTGGCTGGGACTCTGCGCTTCCAGTGCAGGGGGTCCAGGTTCGATCCCTAGTCGGGAAACTAGATCCTGAATGCCACAACAAAGATTTCGTGTGCCACAACTAAGACCCAGGACAGCAAATAAATAACTAAAAATATCTTTAAAAAAAAGAAGACATACATGAAATGCTTGATAGGAAAGAAGGATAAGGTGGCTAAGGGGGCAGAGAGTGACTGGGGAGAGGTGCTGTTTTATACAGGCTGGACAGGCAAGTCCAGAGTAGCCGTTTGAACAGACACTTAGAGGGAGGGAGGAAGCCACGAGGCCATCAGTGAGTAGGGCATTCCAGGCCAGGAACATCAAGGGCTAGTCCCAGAGGCCAGTGTAGCTGAAGTGTAGACAGTGAGGGGAGGAGGGTAGCTGAGGATGGTGGGAGGCAGGTCATGGAAGAGTGTTAGATTTTACTCTGAATGAGGCAGGAAGGCCTGGCAGGGTTAAGTGCAGAGAAGACTCATGATCTGATGAGCATATCAGGAGTCATGCAGTTAGGAACAGACTTAGACGGGGCCAGGGTAGGAGCAGGGAGGCCATCTGAACCTCCCCAATTCCATGACCTCCTTCACACTACCTAACTGCCTGCTAGCCAAGAACTCACCATTCCCCCAAAATGGCTCCTTTGGGAAATCCTGACTTCATACAAGCCCTTCTCCAGCCACTGCATCTCACCTCAAGCTCCCTCTGCTCAACCTTCCCATGGTGAAAACTTTCAAACTTAAGAAGGTCTTCAGGAATTCCCTGGCAGTCCATGGGTTACGACATGGGCTTTCACTGCCAAGGACCCAGGTTTGACCCTGCTGGGGGAACTCGGATCCTGCAAGTCACTCAGTGTGGCCAAAATAAATAAATAAGTAAAACTTTTTAAACAGTCTTCAAATCACTGACCCCACCACCCCCTCTCCAGTCTTTGGTCATGACTGAGTGACTTCACTTTCACTTTTCACTTTCATGCATTGGAGAAGGAAATGGCAACCCACTCCAGTACTCTTACCTGGAGAATCCCAGGGATGGGGGAGCCTGGTGAGCTGCCGTCTATGGGGTCGCACAGAGTTGGACACGACTGAAACGACTTAGCAGTAGCAGCAGTATACACACATCACATCTTCTCTATCTATTCATCTGTGTTTTATGTGAAAATCAGTGAAGATTCTATAGGCCCAGCAAGTAGAAGGCACTCACTATTATTACTGGTATTTTTTTCCCTATGTTGGCTGATATTCCAGAAAATGGGAGAATATTGATCAATATTAAGGAAAATATTATGTTCAAATATTATGAATAGTGTGTATTGACTGATTGCCATTCTCATTTAAACAATGAAGCAAATATAGGAAGTAACCTGGTCTGGTTAAAAAGATGCCTGGACTAGGAATCAATTAATTTAAATTCTAGTTTCATTTTTGCTACCCACGGTTAAATCTGTTAAGTTTTGTGGACCTCAATTTCCTTGAGCTTAAACTGGATGATTACTGCAGGGCTTTCCAGCTGTAAAGTGATGCTCACAACTTATTGAAAAAAAAAAGGGGAGGGGTCTGTCTTAACCAACTGGAGAGAGAGGCTCTCCTTGCAGGTTTGATGAAGTAAGTGGCCACTTTGGAGCTGTAAGTGGTCTCTAGGGCCTTGGGGGTGGCCTTCAGCCAACTGCCAGCAAACAGCTAGGGTTCCATCAGCCATCACACGATGAATTCTGCCAACAACCTGAATGAGGTTGAAAGTGCATTTTCCCCCAGGAGAGGCTCCAGATGAGCCTGGCCAACATCATGATTTCAGCTTCCTAAGACACTGAACAGAGGACCCAGCTAAGTCATGCCAGGACTTCCCACTTACAGAACCTTGAGATAAGTGTGTATTGTTTAATGCACTAAGTTTGTGGTCACAGTTACACAACAATAGATAATTAACACACCAGGCAAGACCTGAATCTTGGTTACAACCAACGTCCTGCCTGTCTTACACTTGCTAAAAAAGAGTCATTTGACCAACTAGAAAAGCCATTGGTTTGATTTGTTTCATAATCAGAAACCTGTTTGTTTCATTATCAGCTCTTCCACCAGGCTTTTCAAGATAACTACAGTATAACTTGGTCTCTCTCCTCACAACCTCATTGCCCTACCTGAACCATCATCAGAAGATGATCCCCTCAAAACAAAAGAAAAAGAACCAAAAAGAGATATGATGGTCCTGCTTCATCCCTCACATTGAATATGGAGCTTTTAGGTGACCTTGAGAATCATATTATTTTCTAAAGTCAACAGTATGGAGGTATAATTTACATCTGATAAAATTCAAAATGTACAGTTCAGTAAGTCTTGACGATGTATACCTGCAGGTAATCACCACAATTGCAGCATAGAACATTTCTGTCACCCAGAAAGTTCCCTTCTACTTACTGCTGTGAAGTCAATCACCTGCTCCTACTCTAGCTCCCGGCCATCACTGATCTGCTTTCCATCACTACATTTGTGCCTTTTAAAGAATTTTCATATAAATGGAATCGTACAGTGTATAACCTTTTGAGTCTGGCTTCCTTCTCTTCGAATCATGCTTTAGAGATGCATCAAGTTCTGTCCATCAGCTGTTCCTTCCTCTTTAGAGCTGTAGTATTCCACTGCAAGTATGGACCACACTTTGTTGATTCGTTCACCTGTTGATGATCATTTGGGTTGTTCTCTGAGAATACAGAAAGGTTATTTAGAAGTTTATTTTGGGAGTACACAATATGTTTCTATCATTAACGTTACTAATTCAAAACACTGCTGCTGCTGCTGCTGCTAAGTCACTTCAGTCGTGTCCGACTCTGTGCTACCCCATAGACGGCAGCCCACCAGGCTCCCCTGTCCCCGGGATTCTCCAGGCAAGAACACTGGAGTGGGTTGCCATTTCCTTCTCCAATGCATGAAAGTGAAAAGTGAAAGGGAAGTTGCTCAGTCGTGTCCGACTCTTCGTGACCCCATGGACTGCAGCATACCAGGCTCCACTGTCCATGGGATTTTCCAGGCAAGAGTACTGGAGTGGGGTGCCATCGCCTTCTCCACTAGTTCTTTCTTAACCTTTAAAACTCAGCCTACAAATCATGTTTGAGAATCTAGCAGATTTTACCAAGTGTTATTAAGGGACTTCTTACAAACTTGCCTCTTCAAACATTTACAGTACATTTATAAATGAATACCTTTGATTTCCTTTTCCAGTATCTCATTTGCCTGATATAAACAAAACCTTCCTAAAGTTTCATTCTTATAGATCTAATAAATCCAACTTATAAATATGATGAGCCTTAAGTTCTCTTAAAAATCTATTTACATATGAAGCTAAATGTATGGAGATTTCTTTTTTAAACAGAAATGTTATTAATAATACTCAAGTTTTAATTCTTGTTTAGCATGCTGTACTTACTTAATCCTAAGGGGCTTTCCAGGTAGCACTAGTGGTAAAGAACCCGCCTGTCGATGCAAGAGACTTAGGAGACGCAGCTTCAATCTTTGGGTCAGGAAGATCCCCTGGAGAAGGGCATGACAACCCACTCCAGTATTCTTGCTTGGAGAATCCAATGGACAGAGAAGCCTGATGGGCTACAGTCCATAGGGTTGCAAGGAGTCGGACATGACTGAACGACTTAGCACACACACATGCACTTAATCCTAAATCTTCCTTAGCTAAGTTGTATACCCACATCAGGTACTTTCTAAAAGAGAAAGTTCCACCCAGGTAGCAGAACTTAACTCTTAACCTTCCTAGGGTTGAAAGATGTGTTTCTGCTTAAGAGGAAAAAAAAAACAAAACCACGGCCGTCTCATCCATTGAGGTCACTGGTCCACTAAGAAAGACAGCTGTGAGGCTGTGGTCTCCAGCCACATCCTCACCAGGACCTCAAATTCCGTTTGTGAAGGTGAATCTCTGATTCAGTTCAAAGAGCTACGGAGAGGCCCTCAATACATAGCTGGTGGGGTGAGTGAAACTGTGACAGTTATTGGCTTTGGGGGCTCTTTCTGTTCGATTCAAGAAGGACTGAAAGCTTCTCACTCAATCTGAGAAGCTGGCAAGCTGACCACACTACACAGTGGTCCAACAGGTCCTTTCAAGCAAAAACCTGTGAGTATTTGCAGGTAGATCAGGAATAACAAATATCTGGTACATGAACAACCACTCTCTGATCCTGTCTGCGTGGCAGACATTGCTAATCAATCACCACATGCCTTCCCCTTGTTAAGACAGTGCTACCCTGGGCCAAACCCAGTTAACTGAGGTTGGCATATAAGGTGCCTTCCCTGGACTAACCAACTTTGGTGAGAAAATGAGGCCTGTCCACTTGGCTGTTACTCGGGGCTGGGTTAATGGGTAACTGGGCTTGGGGCTTGTCCTGTCTTCTGTGAACAACTGTGACCTGCAGTGCAATGACCCCATGCAGTGAACAGTGGGGAGGAGGCCTGGGTGTTACCCACTCTTAGGGAGTGGGTGCTTCTGCTGAAGACCCCTTGTTGGGAGGTAGGGGGGCTGCAGCAGGCTCCCTAGGACACAACCCAGGCTTGAGGTTCTGAGTGGAGAACACAGGCCCCAGTCCCAGGCAGAGCTCCACTGGCCTCCCTGGGTGGTCGTGGGCGGAGTCAGCTCAAAGCCGCCGGAGTCACATCCCCAGCCCAGGCCCTTAAAGTCCAGATTCAGATGCCCAACAGCCAAGTGTCTAAGAAGCGTCCAAACTAACAGGCACAAAACCAAAGTCCCGATTCCCACCCTGCCCCCCGTCCCTGACACTGTCCTCCCTGAATCCTCAAGGTCCCAGGATTTGATAGTTCTGTCCTGCTAGTTTTTCAGGCTAAAGTCCCTGGAGTTGTCCTTGACACCTCTTTCTCTCACAGCCCACATTGGATCTGTCAGCAAATCCTATCAGCTCTGTCATCAAAACAGATCCAGAATCTGGCCACGTCTCACCACCAGCACCTCCAGCACTTCTATCCTCCAGTCCAAGCCCTCGGTGCCTCTCCATTTCTCCCCCGGATCTCTGCGGTGGTCTGCTCCCTGGGCTCCCTGCCTCCATTTTCCCTGCAGTCCATTCCCCTAACAGCAACTGCAGGGGGCTTGGAACACAGAAATCAGATGAGGCCCCCCGGTTTGCTCAGAACCTGCCAATGTCTTACCAGCCCACATAAAGTCCAAAGCGCTTGCCAGGCTTCAAGGCCCGACAAGATTGTCTCCCTATTCCCCGCCTCACCTCTGGTCCCATGTCATGGTAGTCATCCCATTGCCCTCCATCTTTTGCTACCCTGGCCTCTTTGCCACTCCTTGAAGACATTCTCTCTGCCCAAATGCTTGACTTCCAGACATCCACATGGCTCCTAGACATCCAGAAGTTGGCCCACTCTCTTCTGGTTTTTGCTGTAATATCACTTCGATGCAGCCTTCTCTGACAATCCCAGTTTATTTATTTATCAAAGAATTTTTTTGATGCGGACCATTTTTTGGTTGTCCTGAGTCTTCTTTGCTGTGAGAAGGCTTTCTCTGGTTGTGGCGAGCAGAGGCTACTCTTCACTGTGGGGCACGGGCTTCTCACTACGGTGGCTTCTCTCGTTGCAGAGCACAGCCTCTAGGTGCTTGGGCTTCAGTGGTTGCAGCATGCAGGCTCAGTAGTGTGGTGCATGGGCTTAGATGCTGTGCAACGTGTGGGATCTTCCTGGACCAGGGATCAAACCCATGTCCCCTGCATTGACAGGTGGATTCTTATCCACTATACCACCAGGGAAATCCCTGACAGCCCCGTTTTCAACTGCAAGTCCGCCTCAAGCCCCGTGCTCTGTCCCCTTCCATGCTCTATTTTTGGCCATCTTCATTACTTATGCTAAGACAAATACAAACTTTTTCTTATTTTGTTTATTATTCATCTCCCTCCCTTGAATGTAAGCTTCAGGAGGCAGGGAGGTCTGTGTGTGCATGTGTGTGGTTGCTCCATCCTTGGTACCTACAATGGTGGTAGTATTAGAACGCAGGAGCCACTTAATAAATATTTGCTGAGTTAATAATAACAGTAGCTAAAGTATTTACTGAGTGCCAGACGCTGTTTCAAAAATACTTTTCACATATCATCTCAATTCATTTTTGCCATAGTTTCATGAGCAAATCCTAATATCCCCATAGACAGATATGGAAACTGAAGCACAGAGCTATTATGGTGCTTGCTAGTATGTGTTGAGGCCAGAATTTTAATCCAGATAGCTGACTCCAGATATTGACTTCTTAGCCACTCTGCTATATTGCTCTCAAATGAATGAATTAATAAATGAAAAAAAAATGAATGAGTTATTATTGCAACCACAGCAGAAACAATGAAGTTTAGAATCAGACAGAAGTAGGGTAAAATGCCAGATTTTCTGTGTACTAGATTACAAGATTTGGATAGGTTTCTTATCTTCTCTAAATCTCAGGGTCTTATGGGCCCAAATGGGAAGATCTACCAAATGTTTGCTGTTTCAGCCGTTTTGTTATACTGGACCTGTTTTTCACGTCGACTCAATGGTCATAAATTTGAGCAAACTCCAGGAGACAGTGGAAGACAGAGGAGCCTGGTGTGCTCCAGTCCACAGGGTCCAAGAGTCCTCACACCAGGCGGAACACCTGTTTTCAGTCAATCACTGCCCTCTAGTGGTCAGTCAAAATAACTCATACCTTCTATGTGAAACACAGTCCTAGTGTAGACCCAAAGCCAGTAGTTTCTGCAGGTAAAATAGTCCAGGGTTCTTGATTCCTTTGGTGTCCTAGATCCTATTAGTCTTCAGGGGCTAAGTGAGGATCAGGCTTCCCCAAAGGGAAGCAGAAAGGACTAGCCCAGATGGGTCTCTGAATGGCAGATTGACTCCAAGGACATGATCCTCATGAAAAATAAGTCACCCTAGGGACTTCCCTGGTGGTCCAGCACCTAAGACACGACCTCCCAAAACAGGGGGGCCAAGTTCAGTCCCAGATCAGGGAACTAGATCCTACTTGTCACAACTAAGAGTTAGCATCCTAAACGAAAACATCCCACATGCCACGACTCAAGATCCTGCATGCCACGACAAAGACGGAAGATCCTGCAGGCTGCAGCTAAGACCCAGTGCAGCCGAATTAATAAAAATACATATTTTGAAATAGATAAATAAAATAAGTTATCCAAGCTCTCCATCCAAACGTGTGTGTGCTCCGTAGCTCAGTCATAATCTACTCTTTGTGACCCCATGGACTGCAGCCTGCCAGGCTCCTCGGTCCATGGAATTTTCCAGGCAAGAATATTTGAATGGGTTGTCACTTCCTATTCCAGGGAATCTTCCCCACCCAGGGATCAAACCCACATCTCTTGTGTCTCCTGCTTTGGCAGGTGTATTCTTTACCACTGCACCCCCTGGGAAGCCCCATCCAAACAAACACACAAAAAATTGTGGCAGGTTTTACAGTTGAGTTTCTCAGACCTTCCAAGAACATATTCTACGTAAATGACAGTTAATTTTATGTTAACGTGGCTGGGCCACAGGATATACAGACATTTGGTCAGATATTATTCTGGGTGTGTCTGTGAGAGTATTTTGGGATGAGATTATCATTGGAATTGGTAGATGGAGTCAGCAAATTGCTCTGCATAATGCAGGTGGGCCTCATCCAATCAGGTGAAGGCTTACCTGAGCAAAAGTTCTGAGTAAGAGGGAACTTGGCCTGTCTGACGGGTGGGCTGGGCCATAGGCCTTTTTCAGCCTCCAGAGTCAAACTAAAATGTCAGATCTTTCTGGGTCTCAAGCCTGCTCCTTTTAGACTGGAACTTATACTATTGATTGTTCTGGTTCTCAGGCCTTCAGACTCAGAGTGAAGCCACCAGCAGCTTTCCTGGGTCTCCTGCTTCCCAACTGCAGGTCTTAGGACTTCTCAGTCTCCACAATCATGTGAGCCAATTACTAATAATAAATCTCTTCCTCTCCTTAAAGATAGATAGATGCAGATAGATAGGTACAGACACACACACTGTCATACATACTATCGGTTCTCTTTCTCTTTCTCTAGAGAACCCTGATTATTTTATGCAAACTGTTTTAGGAGATGGAATAAAAGGAAACTACCTAACTCATTTTCTAGTGTTAGTGTGACCTCGACAGCAGACCAAGGCAAGGTACGTAGGGGCAAGAACGCCAGAGAATAAGCCTAATTGTAATTACAAGATGCAAAAATCCTATATAATAAAACAGAAAGCAGAATCCATATTGTACAAACATATAGAAACATATAGTAGGGTTTAGCCAAAAAAGTGAGGGTAGTTTAACACCAGAAAAAAATTCCTATATTCTGAACCTTAATATACTAAGAGATAAAAAGCATATTGAAAAAGCCCCTGATGCTGGGAAAGATTAAAGGTGGGAAGAGAAGGGGACAACAGAGGATGAGATGGTTGGATGGTATCACCAACTCAATGGACATGAATTTGAGCAAGCTCTAGGAGTTGGTGATGGACAGGGAAGCCTGGCATTCTGCAGTCTATGGGGTTGCAAAGAGTCAAACGTGACTGAGTGACTGAAAAAGCATATGATCACTTTAATAAATGTGTAAAAATAATTTGATGAAATCATTCATTTTTTAAAAAATCTTAGCAAATTAGGATTAATATGGTAATAAGTCAACCTGATAAGATATTCAATAAACATGTAGACATTTTACTTAAGGGTGAAACTCTAGCATTCTAGAATAAAGATAAAAAATGAGATAAGAATGCTCTTTACTCTCAACTTTACTGAAACTTTTAGCTAAATGTAGTAAAAGAAAAGAAGAGGTTTAGAAAATAGAAAGGAAGAATTAACTCCATCCTTATATGCATACGGTTTATTCTCTTTCCAGTAAATAAAGGAATCTGCGTGTAAAGTATTAGAACGAATAAGAGTTTTTAGCAGAATTGTTGAATACTAGATGGCAACCCACTCCAGTGCTCTTGCCTGGAAAATCCCATGGACGGAGGAGCCTGGAAGGCCACAGTCCATGGGGTCGCTGAGGGTCAGACACGACTGAGCAACTTCACTTTCACTTTTCACTTTCATGCATTGGAGAAGGAAATGGCAACCCACTCCAGTGTTCTTGCCTGGAGAATCCCAGGGACGGGGGAGCCTGGTGGGCTGCCGTCTATGGGGTCGCACAGAGTCGGACACGACTGAAGTGACTTAGCAGCAGCAGCAGCACAGCATCCTACATAAATCAATGACATTTTATTGAATGCTTACTGGATTACCAACAGGAAACAAGAAAATGTAATTAAAAGGATACCATTTCCTATAGCAACAAAAATTACAAGGCATCTAAGAATATATATACAAAAATTTCTAGATTTTTTTTTCAGAAAACTGTAAAACTTTTCTTAATGTAAAGAAATATGAAACTAAATGTACTCTTATGTTTAGTTTAATAATAATTTAATAATTTAACAATTGTTCTCCTGGACATTTACTCAACTGAGCTGAAAAGACGTCCACACAGGTGTTTATAGCAGCTTTATTCATAATTGCCAAAACTTGCAAATAACCAATTTGTCCTTTAGCAGGTGAATGGATAAAGTGTGGTACATCCAGCCAATAGAATATTATTCAGCTCTAAAAGGAAATGAGCTGTCAAGTTATGAAAAGACACGGAGAAAACTTAAACGTGTAGCGTTGCTAAGTGGAAGAAGTTAATTTGAAAAGGTACAAACCGTATGACTTTCTGGAAAAGGTAAAACTATGAAGACAGTAAAAATCAATGGTTGTAAGGTGTCGGGCAGAAGCAGCTGGGGAGAGGCAGAGACCAGAGGATTTTTAGCACAGTGTAACTTCAATCCATGGGGTCGCAAAGAGTCGGACACGACTGAGCGACTGAACTGACTGACTGACTGAACTGAACTGCTCTGTATGATCACGGTGGATATATATCATGCATTTGTCCAAGTCCATAAAATGTACAAGGCGAAGGGCGAACCGCTTAGGCTTCCCTGATTGCTCAGTGGTCAAAAATCCGCCTGCCAATGCAGGAGGTACGGGTTCAATCACTAATCCTGGAGGATCCCACAAGCCATGGAGCACCTGAGCCCATGCGCCGCAACTGCTGAGCCTGTGCTCTAGAGCCTTGGAGCCACAACTACTGAAGCCCTCCCACCCTAGAGCCTGTGCTCCGCAACAAGAGAAGTGTTTGGATTAGTACGGTAATAAGTCGACCTGATAAGAAGCCTAAACACAGTGACTAGAGAGTAGCCCAACTAGAGAAAAGCCCTCACAGCAATGAGGACCAGCACGATCAAAAATAAATGAATAAACAAACATTTTTTTAAAAGCAGTGAACCCTCATGTAAACTACGGATTTCGGATGATAGTAATGTGTCAATGTAGGTCCACTGATTGTTACAAATGGACCCCTCTGGTGGGGAATGTGCAGATGGGCAGGATGTTGATACTGGAGGAAGCTGTGCATGCAGGGAGGCAAAGAATGTTTGCGAACTCTCTGTACTTTCCATTCAATTTTGCAGTGAACCTAAGTTACTTTTTAAAAAATAAAGTCTATTTTAAAACATAAAGGGAGGAACTTCCCTGGTAGTCCAGTGGCTAAGACTCCCAATGCAGGAGGCCCAGGATTCCATCTCTGGTGAGGGAAATAGGTCCCATGTTCTGCAACTGAAAAAAAAAAGAAGGTCCTGCATGCCACAGTGAAGATCGAAGATCCCACGTGCCACACTAAGCCCTGGTGCAGCCCAATAAATAATATTTTTTAAAGTAAAGGAAGATCTATATAAATGGAAATATATTATTTGTTCATGGATGGGATTTGCTCATAGAATAAAGATGCCAGGTAACTTGCAAGTAAATCTATGATCTCACATCTGTTCCAGTCAAAAATCTAACAAGGTTTTTCATGGATCTAGACAAAGTGATTCCAAATCCATATGGAGGATAAAGATTCAAGAATAGTCAAGAAAATACCAAAAAGGAAAGGAAAGAAGGAATAAAGAGAGAAGGGGGGGAAACAAAAGAAAAAATAGCTAGAAATAAAGGAAATACTAACTGGCACCCCACTCCAGTACTCTTGCCTGGAAAATTCCATGGACAGAGGAGCCTGGTGGGCGGCCGTCTATGGGGTCGCATAGAGTCGGACACGACGGAAGAGACTTAGCAGCAGCAGCAGCAACAGCAACGCAAATTAAAATGGCACAACCATCAGATAGGTAAAAGTCAAAGGTGGAAAATAACCAGGGCTTGGAATACTCACAAGCTGCCAGTGGGAATGTAACTGATACCACTGACTATATTGTGAAAAGTTATATTTCCTACAACCCAGCAAAGGTATGCCTTAGAGAAATTCTCCCCAAATGGGCCCCAGGAAACTGTCAAGGCTGTTCCTGGGAGCACTGCTTGAGTGAGAAAAAAGAGAAACATTTTATCACCAATAATGCCCACCAGTAGAAAAATAAATTATAGTATGTTCCTCCAATAAAAGATAACCGAGGAGCTAAAAATAAATGAACCAGATCTATACGTATCAATATCATGCTGAGCAAGTAAACAAGGTGCAGAAATATACCTGCAGTGTGAAATCACTTAGGAAAATATTTTAAAATCACGTTTCTTTTTTTTTTTACTGAGATAAAAGTCACACAACAAAATTTACCATATTAACCATTTTAAAGTGAACATTCAGTGATTTTTATTCTATTTACAGAGTTATGCAACCATCATCACCATCTCAGTCGTGTCCAACTCTTCGCAACCCCATGGACTGCAGCCTACCAGGCTCCTCTGTCCATGGGATTTTCCCATGGACAGAGGGATTTACCAGGGATTTACCAGGGATTTACCAGGGATTTACCATGGGATTTACCAGGGACGGGGGAGCCTACTGGGCTGCCATCTATGGAGTCACACAGAGTTGGACACGACTGAAGCGACTTAGCAGCAGCAGCAGCAGCAGCAGTAACAGCATCACCATCTACTTCCAGAACATTTTTATAACCCCAAAAAGAAACTCCATACCCGTTGAAAAGTTACTTGTCCCTCCTCCTTCCTCCCCACCTGGTCTCTGGCCACAGATCAGTTCAGTTCAGTTCTGTCGCTCAGTCGTGTCTGACTCTTTGCGACCCCATGGACTGCAGCACATCAGGCTTCCCTGTCCATCACCAACTCCCACAGCTTGCTCAAACTCATGTTCATTGAGTCAGTGATGCCATCCAACCATCTCATCCTCTGTCGTCCCCTTCTCCTCCTGCCCTCAATCTTTCCCTGCATCAGAGTCTTGTGCAGTGAGTCAGTTCTTCACATCAGGTGGCCAAAGTACTAGAGCTTCAGCTTCAGCATCAGTCTTTCCAGTGAATATTCAGGGCTGATTTCCTTTAGGATGGACTGGTTTGATCCACAGTTCATCTGTTTTCTGCATCTGTGGACTTACCTGTAGATAAGAAATCATATAATATGTGGCCCTTTCTGTCTGGCCTCTTTCACTGATAATGTTTTCAAGGCTGGTCCGTGTTAGCATGGTAGCCGTGCTTTTTTTCTTATTGTTTAATAATATTCCATCATATGGACATACCACACTAGTTTATTTGTTCATCAGTTGATACACATTTGGGTTGTTTTCCACTTTGGGGCTGTTGTGAATAGTCCTGCTATCAACATTCTGTTTTGTGCATTGAAACAGCTTAGGAGGATACACATTAGATTAATAATAACAACTGTGCCTGGGAATGAAAGGGAGGAAGGCAAATTGCACCAGAGAGGGGAACAGAGTGACCTTCAGCTTTATCTGTGATGTTCTACTTATTTTATACAAAAAAATCTATCTGAAGCAAAAATGTTAATAGTTGGTTATGAGCACAGGGGTTTTCAGTACTTTATTCTCTGGGCTTTTCTGAAATATTCTTAAATGTTTCAAAGAAAAAGAACTTCTGGCATCAGGGGGCTGTGGGGGAGGCCAGTAAAAGCAAACACTGAGGGGTGGAGAGAGGCCAGGAGGAGGCCCAGCCTAGGGTCAGGAAGAAGTGACTGGAGGCCCACAGAAGCCTGGGGCAGAAGCCCCTCACCCCTCCTGCAGGTCTCTCCTGGGCCCTCCAGGGAAAGAGCTCAGATCTGGTCTCTAAGACCCCTGGAGAGAGAGTTTGAGATGCCCCCTCTTCCTTCCTTCTTAGCCACACTTCTGGAAGGAATCTCCATACTGGAATCCCACTCCCTTGTCCCCCAAATTCCTCAGGCTCCCACTTGGGACTTCCCTATGGCTTCCCTGGTGGCTCAGGTGGTAAAGAATCTGTCTGCCATGCAAGAGACCTGGGTTTGATCCCTGGGTTGGGAAGATCCCCTGGAGAAGGGAATGGCTACCCACTCCAGTGTTCTTGCCAGGAGAATCCCATGGACATACAAGCCTGGTGGGCTACAGTCCATGGAGTCACAAAGAGTTGGACGCGACTGAGCAACTCACACTTTCACTTTCAACTCGGCACCAGCTAATTATGATGCCCAGTGCACAGTGGGAATGTGGGGTACTTTGTTAAAAGACTGGTGAACTGGTGAGGAGCAATTCCTAACTCCACAAAGGCAGCCCCAGCTGGGCAATATCAGCATACAAGAGCCTCTATCACCGGATTCATTCATGCTCTCCTGCATCTTTAATTCAGATGAGTGCTTAGTACGAGCCTGGTGCTATGTTAGCTGCTGGGCTTACAGTGGTGAGCAAGGCACATTCAGCTTCAAGAAGCCTACCTTCTAGCAGAAGCCTCGGATTTAATCCCAGACGCAAAATGGGAAATGCTATGAAGGCCAAACAGGGGGCCCTGAGAAATAATCACTGCGAGCCCCTGACCACAAGATGCCCCCCACAAAAAAATGGCACTAGAGTGGAGGTCTAAGGGATGTTGCTGGTGTTGTTCACTTGTTCAGCTGTGTCTGACTCTTTGCAGCTCCATGGACTGCAGCACACCAGACTTCCCTGTCCATCACCAACTCCCACAGTTTGCTCAAACTCATGTCCATCGAGCTGGTGATGCCATCCAACATCTCATCCTCTGTCGCTCCCTTCTCCTGCCCTTGATAGTGGATGTTATCTTAGCCAAAGAGGGGTGGGGGCAGTGGTGTGGGGGTGAGGCACAGGCCTAGTAGATAAGTGGGTGACGTCTTCAAGGACCTGCAGGCCAGCCCAGCTAGAGCCAGGGAGGGAGGGACAAGAGGCCAGATGAGACTGGAGAAGGGCCTTCATGGGCCTCCACCTGTACTCTCTGCCTTACATTTTTTCTTTCGTCGGCTCCCTTTGTATCCTTACCCTAGGCAAAAATATTCATGACATCAAAGGATTGGCATACCACGTATTTTTCCTAATACACAGTAGAAAAATTTTAAAAATGTTCCTCCCTGTCCCACCTAAAATCACCCCCTTTCCCATATGAGTTTGGAAAATACCATTTTATCAACAGCTCTATCTTAAGAGCCATGGGAAAACTTTAACAGTATTTTGACTGGGCGAGGCCAATAACATGGTCTCATTTACATATTTTTAAACGGATTCTGGCTGCCAAGTGCAGGGTGTATGGCAGGGCCTCCTGAAGGAGACAGAGGAGGAGGCAGGCCTCCAGGGAAGAGCCATGGGGACCTGAGGGGAGAGGGAGCTGGCCCTGCCCACCAGCGCCCACATGAGCCTCTCCCTTCACCCAAACCAAAAATCTCTTTTCTTTTATCTCCCTGTGCTGATTCAAGGTTTTCCCAGATAAGTAGGCTCTTCTGTGATCCTACCATTTCATATCAGCCCCAGAATTCTGGACTACTTGTTCATGAGAGCCCAGCTTCCTGGACTGGTTCAGGCTGATCACAGTTAGGACTCTGGGGTCACGTCTAATCAGGCCCTATGGTCTCCAGTTCAAAAACAAGAGACTGATCACTCTGCATGTTCAGGAACTAAGGTTCCATGGTTTCTATTACCTATATCTTGATGGCAAAAGGAGAAGAGGGAGACAGAGGATGAGATGGTTGGATGGCATCACCAACTCAATGGACATGAGTTTGAGCAAACTCCAGGAGATAGTGGAGGACAGAGGAGCCTGGCGTGTTGCAATCCATGGGGTCACAAAGAGCTGGACACAACGTAGCAACTGAATAACAACAATATCTTGATGACTCAGGCCCTGCCCTTAACCACTGGACCACATTGCTTCATTCATCCTCATGCCCTACCCTCCATCTCCTGACGGCCTCACTCAAAAGCCTTCTACCTTCTGGAAGACTTGACTCTCTCTGCCATTGCCTCCCTGAGGGGCTGTCTGCTCATCCTCCCACTCCTTCTAGAAGTGACCTGTCCTCATTGCTGCTGAAAAACCATGGCTCCTCAAGTCTCCTTTAAAACAAAACTGCCGTCCATGCCTCCAGTTCGTTAACTATTGGATTGGGAAGGGAGGAGCTTCTCCGATGGCTCAGCAGGTAAAGCATCTGCCTGCAACACAGGAGATGCAGGAGACTGGGGTTCGATCCCTGACTCAGGAAGATCCCCTGGAGTAGAAAATGACAACCCGCTCCAGCATTCTTACCTGAAAAATTCCATGGACAGAGGAGCCTGGCAGGCCATAGTCCACGGAGTCACCCGAGAGTCACACGAGTCGGACATGATTGGAACAACTGAGCACCGCACACAGAGAAGGAGGATGCTCCGTAACACCTTCTGCTAAAAACCAGAAATCAGGTGGTGAGCAAGACTGACAACCTGGCATTCCTGGGCAGTGGGGGAGGAGGCCTTTCCAGTATAGCTGCAGGAAGAAGGGAAGGGAGAGAGTTCTGAGCTGAAGATATCAAAAAGTTGGAACTATAATGGAAGGTGAAATTAAAAGATGCTTCCTCCTTGGAAGAAAAGCTATGACAAACCTAGACGGTATATTAAAAAGCAGAGATATCACTTTGCCGACAAAGGTCCGTATAGTCAAAGCTATGGTTTTTCCAGTAGTCATGTATGAATGTGAGAGTTGGACCATGAAGAAGGCTGAGTGCAAAAGAATGGTTGCTTTCGAATTGTGGTGCTGGAGAAAACTCTTGAGAATCCCTTGATAGCAAGGAGATCAAACCAGTCAATCTTAAAGGAAATCAACCCTGAATATTCATTGGAAGGACTGATGCTGAAACTGAAGCTCTAATATTTTGGCCACCTGAAGCAAAGAGCTGACTCATTGGAAAAGACCTTGATGCTGGGTATGGCATGAAGTCACTTTAAGATCTGGCCCTCTCTTGGACTTCCCTGATGGTCCAGTGGTTAAGAATCCACCTTGCAATGCAAGAAATAAGGGTTCAATCCCTGGTCAGGGAACCAAGATCCTGCACGCTGTGGAGCAACTAAACCCACACACTGAAACTATTAAGCCAGGGCACTACAGCCAGAGAGAGTTCGAAAGATCCCTCATGACCCATGAAGATCCTATGTACTGCAACTGCAACCAACACAGTCAAAAAAATAGATCTTGTCCTCTGTCCATATATCCAGCTTTTGTTTGTTTGTTTGTCTGTTTTATTCATGGCTGTGCTGGGTCTTCATTTTTGCGCGGCATGTGGGATCCTCCTGGACTAGAGATCGAACCTTTGTCTCCTTCATTGGCAGGTGGATTCTTCACCACTGAGCCATGAGGGAAGCCCAGATTGATCTGTTATTGTTGCTGTTATCTTGTCGATAAGTCATGTCCAATTCTTTGCAATCCCATGAACTGTAGCCTGTCAGATTCCTCTGTGCGTGGGATTTCCCAGGCAAGAATACTGGAGTGGATTGCCGTTTCCTACTCTGGAGAATGGAGAATCTTCCCAACCCAGGGATGGACCTAGAGTCTCTTGTTTGGCAGGCAGATTCTTTCCCACTGCGACACCTATCGACACTGCGACACTGGGAAGCCCTACCCAGTTTTTTTAAGGTATGTCCATTTTCATTTCCTCTCAGTTGTTTTTTTTTTCTTTTTTCTCCATACCTTTCACCTTGTGGGATTTTAATTCCCTGACCAGGGATCGAACCCACATCCCTTACAGTGGAAACTCAGAGTGTTGACCACTGGACCCCCAGGGAAGCCCCACATATACCCTGCCATTTCATCGTTTTATTTCCTGCCATTCTCATCATCCTGAAAAGTTTTCAACATTAAACCACTCATAATTCTCTCAACAGATTTCCTCCGCAGCTCTTTGCATAGACCCTCTGCATGGAATGTCTTCTGCTAAGGATCCCATTTGCTTTCTAAATGCCATTTACTTAGTTCAAAGCCAGGCTCAGTCACCTCCCAAATAAAGACATGGAAATGTCAATAACCATATGAAAAGGCAGTAACCCTAGTAGCATCAACAGCACAACAAAGAGATACCATTTTGCCTATCAGCTTGAGGAAAATGTTTTAAATTGATAACATTCAGAACTGGCACAGATGCAGAGAACTGGGCCTTTTCATACATTTCTCTTGGGAGACTGAATTAAAGAAAGCTTTTAGAAAACCCTGGTAGTGCCTCTTAAAACTTAAAATACATGTACTCGTTGACCCTTGTAATCCTTTTGAGACTCTGTTCAGTCAAATTAAAAGCCCTGCTAATTAAGGTCAAGTTTTTTATGCAATATTTTATCATGGCTCCAACCTGGAACGGAGAAGGCAATGGCACCCCACTCCAGTACTCTTGCCTGGAAAATCCCATGGATGGAGGAGCCTGGTGGGCTGCTGTCTTTGGGGTCACTAGGAGTCAGACACGACTGAGCAACTTCACTTTCAGTTTTCACTTTCATGCATTGGAGAAGGAAATGGCAACCCACTCCAGTGTTCTTGCCTGGAGAATCCCAGGGATGGAGGAACCTGGTGGGCTGCCTTCTATGGGGTCGAGCAGAGTCGGACACGACTGAAGCGACTTAGCAGCAGCAGCCAACCTGGAAACACTGTGTGTTTGTGGGTAGAGAATGTTTGAGGAATTATGGTTCACTCTTATTGACAAGGAGTAAGTTAGATCTACCTGGGTTGATCTGTGTATGACAGGTCACACATGACACAGTGCTAAGTAGATACACATTTGTGTGACCACAGAGAGAAAGTATAGAAGGAATTCACAAAACCATGATTCCACTGGGGAGAGGGAAATTTGCCTTCATCTTTATTCTGTTCCTTACAATTTGGCTTATTTCAATAAGCAAGCATTGCTCTTCAGTTTGAAATGATAAGTAGGTATAGCAGAAACAAAGAGAAGGGCCCAGCTGCCCCCTTTTGGAGAGAACTTTTCTCTTTTTAGTTAGTCAGTTACACCCATCTTGGACTTACACTGTGTCTTCTCCAAGGCATTTACCGTACTGTGACGAAATGTATATGTTTGTGTGCCTACTTATACTATTCATCTCTGCTCCCCATATCCAGCTTATAATAGGTATCAAGCAATTACTGGGTGGATGGATGCATGGATGGATGGCTGGAAGGATGAATAGGCAAGTTACTTCTGTCTTATGATCTGCCCAACATGGTACGTGTGCCTAATTTAGAGATCATTGTCCATTCATTTCTGGATTTTTTTATTTCTTATGCCTTTATCATTTCTTTCACTAGACTATGAGCCACTCAAAGACAGGGTCTGTGTCTCCTCCACAGTAGCTACTCTTGCAGAACCAAAGCTCTACACACATGAGTGTGCTATTGAGTTCTCATAACAATTCTTTGAGGCCAGACCCTCTTACATATATCCCAGCTTCACTGAGCTACAATTCACAACTCATGCAATTCACCCGTTTAAAGTGTGCAATTTAATTGTTTTGAGTATAGAGTTGTGCAACCATCATCACAATCAAGTCTAGAATATTTTTCATCACCCCAAAATGAAACCCCTTATCCCTTAGCAGTCATCCCCCATTTCCTCCCACCCACCTCCATCTCCTAGCCCTAGATACCACCAATGCACTTTCTGTCTCTACGGATTTGCTTCTTCTGGACATTTCATGTAAATGAAATCCTACAATATGGTGTCTTTTGTGACTGGTTCTTTCACTTAGCATGATGTTTTCAAGGTTCTTTCATGTTGTAGCATGTAACAGTACATTATTACTATTTTTTTATTATTATCTGAATAATATTGAATTGTATGGATATTCCAAGGGCCTGGGCCCTGGGCAGAGCAGAGTGGTGGTGGGTAGGCACAACAGTATATAGCTTCTCAAATTTTAATGGCGATCTTGATAAAATGCAGATTCTAGTACTCTTGCCTGGAAAATCCCATGGGCGGAAGAGCCTGGTAGGCTGCAGTCCATGGGGTCTCGAAGAGTCGGACACGACTGAGCAACTTCACTTTCACTTTTCACTTTCATGCATTGGAGAAGGAAATGGCAACCCACTCCAGTGTTCTTGCCTGGAGAATCCCAGGGACGGGGGAGCCTGGTGGGCTGCTGTCTCTTGGGTCGCACAGAGTCGGACACGACTGAATCGACTTAGCAGCAGCAGCAGTTCAGTAGGCAGGGAGTGGGGCTTGAGGTGCTACATTGCTAGGAAGCTCTCAGGTGTTATTGAGAGATACAGAGGATTTCTACCCATTGGGCAGGGAAATTGGGTTCTTTCTCATACAAGGCATCCACATGCCTTTAATCCCGTTAGCCACCAAGATCACCTCTTTTTGTGGGTGAGTGGTGGGTGGGTGAGTTCTTTCCAAAATCAGAGATATCAAATGAGGAGTCAGCATGTACATGTGTCCTTGGTCGCTCAGTCATGTCTGACTCCTTGCAGCGCTATGGACTGTAGCCCACCAGGCTCCTCTGTCCATGGGATTCTCCAGGCGAGAATACTGGAGTGGGTTACCATGCCCTCCTCTGGGGAATCTTCCCTATCCAGGGATCAAACTCATGTCTCTGGCATTGCAGGTGGATTCTTTACCACTGAGCCACCAGAGAAACCCATTGCTGGACACGTTTCTTGTCAACACAAAATAATCAGTGTGTGTGAACTGCTTTGTCAACCTCAGGGGTCATCCACAAGAGACAGGATTGTTGAGAATCTATAACATGTGTTCTGTCTGTTAGTCCTTCAAGAAGCAGACACTAAGATGGGGTTAAGTATGCAAGAGATTTATCAGGAAAATGTCAATGAAGGATAAAGGAGATGGGTGTGGAGAGCCTTCACACCAGGTTGCAGATCTGATACCTGCTGGGAGAGCAGGAAGGAAGGACTGGGTAGGAAGAGCTTCACACTACAGCTTTGAGAGAATCTTGGCTAGATAGATGGTGAGTCCTCAAGCCAAGGACACCCAGTAGAAGAGTCTCATACCAGGCAGCAATAGGCCAGCACTCATACCTCCACCACGTTTGTCATTGGCTGTGGCCCCTCGTGAACACCATGGTGGAGCCAAAGGGACAGCAGCTGTCAATCAAGTGCACCCCACAGCAGGCTCTCCAGAAGGAATTCGGTTGGCACATTTCCATGGCTCCCAGTGTCCCACCAGCTACCAGTGATCAGGCCACGGACAAGTCACTCATTCTCCCATGCCTCAGTTCCCTCATCTGCATATTGATGGATGATAGCGCTGACTTTCTATGACTGTTGTGAACATTAAGTGAAATAATGTGTGTAAGCCTCAATACACGTTAGTTACTGGGATTAGTATAGGCAGATTTTGGAGATAACGGTGGGTTCTGTTCCAGACCACTGCAATAAAGCAAGTCTCACGATAAAGCCAGTCACGTGAATTTTTTTGGTTTCTCAGTACATACAAAATATTTATTTTTACACTATACTGTAGTCAGATGTGCAATAGCATTATGTCTAAAAGAACAGTGCCAGGCGTTCCCTGATGGCCTAGTGGTTAGGATGCCAGGTGTTCACTGCCGTGGCCCAGGTTCGATTCCTGGCTGGGGAACTGAGATCCACCAAGCCCCACAGCGTGGCCAAAAATTCAAAAAAAGAAAGAAAAGAACAATATGCCTACCTTTAATCAAAAAGTACATTATTGCTAAGAAAAAAAGTACTTTATTGCTAAAAAATTGCTAACCATCAGCACATCATATAATCTTTTGGCCATAATGATATCAAAGATCACTGTTCACAGACCACCTTAACAAATACAATACTGATGAAAAAATGCGAAATATTGTGAGAATGGCCAACATGTGAAAGAGAGACGAAGTGAGCAAAGGCCATTGGAAAGATGGCACTGATAGGCTCGCTTGATGTAGGAGTGCCTTGAATCTTCAGTTTGTAAAAAACACAGTGTCTGCGAAAGCAAAGTGCAGTAAAATGAGATCTGCCTGTGCTATGCTAGATTGCACGAGATTTAGAGCAAGAAAAAACTTAGGCCTCAACCCACGCTTGTCAGTGTTTTGATCTTGGCCAGCTACTCTACAGAGTGTAGAGTAGTGCCTAGGGTGTAGAAAATACCACGTGGCATTAGCTATTAATGTCATTATTTCCAAATAATAGTCTTCATTGGATCAATTACTCCTGGGAAATGCTACACTCCAGAATGGTATTCAAAACCTCTGAAAGATTTCAACTTTATTTTGCAGTTCCCTTCCCTACCACACACACACACACACACACACACACACACACTCCAAGTTCTAGCCTCACTGGGCCACTCATAGCAACCTTGAAAATGTCATGTTGTAATAATACAGTATTGTATTATCCACTGTCTACCAAACGCTCTTTGTATGCCTGGTACTGTGTACAAAGTTTATCTATATTATCTCATACATTTCTATTCTATCAGTGAGGAAACTGAGGCCCAAACTTCATTACTAAACAAGTAGATGTTTTATGCATCACTGGACTTTTGTCTGTCGAATGATTTCCTGGCCTCCATTCCATTTCTACCTTACAAAACACCACCTTCTGTTAAAGGTTCAGCTCCAGGAAGTTTTCCCTGGAAAGACAGAAAGGAAAGAACATCCTCCCTTTATTGGCAGATTCTACGTCCCTCTTCCTTAAAGGGCCGGCTGAGCCCATCACACGATGGAGGAGGCCCGCAGATGGGACGATGGTCCGAAGTTGTGCGTTTCGTCTTTTGCCTGAACCTAACCTCCATGATCTCAGAGACCCTGTCTGTGGATGAGGAAGGGTCTTCCTTCCTGAGAGGCAGAGCCTTTGTTGCTTATAGGAAATGGAGCTTTTGTAGGTGGAATGATCTCCTGCTGGGAGGATGGGGCTGGGTTTCCCCTGCTCTTACCCTCAAAAAGTTTCTAGATTCAAAGCACTTTTCACAAGTTCCATACACACACATATTTGGTTGCTTTTTTATCTCTCTCCTTCGTATGGGCAGGACATTCTGTGAATGTTTAGCTCACAGGTTGTCCCCAGCACCAGGAACAGAGCAAGCCTGACTCTTAGAAATGCCACATGACCTTGATTAAATGACAAATGAATGACTCCAGAAAGCAAAGCTCTGACATTCTGCTGTACTACAGAATCCTCAGTTGCAGAGACCTCCCCTGCAGCCATGTCGTCACCATGAAGTTTTTTTTTCCCTTCCTCCTCCCACCCTGGACTCATTCTTTCTCTTGACACATCATACCATCTATCAAGTATAGACCCGCTGAGAGTAAGTTCTGCCCCAGTGAAAAAAAAATCGCACCCCTTCCCATCCCAGCAAAGGTGCACTGATGTGCTCAGGCCTCCTTCCTGATCCCCAGTCTGGTCATTTGTGCAGCCTCTACCCATCTGACCAGACCCTGACCCAGTCCTGTTTGGATTTTGCAGGCCTGGAATCCAAAAGTCTCCTCTGGTGGCTTTGCGTCCCTCTAAGACTTATTATTAAGTGATATCCTTGTATTGACATGTGAGGAATCTAAATTTTTTTTCCCCATTTTCCCAGAATTCTTTTTTTATTTTCTTTGACTCTTATTCTCTCAGTTATCACATCTGACTAGTCACAGATTAGACTGACTAAATTTTTTTTTTAATCAAGTCACTTTCTCCATTGCCACGGCCACCACCTTAGTGGCCCTCACCTCCCAAGTCTCTTCCTTGCAATCACCCTCTAATCCTTTTATATTCTGTAGCCCAAAAGGGTTTTTTTTAAATTAGTTAATTTATTTGGCTGCATCTCATCTTAGCTGCAGACTTGGGATCTTCATTGTGCCATGCAAGATATTGCTTAGCGGCACAGACTCTGTGATTACGGCAGGCGGGCTTAGTTGCTCCATGGCATGTGGGATCTTAGCTCCCACATCAGGGATCCAACTTGTGTCCCCTGCATTGCAAGGTGGATTCGTAACCATGGGACTACCAGGGAAGTTCCCAAAAGGTTTTTTAAGAAATGTAATTTGAACCAAGGCAGCTCTCTCTTAAAATCCTTTAGCTCTGCCCTTTGATCTCAGGATAAAGTCCAAAACGGTTCAAATCTCCTAGAGCAGGCTGTCTTGTCCACCTCTCACAGCACCAGTCTGTCCTTCAGACTCCACTCCAGTCCATTCTTTCTCAGGGCCTTTGCACAAGCTGTTCTTCCTGTCTTCACTTAGGTAACTCTCCTCTCTTCTCAGTACAAATGTAGCTTGATAATAATAATTATCATTTACACAAGCGATTCATGTGTATTTATGTGTATTGTCATGAAAACCTTACTAAGTAAGCACCTTTATTAGTGTACTTTGCTGTTCAGTCACTAAGTTGTGTCCAGCTCTTTGCGACCCTATGGACTGCAGCACGCCAGGTCTTCTTATTCTTCACTCTCTCCCAGGGCTTGCTCAAACTCATGTCTATTGAGTCAGTGATGCCATCCAACCATCTCATCCTCTCTTATCCCCTTCTCCTGCCTGAAATCTTTCTCAGCATCAGGGTCTTTTCATATCAGGCTGCCAAAGTATTGGAGCTTCAGCTTCAGCATCAGTCCTTCCAAAGAACATTCAGAACTGATTTCCTTTAGGATTGACTGGTTTGATCTCCTTGAGGTCCAAGAGACTCTCAAGAGTCTTCTCCAGCACCACAGTTCAAAAGCATCAATTCCTTGGTGTTCAGCCTTCTTCATGGTCCAACTCTCACATCCATACAGGACTACTGGAAAAACCATAGCTTTGACTACAGACAAAGCATAGACAGACCTTTGTCAGCAAAGTGATGTCTCTGCTTTTTAATATGCTGTCTAGGTTGGTCATCACTTCTCTTTCAAGGAGCAAGTGTCTTTTAATTTCATGGCTGTAGTCACCACCCACAGTGATTCTGTAGCATGAGAAAATAAAGTCTGTCACTGTTTCCATTGTTTCCCCATCTATTTGCCATGAAGTGATGGGACCGATGCCATGATCTTAGTTTCTTGAATGTTGAGCCTTTTCATTCTCCTCTTTCACCTTCATCAAGAGGCTCTTTAGTTCTTCGCTTTCTGCCATTAGGGTGGTGTCATCTGCATATCTGAGGTTATTGATATTTCTTCCAGCAATCTTGATTCCAGCTTGAACTTCATCCAGCCTGGCATTTCTCATGATGTACTATGTATGTAAGTTAAATAAGCAGGGTAACAATATACAGCCTTGACGTATTCCTTTCCCAATTTTGAACCAGTCCAGCGTTCCATGTCCAATTCTAACTGTTGCTTCTCGACTTGCATACAGGTTTTCTCAGGAGACAGGTGAGGTGGTCCGGTATTCCCAGATCTAAGAATTTTCCACAGTTTGTTGTGATCCACACAGTCAAAGGCTTTCTCATAGTCAACAAAGCAGGAGTAGATGTTTTTCTGGAATTCCCCTGCTTTTTCTATGATCCAGTGGATGTTGGAAATTTGATCTCTGGGTCCTCTGTCTTTTCTAAATCCAGCTTGTACATCTGGAAGTTCTCGGTTCACACACTGTTGAAGCATATCTTGAAGGATTTTGAACAATTACTTTGCTAGCACATGAAATGAGTGCAACTGTGTGGTAATTTGAACATTTTTTGACATTGCTCTTCTTTGGGATTGGAATGAAAACTGACCTTTTCCAGTCCTGTGTCTACTGTTGAGTTTTCCAAATTTGCTGACATACTGAGTGCAGCACTTTAACCACATCATCTTTTAGGATTTGAAATAGTTCAGCTGCAATTCCATCACCTCCACTAGCTTTGTTCCTAAGGCCCACTGGACTTCACACTCCAGGATGTCTGGCTCTAGGTGAGTGATCACACCATCATGGTTATCATTAAGACATTTTTTTGTACAGTTCTTCTGTGTATTCTTGCCACCTCTTCTTAATATCTTTTTCTTCTGTTAGGTCCTTGCTGTTTCTGTCCTTTATCGAGCCCATCTCTGCATGAAATGTTCCCTTGGTATCTCTAATTTTCCTGAAGAGCTCTCCAGTTTTTCCCATTCTGTTGTTTTCCTCTATTTTTCTTTGTTGTTCACTTAGGGAGGCTCTATGTATCTTTGCTATTTTTTGGAACTCTGTATTCAGGTGGGTATATCTTTCCTTTTCTCCTTTGCCTTTCACCTCTTTTCTTTTCTCAGCTATTTGTAAGGCCTCCTCAGACAACCATTTTGCCTTTTTGCATTTCTTTTTCTTGGGGATGATTTTGATCACTGCCTCCTGTACCATGTTATGAAACTTCATCCATAGTTCTTCAGGCACTCTATCAGATCTAATCCCTTGAATCTATTTGTCACTTCCACTGTATTATCATAAGAGATTTGATTTAGGTCATGCCTGAATAGCATAGTGGTTTTCCCTACTTTCTTCAATTTAAGTCTGAATTTTGCAAGAAGGAGTTCATGATCTGAGCCACAATCAGCTCCCAGTCTTGTTTTTGCTGACTGTATAGCTCTATATCTCCTTCTTCAGCTGCAAAGAATATAATTACTCTGATTTTGGTGATGTCCATGTGTAGAGTCATCTCTTGTGTTGTTAAAAGAGGCTGTTTTCTTTGACCAGTGTGTTCTCTTGGCAAAACTCTGTTAGCCTTTGCCCTGCTCCATTTTGTACTCCAAGGCCAAACTTGCCTGTTATTTCAGGTATCCCTTGACTTCCTACTTTTGCATTCCAATCCCCTATGATGAAAAGGACTTTTTTTTTTTTTTGGTATTAGCTCTAGAAGGTCTTATAGATCTTCACAGAACTGTTCAACTTCAGTTTCTTTGGCATTAGTGGTGGGAGCATAGCCTTGGATTGCTGTGATGTTGAATGGTTTGCCTTTTCGTTTTTGAGATTGCACCCAAGTACTACATTTCAGATTCTTCTGTTGACTGTGAGGGCTACTCTGTTTCTTCTAAGAGATTCTTTCCCACAGTAGTAGATATAATGGTCATCTGAATTAAATTCGTCCATATCTGTCCATTTTAGTTCACTGATTCCTAAAATGTCAATGTTCACTCTTGCTGTCTCCTTTCACCACTTCCAATTTACTTTGATTCATGGACCTAACATTCCATGTTCCTGTATCATTGGACTTTACTTTCACCACCAGACAAATTCACAACTGGGGATCGTTTCCACTTTAGCTCAGCCTCTTCATTCCTTCTGGAGCTATTTCTCTGCTCTTCTCCAGTAGCATATTGGACATCTACTGACCTGGGGAGTTCATCTTTCAGTGTCGTATCTTTTTGCCTTTTCATACTGTTCATGGGGTTCTCAAGGCAAGAATGCTGAAGTGGTTTGCCATTCCCTTCTGCAGGGGACCATGTTTTGTCAGAACTCTCCACCATGACCGGTCCATCTTGGGTGGCCCTACATGGCATGGCTCATAATTTTACTAAGTTATACAAAGTTGTGATCTATGTGATCATTTTGGTTAGTTTTTTGTGTTTGTGGTTTTTATTCTGTCTGCCCTCTGATGGATGAGGATAAAAGGCTTGTGCAAGCTTCCTGATGGGAGGAACTGGCTGTGCAGAAAACTGGGTCTTGTTCTAGTGGGCAAGGCCATGCTCAGTAAATATTTAATCCAATTTTCTGCTGATGGATGGGGCTGTGTTCCCACCCTGAATTGCTCAGTCATATCTGACTCTGCGACCTCGTGGAGTATAGCCCACCAGGCTCCTCTGTCTATGGAATTCTCCAGGCATCAATACTGGAATGGGTTGCCATTCCCTTCCCCAGGGGATCTTCCCAACCTAGGGATTGAACACAGGTCTCCTGCATTGCAAGTGGATTCTTTACCGTCTGAAGCACCATGAAAGCCCATTAATTTGCTTACAGATTGGAAATCTGAGTCAGAGATGTAAACTAGCTTGTTCAAGGTCACACAGGTAGTAAGTTCCCCACTAGATAGCTACACAAGGTTAGGGACTATGCAAGCTTTGCTTATGGTATTCATTTGTTTAACAGATATTTATTATTTAGTATGTGCCATATAGGTACCGGTCCATGTTTCTGCTCTCATGAAGCATTCTTATAGTGGGAAACAAACCAAACAGGCAAACACTTATGTGAATGACATGATTCCAGATAGTGAGCCTTGAAGACAAGAAGACAGAATGGTGTGCTGAGATGTACAGTGCTGGTAAGCTACTTTAAACGACTTGGTGGTCTAGGAAGGCTTCCCTCAGGAGGGGATCTATCTAAAGATGGAGTGCTCCATAAATGTTTCTTGATTTAATACACTACCTAGAGTATAAATGTCAAGAGGGAGAGAGGGACTTCATCTGCCTTGTCCGCCACGGTATCCACTAGCACCTTTATCTGGTGTTGACATAGAGTGAGCCCATTTCTTTGAGTAAATATATAAATACTATTATCTCTTCATTCATTTAATCAAATCAATGATCACAGTGACAGTGATGGTGGTTCCTGGTATTTATGGAAGAAGGGATTATATCTTACAACACCATGTCCACAGGGACAGTCCCACATGGAGTAGATTTGTCCCATGTACTGCATGACTTTCAAAGGACCTGCTGGATCCTCATACAGAGGAAAAATCTTTTTATAACGATTAGATCTTAGACTGTGACTCCCTTTTACATGGGAACAGAACAGATTCTGTGTCCTTAAATATCAACTAAATTTCCAGGAAGACCACAACCTTGTAAATAGAGGGATGACTGTATCTTGTTTTATTGAAGCTTTCCCAAAATTTGTTCATCTTTCCAGAGCATCTCATCACCCACGGGTACTACTGCAGGAGTAGCTGTCGTGTTCCCGATGCTTCTACCTTTAAAGCAAAAGTCGCTCAGTCGTGTCCGACTCTTTGCCGCCACGTGGACTGTAGCCTACCAGGCTCCTCCGTCCAAGGGATTCTCCAGGCAAGGATACTGGAGTGGGTTGCCATTTCCTTCTCCATTACCTTTAGGTCCCAGTAATCTAAAAGCTTCTTTATTTGGGCCCAATCATGTACATGGAGCACCTATTATGTAACTATAATGTACTTTATATCATCTTTATTTTACACTTCGGCAAGACATTGATTACAAACATGATGCGCGCGAGCGGGTGACATTATCCTTACTTTCTAGTCACAGACGAGCGGGTGGTTTACACTCCAGCCTTCCGTAGGGAAAGCGGCGCTTGGGTCCGGCAGAGGCCCCAGCGGAGCGGTCCTCCGAGCGCCAGGGGTCGCTGTGGCGCCAAGCGGCCGCGCCGGGACGCTCTCGTGTGGCCGCCCCGCCTCGGGCCCCCGGGCCGAGTGGGCGGGCACGACTGCGCCCAGGTCGCGAGGCGCCCTTCGACCAGCAGCGCCCGGGGCGGGCGGGTATAAATGGAGCGGTGGCTCCCCTGGCCGCCTCTCTCCGCCCCGGGTCGCCGCAGCTTCCACCACTTTCGGGCCTAGTAGCCTGAAGACAAAAAAAAAAAAAAAAGAAAAAAAAACCCGAAAACGCTTTAAAATTTAAAAAAAAAGAGAGAGAAAGAAAAAGAAAAAAACGAATCCTCTTCGGAGAAACCGCGGGGAAGTCACTTTCGCACGCTTCCGGCCTGCCCGCCGCCGCCGCACCTGGGCGTCTGTCGGTCCCCGTCCGTCGGTCCGGTGGTGAGCCGCCCGCGCGCCCGCGTCCACGCGCCGCCGCCCGGTTGCGCCGCGTGGCAGCCCCGCGCCCGCCGCCCTCGCCCCCCGCGCGCCAGCCTCCCCGCACCACGTGTCCGCGCTGCCCTTCGCCGGGCCGGCGTGGGAGGCGGCTGCGCGCTCGGGCCGCCCGGGGCTTGCCGAGTCGGCACCGACAAATATTTGGTTTCCCTCTTCCCCGGGCTGCTGTAATCTTAAACCACCGGGAGCCCGAGGCCTATATTTATAGAGAAACGCGCGTCCCGGAGGCCGCCGTGGGCACCGCTGGGTTGCCTCTGGAAATTTTTTTGTCATTCGGAGGGGAGTCCCCGTTTTAATTTTTTTCCTTTTTTTTGAAATTGGGAGCTTCAGACCAGGACAGCTGAAAAATTAAAAACTCCCAGGGAGGGCCATATTGTTTTTGAGAGCCTTTTGTCTGCGGTTTGGCAGTCTCGTCCGAGCCGTCCCCGAACTCCTCTCCGGCCCTCGGAGCCGACTCCCAGCTTCTCCGAGCTTCACTGCCACCTGTGAGCCGCGGCGTGGGCCACGGCTCCGAGCGGAGCCCCCTTTGTCCTGTGCGGTCCCTCTTAAGAAGTCCTCCTGGCGGGGCTCGGGGTGGTGGGGGCTGGGGAGATGAACGCTGCGGCCAGCAGCTACCCCATGGCCTCCCTGTACGTGGGTGACCTGCACTCGGACGTCACCGAGGCCATGCTGTACGAAAAGTTCAGTCCTGCGGGGCCTGTGCTGTCCATCCGGGTCTGCCGCGATATGATCACCCGCCGCTCCCTGGGTTATGCCTACGTCAACTTCCAGCAGCCGGCTGACGGTGAGTACAAGCTGTGGCCACAAACCTGTGGTCTCTCAGGAGACCCTGGGGGTCCTTCTCCAGGCCGGTCCCCACCCCCGGGGAGGGGGCATTGCAACAGCGCACAGAAGCCGTAGTGGGGGACTGGCTTCGGGGGTTGAGAACCCGGGGTCCTGGCATCAGATGACTAGAGTTTCAGTCTTGCTTCCACCACTTGCTAACTGGGTGACCTTGGGCTAATCAGTGGTGGGAGGAGGGGGTGTTGGAGCCCAAGGAGGACCAGAAGGAACTTGCTGTCATTCCGTGTGGGGGTTGGGGGGGTCTGCTCTGTTAGAGCCTTGGCCACAGGCTCTGGCCCCTCACAGGCTTGAGGAAAAGGTAGGATGATTAAAACACAATTTCTTCCAAAATTTTACATGGCAAAACTGCTATCCCCTCCCCTCACTTGACCCTGAGCTTAAGAGTCTTTGGTTTTGTGCTGATGGATCTTTCAGGGCAGGTAGGAAGCAGGGGAACAATGCTGTGTGTTGAACTTGAGCAGGCACTTGTGTTAGCACCAGGAGAGTGTGGTGCCAGGCCAGCAACCTGGGCTTTGGAGCAGGTTGCGCAGGTAGTCAGGGAGGCGCCCCTTGGAAATCCGCTAAGCTGTTGGGGATTATCACCTCACCTGTGGACAGTGCTTTACACTTGTCAAAAACCCTTTCACTTCGTCTCATCTGAAAAAGATAGGACTTCCGAAGAGGAAAAGGAACTGCGGAAGGTTGGAGGCTGTGGAAGCTGGGACTGTGGGTGCAGTGCTCTGCCAGCCCTGACTGGGGGGCTGGAGCATGTTGAGGTATGCTGCAGGCCTGGCCTGAGTGAGGCCAGAAGAAACCTAATCGGGGGCTGCACGTGACTCCAGAACGGAAGGGAACAACTGTAGAGACAGACCATTACTGGGAGAAACAAGCCATCCTGTGGCAGAGGATCTCCAGGTCCCTATTTTTGCCCCCACTTGGTCCACTGTCCGTGAAACCCACAGAATGTCACTTGCCCAGGATGCAGCTGAGACCAGAGAAGTGGACTTGAGAGACCAAGCACTGCTCCGGTCAGTTCAGTGGGCTCTGGGGTTTTTCTGGCCACAGGGCACAAGGAAGTAGCTAAGTGTGGCCTTTTTAGGGGGGAGCAGTGGGCCCATTGGCTCTTGTCAGCCTCCTTGACTCTTCTGAACAAAAGTCCTGTCATTTAGAGATAGTAGCACAAGCCATTGGTTAGTGTGTCTGCCAACACATACCTCTGCAGGACCTCTCCCTGCTATAAATAAGTGCAGCCAGATTTGTCAGACTAAGCCGACTTGCCTTGTGCAGTGCTGTCTGGAAATAGACAGGAGCTGTGTTGAAATGGGCTTCTTCCTTGCTAATTCATGAAACACGGTTTGGGGTCGCAGGCTGTGGATCAGAGTCCTCACAAGCGAGCCCTTCTGTCCTGGACATTTGCTGCCGTCTCCCCTTTCCCTGACCACCTTCCCTCATACTGAACGAATCTAGCTGAGAACAGTGGGAAAGGTGGTTGGAAGTACTGAAAAGGAGCTACTCTGCTGGCTGACTGGACAGATGAGCTTGTGGAGGGGCAGAGTTAGGGATCTTGTCCCTGTTTTAAGGGAGATGGTGTCTTGAGGCAGGGGTAACACCCCCTACCCCCATCCCTTCATGGAGGAGGAGATTCTGGGTGATGTCAGTGCGTAAGTCAGGAAAAGTGGGTCTGAATCATTTACTGCCAGTGAAGAGAAGTGTTCTGCTGACAGATGGTGTGTACCTGGATTTGGTTGAGAAGTGAAGGAACATCCCAGAGCACTGGGTTGAGAACTTGATTGGGCACTGGGACATCTGGAATTCCTGGAATTCCCTGGAACTTAGATGGAGGCTTGATAGCCTAGAAACCACCAGGTGCAGGGCCTGCGTGCGCTGGCAACTTAGACAGCGAGGTGTTGCGGTTTCATCCTGCTCATTCTGATAATACAAAGGATGTTTCCATGTGTGACCATCGTTTTGATAATTAAGGGTTTTTGTCTGAATTTTCCCAGAAATTAAAAATACAGGAAACTGGGCTGAATTCAGATAGCACATTTTCCCCAGTTGATCACAGGATTTTTTAGTCATTCATCCAATAGACGAGTTATAAACTAAGTGACAGCTAGTTGATAATGCTGATGCAATATGTTACTGAAAAATAATCAGAAAGTCGGCCATTAGTTTCTTAATCTGTAGTTAGCTATACTGTTTAGCCGTCCTGATCATAAGTTTGTCCATTTGATAAGATGGATCATTTCACCTCTTCCATCTCCCTCCCACCTCCTTCCATAGGCTGCTGAGTCTCTATAGATGATGAAGCTTAATCAAATGTAAGGTGTTATCATTTGATCCTGGTGCCATAAACGTATTTAGATTATCTTGTCTAACTGCCTTAGTCCAGAGGCACTGAGACTTCTGCCATGCAGGAGGACGATTCGCTAGAACTTCTGTCCTCAGTGGTGTTGCAGGCTAGAGGAGATGGATGTCGTTTAATTTTAATAGAATTCCCTGTATCAGAGTGCTTACCTTGAAAAGTCCTGGAGCTATCTGTTCCTGGGATGGTGACAGTCATTTAAGTACGCGAGGTAGCGTTTTATATCCTTGACGGGAACGTGTTTCTGTTTTGCAGCTGAGCGGGCCTTGGACACCATGAACTTTGATGTAATTAAGGGAAAGCCGATCCGGATCATGTGGTCTCAGAGGGATCCGTCTCTGAGAAAATCTGGTGTGGGAAACGTCTTCATCAAGAACCTGGACAAATCTATAGATAACAAGGCACTTTATGATACTTTTTCTGCTTTTGGGAACATTCTGTCCTGCAAGGTAAACACTGATTAAATGATTTCCAGCAGAATAATTAACTGAATCATAAAAACAAATATTAAGTGGGGAATTGCCTTGGAATTGGGTGGCCGGGTATGATAATTTTCAAAATGCTGGAAATGGCTCAGAAGTCTAAAAGTTCCCTGTAGATAATCTCAGTGCCACAGCCCAGCATAAACCAGCAGGTGCTTTCTTGTCTTTGTTTATTCTTCCCTTTGCCTGAAATATCCTTCCTGTTTCCTAACTTTGGGAGGCATCAAAAGGTTCTCTTGGGGGGGAGGGTAGCAAGTACCCGAGCAATGCCTGGTCTCCAGGAAGCTGTACTTAGTCATTTTAGAAGCATGAATTCACCCTCTTCCTTCTCCATGCACCTGTTTCTCTGGGGGCATTTTGTGCAACTTGTGTGGTGGTGGTTTGCATAGCTGACTCCACACTAGACTGAAATTCCGTTGTGGGCTTGGAAAATGGTTTGTCTTTCTGTAACCTTGTGGTTTTGTACCCAGATATCAAAATATTTTTTTAATGAAATAAAACTTTTGGAATAGAACACAGCCTAATGGTGGCTACCATTTGTAAGTGGAGCATCACTAGGTACCTGCTGTAATCTCCTTCCTTTTGACCATGGATGGTGGGCTAGAAGCCTCTCAGACTCAGGAGCCCACACAGCTCTCGAGTCCTTGGAGCTGGGCAGTGGTGCTGAAGTGGCTCGCCTTATCTTTGACAGGTGGTGTGTGATGAGAACGGCTCTAAGGGTTATGCCTTTGTCCACTTCGAGACCCAGGAGGCTGCCGACAAGGCCATCGAGAAGATGAACGGCATGCTTCTCAATGACCGCAAAGTGTGAGTGTCCCAGTCCGGAGCGACAGCCATCGCATGAGCCAGCCGTGGCCCCACCTCGGTATAAACTGGCACACACAAGGCGGCTACTGGTTCTCTCGGCCCAAGTGTGGCCTGCTCCTACCTCTCCACTCCAGGGCTGGTGAGTCTCCCTGCCTGAGCCATGGCAGCCCTTTTGACTCGCCAAGGTGGGCTTCCAGCCCAAGCCATGGCCTGCCTGCCGCCTCTCCCTTAGAAGCATCCGTCTGTGGGTTTTGTGAGCATTGACAACAGGGGCTGGCTGGAAGGCAGCTCTTGAGCCCACTCTGAGCAGGGGTCTTGGCCAGCAGCAGAGTGGAGAGGGCCCTGGACTGACCAGAAGCTGTGTACTAGCCATGTGACCTTGACCTTCCATGACTCAGGTCTGTCCGTGGGGTCACTCGCTAGGAGTTGATGCCAAATTGTCCCCTCCACTTGGCTAACTTATGAGTCAGTGGCCTTCAGAATACTAGGCTGGCTCCACAGTAGCACTTTAACAGTGAAAAATCTCATCCCGGTTCAGAAGACTGTTCATAATAGACCGTGTTGCTTTGGTGTGGTTACTTTAGAGTGGAGAGATGGTGATCTTAGTTAAGTCACGCAGAGAGAGAAGGGACCATACAGTAAATCTTAGTTATGACAAGCAAAAGTCTTTTCTGTCCATTGTGTTATTGAACGGACCAGGGAATGGGTTGCCTCAGTGGTCAGGTCTTCTAAAGGTATCACTAGAAAGAAATCTAAAAGATTTTTAATGTAAGGGTACCTTTTCCAGTTAACTGTAAGCAGCACCGAAACGAATACAGTGAAAAACAAAGGCTGCCTCTTGGTTCACTCCAACAATCTCATTCCTAGGATTAACCACTGTTAACAGTTTGGTTTGTATCCTTCCAGACCTTTTCTATGCATTTACATAGATGTACAGAAATGAACGTTTTAAAAACATGGTCATCAGGTTTCTTCACGAAGGCAGTGTGATGTGGTAGGAGGGGCCCTGGCCTGAGCCAGAAGCCCTGGGGCTGATCCTCGAAGGATAGTCCCGCCTCTTTCTCTTTCTGCTGGGAAGTTGGGGCATCTCTGAGCTTGCTCTCTTGGTGGTTGGAGGGGGACTCATGTTTTAACCTCTCCTGTCAGCCTTTAATCTGCATTCCTTTGGGCCCCTGGAAATCATGTTTTGTTCCTCTGAGTGATGAGTATTTTTCATGGTTTCTTTATAGGTTTGTGGGCAGATTCAAGTCTCGAAAAGAGCGGGAAGCCGAACTTGGAGCCAAAGCCAAGGAATTCACCAATGTTTACATCAAAAACTTTGGGGAAGAGGTTGATGATGAGAATCTGAAAGAGCTATTTAGCCAGTTTGGTAAGTCAGGGTCCCTTGCCCGCCTGTGTCCCACCAGACCTGCAATTCATCTTTTTACTTAAGAGATGAGGGCATCTAGACCCAGAAGTAAAATGCCTTAATGACAAAGGCCACAGGGTAGATAGGAATAGAGCCCAGGCCTCAGCTCTTGGCTTCATCCTACTCTGTCCCATTCCCAAGACCATTTCAGCAGCTTGGTCAGAATTAGAAGGCCAGGCATGGTGCCTCTTGAGTCCTTCTGGCCTCAGCAGGAGCGTCAAGTGAGCTCCCTAAGAAGCCTCTCTGAGCTGTGGTGGAGATGCTGTGACTAATAGTTCTGTCCTTTGGCAATAGGTAAGACCCTAAGTGTCAAGGTGATGAGAGATCCCAGTGGGAAATCCAAAGGCTTTGGCTTTGTGAGTTACGAAAAACACGAGGATGCCAATAAGGTGAGAGTAATATGAGGGTTGGGGAAAATTTGTAGGGAGTGGCCCCAGCGTGTGGGCAGGGTCTTACCATCACGTAGGGTGGAGCTGGCATTCCCTGAGAATCTAGTAGTTATGTGCAGTCTCTGTGCTCTGGAGTTATCTTCCCGAGGCATTTCACATAACTTTTCAAAGCATTTGGCATGTGCCTGTCACCTCAGCTCTTCAGGCCTGTAGGTTGAAAGTGTAAGGCAGGGGTTTGTTCCCACGTGTAGGTGAGGGAACCAAGAGCCCAGAGTCGCTGATCTGTGAGCAGTAGCCACTTCCGGGGAAAGCGTTGTGCTAGGCCCTCAACACTCAGTATCACTCAGTATCCTCGAAAGAACCCAAGAAATGTAGTGACAGCCAAATTATCAGCCTAGGCTCGTGTCTGCTATGCTTGTATTTATACAGCTGTACGATTTTTTCACTGTATTATCTCGACCAATGACCTATTTAAATATTAACCCTATTTTACTGATGAGAAGGTTTGGATTGGCTTAGCTGACTTTAGAGGGAAGTTAGTTTTTAGCCCTATAGGGAAGATTTCTTTCTCTCAGAATATTTGGTGGGATTTAACATACCTACAGAGCAAGGCCCCTGCCTCTGCATCTTGGTTTAAAGTCATGTATTTCCTCTTCAGGCTGTGGAAGAGATGAATGGAAAAGAAATCACTGGGAAGGTCATTTTCGTTGGCCGTGCACAAAAGAAAGTGGAGCGGCAGGCCGAGTTAAAGCGAAAATTTGAACAGCTGAAGCAGGAGAGGATTAGTCGCTATCAGGTGAGGTGGTCTCAGCCCAGCCTGCCAGCAAGGATGTACCTCAAAGTATTGGCAAAAGCACCCTTTGATTGGTAGGCTTTCTCTTTGGGGACCACGAGTTTGCTCTTCTGATTTCTCCCAAGATCATCAGGTTTAAAAGGATATACCTACCAGATATAGCAGCAATTCTAGGACAGGGACAAAGATTTAAATTATTTGTGTAGGGACTCTGTTCTGTGTACTTAAATGATAGCCATTTGTCTGGAATGGTGGTGAGGCGAGCCCTGCTGGGGCTGGTGGCGAGCCTGCACAGCTGTGAGGAAGGCTGGGACTGCGTTGATGGCCCCGTCGAGTCTTCAGGTGGTCCTTCCTCAGCTTAGACCCTGCATCAGGGTCCCCAGCAGAGCTTGGGAGGACATGGAGCTGGGCGCACAGCTTCTGCCTCAGTGGCAGGTGCTTGCCTGAGAATTCGAATTTCTAACGAGTCTGGGGATCACATTTTGAGAACCAGAATTTCAGGGCATGTGTAACAGAGATCTTTCTGCTTCAGGGGGTGAATCTCTACATTAAGAACTTGGATGACACCATCGATGACGAGAAGTTAAGGAAAGAGTTTTCTCCTTTTGGGTCAATCACCAGTGCTAAGGTATTTGATACTGAGGTTTGGGGATTGAAAACAGAAGTTATAATCCTGTAGAAATTTATTGCATTTATTTCATTGAAGGGATAGGATCTGAATTTTGTTCATTTCTGAGAGTAGCTACCACATTGGCCTAGGAGTTTCTCCTGGCCTCACTTACCATCTGAGTATGCGCTCTGGAGAAGGACAGTTCACTGGGTTAACGTTGTGCTGTCCCCCAGGCCCTGGCGTGTGGAGGTGAACCTGACTCAGTCCCTCTCTTCCAGCCCCCGAGAGCACCTGAATCTTTCCCATTCTCTGCTGCTTCGTGCTGGTGTGGGGACAGATGGTGCTACAGTATGAGCAGAGGAAATCCAGACAGGCTGTTAGCCATTTGTCTTGGGGCCTGTCTCTACAACTCTGCCACACTTCTCAAACCGGAGGTGTTTTGAGGATTTTTCGAATTGGGTCTTGTAAGAAGGAGAGGAGAATAGAAAGTTTGTTTTTCTGTGTTTTGCATTTGCTTGATTTTCCTTGTTAATTATATCAACTGAGTTAGCCAGGGGGAGTAAGTGCAAACCCCCTTGTAAAAATAAGGAGCAAGAGAATACTGGTTAGGTGAAGATGTCACACCATGTCCTAAGTGCTCAGCGTTTGTGGTGGGAACTGGTGGCGCCTGAAAGTTTGGGGCAGAGCCTCATACGGACTCTGTTCCCACTTCATAGAGGTGTAGCCCACATCACAGAGTCCTTCAGGTGACGAGAAGGGAGGCCAGTGGGCCAGTTAAGATTTGGCAACCCTGCCCTGGCCCTTAGCTTGTCACTCAGAGCCCAGGAGCGTTATCAGTGGTAGCAGGGTGTTGGCCAGAGGCCACCTTCAGGAATTTCCTCAGTTCCTCGCCCCCTCCCTCTTATCACCCTCTTGATGGGCCTCCAGTAGTGTAACGAATGATAGATAGTCTCTTCTAGCTGCCCAGCACAGGAGTCATGATGGTATTTGCCAGAAGAGAGCAGAAGCACTGTCTTGAAGTTTCCTGGGTGTCATTTCCGAGATGAGGATGTCATAGGACTTTCACATGCATTATTGGTCCACCTTGTTGGTAGACAGCTGTTGGGTGGTTACAAGTCTTCACTCCCCAGGCACCTCTTTAGGAGATTTTCCAGGCTGTGAGCTAATGATCCAACCCCACATAGTCACATTGCTCCCAGTGCTTCTGAGGGGAGAGGCTGGGAAGAGCAAGAAATGAGCTGCTCAGGCGAGGAAAACGCCTTTTTTTTTTTTTTTCTCTTTAAGCAGTATAGCATAGAGATTACAGAGCAGGGCTCGAATCCAGCTCTGTCTCCTGGCTGGTTGTCTTTCTGCTGTGTTTATTCCCATTGAATTGAGGGTGGCACACATTGATTTTACAACTCCTGAAGTTCAGTTCACCAACGTCTTAGGCAGATGAGTTCTACAGATAAATTGCTTGACGCTGTTGTCCAGATCTCTGAGTTCCCAGAGATAGCTATGTCTCTGGGTTTCAGAAAACATCTTTGGGTTCCTGCTTCAGCCATTAGGCATCTCACAGTATTTGGGAATTTCAGTCACTTGGGGATCTAAAAAAGCAAAATGCTTAGGTTCTCCCTTTGGTGACTCAGTTGGTCTGGGGCCCATCATGGGACTGGGCTGAGATGCCCTGACTCGACCTGGCAACTCTCAGAGTGGGGAGCCCAGGTTTTAACACACGGACACTTTTGTCCTAAGTGGCTGGTCTCGTTTTTGTAGGTGATGCTGGAGGATGGGAGAAGCAAAGGGTTTGGCTTTGTCTGCTTCTCATCCCCTGAAGAGGCAACCAAAGCAGTCACAGAGATGAATGGACGCATCGTGGGCTCCAAGCCACTTTATGTCGCTCTGGCCCAGAGAAAGGAGGAGAGAAAGGCTCACCTGACCAACCAATATATGCAGCGGGTGGCCGGGATGAGGGCACTGCCCGCCAACGCCATCTTAAATCAGTTTCAGCCTGCAGCTGGGGGCTACTTTGTGCCAGCAGTTCCACAGGTGGGTCTGCTGTCTGTTCACACCTCTTTGGAACCTGCCTGCTAACACCTGGTCCTACAGTCCACAGTGGTGGGGGAGATGGACTTTTGGATATTAGAGCTTTAGAATGTCAGAGTAAAGATCCTTCAGATAAAACAAGGAAGGACTTACTTGTGGTCGTGCACACACAGTGGCAGGGGTAGAGTAGAAGAGTCCCTGTTATCTGACTGCCCCTCACCCACGCCCTTGAGTAGAGAGTGCCTCTGTCCCAAATAATCAGCCTAGAGCCCAATACGGAGATGAGATGAGATACTACTCTAGTGTGGCTTCAGGTCCTTAAGTAAAAGGGCTTGGTTGCTCTTTCTTCCAGGCTCAGGGAAGACCTCCATATTACACACCTAACCAGTTAGCACAGATGAGGCCTAATCCACGCTGGCAGCAAGGTGGGAGACCTCAAGGTAGGTGGTGGGGAACAGTGGTCTGATCCTCCAGGATGTACCTGTCCTGGGCTCCCCCGCCTCCCCTCCCTGCCTGCTCTGGGGTACAGCCTAGGTTCTGGTCCATGTCATTCACCAGTGATGTGCGGTTTTTGTCTCTTCACAAGGCTTCCAAGGAATGCCAAGTGCTATACGCCAGTCTGGGCCTCGTCCAGCTCTTCGCCATCTGGCTCCAACTGGTAATGCTCCGGCCTCTCGCGGCCTCCCTACTACCGCTCAGAGAGTCGGTGAGCAAACTGGCCTTGAAGTGTGGCCCGGGGAGGAGGGAGTCAGGACGACTAGGCTCTGCCCAGGGTTGGTCCGTTCGTTGGGCTCACCGTGTTGTCCGGTCCTGGTTCTGTAATCTTAGCTGTGTGCTTAGGTAGGTACTTGAGCAGCAGGAAAACAACCTGTGTTCTGAGTGTTGGTTCCTTTTAAGATTCTTTGCCTCATCGGTGACTCTGTGTGAAAAAGTTTAAGTGTAGAAATGTGTTAGCTGAATGACTGCAGAGGCAGCCTGTTCTTTGGGTGGGGTTGGGAGATTCAAGGCACTTCTTTGCAGATTTATGTCCTGTATTCCAACCAAGAGGTGGCGAGAGTTGTATGTTATCTGTTGGCTTTTCCTCGAAAGTAGCGCTAGTGGCCCCGTGTGTGCTGTGTGAACATGCTTTGGAATTGCTCCTTCCGTGGGACGTGGCCAGTTGGACGTCTGCCGCCAACACTGATGTGCATTTGCTGGTCTGTTGTAGGGTCTGAGTGCCCGGACCGCTTGGCTATGGACTTTGGTGGGGCTGGTGCCGCCCAGCAAGGGCTGACTGACAGCTGCCAGTCTGGAGGTGGTATTGGATGCACAGAGAATGGGGAAAGATGGGATTTGACGGGTCTTTGCCCAGACCGTTGGGCTTTAATTTCACTTGTCCTTCTCCTAAGGTGTTCCCACAGCTGTGCAGAACTTAGCGCCTCGTGCCGCTGTTGCTGCTGCTGCTGCTCCTCGGGCTGTTGCACCTTACAAATATGCCTCCAGCATCCGCAGTCCTCACCCGGCCATCCAGCCCCTGCAGGTGAGGTCTACCAAACAGAACCCTAGAAGGGCTTCCCCTCTCTCCCTGTGATTTCAAAGCTGCCTTGCTTGGATTCCTTTACTAGGTATTAAATGCCTGCTCTGTGTTGGGGGGCTGTGTCCTGTGGGGGACTCTAGTGGGAGAGAAGGGGCTTGCAGGTGTTCTTCCTGATGAGAGTTGACTCAGCAATGCCCCGGAGGAGAAGCCTGCTTCCCGCTCTCCTCCTCACCATGTGCAGGGGCTTTCGCAGCTCTGAGCTTCCATTTCACTTTCACATCCAGCGGCTGAATTGATCCTTAGTTGCTCTGCAAGGTAATGGGGTGAACATCTTACAGATGAAAGGCTTGGCTTCAGAGGTATTAGGGTGGGTTGGAGGAATTGGACCCGGATCCCAGGGTTTCTGAGCTGGAACTGCTGTCTCTCGAGCTGGGCCCCTCAGGGAGGTCAGACAGGGAGCTTGTGATAGAACTCTGCAGTTTGCTTGGGGGAGTGCTGCTGGGCCTTGTTTCCTCCTGCTCCATGCTGTAGGTGGGAAATTTCCCAGGAGGCCCTATGTGAACTTTGCCTACAAGGCCCTTCTTTTAAACGACTGTGACTGGTATTGACATTATGAGTTGACGGTCCTCAAGCATTTGATATAATAAACAGGTGGTGCAGTAAAGGAGGTACAGGATGCAGTTATAAGCATTTTGCTATTTCTGTCCTTTCACCCAGTTTCTACTGAAATTCACCCCTAAAGGAAAACTTTTAGCAGACAACTGCACATACCAGTGTTCACAGGACCTTGTTTATTATCAAGGCTTTGATGCCTTTGGTAAATTATGATCACTGGCCTTGAGTCAATTAAAATTACTTGGTAGATGACTGCCTAGCACTGTAGGTTTTTCGTAATCATTTCCCTTGCCTTCGAGTAGCGTGCCATTTTAATTGGTTGTTGGTTTTTTCCTCATACCACTCTCTTCCTCCCTCTCAGTCCGCCAAGACTGAAGTCAGTTCCCCGACAGCAAGGACAGCTGCGTCCATCTCCTCTTTCACTCAGTAGACTTGAGCGGTTGGGCTCATGACCGCTGTCACTGTCCTTTGCGTGTGTTAACCTGCCGCCTCTCCTGGTTCCCAGGCACCCCAGCCTGCGGTCCACGTGCAGGGGCAGGAGCCGCTGACCGCCTCCATGCTGGCTGCAGCACCCCCCCAGGAACAGAAGCAGATGCTGGGTGAGGGATCCATGCGCTTGCAGAAGTGGGGGGTGGGGAGGGGGCTGAACTACTGATCTAGACGCCAGCGTCCATCCTCTACTGGGATTCCACTGGGTTTTTCATGGAATACCTTCCCACAGGTGAACGTCTGTTCCCACTCATCCAGACGATGCACTCGAACCTGGCTGGGAAGATAACTGGGATGCTGCTGGAGATCGACAACTCAGAGCTGCTGCACATGCTGGAGTCCCCCGAGTCTCTCCGCTCCAAGGTGAGCGGGTTCTCAGATCCTCTGGCCTCTGCTCACTGGGTTCAGGAGGACGAGGGGCAGCCGTGAACACCCAGGAGTGGCAGAGAGAAGAGTCTGCTACCCCCATGACCACTTCCTTGGTGCCTCACCTGTGACCTAAGTACTGCTGGGTTGTGGGGATCTGGGAAAGTGGTCAGCACCAGGAGACGCCCCACGGGGCCTGGCTCCAGGGAGGGGCAGAGGAGCTCTCCTCAGATGTCACTGACCACCTGGACATTTCTCACAGGTGGATGAGGCTGTGGCGGTCCTTCAGGCTCATCATGCCAAGAAAGAAGCTGCTCAGAAGGTGGGCGCTGTTGCTGCTGCTACCTCTTAGACAAGGACGAACCGTATGTTTGGCTATTTTTCTTTTCTGCAATGATTTTAACTCCTGAATATCCCCCTGAAAGATAAACATGGGCAGAGGCAGGGGAAAAGAGCCCACGGTGAGGGCCGGGGCTGGAGTGATGGTAGGGCTTGTCCCGCTTGTTCACGGCCTGAGCCCTGTCATTTGGAGTTGAAGTAGGGATGCCCAGGAAAGGTCAGAGGTGGGGCTTTCCGTGTAGTAGCCACACGGTCACTGGTTCTTAACCAGGGGTGCCTCCTCAGAGGACATGAGACATTTTGGTTGTCAAAACTGGGAATGTGTTACTGGTATCTAATTGAGTAGTGGGCAGGGATGCAGCTAAATAGCCTAAGATACACAGGAATATCCCCAACAGAATTATCTGGGCCAGAATGTCAGTGGGCACCAAGGCTGAGAAACCCTACTCTGCTGTGTTTCTGTAAGAGATTTCTGGGAGTCTCTGAGGTTTTTTTGATTATGTATTTATTGTGTTGGCGCTTTGCTTTTCAGGATTCAAAAGCCAAATAAACCCTCATGGAATTCAGCTCAAGGTTTGAAGACTTCCTAGCTTGTCCTATGGACCTCAACACCAAGAACCACAATTGCAAATTTAATAGGTCATTTTGTATCAAAAGGTCAATTATGAAGCACCTAGAATTTTTCAATTTAAAGAATATATTCTCTGGGTTCTGATGTGGCCCAGACAGTGTTAACTTTTTTTTCTATTGTGGGTTTTGCTTTTTTCCCCCCAGAAATTGGTTTTATTTGATGTACCCAAGTCTTAAGTTTCTCAATAAAGAAAAAAATCTCCATAAAACTGACTCTGTTTTTCTCAGACTATAGTTTTCTGTAAATTCCAGTGTTTGCTGAAAACAACTTTTGGATGTAAATAAGGTCAAATGAAGTTCTGTGAGCAGATTGTTCTGGGTTAACAAGGTGTGTAGGACTGTCCCCTTGTGTTCTATTATGGAAGGATGTAAACAGAAGTCTTTGGGATTGGAATGAAAACTGACCTTTTCCAGTCCTGTGGCCACTGCTGAGTTTTCCTAATTTGCTGGCATATTGAGTGCAGCACTTCCACAGCATCATCTTTCAGGATTTGGAATAGCTCAACTGGAATTCTATCACCTCCACTAGCTTTGTTCATAGCGATGCTTCCTAAGACCCACTTGACTTCGCATTCCAGGATGTCTGGCTCTAGATGAGTGATCACACCATCATGATTATCTGGGTCGTGAAGATCTTTTTTGTATAGTTCTTCTGTGTATTCTTGTCCCCTCTTTTTAATACCTTCTGCTTCTGTTAGGTCCATACCATTTCTGTCCTTTATTGAGCTCATCTTTGCATGAAATGTTCCCTTGGTGTCTCTAATTTTCTTGAAGAGATCTCTAGTCTTTCCCATTCTGTTGTTTTCCTCTATTTCTTTACACTGATGACTGAGGAAGGCTTTCTTATCTCTCCTTACTATTCTTTGGAACTCTGCATTCAGATACTTATATCTTTCCTTTTCTCCTTTGCTTTTCACTTCTCTTCTTTTCACAGCTATTTGTAAGGCCTCCTCAGACAGCCATTTTGCTTTTTTGCATTTCTTTTTCTTAGGGATGGGCTTGATCCCTGTCTCCTGTGCAGTGTCACAAGCCTCTGTTCATAGTTCATCAGGCACTCTATCAGATCTAATCCCTTGAATCTGTTTCTCAATTCCACTGTATAATTGTAAGGGACTTTATTTAGGTCATACCTGAGTGGTCTAGTGGTTTTTCCCTACTTTCTTTTAAGTCTGAATTTGGCAATAAGGAGTTCATGATCTAAGCCACAGTCAACGCCCCATCTTGTTTCTGCTGACTGTTTAGAGCTTCTCCATCTTTGGCTGCAAAGAATATAATCTGATTTTGCTGTTGACCAGCTGGTGATATCCATGTGTAGAGTCTTCTCTTTTGTTATTGGAAGAGGGTATTTGCTATAACCAGTGCGTTCTCTTTGCAAATTTCTATTAGCCCTTGCCCTGCTTCATTCTGTTCTCCAAGGCCAAATTTGCCTCTTACTCCAGGTATTTCTTGACTTCTACTTTTGCATTCCAGTCCCCTATAATGAAAAAGACTTTTTGGGGTGTTAGTTCTAGAAGGTCTTGTAGGTCTTCATAGGTTCAACTTCAGCTTTTTCAGCGTTGCTGCTCGGGGCATAGACTTGGATTTCTGTGATACTGAATGGTTTCCCTTGGAAACAGATCATTCTGTTTTTGAGATTGCATCCAAGTACTGCATTTTGGACTCTAGTGTTGACTATGATGGCTGCTCCATTTCTTCTCTGATTCTTGCCCGCAGTAGTAGAGTTAAATTCACCCATTCCAGTGCATTTTAGTTCACTGATTCCTAAAATGTCGATGCTCACTCTTGCCATCTCCTGTTTGACCACTTCGAACTTGCCTTGATTCATGGACCTAACATTCCAGGTTCCTATGCAATATTGCTCTTTACAGCATCAGACCTTGCTTCTATCACCAGTTACATCCACGACTGGGTGTTTTTGTTTTGGCTCAGTCTCTTCATTCTTTCTGGAGTTAACTTCTCCACTGATCTCCAGTAGCATCTTGGCCACCTACTGACGAGGCGAGTTCATCTTTCAGTGTCCTATCTTTTTGCCTTTTCATACTGTTCATGGGGTTCTCAAGGCAAGAATACTGAAGTGGTTTGCCATTCCCTTCTCCAGGGGACCACATTTTGTCAGAGCTCTCCACCATGACCCATCTGTCTTGGGTGGCCCTACACAGCATGGCTCATAGTTTCATTGAGTTAGACAAGGCTGTGGTTCTTGTGATCAGATTGGTTAGTTTTCTGTGATTGTGGTAGTCAGATTCAGTCTGTCTGCCCGATGATGGAGAATAAGAGGCTTATGGAAGCTTCCTGATGGGAGAGTCTGACTGAGGGGGAAACTGGGTCTTGTTCTGATGGATGGGGCCATGCTCAGTAAATCTTTAATCCAATTTTCTGTTGATGGGCAGGGCTGTGTTCCCTCCCTGTTACTTACCTGGGGCCAAACTATGGTGGAGGTAATGAAGATAATGGCGACCTCCTTCAAAAGATCCCATGCATGCACTGCTACACTCACTGCCCCCAACCCTGCAGCAGGCCACCAGCGACCCACGCCTCCGCTGGAGACTCCCGGACACTCCGGGGCAAGTCTGGGTCAGTCTCTTCTGGGGTCACTGCTCCTTTCTCCTGGGTCCTAGTGCACACAAGGTTCTGTTTGTGCCCTCTAAGAGTCTATTTCCTAGTCCTGTATAAGTTCCGGCAGCTCTATGGTGTGGTTAATGGCGACCTCCTCCAAGAGGGCTTATGCCATACCCAAGTATGCTGCACCCAGAGCCTCTGTCCCTGTGGCAGTCCACAGCTGACCTGTACCTCCACAAGAGATGCCCAAACACAGCTCTGTCTGTCTCTGTGGGGTCCCTGGGTCCTGGTGTGCACAAGGTGTTTTTGAGCCCTCTAAGCATCCCTAGCAGGAATGGGGTTTGGTTCTAAATGCAAATTCACCCCTCCTACCATCTTGCTGGGGTTTCTCCTTTGCCCTTGGGTGTGGGGTATCTCATGACCGCTCCAGCGCAGCTCCTGACCTTGGATATAGGGTATCTCCTCATGGCCACTCCCAAAGAATGCTCAAACTACCACACAGTTGTACTCTTCTCACATGATAGTAAAGTAATGCTCAAAATTCTTCAAGCCAGGCTTCAACAGTATGTGAACTGTGAACTTCCAGATGTTGAAGCAGGTTTTAGAAAAGGCAGAGGAACCAGAGATCAAATTGCCAACATCTGCTGGATCATTGAAAAAGCAAGAGGGTTCCAGAAAAGCATCTATTTCTGCTTTATTGACTATGCCAAAGCCCTTTGACTGTGTGGATCACCACAAACTGGAAAATTCTGAAAGAGATGGGAATACCTGACCTGCCTCTTGAGAAATCTGTATGCAGTTCAGGAAGCAACAGTTAGAACTGGACATGGAACAACAGACTGATTCCAAATAGGACAAGGAGTACGTCAAGGCTGTATATTGTCACCCTGCTTATTTAACTTATATGCAGAGTACATCATGAGAAACGCTGGGCTGGATGAAGCACAAGCTGGAATCAAGACTGCTGGGAGAAATATCAATAACTTCAGATATGCAGATAATACCACCCTTATGGCAGAAAGTGAAGAGGAGCTAAAAAGCCTCTTGATGAAAGTGAAAGAGGAGAGTGAAAAAGTTGGCTTAAAGCTCAACATTCAGAAAACGAAGATCATGGTATCCAGTCCCATCAGTTCATGGGAAATAGATGGGGAAACAGCGGAAACAGTGTCAGACTTTATTTTTGGGGGGCTCCAAAATCACTGCAGATGGTGACCGCAGCCATGAAATTAAAAGATGCTTACTCCTTGGAAGGAAAGTTATGACCAACCTAGATAGCATATTGAAAAGCAGAGACATTACTTTGCCAACAAAGGTCCATCTAGTCAAGGCTATGGTTTTTCCAGTGGTCATGTATGGATGTGAGAGTTGGACTGTGAAGAAGGCTAAGCGCCGAAGAGTTGATGCTTTTCAACTGTGGTGTTGGAGAAGACTCTTGAGGGTCCCTTGGACTGTAAGGAGATCCAACCAGTCCATTCTAAAGGAGATCAGCCCTGGGCTTTCTTTGGAAGGAATGATGCTAAAGCTGAAACTCCAGTACTTTGGCCACCTCATGCGAAGAGTTGACTCATTGGAAAAGACTCTGATGCTGGGAGGGATTGGGGGCAGGAGGAGAAGGGGACAACAGAGGATGAGATGGCTGGATGTCATCACTGACTCGATGGACGTGAGTCTGAGCAAACTCCAGGAGTTGGTAATGGACAGGGAGGCCTGGCGTGCTGCGATTCATAGGGTCGCAAAGAGTCGGACACGACTGAGCAACTGAACTGAACTGAACCCAGTAGTGGAGTCGGAGCTCTATACATAATTGATGCTCAATTAGAATGAATAACTGACAGATCAACAACTTTTCTATGTTCCATAAGTCTTGTATATAAAGATTACCAAATACTTGGAAAGTTACTTATGGTTTCAATTCTGTAGTGGTGAAATTGAATACCACAAAGTTTAAAAACTTAGTTAACTATTTAGTATGTTTATTTAAAACAAAATGACTTCAATATTTCTGGAAGCATTGTTGAATAAGCCAAGAAAAATGTAAAAATTAGATTTTTCGCTTTTTGAATGGCATCTGGAAATGGCATGTTTCCTCCTATTACCCACATGTTAACCACCCAATTCTGCTATTATAGAAAAGCACCAAGGATTTGCTTTTGATGAATCTGAGTTGGCAGATAAGCAGTTTTCCCTGGTTAGCATTTGACTGGTGTCACTGTTGTCATTGGTTACGAACGGTGCTCCTCTCCATTTTCTGGGCCTGCCATACAAATGACTACAAACTTTGTGGCTTAAAAACCAAACATTCATTCTCATAGCTTGAAGGCTAGAAGTCTGAAATCAAGGTATTGGCAGGGCCATGTCCTTCTGAAGAATCTTTCCTTGACTCTTCTTAGGAGTCCTCGGCAGGTTTTGGCTTATAACTGCATCACAGTCTCTTCCCCTGTCTCCACATGGCCCTTTCCATTGCATGCATCTCTGCGTTTTCTCTTCTTATAAGGACACTAGTTATTGGAATTAGGATCCACCCTAATTCAGTATGATCTCAACTAATTACATTTTTAAAAGCTCTGTTTCTAAATAGGATTACATCCTGAGCTTTGGATAGACCTGAAATTTGGGGGGACCTATCCAACCCCCTTTTCATACTGTTCATGGGGTTCTCAAGGCAAGAATACTGAAGTGGTTTGCCATTTTTAATTCCAATCCCAAAGAAAGGCAATGCCAAAGAATGCTCAAACTACCGCACAATTGCACTCATCTCACATGCTAGTAAAGTAATGCTCAAAATTCTCCAAGCCAGGCTTCAGCAATACGTGAACCGTGAACTTCCTTATGTTCAAGCTGGTTTTAGAAAAGGCAGAGGAACCACAGATCAAATTGCCAACAACCGCTGGATCATGGAAAAAGCAAGAGAGTTCCAGAAAAACATCTATTTCTGCTTTGTTGACTGTGCCAAAGCCTTTGACTATGTGGATCACAATAAACTGTGGAAAATTCTGAAAGAGATGGGAATCTCAGACTACCTGACCTGCCTCTTGAGAAATCTGTATGCAGGTCAGGAAGCAACAATTAGAACTGGACATGGAACAACAGACTGGTTCCAAATAGGACAAGGAGTATGTCAAGGCTGTATATTGTCTAGAGCCTATTATACAGAGCAAAGTAAGTCAGAAAGAGAAAGAGAAAGAGAAATATCATATACTAATGCATATATAGCAGAGAAGGCAATGGCACCCCACTCCAGTACTCTTGCCTGGAAAATCCCATGGGTGGAGGAGCCTGGTGGGCTGCAGTCCATGAGGTCGCTAAAGAGTCAGACACAACTTCACTTTCACCTTCACTTTTCATTTTCATGCATTGGAGAAGGAAATGGCAACCCACTCCAGGGTTCTTTGCCTGGAGAATCCCAGGGACGAGGGAGCCTGGTGGGCTGCGGTCTATGGGATCACACAGAGTCAGACACAACTGAAGTGACTTAGCAGCACCGGCAATGCGTATATAGAGAATCTAGAAAGATGGTACTGATGAATTTATTTGCAAGGCAGCAATGGAGAAACAGACATAGAAACAGACGTGGAGAGGGGAGGAGAGGGTGAGATGTATGGAGAGAGTAATATGGAAACTTACATTGCTATATGTAAAATAGATGGCCAATGGGAATGTGCTGTATGTCTCAGGGCGCTCAAACAGGTGCTCTCTATCAACCTAGAGGGGTGGGATGGGAAAGGAGATGGGAGGGAGTTTCAAGAAGGCAGGGACATATGTACACCGATGGCTGATTCATGTTGATATTTGACAGAAAACAACAAAACCCTGTAAAGCAATTGTCCTTAAAATTAAAAAATAAATTAATTTAAAAAAAAGTTCAACTGCAGACATCAACTTTTTCCTGCTTTTCTTTTGGCAGATGTAGAGTAGCTATTAATGTAGTATGGCTGAGAATCTTTGCTTTTCACTGAAGCTGTTATCTGGTGCTACTTCACGGTACATGGGACGCTGATGCACAAATTATGTTTCCAGTTTCCACAGTTTCAAAGTCATAGAGGAAGCAAAAATTGCCATTATTTGGAAGTATTCACTAGGGACTGGCTACTTTTAATATTAATTATTATTCAGAAATTCTCTCCATTTAACGTTTGTGTAAAATATCAACCATGTTTTTTGGGCCAGTCTCTCCCTGACCTTTATAAAAAACATTCATCATTTGGCCGCACCGGGTCTTGGTTGCAGCATTTGGGATCTTCAGTCTTCATCAAGGTACGCGGGATATTTTAGTTGTAGGATCTAGTTGCAGGATCTAGTTCCCTGACCAGGGATCGAATCCAGGCCCCTTGCACTGGGAACGTGGAGTCCCAGCCACTAGACCCCCAGGGAAGTCCTCTCCCTAACGTTTTTATATCTATATCAGAGGTCAGAAAACTACAGTCGATGGACCAAATCTGTTCTGCAGCCTGTTTTTTTGTGTGGCCTATGAGCTAAATGGTTTGTATACTTTTAAAGGGTTGTGGGGGGGGGGGTGGAAAGAAGAGGAGGAACATGCAGCAGAGACTGTATGTGTCCCATGACACCTAACATATTTACTATCCAGCCCTTTACAGAAAGTTGGCCAGCCTGTAGCCTAGGGCAGTACACTGCAAATAGAGTGCACACTGATTGCAGGGTAAAATGGTGAATCTTGTGTGAAAGGCAAGGTTTCATGCAGTGTATGGAAGGGATTGTGGACAACTGATGTAGTTGTGTCTAGTCAAAAAAGTGAGGCTCTTTTAAGCGATTGGAAAGTGATGGCCTCATCAAGTTAAATCAACAAAAACGGAGAAGGAGAAAACCTACAAAGATATGACAGGTTGGGTACTTCAAAAGAAAATGATCTGAATTCCTTTTGCTGAATTACCACAAATTTGTTAACTTAAAAACAATACTAATGTATGATACGTGAACCGTGAACTTCCTGATGTTCAAGCTGGTTTTAGAAAAGGCAGAGGAACCAGAGATCAAATTGCCAACATCCGCTGGATCATGGAAAAAGCAAGAGAGTTCCAGAAAAACATCTATTTCTGCTTTGTTGACTATGCCAAAGCCCTTTGACTGTGTGGATCACAATAAACTGTGGAAAATTCTGAAAGAGATGGGAATCCCAGACCACCTGACCTGCCTCTTGAGAAATCTGTATGCAGGTCAGGAAGCAACAATTAGAACTGGACATGGAACAACAGACTGGTTCCAAATAGGACAAGGAGTACGTCAAGGCTGTATATTGTCACCCTGCTTATTTAACTTATATGCAGAGTACATCATGAGAAACGCTGGGCTGGAAGAACCACAAGCTGGCATCAAGATTGTGGGGAGAACTGTCAATAACCTCAGATGTGCAGATGACACCACCCTTATGGCAGAAAGTGAAGAGGAACTAAAAAGCCTCTTGATGAAAGTGAAAGAGGAGAGTGAAAAAGTTGGCTTAAAGCTCAACATTCAGAAAACGAAGATCATGGTATCTGGTCCCATCACTTCATGGGAAGTAGACGGGGAGACAGTGGAAACAGTGTCAGACTTTGTTTTTTTGGTCTCCAAAATCACTGCAGATGGTGACTGCAGCCATGAAATTAAAAGACGCTTACTCCTTGGAAGGAAAGTTATGACCAACCTAGATAGCATATTCAAAAGCAGAGACATTACTTTGCCAACAAAGGTCCATCTAGTCAAGGCTATGGTTTTTCCTGTGGTCATGCATAGATGTGAGAGTTGGACTGTGAAGAAGGCTGAGCGCCAAAGAATTGATGCTTTTGAACTGTGATGTTGGAGAAGACTCCTGAGAGTCCCTTGGACCGCAAGGAGATCCAACCAGTCCATTCTGAAGGAGATCAGCCCTGGGCTTTCTTTGGAAGGAATGATGCTAAAGCTGAAACTCCAGTACTTTGGCCACCTCATGTGAAGAGTTGACTCATTGGAAAAGACTCTGATGCTGGGAGGGATTGGGGGCAGGAGGAGAAGGGGATGACAGAGGATGAGATGGTTGGATGTCATCACTGACTCGATGGACGTGAGTCTGAGTGAACTCTGGGAGTTGGTGATGGACAGGGAGGTCTGGCGTGCTGCGATTCATGGGGCTGCAAAGAGTCGGACACGACTGAGCGACTGAACTGAATGTATGATCTTACAGTTCTGGAGGTCCAAAATCCAAAGTGTGTCTCACTGAGTGAATATGAAGATTTTGGCAGAGCTGTGTTCCCTCCAGAGGCTCCTGGGGAGAATCTGTTTCTTGCTCTTTTCCCAGCTTCTGGAGCCTGGCTGTACTCCTTGGCCCTTGGCTCCTTCTATCAAGCTGGCAATGGCAGGGTGTGTTTTTTCACAGTGCATCTCTCTGAAACTAACTCCTCTGTCTCCCCTTCATATTTAGAGGATCCTGGTGATTACATTGGGCCCATCTGAATAAACCAGGATATATCCTTCTTTTAAGGTCAGCTGACTAGCAACCTTATTTCCTTCTTGCCATGTCACATAACATATTCATAGGTTCTGAAGGCTTCCCCAGTGGCTCAGTGGTAAAGAATCCACCTGCAATGCAGGAGACACGGGTTTGATCTCTGGGTCAGGAAGATCCCCTGTAGGAGGAAATGGCAACCCACTCCAGTATTTTGCCTGAAAAAAATCTCATGGACAGAGGAGCCTGGTGGGCTATAGTTGAAAGAGTCACAAGAGTCAGATGCGACTGAGCGCGCGCGCGCAAACACACACACACACACACACACACACACAGGTTCTAGGAGTAGGTGGACATCTTGGGCAGGCCATTGTTTGCCTGTCATAAAACCCTTAAATGTTTTTCCCTTTTTGAAAATCCTTATGATCACTCTTCATGAATAAATGTGAAGTAAGGATGTTATTTCATGCTGTCATTCAATTTTTTTCTTAATCGCTGGAAATAAAATTAGTACTTTATTCATCTCAGTTTCTGAGAACAAAGACATAGCTATAAGTATAACCTAAATCTTATTCAACTAAGGGATCCTTTTTTCCTTTTTTGTTTTTCAGTTTTCATGAAAAGGCCCAAAACAAACCTTTTTGAGAAAGCTATTTGCTTACCTTTTCCTGGTATCAGTTATTCTTGGATAATGAAATATTCCTAAACATCATTCTATGTTCTCTGTCATTCTTTAATCAAACATTCTTTAATCAACAGTCAGCAGGGCTGTTTTTTTCCAGTTCAGTACTGATCTTATCTTTTTAAGGCGGACTCAGGTACTTGGAAACTGCACTTACCCTTTGAATTTCAGAGTCCTGAGCTCAGATCCAAAGATTATGCCGGCACAGACCTTTCTGTTGGTGGTGGTGAAAGAAAGGAAGTGCGTGGTATCTCAGGGGCTTTCTATGGTGAGCTCTGTGCTTAGCTTGCCGCTGGGGGTTGTGGGCTCCCAACTTAGGATAAGCGAGTCTTGGTCAACTTAGAAGTTAATGGAAGGCTGCCAGGTCTTCTTTCAACCTAACAAGGTTTAAGCAGCTGAATTGTAATGCACTTTTTTCAGAATGAATCTGAACTCTTTGGGCAGACAATCCGTGTCACATTGGCCAAACCAGAGAGAGTTAAGGAAAGCTCTTCCAGACCAGGTATGTTGGGACAACCACAGACTCCCCATCATGTCTGGAACTGTGGCCTCTTTTGTGTTTTTATCCCTTAGTTCCTGCTGTGGTGGTAACATTTACATGAGTAGAGAGCGGTGTATATTAGAGAAGAGAATGCAGTACCTGCATGGAAATAAAGAATTTGAGATTCTCAGCAAAGCTAGAGGCCTTGTTCCTTTGAAGGTCTTGCTTCAGGACATAGACTGTGTTCTTCCAGCCTTGACAGGGGCTGGGGCTTCCTCCTGATTCTCACCCATCTCTGCTAAGAGCTGGACTTGAAGGCCTGAAATTTCCCAGTGACAGTTTTCATTGCCCTGGGGAGCTCCTAAGATGTCCCATCTTCTCTGTGTCCTGTGAGAGCGACACAGTGGGTCCATGTAGTGAGTCCACATCGTGTTGACCAAAGCAGCGATGAACTGGACCTGGCTAATGGGCAGTTGGCTGATAGCTTGAATTTCTTAACATACGTTTGATTCTTTCGTCCAGTTTGGTCAGACATGACTGGTTGAAAACATTTTCTAGGATGGACTCTTAAGAGAGTAAAGAGGTAAAAGGGTCAGTTCAGTTCAGTCGCTCAGTCGTGTCCGACTCTTTGCGACCCCATGAATCGCAGCACGCCAGGCCTCCCTGTCCATCACCAACTCCCGGAGTTCACTCAGACTCATGTCCATCGAGTTGGTGATGCCAACTAGCCATCTCATCCTCTGTCGTCCCCTTCTCCTCCTGCCCCCAATCCCTCCCAGCATCAGAGTCTTTTCCAATGGGTCAACTCTTCGCATGAGGTGGCCAAAGTACTGGAGTTTCAGCTTTAGCATCATTCCTTCCAAAGAAAGCCCAGGGCTGATCTCCTTCAGGATGGACTGGTTGGATCTCCTTACAGTCCAAGGGACTCTCAAGAGTCTTCTCCAACACCACAGTTCAAAAGCATCAATTCTTTGGCGCTCAGCCTTCTTCACAGTCCAACTCTCACATCCATGCATGACCACAGGAAAAACCATAGCCTTGACTAGATGGACCTTTGTTGGCAAAGTAATGTCTCTGCTTTTCAACATGCTATCTAGGTTGGTCATAACTTTCCTTCCAAGGAGTAAGCGTCTTTTAATTTCATGGCTGCAGTAACCATCTGCAGTGATTTTGGAGCCCCCCCAAAATAAAGTCTGACACTGTTTCCACTGTTTCCCCATCTATTTCCCATGAACTGATGGGACCAGATACCATGATCTTCGTTTTCTGAATGTTGAGCTTTAAGCCAACTTTTTCACTCTCCTCTTTCACCTTCATCAAGAGGCTTTTTAGTTCCTCTTCACTTTCTGCCATAAGGGTGGTGTCATCTGCATATCTGAGGTTATTGATATTTCTCCCGACAATCTTGATTCCAGCTTGTGCTTCTTCCAGCCCAGTGTTTCTCATTATGTACTCTGCATATAAGTTAAATAAGCAGGGTGACAATATACAGCCTTGACATACTCCTTGTCCTATTTAGAACCAGTCTGTTGTTCCATGTCCAGTTCTAACTGGGTCAGAGCCTCCCAAATTGGAAACTCAGGAGGCAAGATTGTGCTTCCAGAAAGCTCTGCACCCAGGGCACTTCTGCTGTGGGTGGTGTTGGGTGAATCGAACAAGTGGGTGTCTTGTCCTTGTAGGGCACTGGGTGAGAAGTACCTAATGTGTGCTTGGGTGTCAATCTGTGATGGCTGCTGAACAAGGAGGTGTCCTAGAAGAGGAAGGACACGACCTGGCCCTGTCACCCCCGATCTTCCCCACCCCCTCACTGAGGATTTTGGCGCCAGGCTCCCTGTCTTCCTACTCCTGCCCTGATTTCAGGAAGATCTCGTCCCCAGGTCCCGGGCTCCCCCTGCCTCAGCGCTTTCTTCTGCTTCTCAACACACACCCCAACCCTGGCTGCTCAGAATAATCCAGGGGCTCCTTCTCCTGTGTCCCCGCTTTGCATGGTGGTGTCACTCTGAGTTCCCTCCCTCACCTCCTCTCTCCACACTGTCCTTGTGTATTTCGCTACTTTTCTTCCTTGTCTGAGATTATTGCAACCACTCAGTGTTCTCGTGATTTCTTTATCTCTAGTCTCGCCCTGACTTCTCTCTTGAGTTTCACATATTTCAGCCTGAATATGTCACAGTCCTGATAAATAAACAAAGTACGCTTCGAGTGGATTTCCTCTTTCCTTCACTCTGGTCTCCCCAGTGCCCGATTTTAGCTAGTTTTGCCATCTTCTGGTCAAACCAGAAGTTTCAGTTGCTTATAATTCATACCTGATGCATTGCCATATTCTGCTTATTTTAAGTTTCTCTGAATCTTTCCTCCCTTGTTTGTTCCTACTGCTTGTTTGTTGCTACTGTCTTGGTTTAGCTCCCATCTTCTGTCCTGTGATTAATGCTAGTATCTTCCTAACTGGTCTCTCTGTCCCAGGCTTGCTTCCTCCTGACCTGAGTAGCCAGGTAGGGCTTTCTAAAGCATGGATCTGAGGATAATTGTTCTCCACCAGCATTCTAAGGACCCCCTCATCTTGAGGATTGAGTCTGGGCTCCATCAGAGGCACAGAAGGACGCTCCATGTTCTGACTCTGCTCATCTCTTCACATTGTAGCCCCATTTTATATTCTAGGAAGCAAATCTGCAGTTACCTACAAATCTCTTGTATGTGGATTGTTGTTGTTGTTGTTTATAACCTAGCCACCAGACAGCTCGTAGGATCTTAGTTTCCTGATCAGGGATTTAACCAGCACCCTTGGCAGTGCAAGTGTGGAATCTTAACCACTGGACCACCAGGGAATTCTCAAATCTCTTGTGTTTCAGTGTAAGCAGTTGCTTTGCCTAAAAAGGACCTTTCCAATGTAATCTGGCTAATGCCTACGCACCTTTCACAGCCCCTTCTGGGTTTGCACGATCCCTGGGCTTCCATGGAACCCTCTGTGCCAGCACTTACTGCGTTGTTTTGACATAGTTTTACTTAGCAAATTTTAAATGTTGCTTACTCTATGCCAGGCACTAATGGCTTTACACATATTTAATCCTATTGGCAATCCTTTGAAATAAGTACTATTATTATCCCAAAGTCAGGTGACAAAACTAGGGCACAGTGAGGTCAAATAACTTGTGGATGTCACACAGCTCACGAGTGGCGGGGCTGCGGTTTGAACCAAGGCTGTGTGACTCTGGGATCTGTGTGCGCTCAGCTGTGGCTGCTCCTCCCTTGCGGGGTGGGCAGTTCTCCAAGGGTACACAGTGACAGTGCTAGTTGCTCGGTCCTGTTGGATTCTTTGCAACCCCATGGGCTGTAGCCCGCAAGGCTCCTCTGTCTACGGGATTTCCCAGGCAAGAGTATGGGAGGGGGTTGCCATTTCCTTCTCCAGGAATCGAACCCAGGTCTGCATTGCAGGTAGATTCTTTATCATCTAAGCCGCCCAGGGAAGCTCTATCTTATTTGATAACCTGGGGCTTGGCCTGAGAATTTATATCTATATGTTGACCTCATCCACACTAAAGAGGCCAGACAGACAGACTTACATAATCATAGTACAGCTATCAAAATCAGGAAATTTAACATCAATACAACACTGTTAACTACCCTTCAGTTCATATTCAAATATCATCCCTTATCCCAGTATTGTTCTTTATACTAATTTTAACAATTTTTCTTCCCTGACAAAGGTTCATACATTGCATTTAGTGGGCAAGTCGTTTTACTTGGAACAGTTTCCCAATTACTCATTGGTTCTTTTTTTAGGATTTATTTATTATTTCTGTGGGCGCTAAGTCTTCGTTGCCGTGTGCAGGCCTTCTCTGATTGTGGCAAGCAGGGGCTGCTCTTCATTGCGGTGCCAGGGCTCCTCATCTGCGGCGGCTTCCCTTGTTGCAGAGCACAGGCTCTAGGGCTCGGGCTTCAGTGGTTGTGGTGCACAGGCTTAGCTGGCCTACAGCATGTGGAGTCTTCCCGGACCAGGGATCGAACCCGTGTCTCCTGCATTGGCACGTAGGTTCTTATCCACTGTACCACTAGGAAGTCTTTTATTGTCTTTCTTGATCTTGACATCTTTGAAGAAACAGGCCAGTTGTTTCTAAGATTGTTTCTCAGTTTGTCTGTGCCTGGTACTTCCTCATGATTCGATTTAGATTATGTGTTTTGGCAGGAATCCCGCAGAAGAACATTGTTTCCGTGTTAGTGCATCATATAAGGAAGTACTTAGAGTCGGTTCCAGTGTTTGTGATGTTCACTTGGCCCACGTGGTTAAGGAGATCTCTGCCAGGTTTCTCCCCTGAAAAGGTACTATTTTTAGGGTTATAAATTAAAAGCTAAAATGTTTCTCCTCACTGTCTCCAGCCCATCTCCCAGAGGTAACTATATTGACAGTTGTCATTGCCTATTTTGTTAAATATTCATAATTACACTTTTTACCCATAATCCTTTTTTGTTTATTTCAACCTAGCTTTTTTTTAATGCTTATCATAATTGCATACAGTTTAAAGATAAATTGTTCCATGGAGTTTGTTATAAAACATGACATTCTTCTGCTCCCCCATTATCATAATCTTCCTGCCCTGCCAGAGGCAACATTCTTTTCTTTTAGGCGATTATTTTGACTTTTGTTGCTGTAGCTCTGAAAAATACATTCATGTTACTGCTACTTGATCTTTCTCGGTTTTTGGCTGATTTAGGTCAGTTTTTCTGGGAAACAGACTTCTAGAGAGTTGGATACAGGAAGTTTATTGGATAGTGATCTCAGGAATAACTCCTGTAAGAGAAGGAGAGGAGCAGATTAGGCAGAGAGAGTAATTAAACGGCCTTGCAGTCACACAGAGGGAGACTGATCCCAGGGGGAGTTTGGGAGCTTGGATGCCCCTTCAGAATGTCCAGTTTTGAATTGAGGCCAAGTGCCAGCCTTTTGTACCTCACATGGACCAATCGTGCATTCTGGCTAATTCTCAGGACTAGTGAAGCTGCTCTCTTTGGCCAAAGGCATTTCCTGGGTGGGATTCATCCTGGGGCTGGTAGCATACAACAGTCCTGGGAGGCGAGAGAATGAGGGTCTTGGTCTTGGAAAGGATCTATGGGTTTAACATCCACCCCTTGAGCCACTCAGATCTGCTTACCTCACCTGGAAATGGCTTCTCTGGGACTCTGGTTGGTCTCTTTTTCTGGGGGAATTTCTAGAGGAATGTTAGTGGAATGAACTAATCCCATTGCTGCTGTTGGTCTCAGAACCACAAATGATACTGGTCATCTCCCTTACTTTATTCCAGATTCCTCTCACCTTAATCTCAGCTGGCTTCTCTGCTTATCTACATGGCTTACCTGATGAGGTGGCCTAGACCTTTATCCAAGGGGATCTGAGCCTTTCCCAGGCCATGTCTGCCCATCCAGGTTGGGCAGGAGAGTACAAGAGATCCCATGGGTCCCCTAGACATATTCTGACCTGGCTTATTGTGCAAACCTGCCTCCTAAAGACCATGGTCAAGTATCCTGCCAAGATGATGACGACTCTTCTTACTGGGTTGTCTCCTGGCACAAGGAGCCTGATCATGCAGCAGTGTAGTGTAATGCGATTCTAGTTGTCTCCACTAGCGAAGGCGTGCCCCCTGGGAGCCAGGATCTCTAGACCCATAGAGCCCTGAGTTTCAGGAATGGCAAGTAGGAGTGACGGTAACCAGGGCCACTCCGGCTGCTGCTTCTTGGTTCCTGGACCCCCACTTGATAATGTCACTGATTTAGGGCTGTCCTCATGGGATATCATGTCTGATATCCTAACACTGTCCTTCTTAGAAACCTTTCTCCCCCTGAGCCGGAATCATGGGTCTTGTTTGTTGTGTCTCCTTTGCTCTGGAACTGTTCCTCAGCCTTTGTCTTTTATGACGCTGCCATTTGTGAAGACTCCAGGGCAGTCGTTTCACAGATTGTTGCTCTGAAGAACAGAAATCTGAGTTTCTTTCCTCATGATTAGATTCAGGCTATCTTTGGCCTTCTCGGCAGTACTCCAGAAGTGGCACGTCTGTCCCCATGTCACTAATGTCAGTTTTTCCGTTATTGGTGAGCATTACTTGCTTAAGGTTGTGTCTGCCAATTTTTCCCACTCACTAGGTCCTTCTATTCTCCTTTGTAATTGATAAGTGACTTTTAGGGAGACACTGGAAGACTTTCGCCTGGTAACTTTTAGTGTCCTTTTTATGATTCTAGATTAAGTCAATTATTATCTTGATGGCACCTTTCTAGCTATTGCACTATGTTTTTAAAAAATTAGCTTCTCTACATTTATTGTAGTTTGCATTCTGCCAGGAAGCAGAGTTTTCTCCCTCCGCCTTTGTTCTATATCAGCAGCTCGTGTGTTATTGTGGACTCATGGGTCTTTTTATTCAACGTGTTACTCCTTTACCGTTACTCACGGGTCAGTTGCTCAGACAGTCCTAAGGCTGGCCGTCAGGACCCCCTCAAGCCTGCTTCTACATCCATCTGACACGCACCATCTTTTTTGAACATTTCCTTACTTTCTGGTATTAATATAAGAAGAAGATCTGGACTTATCTTGTTCTCTCTCTGCTCTGACTCTGGAATCAGCCATTTGTCTTCAGAAGTTCCTGTTCCTTTTAGTAGGAAATAATAATTAGAAATCAGTATCTGGATCCTGGGTAGGTACACTGCTTTTGGGGTGTTGTTCACTCTAGGTGTGTGTATCTTTAAATTATGAATTCATACTGATACTCTAATTTCTGTTGAATACTACATATTTATATCTCCTTTCTCCCACAGTCAGAGCCTTGGCTCCCAATATCAATGTAGTCACTTATCTGCTCAATACCACAGTACAAGATAGTTGCAGAATTGTTGCAGCTATACCACTACCAGCAAATAATTTTTTTGCAGTTCTTTTTCTTTCTTTCTTTTTTTTATTGGAGTGTAGCTGCTTTACAATGTTAATGTTAGCTTCTATTGTACAGCAAAGTGAATCAACTGTACGTATACATATTTCCCCTTCTTTTTGAATTTCCTTCCCGTTTAGGTCACACAGAGCATTGAGTAAAGTTCCCTGCATTATACAGTAGAGCGGTCCTTTTTCTTTAGTCTCTAAAGAGTCCAAATACTGTGCTCAAATATTCTTAGATTCTTATTTTTCCTTCTCTGTAGTTAAGTTGTCCATTTAACTTAAGTTCTCATTTGTTTCTCTTTGTATTCTGCTTCAGGGGTTCCACTCCCAGTCTTATTGATTTGGCTTTATTTTTTGAATAAACACTGACAGGCTTCAGAAGTCAAAACGACACCAAGAGGTACAGGTGGAATGTGTCACTCCCTCCCCTCTCCCTCTGCCCCTGTTCCCACCCACCTGCTGTGAGTAACCAATTTCATTAGTTCCTGGTTAATCCTTTTGCTTCCTTTTGCAAAAATGAACAGATACAGAAATATTTCCTTCATTCTTTCACAACATCTAGCATATTGCATATTCTCTTTTACACTTTGCTTTTTTCGCTAAACAACATATCCTGGAAATCACTCCATATCAGTCCATAGAGATCTCATGTTCTAGTTCAAAGTGGGTCATAGGGTAGACATAACATAGTTTAGTCAACAAGATTCTTTTGCATGGGCATTTAGGTTGTTTCCTTTATATTGCAGTTACAAATAATGCTACACTGTGTATATGGATTTCATATTGTTGGAGGTATATCTACCTCCCACATGAATGGAGGGTTATTCATAGAAGAGGGTAACAGGGTGAAAGATAAATGCACAGGTCATTTTGTTGCTGCTGCTGCTGCTAAGTCACTTCAGTCGTGTCCGACTCTGTGCGACCCCATAGACGGCAGCCCACCAGGCTCCCCTGTCCCTGGGATTCTCCAGGCAAGAACACTGGAGTGGGTTGCCATTTCCTTCTTCAATGCATGAAAGTGAAAAGTGAAAGAGAAGTCGCTCAGTCATGTCTGACTCCTACCAGGCTCCTCCATCCATGGGATTTTCCAGGCAAGAGTACTGGAGTGGGGTGCCATTGCCTTCTCCGGTCATCTTGTTAGATATTGCCAAATTCTCTTCCAAAGAGGTGCCATTTTGTATTCCCTCCAGAAATGTATGGGACTGCCTGTTTCCCTAGCTTCACTCATAGATTATGGTTTTTAAGGTTTTGAATGTTTGCCAGTCTGGTAGGTGAGAAATGGAGTCTAACAGTATTTTTAATTTAAACTTTCTTATGGTTGTTGAAGAAAATCTTTTATTGTATTTAATGACTTAAAAAATCATTTTTTGAGAATGGTTCTTTGTTATGTGTCTTTTGTCACTTTTTCTATTAAGTTTATCTTCTTTTCCTTATTTTTTTTCATTGTAAGTATGTTGAAATGAGCATCCTCTTCACATATAATTAAATATAACCTTTTTGTTATATATTCTCAGTTCAGTTCAGTTCAGTCACTCAGTCGTGTCTGACTCTTTGCGACCCCATGAATTGCAGCATGCCAGGCCTCCCTGTCCATCACCAACTCCCAGAGTTCACTCAGACTCACGTCCATCGAGTCCGTGATGCCATCCAGCCATCTCATCCTCTGTCGTCCCCTTCTCCTTCTGCCCCCAATCCCTCCCAGCATCAGAGTCTTTTCCAATGAGTCAACTCTTTGCATGAGGTGGCCAAAGTACTGGAATTTCAGCTTTAGCATCATTCCTTCCAAAGAAATCCCAGGGCTGATCTCCTTCAGAATGGACTGATTGGATTTCCTTGCAGTCCATGGGACTCTCAAGAGTCTTCTCCAACACCACAGTTCAAAAGCATCAATTCTTTGGCACTCAGCCTTCTTCACAGTCCAACTCTCACATCCATACATGACCACTGGAAAAACCATAGCCTTGACTAGACGGACCTTTGTTGGCAAAGTAATGTCTCTGCTTTTGAATGTGCTATCTAGGTTGGTCATAACTTTTCTCCCAAGGAGTAAGCATCTTTTAATTTCATAGCTGCAGTCACCATCTGCAGTGATTTTGGAGCCCCCCAGAAATAAAGTCTGACACTGTTTCCACTGTTTCCCCATCTATTTCCCATGAAGTGGTGGGACCGGATGCCATGATCTTCGTTTTCTGAATGTTGAGCTTTAAGCCAACTTTTTCACTCTCCACTTTCACTTTCATCAAGAGGCTTTTTAGTTCCTCTTCACTTTCTGCCATAAAGGTGGTGTCATCTGCATATCTGAGATTATTGATATTTCTCCCCGCAATCTTGATGCCAGCTTGTGCTTCTTCCAGTCCAGTGTTTCTCATGATGTACTCTGCATATAAGTTAAATAAGCAGGGTGACAATATACAGCCTTGATGTACTCCTTTTCCTATTTGGAACCAGTCTGTTGTTCCATATCCAGTTCTACCTGTTGCTTCCTGACCTGCATACAGATTTCTCAAGAGGCAGGTCAGGTGGTCTGGTAGTTCCATCTCTTTCAGAATTTTCCACAGTTTATTGTGATCCACACAGTCAAAGGCTTTGGCATAGTCAACAAAGCAGAGATAGATGTTTTTCTGGAACTCTCTTGCTTTTTCCATGATCCAGCAGATGTTGGCAATTTGATCTCTGGTTCCTCTGCCTTTTCTAAAACTAGCTTGAACATCAGGAAGTTCACAGTATATATATATATTCTCTACATACATATAATATGTAAAATTCAAAATTTATATATATTTACTTGTATTTGTGCACATATTTCTATGTGCCTGATTGATTGTTAGGTAAAAGGAAATGCCCTTACTCGTCTGCCTTTTTCTAGATGACAAATTTCTGACAGTTTTACTTGTTAACTAAGAAATGACTTCAGTTTCAAAATATGCCAGTGTGTTCAGCTTTAGGTAGCATACACTATAGATTAGGACTTGGTGAACTTGAGGACTGAAAAGATTTCTCGGCCTGCCTGTCTGGAAAGTGTAGTGGTCCCTTGTAGACCTTTTGAAATCTGTGATTATTGGTTGAGTGTGGGCTTTGTTCCAGCATACCATCTCCAGGGTACACACGGCTGCCTCAGGTTGACAGCACTGTACATGTACAAAGCTAGAGGACCGATCACAGAGGCCAGGAATTCAGGAATCACTCCAGACCCTAAGCCTACTTTGAGGTGTATTTCCATTCCGGTGAGTTCGACTGCCGCTGCCTTGAGTACATCCAGCAGCAGAAACGTGTCCTCCGCAGGCTCGTACCTGTCGCTGAAGGTGCAGTGGCCCGCATGCCTGTGCAGCCGGTGTGGGGAACCTTTCTCTTTTTCCTTCCAATTTTTTAGAGATCTTCATATATTAGTGATATTAGATATTCTGTGCTCTACATATTGCCAACGAATATTTTTCCTGGTTTGTCATTTTTTGTTGTTTTAACTTTGCTTGTGTTTGTTTTTTTTTTACCATGCAAAAGTTGTTGAATATTTTTTTTAATTGCACTTGGGATTTTGAATCATAGTTGGAAAGTCTTAACTTATACAGAGGTTATGGAAGAATCCAACCTATGTTTGTCCTCTAGTATTGGTCATTAATTATTTTTCTTTACAATTAGATGTCTGACCCATTTGGAATTTATTCTTGCAGTGAAGTAAGTTGTGAACCCAAATATTTGTTCGTTTGTCCCAGCACCATTTTGGAAAATGTCCCTTTTTGCCCCAACAGTTTTAAGAGGACAACTTTTATGACATGCTGAATTTCTATATGTACCTTGGTGTGTTTCTGACCATCCTCTTCCCTTGGTCTGTTTAGTCTCTTTGTGTGCCGTCCCACTAGTAAACATTCACTTCTAATGAAGGTAGTATATACTTTCTTAGATTCTGAGAGCTGGAGGTTTAACTATCCAGTTAGATATTTTTAATCAGGCGCCTTTTCCTTTCTCGGCCCCAGAAAATTTCCGCTGCCTGTGCACCCATGAGAAGGGCTTTGGCTTCTAAGCAGCAGCTTCCACCGCATCGTCCCCCAGTTCGTGTGCCCAGGCGGTGATTTCACCAACCACAATGGCACCGGCGGCAAGTCCATCTACGGGAAGAAGTTTGACGATGAAAACTTTATCCTCAAACACACGGGACCAGGTGGGATCCGGCTGGTGGGTGATGGTCGCTGGGCTGGGCTGGGACAGGATGGCTGCGCAGGGGGGTGACAGGCTGTGGTTCTGGTCTCCTCCAGACCCCCACCCAGGGAACAGGAGAGGTGTTCGGCCTGGCTGGAGCTTTAGGCTTCTAATGGGTTGTTTCTTCACTTTGACATACTCATTCTTGCCTCCTTTTATGGGAAAGAGGCATATAGCCTGGTCCTGCTGCTACAGTGGTATGTTGTCATTGTTTTAATTTTTTATTTTATGTAATTTCAAATTTGCAGAAACTTTACAAGAACAGAACAAGGCGCCACCGCCTATAAACCTTTATATGCCTTTTGTCCACATTTCCCAGTTGCTTACCACTGACATTTAGCGGTTGTTTACTGGTGACCTTTGTCCTCCACTTATTCTAGTCTGGGCTTACTAGTTGTGGCATGCAAGTCTAATTGCTTTGTAGCATGTGGGATCTTCCCCACATCCCCTGCATTGGCCGGCAGATTCTTAACCACTGGAGCACCAGGGAAGTCCGTACACTTACTCTTTACTTAATTGTTCTTAACCCATTAGCCTCGTGTCTACCTTTTAGAAGATATTTTACTATGTGCTGAAGTGAAAGTCACAGTTATTATAATATATCCTGCCAGTATATAATTTTTAAAAAATAGTATTATAACAAAAAGAAAGTATTTAGAATAAAATAATATGCATTTCAGTATTTAGATGCTTGGACACAACTGCATCGATGGAATATTTAAACACTTGCACTTCTGCCTGGAGCAGGTTGACAGCGTAGACTGACTTGACACTGATGTGCTACATCTCCAGAGTTACGGTAATGTGATTTTCTGAAACGGTGAAAAATCTCTTGGTAAAATTCTAAACAGGGCTTCCCAGGTGGCTCAGGGGCAAAGAATCAGTGTGCCAAGCAGGAGATGGGAGTTCCATCCCTAACCCAGGAAGATCCCCTGGAGAAGAAAATGGCAACTCACTTCGATAATCTTGCCTGGGAAATCCACAAAGCAGCCTGTCAGGGTACAGTCCATGGGGTTGCAAAGAGTCAGACATGACTTGACGACTAAACAATGAAGATTCTGAACAGAAAGAAATTGAATATTCCCTCAGTTTACACGGTAGTTCCCTTTCTGAAAAAAAAAGTTGAGGCAAACAATAAATCTTTGGATTTATTAGGTTGGCTGAAAAGTAAAACGGAGTTAGCTTCTAGGCTCAGTTCAGTTCAGTTCAGTCACTCAGTCATGTCCGACTCTTTGCAACCCCATGAAACGCAGCACGCCAGGCCTCCCTGTCCATCACCAACTCCCAGAGTTAACCCAGACTCATGTCCATCGAGTCAGTGATGCCATCCAGCCATCTCATCCTCTGTCGTCCCCTTCTCCTCGTGCCCTCAATCCCTCCCAGCATCAGAGTCTTTTCCAATGAGTCAACTCTTCGCATGAGGTGGCCAAAGTACTGGAGTTTCAGCTTTAGCATCATTCCTTCCAAAGAAATCCCAGGGCTGATCTCCTTCAGAATGGACTGATTGGATCTCCTTGCAGTCCAAGGGACTCTCAAGAGTCTTCTCCAACACCACAGTTCAAAAGCATTAATTCTTCAGCGCTTAGCTTTCTTCACAGTCCAACTCTCACATCCATACATGACCACTGGAAAAACCATAGCCTTGACTAGATGGACCTTTGTTGGCAAAGTAATGTCTCTGCTTTTGAATATGCTATCTAGGTTGGTCATAACTTTTCTCCCAAGGAGTAAGCATCTTTTAATTTCATGGCTGCAGTCACCATCTGCAGTGATTTTGGAGCCCCCCAAAAATAAAGTCTGACACTGTTTCCACTGTTTCCCCATCTATTTCCCAGGAAGTGATGGGACCAGATGCCATGATCTTCATTTTCTGAATGTTGAGCTTTAAGCCAACTTTTTCACTCTCCACTTTCACTTTCATCAAGAGGCTTTTTAGTTCCTCTTCACTTTCTGCCATAAGGGTGGTGTCATCTGCATATCTGAGGTTATTGAGATTTCTCCCCGCAATCTTGATGCCAGCTTGTGCTTCTTCCAGTCCAGCGTTTCTCATGATGTACTCTGCATATAAGTTAAATAAGCAGGGTGACAATATACAGCCTTGACATACTCCTTGTCTTATTTGGAAGCAGTCTGTTGTTCCATGTCCAGTTCTAACTGTTTCTCCCTGACCTGCATACAGATTTCTCAAGAGGCAGGTCAGGTGGTCTGGTATTCCCATCTCTTTCGGAATTTTCCACAGTTTATTGTGATCCACACAGTCAAAGGCTTTGGCATAGTCAACAAAGCAGAAATAGATGTTTTTCTGGAACTCTCTTGCTTTTCCCATGATCCAGCGGTTGTTGGCAATTTGATCTCTGGTTCCTCTGCCTTTTCTAAAACCAGCTTGAACATCAGGAAGTTCACGGTTCACATATTGCTGAAGCCTGGCTTGGAGAATTTTGAGCATTACTTTGCTAGCGTGTGAGATGAGTGCAGTTGTGCGGTAGTTTGAGCATTCTTTGGCATTGCCTTTCTTTGGGATTGGAATGAAAACTGACCTTTTCCAGTCCTGTGGCCACTGCTGAGTTTTCCAAATTTGCTGGCATATTGAGTGCAGCACTTTCACAGCATCATCTTTCAGGATTTGAAATAGCTCAACTGGAATTCCATCACCTCCACTAGCTTTATTCATAGTGATGCTTTCTAAGGCCCACTTGACTTCACATTCCAGGATGTCTGGCTCTAGGTCAGTGATCACACCATTGTGATTATCTTCGTCGTGAAGATCTTTTTTGTACAGTTCTTCTGTGTATTCTTGCCATCTCTTCTTAATATCTTCTGCTTCTGTTAGGTCCATACCATTTCTGTCCTTTATCGAGCCCATCTTTGCATGAAATGTTCCCTTGGTATCTCTAATTTTCTTGAAAAGATCTCTAGTCTTTCCCATTCTGTTGTTTTCCTCTATTTCTTTGCATTGATCGCTGAAGAAGGCTTTCTTATCTCTTCTTACTATTCTTTGGAACTCTGCATTCAGAAGTTTATATCTTTCCTTTTCTCCTTTGCTTTTCGCTTCTCTTCTTTTCACAGCTATTTGTAAGGCCTCCCCTGACAGCCATTTTGCTTTTTTGTATTTATTTTCCATGGGGATGGTCTTGATCCCTGTCTCCTGTACAATGTCATGATCCTCATTCCATAGTTCATCAGGCACTCTATCTATCAGATCTAGGCCCTTAAATCTATTTCTCACTTCCACTGTATAATCATAAGGGATTTGATTTAGGTCATACCTGAATGGTCTAGTGGTTTTCCCTACTTTCTTCAATTTAAGTCTGAATTTGGCAATAAGGAGTTCATGGTCTGAGCCACAGTCAGCTTCTGGTCTTGTTTTTGCTGACTGTATGGAGCTTCTCCATCATTGGCTGCAAAGAATATAATCAATCTGATTTCGGTGTTGACCATCTGGTGATGTCCATGTGTAGAGTCTTCTCTTGTGTTGTTGGAAGAGGGTGTTTGTTATGACCAGTGCATTTTCTTGGCAAAACTCTATTTGTCTTTGCCCTGCTTCATTCCGTATTCCAAGGCCAAATTTGCCTGTTACTCCAGGTGTTTCTTGACTTCCTACTTTTGCATTCACGTCCCCTATAATGAAAAGGACATCTTTTTTGGGTGTTAGTTCTAAAAGGTCTTGTAGGTCTTCATAGAACCGTTCAACTTCAGCTTCCTCAGCGTTACTGGTTGGGGCATAGACTTGGATTACTGCGATATTGAATGGTTTGCCTTGAAAACGAACAGAGATCATTCTGTCATTTTTGAGATTGCATCCAAGTACTGCATTTCGGACTCTTTTGTTGACCATGATGGCTACTCCATTTCTTCTGAGGGATTCCTGCCCACAGTAGTAGATATAATGGTCATCTGAGTTAAATTCACCCATTCCAGTCCATTTCAGTTTGCTGATTCCTAGAATGTCGACATTCACTCTTGCCATCTCTTGTTTGACCACTTCCAATTTGCCTTGATTCATGGACCTGACATTCCAGGTTCCTATGCAATATTGCTCTTTACAGCATCGGACCTTGTTTCTATCACCAGTCACATCCCAGCTGGGTATTCTTTTTGCTTTGGCTCCATCCCTTCATTCTTTCTGGAGTTATTTCTCCACTGATCTCCAGTAGCATATTGGGCACCTACTGACCTGGGGAGTTCCTCTTTCAGTATCCTATCATTTTGCCTTTTCATACTGTTCATGGGGTTCTCAAGGCAAGAATACTGAAGTGATTTGCCATTCCCTTCTCCAGTGGACCACATTCAGTCAGACGTGGTCATTATAAACAGATTTTTGTCATCTGCCTGAATGCTTATCCGGGCATTGAAAGTCTAAGAGGTTTAGAATAATTCTTCATTAGGTGGAACATTGGAGGGCATCCCTGCTCCCTCTGTATTCAGTTCAGTTCAGTTCAATTGCTCAGTTGTGTCCAACTCTTTGCGACCCCACGGACTGCAGCACACCAGGCTTCCCTACCCATCACCAACTCCCAGAGTTTACTCAAACTCATGTCCATTGAGTCGGTGATGCCATCCAACCATCTCATCCTCTGTTGTCCCCTTCTCCTCCTTCCTTCCATCTTTCCAGCATCAAGGTCTTTTCAAATGAGTCAGCTCTTTGCATCAGGTGGCCAAAGTATTGGAGTTTCAGCTTCAGCATCAGTCAACCAAAACCACACCCTGAACTTTCCAAATAGCCTCAAGGGGGCAGCAGTACCCTATTTAGAACCACTGCCCTAGCCAATCCCCTCCCATCCCGGTGCCTTTCCATCATGTCTGCTTAATTTATCCTGCACCCATGTAAAGTGTGCACACTGCCCTCCTCCTGTGTCTTCTCTGGACACCCCAGCGGGGTCGCAGACCTCACGTGCCCAAGCAGCTCTTGCTTTTCACCCCAGAGCGCTTCCTCCCCACCTCCCCTGTTTTCAGTCAACAAAGCCACCATCCACCTGTCTGCTTGGTCAGAAGCTTAGGACTCAGCCTTGCCCTGCCTCTGTCACCTGGACGCAGTTCCATCTGTCTTCAGTTAGCCTCCAGGTCCAGCCACCGCTCTTCACCTTCTTCCACCTCCACCAGCATCCCCAAGCCCGTCTGCCTCCTTTTGCCCTTGCCTCTTCCCCCTCATGGTCTAGTCTCTGCAGGATGGTCAGTGGTCCTTTCTAAGCCTATCTCTCATCACATTGCTTTCCTGCTGACAACCCTCCCGTGGCCACCTCTCACCCGTGTAGGATCCGTCCTGCAGGCTGGCTCACCTGGCTCATGGACTGTGCTGCTCACCCTCTGTGCCGCCTCTTGCAGCCTATCTGTTCCTCAGACACCCAGAGCTCATTCCCCGCAGGGCGGTGGCAGACACTGGCTCCTCTCCTGGGGCCTTCTTCCTGCAGCACCCACAGGTGTCACCCCTAATCTACACCAGGGGTCACCCACAGGTCGTCTAGCCCAAGAGGCCTAACCTGACCTCTGTCTCTAAAATGGGCTTTCCTATTATCTTGCTCTCTTTTTATTTATTTTTTAAAAATATTTATTTATCTGGTTGCGCTGTGTCTTAGTTGTCACACAGGGGATCTCTGATCTTCGTTGCCGTGTGCAGGATCTTAGTTGCGGCATGTGGGGTCTAGTTCCCTGACCAGGGATCAAATCCAGGCCCCCCTGCACTGGGAGTGTCGAGTCTTAGCCACTGGACTACCAGGGAAGTCCCTCCCTCTTCTTTTTAATCAGCTTCTTTTTTTCTTCATGCACTGATTACCTGAAATCATATTATAAATTTCAGTTCAGTTCAATTCAGTCACTCAGTCGTGTCCGACTCTTTGCAACCCCATGAATCGCAGCACGCCAGGCCTCCCTGTCCATCACCACCTCCCGGAGTTCACTCAGACTCACGTCCATCAAGTCTGTGATGCCATCCAGCCATCTCATCCTCTGTCATCCCCTTCTCCTCCTGCCCTCAATCCCTCCCAGCATCAGAGTCTTTTCCAATGAGTCAACTCTTCGCATGAGGTGGCCAAAGTACTGGAGTTTCAGCTTTAGCATCATTCCTTCCAAAGAAATCCCAGGGCTGATCTCCTTTAGAATGGACTGGTTGGATCTCCTTGCAGTCCATGGGACTCTCAAGAGTCTTCTCCAACACCACAGTTCAAAAGTATCAATTCTCCAGTGCTCAGCTTTCTTCACAGTCCAACTCTCACATCCATACATGACCACAGGAAAAACCATAGCCTTGACTAGACGGACCTCTGTTGGCAAAGTAATGTCTCTGCTTTTGAATATGCTGTCTAGGTGGTCATAACTTTCCTTCCAAGGAGCAAAGCATCTTTTAATTTCATGGCTGCAGTCACTCTTTTACTTATTTTCTTAATTCTCCTGAGAATGTCAGCCCCAGGAGGGCAGGATTTAGTCTGTCTTATTCACCACTGTACTCTGGAACGGCATCTGACACATAGTAAACCTGCAGTAAATATTTGAATATTTAAATATTTGAAACAGATATTCACAGTGCCGGTTCATTGTGTCAGATACTCTGATCAACCCCAGGCTGAAAGTAGAATGGGACCTAGTCCCCATTTGAAGGGAGCCCAGCCATGAAGGGTGGCGTTTCCTGTCCCTCAGCCCCTGTTAAGCCTGGGCCTTTTAGACTAAACTCAGATGTCAGCTCCTCCAGAAAGCCTCCCCTGGCGCTGTCACCGGTGTCTATGTGTCTGTCGGAGGTGACTGTCTTTTGTGCTCTCATTTGCTGGGCAAACGTCTCTGCCACTAGGGTTCCCTATTTCGGAGCATGATCATCTTTTTTTTTTTTAAACATTTTTATCGATATAGAATTCACATACCATTCAGTTCACCCATTTAAAGAATACATTTGGGGAAAATAAATAAAATATACATTTCGGGACTTCCATGGTGGTCCAGTGTTTAAGATACCATGCTCTTAATGTAGGGGGTGTGGGTTGATCCTTGGTTGGGGAACTAAGATCTCACATGCCATATGGTATAGCCAAAAATATATATATATATATTTCAGTGGTTTTTAATGAATTCACCGAGTTATGCAGACATCACCACATATAATTTTAGAATATTTTCATCATCCCCTCAAAAGAAGCCCCACACTCTTTAGCAGTCCTTCCCCAAGCCCTTTGTATCCCAGCCCTAGGCAAACTCTAATCTACTTTCTTTCTGTCATGGATTTGCCTATTCTGGACATTTAATATAAATAGAATCATACAATATACAGACTTTTGTGACTGGCTTTTTTCACTTAGCATAATGTTTTTAAAAACGTTCATTTACAGTATAGTGTGCATCCGTGTGTAAGTCTTTTTTATTGTCAGTTAATATTCCACTGTATAGATATACCACAGTTTATTTATTCATAAGTTGATGGACATTTCAGTTGTTTCTCTTTTTGGCTATTATGCTGCTGTGAACATTTATATACAAGTTTTCGTGTGGACATTTGTTTTCACGTCTCTTGGGTATGTACCTAGAATTGAAATTGCTGAAACATTTGATAACTCTATTTTTAATGTAAGGAACTGCCAAACTATCTTTCAAAGTGGCTGCACCATTTTGCATTCCCACCAGCAGTCTCTGAGGATTCCAATTTCTCTATATCCTCACCAACATTTGTTATTATCTGGCTTTCTTATTATAGTTTTCCTAGTGATGTACAGTGATATCTCATTGTGATTTTGATTTGCATTTCCCAGATGCTTAATAATATGGAGCATCTTTTCATGTACTTTTTGGCCATTTGTATATATTTGGGGAAAGGTCTATTCGGATCCCATTTTTAATTGGGTCATTTGTCTTTTTATTATTGAACTATAAGAGTTCTTTAAATAGTCTGGATATAGGTCCCCTATCAGGTATGTGATCTGCAAATATCTCATTCTGTGGATTGTCTTTTCACTTCCTTTATGGTATTCTTTGAAGCAAAAAAGTTTTAAATTTTGAAGAAGTCCAGTTTATCTGTTTTTTTGGGGAAAGGGAGTCACTGTACTTTTGGTATTGTATCTAAGGTTCTACCTAACCTAAGCACGAAGATTTACTTCCATATTTTCTTCTAAGAGTATTATGGCTTTAGTACAGACCTAGGTCTTTGATGCATTTTGTATTAATTTCGGGGTGTAGTGTGAGAGGATGGGTCCATTTTGATTCTTCTGTATGTGGGCATTCAGTTGTTTCAGCGATGTTTGTTGAAAAGGCTGTTCTATTCTTGTTTAATTATCTTGGCATCCTTGTTAAAAATCAGTAGACCATAAATGTAAGGGTTTATTTCTGGACTTTAATTCTGTTCCCTTCATCTGTGTATCTATCCTGTGCCGGTACCACGCTGTTTTGTCTTCTGTAGCTCCATAGTAAAATTTGAATTCAAGAAATGTGGGTCGTCATACATTATTTCTCTTTCTCATGGTTATTTTGGCTATTCTGGGGCTCTAGCTCAGTCGATAAAGGATCTGCCTGCAATGCAGGAGACCCAGGTTCGATCCCTGGGTTGGGAAGATCCCCTGGAGAAGGCAATGGCAACCCACTCCAGTGCTCTTGCCTGGAAAATCCCATGGATGGAGGAGCCTGGTAGGCTGCAGTCCATGGGGTCACTAAGAGTCGGGCACGACTGAGCGACTTCACTTTCACTTTTCACTTTCATGCACTGGAGAAGGAAATGGCACCCCACTCCAGTACTCTTGCCTGGAGAATCCCAGGGACAGAGGAGCCTAGTGGGCTGCCATCTATGGGGTCGCACAGAGTCGGACACGACTGAAGTGACCTGGCAGCAGCAGCAGCATTTAAATATGAATTTTGGGATAAGCTTATTAATTTCTATAGAAAGGCCAGCTAGGATTCTGGTACAGATTACAATGAATATGCAGATCAATAGAGAAGTGTTACTATCTTAACAATATCAAGTCTTACACTCCATGAACATATGATGTCTTTCCATTTGTCTAGGTCTTTTTTAGTTTCTTTCAGTGGCTCAGATGGTAAAGTGTCTGCCTGCAGTGCGGGAGACCTGGGTTTGATCCCTGGGTCGGGAAGATCCCCTGGAGAAGGAAACGGCAACCCGCTCCAGTACTCTTGCCTGGAAAATTCCATGGACAGAGGAGCCTGGTACGCTACAGTCCATGGGGTAGCAAAGAGTCGGACACGACTGATTTCACTTTCTTACAGTACTGAAAGTTTGTTCAGTAGTTATCAGGGTATACATTTTATACTTCTTTTGAATTTATTCCTAAGTATTTTATTCTTTTTGATGCTATTGTAAGTGAAATTTTCTTAATGTCATTTTCAAATTATTCATTGCTAGCATATAGAAATACAATTGATTTTTGTATATTAATCTTATATCCTGCAACCTTGCTGAATTTGTTTGCTAGTTTTAATAATTTCTAGTATATTCCTTAGGGTTTTCTAAGATTATGTCATGTGTAAATAGAGACAGCTTTACGTTTTCATTTCCAATAGGATGCTTTTTTTTTTGGTCGGGGGAGCTAATCACCCTGGCTGGAACCTTTAGTACAATGTTGAACGGAAGTGCAAGGGTAGACACCTTCGGTTTATTCTTTATCTTAGAGAGGAAAGTATCTAGTCTTTTACTGTGTGTGTGTTTTTTTTTTTTTTTTTTTTTTTGTAGAACACTTATCAGATTGCGGAGGTTCCTTTTTATTCCTGGTTTATTGGATGTTTTTATTTTGAAAAGGTATTGGATTTTTTTCTGCATCTATTAAGATTATTATACGGTTTTTGTCTTTTGTTCTATTGATCTGGTTTTTGGACAGTAAACCAACCTTGCATTCCTGAGAAGAATTAATGATTTGTGAGTGACTCTTTTCTGCTGGACTGTGGGCTCCACCCAAGCTTGGACCAGTATCCCCAGGGTTCAGTAGGTGCCTGGTTATGAAGTAGTAAGTATTGTTGAATGAATTAATGAAAGAACAAACCAGTATAAGATGATTGAAACAACCATGCTGAGTGCTTCATTGACTATCAGTTGAGTGGAAGACAAGGCATCCAAGAGTCTGTAGGTCCCCGAGTCTGAGCCTGCCTGACTGAAAGGCTGACAGCGGTGTGCATAGACACAGTGGGCGACCACCCAGGCCCCTGGTGTACAGCCCTATGAGAGAGTGGTAACAAGAGTCCTGGGACCTGGAGACAGAGGCCACGGCGGCTGCTGCTGCTGCTGGGATGGGGTGGGTAGGGCGGGTACCCACTTACTCTCTGCCCTCCCTCCCTTGATTCCTCCTCTTCTGTTCAGCCGGCAAAGGCCCAGGGCAGCAAGGATGGGAAGCCCAAGCAGAAGGTGATCATCTCCAACTGTGGGGAGTGTGTGAGACGGGAGCTGTCAACCCGGGGAAACAGCACCCGAGGTGTCCCGTTGGTAGCGAGCAGGGCTTCGTGTTGTGGCCCTTCCTCGGGGTAAGCTCCTCTGCAGGCACAGCCTGCGCCTCCTCTGGTTCTTCCTTAAGTGTGGCCTTGGGCCTGGGGCCGCCCTCCCCACCATGGACGGCTGTGTGTGGTCTTTCCAGGCCTCTGCTGCCAGGGCTTCTCTGGGCCCACCTAGTGTGGATACTGGATGTATCTTCTGGTAAAAGAAATCCTAGTTCTTATACTGCTGCCATGCAGCCAGGTCCCACGTGTTTTCAGCGGTTGCAGCTGTGACTCACCTGTCCTGCTGCAACAGATGACAGACCGTGGCACCCCCTGTGCGGCCTCCCTCCCCTCCAGGCTGCCCGAAAAGTACCCCCTGGTCTGATCTCTGCAGGTGGCAGTGCCTCTTGTCTTCTCTCTCTCACCTGCTACCAGGCAGGCCAGGTAGATTAGCCAGGCCCCAGTCCTACCCTGACCCCTGCTGGTCTTGGGCTAACAGGCACTGTATTCAGTCTCAGCGACCTGTTCACACGCTGTGCATTCGTTGGACCCATAGAATTGTATCACAGCAGAGTTCAGGGCCCTTCTTTTGCCAGGCCCTGTGCTGGGTGCTGGGGAGACATAAGAAGCCAGAGGCGGTTCTTGCCCTGCCCTTGGCCCACTTGGAAATTGAACTCTGGTGCCATGGTTTGTCACCTGCTCTAGGCCAGCCTCTCACCCTACACCTGTTTGGCCAGCCAGGCCGCCTGACAGCAACTTGAATGTGCGAAGGCAGAGCCCCGTCAGTCCATCACTGGAAACCTCCTCCAGGACTGCCCCCTGCTCCCCTGTCGCCGGCTGATGGTTGTCCAGATCGAGTCTGGATGTTCAGAAACCGCTGGGCTGGGCTCATTCCCTCACCTGTGTTCTCATTTTGGGTTTGGCGATCAGGTTGAGTCGGGAGGGTGGGGTAGCCTGCTGGCCCCTGGCCCCAGTGCCCCCAGGCTAGATCCTGCAGAGGGATAGCTGCTAGCCCTCCCCACGACGCCAGTGCTAGCCCGGCTCTCTGCTTTCACGTGGGGCTTCGTCCTCTGTGGCTGGCTGGGGCTGCTCCTGTGACCGAGACCCATTGCCACAGTATCCCAGCCGGGACCCTCACTTCTTAACAGAGGCGCCTTCTCACTTCTCACTTCACATAGGCAGTCAGCTGTGGCTGTCAGCACAGGCAGCAGCCATTTGGGGCTGGTGTGATGTCCGAGCAACAAGGGGAAGCACTCAGGCTCAGCACGGTTGGCCTTGGGGACGACATGTGGGCAGAGAGCAGGCTGGCCTGTGGCCCCAGCAGAGAGGACTGGTCACAAAGCCTGTGAAACAAGGGAAGGGTGGGGGTGGGGTGACTTGGTCACTGTGCTTTCCTGATTGCCCTGGAGAGGTGGGGACCAGCAGACTGGCTGGAAAGGCTCGCTTGGGAGAAACCAGCAGGAGGTGATTGCTCACCCTGTCCTGTGCAAGGGCTGCCCCAGAAACTACGCCATGGTGATCACCTGTGAGCCTTGTACAGGTGGCAGCCTGAGCCTCAGACCTGGTCCAGGTTATCTGAGCTACTGGCCAGCCTGGTGGCCATGCCCTCGCTACCTTCCTTCCTTCCCATTGCTGCAGATGATAGGGTTGGGGGCCCACCACCACCCTCTGGGGAAGGAATAGTGAGCCCTGGTTTGTGAGTAACAAAACCTAAGGCAGAAATCAAAGGCTACTGAAAATTATGTTCCCAAGGAGTATTTAATAACAGAAATGTTCAAGATATGTCCTAGATTGAATGATTTAGATCACTAGCAGTGCACAATCCTAACTGTAAAGTAACCCATGTATTATGTAAAAAGACACATATGCCGCGGAAAAACGACTGCAATGATTAACAATGGTTGTCTCTGTGGTGAGATTATGTGTTTGTATTGTTTTTTATTTTCAAGAGCATCCCCGACATGTGTAATATTTTTGAAAGTGAGAAAAGAGGGCCAAATGCTTGTTCAAGGCTTCCCAGTAAGAACAAAAACCCCAGAAAGTTTCCCCTTGAGCTGCACTTGCGCGCAGGGCCACAGGAGGGGTGGGGGTGCAGTGCTGCCCCGTCCTCAGGAGAGACAGGATCAAGCTGTCACGGCCAGCTGGGACCCCCTCCACAGATGGGGGGGTGGTGTGCAAGTCCACACCTCACCCCAGGAGATTACCAAGTTTCTATTTTTTAAGGAAAAGCCCAATGAGTACAGTAGCACTTCCAAGGACACATTCTGGGAGGGCTGGGTTTTAACAGGAAGGCACTTCGGGGAGACCCAAATTTGCAAGTTCATTTAAAATAAGGCCACAAAGAATACTGTTCATTCAGCACACGTGTGCAGAATCAGTGCCAAGTGCTCCGGACAGACCTGATCCCCACGCTGGCTCCACCAGGGCAGAACCCGTGGCGCAGTCATTCTGCAGAGAAGGAGTCGCTGGCTCTGAGGTGCTCGAGTGGTCCCATCAACATGAGGCACAGCCAGGATTTGTTGCTGGCAGGTCTGCTGGCTGCCACAGCTACCCTCTCCTGTCATCGCCTCCTTTCCTATGAAATTGTAGGGAACTTTTTGAAGCATGTCACCCACCTCCCTACATAGAGACACAAGAATTGGGTTTTGTCCGATGAGCTGATGTCTGGGCCAGGCTGGCTGTACAGTAATGAGGATGTGCTTGGGGTGAGGGGGACAAAGCAGTGCCCTCCCAGGCATGGGCCCCAGGCACCGCTTCCTTTGCGCCCACCCTCCCCATCTACTTTGCTGCCAGTGGGCCTGAGTTGATCGCCCTTATTTATGCTTCTCATGTGCAGCCTGAAATGTGACCTGCGCTGCCAAAGGGAACCAGGTAAACGAGATGGCCCTGGTAACTAGCCACTGCCACGTCATCAGTTTTCTGTCTTTAATTACTGCCCTTCTCTGCAGCCTTTTTCTGTTGGATTTCATTCGGTGGCCACGTGGATGGCTGAGGGTGGTAGAAGTGTCAGGAAGGCCTCAACCACTGGACTCCTGACTTTACCGCACGGGAAGGGAGTCGTGTCACGATCCTTGTGTTCCTTATGTTCCGCACCTCCGATGGGCAGGGCAGTCACATCTTCCAAACATTCACTTCATAAATTTTCCTGGTGCCTCAAACCATACCAGGTTATGTGCTTAGGCAATGAAGAAACTTAACACTGGCATCTGTCAAAAGTTTCCAGGCCTCCACTGCCCATGATGTTGGGAGGAGAGAGCTCTGAATGAGGCCCTGAAATAGCAGGCTTCAAGTCTCAGGGCCGCTGGGCACTTAGACCACATCTTGGCTCTGGGAGAGGAGAGGCCCAGAGTTGTAGGTGGATTCTCCAGCCGGAAGGGCCTTTGGAGATGTGAGAGTCCTATGTATGTTCTTTTGTCAGAGACAGGAAATAGAAGCCTGAATGGAAGGGCATTTCCCCAGACATCAGGCACGTCAGTGACTGAGCTGAAGCCAGAATATGGGTCTACTGACATTTGTGCTGGTACTTGGTCCTCTTGCTGCCAGCCTGAGGTCAAAGCCCCAGACCAAAAGGGAGATCACCGTCTTCCTGTGTCCATGGAGGGGTCTCTTCCTGTGCACTGGCTCCCAGAGCCCCTCCCAGGTCCAGGCGGAGAGGCTGCTGTCCTGAAGCAGGGCCCCTCCTCCACCCCCGCTGCGCTCCCAGAGCCCCTCAGGGCACAGAGTAAACTCCAGGGGTGTCATCCTGGGCTGGGCCTGTGGGCTGGGGCAGGTTCAGGATCTGCTTTTAATGATATTTTGGGGTTCCGGCAGCTGGGTTCTGTCTGGTCCACCAGGTAAATTACAGGCTTACCAAGTCAGAAATCAAATAAACACTCCAGGTGGCCGCTCTAAGAAGAACAGTGGTTTCCGGGAACCTCCCCACCCAGCTCGGCCTAATTGCCGCCTGTCACTCCCCTGGCACCCGGGCCTTTTCTTTGGCTCACAGGCCCCAAGAAACAGGACGGGGCTCCAGGGCGCACAGGGTGACTCAGACTTGTGTGATCAGCCTCTGGGCGCTGGCTGACGCAGTGCCCACCCTCGCCCTGTGCCTGCGTGCACTGGATTGCTCCTCAGTGCGGCAGGAGAGAAAGCAGTACACCAGGCTCAGGGCTGCTGGCTGCCTGGAATCGCATGCTGAGCGCCTTGAGGCCCTGTTCAGGGTCTGTGGAAGATGGTGACTGATGGCCGTGGGCAAGGGGCTCAGCTGTGACGTCTGTGCTGTCAGCCTGGACCTCCCTGCAGCTGTGCCCTTGTTTGTGCTAAGAGTTCACTTCATGTGTAAGTGCAGAGCACGACACAGAGAGATGGAGGGACCTGCAAACCTCCAAGGTTCACTGCTTCCCTGGGGGCCACACCTCTTCCCCAGGCAGGAGACGTCCCCACCAGGTTCACCCCCAAGCAGAAGGCCCATTGTTCCTTCCCAAAGTGCTAACTGCCCAAAGGCCAAGTCAGGAACCACTAATACACTACACCCAGAGGATGTGCACCTCTGGCTGCGCTGTGCCGGCAAGGAGCAGACCCACACCCAGACCCGTGGTGAGTGGAGCAACCCCTGGCTGCTAGCCTCAGGCTCCAGGTGCTCTCAGACCATCCTGGGTCGCACGCAGTAGTAAAGGGCTGGCCAAGGACAGGTCCTAAGATGGGACTTCTGTGCTGACCGCAGCCTGCATCAGCCACGTGGGGTTGGGTGGGACAGGCTACCACACATCCCAGGGCAGGAGGCAGAGGGCCTGGGTAGGACCAGCCCCTGGCAGGATGTGGGCAGGGGAGGGGGGCCCTCGCCGCCGCCCTGCCTGAGCTGGGACGGCGCTGGGGGTCTCCGAGCCCCCGCCCCCGCGGAGGGCCGGCCGGTGGGGGCGGGGCCTCAGTGGCAGCCGCAGGCGCGGACCACCATGTTGCGGTGCTTGCGCAGGATGACGTTGTTGCTGCTGTCGTAGTAGAGCACGGAGGTGGCGCTCAGCTTGGTGGGCGCGCAGCACGCCTTGGGGACCGCGTGCGGCTTCAGCAGGTGCACCTGGCGGGGGCGGGAGGGGGCAGCGGGCAGAGGCGTGAGAACCTCGGGCTTCTCCCGGGACCCCCGTCCCAGCGCCCAGCTCCTGCCGCCTGGGGCTCCGCCGCTGGCCCCTTCCCAGCTCCATCTCCTCCCCGACCCCCGCACCCTCCCCCCGCAGCCCGCCGGGCAGGTGCTGGCCTGAACTCTGCCCCGGCCCCGCCCCCTTGACGCCCGCCCTGCCCACTGCCCTCAGGCCCAGACTGAGCACCGGGGGCTCCTGCCACAGCCCCTCCCCTTAGATGGGAGAACCCTGACCCTGCGGATCCCCCGCACCTGTGCCAGCGCCGGCCTGGCGCCGCTGCGACACTGCCTCCCCCTCCGCCACCCCCTCTGCCCCTCCTCCTTCCCTGATCGCTTCTGTAACATCCCGCCTCGGGTCCTGTCCGCATGAGCTGTTTCTGGTCCATCCGCCCCTCAGGGCTGGGAGCCGGTGAAGGTCCCTGTTACACCTCTTAATGCCCAGTCTTCCAGGCTCACCCTTGAGGTGTCCAACACCACTGTTTCTCAAACCTCCACCCTTGTAACAACTTCCAGACAGGGATTGTTCTGGATGGATGACCGCTGGGGACACAGGGGCCGAGTCACCTGTATAGTTGCTTGGCTGAGGTTGCACATAAGGCTGGGACCCGACTCAGAGAGGGGGCCGGGAGTCCCTGCTACCCTCCTGCAAACAGCTCTACCCCTGAAAACAGCCTGTCTGAGGGAGCTTCTGAAGCCTCCACACAAATATTTATGCAGAGACTCAGGCAGGATGAGCTGCAGTTCATACTGGACCCCTCATCCGGTTGCCACACCCCCCAACTCAGTCGGGGCCTGAGAGAAAAGGGAACCTGTATCCATTCAGCAGGACCTCCCACCCTTCATGGGAGACTGCTGAGCAGGACCTGGATGAAGTCATCTGAAGTGGGGGTGAATGTCAGGCACCCTGGCCCCTGGTACCCAGAGCCCAGCCTTGTCCTGGGAGGCCCAGCTTGGATCCAGCCTGCTGCCAGGACTGTCAGCCAGGCACCAGGCTGGCCTGGGTAGGGATGTCCAGCCAGACTGGGCTGTGGGGATGCTGCTCCCCAATTTCCCAGTCTCCACCTGGGGTGGCTGGGCTTGGCTTTCAAAGGCCCACATGAAAGAAACCAGGCGACACTGCCCACCTGCACCACCCATGAGGCTCTACGTGGCTCGAAACCCGGGAGGGCTTTTCCTAGGTTAGGACAGCACCACAGGGGCACAGCTGTTCTAGAAGTCCATCCTGGACCAGGCTTCACCAGGTGATCGACAGAGAGGACAGCCTTTGTTCCGTCTGTACCAAGAGACTGATCTGGAGTCTGATGTGCCTTTCCATTCACGTCACTTTAGAGCCCCGTGGCAGACCAAATTGGAGGCTCTGAAACTTATTGGCTGTGCATCATTCAGGAAAAGTCATGCCTCTGTGGACCTCAGTTTTCTCCTCTGCCAAATGGGTATAATGGTGCTATTCTCCCTTCCAACACAAATGTATTTCAGACACGTGCCTTGTGCCAGCTCTGCCCAGGTGGAAAATACAGAAATGTCTCAGAGATGGTCGCCACTTTCATCCTCAGCAGGACAGGAAGGGAGACAGGGGAACATTCCAGCAAACACCCAGGACCCCCGAGAACAGTACAATAGTCACAGCAGCTGTCCTCACTCTGGGAACAGGAGCGCTGGAGACCGACGCTGGCTGGGAAGGACCCAGAGACAAGGCAGCAGGGCGAGCAGGAGCTGGCCTGGCCCGGGGCGGATGAGGAGACCCTGGTCAAAGGAGGGAGGTGAGGGCACTGGGACATGGGCTGGGGGACATTGAAGAGGTGGGTAGGCCAGTGAGGGGCCCCGGGTCACAGGCCAAAGGCTCAGACTTCTCCCCAGGGATAAGGGGTGCCACGGGGAGGGGGTTCCTGGCCCAGAAGGAGGTGGTCACATTTGTGCTTTAGTGCGACCCTCTAGCTGCTGTGTGGGGAATGTGGGGGGTGAGGCTGGAGGGACCCACTTCCTCCTCTTCAGCCCCAGGACACCCCAACCACCATCTCACCTCCTCCCTCCCACCCAGGCTCCTCTTCCTCCCCAGGTGTCTCCCACCTCCACTGTCCCCCCAGAAAATCTCTTCTGCACTCACGACTCGGAGACTCCAGATTTGCACCCCCCGCCCTCAACTTCTCACGTAGGGTCCTGCAGGGCCTCACACACATGGGGATGGAAGCAGAATCGCTGATTCCCTCCAATCCGTTCTTCCACCCAACACCTTCACTGCCCCCTCCTCGTCCTGGGGGAGGGTCTCACCTGGAGGCCTGGGTTCCTGCCCTCCTGCCTCCACTGTCCACATCTCACCCCACCAGGTGCCTGGTCCTCCTGTGGGGACCACAGCAGCTCCTCATTCCTCCCTGCCTCCTCCACCCTTGACCCCACGGTCTGTCCTGCAGCTGCCAGAGATGCTTCCAGAGAGTGCCCAGATCAGGCCCTGCTTCTCTGAAATCTACTCCAGCCCCTCAGTTTACTTGGGATTAAATCTACCACCTGCCGAGCCTGTGGGAGAGGCCCTGCCCGCCCCCACATCACCTCCCTCCGTCCTTCTCCCCTCCAAGCCAGGGTCCTTGAGCCCACCCAGCTCACTCCAGTCTCCCCCTCCTCAGGGGACCCACCGTGGTGGCTGTCCTTTATTCTCGTGTTCACTGACAGCCTCCCCAGAGGGCAGCCGCTGCCTTGACAGCACCGAGCACAGAGCTGGTGCTCCCTCCTGCTGACTGACAGCTCAGGGGCTGAGGGGCGGGGCTGCTGCAGAGCCAGGGGACCAGTCCGGTGAGGGGCAGCGCCGTCATCACCCTGTGCCCCCCTCATAGGGCAGAGAGAAGCCCACACACGGCTCATCACCCCTGAGATTCTGCAAGGAAGGTGGCTCCTGGAGGAGGGGGTGTCCAGCAAACCCCACGTGACCACTGGGAAAGGAGGCATTACCAGGCGTCCAGGCTGCTTTCTTAATTCACTCACTCTCACTCTGGCAACACCTTGAACAGCCTCTAACTAGAGTGCCCAGGTCAACGTTCTACAAATAAGGCTCAGCACACACACACACACAAACCACTGCAAACACTTAGCAATAAGCAGCCTCAACCATGTTCCTACTAGAAACTTCCAGCATTTAAAGTTACCCCAGACACCAGGGCATCAGAAGATCTGTAGAAAGACAAAGAGCAAGAGGGACCCGGAAGAAAAACAACAGGAGAGGACCGGGAGGGGAAGCCGAAGCCAGAAGGGCACAGGGCAGCCCGCAACTCTCGTGCAGGGAGAGGACAGAACCTCCACGTGTGTAACTCAGCCCGACCCCCAGGGTGTGTGTCCCCCAGGAGGCCAAACTCGACAGTGAACGCGGTGCACATGTGTGTACCTGGGGCACGGGTAGTCGTGTGGGATGCCCACCGGTCATGAACGTGCAGTGCCTCTGACCACCAGCAGGCAGGCCCACCCCATGGATGTGAATGTCCCCCGTGTGGACATGGAGTGCACACGTGTGTATGTGTGCACACCAGTCAGCAAGAGCCTGCTGCATGCTGTTCAGGTTCGTGGGACGCAGGGTCTCCATACACAGTGGCCATACAGGGACCTGTCTCTGTACGGCCGTGGGATTTCACTGCACGTGCAGGCTGGGTTTCCACGTGAAGAAGGCTCGCTGACACAGCAGTCCACGGTCACCTCCTGGCTGCACGCCCCCTCCCCAGGGCGAACCCCTCCCCCAGGTGTCCGGGCAGGAGGGCGCGGTACTGACCAGGGACTGCAGGATGGCGTGGTTGGTGGCGTTCATGCAGGAGTCCAGCGGGAAGGAGCACTCCCCTTCACAGTAATAGGCTGAGTAGCCTTGGGGGGCGATGACCCAGTCCTGGGGGGTAGTGGGAGAAGGTGAGTCCCATCCATGTGCCCTCCCAGCTCTTCATCCAGCACCTGTCACAGCACAACTCAGGGCTGCCCCCTCCCTCCCTCAGCCTCAGGACAGCTCCCGGGGCAGAGTGCCACACCCCCCAGGTCAGACATCCACTGAAGTCCCTCGGTGAACAGAGCTGGACACGAGCTCCGTCCCCTCCACACGCCGTCAGCGTGCAGCTGCGTCCTCCCCCGCTGCCCCCAGTCACAGCCCCGCCAGAGGCACTGCCCACCCTGGCCTCAGCTTCCCTGCTGCAGCTCGGACATTTTATGGCTGAGGACTCAGTCTCCATAGTCATGGTTTTACAAAACAGCCCTTTTCCCTTCTCCCTTTAGAGAACTTGGAAAACAGAGGAAAATAAAGACAAAGTTCTCTGTGGGTCTACCTCCCCTGGGACACAGGTGGGGACAGTCATTTTGGAAAGGAGAGTCGGAACTCACCAGCCAGCCCAGGTCCTGGAAGCTCACGTACAGCTCGTGCCGACGGCACACCTGCCGGCCGTGGGAGCCGTGGACGTTGTCTGCAGGGACACGAGGGGCAAGGGCTTTGCTGGGCTGCTGTTCCCAGGGTGGGGGACGCCATGAGGCGCACGTTTGTTGAATAATAAATGCTGGGAAACTAACCCATTTGGTCTCATAAAGCCCATGTCTGCAGCTCTGCTGGTGCCATGACCCAGTTCAAGAACTTTCGATGGCTCCCTCTGGTGGCAGTCACTTCACACTCAGCCCAGCCTCCCCTGACTTTCAGCCTGTGGGGTCCTGATAATCCAGTAAAAGCCCCGGGGGCCCTCGGCCATCCAGGGGCCCCTCCTCCTCCCCCCCCCCCCCCCCGCCCCGCTCCGGAGTCACCCCGACCTCCCCCGCCTCTCCTGCCATGCCCATTCCGCAGGACATGTGCTCCCATTAAGGTCAAGCAAAGGCTGGCTCCCGTGAAGGAAAGGGCCCCTGGTGGCCTTGATCCTGCGGGGCTCGGCCTGGTGGGGTGACCTTCACACAAACGCCTGGACCCTGCAGGGGCCCCTGGTTCTGACAGAGACCAGGGCGAGGCCTGCTGATTCCCAAGGGCAGAGAAGGGACTTTGGGGTGGCAGGGGCAGCAAGGGTGGATGCTCAGAGCCCTGGAGACTGTGGGGGGGTCGCTCCGCAGGGGGCAGGGCAGAGGGTGTCAGGAAAGGCGGCGGGGTGACCGTCGGCCTGACCGCGCTGAGGCCAGAGGGGCTCCGTCCCCGCCTCCGTCCCCAGGCTCACCAAAGATCCCCGGCAGTTTGTTCGGGGGCGGTAGCTCGTTGGTCCTTTTCGGCGGCCTCCTCTTCAGGGGCCTCACTGCCCGAGGGGCTCGGGCGGGGCCCGGGCCGGGGCTCGCCCTGAAAAAGGTGACCACGAAAGGCTGTTTGGAGCGCGGAGCCTGTCGCCCCAGCAGACCGGCCAGGCCAGGATCCACACTGCGCCCTGAGATGGAGAGAGCAGAGAGGGGTCACTCAAGGGCGGGCACTGCGCAGGGACACAGCGGGGACCTCTCTGGGCGGGCCAGGAGCTCAAGGCTGAGGCCTCGGGGGGACCCACTGGGCCTAGGTTTCCTCTCTGAAGACCCGAGTCCCCAGTCCAGCCCCAGCCCCTCAACCTCCCTGCCCGCTCTCCCGCCTCCCCACTGCCGGAGCCAGCGCGTCTACGGGGTGGGGGAGGGCCTCGTGAGCCCCGAGTCAGAATTAGCGATGATTGAGGGCGTCTCTGGCGGTAACAGCGCTTTACAGCTTTCAGTCAGTTCACTTGAGGCTCTCAGCCGGTCTTCACGGTAACCCTGAAACCATCATTTCACTGAAAAACAGCCGCTCAGTGACGGCCCAGAGCCCCACTGCTGGGGACTCTCAGAACCAAAGTTCCCACCTCTGTCCTGGGGCTCGAGCTCCCACCCCATCCTTTCTGGGGATCAGTGTAAGATTTACAGCCCTCACTGGGGAAGGGGCGGACTCAGTGCCTGCTCTTCTGAGCACCGCCCAAGAGCAGGCTGTTCACGTCCCCTGAAGGCCCCAAAGGAGACCCCAGGCTCAGCAGGTGGAGACATTTACCCCACGTCCCAGAGTTGGGTTTCAGTTCAATTCAGTTCAGTCGCTAAGTCGTGTCTGACTCTTAGTGACCCCATGAATTGCAGCACACCAGGCTTCCCTGTCCATCACCAATTCCCGGAGTTCACTCAGACTCACGTCCATCGAGTCCGTGATGCCATCCAGCCATCTCATCCTCTGTCGTCCCCTTCTCCTCCTGCCCCCAATCCCTTCCAGCATCAGAGTCTTTTCCAATGGGTCAACTCTTCGCATGAGGTGGCCAAAGTACTGGAGTTTCAGCTTTAGCATCATTCCTTCCAAAGAAAGCCCAGGGCTGATCTCCTTCAGAATGGACTGGTTGGATCTCCTTGCAGTCCATGGGACTCTCAAGAGTCTTCTCCAACACCACAGTTCAAAAGCAAACTCGGCGCTCAGCCTTCTTCACAGTCCAACTCTCACATCCATACATGACCACAGGAAAAACCATAGCCTTGACTAGACGAAGCTTTGTTGGCAAAGTAATGTCTCTGCTTTTGAATATGCTATCTAGGTTGGTCATAACTTTTCTCCCAAGGAGTAAGCGTCTTTTAATTTCATGGCTGCAGTCACCATCTGCAGTGATTCTGGAGACCAAAAAAATAAAGTCTGATACTGTTTCCACTGTTTCCCCATCTATTTCCCATGAACTGATGGGACCAGATACCATGATCTTCGTTTTCTGAATGTTGAGCTTTAAGCCAACTTTTTCACTCTCCACTTTCACTTTCATCAAGAGGCTTTTTAGTTCCTCTTCACTTTCTGCCATAAGGGTGGTGTCATCTGCATATCTGAGGTTATTGATATTTCTCCCAGAAATCTTGATTCCAGCTTGTGTTTCTTTCGAGTTGGGTTTAAACACGTGCATCTAATCCCAGAGCCCAAGTTCTTGTCCCTTTATGTCCTTAGCCACCAGGTTTGTGGTTTAAAAAGGAGGAAAAAGAGAAAAGGCTGCAGGCAAAGACATGCTTGGGGCCTGAGTCTCAGAGAAGTGACACTTGTAAAAGTGGAATTTTATTCATATCAGCTTAAAGCCTGAGGATGCAGGAAAAACACACTGATTATCCCTGGAAAAGTCAACTCCACCAATAAAACTATATTCCTGTACCTCATTGTATTCCCAATGACTTCTTTTTTTTTTTTTTTTGTCAAAGCAAAGTAATGACTGTACAGAAACTTAGAAAAAATATCACCCATAAATCCCTCCCCTACTGCAACACAACATTTTCATTTTCCTGGGATATTTTCATATGTTAATTTAAATCGTGAGCATAACAAAGAATTCTGTATTTACTCCCAACTTTTTTTCCACATTAACTTTTTCTCCATTGTTAAGTCTTAACTATGAACATTTCAAATGTCTTCCCTTGTGGCTCATCTGGTAAAGAATCCACCTGCAATACGGGAGACCAGATTTGATCCCTGGGTTAGGAAGATCCCTTGGAAAAGGGAAAAGCTGCGCATTCCAGTATTCTTGCCTGGAGAATTCCATGGACTGTGTAGCCCATGGGGTCGCAAAGAGTCAGACATGACAGTGACTTTCACTACTTTCACTTTCTTGAGACGATATAGCTTAATATTTACATATTAGTTCATCTTTAGACATTTAGGTTATTTACTGGTTTCATTATAAAGATGAGAATATGACAGAATGTCTTCGTTTCTTTCCTTGTGGGATTTTTAAAGGAAATATAACGTAATCATGTTAAAAACAGGGACATGACTACAGGTTATGTTTCCTAAAATACAGGACCTAGCGTCCCACTTCCATGTACATTTCACCCCAGTGTTGAAATAGTGATGCACAGCCATATATATACATGCAAGTATATGTGTGTGCACACGTGTGCATTGATACAGCGAGTGTACATATATACAGATACATAAAAATATGTCTCCCATTAGTGAGTCTTATGATCCTCCACTGTACACTACAAGTCAAGGACATTGACTGCCCCAAGCACAGCCTGGCTCAAAGGTCAGTCCTTAAACATCTGTGGTTTAGCCCCAAGTCCAGGGGCCAGAGTTGACTGAACAACTAATCAACCAGAGACTAACTTTGACCTATGACATCACCTGCCACTACATGCACTGGGCTCATGAGCAGAGCTGCCACTCAGGGATGACCCTGCTGAGACAGGAGCTGACACTGAAGCGGCCCAGGGAGAAGCCATTCGGGGAGTTTGGGTCACGACAAGTGAGGGTCACAGGAAGAGCCGGCCCGTGACGAGGCGAAGCCACAAGACACACAGCAGCCCCTCCGCAGAGGGAAGGGCCCCGAGGGCACTAGGAGGTGGCCAAGGAGTGACATAGGAAGGCTGATGGCTGTCATCCATGCAGCACTGGAGTGGAGCTCCATGCCCAGCGGACATGTGGGGTGGCCTTGGCCCAGCAACCCTCCGGGCCTGTGTGTGCAGCCCCCTGTCCTGTGAGTTCCTGGAGAGCCCTGTCCATAGACGGGCCAGGGAGACCTTGGGTGACCCAAGGCTGGGCTCACTGTAGGCTTCTCTTAGTGCAACTGTCTGGTATTGGGGTCTCCTGGGCACAGAGAGGGGGGGGTCACAGGGCAGGCCTGGACTGTCCAGGTGGTGGCGCCCAGGCTGCCTGGCTCTGGTAGGACCCTTTCGAGAAAGCAGAGCGGCAACTCCAGGAGCCTCTGGGACCCAGAGTCCCTGCTCTAGACCTGAGCTGTGAGAGTGCCGGCAGGCACGCCGTCCCTTGGCAGGGGGCCCTCCCCCACTGCAGGCCTGGATGAAGATGTGGTCTTCTGGGCCAGGCGGGCCCCGGACACTTCCACCCTCCCCCATGTTTGAGTCCTTCCCATCAGGGTCTGGGTGTCATGGTAGCTCCCCTGCCTGTCCCATCCCTGGGGACTCATCCCTCTCCCCCTGGGCCAGGCCAAGATCGCTCCCATCCCTCCCCAAGGCCTTTTTCTGCCCTGGGTGCCACCTGAGCCCCCCTGCAGCCCCTGCCCGCCCTCTGTCTGCTGCCATGGATGGCACCCTCGTGCTGCGTTGAAGGGCAGTCCAGACGCCTGGGGGCTCTGGGCAGGAAGCCAGCTGTGACCGGGCGCCTTTGTCCCGTGGGTTGTTTCCTCACCAGGAGAACTAGGAACTCAGCCCTTTTCCTTCTTCCTACTGTTGAACAGCCCTCTCACTGCTCTGCTTCTGGAAACTTCTGCCTGTCCTGGCTGCTGCTGGAAGACTCCCGACACCCAGGGCGGTCAGGTCCTCATCTCCAGAAGCCCCGGAAGGGGGCTTCCACCCAGTGCCGCCCATCCCATGCCCGCCTGGTGACGGTCCCCTTTCACCCTGTGGCTGTCCCTTCGGGTACACTATCTCCACTTTAGGATCTGGGCCTCTCGCCAGGGTGAGGCTCCAGGGAGGCCTCTCCAAAAGGCCTTCCTGGACCAGCTGGAGCTTCGTGTTCTTACCCACGAGCTCCTGTCTGGTGTGTGGAGCCCTAGGGCCACACTGAGAAAGCGTGAGCTCCACAGCAGGCTTGTGTTGAAACACACACACACACACATTTTTTTCTCCCTAGCTTGTGAGACTGTGGATTCAGGATGAAGTACCTCTCTGCCCCTCTTGGGTTTCAAGGGAGTATGAGCAAGAGGCCGGTTTAGGCTACAGGACAGAGCGGAAGGGTCTAGTGTCTGATCTGGACAACATAGGAACACTATGATTTGCGATGGGAAAACCCACTGAAGTCCACTGGTCAGGTTTCTAGAACCCCTCCTACCTAAGTCACAGCCTCTGGCCACACACAGGCAGACTGTTTATTCAGAGGAGACTTCCCTGAGGAATGTTAGCACCCACAGTCTCTCCCTCTTCAGCTGACCCTCTGACCAGTTTACTAGCTGCCTAAACAGTCTTTTTCCCTTCTAGAGACATCCATTTAGCTACAAGAAGGAGAAATGTGGGAGGCAGAGGAGGTGAGGCTACAAGTAAAAGAGTGACAGAATGAAAGGCCCTAGAAAAAAAGTCAGAGGGCCAAAGGAAAACCATCTTTCATTCAGACAGCATTTCTCCTGATCACAAAAAATTCACATTTATGCAGATTTTCATGGTTCTAGTAAAACAGAGCCTTACTGTAGACTCTGGGTGTTGTTCTATAATAGGGGTAGGGCTGCTGCTGCTGCTAAGTCGCTTCAGTCGTGTCCAACTGTGTGACCCCAGAGACGGCAGCCCACCAGGCTCCCCCGTCCCTGGGATTCTCCAGGCAAGAACACTGGAGTGGGTTGCCATTTCCTTCTCCAATGCATGAAAGTGAAAGTGAAGTCGCTCAGTCGTGTCCGACTCCTAGCGACCCCATGGACTGCAGCCCACCAGGCTCCTCCGTCCATGGGATTTTCCTGGCAAGAGTACTGGAGTTGGGTGCCAGGTAGGGCAGGCACAACCTAATCTGCCCTGCTCAGCCGTTGGTTGGCACTGCAATGGGCCCCACCCCCAAGCGAGTAACTCAAGGAGGTACCATTAGTGGTTCCACTAAGCCATTGGTCGGCACTGAAGTAGGCCCCGCCCACTCCCCTTCCTCTGTATAAAAGGAGCCCACGTTTGGCCTGGGACAAGATAGTTTTTTCTAAGGCCCTAGCTTGCCGTCTTCTTGGTCTGCTAGCTTTCTGATTAAAGTCATTCTTCCTTGTCCCAACAACTTGTCTCCCAATTTATTGGCCTGACATTTGGTGAGCAGAACTAGCTTGGGCTCAGTAACAAATTTTGATGAGCCAGCCAGGAGGAGCCTTGATGCTTGTGGCTAGCTGGCCCCACGTAGGGTATTTTCCGGTAAGGCCTTAGGAGCTGCTGGGACCACTTGTCCTGAGGGTCTAACCTTCAAAATTCCCTGAAGTGGCCCTGGTTGCCCCAGGGCATGGCAGTTGGAGCAAGGAACTGACATTCGGGAGCCAACAGGTTCCCTATACCATATACAGCCGTGAAGGTTTTCTCTTCTCAGTTAAGGCTTTTTCCTTTAAGGGAAAAGCCAATTTGTTCATTTGACTGGGATATCTTGTTGGAGAGGGAAATTTTTGGACTCTTCCTGTTGTGAACCAGTTCACTGGGTTTTGTTTGGCATTTGTTCAGGATGGAATCTCTTTGTGCTTTTGATATTCAAATTTCTTGTGTTGGTGTGTGTTTTGTTGTTCTTTTTTTAAATGTATTTATTTTAAAATTTTATTATTTACTAATATATTTTTATTTCTAGCTGCACTGGGTCTTTGCTGCTGCACGTGGGCTTTCTCTAGTTGTGGCGAGTGGGGGTTACTCTTTGTTGTGGAACACGACCTTCTCATTGCAATGGCTTCTCTTGTTGCAGAGCACAGGCTCTAGGTGCACAGGACCCATGTCCCCTGCATTGCCAGGCTGATTCTTAGCTATTGGACCACCAAGGATGTCCGTGTTTTGTTATTCTTGAACTTATAAATATGGGAATTGTTTGTCCCATCATCTCAGGAACATCTGTCCCTAAGGAAAGCTCTTTGGAGTGTATCTTAAATAAATGGGTAAAAATATAGCTGTGGGCCTATGACTAAGAAAGAGATGATATTCTTCTGGAATAGTGTGTGGCCCTGGGACTTCCTTGATGGTCCAGTGGTTGGGAATCTGCCTGCTAAGGCAGAGTACACAGGTTTAATCCCTGTCCAGGAAGATCCCGCATGCTTTGCAGCAAAACTCACGAGCCTGCACCACAACTACTGAAGCCGGTGTGCCCTAGAGCCTGGGCTTGCAACAAAGAATAGCCCCTGCTGGCCACAACTAGAGAAAGCCCATGTGCAGCAATGAAGACCCCGTGCAGCCAAAAAATTTAAAACAATTAAATTAAAAAAAAATAGTATGTGGCCCCAGTATACATTAGGATCAGGAGAGCAATGACCCTTGAACGGCTCACCTAATTATTATACAGTCTTGCATTACAATTGTTTTGTGAAAGAGCATGTAAAAATGATGAGATCCTGATGTAGAAGCATTTATGCTACTGTATCAGGAGGAGAAGGCAGAGGCTGCTGCATCATGGTAACAGCGACTAAAGGGAAAACCTGTTCTACAAGAGGGAGGGAAGAAAGCGAAAGTGAGGACATGTTATTTCAAAACTTGAAACTCCTCTCTGGCCAACCTAGCTCTCCCACTGGCTGAGCAGACAGCAGTTGTTCTAGCCACCCCACACCCACCATGCTACCAACGTGTTTACTGCCTCCTGTTTCCCCTACTTATGGGGATCAGTTAGAGGTTCTATGTTAACCCCCAGCTTCCCCGATAGCTCAGTTGGTAAAGAATCCACCTTCAATGCAGGAGACCCCGGTTGAATTCCTGGGTTGGGATGATCCCCTGGAGAAGGGAAAGGCTACCCACTCCAGTATTCTGGCCTGGAGAATTCCATGGACTGTATAGTCCATGAGGTCGCAAAGAGCTGGACACAACTGAGCGTCTTTCACTTCACTTCATGTTAACTCCCAGGCACAGGGACCTGGTTTGGTGTCACCATTTAAGACCCAATAGGGCACCCAGTTTGGACCGGGAGCCACTTCTGGGACAGGGCAATTTTCTTTGTGCTGATATCCTGTAGGAGGTTTTAATGCAGATGGCCAGCCGGCTTGGTTTCTATGGATGCACAAGCCATTCTCAACTCCAGATCTGTTTAATTGGAAAACCCAATAACCCTACATACTGAGAGGACCCCTTCCATATGACTGAACTTTTCACTGCTAGCTTTGCCACTCACTATTCCTCCTGGGCAGGCACTCATACTCGTATGAATATGATGCTTGCTGGGGATGAAAGAAGGATAGTCTTTGACAAGGTTAGAGAGGAAGCAAACCAGCTTCATCTAGCAGATCCAGATGGAATTCCAGAAGCAAACCTGGCAGTCCTTATTGCCGAGACCAACTGGGATCCTAATAATGGAGACAAGCTGCTCCTAAAGCATTATAGGAAGTGTGGGTCTTTGAAAGATCAGGCAAAAGACTTAAACAAAATTCAAGAGATACACCAAAAACTCAGTGAGGATCCATCAGAGTCTCTAGAAAGAATTTATCAAGCTTATAGGCACAATACTGGTGCAGATCCCGAGGCCCCTGAAAATATGAGAATGGTAAATATGACCTTCATTGGGCAAAGCGCCCAGATATAAGAAGAAAATTACAAAAATCAGATGGTGCCTTTGGAATGAGCCCTTCTCAATTGATAGATGTTGCTTTTAAGATGTTCAACAACAGGGAACAAGGTCAGAGTAAGAGGATGCAAGACAGAACATAACTTTTCTGGCCACAGCGTTGGATTCCTGGAAAGCAAGTACCCAGGAGAGAAGTGAGCCCACACGGGGAGGAAACAATGTGTTTACTGTAAGAAGGAAGGGCACAGAAGGAGTGTCCCGGGCTGAAGAATAAAAGAGTAAAACAACAAAAGAAAGACAGGAGCCTCCCATCTGGTAGAAAGATAGGAACACTCAGATGATGAATGAAGAGGCCTGGGGGCTCCCTTAGACTTGAGGTGCCCAATTCCACTTTCCCCGCAGGGTCCCAGGTAACTGACAGTGAGGGACAAGTTGACTGACTTTCTGATTCGTAGACACCAAGGTGACACAGAAAACATCTCAGTCCATCCTGGTCTCAAGAGTTTCTGGAAAAGTACAAAATTATTCTTTCTTACAGACCTCTAGAATGCCAGTTAGGTGACCTCATCTTGAAACACAGTTTCTTATATATGCCAGCATGTCCAATCTTTTGGGTTGAGATCTCGTTTGTAAATTAAATGCTCAAGTAACTTTTTTTTGTCAAAGTAGCTTGACATCAGGGTCCCACCAGAGCATGCTGTAAGCTACAGATGGCATTCATAGACACCCCAGAAAAGGTGACAGAGATCTTCCCCACCGCTTCTGCCCTTGAGGTCTAAAAAAAGGTAAGGCTGGAAGTATGGGCTGATGGCACCCCAGAAGGCCAAAAATGCATGGCTAATATAAGTCCCATTAAAAAAGGACACTGGGACACCTAATCTAAAACAATACCCTCTGAGGCAAGGGACCCAAAAGGGAGTTCAGCTAATTCTTGAAAAAACTCTTAAAACAGGACTGACTAAACATTGAAGGTCCCCGAATAACACCCCATCCTCCCAATCAAAAAGCCAAACTTGGACTTTCCGGGTGGTGCAGTGGATAAGATCCGCCTGCCAATGCACGGGACATGGGTTCAATTCCTGGTCCTGGAAGATTCCACATGCCGAGGAGCACCTAAGCCCGTGAGCCACGACTACTGAGACAGTGCGGAAACTACCGAGGCCCGTGAGCCTAGAGCCTGTGCTTTGCAACGAGAAGTCACAGCAGTGAGAAGCCCTCGCAGCGCAACAAAAGAGTAGCTCCTGCCAGCTGCAACTAGAGAAAAAAGTGCAGTAAGGAAGACCCAGAGCAGCCAAAAATAAAGATAAATAAAAAATTTTTTAAATGCCAAACTGAACAGAGTATCACTTTGTCCAAGACTCAAGGGCTATTAATGAAATAGTTCAAGGTTTGCACTCTGTGGTACCTAATCCATTGTTGTTTATTTGCTAAGTCATGTCCAGCTCCTTTGCAACCCATGGACTGCAGACCACCAGGCCCCTTTGTGCATGAGATTTCCTAGGCAAGAAGACTGGAGTGGGTTGCCATTTCCTTCTCCGGGGGATCTTCCTGACCCAGGGATCGAACCCATATCTCTTGTATTGGTAGGTGGATTCTTTACCACTGATCAACCTGGGAAGCCCAACCTAATCCACACACTCTGGTTAGAACTCTTCTGGGAGAAAATAACTTGTTCTCAGTTTTGGACTTGAAAGATGCCTTTTTTTCTGCATTCCTATTGCAGAAGAATCACAGCAGCTGTTTGCTTTTGAATGGCAGGACCCAGAAACACAGAGTCCGATAGTATTGTTGGACAGTCCTGCCTCAAGGACTTAAGAATTCCTCCACCTTGTTCAGAGATAACGTTAGCTAGGGACCTGAGAAACTTGATATTGGATGAAAAACTCTTATTCCAATATATGGGCAATATGCTTTTAGCAAGACTCACACATGATAAATGTCTACAAGATACCATAAGAACCCTGAATTATTTGGCTGATTGTGGATATAAGGTCTCCCAGAAAAAGGCCCAAGTACGTAAGCAATAAGTCACATATCTGAGTTTTGTCCTTTCCCATGGACAGTGAGGGCTTTCGCCTGCAGGTAATCACAGGCTTGGGAACACCCAAGATTCACAGACAACTCAGGGGGTTTCTGGGAATGGCAGTATTCTGTTGGATTTGGATCCTGAACTACGGGCTCATAGTAAAGCCCCTCTATGAAGCTTTAAAGGGACATGATTTTGAGCCCCTTACTTGGAGTATGGAATGCAAAAATACATAAATGGGGCCTAACCCACAAAGGACCATCCAGTGAGTCACTCAAAATTGCATGATTTGTGTGAAAAATAACCCCAAGACTGCTGTCAGACCTCCCCAGATAGGGACTCAACACAGAGGAGCCCGCCCCACTGAGGTCTGGCAAACAGACTTCACTCAAATGCTTTGAGTCACAGGAAATTTCAGATGCCAGCTAGTATTTGTGTACACTTTTTCAGGGTGAGTGGAGGCATATCCCACCAGGAAAGAAAAAGCCTCTGAAATGCTTAAGGTTCTCCTTAAGGAAAGTAAAAGTGTAAGCTGCTCAGTTGTGTCCAACTCTTTGCAACCCCAAGGACTGTAGCCTGCCAGGCTCCTCTGTCCATGGAATTCTCTAGGCCAGAATCCTGGAGTGGATAGCTGTTCCCTTCTCCAGGGGAATCTTCCCAACCCAGGGATCAAACCCAAATTGCAGGTGGATTCTTTACCATCTGAGCCACAAGGGAAGCCCTCCTTAAGGAAATAGCCTCCCAATTCAGACTGCTTCACTCCCTTCAAAGTGATGACAGGCCTGCTTTTGTCTCTAGCAAAACCCAAAGAGTGTCTAAGGCACTGCAAATTACTTGGAAGCTACATTCATCCTAGAGAACACAATCAGCAGAAGAAAAAAAAAACAAGAAAATGAACCATACATTAAAGAGGAGCATTGCTAAAATATGTGAAGAGACTAATTTAATTTGGGATACAGCCTTGCCAGTTGCCCTGCTACTAGTCAGAGTGGCTCCTAGAAGTAGGCTTAATTAAGCCCCTCTGAAATATTGTATCATTGTGGTCATTCCAGATGTCTGCCCGGGCAGGAGAGTCTATAAGTGCTCTGAAAGATCTAGCAGTTGCCAATTATGTGAAAACTCTGGGCACTATACTAATCTCTGTTCATGAGTTTGCTTCCAGCAGGTCTGACTATCCAATTGAGGTAGGCTCGCATCCTTTTGCGTCTGGAGACCAAGAGAGTTTTCTCTCATTAAAACCCAGAGAGAATAAGGGCCTGAGCATCAGCTGATTGCAAGTGGACAGGCCCACACGTGGTCCTTACCATGCACTCATCTGTCAGTTTAGCTGGAGTAAAGCCATGGATTCATCACACTTGGGTTAAGATAGCCCATTGTCATCAGAAAATGACCCAGCTCTTGGGATTTCCCTTGTGGTCCTATGCCTAAGACTCTATGCTTCCATTTCAGGGGGCCTGGGTTCCATCCCTGGTCAGGGTACTGGGTCCTATGTACCGTCAAATAAATATTTTAAAAAGGGAGAAAATGACCCAACTCCTGAGAGACCTAGAGAGCAATGGGTTTGTGAACCCTTAGAAGATTTAAGGTTACTCTTTGAAAAGGGTAAATACTGAGACTAAATTTTCATGGTAGGTACTTCCCTGGTGGGCCAATGGTTAAGAATCTGCCTTCCAATATAGAGGATGTGGGGTCAATCCCTGGGAACCTGGATCTCACATGCTGTGGGGCAAATAAGCCTGGCATGCCACAACTACTGAGCCCATGCACCACAACTAGAGAGAAACCTGTGAACCTGTGTGCCACAACGGAAGATTCTGCAGGCCACGACAAAGATCCTACGTGCCGCAACTAAGACCTGATGCAGCCCCAAATAAATACATCTTTTAACTTTCATAGAAGGATTTCATTATGTTCAAATAGTTGTAGATAAAGAATTGTAGTGCTTACTAAAATTGTAACGAATATTCTCAAGATAAAGAATTGTAGTGCTTACTAAAATTTTAAGGAATATTCTCAACCCAAAGCTGATCAATTCCATTTCAGAATCATCTCCTCATCGCCCCTATTCAACAGGAAGTAGTCAGAAAGATCCTTGCCCCTTTTACCACAAGACTGTGAAATGGACATTGGCAGTGGGGAACAGGGGCGCGGCAGGCACAACCTATAGCAGACTTGCTCAGCCATTGGTCGGCACTACAGTGTCCCTCTCCGAAGACCCTCCCCTAAATGAATTACTGTCAACAAGCAACTGTTAGTGGTCCCAGTAAGCCATTGGTTGGCACTGCAGTAGTCCCCTCCCCCTCCTCTGCATAAAAGGGGCCCAAATTGGGACTGGGACAAGACGGTTTTTTTGAGACGCTAGTCTGCCATCTTCTCGGCCTGCTAGCTTTCTTATTAAAGTCATTCTTCCTTGCCCCTAAAAGTTGTCTCCGGATTGGTTGATTCGTCAAGGGGGGAGCAGAGAGAACTTATGCTCCGTAACAGTTTCTCCTCCATTACTTTCCCCTACATTTCAGGACCCACTTATGACAGCAGAAACTTCAATGAAACCCTTACTGTGGGATCATCTCAAGCTGCAAAGAATTTAAGGTAAATATTGTAATAGAGCAGTGAGGGCAGCCCCTAATCTGCAGCCATTACTGCTTCTCATTACTCAGCATCCTGTTACCAAGCAACGGGTCCTGCTCAGCCATTGGTCGGTGCCTCGGTGGGCCTCCCCCATAAGCAACCAACTGTCAATGAGTGACCATTACTGGCCTTGCTCAGTCATTGGTCGGTGCTATAATAGATCCCGCCTGCTGCTGCTGAGGCTGCTGCGAAATCGCTTCAGCGGTGTCCGACTCTGTGCGACCCCGTAGACGGCAGCCCACTAGGCTCCTCCGTCCCTGGGGTCCTCCAGGCAAGAATATTGGAGTGGGTTGCCATTTCCTTCTCCAACGCATGCATGCATGCTTAGTTGCTTCAGTCCTGTCCGACTCTATGCAACCCTATGGACAGCAGCCCACCAGGCTCCTCTGTCCACAGGATTCTCTAGGCAAGAATACTGGAGTGGGTTGCCATTTCCTTCTCCAATGGGCCCTGCCTACAAGCCACTAATTGTCAAGAAAGGAAAGTTAGTGAGGGGATTCAGAAAACAGTGGAGTGATGGTCATGAGGTGGAGAGTGAGGTAACAGGTAGATCCTGGCTTTCTCCCGGAAGCCCTCCAGCTCACCCAGGCTTGGGCCAGCAGGTGAGCCGGCGTGCCCAGGGAACAGACTGAGGGCTGTATCCTGCAGGGCTCCAGAGCCCTCACCAAGGCCATCAACTAGCCTTGGCCCAGGCCTTGAGGCAGCAGTGAACCTCTCCCCAATCCTTGTCTCTGTGGCCAGATAGCAGTGGCAGTCTGCCTGGGTCGCAGTTTGTGGGACCTGATCTCCCCCCTCTTTGGATGGCCTGAGGAGCTTGAGAGCTGGTTGGATTGGGTGCCTGGCTCCTTCAGTGATGATAGCTGGGCAGAGTCTGGGAACCTGGCCCTCAGGGCGCTGCCAACTGAGATCTGCCTCCTCTTAGCCAGGACTGAGACCTTGGAGGGTGAAAGTTGTGCCTTGGGACCTTTCCCTTTCTTGTCAGGACAGAGAATAACATTCATTTGGTAGAGACTTACAGGAACATCCTTACCTGACAATGACCTGACTTTAAGAGCAAAGGATCTGTCACCAAGAAGTTTGTAACAACTAATCAGGACCCCCCCTCACCTTGCCTATAAAAGGGCTTTGCTGAAAGTTTTCAGGGTTCTTAGGGCATGAGCCATGCATCTCCTTGCATGGCCCTGTAATAAACCTTTCTTTGTTCCAAACTCCAATGTTTTAGTATTGTTTGGCCTCACTGTGCATCAGGCACAAGGAGTTGCATTTTCAGTAACAATATCACAGACAGTGAGGAGGGTGAGGGAAACAGCTTTCTCAGAACTCACAGGACATACAAGGCAGTGTCTCTGTTTTCCTTTAATTTTTAATCAAAGGCACGTCTCTCCTGAGAGAACCTAGGCTATCCAGGGGCAGCCAGCCTGGGATGGCAGGACAAAGCTGGCCAGATGCTGGTATGCTGGTATGTGACTGTGGCTTCCTTGGAATGCAGTCCTGGGAGGTGACGGCAGAAGCGCACGCTCGGGGACCGAGGTTCACTCTCGGGCTACATTTTGACCTGCTGCATGGGTCTGAGGCTCGGGGAGACGGCAAAGGGGCTCCCCGTGCTCTTTTTGATGTCCTCCACTGTTAGGCCGTCCCAGAGCTCCATCAGGGTCAGCCCTGTCTTCTTGTGCACGTCAAACACGGCCTTCTCGGTGATGATTCGGTCCACGCACCGCTTCCCAGTCAGTGGCATGGTGCACTTCTCCACGATCTTGGGTTCGTTGGCCTTGTTGCAGTGCTCCATGGTGACTACCCCTCGTGTCTTGGAACTGGACACCAGATCCATCGCACCCCCCATGCCTGTCACCTTCTTGCCGGGTATCATCCAGTTAGCCAGGTCACCGTATTTGGAAACCTGCATGGCTCCCAGCAAGGTCAGGTTGATGTGCCCCCCTCGAATCATGGCAAATGATTCATCGCTAGAGAAAAAAGAGCCCCCGGGAAGAAGGGTGACTGTCTGCTTGCCTGCGTTGATGAGGTCCGCGTCCACCTCCTCTTTTAATGGAAAGGGACCCAAGCCCAAGATCCCGTTCTCACTGTGAAGGTGCACGGTGATGTTGGGGCTGATGTAGTTGGGGGCCAGGAGAGGGATGCCGATGCCCAGATTGGCGTACATGCCGTCCTCAAATTCAAGAGCTGCCCGCTTGATGATCCGTGTCCTTATGTTATCTGAAGACGTGCAAATTTCATCATCCTCTTTCCGGACGGTTAAACGCTCAATTCTTTTCTCATATTTTTCCCCCTGTATTATGCGATCTACATAAATGTTAGGAACATGGATGTCTTCTGGGGCAAAGGACCCCACGTCCACAATTTCTTCAACCTCCACCACGGAGGTTCTGGCGGCTTTGCACATGGGCACGTTGAAGTTCCTGGCGCTGGCCCTGAAGATGACATTTCCTGCCCAGTCGGCCTTCCACCCTTTCACCAAAGCAAAGTCAGCGGTGATGGCGTGTTCCAGCAGGTAGTGCTGCCCACGGAACTCCCTCACCTCCCTGGGCTGGCTGAGGATGGCGATGTGGCCGTCTGGTAAGTACCTGATGGGTGCGCCTCCCTCCTGGACCAAGGTCCCGTAGGCCGTGGGGGTGTAGAAGGCGGGCACACCGGCGCCCCCTGCGCGGATGCGCTCGGCCAGGGTGCCCTGGGGCGTGATCTCTAGCTCCAGCTCACCCGCCAGGTACTGGTGCTCACAGAGCGAGTTCTCCCCCAGGTAGGAGCAGATGATGCGGGTGATCTGCTTGGTCCCCAGTAAAAGGCCGAGACCGAAGCTCTCCACCCCCACGTTGCTGCTGATCACAGTCAAGTCCTTCACGCGGGTCTTCAGCAGCGCCCCTATCAGGTTCTCCGGGATGCCGCAGAGCCCGAAGCCCCCGATCATGATCCTCGAGCCATCAGTGATGTCTCCCACGGCCTTCACCGGGTCCGTGTAGAACCTGACGCGCGCGCGGGCGCTGCAGGCGAAGCCGCACGCGCCACCCTTCGCCAGCGCGCGCCCCGAGCGGCCGGCGGGGACCCGGCGCCCGAGCACCGACGCCAGGAGCCGCAGGGCCGCCATCGTCCGCTCCGCTCCGGCTCGGGCTCCGGGCCCAGCGGGGACAGGCGTGGACAGGAGGCAACCGCGCGTCCCCGCCCGCGCGTCACAGAGCAGGGGGCGCCCAGCCGTGATGGGCCCGCCCGCCCGGTTCCCGCCGCTCCGCTCCGTCTCCGCGCTCCGAGGGCCCGAGGGGCCGAGCTTCCCGGGCCGCGAAGGCGGGAGGCGGGACCGCCTGGATCATCTGGAGGACCAGAGGGATCCCGGGCCTGACTCGGAGACCCCGAGGCGACGTCCCTCCCGGGAAGCCTGGGCGCCGGCCTCCTGCTCTCTCCATCGCCACCCTTCCTCCCAGGCGCGCTACTCCCGTCGCAGCCCACCCCCCAGAATTCCACCTCTGGGGCACGGGCTCCAACACCTGTGTCCCCAGCACTCCCCGTCCAGAAACGACATTTCCACGGATGTCAAGCCGGGCCTCAACGACAGCCCCGCCGAAGACCTCTTGCTTTCCTGCATCAAACCTGCTCCTCTGTTTGTCCCCACCTCGGGCAAGAACAACACCAAACCTGTTAAAAAGAGCCACTGGCTCAGCCCTGTCACCAGCGCCTCCTCCAAGGACCCGCCTCCGTTCCCTGCCGCTGGACAAGCTCCCCCACCCCAGCTCCCACCTCGACCCTGTGAGGCTCTGGGGCCTCTCTGACTTCACTTCCGTCCCCCAGAGTCTACTCTCCCCACTGATCAGAGGATATTTATTTTGCACATAAGATAAATGGAATTTTCATTTTACAATAGTTGAGATTCAGAGAAAATACTCTAAGATTACATAGAGAGTTCTCATAGGCTCAGACCCAGTTTCACCTGGAAAGTGTTAACATTTAAACGACTGTGGTACCATTGTTACAACTAATGAACCAATACTGGAGTCTTATTATTTACTAAACACCATGACTGACCCGGATTTCATTCGCTTCTCCATTAGTGTCTTTTTTCCTGTAGAACCTGCTTCAGTTTCAGGTTGTCTGGTGTTTTTCTCATGGTGAGACTGGGGTTCTGGGTTTCGAGGATAAAGACCACGGAGGTGAAGTGTTCTCATCTTGTCAGATCAAGGGTGTCTGGGAGCTACATGAGGTGTTCATGGGAGCCCAGGTACCTGGCTGAGGGGGTGCCGCTCAGGTTCCCCCCTAAAGTTACTGCCTCAGGCTGTGCACACTTTGGAAGGAAGTCACTAAGTGTAGCCCACACTGAAGTGGGGGAAGAGGCTACACCTCCTTGAGGGGGAGCGTCTCAGAGGGTTGTTTTATAAAAAAGCTGAATCAGATTCTGCCAGCCTCCATTGCTCTTAAATAAAATAATACTGATTTCATACTTTATATTTTGACCCCTTCTCTCAACCTCCTCACAGTCGCTCCCTGGCCCTCTGTGCTCCAGCCACGGCGGCCCCTTGCTGTACCTCAGACACACCAACGTGGGCCTACCTTCAGCATTTCTAGTCCCGTTGCTGGGATAAAAGAGGCTCTCCTGCAAACACCTGCTGAATGAATGAATGAAAGCCTGAATCCTTACTTTACAGATGAGGAAACTGAGACTTGGAAAGGCAAGCAACCTGCCAAGGTCACTGACTAAGAAGGCTGCAAAATCCAGATCCATACCCGGGGCTCTGCCTAGGAGTCTAAGGGTGTGGGCACATCCCCTCACCCTGCCCATGATGGAAACTCCTGGGGCAAAAGGTAGCTCTGTAGAGTAGAAAGACTCTCCCATTTCTTGGGGAGAGAAAACTTGAACTCACTCTTAGCAGCTCTAGCCTTGGTCCTGCAGAAGGAGAGGCTCTCTGCCAGTAGGGGGCTTCCCGCTGTGCCACACTGTGGGACCCTTACCCCCTACCCGCTGAGTCCCCTCCACTGAGAAAGGCCAGCCCTCCGGGGCCAAATGAGGGGGCTCCAGCTGTGTCTGCTGCCAGCAGCTTCCTTGGAGGAGCCCCCAGGGGAAGGTTCGATGCTGAGCCCTGTCTTACCATCATCTGTTTCCACATAGAGGCGGAGTCCCAGGTCCTTGTTACGGCTCAAGAGCCAGCGGTCACTGGCTGCTGTCACGTCCAACACCAGCCAGCCCTCATCCCCAGATCGGAGCGTCTGAAGATCCAAAAAGAACAAGTCAGACTCCCTGTGGACACGAAAGAACAATTAACCGAGGGCCGGCACAGCTGCCTTTGTGTTTCCAGTGCCCACCGGGGGACCGTTAGTGGGGCATCTACCCGCCTGGCTCTGGCCTGGGTGCCTTCCAGGCCTTATCTCACTGTCTACTCTACAAAGATGTTACAGAGCCTGTGTACAGATGGGGAAACTGAGGCTCAGGAGCTCAGTGACCCATCCATGGTCCCACAGCCAAGACGGGACTTGAATCCAGGACTGATGCTGGCCTGTCCCCGTGGTGAGACGAGGCCTTGGGCCAAACATCTTTCTTCTCTGAGGGTGGGCTGCCCAGGAAGCTCCCCTTCTGTCTTCTGGGAAATGCACCCCAGGGCTGGCTGGACCAGACACTCCGACAGAGATTTGAGCAGATGTGTGTGGGGGTGTGGGACAGGCACCTGTTGGACTGCTCCGGGACCACCTCGAACATGCTGATGTGGAGCGTCTGGTTGAGCGGGTGGGTGCTGGGCAGCTTGTAAATCCGGAACTCCGCGGCTGTGACGGCCTCCCCGGCCGGGATCTGGGTCAGGTCAAAACGGAACTCCTTCCAGTGGGGCTCCTGGTGGCCCAGGGCGGGATCGCGCTCCACTGCAAGACAGAGCGGGGCTGGCGGTCACTCGAGGTTCGGGCTCGGGCTCCAGGGAGGGAGCCAGGGGCCTGGGCAGTCTGGGCGGGACTGACTCCCTCCTCGAGAACAGGCTTGTCTCAGCTCTGTCTCCTGGGTGCTCAGAGGGCTCCGAGAGCTGTGTGGTGAGATGCCTGGCTCAGCACTCGGCACGTGGCAGTGCCGCAGGGCAGCGTCCACGTCTGGCCCCTGGGCCCCAAACCCAGCCTGCCCTGCTCAGCATCCTACTGGACCCACAGATGGGGTACAGGACAGGTCCCTCCTCTGGGGAGACAGACTCAGACCCAAGGCAGAAAAGAGACATGGCTGAATCCATTTAAGTGAGACGAGGGCTCTGAGATTGGGCGTGTAGCTGACTTCAGAGCTGGTCTGGGGGTGAGAGTGGATGTGCCATGATGTCAAGGGAGAAGAAACCACAGAGGCAGGGACCAGCGTTAGTAAAGGTCTAGAGCTGAGGGACAATGGCACCAGCAGGGAGAAACAGTCATAACACCCAGCAAAGGGAGAGAGGAACAAGAGGAAAGAGGGAGAGGGATCTGAGAGAAAAGACCAGGAAGAGGCACGGTAGGGGGACAGCTCCTGGAAATGCTGGCGGGGGAAACTGGAGGGTCCCATGGCGTGATCTGAGGGGGCTTCCTGGAGGAGGTGACACCTGGACTGGCCTTGAAGGACGGGAAGGAGTCTTGGGAGGACAGGTTTTCTAGGCAGAGGGGACCTCTACACACAGGTGTGCGGAGCTGGGGCTCAGGGTGTGAGTCTGGCTGTGGTCCAGCTGCAAGGGCTGGAATCCTGGCCTTGGAGCGTGGGCTGTCCTCTAACCAGTGGAGGGCCAGGGTTCAGGGCAGCAGGGGGTCGTGGTCTGAGGGTGGAGTGGAAGCTGTGTGTGGAGGTGAGGGTAAAGCCCAGACTGCAGGGACCCGAGGCGGGCTGGTGGTGGGGCTGCTCTCACTGTCTGGGCGAGAGACCGCAGGAGTGGAGTAAACCCCACATTTCCCCAGCTGCCGGAAATGCCCAGGACAGTATATTTAGGGCATCTCACTTAGCCTCCTGTCACTTTCAAACACTAAAAATCTGTGTTTCCACAAAGCAGGGGCGGGAGCCGCCCTCAGCCTTTCCCTAAAACCAACACTGAGATTTTAATTACATGTTTGTGAGTCTTTTTAAAAATTCTCTCTCTGGCTACTGGACTCAGTGACCACAAGTCACCAGGCTGGTGCTGGAGGCGGATGTGGGAGCACTTCCTGTCCTCGCGGTGGGGACCTGGTCCAGGGATGGGCAAACAGCTGTGCTGGGCGGGGCCAGTGGACACACGTGTTTGGCAAGGAGATGGGCTTTTCATCCCCAGACCAGGGAGGAGGGAACAGAACCCCCATCGTCTAACGGGGGCTGGACCCGCAGCAAATGCCCACCCAGAGCCAGGCTGTTTCGTGGGCAGCATGACACGGGCAGATCCAGGTCCTCCCACACAGGCAGGGCGTGGAGGGCAGGGTTCCGGACCTTCACCGAGGGATGCTCGCCATAATATCACCACATGAATCCCCTCCTCCCTACAGACACACACATACACAGCTTTGGGGACAATTTCCGTGGATTAGGTGACTGCAGAGACCACCTCTGTTACGTGGCTATGGAAGCAGCCCTGATCTGCAGGGTGAAATAGGTCCAGGCTGTTGGCTGTTCCAGGGAGTGACCCCAAGAATGAAAAGGGGTCACCCAGCCATGCCCTGTGCCGGACCCCTCTCAAAGCATCCTTAGGTGTATCTGCCCCCAAGGCACAGAGGGGGCTGACAGGTGGGTCCCTGGGAACCTGTCTGCAGGCTTGACACTGACTCACGTTGGATCCAGGACTGAGGGAACAACCGCGGACCTGCCAGCTCCGTGGGCACCAAGCTCTGTGGCCTCCCTCCCTTGCTGACCTGGGGGCCCACATGTGCTGGGTCCAGAGAGCCCTGCTCCCCTGGACTGACCTCAGCTCCCAGCTTCTGTGCTGTGGGTTTGTGAAAGCGATGCCCACCCAACCCCCACCCCATGGTTCCCGCACAGGAAACTGCCTGCCCCAGCTGTTCCAGGCAAGCGCTGGCGGTGGGACATTTTTAGGAAAATGATTTTCATCAGAAATGGATACAACCTCTGAGATGAGGCAATAAACTAGATATTACTGTCACGAGCCAAAGGAGAGCCCTCCCCTCACCCTGGCCTGCCCCGCCCCGCTTTCTTTGCTGGAACCTGTGGATGTATGGCTTTGCAGCAGTTGCTTCTGTGGATTAGGGAAGATGGTTCTCAGATGCCAGTGTTAAGGAGCAGCATTTATTGAGACTTGGATGTCCCATATGGTAGTTCCCGGGCTGGCTGCTCCTGCTCTAGCCACTAAAACAGCACTGAGCGGGGTAGATGCTTTGATCTCCACCTGGGGCTTCTGGTCTTAGCCCTGACTGTCAGCAACCAGGTACTTCCTGTGGGTGGCCTCAGTCTGCTCATCTGGGAAGGGAGGGGAAGGTTCTAGGGTCTATCCACACAGGGCTGTGAAAGGGCTTTGTAAAGAGCAGGGATCATGGGATAGGAGCGATGGCCATGCCTTAGGAGGTGGGAGGGGTGTTGACCCCTAATTTCCTCACCTAACAGACATAACAAAGTAAGAACATCCTGCCAGCACCAATGGGGGTTTCATGTGTGACTCAAGAGCCATAGAAGACGAAAGACAGACATTCAGCTTTATTCTAAATAAATTACGGAATGAAAGATTCACATAAAAATACATGAGTGCAACTGAAAGATATTTGGAGGCTTCAAAGAGCCTCCTTTCCACCTGTCTGACCTTTATGAAGACACTTGATCCTCTGGGTCTCAGAATCCACATCTACAAAATGACCATTTGATACAGAAATGAAATGAAAGGGTCCGAAGCCCTGTCTGCTTCTGTGGCCGCACTTGGTTCTGGCCCGGCACATGATTCTATCTGATTATTCAGGAGCATTTCCTTATCAGTGCACACTCATGCCCAGCCTCCACTTTCCCCTCTAACCAAGGTCTGGAATCTCCCAAAGATGCCCAGGCCAGGAGAGGGAGGCCCCCTGTCACGCCAGTGGGGCCGTCCACTGCGTTCTGGCTCGGGCATAAAGCAACATTTTCTTTATGAACGTGCTGATGATTCCAGAACATCAGAGCTCAAGGAAGAAAGATCACTGCAGACAGTCTTCTCCCAGTTTCATGCACGTGTGGAGACAGAACCTAGGAGTTCGGGCTCTCCTCTGGGCTCCTTCCACCGCAGTGCCCCGCCACCATCCCGTGCTCCAAAAACGGCATAACCTCCCCACCTGGGAGTTGACCTGGCCCTGCTTCCCATCCCGCTGCAGCTGTGGGGTGCTCTGTAGAGGGAATTTAGGGGAAAGGCCAAGGTCTGTACAATGTGATTTCTTGGGTTTTCCCGGTAAAATTTGCTGCTGGTTGTGGAGTTGGGAAGTTCATTCCCGGGTCCCCTGGCAGATTCAGACAGGCAGCGAGGGGGACGGGTGGGCGTGCTGCAGGGCAGGAGGTGGTCCCTGCCTGACCTATGTTCTGGCTCCTGGCCATCTGAGATAAGTCCTGCCAGGAATCCTGTCTCTGTGAATGTCCTGGGGGGGACTGCTGATGTTTGAAGCAAGGTTTCTGGGTAGTAAATTATTCTTTCCATCTGCAGAATCTAGGGTAGGAATTCCTAATCTTGCATGGGGGTGGAGTGTCCCATAATTTCGCCTTTGGGCACGTGGGAGAAGACCCCTGCCTATGCTGTCTTCTCACGCTCTGGAGGTTTTCTAAGAACACTCATTTTCTATTCATTTTCCCCTGGGTATATCTGGGAACATTAATTAATTCATTTATGCAACACATTTGAAGGCAGTGCTTATTGTACGCAAGTCAGTACTTGGGCACTGGGGAAACTGCAGTCCACAAGACAGGCCAGCCCCTGCGCCCGCTGAGTTTTACGCACAGTGGGGAAATCAGGTCGAAGACAGACACTCATTGTAAGCGAGGAGCCCTGTGAAGGACAGCAAGAGGGGGTGAAAAGAGGGTATGTGGGGTCACTTTATGCTTTCAACTTTCATTTTGTAGTGATTTTTGATTTTGAGATTGAGAGAAAAATTGTTGCAAGAACAGTAAAAGACTTTCCATTTTTTTACCCAGCTTTCCCTCATGATAACATTTTACATAACCAAACCACAGCATAGTGTTCAAAACCAGGAAACTGATGGTACAATATTATTAAGTACATTATAGACCCTTCCAGAATTTTGCCAGTTTTCCCACTTATGTCCTTTTTCTGTTCCAAGACTCCATCCTGGATCCCACATCACATTTCCTTGTTAGGGTTCCCTGATTTGCTCTGACCTGTAACAAGCGCTAAGCCATTCTTTGTCCTTCATGCCCTTGCCATTATGAAGGTCATCGGTCAGGTATGTGGTAGACGGTCCCTCAGTTTGGGTTTATCTGATGTGTTCTCGCATTCTCATCATTAAATCGAAGTTACAGATTTTGGAGAAGAATACCATGGATATAACGTCCCCTTCTGAGCACATCAAATCCAACGACATAATGTCAACATGTATTATTACCAGTGATTACTAATTCTTTGGTTAAGGTGGTATCTGCCACATATCTTCACTCTAATGTCATTATTTTTCTTTTGGAAATGATAAATATCTTGAGGGAGAAACTCTGAGATTTGTACATATACCCTGTTTTCCCCCACACTTTTGCCCACTAATTTAGCACCAGGAGTGGCTCTTGCCTGCAGCAATTATTACTGCATTATCTACAATAGTGATTTTCTGTTTCCTTCTTTCCCTCTACATTTATTAATTGGAATTTCTTTGAAAAGAAGACTCATCCTTCCTCCCATACTTATCCATTTATTTATTTCTATCATTATGGGTTCATGCACATTTAATTTACTCTATGGGTTAGCAACTGAATGACAACAACAAATCCTAACCATGCATAAACATATGTCCGTATTTATTTCTATTTTTCTGGATATATCTATCTTAAAAATTGGAGTTATAGTTCCAGTTCAGTGTGGTGTTACTTTAGATGTGGTACTTTGGAGAAATCTTTCAATTAAGACACTCTAAGATGAGACCTTGGAGAAGGCAATGGCACCCCACTCCAGTACTCTTGCCTGAAAAATCCCATGGACGGAGGAGCCTGGTAGGCTGCAGTCCATGAGGTTGCTAAGAGTCAGGCACGACTGAGCGACTTCACTTTCACTTTTCATTTTCATGCATTGGAGAAGGAAATGGCAACCCATTCCACTGTTCTTGCCTGGAGAATCCCAGGGATGGGGGAACCTGGTGGGCTGCCGTCTATGGGGTCGCACAGAGTCAGACACGACTGAAGCGACTTAGCAGCAGCAAGATGAGACCTAGTAAAGTAATTCTCAAAATTCTCCAAGCCAGGCTTCAGCAATATGTGAACGTGAATTTCCTGATGTTTAAGTTGGTTTTAGAAAAGGCAGAGGAACCACAGATCAAATTGCCAACATCTGCTGGATCATGGAAAAAGCAAGAGAGTTCCAGAAAAACATCTATTTCTGCTTTGTTGACTATGCCAAAGCCTTTGACTGTGTGGATCACAATAAACTGGAAAATTCTGAAAGAGATGGGAATACCAGACCACCTGATCTGCCTCTTGAGAAATTTGTATGCAGGTCAGGAAGCAACAGTTAGAACTGGACATGGAACAACAGACTGGTTCCAAATAGGACAAGGAGTACGTCAAGGCTGTATATTGTCACCCTGCTTATTTAACTTATATGCAGAGTACATCATGAGAAACGCTGGACTGGAAGAAACACAAGCTGGCATCAAGATTGCGGGGAGAAATCTCAATAACCTCAGATATGCAGATGACACCACCCTTATGGCAGAAAGTGAAGAGGAACTAAAAAGCCTCTTGATGAAAGTGAAAGAGGAGAGTGAAAAAGTTGGCTTAAAGCTCAACATTCAGAAAACGAAGATCATGGCATCCGGTCCCACCACTTCATGGGAAATAGATGCGGAAACAGTGGAAACAGTGTCAGACTTTATTTTGGGGGGGCTCCAAAATCACTGCAGATGGTGACTGCAGCCATGAAATTAAAAGACGCTTACTCCTTGGAAGGAAAGTTATGACCAACCTAGATAGCATATTGAAAAGCAGAGACATTACTTTGCCAACAAAGGTCCGTCTAGTCAAGGCTATGGTTTTCCCTGTCGTCATGTATGGATGTGAGAGTTGGACTGTGAAGAAAACTGAGCGCTGAAGAACTGATGCTTTTGAACTGTGGTGTTGGAGAAGACTCTTGAGAGTCCCTTGGACTGCAAGGAGATCCAACCAGTCCATTCTGAAGGAGATCAGCCCTGGGATTTCTTTGGAAGGAATGATGCTAAAGCTGAAACTCCAGTACTTTGGCCACCTCATGCGAAGAGTTGACTCATTGGAAAAGACTCTGATGCTGGGAGGGATTGGGGGCAAGAGGAGAAGGGGATGACAGAGGATGAGATGGCTGGATGGCATCACTGACTCGATGGTCGTGAGTCTGAGTGAACTCCAGGAGTTGGTGATGGACAGGGAGGCCTGGCGTGCTGCGATTCATGGGGTTGCAAAGAGTTGGACACGACTGAGCGACTGATCTGATCTGATCTGAAGATGAGACCAAGCACTCATGAGTTGCTGGCAGGCAGGCGGGCAAAATGGAATAATCCCCATGGAGGCGAATCTGGCAACATTTAGCAAAATGGTACATGTTTTGACTTAGACATCTCACTTCTTAAAAATTGTCCCAAAGGTGCAACACAAAACGATGTACATACAAGACTATTTGTTATAGCCCAATTTTGTAATATGTTACAGAAAAACACTGGAAACAATCCAAATGTTTATCAGTAGGAGATGGAATAAACGAACCATGGTACCTCTTCATGATGGGGTGCTAAAGAGCTGTAAATTAGAACAAAGAGATCATCTATATTCTGCAAGAAAGTGATCTCCAGAGGAGAGTTTTATTTTAAAAAGAAATAAGGGGAACAGTACAGCTAATATGCCTTTTATCTAAGAACATGTCATAATACAAATATTAGGGGCTGCCCTGGTGGCCCCACTTCAGTACTCTTGCCTGGAAAAATCCCATGGACGGAGGAGCCTGGAAGCTGCAGTCCATGGGGTTGGTGAGGGTCGGACATAACTGAGCAACTTCACTTTCACTGTTCACTTTCATGCATTGGAGAAGGAAATGGCAACCCACTCCAGTGTTCTTGCCTGGAGAATCCCAGGGACGGGGAAGCCTGGTGGGCTGCCGTTTATGGGGTCACACAGAGTTGGACACGACTGAAGTGACTTAGCAGTAGCAGCAGCAGCCGTGATGGCACAGAGGTTAAGAAGCTGCCGGCCAAAGCAGGAGACACCGTTAGATCCCTGATCTGGGAAGATCCCACATGATGCGCAGCAACTTAGCCTGTGTGCCCCAACTATTGAGCGTGTGCTCTAGAAGCCCAGGAGCCGCAACTACTGAGCCCACGTGCCACAACTGCCGAAGCCCGTGTGCCCTAGAGCCCGTGCTCCGCAACGAGAGAAGCCACAGCAATGAGAAGCTTGCAAACGGCAACTAGTGAGTAGCCCAGACCTGCTGAAACTAGAGAAAAGCCCATGCAGCAAGGAAGAACCAGGGCAACCAAAAAGAAATAAATACATTAAAAAATATAAATATTATTAAAATGCATACATGTCATATATACATATATATGCAATTTTATTCTTTAAATGGAGAGACAAACTACAAACTAATAAGTGTATTAAAAATAGTGGGAGTGGGTGAAATAGATGGAGGGGATTAAGAGGTATAAATCTGAAGTTATAATAAATAAGACATGGGGTATAATGTATAGCATAAAGAATATGGTCAGTAATTTTATAATAAATTTGTATGCACACAAAAGGTTACTAGACTTATGTTGATCACTTCATATGTATGCAAATGTCAAATTTCTATGTAGTATACTTGAAACTAACATACTATTGTATGTCAACTATATTTCAATTAAAAAAAAAAAAGTAGTTGGACTTCGCTGGTAGTCCAATGGTAAAGAATCCACTTGCCAATGCAGAGGACATGGGTTTGATCCCTGTCCAGGAAGATTCCACATCCCGAAGCGCAACTAAGCCTGCGTGCCACAACTGCTGAGTCCAGGGGCCCTAGAACCTGTGTTCCACGAGAGAAGCCGCCACAATGCGAAGTCCTGGCACTGCAACCAGGGAGTCGCCCCTGCTTGCTGCGACTAGAGAAAGCCCACCAGCAGCAGTGAACACCCAGCACAGCCAAAAATAAATAAATAAATTAATTAATTAATTAAAAAATGTAGTTACCTTTTGTGGGAGGAAGAGAACAGAGACATAGTGTACGAGACAGGCATGGAAGTTAGGTCTCTCCTAATGTCCCTTGCTTTGTAAATTTTGTAAACTATTTCACATAAGTATAAAACAAAAATAAGTCAAAATATAAAGCCGAAAAGTAATACCCAACACTAAAATGCAAAATAAAGTAAACAAATGGTGGGTGTATTGAGTTGGTGGCTTAAGCACACAGTGAGGAATTATTTCAAGTAATTTTCAAACAGAGTAATCTGACTGTATATCCCTAGTAGAATAGCTTAAGGACAAAATTAAAAATAAATCTTAATTTTTCAGTAAGCACACTGCTATGATGATGATGTTATTCTATACCTATTAAAGAGTCGGACATGACTGAACAACAGCAACAATCATATAAATGTCGTTAGGACCAAATTATTCAGTGCAAAAGAAAATAGAAAAATAAAATATAAAAAAAGCTTTTAAGTAAAAGTCTATAATCCTAAGCTTGAATTGGAAACATTAGTTTGAGGGATAGAATGAAAGCTGGAGATTGACATGTACATGCTATTATATTTAAAATAGATAACCAACAGTGACCTACTGTACAGCCCAGCCAACTCTGCTCAATATTCTGTAATAACCTAGTGGAGAAAAGAACTTGAAAAAGACACATGTGCATATATAACTAAATCAGGTTGCTGTACAGCAGAAATTAATACATTATAAATAAATTATACTTCAATAAAATTTTTAAAAAGGAAAATGCAATCTCCGGTCCCATCACTTCATGGGAAATAGAAGGGGAAACAGTGGAAACAGTGTCAGACTTTATTTTTTGGGGCTCCAAAATCACTGCAGATGGTGACTGCAGCCATGAAATTAAAAGATGCTTACTCCTTGGAAGAAAAGTTATGACCAACCTAGATAGCATGTTGAAAAGCAGAGACATTACTTTGCCAACAAAGGTCCGTATAGTCAAGGCTATGGTTTTTCCAGTGGTCATGCATGGATGTGAGAGTTGGACTGTGAAGAAAGCTGAGCGCCGAAGAATTGATGCTTTTGAAGTGTGGTGTTGGAGAAGACTCTTGAGAGTCCCTTGGACTGCAAGGAGATCCAACCAGTCCATTCTGAAGGAGATCAGCCCTGGGATTTCTTTGGAAGGAATGATGCTAAAGCTGAAACTCCAGTACTTTGGCCACCTCATGCGAAGAGTTGACTCATTGGAAAAGACGCTGATGCTGGGAGAAATTGGGGGCAGGAGGAGAAGGGGACGACAGAGGATGGGATGGCTGGGTGGCATCACCGACTCGATGGACGTTAGTTTGAGTGAACTCCAGGAGATGGTGATGGACAGGGAGGCCTGGCATGCTGCGATTCATGGGGTCGCAAAGAGTCGGATCATGACTGAGCGACTGAACTGAACTGTCCGGACAATCTTTCCTGCCCTCGAGCCCTTCCCCAGCCCCTCAGGGCCCACGGGAGGGTCTTAAGCTTGGCTCTGCTTCCAGGCCTCCCGAGCTGGCCCGGCTCATCCTCATGGTCTCCTGGGCCCTCTGGTGTAAACACCCTCCCCGGAGACCCTTCTTGAAGCCCTCTCCCGGGGTTTGCCCCATCCCACCAAGTATGAAGGCTACTTTCTTCTAGGTCCAGCTGTAACAGCCCCCTTGCCCTCCCCTGATCCCACACATCACCCTGCCAATCTCTCTCTTTCCCTGTCCCAGGGTCCCAATCCCTGGCTCATCTGTCCTCTGGACGGTGACCAATTTGGAGGCAGAGACTGAACAGTTGGATGGAAACGGGAGGCTTTGGCGGTCTGCTTGTCCAGCCCCTCATGTCCCCAGGGCCCAGAGAGGGGATGTCCGGCCCCTCTTCCCAAGGGCTCCTGGTCTCCAGGACAGCGACCCAGTGTCCAGCTGAGTGGCTTCCAGGTCACCTCAGGCCTCCATCTGAAGCCACCCATGTTCTCACTTTGTTGTGGGACTCGCCTCTGTTCACAGTCCAACAAGGACAGGCTCCCCTGGGGCCCTGGAGGCGGACAGGCTGGGCCTGTCTGGCTGGTCCCACCGGTAACGAGGCCAAGGGGCCCCTCAGACCTAAGACAAGACCCAGTCTCCACGGTCCCACGTCCCAGGGGAGCTGCAGACTCCATCACCTCCCGGTTCTGCCTCCTAAAGGGCTCCCTCCCACCCAAGAATCTCAGTGCTGCTTCATTCTGGGGCATTTTTAGTCAGTTCTCATTACTGACTTTTTCAGGACCTGTTTCTATAAATGGCTCCATGCTCATAATTACCATCCAGACCTCAGCTGGCTTCAGAGCCCAAATTAAAAGGGGCACCCGCTTGCCGCACCACATCAAGCCCACCACGGCCAAAAATAGATCCCAGGAGATGTGAGTAAGGAGGATGCGGCTCCTCCAGGTCAACCCGGGAAAGACCTGAGCTGTGGGGCTTTCCAGAAGGTTGTGGTCATGGTGACACACGCCCTCTGTCTTGCGGGGAGTGCGTGCCTGTGAGGACTGGCTGTGTGCTCCCTCCCTAAGCCTGCCTCACCCCCAGGGTGGGCGGTGGGGGGCCACCAGCAGGCGGGGAGGGCAGGGGGCATGTTCTTTGGTGGGAGCTGGAAAGGCCTTCGGGGCCACCCTGCATAGATGAGGAAACTGAGGCCCAGGGGGGCAGAGGATCGCCGGGCATCATGTGTCAGGTTAGGGGTCTTTCATGTGGAATTGCAGACTTGGAGCCCATGTGATATAAGTGGCCCCAGATTTGCTCTGGTGGCAATACTGGGATGGGGAGGTCACCTGTTCACAAGGTTCTTCCATCAACAGGTGCCTGAGAGCGACCTCCTGAGGCCATGGTCCTCCAGGCAGGGCCCTGCAGGGACTCAGGTCCCGGGGCGGGGGGTGGGGCAGTGGTGGGGGGAGGCGGAGTGTGATCCGCACAGACGGGGAGGCTGGCCCTGCTCTGTCTCCTTCCCCTGGCTCTCGGTGCTCCCTGCCTCCCACCGCTTCCACTTTCCCTCTGCGTGGCCAGTCTGCCCTGAAGGCTGGCCGCACAGGGGTGGGGGGACGGGATTTGTCTGAGGGGTTGGTTTGCCATGAGACTCACGTTTGGTCGCTGTTCTCAGGTTATTTATAGTTTCCTGGGGAGAGGTGGCAGAAAGAGGCTAAATGTGCCCCCAGATCATATAGGCAGAATCCTAAGAAATACAAGTGATCAAGGGTGAGGGTTCTGATCATGGAAGCAGTCTGTCCCTTGGGAGGAGCGGGGTAGGAAGAGTCAGATTTATGGAAACCCCTGCCCATTCCTTTTTAGAAGAAATGGAGATGAGTATATTCTATGCAGAGGGTACAATGTGAGCAAGGGCTCAGAAACAGGATGTGATACATCAGCTCCCATATATTATGCTCCTACTGTGTAACAGGCGTGCATCTGACCTGCGTGCATGTATCACAGATCCTACACAACCCTGGGAGGTGGTCCCTATGAACCTTGTTTTAAAGCGAAGGAAATGAGGTGCAGAGACTTTAAAATGAAGCTGTGTGATGTCTTGCAGCTCCCAAGTGGCACAGTCAGGATGGAAATCCAGGTTTAGTATACCTGTGTACAAGGATATATACAAGGATATTTAGACAGTTCTATGCACAACCAAAAAGTGGAAACAACCCAAATGTCCCAAATAAGCATGGTTTCCAATGCCAGACAACTCATTTATATTCAAACAATATACACAACAAAACATGGATGAATCTCAACAACAATTTGTTGTGTGAAAGACCTAGAGTATGGACTATGATTCCATTCACATGAAGCTCGAGAACAGATCAAAGGACTGGTTGGTGATAGAAATCAGAAAGCGGCTCTGCCTGAGGGGATGGGCTGGTAGGAGGAGGGTTCCCAGGGGCACTCATGCTACATGTTCCTCTGCAAACTGAATTTTGTACAGTGAGCATGCTTTATCTGTAAATCCCCAAACAATAAAGACACTTTAAAAATAGGACTCTCGGTTTACAACATACATTCAACACAGTTCAACTTAGCAGCATGCACTGAACCTAATCATGGGCCCTGGGCCGGGGGGAGAGGCCACTTCTGTGTAGGACAAGAGCAGAAGATACACAGGCAGGAAGATGACCAGCTGTGTGGCCTTGGGAAGACCACCTAGCTTCTCTGAGCCTTTTAAAACAAAGATGCGACTGTAATTGTGAGATGAGATGAAAGGTCAGACATGGAGGGTCTCGGCATGTGGTCGTCACTGGGTGGCGGCTCACACAGTCCCTGAACAGCCTCCAGGGTGGGTACCATGAGTATCTCCGTTTACAGAGGAGGAGACGGAGGTTCCGAGAGGTGGACTGGAGAGTGCAGACCACACTGAGAGTAGGAGGTGGAGTCAAGAAGCAAGTTCTGAGGCCGGGTCAGAACCCCAGCCCATCCTGCCCGTCCTCACACTGTCCACCCCCTCCTGATGCCCAGGGAGGGCGCCACTGTGGGGACCAGGTGACAGTCACCTTGCAGCTGAGGTGCAGGTATGTGTCTCCCACCAGAAGATCAGCTCCACAAGGAGGGTCTTTGTTTCGTTCCCTCTTATGTTCCAGGAGCTAGAATGGAGCCCGGCACAGAGCAAGCGCCCCATGACCATTTGTGGAGTGCATTCAGGAAAATATGAAAGAACTCTGTAGTAAGGAAGCAAAGTAAGTGACCCCGGGGCTCATGGAGGTGAGGGGTCACTGCTTCAAGGTCAGGGGCTGAACAGGACCCGGGCAGGCCCCTCACTCCCACGGAGCCCTGCCTCTCCCGAACCCAAGAGCTCAGCTCCTTCACACCCCTCTCCTCAGCTGCCCGGGACCGCGGGAATGAGTGAGCCCAGCTCAGGGAAGGTCAGAACAAAGGAGAAGACGGTCCCGTTCAGTTCTGACGACACGTCAGCCTGCAGTGCTGTGTGTGCCTCAGTTTCTCAGTCTGGAGCATGGGCACCGCTGCTCCGCGGACAGGAGGTGGGGAAGGATTCAGGAGAAATGCCAGAGGTGTCTCTCCTGCCTCTCTCCAGAGGGGCCGGGCCAGCCTGAGACACTCGGGGTGCAGCCGGTCACACCTGAGCTGGGCGGAGGGGTGGGCAGTGTGCTGAGAAGGGACCAGATGAGGGAGGGACGTGCAGGAATCCACGGCAGGCCCAGGAGGGCCAAGACCCTGGGTGCTGCCTCCCAGCTCAGGATCTCCTCCCCAGAGCTCAGGCGACACCAGAGACCAGCTCTGTCCACTCCTCGAGGTCCCGGCCCCATCACTACATTCTGGCCAGTGGGAGCCAAGAGTCCACAGGGAGAGACTGACAGGCAGGCCAGGCGGGACCCGGCTCTGACCGCAGCCCCGGCCCCCAGTACAGGCTCCAGCAGTGACACCTCCAGTAGGCCCCTGAAGTGTCTCCTCGGACAGAGGCCCGACCCGTGGAAGGAAGTCTTTGAGAGGCCCAGGCCTCTGGGTCCTACAGGTGCTGCTGATGGTCAAGGCCCAGCAAGCCCCAGGCCTGGCCTCTCAGGAGCCAGTGAGGCCAGCAGCAGAGGGCAGCTGGAGGCCACAGGTGTGGGAGCCTCGGTGTGGGCGCTGATGCCACAGCGACTCTGCTGTTAGACTCCAGGGTGGTTCAGGGCCCGCGGACATTCAGGGGCCCAGGGCCAGGGGCCTCCAAAGGAGGAAACAACGCTGGTAGCTGCCTAATCCCCACATCAGCCCATATAATTACCACTTAAACTGCTCCAACTGAAGAAGTTTTACTAGTGCAATTAGTACATCAGAATAAAGAAAGAAGGCCCTCTGACAGCTGGCTAGACCTGCCCACAGACCAGGCTTACCCTGAACAAAGATCGGCTTGTTAATCCACAGCATCAGAAGTCTTAGATCTCCATGGAAGCACACAGAGGTGGCGTGGGAAGAAACGAATTTAGAGTCTTTAGCCTCAATGACGTCATGGATGTGCTGTGTGACCCTGGGTTGGTTATTTAACTTCTCTGAGCCCATGGAATGAGGTTGGTAAAACAGCTTCACAAGTTGCTACATTTATAGGCCTATGGTACTTTAAGTCTTTGTTTTTATTAAAAAACTGGTAGGAACACCTTTGGATGGCTTTAAAAATCTGTTTCTGGGTCTCACGTGTCTATAAGACAGGTGGGACATTTCCACACATCCACACCAAGGCTGAGCAGCAGCTGTGAGAGGCTGGGGTCAGCACTGACCAGGGCTGGGTTCCCCCTAAAAGGGGGCTGACCTTCTGCTCTATCAACCTATCTCACAACAACTCTGAGAACAGACATGAGGAGCCCCATTTTACAAGGAGAGCTCTGAGGCTCAGAGAGGGCAGGGACTTCCCCAGGACCACACAGCAGAGGCAGGAGGGGAACCAGGTCCTGAGCTCAGGGTGCTGCTCACTCACAGCAGCAGTTCCCACCAGGGCCGTGTACCCCTTGCCCCAGGGGGTGTTGGGGAGAGAGGGACCTGGGCTAGGTGGTGACTCACACATGGAGGGCTCCCATGGGGACATTCTCAGGGGGGCTGTATCCACAGCTCTTCTTGGTCCTGTGCCCGGAGTCAGCTTGTCCCCAGCACAGAGCTCCAGCCTCAGTTCCACATATGGATGGCTCTGTCCCCAGTCCCCCACCCCACCTCTGACCAGGGAGGCGGCATCTAGAACCCACCAGCCCAAGTCCTGAGCTGGTACTGAGATCTCAGCAGAGGTTAATGGCTGCCTCCTGTGGCTCACTCTCCCACTTGAACCCATCACCAGCTGTGGTTTGGGGGGACAGGCCTCGCAGATTGTCCCCTCTTCTTTGCTGGTAGGAAGCAAATGGCTGAAGACTCACAAAATCTGCTGTCACTCTGACCCCTGGGCCCCTCTGCCAAAACCCCTCTGACAGCTCTTTCCACCATGAAAGCCTGACCTCCTGACACAGAACTGTTACCTCCTTGAGGCCGGGATGGAAGGCCAAACAACCTGGGCCTGTCCCGGCTCAGCCACACAGAGGTCACGTTGTCCTGAGCAAGACACCGCCTCTCTGAGCCTCACTGTCCTCATCCGGGAGATGGGGATGAATATCATGTCTGCCAACAGGGTTGCTGGGGGGTTACAAGGTGAAGGGAGGCTGGTGGCCCTGGCCAGGGGCCTCTCCCTGCTCTGGGTCCCACAGCTCTCCCCACCTGGGCCTGAGCTATGGTCCTTGGTCCCCAGGTCTAGCCTGGTGTCTGCCGCAGCCTAGATCCATGCCCCTCACTGGCCCCAGGCAGGAAGCAAAGCTGATGGGAGACCTATGTTCATGAATGTAGATTAAAGAGAGTTTAGTTACGTGATTTAGATTACAACGTGATCTTTGAGAACTTTAAGGGTAAATGGTTTCATGCTTTGGAGTATAATTTCGGCAGAGAAGAAAAGCTGGGCTTTGCCTGGGAGAACAAAGGGGGTCCAAACTGCCCATCGGGTCATTCACTGGGGCTGGACACTCATTCCATGACAAGCCAAGTCCCAGATGCGAGCCCAGGGTGACAAGACCACAGTCCCTGCCCCACTGAACTCAGAGTCTATGCCTTCCCCTCCCCTGCCCCCACCCCTAGGTGACCCAGGCAAGAGGCTCTCAATGTGGGCTCAGGACATCTGGGTCCTCACCTCAACTCTGGTGCTTTGATGACGTGACAGGGTTTTCCACGCTGAACTTTGTCCTGCTCTTCATACCGCCCTTATCATAGGGACAGCATCACAGCCTCTGTTTACTCACCTGTCTCGCCAGGACCGGACTGTCTTCCTGGCACTACCCGCGTCCACCTAACACTACAGGATCTTACCGTCGGGGGTGTTCGGGGGCGGGTGAAGGCACACGCCTCAGGGACTCACATTCCTCGTGCGTCCCTGTCGGTCCAGCAGCTCACCGACCCCCACATCCCTAAGACTTCGCTGCCCTGAGCCGGGCAGGTTTTCCTGCCGCAGGTCCCTGTCCACGACAAGGTGATTCCCCGCCCCCAGCAGGCGCTCCCCCTGCGCGAGGTGGCGCACACGCCCCTGCCGCTCGCGCTCAGCCCCGGTAGGGCCGTTCAGCCCGCCGCCTTCCCCCGGGGTCGCCGCCGCCCGCCCGGGGCCCACGCTCACCCATGTTGACGAAGCTCATGACCAGGTCTGCGCGGCCCAGGCGCCGCTCGGGGGCCCCGCCGTCCTCGTCGGCCACGGCGCGGTACAGGTCGAGCATGAAGAGCGGCGCGGACGCCGGCAGCAGGGCGGCGGCGGGGGGCGCGCGGGGCCGGGGCCGCCCGGGCAGCCCGAGCACCGCCAGGATCTCGCGCTGCAGGTCGCGGCGCTCGCGCGGGCCCAGGCGGCGCTGCGGGCAGCCGAGCGGCGGGCGCGGGCCGGGGATGCCGCCGCCGCTCAGCGCGCACAGCGCCAGGCCCAGCAGCCAGAGCGGCCCAGGGCGCGCGGCCATGGCGGGACCCGGCGGCCTCACCGCGCGCGCATCCGCTCCCAGCGGGGCCCGGATCTGGGCCGCCCCGACGGCGCGCGGCGGGCCTGGCTTGGGGCCGATGGGACGGGGCGTGGGTCGCCCGCGAACGCAGCGCGGTCCCTAGAACTCCCGGACCGTCGGCTGCGACCGCACCGCCTCCGGCAGGAGCTCCTCTGGGAACCAGGGACGGTCGGCTAGTCTGTCCGTTCCGCTGCGCCGGACAGTCCGGCTGCTGCCGAAGCCGCTCAGCTTAGAGGCGCAGGGAGAGCTGCCGTCGGGTTCGGGGAGGTGTGGACCGAGTTTGTACCGCTCCGCCGGGCCGCGGCCGCCTCTGTCCTCCAGCTGGGAGCCGTCGGGGCCCGCCTCCGGGACCCGACCAATGGGGACGCAGGGGCGGGGACAAGGCTCTGGGAAGGGGCTCTGTGTGGCTGGCGATGGAGACTGAGATACGATTCGGTGTAGGTGATACGGCGAGAAATCCGCAGTTGTGCTGTCTGGGGCCAGCTGTTGTCCTGGACTCTCCTTCCCTTGCTGGCTGCGCTGTCGGGAGGGCGCGGGGACTGGGCCTGGGGACCCAGTGTAGAAGCACGGTCGGGGAGATTAGATCCTGCGCTCCCGCGGAGGCGTGTCCTTCCTTGATAGCCCTGTCGGAGCCGGATCCCAACTCTTCGTCTGGCCCGCGAAGTGACCCGGCAGCCTGCCTGGTGCGTGGGGTGTCGCCCCAGGACCCGAGACGTCTCAGTCGGGTCTAGCGGTGGAGGGGTTCGCGGGTACCAGCCAAGTCTAGAGAGTGGGTCGCATCCCTCTGGCAGCAGCATCCGGGCCAGAGTTTCCCGCCACTGCAGCTGCTGGCCGGCCTCCCGGCGTCTTCCCTGCAGTCCCCTTGTGTGAGCCTTTGGGGGTTCCTTCCGGGACATCTGACACCTGTCGTGTCACTGCTCCCGGCGCGCCCACCCACCTGGCTCCTGCGCGCTCTCGGTCGGCGCCTCTGGCCGGCCTTCCCAGCAGCTCCAGCAGCCGCGCTGTCATCGCCAGGTTTGCTGTGCGTCCTCTGAACCCCGGTGCGGGTCTAGCTGCGCGCAGGATATGCCTTCCGCAGGTCAAGGAACTCTGGCGTCCTTCCTGATCTTTTGCATCTTAGTTGTCACGGCCCTCAGCGGTTTGAGACAGGGCTCCTCGATTGAATAGCTCCGCATAGCTCAGCCGGTAAAGAATCTTCCTGCAGTGCAGGAGACCTGGGTTCGATTCCTGAGTTGGGAAGATACCCTGCAGAAGGAAATGGCAACCCACTCCAGTATTCTTGCCTGGAGAATCCCATGGATAGAGCAGCCTGGCAGGCTACAGTCCATGGGATCCCAAGAGTTGGACACGACTTAGTGACTAAACCACCACCACCATTCTGCACAGACCCTTCCCTAGGCACTAATCTCACCTCGGTTTTTCATTTATGGTTAAGGAGCTGCACTGAGAGGAAAAGACACGTAAACTGAGCTCCGAAAGCTGGAATGAACTGGTGAGGAGTGGAGTGTTTCAAGGTAGAAGCAATAGCTTGTGTGAAGGCCGCAACTCCAAAGAGCATCACAATAGCAGATGACAGTTAGCACTGTTCGTGCACCAGCCACGTTCTGTGTCATTTCTTTCCAGCTCATACCTTGTTATAGGGGAGTCGCACCCCCCATTCCCCACCTCACTTAACAGATGAGGAGCCAGAGGCACCCAGGGGTTAAGGGACTTCCTTCAAGTCACACAGCAGTGGACCTGGGTCGGAGTAGGTGAGCACATGCAAGTGAGCTCAGTGAAGCCTGGAGAGACTGGGGGGCAAGTGACCAGGTGAGGACTCTGCATAGCAGATGGCTATGGCACCCCAATGTGGGTTAAAGATAAAACTTCAAAATAAATGTATGATTTATCCAATAAAATTCAGATTTCTCCAAGACCACATCAAACTTAAAAATATGTCAAATCTTAAATCCAGTCACTTGCTGGTGTCTTATGCCTAGTCTTCCTTTTACCCAACAGGTAAATCTCTACAAGACTGCTAAACCCAGTTAAGAATGTTTCACACTAGCCATTCAAAGTGCCCAGGACCTGACCAGAGGCTGGATGCAGAGGGGACTTACGGATTGGAGGGAGCATGGACTTAGGACCTACAGCTGGAGACAGGTACAGTAATGCGAGGGGTCAGGACAACAATGATCCTCTAATAGAGATGGGATGGAGGGCTGTTACGGTGAGTCCACAAGGCTTGGTGACTCCGCACGCACAGGCAGGGGACAGAGTCGAGGGTGTCCCCTTGTCAGACTTAGTCAGGGCCTCTGAAATCTCTTGCCCTCTTCCTTGTCCCTGTGTTCCTGGGCTTCCCTCTGCATTTCCTCTTTGAGTCACTGGGGGCCTCAGATCTAGCCTGTAATTCTCCCATTGTGTACTGTATAATACTGGTCTCCCAGCAAGACTGCAAGCAGCCCTAGTGCTGGTCTGATTCTTGTAATAGAAATTATCTCCATTTAGGATGAGTGGAGATGGCTGTGCTCTTGAAACGATACCCTCACATTCCCATAAACCACTGGGTGCTGATCTGCACTGTGCCCTGAGCCAGAGATGAAGCTGCCCAGCTCCCTGCCCTCTAGTGGCCCTCAGGGGTCACGAGTGAACAGTCTTTTTGAAGGCAGAATGGAGGCTGTTCTCTGACAGAGGGGCCAGCAAAGTGTCTGGAAGGGCAGAAAAAATGGGGACAGGTGATCTGTGAGTGGGATCGTGAAACTCCTGAACTTGAGGGGAACTGACATGGGGAAGGTTTCTTGCAGAGTTCAGTTCAGTCCAGTTGCTCAGTCGTGTCTGACTGTGACCCCATGGACTGCAGCATGCCAGACTTCCCTGTCCATCACCAACTCCCATTTACTCAAACTCGTCCATTGAATCGGTGATGCCATCCAACCATCTCATCCTCTGTTGTATCCTTCTCCTCCTGCCTTCAGTCTTGCCCAGCATCAGGGTCTTTTCCAATGAGTCAGCTCTTCACATCAGGTGGCCAAAGTCTTGGAGCTTCAGCTTTAGCATCAGTCCTTCCAATGAATACTCAGGACTGTAATTTCCTTTAGGATGGACTGGTTGGATCTCCTTGCAGTCCAAAGGACTCTCAAGAGTCTTCTCCAACCGCACAGTTCAAAAGCATCAGTTCTTTGGTGCTCAGCTTTCTTTATGGCCCAACTCTCACATCCATACATGACTACTGGTGAAACCACAGCCTTGACTAGACAGACCTTTGTTGACAAAGTAACGTCTCTGCTTTTTAATATGCTGCCTAGGTTGGTCATAACTTTTCTTCCAAGGAGCAACTGTCTTTTAATTTCATGGCTGTGGTCACCATCTGCAGTGAGCCCCCCAAAGTAAAGTCTGTCACTGTTTCCATTGTTTCCCCATCTATTTGCCATGAAGTGATGGGACTGGATGCCATGATCTTAGTTTTCTGAATGTTGAGTTTTAAGCCAAGTTTTTCACTCTTTCACTTTCATCAAGAGGCTCTTTCGCTCTTCTTCACTTTCTGCCTTAAGGGTCATCTGCCTATCTGAGGTTATTGATATTTCTCCCAGTAATCTTGATTCCAGCTTGTGCTTCATCCAGTCCAACATTTCTCATGATGTACTCTGCATAGAAGTTAAATAAGCAGGGTGATGATATACAGCCTTGACGTACTCCTTTTCCTATTTGGAACCAGTCTGTTGTTCCATGTCCAGAGTTGGGTCAAACAAGGGCTTCCCCAGCCACTTGGCAACTTTGTGATCTTGGGCAAGTCACTGAACCTCTCTCAGGCTGTCCCTCATCTATAAGTGAGGCTCATAATTGTAGGATTATGATGTGAATTATGTAAGAATGTACATAGAGCCTTAGCACAGAGATGGCACACAGCAAGCACTCAATACATGTTAGCTGTTGTTATTCAAGGCTCCAGAACCCGCCCTCCTCTATCCTAGCAGACACCAAGTCTGCATTACTTGTTCAGCACTTGTGTCACAGAACTGCAGTTTTAACCCCTTTCCTGTTATCCCTAAATTTTCCACATGGTCTTGCACACAGGTGTTTATTGAATGGAAATGCACTTTCTGCAGAGTGCACTCTAGCTGAACTTTGTTGCAAAGACTGAGAGAAACCCTGAATTCCTTGGTAAGAAAAACAAGTGACTGTGGTCCAGATTCTGAGAAAGTGCAGATCGAGCTCCTTCCAGCATGCTTCTGCAGCTAGGAAGTCTAGAGGGGTAAGCAGATTTTGAGTGAAAACACCTTCCTACAAAGTTCTAACAGTCTGAAGTTAAACTTGATTCCACAGAGAACAGAGTAAGCTCTTGCTTCAGAATCTGTCAGGCTGCACATTCTCTTGGGATATTTGGCCTCAAACAGCTCTGGCAATCCTGTGTCCTTCTTATTGAATTCCCATATCACAAGGGGAGTGTGACCCAATGAGCAAGGATGCAGGTGGATGAGGTTGAATCCCTCTTACCTCTAAAGTTCTCTAGTTATTTCCTAGTCTAACTCCTGTGTCAGAGTTACTTAATATTTGGCTGTTCTAATTAAAAGCCAACGAGGGGCTGAAGGGAAAAGAACTGGCAGGCTTGGATAGGGAGCCAAGGACTAGATTCAAGGTCCACTCCTGCCGTTTATTTATTATGTGATCACGGGAAAATTACTTTCTTCCCACTTTCCCATTTGTTTCTCTGTCTATAAAACAAAGGAGCTAGATTTGATGACCACTTTTGTTTCTACCTCTGAAATCCTATTTATTCTACCATTTAACCAGAAATTTCAGCATACTGTGGGAAACTGGCCCATATTCTGAAGCTCTAAGGCCTGTGATTTCTACAACAGAAATCTTCTTACATACTGGTTATTTGTTTAATGATGTAAGTGGGGTAGATAGCCCTACAGATTTACATTAATAACCGTCTATTTCTTTGTTCCCTTGTTAAATGAAATTAACGAGAATAAGATACACAAGGAAAAAATTATTAATGAGCTCCATAATTTATCCAAGATATCTGGATTTGAATAATACACTGAAGTATCTAAAACACAATCATTCCCCAGAGTAATATGTTATATATAAGGTAATGGTTGAGAAAAAAAAGGCAGGAAATACAAAATATTTGTTACTGCAAGCAATTTTAATACAAAAGTGTGTCTTGTTTTTAAACAGTTCATTGGTAGAGCTTCAGTTTCTGCCTCAATTAAAACCAATTGAGATAATCACACAGCAACATGGTCAGAGCTGAAGAGGAACAGCAGCTAAAAATCAGGAGCCCCAGTCAGCCCCTCTTCATGGTCACTTGGTCAGTTGACTTTATTACGCACAAAAAAAGACGGAAGCAAACGGGACTTGTTAACAAGTGTGCTGGTGAACTCCTTTAAAGGATGAGCGAATGTTTTGTTTTATGTCCACATTTTCAGAATAGGCTTGTGGAATTCATTCCTCGGTTTGTGGGAAGTTGATCGACCATTTTAAATAAATAGCAAAAAATGCAGATAAACAAACTGTAATTCACGATGCCACCAGGGAGTCTCCCTTTGCTGACGGCCTGGGTCCCAGTGAGCACATGAGTTATTAGCGGCCAGGTTGGATAGGAAGTTATGAACCAGGACTCTTACAAACCCCCAATGTTCTGACGTCTTCTGAAGAGTTACGTTTACCACCCTGAATTCTAGCAGCTATTTGTCCTTTAAACGCCCAGTACTGAGACAGTATTCAAAGACAGTATTGCAATGAACTCCTTTTGCTGTATCATGTGCAAACATTACCTACATGAGGTTCCCTCTCTTCAGCTAAAATCACACAACATTAAAAACAATGGAAAAAGCAATCAGAAGTGCCCTCCCCTCAGTTCTCACTAATTGAGGTGTCTGTGATTTACAAAAAAAGAGTTCCTAAACACTGCAGGATTCTTATTTTTTTTTTTTAATATAATTTATCTTGCTGAGATAGCAAGTCAAGTTTATAAAGAAGATGCATTTAGGAATAATCCTAAAAGATAAAGCAGGTTTACAACCCTGCACCGCAAAGAAACCCTATTTAGAGGCTTTTTTTTTTAATACACATTTGCATCTTGACCTTTTTGCTTGTTCTCAAATATTTCATTTCTGGGCCCCATCCATTACAGGGTTACCAGGAGGCAAATTTTATCTACATAAATATTCACATGAAAATAGTAACTTACAAAAAGAAAAAAAAAATAAGGCAGCTTCATAACACAATTATTCTTTTACACTTTTAACAATATAACTTCTCCCATTCAGAATAAATATACACCCAATGCATGGAGCAGGATTCAAAGTGGAGAGAGGCTTGGGGGTGCTTGTACAGTGTTATCGCTTGGGGCCCGGAGTCCTGGGGGAGGCAGTGGTGGTCTTCTTGGACATGGTGGGGATTTTGGAAGGCTTGTTGAGCCCCCTCCTGGAGCTGCCCTGGCCCCCTGCGGCACTGCTCTCTGAAGTGTCTGAACACGCAGACTGTGTCTCTAAAAGGTCAAAGTCAGAGGCATCGCTTCCTCGACGGCTGCTGGCTCGACTCCCGGCCCGACTGCCAGCTCGACTTCCAGGGCGACTGGCTGACTTTTTAGGGTCTGGAATTTAAGAATAAAGTGGCAGACTTAATAGAGACAGCACTGGTGGGTGGGTGGGGTGGGTGGAGGGCATGGTGGCGGTGGTGTGGAGAACAAAAGAACCAGAGGCCAGGGTTCTGATCCTAATACCACCTGACGTGCTGAGTGACCATGGGCAAACCAGAGTCTTTCTGAATCTTGGTTCTCTCACCTACACAGAAGTTGCCGAAGCCTTTTCTGACTTTGGGCTTCTACCTGAGAAGCGTCCTGAGGAACAGAAAGCAGCTTCTATCAGCAGCACCATCACCTCACACGTCCCCATGGCAGAGCGGAGCGGGGCTGCCCTGGGCCTCAGCTCGGAGGAGAGAGCCGCATGGGCGGACTAAGAATGGGGGGCAGGAGGGCCGGTAAACAGCAGCAAGTGGAAGCCAAAGCCCTAGGTTCCCAGGAGGAACGTCCACAAGTGAGCAGACGTGATCCTCCCCTGACTCTCAGCTCCGAGCCAACATAAATACGGTGTGTTAGGAAGGCCTGGCTCTAGGAGGCCCTTTCCCCCTTACATTTTCCCCCGTACAATCATTTCTGATGGCGAACAGGTGCTGTGGCTTTGGCTGTGGGAGCGCCTGCTCTCGGGAGGCAAGGTTTGAGCCAGCTGTCCTCTGGGCACCGCATCTGTGTTTCTCTCCATCTCTGCTCCTCAGGGAGGAGTGAAGCACTGCGGGGAGCCTGCTGTTTCCAGAGGGCCTGGCCATGCCCTCGCCCCTACCCACAGTGGAGAAGAGCTGGGGCAGGTCCTTACCTGCCCGGTTAGTTTTGGCACCCGTGGACGCGGGGGAAGAACTGTTGCTAGTATCGCCGGCAAGCGACGTTCGACTTGAATGAAAGGCGGGTGTGGGTCGTTTCAACTTGCTGCCTGTTGATGGAATAACCTTAAAAAAAATAAAAAGGTCATATTTACTTGGTGAAATTGTTGACAGAATTCCACTTTACAAGGTTTACTTAAGCCCTCCTAATTTTCTAAAAAACTGAAAAGCTAGTTAAAAGTCCAGGAAAACAATGATTTATTTTGAAAGTATGCTAGGTCATGAATTTGGAGCATTTCCAAAATAAAGCCTTCATGTGCCAATTTAAGGTTTTAAAATGTCTTCCAATGCCTTTTATCTTATTGACAAATTTCTACTAGAAAAAAAAAAAAATCCTCAAATGCTAAGATTACAATAGTCATAACAAACAGAAATATGATAAATGAGTAAAGGTAAGAAATCCAAATACTCCAAAGTATCAAAGTTTTGGGGCTGGAGAAGGCAATGGCACCCCACTCCAGTACTCTTGCCTGGAAAATCCCATGGACGGAGGACCCTGGTGGGCCGCAGTCCATGGGGTCGCTAAGAGTCAGACACGACTGAGCGACTTCAATTTCACTTTTCACTTTCATGCATTGGAGAGGGAAATGGCAACCTACTCCAGTATTCTTGCCTGGAGAATCCCAGGGACAGGGGAGCCTGGTGGGCTGCCGTCTACGGGGTCGTACAGAGTCGGACATGACTGAAGCGACTTAGCAGCAGCAGCAGCAGCATGTGACATATGAATTCTAACCCCAAATTGTTAACATGGAGATCCAAATATTACTCCAGTCCCTATCACAGAGATGCAGTAAATTCACTGAAGTAGATCTATTTCTTCACTGGTAGAATGAAGATTAAATTACTTGACCTGATCAAATAAATGATTAGGAGAAGCACACGAGAGTGGGGCTGTGGTATGAGGAACAAGGCTCTGAATGGCCTGGGACCAGAAGGGCCTGGGTCTGGACTTAACATACACTGGCATGCATGCCTCCACTTCTCGCCCTGGAGACCAGGGAAGGAGCCTGACTCTCCGAACCCCACTGCTACACACTCCCTTGTGTTCAGTCCACCGCAGCCACTGGCCTGCTGCTATCCCTTCAACAGCCCAGGAAGGCTCCCTGTTTGCTGCCTGAAATCTCCCAGGTTAAAGCAGAAACTCCAGAAAAGCAGGGACTTACTTTGCTCCCTGTCACACCCTAGACACCTAGTACTACATCTGGCACAGACGAGGGGCTCAATATAAACTTGTTGAGTGAATAAGTCGCATGCAGAAGCACTTCCCAAAGTGGCAAAGAGCTGGCTAGATGTATGTATCATTACTGATGCTGGTAGTAGCTCCATTTACCATCTGAGTGTATATATATATTTTTTTAAAGAATCTGGAGAGAAAATATTTTAAATCTATTTTGAGTATCACTCATGCCACAGCTCTTCTAATTTTTCTTTGAAATCAATCATGTAAATTGTTTTCCAGGACTTTTAAGATGTTTATACAAAGAAAAGAGTAAAGCAACCCATTTTGTTGTGTTTCTTTTTTCTTTATAAAGAAAGAGCAAAAGCAACAGAGGGATTTACATTCCAGCACAAACCCTCCTGGCCCACACAGGAGGAAGAGCACCAGTTTCAGAAGCTACTGCTGCTGGGCAGACGTGGCCCCAGAGATGTTGGGCTGGGAGTCTGCACCAGGACAGTGTGCAGAATACCAGTAGTTAAGAGAAGATGAAATCTTGAAATGAAAGGAAACCAAAGGTAAAACCTTAAGACAGAAAAGCTGATCTACCAGAATCCTATGAGAATTGGCACTTCATAATTAAAACATTAAAAATTCTAGAACTTTTGAGACTTTCATGAAACTGGAGCCACTAAAGAAGAAAAAGCAGGATAGGCAGGTTGAATCACGGGGATTTAGTGTCAGTGGGTCCCCAGATCACGTTCTAAGCCAGATGTATTTCTGAACTGAAGCGGGATGAAACCCAGAGAAGCGAGTCCATTGTGGACACTGGCTTCTTGTACCTCCTGTTTACACTGGTTGAAGCTTTACACGACTAGACACAGTGCCACATTTTGAGGCACAAGAACCCAGTGTTTCCCGGCAGGAGCTAGAGTGCCAGTTGTACAGCTATCAGACAAGCTGCTAGTCCACATCTTATTTCTGAAACACTGCTCTTCCAAAGGCACTTGGGCATTTTAATGACTGCACTTGAACATGCTGAGCCGCTGGCATGTGTATTCAAATCAAGGCTATTGAAACCCAAGTGCCTGGGCCAAGGAATTCAGAAACTAAAACCCAAGCCTCAGAGCAGTGTCCACAAATGCTATGCTTGGCTGAAGGAGGCAGCGCCCAAGCCTCGGACCAGTGTGGCAACACCAACCACCCCCGGAATGTGACTCCGGGCGGGAGGCTGCCAGCCACTCTTCTGTCCTAAGCAAAGGTAGAACACTGTTGAACATGCGCCGTCGTTGAATTTCAAGTGTTCATAACTCGTTTGTGTCAGATACAACGTCTGGAGACTCCAAGAGGCCTGATTATAAACAATATTGATAAACAAATCACCACAAATGACCACTGTTTACCACCCTGAGCAAGTATCATTCTAAGGACTGTTGGGAAGTTGTTACACAATCCAGTCTCAGGCATCTCTTATTTATCTCCAATTTTGGTGAATCCGAGTTAGAAACCCCTGAAAGACAATGGACGGGATGAATCAGCTGTGAAAGCAAACACCACAAAGATGGAAAAGAGCACGGACTCGTGTCAGGAGGAAGAGCTGGTCAGGTTCTCGGCATGAGCGAGGGCCTGGTCGTGCCTGTGTCCTTAGTCAGCAAAGCCATACTCTACCTCGGGGCTGGGCAGCTGGAGGTCAGGATAGTGGCTGCCCCTGACAGGGGTGCCAGCTCTACTGTTTACCAGCCAGGGTTTGTCATAACAGCGAGAGAACTGAAGCGGAGTCTGTGAAACGGAAATCCAAAGGGAAGGACGGGAACAATTGAAAGTGGAACACAAAAGGAGCAAATTGGGAACATAAAATAAATAAATAATAAATAGAAGACACTAAATTTTAAAGAAACAGAAAACAAAATAAAATGTGCATCAGTCCAACGGGGTGAAAGGGGCCGAGGCAGAAAGGCAGCAGCATTCTTCATCTACAACCCATCATCACAACGAGCTTCTCTCTTTCTTAGCTCCAGCTGCACAGACAGTGCCTGGATTTTCAAGATCAGTAACTCTGCATGGGTTCAAACTCAAAATGGGAACAGGTGGAAAGAAGCACTTTGGACCTAACGACTCAATTCCTATTTAAACGTCCTTTGCGGCCATATTAAGGGTCCAGATCTGTGTACCACTAGGGCCTGGCCAGCCTGGTCTATATGTCTGCAAGTTCCTCTCCTCACTGGAGTCTTTCAGAGGCTACACTGAACAATGGCCACGTGCAGAGCTGGGAGCGGGGCAGGAGGTCATACCCGAGGCTGTACGTACCTTGGTGCCACTGGCTGGGGTGGCTGGAGAAGACGGCATGGATGTACAGCTGTGGTTACTCTGACTAGCACTTGAGCTGGAGCGAGTAGGGGAGGCTGCGCGGGAAGATGGTTTGGACCTTCGACCCCGGGACCGGAAAGGGGTCATGCCCTGGGATGCCCCCTCAGGGAGGATGAATTTCTCTCTAAGTTCGATGTTAGTTCTACCTCGAGCTAGAAAAAGGAATAAACACACACACACAGGGACAGTCAACCTTGAGAAAGTGTATCTTCGGTGGTCACACAGCTGCTTGACCCCACGAAAACAGTTACATAATTGATAGGTTTAGTACCATCTGCAGCTTCTTTTAAAATAAATTCCTGATTTATCAGCCTTGTCATGATTCTTACCCACAGCAGACTCATTAACTAATAACCCCTCGGTTTGCTGTAATAAAGAACTCTGTGTGCCAAGCGCCGCCCCATGCTGCAGTCACGACCTTGCCTCGCCACTGTCCCCCGGGGTCAAGAGAGAGCAGGTGCAGCAGTCCACAAACCTCCGAGGTTAAATCAAAACCCCTCTTTTCTCTCTCACAGGACATGTGTACTTTTTGCTCAACTCTTGCAGGACACACGGTAATGAAACGGTATAGAAAAACAGATCACTGAGATTGACATCATCTAGACAAGGGTCCCCAACCTCTGGGCCACAGACCGGTACCTCCTATCAGACCAGGAGTGGCATTTGGTTAGAAATAAAGGGCACAATGAACGTTATGTACTTGAATCATCCAGAACCTACCCCTCCCCTGGTTCTGTGGAAAAACTGTCTTCCATGAAACTGGTCCCTGGTGCCAAAAAGGTTGGGGACCACTGATCTAGACTCTTGTACTTGAATTCAGTTGGTAATAATCCTAAAGAAAGGGGTCCAGGAACTCGGGACAGTAAAAAGATCTGGGCTGAACTGTTAAGAAGCAAACATGTGGGAGGAGAGAGAGAAAGAGATCAAGACCATGCACAGAACTTGCCAGTGAGAAACCATTCGGTCAAAAGCTGAAAGCCACGAGAAGCTGAGGGCAGACCTGCGGGGGGAGAGGGACGCCGGCCGGAGAGCCTGGGAACACAGCAGTGCTTCCCGGGGCCACTGGACCAGAACCCCGCGTTTGGATTCGGTCGGAAGATAACAAGTACTGCCAACACACAAGTTAACTGCAAAAGACATTATGAATTTAAAAGAAACAATTCCTCTGCAACGTGTTCTTAAGTCACACCTCACTGAAAGGTGTTAATTCTGTGATCACCTTCTGTCTCCTTATTCACCCTCAAGCTGCTCCCTGTTTAAGATGGGTCTAAATGAACTGGACTGTTAGTAAAGCCTGGGAAAAGGGAACCATCATAAACAAACTATTTGCCATTTTCCCCTATATTAGATGTTTTACTTTGGCCAGAAACTGCAAGTTTAGAAGATTTCAGGTAATGGTATACATTGCTCTCTCCTGCCCAGTCCCACAAGTCCTCAAGAAATTTGAGCAATCTTGGTAGAATCAGACTTTAAATCAGGTTGCACAAGGCTTCATAAGCAGAGTGGTTTAAATTCCTAAGTCAAATCCAAATTTTTTCAATACGTGAAGTTGACATAACATATCAGAGTATCAGCTTAAAAGGGCTAACCTGGATATCAAAACCTCTGAGTTACAGTCCAGGCTCTTCCCAGCTGTGATCCCTCCTGCCTGGGGCTCTGTTTCCTCAGCCTCCCTACAGGTGATCACTCAGGTTGACTGATGTCTATGGGTCCTTCTTGTCTGACGGTGTAGCATTCCTGGAATGCTAACCTGTTTCCTTCCTTCTCGGGCCCCAATAGAACATGCCCTTCAAGGTTCATTCCTGGGCCCTCTAGTTCCTTACTCGTCCTTTTTCCAAACTCTAGCACTTCCCTCAGTGTCTAAACTCATGATTCTTAAAGAGAATTTCCTTCAGCACTAACCTGGGTACTTAATAACATTCTGTGTTGCTAAATATTTATTTTATCTTATGTTTGTTAACATGCCCAGCACAACGGCGGATGCACAGCAAGTGCTGAAGGAACACTGACAAACAGAAATCGTTACTCAACTGAGGACCACGACGCCTCAGAGGAGCTGTTTATGACCCTAGGCCAGACAGAACTTCAGACGTGTGGTTTAAACCTATGAGGCTTAACAGTTCACTGAGCTCACTCTCCAGAAAACACCACAGTGACACAAGAGGAAGACTTTGAAATGGCATCACTGATGAGGGCAATTACATGTTAAATGCAATAATGTAATGATAACATGTTCCCCATGCCAGTTTACAGCGCGTGATCACGTGTAAATACTATGCTTGACTCTTCTCGGTAGCCAGTCAGCATCCCCACGTCACGGAAAACTGCAACACTCAGAGGCTGAGGGCAGGGAAAACTACGCAAGAACTCGAACCAGAATCCTCATCTTCCACCCGAGCTGCCCTCTGCCCACCCCCAGCTCCCTGTATCATCAGCTACACGAGCTCATCCCACTCTGGGCTCCATGCCCCTCTAACAAGCCCCCTCCCCGGGGTAATCACTGGCAAGGGTCACAGACCACTTCTGCCTCAGGGGATGCTTTTAAATTGTAGAAAGGTTGAAATCTACAGAAAACTACAAAGAATTAAAACTGCTTAACCTTAGGGGACAATACCATTGAACTGTTAGTATCTTTATTCCTCTGCACAACTTTGTGTATATGTATGTCCATATATAAAAAATGCAGAAACATCAGAAACATTTCTCCATGCTTGATATATGTGACATAACTTCAGCTAGCTGCAAAGTACTATTTCATCATATTGAAATGAGTTTATTTCACCAACCCTGTGTTGTGTTTGTTCATAATTTTTAACACACTGTATACAATGCTGTGAAAAAAGTTTTTGTGCCCATCCATGACTTCCTTTTAAGGTAAGTCTTTACAAGTGCATTTGCTGGGGAGAAAGGATGCACACTCAAGGTTTTTGGTACTTGTCAACTGATCTACAGCTTCCCTGGTGACCCAGTGGTAAAGAATCTGCCTGCCAAGCAGGAAGTGTGGGTTTGATCCCTGGGTTGGGAAGATTCCCTGGAGAAGGAAATGGCAACCCACTCCAGTATTCTTGCCTGGGAAATTCTATGGACAGAGGAGCCTGGTGGGTTATATATATAGTCCATGGGGTCACAAAGAATCAGACATACTTAGCAACTAAACAGCAACTGCTCTACAAAACTTTACACCAGTGTACACTCTCAAAAATAACGTCATGAATACATTCCATTTACCTCACTCTGGCCAGTGCTCTCTGTATTGAGAGAGTATGTGTGCACTCATGTATGTCACCTGAAAACAGGTAAAGACCAGATAAACCTGACAGGTAAAAACTCTTCTCTGCTGTTGTCAAACGACAACAAGTGGGGGAGTTACTATTTTCCTCTTGAAATACTCTCCCTTGGCTTCTAAGACCCCTGCCTGTGTCCTCCTGCAGACTACCCCGTCCCACTCACTTCTTCAATGCTGATGTCCCCCTGGTTCTGTCCGCAGTCCTGTTCTCCCTCTTAGACTTTCAACCTGGGGAGGAGCTCATCCACGGGAGACTTTAGCACCATCATCAGGTCCTGCCTGCCTCTCAGTTACACCCCCAGTGCAGACCTTCTCCTGGATGCCAGACCCTTACCTCCAATACTGATTAGACATGACTGAAGCAGAAACCTGGCTGTTGACGTAGGCCCCTCCCTCATGATGGCAGTTCAGCCTACCATTGACTCCACCTTCTAATACTTCCTGAATCCCCTCAGACTTCTGGCACACCTCAAACTTATGTGGTTCACGGAGCATCTCCCCAACCCTGGACCACTGTAACAGGCTTCCAAATGGTCTCTGTGTTTCTCATCTCAACCCCATCCCTCCCTCACTCCTCATTCCCCAGACTGAATTTCTAAATAGCAATCTGATCTCTCTAAACAGTGTAAAACCTTTCCATGGTCTTTCATTGCTTACAGCAGCATTTCCCAAACTGAGGCTTCTGAGGGGTTTCCTACGAAGAGAAGTTTAGTAAACACTGGATTCTACATTTTTTTCCCTCTCTCTCTCTAGGAGAGCCCTAATGCAATCAGCATTTTATAAACTCTGAAAAGTCCTGCAGTAAAGAAACCTGCTTACTTACAGATGCGTTTGACCATGCCTTTTTTGTTTTTTTTTTTAAAAGATCATATCTTAGGGCCCAGACCCCAAAGGCAGTCATTTCAAGTTCAGTTTTTCAACCACCAGAGAGATCATCATTTTTCTAAGAGACTACTGCTAGCCACTGATTTTGGCTGCAACATGCCTGTTAGGTAAAATTCACTTCCACTGTTTACCGGGCAGAGTTCTGGTATACCGAGATGAAGAGTTCTGTGGATGGGAGCTTGCGGATTGTGATACTAGTGCAACAGTGTTAATGTGCTACTGACCTGTACACCTAAAAATGGTCAGGATGGTAAGTTACATGTATTTTACCATATAATTAAAAAATCAGTTCTAAGCCAAACTGTCTTTTAAATCTTCACAATAAAGTTTTTCTAGATAGTCAGTAAAATTGCAGGGAACTAATCTGTCTAATGCTCAGAAACATTCACGGACCCCTAGGGTAAATGTGCACGTATTCATTATCTCCATCCAAACATGATTGCCTTTGCCACGGCTCAATTCAGAAAGTCAAATCTCCAATTCTGGCAGTACCAGGAACCTACTGAGTTGACTACTTTAACCTTTACATTTGGTTACAGAAATGTGCAGGCTGAGATAGCTTTCATCATCTTAAACAGCTATGTAATGGCAGATAACACGATTACGCAACATTAATATTATAAATTTTGTACTCTCCATAGAACAACATTCTCTATGGTACAGCCAAGTAAATGCAATCCAAATGAATAAAAAGTCCACCAAAGTGGAGCTTCAAGAAGCCATAGTAATCCTCACAGAATCCTAGGCAGCTTCTCATTGTGACGTTCATGCCCTTCCAAGTCACTTATTACATCTGCCTGGGCCCTTAAGTGTTTCTTTATTAGCACAACTTTTATTTGCTGGGATGTAGCTCATCCTGTCCATCATGGTAGAGTTATGATATTTAAGCCTAACAGGAGTTCTGGACTCTATAGCCAATGGAATCAGGATGAGGGCACCCTTGGGAGGGCATAAGGGTGAGCCTTACCTTGTCTGCTCCAAGAGATGCTGAAAAAGGCTACTATGTTCCACAGAAAATAGCTCCTAGATGGCCCTCCCATATATCCTTGGGGGTTCCAATTTCTAGCTAACAAGATAAGGAAAAGCAAGCAGTGTTCTCCTTGGCCAGCAGCACAATGTTATCGTAAATAGAGCAAGTAGAGCAGGCAGCAAACAGGCAAAGATTCCAGAATGTCACATGCAGTTCAATCACACATGACATGAAAAATAAAACTTTATTAATAGATTTGGAAATGAATAATCTTATTTTACTGACTTAAGGTTAAAAAGAAATATATATTGCTTCTCATTGGAAATAATCAAAGGGATTTTTATAGCAAAGAAATTGGTTCGTGATATAATTAAATTCCAAAATAGATTTAAACCTGCTCTAGTTTTCATCAGAATAAGTGTTTTTAAAACTAACTACTTTAATAAAAAGAAATTTCTAATGAAGATTATTGCCCTATTATTTCTCTGGGTTTATTGGAGTATATGCAGAATGAGTTAAGAGGAATTTATGAGCGTATCTGAATTTATGTGAGAACCCTCTTTATTTTTAATTTATTTTTAAAGATTGTCTTGATGTGGACCAGTTTTAAAGTCTTTACTGAATCTGTTACAATATCGCTTCTGTTTCATGTTTTGGATTTTGGGCCAGGAAGCACATGGGATGTTAGCTCCCCGACCAGGGACTGAACCCGTGCTCCCTACACTGGAAGGCAAAATCCCAATTGCTAGACTGCCCGGAAGTCCCAGAACCTTTAGCTTTAAATGCTTCAGATTCTGACAATAAGTCACATCCAAAGAAGCGACGTAACAGTACTGTAAACATTTCTGTTAGGTTTATAAAGTAAGCCTTACCAATTTAATTACGCAGTAACACACATATAAGAAGGGATGGTGATGGGTATGTTAGCCCACGAGACACGCAGCATGTAGGTCAGGAGCCAGACTGTGGGATCTGAACCCTGTCTCTGCCATTGATTAGCTGCCTCTCCTCAGGAAGGTTGTTTACCTTTTCTGTGCTTCAATTTGCTATTTTATATAATGGAGATAATAATAGTAGCTACACCTCCTAGAGGTGAAAATGTGTTATTATTGGTAAAATGATTATAATAGTGTGTAGTATAAAAACCTGTAAGTATTTGTTAAACAGAAACTCAGAACAAATTCCACGGATACTGTCTCAACAGGCACATTTTATGCTTTTTCAACTTAAAATAGTTAGAAGAGCTATGGTTTGGCTATTTCAAAGCATTCATAAAGGCAGCAGATACCACAGAGCCAAGAGATGCTAAAGTTTAAAAAGCAAAGCCATTCTCAACAGGCCGGGATGTGGGTAAGAGGGACAAAGCTTAAAAGCCAACCTATGGGAGACTGACTGGAAATCGAGGAGCTGGAATCAGAGCGCTTTATTTTACTCCCAGGATGGTGCACTAGAATAAAAAATACATAAACACAAAGAAACAGAGCAGGAAACGCAGAAATTGGTCAAGAAAGACAAACCGGCGGAGAGTCGGGGAGGCTCCTGCGTACCCACATGCAGCTGGGAAGGAGCAGCTGAAGGGGATGCACGACCGGGATCTGACCATCTCCCACTGGCCGCGGCCCCACACGCCTCCAGCGGCAGGCGCCATCGCTCACACTCAGCTGGCCGTTCTCTCTGGCCTCAGGGCTAGTGTGCCAGCCTTTGTAGGATGAAGCAGACCGAGACCTCACGGACCCACTCAGGTGACTCCCTGCCTTACAAGTGCCCAGGCCCGCTGCCAGATGTTCTTCATCCTTCTGGTTAAAGGAGATCCCAGTCCTCTCCTCCCCGGAGGGGCCTAGTACCCTCCCCGACTTTGAGACGCACAAATTCCAGGCAAGGTCAGCAGCAGCACCAACAGGGAGCTGACAGGCCTTTTTAGGGCTTCTTTCCAGGCTGGTGTTAGTGTAACACCTCACACGGAAATATTTCATGACACCAATAAATTCCTAATTCTTATTTACTGTGTTTCTAGAAACCCATCTCCCTCAACAGCATCCACCCCTCCTGCCCTCTCCCCTGGTCTGCCCTGGCACCCCGACCAAGTTCCCATCTGCACTAACTGGGGTGACATCTGGGCAGCTTAACGACAGACACCGAACAGATCCCACTGTCAGCACCCCATGGGATCACGAAGACCAGTGGTGAGGGCACGGCTGACAAGTAACGTGTGCTGAGCGTGGCTTCTTACCTCGGCAGGGGTCGTTTTTCACGAGGAACTCATCCAGGGCCATCCACCCTCCACCAACGCGGACCATCACGGTGCTGCGCAGGATGCGGACCAGCCGCAGCTGCTGGGAGTCCCCGAACTGCAGGGCCAAGGACACAGGTGAGCCAGGGCGCTGGGGGGCAGGGCGGGTCGATACGCCCCTAACGAAGCAGACTGTATTCAGATGGAGTGACAAGTTCGCAGTTTGGGGTGAATTTTAACTCTCATTCTTTTGCATTTTTCACAGAAAACTTAAAATATGGAAAAGTTAAAGGCCACGGTCTTGACGTACTTTCTACTGGAATAAAGTTTAAGTGCTGAGGGTTGTGACCCTGCCCCAAAGGGGAAGGTGGAGGGCAGACAAGGCCTTAGCTCACTTTGAGTCTTTCAAAGACACTGCCCAAATTAAAATCCACTACAATTCTTTGTTAAGCTAGTTTGCTTCCATAAAAGAGAAGGTAGCTATGAGGTGGATGTCAGCTTCTGAATACAGTGTGCTCAAAAGTTAAATGGAAAACAGCAAATAATCTCAAGTCTCAAGGAAACCCTTGCAAAGCATCATCATCATTACAAGCTTAGAAGGAAATTTGATTTTCCACATTATTTTAGAAATAAACCCTTAAATATTCTCTAATTGTGATTGTCATCAGCAGAAAATTTTCTTCAGCTGAACAAATGATTAGATAGTGTTTATACTAAAATTTAGTTGAAGAAATTAAAAATTTAATCTACCATGCTGACTGTAAGTAGTTTTCAACAATTATTTCGATATTATAACATGCATGATTTTCTGATATTTATTTTTCCTTTTTTTCCTGCCAAATATGCCAACTTCCCAACCCTATCAACATTTGGAGTTTCCTATTGCATAAATTATCCTCTTCCCAAAATAAAGAGGCAACAGAAGAGAATCATGAGACCTCAAAACAAAAATCAAACATATGGTTGGAGAAATGGAATTCCTAAAATTGTTTAATTCAAAGAGAACTGCAGGGGTGGTGGAGGGAGTGCGGGGATTCAATTACTTAAGATTTTCAAAGTTAAAAGGAGAACCATAACTTTGAAACAGGGCACAAAATTTGAAAATGCCAGAAAGGATCTTTGAGAAGGATCTATAATCAACCTCTCTCAAAATTAGTATTTTTGTGGTAATTCTCCATATGACTTTGTACCCACTCAAGCTCACTGATACAGGCAAGGTGATTGAAAAAAATACCACGCCCCACCCAAGCCCTTATCTTAGGAAATAAAAACCGTCCTTCATCTTTCATCTCACCCAGGTTATAGGTTTTTATACAAAGTGACTGCAGCCACAGCCTAGTGTGGTGTGAAGAGCACTGAAGTGGGGACCGGAACCGTGAGGGAATGAACGTCCTGTCCCAGGAAGGAAGCTGCCCTCAGACACTGGCCCTATGAGTGGGAGCAGGTAGGCACTGAGGATTCCATCGGATCTAAGCGCAGTGTCAGCTTGCGTCACGATTCGGGGTCTTCTCTGGGTAAGTGAGGGGAGAAGGAAAGGAGCTCTGCGTCTCCCAGGGGGAATCAGGAAGGAACCCCAAGCTGAGCTATATTCTTAGATTACTGTGCCCCGTCAACGATTTGTCAGTCTAATTGCATTGATTTCATTCTTTTTTCCCCCTAACTTCTTACTAAAGCTCTCTCTGAAGTATTCTAACTTGCTTTTACTGAGCTATGGGGAAAAGGAGGTTTGACCCAAGCCAGAGGCCAAAGTGTCTGGGGAAGCTGAGGCCAGAGTGATGAGTGTGGAAGGACTACCACAGCTCTACAAACAGGGACCGGCACAAATCTGGCAGAGAGGGGTTGCCAGAGAAGCAAGGACCTCTGGACAGTCTTAGGGGCAACAGCAAGCTCTGTTTCCTTCTCTTAAATGGAAAATCCCTTACAGTGACCTGGGTCATGGCTCTGGTATTTCCTGTGTAACTGTGGGCACAGTGGTCCTTAAGGCCTCAGGTGCCTCGTGTATAAAATGAACTTCATAATTCTGTTCTCAACACTGGAATGGGCTCCTCTGACCCTCTGCAGGTCAGTGGAGTAGAGGAGGACATCAGTGCCACTTCAAAGGGGCCCTGTACCCATATGCAGTCATTAGCAAACAGGCACAAGCTTAGGTGCTACTTGGCACTCTTCTGCAATGATTTATTTAAAGTCAGTTTGGCTGTTCTTGTTTTCATTTTCTTTCCATCCTTTGTTCTTCCCACTGGCCCAGAATGTTACTATAGTTAGTGGTTAAGGCAGTGCCTGGAACTCAACATTGATTGAAGGCCTCAAATCCACCAAATGTTTCTGATTTCATTTCCCAAGACAAATTTTACCCATGCAACTTCCTTCCATTTAAAGACATAGGACCCCAGAGCCCTCAAAAAGATCTAAAAGGTTAGAATTACCAAGCAGAGTCAAAAGCATTCAATCTTCTTTGCAAGTTTAATTTGATCCCATTAGATCATACTGGCTGGCTGTAATTGGCAAACTTCAGGCTACAGCCAAGTATGATTCCACACCACACTTCTCACATACCTTACAATTAAAAATATAAATACAACTAAAATATTAATAAGGTATTTAAACAGATTGAGTACCTTAAATGTCCCAAGACTTTTTTGACTTAGTGTGCATTATAAATTCTGTGTTAATGGTCAAAAGACTTGGGTGTAAATCAGAACTGTGCTGTCTGGTATTCTGACTTCCAAAACAGAAGGACAAGACTGGGCTCTTTTCAGAGGTGGGATAGACTGATACCACAGTTGACTTCCCTGGAACCATACTATATATACTTGTAACTCAGCCCAGCAAAATATTGTTTTTAGCTGATCAAATTTTGAATGGAAAATTATATACACTTGTATCTTTTTGCCTGGAAGACAGCTTTAGAACACTTGCCCCACTAGCAGTTTCTCTGCTTGGTAAGACCACCTGATGTGACCCAGGCATGCTTCAGATTATGTCCTCTCCCCATAGCAAAGAACAGGCAGCATTAGCCACACAGACCATTTCCACCGAAAAGAATGTTTGCAAGGCACACTGTACCTGATTGCCGAGGAAGAACTATAGACAGTTAAGAGTAAAGGATGGAGGAAATGGAAGAAAAAAAACAAAACAAAACAGAGAACATTTTGTCAAATTAACACTAAGGAATGAAAATCATGTAATCATGTTAACAGTTTCAAGAAGAACAACACATACTGACCATATTCTTATCCAGCTTCAGACTCAGGGATGAGGTTTTACAAGCTAAGAAGACCTAACTTTTGCACTCTATATTGCTCCTGTTAATTCATCCCTCTCACAGGTAATTAAAACAAAACAAAACTCAACAGACCAGGGTAAGACTGCTTGGAGCCTTATTATAACCCAAAACTTGGGCTGGATCTAAGGCAGAGCCACGCGACACTGCTCCCCAGCTCAGAGCAGCACTGGGTGGCTCTGCTGTACCTTGAAGACAGTTTTGACATGCCCATGAATCTCATTTTCCTGTTCCTAACTGGCTGCATGTCACTCTATCTGAATTGGCCACCTAAATCCTCTTTGCCAATCCTAGATCTACGTTAGGACCTTAGAGAATCCCGACATGCTGCTGAGTACATTTTAGGAGTCCTGTCATAGATGCTTTTTATGTCCCCGCCTGGCCCCAAACGAAGCTAAAACACAGCATGGCTCACTGTCATTCATGGCCTTACTCAGCATGGCTTTCTGGGGAAGACTACTGAGCAGGCTGAGAGTCCCGTGGGGCCTGGACACAGCTCTTCTAGCCCCGAGCCTGTGAGCCATATGGGCTCATGACAACCAGCTCCTTGGGGGCAATGGCCAGTCATTAGATAGCTGTTTCCTTATCTTATGATAAAGGTGCCTCCGCGCCCACAAAGACCTGTTCAGTAGTGAAGAGAGGGCTCTGAAATGTCTCCTCTATTGGATCTCATACAAGCAACTGTGGACCAAATAGGGCACTATTTTCCAGATGCAACTATGCGGGGCTCTGAATCTTAGCCCACAGGACACTTGACACCTGCAAAGATGAGGGCCAGACACTGCATGTCAAGTCCCACTGGCTCCGGTCCTCCAAGCCTCGGGAGCGGGAAGTTGGGGTCACCCATCTGTCGTGTGTCAGGCTCTTTCACCTGTAAGGGCCACACAGGAGGAACGACCACCACAAAGGACTGGTTTTCTCTTTCTTACCCGGTATTTATTCTCTCCAATCTGCTCCACCTGAAACCTTTTTGCACATTTGCACTGAGCCACTTGTCTTGTGACCTATTAGTAGTGAATAAAACAAAAAGAAAAGTGTGAGGGATAAAGCAAGACTTCCTCTTCAAAGAAACAAAGATCTTCACATGTCATCAGAGAAGCTCTTCATTATGTATTTTTAGGAATTCCAGGCTTTTAACACACGCATTCATCTTCTGTCGTGAGTCTCATGGAGATTCGGTTAGATGCTGAATATAAAGGAAATTCACCAGTAATGATACAACACATTCTTCCATCTTGCTTCACAATTTCCTCAGAGAAATGTGCTAATATGCATGCATCAATATTAACTGACTAATTAACAGCAAATTATGAGTTGATTTACATCTCTACCTAGGAGCCTGGCCCTGGACCACTCCCCAGACCAGGCCCATTGCCTCTCCCATCTCAGGATCAATTCTATGAGCTCCTAATGAATTCACACTTTTTAGCACGATGCAGTTTTCAATGTGATACAGTTCTTAAATAGGCAGAGAGGCTGGTGGGTGCACATCTTAAACACTATGTGTCAACCCTTAAATGCTACATATGAAGATGCTCCCCTGGACCCTAAGGCAGAGTCTGTTCTAGGCAACGTGGTGCCCTGGAGAGGTTCTTTGAAACTGCAGAGCACCACACAGAGGTGACTCATGTGAGTGAATTCATCGAGACAGAGCCACAGCTCAATAGCTGGATACCCAAGGGGGCTCCACCATCCAACAGGGGATCCTCAAACAGAACTCCAGATAATCACATCCCAACAGACATGCTGAAAAGCTGATATGGCAATTGCACCCGACCAAATTCAGGACAGTAGCAACATGTCGTCAAAAATGTACGCAGAATACAATTATTTCTCATACCTCGTCTTCAATTTTATCTGCATCAGTTGTTGGTCGATAAGCATCCTTGTTGGGATGGAGAGCAGCCACGAATTCATAGTAATCAATATAACCATCCCCATCTCGGTCAAAAATGTCTGCAACGGCAGTCATCTCTAACTTGGTAGTAGGGAACTCTGGAGGAAAATTAATCACATTTTGGAACATTAACTAAGAGAAAAGGCTGGCTGGAGATTATATAAATACTTCTTTAAAAGAATTTGTCTTCACTTTTATTTTTCTGAAAACCAGTACATGCTCCCTTTAGAAAACTTAGAAAATACAAAAAGTTACAAAGAAGATAAACATCACCCCAAAATATATTATGGCATACTCAAAGCATGCCCCAGAACACACTCGGTTTTTGGCATTTTTGCTAATAGACTCATAACCCTCCCAACCCCCTATGCAATTTAAAACAAGAGACCTCCCACCAAACTTCAGAATATACTTATTCACTCCACTATCAATAGGTTGGATATTTACATTATTTCAGGAGAGTGACAATTTGGAATAAACAGGGTGACGTTTTCCTACGTTTAGATTATTGCTTTGGGTTCCTCACAACTGCTTTCCAAAGTGTGAATGTTACAATAACCAGAGTGACTTCTTAAGACATAAAGTGGACTACACTGTCTGTCAGATGGAAATCTCTGCTGGCGGCCCACTGTCTCGAGAATAAGATCTGATCCCTTCATGATGGCCAACAAAGCCCCACATTAATAGTTGTTTTCTATCTTTCCAACTTCACATCTTACCAATCTTGAGGTCATGACACTCCAGCCATGCTAACCTCTGAGAACCTGCCAAGTTCATTCGCCTCTCAGCACTTTGTACCTGCTGCGGTTCTGGCTCCGTCTCTACCCTGAAATCTTGACGTGGCTGAATCCTTACCATCACTTAGGTCTCAACTCAGGTATTACCTCCAGACAGGCCTTCTTGGGCCTCCATGTGAAGCAGCACATCTGTGAGCTGTGCTGTGTAAGTCACTTAACTAAATGCCTCACTTATTCCTTTTGCTAAAAATACAAGAGATCACACATTTTGTAAGCTTTTATACAGATGCCAGAAACTGACATGATGAGGGATGTAATGTACAACAAAATGATAAATATAATTAACACTGCTGTATCACATATAAAAGCTGTTGAGAGTAAACCCTAAGAGTTCTCATCACAAGAAATAATTTTTTTATGTCTTAAATTTGTACCTATATGAAATGATGTTCACTAAACTTACTGTGATAATCACTTCATATACGTAAATCAAATCATTATGCTGTATACCTTAACCTTATTCAGTGCTGTATGCTACTTACATCTCAATAAAATTGAAAGAAAAAAAAAATCTGAATTCCTATTGAACAACTGATATTGTGAAAAACTTGAAAAAATATTTAATAGGCATATCTCATGTCAGTTTCTGGCATCTATGTAACAGCTTATAAAATATATGATTTCATTTACTATGCTTCAGATGTTATCCCCCTCTTTTTAAGACAAATTTAAGGTTTGCACCAACTCCATCCATGCCAAGCAGGTTCATTGGCACCATTTTCCCAACAGTATATGATCACCTCATATCTCTCTGTGTCATATTCTGGTAATTCTTGCAATATTTCAAATTTTCCATTATTATTATTATATTTGTCATGGTAATCTGTGATCAATGATCTCTGATGTTACTACTGCAAAATGATAATGACTAGCTAAAGGCTCAGACAATGGTCAGCATATTTTAGCAATAAAACATTTTTAAATTAAGGTATATACATCATTTCTTAAGGTATAACACTATTGAACACTTAATAGACTACAGTATAGTATAAACATAACTTTTATATCACTGGGAAACCAAAAATCTCTAATGGCTCTCTCTGTTCCAATATTTGCTTTATAAAGGTGGTCTGGAAGTGAACCTGCAGTATCTCCAATGTCTGCCTATACTTAGAACCTCATTATTCACAATCGTTAGCTCCTTTTCTAAACCTTGAATGTGTTTTGCTTGCCATAATGTGTCAAATAAGACTTGCTTTTTTTAATTCTAAACAAAATGAGGTCTGACTTCCCATCAAAACAATAGACCAATTTTAGTAAGCAGGTACATTACTTCTGCTCCAAGACTTCAGCTTTCACTTAAGAAAGGCTGTTTAGCCAGAAATACAGCCTGCTTCTACAAAGCAAGTGCAGGGAGTCTAGGTGTGGGCTGGGTCTGGAACTGTGACTGGACTCACTGGATGCTAGAATGCCATCGATAAACTCCTGACGGGTTATCTTCCCATCCTGGTCCTTGTCAATTCGCCGGAAGAAATCCATCACCCGAGACTTTTTGTGATTCATCCAACGCATATACTTTTTCCTCCAGACATCGAAGTCAAAGTTGGCAAATTCCTTCAACTAGACAGAGATCAGAGGAGTCAACAAGACCTGCTGTTTTGGTCTTCAAACCTACCCAGAGCATACCCAAACTTTCAGACATCCAGCAAAGCCATGCGGGCCTTTTGAGGGGACCAAGAATGAAATCTCTGTGCTGCCTCTTGTGAAGGCACATTGGCTCCTTCACTTAAAGCCATGACTGCTTACACGAGCTGCGGTAAAATGGAGCAGTGAGAAAAACAGTAACTCAACAACCACCATGGAAGATACGGAGCACGCACAACAAGAGTGGGTGGGGTCAGCCTTGCTTTCCCTTGGCATTTTCTCAAAGGATCATCCCCTCAGATGGAAAAGAATGGATTCTACCCCAGAAGAGAAATCCTCAGTGCGCCCCACTTATGTGGTGTTTCTTTTGGATGGCGCCAGAGGGAGTGAACTGCCCTCTGATTCCCACTCTAAGTATTTGGTCCTGGTGGACAGCAGCGGGCCTGTGCAGTGGACAAAGTGATGCTGAGCTACTTGGACTATGCCAGTGACACGGACTCAGGATGACTTAAACAGTGCAGCAGTTTTCCCCCTGGTCTTTCAAACTCCAAAAAGTTGGAAGGAATGGGGAAAAAAAAAAAAAAGAAAAAGCCAAAACCAAATATGCTTATAACTCAACTGGATCTACAGAAATAACAACAAAAAACACAGAACACTCACTTCTGGGCATAGCTGCTTTGATATGCACAAATAAAAAAATATAAAAGATATTAGCAATTTATTTTAGAAACTAGGAAGTGAAGTACTATATTTTTCAGATTGGTTAATGATACTTCAAAATAGATTTGCTTTTTATAATCTACTGAAGAATCGACAAATAACAGGATTATTAAAAAAAACTACTCGTTTCATAATTGAGGAGCTTATATCTTTACACAAAGGGCTCAGTAATGGTCATTTTTATGAGCTGCTCCACACCTGGTGGTAACTTTGCCAAGTTAGGTTCCTGATTCTCAACCACGGCCGGGCACTAAGGAGGATGGTGCCACAGCCCAGACCCGCTGGGACTGGCCGGCAGCCTGCTTCCCACCACCAGCGCTACAGCCCATCAGCCGTTAGTTTCCTCACTTGAGTCTTCTCTCCCAGGGGGCCTGCAGGACTGAGTCCTGGCCTACACTGCTCCGTTGCTCCTTCTGCAGAAGTAGTGGGTCAAGGCACACGGGTCAGGACACAGAGCCTCAGGAGGGCTGTGTTTTGATAAGTCACTTCCCTCCAGGGATGGCTGCCTGGCGGGGCCTCACCTCCTCCAGCCGGTCCAAAGCGTCGTTCAGCTTCCGCTGCCGCTCCAGCGCCAACAGCCACACCTGCTGCCAGCGCCCAGAGAGCTGGTTGATCCGTGGATTTTTTGCTTCAGACTGTGAGAGGATTGGCATGGGAGGAGGGGCAGGCTGACTCAAGGACTTCCCTGAAAGGAAAAATAATCACGAGATCAGAAAAGCTGGTTTTGTCCATTCACAATGAGAAGGTGCCATCTGGCTGAACCTAAAGGATCTGCACAATGATATCCGGTCAGTAACTGAGGAAGGAAACACAGGACCTGGCCACACTGAGATATGGAAGCACAAACTGCTGCTCTTCCCCAGCCAACAGGTACCTGTCTCATACTTTCAATCAGTTCTGTCCCACTTTAGTGGACCAAGGAGACATCAACGGTTCTACAGGTGCCAACTTATTTTAAGAAGAAACTACTGTAAACCAAATGTAAACAGTCAGTGCTGATGACTAAAATAATCAGAAGGCCGCTACAAATGAATCCACTTAGCCACCCCACAATTTCATACCAATTCAAAAAACTGGAGCCTAGCTACTGTCTAAGAAAAGTGAGTTTCAAAAAAAGATTTGCATTCCAATCCCATATGGTTTTTGAAATGCTCATCCTCAGGGAGCAAGAAGGACACCTCCTGCCCAAGGGCTCCACGTACTGCTGCCACCACGGGACTTCTCCATGAAAGGCGCGTGGGCTGGCTCTAGGATCTTCCTCTTGTACGTCTTGGTGACCCGGTCCACATCAGGCTGCTTTCGAGTCATCTCCTCCATAAACGTCTGTTGGACACATAACAAGAGTTGAGAGTTTTCTTGGACTAAGATGGAAATAGGCAACTTCTTACTAAAAGGGCTAAGCCTGCTACAAATGGACTACTGGAGATGTCTTCATATATGGCCCCACTCCTTTCAAGAAACACGATGAGTGAGGCACTTCATCAAGTGCTGGAGACATGAAGGAATAAGACATGACTCTGACTATCAGGAGCTCACGGCTGAGTGAGGAAACCAGGCCAGGCAGAGCAATGAGTGGTACCCAGGTCCCCAAAGGCAGGCCTAGGATGGGCACACACAGCCCAAGTTGGGCAGGAAGGCTGCCTGGAGGCTGGTGCCTGAGCTGCATGCTGAGCAATGAGCCAAAGACTGGGGGCAGGGTGGTCCCACAGAAGCCTGACAGTGGAATGAGCCAGGGCCCTGATCACTGGCTGAGCTAAGGATGCAATTGGAGGAGGGGCAAGAGGGACAGCTGGAGAGGCAGGCAGCAGAAAGGTCGAGAGAGGCCTTGTGTCAAGCTGAGGGACTGGGATTTTATTCTGAAAGCAATTGGCAAGGGGGTTACAGGTGGGTGGGCAACTGAAGGATTTTGATCCAGAAAAGAGACACCAACAGATCTCTGTCTTAGAGCTATTGCTCTGGCCTCAGTGTAGCAGGGAGGACATGAGATAAGGGGCTGGGTGGAGGGGCACAGACGTTAGGAACCTAATGTAGTAATTGAGGCAAAATACAGTGAAGGCGTAAGGCAGGGCAGGAGAGGAGCCACGCAGAATTCTGAAAGTAAAACAGATAAGACCCAACAACTGGCTAAATGTAGGGCTACAGAAAGAGAAGAAATCCGACAGGCTTCTGTGTTGGGTGACTGAGTGGATGAGGAGAGAGGAGGCAGCGTGGAAGGAAGGGTGGGGTTAGGGCCAGGGCCAGGAAAGAAGGCTGCAGGGAAGTTTCAGAGCTGTTTCTGGCTTCCTGTGTGTGCAGATGAGGCAGGAGATATGGAAACCCTTAGCGTACAGGTGCTGGCTGAAGCCAAAAGCTAGATATGGCCTTGGGTGTGAGGAGAGGGTTAAGAATGGAACTTTAGGGAACAGCAACATTAACAAGTGAATAAAGGAAGAAGAGGGCTTCCCTGGTGGCTCAGTGGTACAGAACCCACTGCTAATGCAGGAGATATGGGTTTGATCACTGGAGAAGAAAAAGGCCACCCACTCCAGTATTCTTGCCTGGGAAATCCCATGGACAGAGGAGCCTAGTGGGCCTTAGTCCCTGGGGTCACAAAAGAGCTGGACATAACTTAGCTGACTAACCAACAACAAAGGAAGATAAACCAGCTAAGAAGACTGAGCAGCAATGGTCAGACAGATGGTGGTGGAGCGGGGGCGGGGGAGAAAGATGGGGAGCTGGAAGGCATAAGGAATGAGAGGGGGTAACAGACGGGCGAGGGACTGGCCTTGATGGAAGAAGATACTCTTACTCAGGAGAGGAGGGGTCAATGTAGGTAAACTTGAAGGGAAGCACAGGGCGTTTTCACTGGTAAGGTTCACTACATACGCTAAAAAGAATTTACATCCGTGGTGTTACTAAGCAAAATCTATACTTGCATTCAGTGTAAATGATCATGGCTAAAATCCACAGTTTTTAACAACTGTTAAAAAGTATTTGTCTCCTAAGAATATATGGTATATGAAGACAGCTCAACTGAGTTTTCCTCCATTCAATTTAGTTCCGTGTGTTGTCTGGCCCATCTCTGGGTTCATGTAAGAAATCTTTCTGAATCCAGGTGTGATGGGATAGGTCCCAGGTAATGAGACCGTGGTATAGAGGCTAGTCAATAGAAAACAACAGTCAACAGACCCAGCCAACTCATGCCTGGACCCCCAACCCACAAAAACTGCGAGACAGTAAGCATGTTTTAAGCTGCTGAGTCTGCAGGACTATGTTCAGCAGCCATTAAAACATGGATGCACAGAGCAAAGGAAATGGGCTCCACGAGCCACGTAGGAACCTATGACCGCAGGACGCGGGTGGGGTACCTGGTGCTCAGCAATAAGGGCTTTCACTCGGTCAATGTTCTGAGGGATCGGATCCTGATCCCGTTGAATGAGGGTGCTCTCGGCCCACTGGATCCACGCCAGAAGTTCTTCTAAGAGCTCGGCATTTGCCACCAGTTCTGACAGGGCAGCTTCGAGGCGCTGCTGGTGCTGCTTAGCCCACGTCAGGACCTGCGGGGGAGGGAACCCATTGGCTCTCAGTCAAGCACATTCCTTATTTTCAAAGCCCCTTTTTGTGTGAGCCTAACAATGACTTTTAGGGAAAAGACCACCCAAGCAGTCAAGAGGCTTCTCTCTTGCTCCAGAGACAAGCTGGAATAAGAAGCCAGTTCCCCTGCAAACAAACGTAGCACATGGTCTTAGACACAGAAGGTCCCTGAAGGAGGAAAGAGCACGGCATGTGTCCACTGGATGGCATCAAGGCGCACGTCATGACGCCAGCATCGTCCTTTCAGGTTTCCGCACGTTATCAGGAAAACAGTCAGGACTAGAATGCTGATAACCTGACTCCTGCTGAGCTATTCAGGGTGAGTGGGGGACGGGACACTTGTGGTCTTCCTCTGAACCCAGAGCCCACCTCCTCGAAGCGCGCGCGGATGATGGTGATCCAGTGCTTGATGGTGGTGACGCAGTCAGGATGGCAGGCTGCCAGGATGACTTCTCCCATGGACACTGCTGTGCTAACGTCCACTCGCTTTTCTTCCACTTTCTTCATGAATTCCTAAACAAACGAGATTTGAAACCTTAAACCCACTCTAGCAGCACTGTTTACACTGAGAGGAGAAAAACGCTTCAGTGTTTTTTCTTGACTCTGTGTTGATACAGCCCTCTAAAAGTCTGTATTTAGACATCTCTGGCATTTTCTTTCCAGGTCTCCCAGCTGTGGGAAAGTGAGGGACTTGTACAAGAATGACTTTCAGTGCACGAATGGTAAGGACTAGAAACACGGAAGCTGACCTCCTTCCTGAGCACTCCCTCTTTCACAAATTCGTGTTGATATTCATTTCCATATGTGTAAACGGTATTGGACAAAAATAGTGATAGCTACAAAACACTACAATGTTTTAACAATACCTATAACACAATGCAATCACAAAACCAAGAGTAAAATCTCTAGGTGGGAAATACAAAAATTAAAAAAGGAAATATTTCCCACCTCCTTATGACAGTCACACTGAGGCCCCAGACACCACATTATACCCTGCAGCTTGGTGAGTGGCTCTAGGGGCGCAGATCAGGCTTGGAGCTGGCCCGGAGGAAAGCCACCCAAGGTGTATACGGAGGGGTGGGGGTGGGGCGTGCGTAAAGCTAGAGCAGCCCATGTTTTCCTCTGGTATCAACACCAGCTGCTTGACTTGCTTATAACCTGCAAGTGCCACTTTTGCAAAAACCGAGAGGCTGAGTGGTCTGACACGTGAGGGTCAGAAAACCCACGTGTCATTTCTCCATGTGGGTGGTGTGGGGCCCCACACCCTGAGATGGGTTACCTTGTGAGTATCAATGAGAGACTGCAGGGCCTCCGTGTCATCGGGAAGTGCTCCCCGAAAGCGTAGCGTCTGCTCAGCTTCAGAAAGCCACTCCAGTAGCATGTGGATTGTGTCCCGAAACTCTTCTGCCTGAAATAACCAAGCACAAGAGCCTGAGCCTTTCTGTGCAGCTGAGGTCCCAGACAAGGCAGCCAGAGGGGGGTCTGGCCTATCATAGGCACCTAGAGGCTCTATTGAAGCCCCACAAAGGTCATTTTTCATCTGTGCAACTTTGAAAATCAACTGGAGTCATGATTTCTCTAATACAGATGTGCTAAATGTTCTTGTAGAACATTTAGAACACCAATTTTTGACTCCCTGTGAGACTGGCTGGAACCGATCCTGACAAAGAGGCTAGACTGACTTTGTTCAGGCCCAGCCCGGTGTTGTCTGACCTGCTTCAGGGCCTGCTCCAGCCGGCTCTGCTTGCAGACGGAGAGTTTGCACACGGTGTCCCAGCGAGTGCTCAGCTCCTGGAGCTGCCCCTTCACCCAGGTGGTGTCATCGCGACTGTTCTCTATCAGCTCCCGGCCGGATCGCTTCAGGACCTGAACAGTTCCTGTTCGCTTGCCCAGTTCCTTCTGGAAAACCTGGAAAACAGGAGAATTAGTTCGTCTCACAAATGTTTTGAATTCAAGTAGAACCAAAGAGAAAGTAGTCCTTTCTTTCAATTCTCCTTTGATAGGTTCTAATTGTGTGTCTTTTATGCAAAGATGGAGGTGGGACCACAAGGGAGAAAGAAGCATCACAGGACTTGGGTCTGAATGAGGGCCATGTGACTTTGGATAAGCTGCTTAACTGGAGTCCCTGCTTCCTCACCTGTGATACAGGAACTGTGCTATGCTAACGCCTCTGGAACTGTGGGACTTTTAAAACTGATTTTTATTGGAGTATAGTTGATTTACAACGTCGGGTTAGTTTCTTTTTGGGGGCCACAGCATGCCACATGTGGGACGTTATAGTTTCCTGGTCAGGGATCAAACCTGCATTCCCTGCATTGGAAGCACAGAGTCTTAACCACTGAACCACCAGGGAAGTCCCTGTTATGTTAGTTTCTGCTGTACAGCAGTGAACCAGTTATACATACACCCACTCTTTTTTAGATTCTTTTCCCATATAAATTATTACAGAGTATTGAGTAGAGTTCCCTGTGCTATTCAGTAGATTGTTAGCTATCTATTTTAGCTATGCTCCTGCTCCTGCTAAGTCGCTTCAGTCGTGTCCAACTCTGTGCGACCCCATAGACGGCAGCCCACTAGGCTCCCCTGTCCCTGGGATTCTCTAGACAAGAACACCGGAGTGGGCTGCCATTTCCTTCTCCAACGCATAAAAGTGAAAAGTGAAAGTGAAGTCACTCAGTCGTGTCCGACTCTTTGCGATCCCGTGGACTGCAGCCTACCAGGCTCCTCCGCCCATGGGATTTTCCAGGCAAGACTGGGTTGCCATTGTCTATGTATATGTCAACCCCAATCATCCAATTTATCCCTCCCCTCTCTTTTCCCTCTTGATAAGAGCCCACCTGCCAGGCACATAAAAATCTGGTGTAATTTCAAGGTAAAGCTGAATGTTTGATGCTGAAGCAGGAGAACAGTATGCAGTTCAACATACAGGTGTAGGTACTAAATGCTGGTATGCACGGTGCTAGCTCGTCAGGTTCGCAAGCAGTTGAAAAGCACTCATTTTCATTGTAACAATCAGTGGAAAATGGATATCTTGAGGGTCTTCTGAATTTAAATCCAGTTTGATTCAACTGAGATATATAAGATTCAATTGAGACATATAAACAGGAAATGGGAGGGAACCTCAAAATCAAGTTTACACATTGGCACATCTGAATCGAACCAAGTTTGGTCAATTCTTTGTGACTGATGCAGAATCCCGGCAGCAGTTTGTTTACACACACAGAGCAAGGAGCCGCCTCTCTGATAAGCAGAGAGACAGGCTCTTTCCGACTTTCTTTCTAGGGAAGCCTTAGGAGGGCAGCACGAGCAGAAGGCACACAGGGATGGGGACCCAATGGCTCCGCCCTCCACACAGCCCAGATCTCACCCCTCACCTTGTGGGCGTCCATGAGGTTCATGACGAGGTCCAGGTCTCCGTGGACAGGCTGGTCTTCAGCCAGCTGCGGCTCGACCTTGTACAGCCAGTCAACCAGGGCCTGCAGGGCGTCCATGAATTGGCCCGAAAACAGCAGGGCCTCCTCCAGCTTGTGCTGCCTGAGACAAGCACATAAGCCTCACTGATTTTAATGATCCTTTTATGAACAGCCCACAGTTCTGGCCATTGAAAGGGAACACTGCTTGAACTCTATCTAGAGACCACTGTGTCAGAACAGTCAGAAATATTATAAAAAGTGACTAAGAGATCTTTAGGTATGTTTAGGTAAACCACTCTTAAAAACGGATTAAGCATAGTACAGGTGACAGTAGAGATGCACTTCCGGGATCTTAAGAGTCCAGCTGCTGTACACATAGACACACCCTACGACCCGAGGTCTTTTTATTTACATTACACCAGTCCAGCAGAGGGTGAGGTTCTGTTAATGACCTAGGGCCAGCAGTTCAACTCCTAACTCTCCATCTAAGACTCTAGGGGGTCTCGTTACCTCTTTGAAACTCAGTCACCTCATCTGAAAAATTGGGAGTACAAATAATATAGAGCTATCATAATGCTTACATAGCATAGTGGGTACAAGTGGATAAAAGTACAACTTTTAGAACTAAATCTCAGCTCTGCCACTTAGCAGCTGAGTGAGCATGGGGGAGTCAAGAAACCTCTTTATGACTGTTTCCTCATCTGTAAAAGGGGGAGGACAGTACCCCCACCTCAGTGGTTGTTATGAGGATGAGTGAATCTCATGGTGGTTCAATGAGATACTTTATCAGAGGCTTTTGTAGAACATTCAACACAAGAGACAATCAGTGAGACAATTACCGGCATTACAAATTGGCGATTTACATATATTCATAGATCTATTAATACTATTGTTGGCTTGATTTTTATAGGCTTCTCTCTTTGTAATACAGTAAGTTTCAAGTTTAAGTAAGATAATTTTAATATATTTTCCTGAGATTAATGCATAATTTGTCACTCAATTAATTGGAAATACCAAGAAGCTACTGTCACTGATGCATTAGCTTCATTATCATTTTTACAGAATCTGGTACCGTCTCCTGGTTACTTTTGGGATAACACAGAGACCCACGAAGGGGACATTCATGCTCACCTCTCCACAGACTTGCCACAAACAGTATCCCATTTGTCTCTGACTTCTCCCAGTAAGTTGTCAAGTTTCTGAGTGTCATCAGGAAGCAAAGTCTTCTCTTTCAGTGCTCTGCCTGTTCTAATTGTGGTATCATATACAGGCTGTTTGCCACCAAGAGTTTTCTGGAACTCCTGTTTTCAGAAAGGAAAAAAAAAATGCTGAAAGTCAGATGACACTGAGTTTTCAGGTGGTAACCAGATACAGTATGAATGTCACTACGTCTTGAACTAAAATTAACAACAGCTTACCCTGAACAAATTCGTAAGGTTTTGTTTGTGCCACACACACCAGATCATGACTTTTTCTAAAAGCCCACAGTTTTAGCTGGCTACTCATCAGTCACTTTGTTTGAACTCTTATTTAAAATAAGCAATTGTCATGGTTAGACACTGTCTACATGCAAAATGGAAGGCTGGCTCTATGATCTTAACTGTTTAACATTAACCAATTAGTTTTCTTTCAGCAAGCTAAAAGTTTTAGCTTTTTCTTTTTTTAACAAGCTACAAACGTCAGTGAATCCCAAGCTCAGGAATGAAGAGCAGTGAGCCAAGGTACCTTATGTTTGGAGAGCTGAAGTTTAATTTTGTCTGGGTCATTGGATATCTCCAGTTCTGAGTCCAGGTGACTTTCCGCATCTTCCAGCCAATCAATCAGCTTTTTCCAAGCTTCATGGAACTGAAATTATTGAAGAATAAGTTATAACAGGAATGGACATGCACACCACACAGCACTTTCATCTGAACTCAACACACGAAGCCCAAGGTTGTTCAGTAAACTGGTATCTTTCTCTTACAACTTACTTGTTTTGCCCGCTTTCTGGCATCATCCAGCGATCGCCCTCTTTCAATAGATCGCTGGACAACCTTCTCCCATCGAGACTGGACGCTAACCAGCAAATTTTTGATCAAAACAACGTCCTGTTTTTGGCTAAGGAACTTTAACTGATTGCCAGTTTGATCCAGCTCAATGATCTGGTCTCGATGAGCATTTACTTCATTAGCAAACACCTGAGGAGAAAATATTGCTGTTTTTAAACTGGAGCTAAGATCAAGGAGCATCATTTTCAATTGGCACTTGTAAAAGCAAGGGGGAATTGTAATGCCATTGTTACCTTATGCTCCTCTATCTGGGAAAGGACAGTGTTTAGAATCAGGCTGGGAGGAGAAGCGATGTTTAAACTCTGCTCTGCTAGAGTGAGCCAGTTGATAAATTCTTGCAGGGAATTCTGGAATTCTGTTGCCAGGTTGAGGGCCTCTTCCAGCTTTGACTAAATTTTCAGGTGCCATGCACACACACAAAAAGACAAGTACAGAATTCAGGAATTATAGCTTCAAGGACAAAGACGTGAATTGTACACCAAATGAAATAACTTCTAAGAAGGAAGCCTCATTTAATCAACCTCCAAACATGCCCTGTTTGCAAAGAAGGGGACATTTTGAATGCTAGTGTCTGAAACTCAGACAACTGTGCCTGGAAAAGGCAAGAGCACAGTTTGCAGCTAAGTTGCTTTCTCTGCCATTCCCCACTTGCCGGGACACTGATCCCCACTTCCTGGGACATTAAAGCACAGGAATAACGCCATTCACGCCATTCAGGGACTGTAAGAGAACAGACCCTTTAGTGGTGACAGCTGCAGGCTCTCCAACCCGCTTGGGGCAAAGTCTCAGTTTCCTTTAATGTCCTTTTTGTGACATAAAAACAACTAAATGAAAAGCACTTCACTGTGATGAAGATGCTCACTGCAATGCTTTCTGTTTAAATATGTTTCAGAAAATATGGCACTTGAAAATGTCTGAGTGTGAAACATGCTTATGCTACAAGCAACAAAGGCAATAAAGGTCAGAATGTTTCAAGTAAAAATGTGACAACATTAGATGTAAATTTTTAGTCATTTTTATCTAAATCAGGATGACAAAAACAGTGCTTCATTCAGGGTGCATGCTATTTCTCCATGAATACATCCCAATTTTAGCCTGCAAGCTCAGAGACTTCCACCCAGAACACCTGGATGATGGCCTTTGCCTCTGGCCCATCTATCAGGTGGGCAAAACAGGATAATGACAGGTTGTTAAAAATGAATATATACAGAATTCTCACAGAAAGAAACACCAGCAACATAATAAAAACGTTCATTACTATTAACTGGCTTATGAATGCTTTTTACCTTCCTCTTGGCATTTTCAGGTTACTTCTGTAACCTAACAAATACTATATGGAGAAGGAAATGGCAACTCACTCCAGTATTCTTGCCTGGGACATTCTATGGACAGAGGAGCCTAGCAGGCTATAGTCCATGAGTCACAAAAGAGTCCCATAGGACTTAGCGGCTAAACAACAAACAAAAGCATTGTAAAACTCAACCCACCCTATTCCTCCAACACCCCTGTTTCCCCTCCTGACCCCTGCTTATCTTTGGGCAATGTCTCCATGGTTTAGCCTGGCTACAGTTAGAGGCCAGACTTTAACTTTTGGAAGCAGGGTGGTCTCTGAAGCCTCTGCAAAAAAAGGCTGGAGGTAGCTGTGGGTTCACCCAGATCCCTCCCCTACCCCTGGCCCAGTCAGAAAATAAGTGCCTGGTGTCTACTGGGGGAGCAGGGCAGTGCTCTGGAGGAGGGCAAACTGAGGCCTGCCTGGACTGGCCACTCCAGCGGCCTAGAGCCTGCACCACCCGGGCAGGGAGGTTCCAGGAGTGCTGCCACCCGTCCCCACTGCTGGATCCAGAGGCAGGGTCGGCACGGCCGCTGAGTGCCCCTTTGCCCTGCGGGAGGGCCTGGCTGCAGCATGCTGCAGAAGGCGGCCTCCCGCCCCGTGCCGTTCCCCTAGAGCAGGCTGGGAGAGAGGGGAGTTGGCTGGGCCAGACTAATTTCCCAGATGATGGGAAGTAACGCCAGTAAAAAACATCAGCTGCCCCCCGCCCCAAACACTACAATGAATGCTACAAAAATGCAGACTCAATATAAAAAAAAAGTAGAAAAACAAAATCTACCTCAATTCTATCAAAGAAATGTTTAGAAGTCAATACACTGCAAGTTCCCAGATGGCAGGAAATCTTTCCACATCACTTTATCTACATAGTCTTTAGCAGAGCTTAAGTTCAGCAATTCTGCAATGTAATGTTCTTGCAAAATCAAAAATGATATCTTTGATAGCTAGCCTTCGTTTGATCAGTTCACCAACTACAGTCGACCCCTCAACAACACAGGTTTAAGGGCATCAATCCTTTGAAAAGTTGAAAATCCACGTGTAACTTTATAGTCAGCCTTCCATATCCATGGTTCTGAATCCAAAGATTAATCAATCAACTAGGGATTGTGTAGTACTGTAGACATATTCAGCGTGGGGGAAAAAAATTCTGCACACCAGTGGACCCGCGTAGCTCAAACCTATGTTGTTCAAGGGTCAAAACTGTATTCCTCGAGGCTACTTGCTCCACTGTTAGGAAAACCCTGTAGAAACTTGCTGATGATGAGTCAGAATCTACCTTGGTTTCTTTAATGAGTTCTACATTCAGTAGGAATTATAAACAAGAGCCCGTCCAAGAATTAGAACATAGCCATATACTCGGGTCCTCTGTCCATTTTTCATGTAACAAAGTTACCAGACCCCCACACTAGAAGGATTCTAGTAAATTAATGCTTCTCTCAAAACGTTAATTTATAATGTGAGTATGTGGTTTCTTTCTTTCTGCCCATTCAAGTTCACGATGACAGAGTTCACGTCTTTACGTTTCCACTGTACACCTAGCACAGTGCCTAGTACAAACAAGCCTGATAACTGTTTGTTCAATGGATGTTCAATGGATTTGGACACATATTTAATGTTTCATTTGCCCAGCACAGAAACTGTGTGCAGAGTGATATCCTAAAACTCTGTATTCATAAAAAATACTGTTTGGGGGAAAATGCCTTGATCTCTGATCACTTTTCTTTTGAAGACAATTTGATTTTTGAGGAAGAGTAGGACAAGGCCATATGATTTATTGTTCGTGAATTTTGGTAACTAGAAATCAAATTCCTTGTGAGGAATTATTCATGATACTCCCTGCGTATCGTTCCTAACCTCCCATTCTCAAGTCACCAACTCCAACAAAACCTATTTTTAAGTAGATGGAATATACAGTCCATCGCTGAGCAGTGCCTTAACTGGTAGATGCAGAAAAGGGACGCAGTATTATAAATATTATAAAAGCAAGTATCAGCAGAAACTAGTAGCATCAACGCAACTTGACATGGATGGAAAATAGAAATGTAAAGGCAGAAAAGATGGCTTGATTAGCACAAAGCCAATTCTGAGGATATCAGTTCTGCTCGCCTGTCACAATGCAATTGGGTGTTAAAGAACCCTCCATAGAAACTAGCTAACAACTGCATGCAATCATTAAGAAAACTCCTTAAACAGTCACCAGACTGAACTTTGTGGTGATACCTTTCTCTCTTCCATCTTACTGCTGACCACATGCCACTTTTGTTCCAAGAGTGCCACGCTCTGTTCTGTCTTTGAACCGGATCCTGAGTCATCACGGCTGAGAAGCATTAGCCTGCCCTTGTCAAGCAGCTGATTGTAAGTCTCTTCCTTGGCTTTGAGCTGGGAATAGAGTTCCTATAAGAAAGAGCAAGAAAGAGGTCAGTAATGCCAATTTCTTCAAAGACACCCATACACAGATGTATGAGCATAGTTTGGAAAAGCTGAGGAAGGTCTCATTTGGATTAAAATCCTTCCTTTTAGATTCAACTGATGAACAATTAGGGAGTGAAACCCACCATTCTTCCTTAACATAAAGATAATTTTGTCACCAACAGAATTTTTTAAGGACCAGTGACACAAAAATGGACCCCAATAATTTATTTCTCCTTTTCCTGAGGGATTTGCCTAGAAATTACATTGCCTTTTGTTCTCGGACACTTTCTTAAAACACTGTCAGTTTCTATTGGATTTCCCTAAACCGTCCCCTACTAAGACGTCTTTTTCTTTTCTTTCCCCTGCTTTTTTTTTTCATTTTTTTGGCTGTGCTGCATGGGCAAGCAGGATCTTAGTTCCCCAACCACGGATTGAACCTGTGGCCCCTACAGTGGAAGTGTGGAGTCTTAACCACTGGACCACCAGGGAAGCCCCAGTAGTCTTTTTCTTAAATACCACCATGTCTGTGTTAGGTATTTGTCTTCTTGATGCTTTCACTTTCAAATCAATATTGTATCAGACAATCTGATTAACTTGAAATTTGCCAGCTCACCAGGGTATTTCTTGCCAATTCTTCCCCGTTGCTACTGCTGCCTATCATAGGATGTTAGAAACCTGTATATACGCAGCAGCCCCCCAGCACTATTTTATCAGTAAAAGTGTACTACTCGGTAGACTCCCAGATGCACGTCTCTGTGACTTCATAAAGGAGCTACTGAATATGGGATGCCTGTGATCAACTTCAAGAAATCTATTACCATGTGTGTATCAAGTTGTTCCCTGGCTGTTTCAGGAAGTCCTCCTGTGGGCTTCGATGCAGAAAGCTGGGTCTCCATTCTAGTCAGATCCAAGAGGAAATCTTCAATTTCACTATGGAAACCCTGGGCCTTTTGAGAAAAGACATCAGAAAGGTCAGCAGTCAATTCTAGTTTCCAAAGTAAACTCTCTAAATGATCACACAAGTAATTTTTAAGGGAGGCATTGGGTGCTGCTCTCAGGCAGGGTTGCTCTGTTGCTGGATGAGCACAGGGCCAACATATTTTTACAACTCAGCAGAATCCTTCAGGCCTCGCTGTAACACAGAGATGTCTGATACAACCTGATGAACTGACTAAGGTACTGCTGAATTTGGATATGGAGGGACCTGACTTGATCCAAGAAATAGCCTGATCTGTGAACAAGGTTTGTCACAGCAACGATCTCCTAACTTTGAGTAGGAGATGGAGAGGCACTGGACCATAAACTAATCCAAAAAGAATGACCCAATTAAAAGCTGTTCTTTCCAGACAAGTCTAGCACAGAATTGACCTTCCTCTCAAGGCAGACGGTTCTACACCAAACTGCTTTCCTTTCGTTGACTGAGATGCACTTTCTTCCAAATGTCATGTGCACAGCTCCACGGGGCACTGACGGAGCTGGTTAGTGGATGGAGCGTGTACCTGCTGCAGAGTCGACTGAAGCTGCTGCTCCCTCTCCTCTGTCTTTTGTAACACTGACTCCCAGCACTGGTTCATGGTTTCCAAACGGCTCCTTAAGCTGCTGGCATCGTCTCCAGCACTAGACTCAAGAAGCTCATTGCCAGCTTTGTTGACTGTTTCCACTGTGGCTTGATGGGCCAGAACATCATTTTTTAGAACCTAAAAAATGTTGAACAACATAATTTATCTCTACAGGTATCATTAAGCCTGGCTTTCTAAGGTATGCACAACACCAAAAAGCTTCTGGTGGCAGTACCCGATCTCAAACCAATAGGCTTAGAGATAAAAAACGACAATACTTACATGGTGCTTTGCGAGCTCAACTTCAATGACTTTTGGGTCTCCACTTACTGGTCTCTGAGCGTCCAGCAACTCCTCAGTGTGAGTCAGCCAGCTCATTAGTTCCTCTAAGGCATGTTGGAACTGGCCAAGGGCCAAGAGAGCACCTTCCAGCTTATGCTACTCAGAAAATGATACGAAGGGAAGGTTTGTTAGGAAATTAGGTAGCAGTAAACAGTGGTCCACGTGACGCGCTCTGCCATCTGCCTTACCTGTCTGTGAGCAATTTTCTCACCCAGGTTCTCCCAGAGGTGTTTGAGTTCTGTCAGGGGTTCTCGGATAATATCTCTGTCCGTTTCGTCAGTAGCTTTCTTTAACATTAGTTCACCCTGGTGATTGAGCTTCTCCATCTCAATTTGCTGTTGGTAAACTTCCACTTTGAACTCCTACCAAAGACATACTAAATGTTAACAGCACAACAAGTCTTTAAAAGCTAAAATGGGACTTCTCTGGTGGCCCGGGGGTTAAGAGTCCGCCTGCCAGTGCAGGGGACATGTGTTTGATCCCTGGTGTGAGAAGATTCCACATGCTACAGGGCAGGTAAGCCTGTGCACCACTAAAAACTGAAGTCTGTGCTCCACAACAAGAGAAGCCACGATGAGAAGCTGCACACTGCAGCTGGACTGTAGCCAGCCCCCACTCACCGCAACTGGAGAAAGACGGCGCACAGCAACGAAGACTGAGCACAGCCGAGAACAAGACAACTTGCCACCCAACCAAAACAGACAAAACCAAAAGAGAAGCAATCCTCCTTCAAAAACCGTTCCCAGGTACAAACCTTCATTTCATTTAACTGATCTTTAACAGTGTTGAGGTCGGTGCCGACAGGGGGCATTGTGCAGAGTTTAATCACAGTGTTATCTAGCCAGTCAAACATAGCCTAAAATAAAAAAAAAATACAAATAAGCAGTCAAAAAACAAAAATAAGACAAATCACGAGACAATTAGCATCATCTCTGCTAAACAGAGTTAAATCAAAGTACCTTATGCTGTTTGTGCACTGAAGTTGGGGAAAGAGATAGAGATAATGATCTTTACTTCAGTAATATGGAGACTTAAGAATGAAGCCAACATGACTGGAATAATGTCCAAAATAAACTACAATTTGGAAAAGCTAAATATGAAAAAATAAATAAATAAAACACCAACGTCTCACAGCCAGCTAGCAAGCCCACGATGTGCCACAGCTATCGTGCCACACTGTGCTTCAGGACAACCTGGGTTTGGAATTTCTAACAAGCAATGACTTTGACAGCAAGGCCAGCTTCACTCTATAGCCTCCACGAGGATAAATTATATGATAAGCATGCAAAGAAAAGCATGGTAAAAAGCCTAAGCTTCTGATGTCAGAACTTTCCTCATTAGAAGTGGGAAACCAGCTAGAAATACAGCGCGAGCACCTCTGGTTTGAGAATGCTGCAGTCCGGGGAAGGTGACCCACTCACAATGGACAGAGAAACGACAGCACCTGTGTTTCCGCAGTGGTCACCCTCGGCCTCTCACCTGAAGAGTGTCCTGGTACTGCACAGCAGCTTGCATGGCATCCTCAAGCTTTTCCAGCCTCTCTCTCCATGTTTTGTTTAAGTTCTCCCAGGCATTGTTCATCTAGGGGAAAAACAGTCAATCAGATTCCCCAATTCACCCCACGCTTGGTGTGAGTCCGCTCATGTTTCACCTGAACCCCCTGTCCACTTCTCCACACCTCATCAATGCTCTTCTTCACTTCCGGCTTCTCAGTTTCTCCGCAGGCAAAAATCAAATCTGCTCCAAGGATTCGAATAAACTCCAATTCCTCATGCAGACCATCTGTCTCTTCCTTAATAGTCTACATGAAAATGAACAGAACATTAGCTAAAACAGAAAGAGGAACAGAACTTCCCAAACTTTGCAAATGTAATTTATACCCCATCAAGAGCAGATGCCACACAGAATGATCAATTTCATTAAAGTCTTTCAGTGTTCTCAACATTTCACTCACCTAAATAGTGGAGCTTCACAGTCTGGTTATTTTTCTAATACATACATCAAATATGTTTTTAAATATTAACATTAAATATATAAAATAATTTGAGAAAGGCGCAATGAGCGTCAATAATTTTAGCAAAGGTCTGCAGAGATTATAATCTATAACCAGAAGTCTATAACGGAGAAGGATATCAACAAGGATAAAATAAGAGTATAAGTCACAAATTTAAGAGCTGGGAGATGTGCAAAATAGGAATACTAGACTATATAGTCCTGAAGAAAGTCAGTTCTGTGCCAGATTCTAAAAATTGGTTCGTGGATTGTCAATGACAGAGGTGAGGAGGTGGAAAACGGCCGACATAAAAGAGACATAAGAGAAAGAATACAGAATATCAAGACTATCTTGGCTTGTCCTAAATGGACAAGATGAGGTAAGAAATGCATTTAATAAAAACTAAGCTCCACCCAAATACTAAACAAAGGTATGTCAAAGTATGGATGGTAAGTCCAGAGTTTATTTTCTTTTCTATTTCCTATTTTTCAACATTAATCGAGAAATAAGGTACACCAAAGTGAGGACTAAATTCAGAAATGAAAGCAAACCCAGATTTTTGAAGCACATTCTAATAATTTGAATTGTTAAGTTTAAAACTGATGACAGAGCTTTTGTGTGACGGATCTGCTGTGTATCACAACGGGTGACTGCATGTACCTACACAAGTGGTAAAGCCTGTACACTAAAAAAAGAAATTTACTATAATGAGCCCCACACCCCAAGTATAAAGGCATACTATTAAACTTAAAAAAAAAAAAAAGAAAAAAACAAAAACAACTTTTAAGGCACTCAGCCCGGCTAAGCAGCTAACACAACATACTTGGCTAACGCGCTTTCCTGGAAGAGGTTTTGTTTTCTTACCTCGGCAGCTTCAACCTGTTGCTTGATGATGGATGGGTCAATGCCAGGGCTTTCCAAGTCATGCACGATGTCCTGGGTATCTTTGATAGTGGTGAGGAGGGCTGCCATGTCATACCAGAACTTCTCTGCTAGCTCAAGGACATCGAGGAATTTAATCTCTCGCTCTTCTGCCCGAGCTTTGATGTCCTCCCAGAAGAACACCATTTGATCCAACTTGTCCTGGATCTCTGAGAGGGGATAGGAGAGTGAGCAAGACTTCTCTAAGGGCTGCGATCAGCCTCATCAGATATTAGATCTAATCCTCGTACTTTCACTGAAATGATACTTTAAAAGGCTCTAAAAATACATTACTGAAAGAGAATTTCCTATCTTAGCTTTATTATTTCCATATTCTCATTTTCCACTTGTGTTGGCCTCCCACATAAAGAGATCACAGAGGTAATGTGGAAATGAGTTCTCTGTTAAAAAAGTATTGCTAAGACACTTATAAAGGGGCTTGGATGAAAACTCTATTTCTAGTATTCTGTGTGGAACCTGGTATGTTTCCCATGGAAATTGTATAAAAAGGTAGCTATGTTCTTCCCACTATTGGTACAGCTGTTTCCTCATATTAAGTGGGTAAAGGAGCACTTGTTTCCTGGCCTGGGAATCTAACTACCAATTGTAATCTTGTTTCAAAGGAGAGACGTGTTCTGAATTCTAAATGATTTGTAGAATACTCATTACTTGGGTACTGTCTTTGCATTCAATGAAATACATCTGGTGGGATGCTGGAGGTAACCACAGCTTAGAATTTAAGATTTTTTAAAACAAATTATTAATCAAGCACCTTTTGCAGCCAGATCCTTGTCAGCTCCTTGAGATCGCCCAATGAGTTCTTCTCCACGGCGCTTCAGGGCCTCGAAGGATGGCTGCAGTTTTTCCAGCTCCACGGTGGCACTCTTGTTCTCGCTGATGCACTCTCTGATCTTGTCCACTTCAGCAGGAATCAGCGGTGGCATTCGCAGGCGAGAGGAAAGACTCTCCAGAGTTTCCAACATGGGCTCAATTTTATCATGGAACTAAACAAATATTGGACCATTAGCCATCACAGCAGTACTGCATCACACTTCTGGGGTAAACGTTAGGGATTAAAGCCAGTGTAAATATTTACTCCTGTTTAGGATAAAACCTGTGCTCAAACTAGCCCTAGGACTGTCAAGTGTTGGCTGTGGCTAAGAAACCATTTTGGGTACAGTACACTAGAGCTGGACCATCAGAAAAGTATTTGATGACTCAAAAAGCTATTACTTCATATACCAAAAATCAACTCACATTGTTAACGGTGCTACAATAGTTTCCCTATTCCAACTAATGTGATGAAAAAGGGACAAGACTATGGAACCAGTGAGAGTCAGTGTGTCAACATCTCAGATGACAGCTGCATGCAACAGATTAGACCAACAAGTTAGATGCCCTCCACCAACTGTGTAAATGGATGGGGAACTCAATATGCTACATGACTTGGAGTTTAAAAGTACCATGGCATGCAATTCAACAACCCACCGGATGTAATAGTGAGAAAGGAAAATGTTGGCATGATGAAAGATAATTGGGGAAGGTCAAATCTAACCTTATTCCAAGAGAACAACTACTCTTCCCACTTTTCTATATGTTTTATAACATATCTATAATTGTAAAGTTGTGATTTATAATATGAAGCAGAGAGGGGAGAAAAGGGAGCAAAATAGATAAGCCTGCCCCCTAAAGCCAACTCTGGATTCATTAACTAGAATAAGGCTCACCAACTGTTAAATGTCATATAGGAAATAACAAGGTAAACAAAATCCCTTCCCATCACTCCTTCACTTATAGGTTATGCCCCAAATGAAACTGGTACAATAGACTGCATTAGTAAAATTTATACCACTAAAGTTAAGGCAAGTTTCCTTGTAAATAACCCTCTCAATTCTCAGCTTCATAAGAACACCCTAATCCCAATGGGGGTGGGTACCTTACCTCTGTAATCTGTAATGGTGGGCGCAGTCAACACAACAATGAAATGTGACGATGTGGGGAAGACAGGAGCAGGCAGCAACAACACAAAGTAACACATTCCACAATGTGAGTGAGAGATGGGACGGAAGGTGGGGGAGAAACTTGAGTAAGTACAAATATTAACCAAGAATATTGACTAAACATAGGAATAAATTACCCAGACATAACAGTAATATATTAGTTGAAAAGTATGTAGTTACATGCTTTAAACTCCACTGCTGGTGGCTTGTTTCTCCTTGGCTCTAACTTCTCCCTAGTCAAGTATCTTTCTCTGAACGAGGAGCAAGCTGGTGGCCTCTTGAGTAGGAAAATGAACGTGCTGTCTACATCTTGAAAGCAACAGGTCCAATAGCAATCTGACTTCACTTGAGGTATTTGTTGCTTCAAGATGAATTTACCCAAAATCACCTCTGTTAAAGGATCACCACGATATCAAGTTTTCAAGAAAACCATACAGACAATTGATACACCAGCCAAGATGCATTTCACCCTCCTCCTAGTTGTCAGTGTAACCAATGCTTCCTGGGATAAAAATGCAAATGGGCAAAGGCTCCCAGTCTCTTGATAATGTATCACCAGCATACATGGTCTGGACATTCCTGGGCATAGGGACATACTGATACAGAGCCTCCTGCTTAGACTAAAGGACAGCTGAAGGTTATATGAGTTTAAGACACAGACATACCTGAGCCGACTGGGAAATAGCCTCGTCCAGAGCCAGGGCCCGCTGGCGCACCTCCTCTTTTATTTGGGCATATGTGTTTTCTGCTTTCTGGTATTTTTCTTCCACCATTTGCCCCTCTTCAGGGTTTAGCTCCTTCAGTTGAGGGCCTATCTTTAGCAGTTTATCAATATGAGGTTTGTGTTCAGCAATGGATTCCCTCAGTTGCTATGTAAAAAAACATGGATTAAAATAAAGTGAGTCTTTTTATACCAGTTTGTTTGTTTAAATACTGTGATCAGAGCTCATACCAATGGAACAAACTAAATCGCTAAAATCCAGCAAGTCCCAACATCTCACCATTTATGGAGGGGGCGAAATCTAAGTCTTAGGGCACTGACTCTAATACCCTTGATTTTTAAAAGCCAGTTCAGATATTCCGCCACCCAAGAAGCTTCCCAGAGACAGCCTCCCTCACTCTTGCCCTCAAAACAAAAGTATCTCACTGCCTTCTGCACTTATAAGTACTTCTCTGTATTTCACTGCAGTCTCAAAGATTTAATGTCCGTCTCCCTGTGCGGACTGGGAGACACTAAACAGGACAAACTACAAATAATATTTCTGGGAATCCAACTGCTCCTTGACTCTACGGCTGGCTACTTCCAGTTCAATCTCCCTGTTATAGGAATACAGAGATAGGAGTAAGCACAAGCCATATACAAATAAAATAAACATTAAAAAACCATCTTTGATGGTAATACCATCAGCTGAAGTGTCTACAAATTTTCCTTTCATCTTAAGTCTCTGCAGCAAATTGCTTTCTGACATTCCTGAGTTGGGGCTCTCACTCCAGCTGGGGCCTAACCACAAGGAAAAAGGCCACCCAACCACACCCAAGTCTGAGAACACTCTGTTGATGCTGGAAAGATTTTAAGTTTCCTTGATTTTCATGTGGTGCTTTGTTTACTTCTGTAATACTCACATTCCTGACATCTCCATAATCTCATTCTTTAACTGATTCACATTAAAGAACAAAGGAAATATTTCAGATATGTATTTTTACTATGCAAAGAAATTCTAATGGGTTAAGAATTAACTTCAAAACAGACTTACACTTGTTAGGTACTCATAAACAGGCTGTTTCTCAAACTGTGCAGACCATCTCCAGTTGTGCAATTAAATAAAACTCGGCATGCTCCTTACCCTCATCTCCTCTTGCTGCTGCCTGAGCTGCTCATGATCAATAGCTGGAGGAGGCAACTGTGCTATGAGAGCCCGAGTCTCCTCAATCCAGGGGCTGAGTTCCTCATAAGTTTCCCAAAACTGGTTCACCAAGACCTGTGCCCGCTCCAGGCGTGCGTAACGCTCTGAATTGAGCAGACTAATGGCTTCGTATTGCTGTATCAGAGACTCTGTCTTTTCCTATGGACAACAAAAAGAAGTGTAAATGTTACTACCATGATGAATCCTTCTTTAAATAAAAAATGTAAGTAGATATACACTAAAAAGTATAAAGGAATATACACTACAATGCAAAAAAAAAAAAAAAATCAATTAATCCAGTAAGATTACAAGTGATTTTTATATTCTTTATACTTAACTGAATTTTTGAATTTTCCTATCACACATATGCATTATTTCTATAATTTTTAAAACATGAAAGTAGCTTTGCCAACAGTAAAATAGCACAAGCACAACACAGCAAAAACAGCCCGTCAGTAAGTACCTGTCACAACTTTAGATCCAGCATTATTGCAATAGGTCGGTTTGACTGTATCAGGGGCTACGGTGGGGATTCGCTCATCAACTTTCATCTGTCTTTTCTTCTCTGATAAGAGTGTCTACAAACCCGCTATTTATACTTTACACGTTTAGGATGAGCAGGTCAATTTATGAAGATTTCTGAGGAAATAGTAGTTACCCATGCCCTTTACAAAAAAGGCTTCCTTTGTGACTCAGCTGGTAAAGAATCCACCTGTAATGTGGGAGACCTGGGTTCGATCCCTGGAGAGTGGAAATGCTACCCACTCTGGTATTCTGGCCTGGAGAATTCCATGGACTGTTTCGTCCACGGGGTCACAAAGAGTCGGACGTGACTCAGCGACTTTCAATTTATAAGCAAAACAAAACTGGTGTACAAATGGACTCTGTTGGCCAATTCTTTTACAAATGGGTAACGATTTTTTTAAGAAGGATCTAAGGCAATGGCACCCCACTCCAGTACTCTTGCCTGGAAAATCCCATGGACGGAGGAACCTGGTAGGCTGCTGTCCATGGGGTCGCTAGGAGTCGGGTACAGGCCTGAGCAGCTTCACTTTGAGTTTTCACTTTCATGCATTGGAGAAGGAAATGGCAACCCACTCCAGTGTTCTTGCCTGGAGAATCCCAGGGACGGGGGAGCCTGGTGGGCTGCCATCTCTGGGGTCACACAGGGTCAGACATGACTGAAGCGACTTAGCAGCAGCAGCAGCAAGGTCCGTCTAGTCAAGGCTATGGTTTTTCCAATGGTCATGTATGATGTGAGAGTTGGACTGTGAACAAAGCTGAGCGCCGAAGAATTGATGCTTTTGAACTGTGGTGTTGGAGAAGACTCTTGAGAGTCCCTTGGACTGCAAGGAGATCCAACTACTCCATCCTAAAGGAGATCAGTCCTGGGTGTTCATTGGAAGGACTGATGCTGAAGCTAAAACTCCAGTATTTTGGCTACCTCATGTGAAGAGCTGACTCATTGGAAAAGACTCTGATGCTGGGAGGGATTGGGGGCAGGAGGAGAAGGGGATGAGAGAGGATGAGATGGCCAGATGGCATCACCAACTTGACGGACATGAGTTTGAGTGAACTCTGGGAGATGGTGATGGACAGGGAGGCCTGGTGTGCTGTGATTCATGGGGTTGCAAAGAGTTGGACATGACTGAGAGACTGAACTGAACTGAATTGAAAGCAGGAATTAATATCTGGATCTGGTTCTGAAAAATCTATCTACCTGGAAACATAACTCCTTACAGACTGAGGACAAGGAGCAATTCCTCTGTTATTAAGAACATGGATTTGCAATGCATTTCACATCATACATACAGTACGGCTATTTAGACATTTGTGAACATAGGGTGAGGAGTCTGAATTCCCTAGGACATCATCTTGGACTTAAATATCACTACAGTCGGACACGACTGAGCGACTTCACTTTCACTTTTTTCTTTCATGCATTGGAGAAGGAAATGGCAACCCACTCCAGTATTCTTGCCTGGAGAATCCCAGGGACGGGGGAGCCTGGTGGGCTGCCGTCTATGGGGTCACACAGAGTCAGACACGACTGAAGTGACTTAGCATAGCATAGCATAGCATCAGTAATAGAGAGGAAAAAAAAAACCCTTCTTAAACTATCATTTCACAATTGTACTTCCAAATCACCATGAGCAAGATAATATGGTGAATAAATACATGTAGTTTACCTGCAGTACGGCTTTTTGCTCCTCCCCACATGTGCCAAAGATTTCACCACGATGACTGAAGAGTTCATCCATGGAATCTTTGTGTCGAATGATGTCAATGGAGAAAGCCTTTGAAAAGTAAACCATTGTTAAGTAACACAAGGACCCTGAGCCTGAGTTAGTGAAAAGTCAGACATACTCTTATGGAAAATCCGTTGCTTTAATAAAGTCACATTAAAAATTGTTCTTAAGAAGTTTGACACTTTGTCTATCCACCAATGCTTATTTTTCAGTAGCTTACAAAAATATCTTCCGCCCTGAAAACCCACATAGAAAATTGCTAACTATTCTTTCCTGGATTAACAGACCTATTTCTCCCTTTTCACAAAGCGAAAAATCCCTTCTTCATCCTAACCAAATATTTATAAAATTAAGTCTCTATCCACCATCATGACTCTAAATCATTCTACTTGACTTGGAATAGCCAGAAACTCTGTGCCAGTCACTTTAAGTGATTGAGGATTCTTCTCGCTCAGAACAAAGTGACTGTGCCAGTGACTTACCTTCTGAACCTGCAGCTGAGCTGTGGTCTGGTCCTGTTCCAGGCGAATTGGACCTAGGGCCATCAGTTTCCGTTTTGTTTCAGCAACCCAAGCTAGCTCTGCATCAGCAGCTTGCTCATACTGACAGACATATTGAAGAAAAATGGATACATTACAGCCAGTGTCTTCCTTCTAAGAATTCTAACTTATTCAACACAGAAAGGCCTAGATTTTTCAGTAATGCGGTTTACATCTCACAAAGTAAAGCCCAAATTGGTGAGAACTTCATAAAAGTCACAAATCCAAGATGCAGACAATTTAGCATTGATTATATTTCAACAAACATGAGTCGATCCTATTCCAACGTCTTTGGAAAGACATTACAGAACCCAGTCAATGGTTCCATAGCTAGAAATAACAATGGAAACTAAGACTCTTCAAAAGAAATACACTTTCTAATGAGAGTACTTTTATGAGACTGTGCTCTCTTTCTGCCAATCTTTTTTCCTGTCCACACACGAAACAGCAGTAGTAGTATGTTTAAATACAAACTTCACATGGCAGCAGAGGCTGAGCTGAGTTAACTTGGACGTACTCGCTTAGTGAAGAAGTGTAAGACCCCAGAAGAACAGCAAACCTTTAAATGGAACGCAATAAGCAATGACGTGTCATACGCAATGACATCAACAACAAGGGAACATGTTCTGTGCGGCCACTGTTTAATAAGGGCCCCTCAACCTTTTGTCTTCCTTATCAATGTTGCCCAATTATACTAATACTTAAAGAGAAGTTCCCAAGTGTGATAAATCTCATACTGAAATATCTGGCCAAGATTTGGAATCAAAACAAACTTCTGTGGGGTTCAGAAAGCATCTACTTATCACCATGAACCCAAGGGGTCATGTTATATTTTGTACCATGGCACATTAATAGGTGCATATCCACCTACAAAGAAAAACAACTTTTCCCAGAAAGCAGGAAGGACAAATGATTGAGGGAAACATGACACCTGTGTTTACGGAGAGGGTTCTATTTTGGATGGCTCTGCTATTTTGGTTAGCATATTTGATAGTAATTATAGTTCTGGGTTCTGTCCCCTCTTCCATCTAATGCTGAAACAGTTGATTATGTCAAACTAAGACTGATGCATTTAGACCTTTTCGATCTAGATATTATCTACCCTCATCACTATCTGCCTCTAAGCAGGGCATCAGCAAGGAAAGGGCCCCCACACTCTCTTTTCCAAGTTCTTTTCTCCTCAAAGGGGTCACGTATCTTCAGTCAAACCTAGATCCACCCTCACATAACTTCCTACCACTGAGATAATTTGCTGCATCAGATTTAGCTTGATCTCATTTATTCCTATTCCTGAAACTGTATGTATGTGGGTCATAGTTTTGTACTTCCCATATATGTATCCCTGCTGCCTAAAATATTAATGCAGGGGTGTTTATAAAGATTACCTGTTGTGATCTCTGAATAGCAGCATCAATTTCATCCACCCTTTGTCCAACAGTGTCACTGACCAGCTTGTACTGTTCGTTGGCGTCGGACACGAGTTTATCCAGCCCTTCTCTGGCTCTCCAGGGCACCAGCTCTAAGAGAGCACGGCTCACCTCATTCACTGTGTCCAACACCAGCCTGTGCTCCATGACCTCCTTCTTTAGTTCCTAAAGAGGGAAAAAAGTTTTCAGGCCATCTCTTGCTAAATTAAGCACATTAGCAGCTGTGCTGGGTGGAAAATGCTCTCTCTACCACACATCCCAGCAGGGCTCTGACCTCCTTCCTTCACTTATTTTTTTTCTTGTCTCAGATTTTTCAGTCACTCCACAGCCTGACTTTAGGCTCAGCTGCTTAGAACTGTCAGCAAGACTTTTTAGGCCAGACTGTCTCTGGGTAACATGAATGGTATTTCTTGTATTTTTTCTCCTTACTTCAATAGAAATGATAAATAATGCTTTAATCATAGGCATTCATTTACCTCAACAAATGCACTGTATTTCTGTGCATCTAGAACTGCACAAGGTCCTGCAGGAGAATTAGAGGTGACTATGAGGTACTCTTTTAGAGAGTGAACTATGACAGTAAGTTCTAAAATGTTCCATATGAAGCAAGCTTCCTAGGGTGTTCAGATCCAATCTTTTTCTTCTTCAGACCATGATAAATGCTCTTATATAGGCCTGTCCTAACTTATTTTCCACGAATAAACAGAAAACAAAGCAGACAGAAATTTTTGGTTTAGATTTCAGGTAAAGATAGATGGTGTAAAACTCAAGAATTTGAACTTCAGGATTCTAAGAGAAAAATTCTTTCCCTTTACAGTGTGGGATGTCAGCTCACCTTCTGTCTCTGCTGAAACTGGGGTATTTGTTCCCCTGTGGGGGACTGTCCTCCGCTGGCTGCCAGCTCCTCCTCTACCTCCCTCAGCCACCCGGTCAGTTCCTCATATGTGGACTGGAACTTGGTGGCCAGCTGCCGGGCTTGCTCTAAGGTTCTGAGAGCCTTGGAGCTAGTGACTGTGATGTCTGCATAGCGAGTCTTTATGCCATCCAGCTTCTCTTGAATGAGCAATACCTCTTCACCTGTGGGAGACAGCACACAGTTTATTCATGTCTAATAGGCTACAAGGGAGCCCTTTTAACTTCTCTTTATTCAAGTCAGAGCTTAACTTTTATGGATACTCTCTCCCTATGGCAGGGATTTCACCTAGCGTCCCACACCAAGGGAAGTGGGAAAGAAACCTTCAATCAATAAAAGAAATGACTTCTGAGATTATTAGGATCTGAGTTTGACTGCAGGTTTTTCTAGACACTTTCAGCATCTTTCAGTAAATGCTGGTATTCAACATATTGGAGGGCAGGGAGAGTTTTCATCTATAACCAGATCTAAGATAATACAGCATTTCAATGAAAGATTTAGCAGGAAATAGAAACCCAAGCCCCAGTCGCCAGGAAGCACACGGTAATATAATCAGTGAGTATTAAGCCCCTCCCATCTACAAAGAGAAGTGGCCGGTGCAGAGTGCTGATTAAGGTCTGTATGACCAGGCGCTAAGACATGCACTTTTCAAAGTACCTGTGGTTTGTTTCAGAAGAGCCTGACCGTTTTTAATAGCTTGATCTACATTCTTCTTTCTATTAACAATTTCTTCATTTAAAGCCTGAAAGGAAAGAACACCATTAATCCTAAAACTATGACACAACAAAGTGGAAGAAATGTGAGCCCCTTAAGAGACCAAATTTAAAGTAAGGAGATGAATATCAGTTTAAACACGAGATATTCGATTCCTTCGTTTTCTCTTTGGTTACCCCTTTAATTACTCAAAGCAATGAAATCAGATACTTATAGGCAAGCAAGCCTTCCTTTGATGAGAAGAGATTTAGGACTTAATCCACTTTACTAACCTATTGGTACCAAACCTGAACCCAAGAAAGGTAGAAGCAGAATTCAGCCAAAATGTCTACCATGTCCAAAACAAAGGATAAGGCATAGAGTTCAAGAAAAGATAATCAGCAAGAACAGGCCAACTTAAATCAGAATCCTAGTTAAAAACTCTCAATATCTGAAGAGCACTGACTTCTGAAGTCAATGAAGTAGAAGAATCTAAGATCATTACTAACAAACAAAACAAAAAAAATCGCTTTGCTGATTTTACCATTTCCAAAGAAATTCCATAAAAACAAAACAAAAAGGGCAAATTGTTCTTTCTACTAAGATGACCCAGAATTCCTGCACTTCGAGCATATAAATTCTAGAAACATTTAAAAAGTTACCACTATATGATCAAATGTTGAGTACTGTTAAGTAATCTGGTTTTCTTAAAGTTTTGGGCATCCCTGGTGGCTCAGATGGTAAAGAATCTGCCTGCAATGCAGGAGACCTGGGTTTGATCCCTGGGTCACGAAGATCCCTTGGAGGAGGAAATGGCAACCCACTCTAGTATTCTTGCCTAGAGAATTCTATCGACAAGAGGAGTCTGGCAGGCTACAGTCCATGGGGTTGCAGAGGGTTGGACATGACTGAGTGACTGACACTTCGTTAAAGTACATACTCCTCCGCATAACTGCTCAAGTGGAGCTGAATGATACATTCCTGAGTGATGTAAAACATGAGTTGGAACTGAGATGGCCCCTGATTACACTCTGGATCACCTTCTAGAATTAATGATTCAGTTTGTTAAGTATAAGTATTTCCATGGACTTATCAAAAAATAGATTAGTCCTTAGCAACAAGTCTGTAACTAAGTACTTGTGCATAAAATAAATTTGAAATGTTTGGAATTGAAAACAAAAAAAGGGGGGGGAGAGAGAGAAAGAAATGAAGACAAACATGAATTAAAATGACAAAATAACTTAGTAACATAACCAATAAGAATGGAAAGCATGAATACCAGGTGGTCAGCATGCTGCTTCTCCAGGACATCCTGTCTGTAATCCTTTACGAACACTGAACTGAGCTTGTCCTCAACCTCAGCCAGCCAGTTGAGCACCTCCACCTCATCCTCCCCGAAAAGCCTAGCATTAGACAGTGCTTGTTCAAGCAGGGCTGCTTTCCGGCCGCACCGGTCTTGAATCTCACTGAATCGGGCCTGCAACGAGTCTAGCCTTTCTGACAGCACACCCTGCTCTGCGGGACTTGTCAGGGAGGAGAGGGACTGCCCAACTGTGACTGCCTGGTGCACATCTGCTGCATGGCTTTCTATTTCCTCCTCCAGAGCCTGGAAATCCAGATGGAAAAAATGAATAACAGAAACAAAATAAATGAAAAGTAAACATGAGACAATGAATCACAAATGATATAATAAATTAAACAATAATATATAAGTTTACCTACGGAAGGGTAAAAATAACATAAAAACAGAACAAAAAGCTGTTTTTTCTGAGGGTAGCCTATACGTCCAATTCTATTTTTACTTGAAGAATGTGACTAGTCCAATTAATAAGTGGACCATATTTTAAGTGAAACTTATTTTTTAAAAAAGGCAAAAATACATCTTTTAGAATGCTGCAGGAAGTTTTCTAGGATTTCTGATTCCAGTTTTGTGTTTTCATTTACCACAACTACTTCATACCTTGTGCCGAATGATCTGCTGCTGTATTTTAGCAGTCTGGGTGCCAACAGGTTCTGAGTTGGCGAGCTTTTTCTCTGTGACAGATAAGAAGTCAGAAATAGGCTCAGCTGTCTCATGGAATTGTTTGGCCAGAACCAGGATATCTTCCAGCTGTTTCTGCCTACACGAATATATAGAACAAGCTGCTCAGGCAAAAAGTCACATTAAAACTGTTAACAGTACTATATTCAGTAAAAGACCAATCTTAACCAGGCACATTTGAAATATCAATAGCAAACAGAACACACAAAAAACAGCACTTTGCTGTTTTAGAAGCTTGCAGTACAGTATTTAGGTTCTGTCATGACCTTGTAAGGTAGGCAAACATTATGCCACTATTATAAAAAGAGAAAACCAAGCCTGAAGGCTTAAAGAAAGATCTGTCCAGATTGCCCACAGGGTAGCAATGGTACAGTGAGAATTAGAATCAGACCTTCTACTCTTTCTCCTGTAGGATGTAGCATGTCCATCCTCTGTACATGTGACCAAAATAATGTTTAAAGGAGTAGAAAATCGATCAGTCTTCATTTCTCTTTTCCCTGTCACTGCTACCTTCACTTATGATGAACAGAAAAGACAGCATTTGAAGAGCACAAGTAGACCAAGCTATGAACAAGAACTTCCTTCCTATCGCCCCTGAATCAGTCAGGCTTCTAGTAATTTCAAGCCTCAGACCATAACTTTGAATTCTGATTTAAGGCAAAAAAATAACCTCAAACTAGCTGAATTTGCTAAGGCAAATGGCAGCCAAAAGAACTATGTACTTTATAATTGGAATCTTGAATCTAGAATCTTAAATCTTATTTAACATAACATCCATACTAAGTGTGGATTTCAAATACCCTATAGATTAAAATCAGCCAATTGCAAAGGAGAGGGGAAGCCTGAATGCTGAAGGCAGCCTAATAAACAAAAGACACAAAAACAACCACAGAACTATATTAGCACACAGAGTAATAATCAAAGGCCACGCGATGACTTTGGCCATTAAGATCAGACTACGTGCTGTGTTATTTGAAAAGGGCCTGGGTGATGGGAAGTACTTTTATTTCAGTAAAACTTTACTAAACATCTGCTTTGTGCCAGGTCTTATGCTGGGTACTCTGGACAAACGTATATGAATAATAAATGATTTAATATAAAGACCTGCCATTTGAATTATCTGGAAATGTAATGTTTGAGTATAAAGAAAAATGTATTTCTAGATGCTATTTTTAAATGTCAATATAAAGTACAGAGTTTCCTTTCTTAGTTTATGTCAACCTTCAAACTACATCTTCAATCAGTACAACTAAAACATAAAATATAATCTTAAATAAATTGCTTGGTGGTTTATTTTCATTGGTTAATGACCTGCTTAAAGATTTTACTTTTTGCTTTAAACTTTAAAAAACATTCTTATATTTTATATTGGAGTACAGCTGATTAATAAAATTAATGTTAGTTTCATTAGTGTTTCAGGTTTACAGCAAAGTGATTCAGTTATATATATATACATGTGTCTATTTTTTCCAAATTTTAAATTTTAAAAATTTAATTCTTAAAGAACTGTCCTAGACTTCTAGATCTTTCTGATTCATCTATGATTCAAGGGTCTGAAAATCTGAAGAAATCACTGTTAACAAGATTTGGGGCAGAAAAGAGAAGAGCTAAAATCATTTGAAGGCATCAAAAATACAATATTAAAGAACCTACACAGAATTCTTCAGGATGCCTTAACAAATGATGCTGCTCTTGGGATTTCTCTTTAAAACACTGGTCCAGAAACTGTGTTCGGAGCATGGAAGCAAGTAGGATAGAAGAAAAGATTCATAAATAGATACATTAGGAACAATCATGACTTTAGTGAGCTTAAGGACCTGGGAGGTAGGCACATAAAATAATGACCATAACACAAGGTACACATAAAGAGTTAGGGTAGTTAAGAGGAAGATGAAACTAGTCTATGCTTGGGAATAAAGAAAAGCTTCATAAAAGCAGGGGAGATGAACAAAAGTCTTTCATAGAAGATGGAACACCATCAGCAAAGACAGAATTAGGAAACTGACAGAAGACACTGAAGAACCGAATATGGTTTACTTTGACCATAAAGAATGAGAAGAAGAGCAGAAACTAAGAAGACTCTTGAGAGTCCCTTGGACTGCAAGGAAATCCAACCAGTCCATCCTAAAGGAGACCAGTCGGGGGTGTTCATCGGAAGGTCTGATGTTGAAGCTGAAACTCCAGTACTTTGGCCACCTCATGTGAAGAGTTGACTCACTGGAAAAGACCCTGATGCTGGGAAGGATTGGGGACAGGAGAAGGGGACGACAGAGGATGAGATGGCTGGATGGCATCACCGACTCGATGGACACGGGTCTGGGTGGACTCCGGGAGTTGGTGATGGACAGGGAGGCCTGGCGTACTGTGGTTCATGGGGTCACAAAGAGTTGGACACAACTGAGTGACTGAACTGAAGAAAGGTGGGTTAGGGCCACCTCTGAATGGTGGTTAATGAGACTATTTTATAGGCAACAGGCAGTCATTAGATGTCTCTGACTGTGCAGAGGGAAGGCCTGAGGGGAAACAGCAGTAGAGTGGTTAAGGTTAGCTAGTTAGGAGGCTGCCCTCAGGTGAGCTACCTCATGGGAACAAGCCCAAGTGAGAGTTCATAAGTCATGAACTGAGGCAAGTGAGTTGGAATCAGAGAAATGGATGGAGAGGAAAGATACTGTAGACATAAAGTAGATAAAATTTAGTATACTGAAAGATATGGGACACAAAGCAGGGGAGGGAAAAAAATGGTAAAAAGAAAATGAGGCTGAGGTTTTAAACCCAGGTAGTTGGAAGGTCAATGGTACTATTACTGGAAATGGATGCAAAGAGAGAAGAAAAAAAGCAGTGCAATTTGGAAATGAAAGTAAGTTGAATTCTTTCGTTTCTCCTACTAACACGGGCAAGTAAAAACTTTGTAGCTCAGATGAGAAACAAGCAAGCCATGAACAGGTAAAGAGACTGAAGAGGGGGTTACGTGAAGACTACCCATAGCTATCTAAATAATAAGTGATCAACTCTATGACTCTCATACTCATTTCTGATTCATTACCATTTACTTTTAAAACTGGGAACAGTATCAGCTGAAAGTAAAGACCCAGTGTGACTTATTAAGCTCGAGTGACACTGGACTAACTGATAGCTATGGAAAGAGAGAGAACGCATCTCTGTGGAGGAGAGAAGTACACTGCCCGCCTGTAGCTTTTGGTGAAGACAGTCCATGCAACTCTTGAATGCTCATTTAATAGAACCACAGGCTAGCTCCTAGATGTAGGAACATCTAATACTGGGATAAGTTAACAGAAAAGAAACATGATACATTTCAATTCCAAGTATCAAAAACATTATTTATAAATATTAATGGGAAAAAAAAGAAATCTGTTTCCAAAACTCAGAAAATTACTTGGCTGGATTGTAGAAATCCACGTCTGTCATTTGGAAGCATGATTATATTGCAACTGAAAACCACCACAGAGCAATGAGTCTCCCAGCTCTCAGAAACTTACAGAAGAGCTGAGGCTCATTTCCTGAGAGTCACTCTGGTTATGAGGATCATCTCTTAAAACTTATCCCTCTTCAAGATAAAAGCCGTTAAACACCTCCAGAGCTCCATGAGCATCATCCAGGGGCTTTTACAGCATCTCAGTGACACAAGTCAAAAACCATCTCTGACTTCTTTCTCAAAAGCCCCTTGGCTTTACCTGGCTGTTGCCTTGCTGAGTAGTCCAGTCCATCTACTTTCAAGACTCTCCAACTGTCCAGTGATCTTCTCTCTATCAGCCAGCTCAGCTGACTGTGCTATTCTGCCTCCTTCTGCTTGAAGCATGTCTACTGTGGCCTTTCGATCATCTAGTAGCCTCTGGAGCAACTGATGTACATGTTTAAAGAGAATGAAATGTGATAACATGGGGTCACTTTAAAATCTGAAATAAGGAAAACATACAAAATCCAAAACCCTCACCTCACTGAGCCCTAAGTTTAATTGAACAAGGAAGTTTTTTTTTTCCCCCTCAACCTGAGGCAAAAACACGAGATATAATTCCTACCAGTCATATAAACTTTTCCTACACTCAGGTTTTTAAATGGAGCAGTGACTGTCATTATGTGACTGAAAAGGAATTTAATTTGAACCAAGAGAAAAAGGCACGGAAGTGGAAATCAAACCAAGGGGGGCGGGGAACCAGAGAGAACCTTATACATGATATGCAACATTATTTAGAATAGTGCCGACCCTAAAAACATTCAAAATCTCTTAAGATAAAGTGGTGACAAACACTGAGACAGGATAAGTGAACAAGCAAAACTGCTCAGTTCAACATATGGCACGGTAAACTAGGAGATTACAAAGGTGATGAAGATCAATTTCCATCTTTCTTTTCTGGATCACACAAGGTAGGTTAGGATTCTACTAAACTCCTAACTGTGCTCCTGAAACTATAAGCAAATCGTGTTGTCTGTCATTCCCTTCGGCTGTTACAGTTCACTGCCCCAACATTCTCACTTACCTTCTGTTCTTGGATCTGGGCTTTCACCACTTTATACTCAGCAGATGGAGGCTTCTGATTGGCTATGAGCTCCTCAGTGTCTGCCAACCAGCTGAGCAATGGCTCCAAGGCATCTTGGAACTTCCCACAATGCAACAAAGCCTCTTGCAGTTGTGCGATTCTTTGTGCAACCTGTTTCACAGATACGGAGGAGAAAGGGGAGAGTTCTGAAATGACTTATCCCTTTTTGTAACTCCAGGTTGGAACGACTAAGGTTTTATTTGCATTCAGGTGCCATGGAAACCTGAAACTTCCATATCTTTTTTCTATGCCCTCCGTTCACTCACCTTTTTATTTAGTGTGTTCCACCGAGCGTTGATTTCTTCCATGTCATGTTCCAAACCCTGCACATCACAGTTTTTTCCGGCGCTCTGAATCAAGCCCTGGCCAAGTCCATTCACCTGTTGCAGTTTCATCTGGAGAGGATCCACCTGTTCTTTCTGAAACATCTAGATAATTGTAAGCCAAAGAAGATTTAATCTATAGGCATGACAGTGACTGGTTATTCTTGGAGGAGGCATGCTTTAACAAAGGAGGGCTAGGGGGTAACAAGACAAAACAAGCCACTTGTACAAGAAGTATCAAGTAAGAATGTGGTTTCACATTTCAAAACATTCTCCTATGGACAAGCAATTACAGAGACTTATGGCACTACCTGGGCATTTAAACCATGACTCATGGTTTGTTTCTGTTAATTCTTTAATGCAAAAAGCTCTTGAGAATAAAGATGCATCAGCCTCAAGTTACTATGAAAGTGTGATGCATTATCAATTCTAAACGGAAAGGGTGATACCGAATGACTAGTACTTAAGATTAAAAATACCTTGGGGAATAGCTTTACCCAACCATGATACATGCAATGCTCTTCTCTGACTAGGACTAATAATCAACCAAATCACATTAATGGTGTGAAAAATCCCAACCTCATAGCTTAATACCCCTGTGGCCATTTAATTCCATTCTGTTCCAAGGCCACAGACCACAAACAGCCAATAATCTTGAAATAGTATTCCTCTGATTACAAAGGGAAGTGGGCCAGTATTATAGAGAGATGTCCTTAACAACTTCAGACATATTTTAAGCAAGACTCAGATATACATAAAATATTTTAAGAACAATGATACTATACATCCATGTTTACCATGAAACAATGGAATTTTATAACTGTAAACAAGTGTAACAAGCAATGTGACTGTTTCTTTCTAATGCAGTCAAGGTCCATTATTACTTAGAAATTTATAAAAGGAAACAAAGACAACAGTACTTCTGCCACTCCAATGGTATTAAGGAAAAAAATGAAATAAATATTTGTCCCTAAGATCAGATTTCTCTCAATTGTCAGAGGATAAAATCAGCCACATTCCACTAGTCTGGATTTATTTCCATTCATTTTTCTTCCACATAAAGTTCCTTCAAACTCAGGGAGACAGGTGAATCAATGAAAGCTGAAGAATGCAAGAGAACAAAAATAAATGCAAAAGAAAATTATAAGTTTGGGTAAGACTAATTTTGGCCTATGTGAGACCACAGATCACACTAGGATTAGGAAACTGATTCTAGAAAGAATGGTCTGTGGCTGAACAAGTGAGTCACAAGGAGGAAAGGCGCCAGGGAACACAGAAAAAGGAAGGTTATAAAGGTAATTACCAGTGGGCTTCATTTTATACTACAATTTGATTACACCATATTTTGTTAGGCAACACTACCCAGCAGTTCAGCTAAAAATGACTGTTACTCCAATAACATGGTTCCTAGAGAAAGCAAGTGCTATGATTCTACTTTGCATTAAACGTGCTTTCACTGAAGAAAAATCAGAGCAGAGGGGAAAAAACAACAGCAACATGGCTGTGGGAGGGGCTGGAAAGGTGAAGGGAGCAGAAATGCCGAAGGTGTCCAGTCCACACCGAAGAGCCCCCATTTACCCAGCCATCAAGTCCTGTCTCATGCTGTGACCGATATGCAATTTTTCCTGTGTAGTCCAATACGGCAGCCGACAGTTACGTGTGGCTATTTAACTAGAAATTCAGTTCCTCCACCCCAATAGCCTCATTTCATGGGGTCAAGGGGTCAAAGGCCATGTGTGGCTAAGGGTCTAACGTACTGGGCAACAGAGAATACCTCCATCTTGGCAAGAAGCTCTACTGGTATCAGTGTAAATCATACAGAAAAGTAAAAACATAATTTAAGTAGCTTGACAATCTCTTCCATATAATAGAGCCAATTCTTTTCTTAAAATTTGGATTTACTTTGCTCGTGAACATTTCACATAACGTATTTGAGATTTCTTCAGTTCCCATGTCCACTCTATGGATTGACAGGGAATGGGTATTTGTCTTTTTTCCCCAGAAGTTTAAAAATATATGAAAATGCCTCTATATACTAGTACTCTTTAAATATTTATAGTGAACACAAGTGAACAGAATGTTAAAGAAAATAAATCTGCAAACACTTGCTTTCTCTTAATTCCCAAATAAAGCTGTTGCGCAACACTTGCGCTTTTAGACACAATTCCTGCTCCTTAGTATTTCGTGGCGCATAGACTGTGCCGTGTTACTCACTAACCAGTGCTGGCAGATGTTTCCCAGAGCAGAACACTAGTAAAAATTATTGCATGGCTGTAAGATGCAACAGGGACATAAAACAGAAAATTTCCCAAAGAACTTCTTAAAACACTTTTATCTACAGTAATACCACATTCTCCCAGCTTTCATCCTGACTGATCCTTTTTTGATATCCTTCACGCACTTCCTCTTTCTCTTCTAGATCTCCAAATGTTAGCCTTAGAGGGGCAGAGATAAGGGTAGGATGCCAGTCCTGAGCCCTTTTCTCAATCTACACTCCCCTAAATTCTACCCATTCCTATGGCATTCCTTACCATAATAAATGCTTATTACTCTAAAAATTATATATATATTGTGAATTTCAAATCTAAATATCCAACTATTTTCCTTAATATTGCCATACACCATTCCAAAGTTGAATAGTACACCTGCTAATTTCCTCTCCCCCAATGCTACTCTTCCCTGAGCAATTCGCTACTGCCCCCACTGTATGGCGTGAGCCTAACTGACACCATCTTGGGCCCTTAAGAGTTTCTCCTGTCCTTCTGCTGACCCCACCCAGGACTGTAGTGTACAGTAAATCACTTCTCCGTTGTCAAGGGCTTTGTAGATAATAGACACTGTTTAATAATCATCAGGACCAGGTAGCCCCTATGCTCTGTTAGTCCCCAAACAATGAAAACCTTTGCTGATGTATACTCCTAGTGCCCATAGAGCAGAACCCATTCATAAATCTTGCCTTAGGAATACAAGTCCTTTTCCCAAGCACCGACCCCCACCCTCTAGGTTAACTGCAGAACTGTCCCAGTTGCCCCCACGATGGTGCAGAGCGCAGCTGCAAATGCATCTGGGTAGTGGTCTCCCTGATGCTACCCTGAAAGTAAGTTGTTCGGTTGCTCAATTGTGTCTGACTCTTTTGTGACCCCATGCACACTGTAGCCCACCAGGCTACTCTGTCCATGGGATTTTCCAGGCAAGAAGACTGGAATGGGCAGTCATTTCTTTCTTGAGGGGATCTTCCCGACCCACATCTCCTGCTTTGGCAGGCGGATTCTTAACTGCTGAGACAGGAAGCCTGAGAGTAAGTTACTCTATAATAAACTGATCCATTGATTATATGGAGCTGCCTGCCTTCTTTTTTGGTCTCAAAATGCCTTCTCAGTTCAATGGGTACTTTTTGTTTCCTCCACCCTCCAACACCCATCCACTCAACGATGCAAATCAGAACCTAGAAGCCATCCTTGATAACTTCCCCTCACTACACCCCAACATGAAAGACATTATCAGGTCTTACTGATTCTGCCCCTAAACTGTGTCTCAGATCCATCCAACTGTCTTCAAATCCACCGACTCCCCACCCAAGCCACCCAGACAATTGTAGTAATTGGGCAGGCCTCTCTACTTTGTCCTTGATCCCCTACAATCCATCCTAAACATAGTAGCCAGTGTGATCTTTTAAAGTTGCAAACCATCCTGTGTTTTCTGAATTCCATGTCAATTATAATACAAACTATCAAAATATAAAACAAAAGAAATCTGAGATTTATAAACCCAAATAATGTTGAAAATGTTTTTTGTCAACGTGAACCAGCTTTCTCTATCTTTAAGCTGAGTCATCCTTAAAAAATGTAAACAAAATAATTTCACTCCCCTACTTAAATCTTTCAATACTTGCCTATGGCTTTTAAGGTAGAGATCCTTGAGGCTTTCTTTCTCAGCCCCTGTATCATTTGACCCCTTCCTACCTTTCCAGGTTCACTGCAAGACACTCTTCTGGAAACCCTGCTTACTGTGGTCTGGTCACTTGGCTCTCTTTCAGTTTTAACATGCCAAGCTCTTTCCAGTTTCCATTTCCTTTGTCCAGAATGCTCTTTGACTAAGTAACTTCTATTTATCCTTCAGGTTATAGTTTTAAAACTGTTTCCTTGACACAACTGAAATTAAATACCCCTATTGTTTCTTATCATAACTTTTATTTTTTATTCAAAGCATTTGCCACTATTTATAACCATATATTTGTATCATTTTTGCTTAATTTCTGCCTCCCCTGGGCTTCCCCAGTGGCTCAACGGCAGAGAATCTGCCTGCAATGGAGATGCTGGTTTGATCCCTGGGTCTGGAAGATTCCTTGGAGGAGGGCACAGCAACCCACTCTAGTATTCTTGCCTGGAGCATCCCATGGACAGAGGAGCCTGATGGGCTACAGTCCAGAGGGTTGCAAAGAGTCAGACAGGACTGTAGCAACTTAACACGCATGCTGCCTCCCCTGCTACACTGTAAGTTCCACAAGGGCAGGGGCCATGGCAACTCTATTTACTGCAAAAGCTCCAGTACCCAGCACAGAGTACTGGGTACACAATCAGTAGTTATCCAGTAAATGAATGAATCCTTGTAGAGAAACAGTGTTAGACAAAGCAAATAAATCCATAAAAGTTCTGTTGATTGGCTGAGGATTCAAGTGTTGAAATTGTGAGGCTCCCCAATTTTTGCTTAAAAACTTCCTTGGCAAATTCTTAATTTTATAGGACCACTATTTTATACAAATGGTTGTTTTCTTTATTGAACCAGTGACTGGAAATAAGTCTAAGGAAGTCTACACATGAGAAGAAGGCTTAAAGAACCACAGATTGCTCTTAGTGGACATAGGATCCCACTATGGAAATAGCAAACAAGTTCTGGCTTTTCTTTCTTCTACCAAACCTTGTGATTGCGATTAGAACGGTTCTATCTATTTTAACCATGTACACATGTGAACATTATACATACACACGAAGAGGATCTAAAGCAATTCATTCTAAATCACAGATTTTGCAGCTGGGTTATTATTTGTTTCTCCTGTCATTTATATCAGTCAGTATTTCATAAAATGACTACCTCCTGTAGCTGCCAGACTACCAGAGATCCCAGAGACCGACTTAAGAGTTTCTCTGAATATTTTTCCTCTATGCAGATTTGACTGGCTGTTTATAATGAAATCCCTGTATTTCATCGACTATTGCTGCAGGCTTTATACTAGAAATAGTCTGTGTAATCAAGAATGCTGGTGACTTTGCATAGGATGCTGGGTTCTTGCTATCAATACCAAATTCAGTAAAACTGAGAAAAGTGGATCAAATCCATCAATCTGAAAGGTGATGCACTCTAATTTGATGGGATGCTCCATTACAAAATAATTGTGAAGTCCATGTGACACCACCACCACACAGCTAAGTGGAAAACCTGTGGCAAAGTAGACAGCTTCTAGCCTGCAATCGAAATGATCTCTCCTTGCTGGCAGCTGCATGTTTAATTGGTCCTAGCTGACTAAGGCTTCCCTGAAAGGTTCTGCAATGGAGGTGAACCCAACTTTCTCGCAGCATCTATGGATAGTCAGGAGATTAACATTCATCCACTCAGTCAACAGGAATACATACTACAGGGAAGGCACTGTTTGGGTCCTGGAGATGGTGCAAAATTAAAACCACGTTTGCACTCAGGTACCACTGACTGTATTTGATTAAACTTCTAACTCCTTCTCTCCTTCAGTTCAGTTCAGTCACTCAGTCGTGTCTGACTCCTTGCGATCCCGTGAATAGCAGCACACCAGGCCTCCCTGTCCATCACCAACTCCCAGAGTTCACCCAAACTCATATGCATCGAGTTGGTGATGTCATCTGGCCATCTCATCCTCTGTTGTCCCCTTCTCCTCCTGCCCCCAATCCCTCCCAGTATCAGGGTCTTTTCTCATGAGTCAATTCTTCGCATGAGGTGGCCAAAGTATTGGAGTTTCAGCCTCAGCATCAGTCCTTCCAATGAACACCCAGGGCTGGTCTCCTTTAGGATGGACTGGTTGGATCTCCTTGCAGTCCAGGGGACTTGCAAGAGTCTTCTCCAGCACCATAGTTTAAAAGCATCAGTTCTTCGGCGCTCAGCTTTCTTCACAGTCCAACTCTCACATCCATACATGACCACTGGAAAAACCATAGCCTTGACTAGACAGACTTCTGTTGGCAAAGTAATCTCTGCTTTTGAATATGCTGTCTAGGTTGGTCATAACTTTCCTTCCCTTCCCTCCTTATCAGCGACCAAACGACACCAGGACAGTCAAGTGCAGAGAGCTGCCACTCTTGAAATCCTTTGATTATGAAACGCTAAAGGATAGGAATCTCGGGAACAGGGTTCACAACACATTATGTTCTCTAACATGAGGATTTCAAAATCTTGGAGCTATGAGACCCAGGAGGATATTAGCCCAATTTCCTAATTTCACAGATTAAGAAACAAGAGGTTCGAAAAGAAAAGTGACTTGTTTCCGAACACAAAGACTGACAAGATTACTAAAATACCTTCTTCATAATCATTACTGTGCCTTTTTCAGGCTTTAAAAATACACATTTGTATTTAAAAACTGTTATTCACACATCCATATATGGCTTTCACCCAACCTGCTTTGGTGAATTCTTTCAGTTAACCAACATTATCTCTTTGAAAGGGAAAGGGGAAGCATATTGACAGTGACTCAAATCTTCCGTTGTTTGGTGCTTTGAATGGATGATCTCATTTTATCCTCACAACCCTCACAGGGTTCTTCTGCCTTAACAAACGAGGCAATTGGCACCTCAGGAAATTTAACTGTCTCAGAGTGGTTAAAAAGTATTCCAGGTCTCAATCCAAAATGCATATACTCTAGCTTCTACCTGACTGCTAACATCACCAATGAATGAGCAGCCTCTTGATCTAGGAAAGAACATGCTTACTGTAAATCTCAAAAGAAGAATCACCCTTTCCCACTAATAATCTTTTCCAAAATTAAAGGCAAAATTGTTCACATTCCTGTTTTCCTTGAGCTTTGCTTATATCCCAATTAGAAAAAGTTTGAATTATAAAGTTTTTAAGCAGATGAAAGACACATTTCCCCCATAAATTCAATAAAAAGACCAAAAACGGCCAGAAAAACTCAGGCATTCCTAAGAGAACCAAAGAATTATCTGTTCCCTTTCTAATCACCACCAAGTCACAGAACTTGCAAATCTCACTTTACTCTCCACATCCTGCCCTAACAAAATGAGCAACAATTACCTCATTTGAATTTAATCCATCAATTGCAGCCAGAGGCACTTTCCCAAGCAGCACTGTGCCAGTCACCTCTTTTACTCCAAACACTGGGGAATCAAGCTCCTCCTGGATCGGCGTTCCAGCAAGGGAAGCCTCTTCTAGAATAGGAGTTCCTTCTGACACAGGCACTGAATCAGCACGGGAAGTATCTCCCAGGAAGGGTGCACCAACAGGGAATACTTCCTCCACTGCTGGCACTGCAGCAGCTGCAGCAGGAGGCTCCTCTGGGGTGAACACTTTAACAGTTGGGGTATCAGACTCCTCTGGAGCAGACAGTACCGCAGCTGCAGCTGCAAGCTCCGCTGGGGTGGGCACTGCACCAGCCGGGGTGGCAGACTGCTCTGGGGTGGGCACCACACCAGCTGGGGCTGCAGGCTCCTCTGGGGTGGACACTGAACCAGCTGGGGTGGCAGACTGCTCTGGGGTGGGCACCGCACCAGCTGGGGCTGCAGGCTCCTCTGGGGTGGACACTGAACCAGCTGGGGTGGCAGACTGCTCTGGGGTGGGCACCGCACCAGCTGGGGCTGCAGGCTCCTCTGGGGTGGACACTGAACCAGCTGGGGTGGCAGACTGCTCTAGGGTGGGCACCGCACCAGCTGGGGCTGCAGGCTCCTCTGGGGTGGACACTGAACCAGCTGGGGTGGCAGACTGCTCTGGGGTGGGCACCGCACCAGCTGGGGCTGCAGGCTCCTCTGGTGTGGGCACTGCACCAGTTGAGGCAGCAGGTTCCTCTGGGGTGGACACTGCACCAGCTAGGGCTGCAGGCTCCTCTGGGGTGGACACTGAACCAGCTAGGGTGGCAGACTGCTCTGGGGTGGGCACTGTACCAGCTGGGGCTGCAGGCTCCTCTGGGGTGGGCACTGAACCAGCTGGGGTGGCAGACTGCTCTGGGGTGGGCACTGCACAAGCTGGGGCTGCAGGCTCCTCTGGGGTGGGCACTGCACCAGCTAGGACAGCAGGCTCCTCTGGGGTGGGCACTGCATCAGCTGGGGTGGCAGACTGATCTGGGGTGGGCACTGCACCAGCTGGGGCTGCAGGCTCCTCTGGGGTGGGCACTGCATCAGCTGGGGTGGCAGACTGCTCTGGGGTGGGCACTGCACCAGCTGGGACAGCAGGCTCCTCTGGGGTGGGCACTGCACCAGTTAGGGTGGCAGACTGCTCTGGGGTGGGCACTGCACCAGCTGGGGCTGCAGGCTCCTCTGGGGTAAGCACTGCACCAGCTGGGGCTGCAGGCTCCTCTGGGGTGGGCACTACATCAGTTGGGGTGACAGACTGCTCTGGGGTGGGCACTGCACCAGCTGGGGCTGCAGGCTCCTCTGGGGTAGGCACTGCACCAGCTGGGGCTGCAGGCTCCTCTGGGGTGGGCACTACATCAGTTGGGGTGACAGACTGCTCTGGGGTGGGCACTGCACCAGCTGGGGCTGCAGGCTCCTGTGGGGTGGGCACTGCACCAGTTAGGGTGGCAGACTGCTCTGGGGTGGGCACTGCACCAGCTGGGGCTGCAGGCTCCTCTGGGGTGGGCACTGCATCGGCTGGGGCTGCAGGCTCCTCTGGGGTGGGCACTACATCAGTTGGGGTGACAGACTGCTCTGGGGTGGGCACTGCACCAGCTGGGGCTGCAGGCTCCTGTGGGGTGGGCACTGCACCAGTTAGGGTGGCAGACTGCTCTGGGGTGGGCACTGCACCAGCTGGGGCTGCAGGCTCCTCTGGGGTAAGCATTCTAACAGTTGGGGTATCAGGCTCCTCTGGGGTGGGCACTACACCAGCTGGGGCTGCAGGCTCCTCTCGGGTAAACATTCTAACAGTTGGGGTATCAGGCTCCTCTGGGGTGGACTCTGCTCCAGCTGGGACTGCAGGCTCCTCTGGGGTGGACACTGCACCAGTGGGGGTGACAGGCTCCTCCGGGGTATCATCCTCTGTGGTGGGCACTGCAGCAGCTGGAGCAGTCCCCTCAGGAGCAGGCACTGCAGCAGCTGGGGCAGCAGCCCTCTCTGTGGCTGATACTGCAGCAGCTGGGCCATCCTTTTCTAGGGTAAAAACTGAAGCAGCTGGGACATGTGCCTCTACGGTGGCCACGGAAACAACTGGGACATGCTCCTCTGGGAAGGGCACCATGACAGCGGCTATTGCAGTTCCCTCTGGGACAGGCACTGCAGCATGTAGGGCATCTTCCACAGTGGGCACTGCAGCAGCTGCGTCAGGCTTCTGTGGGATGGATGCCCAGTCCTCCAAAACTGCTTCCGTGTTCCTAGCCTTGGTAACTTGTTCCTCCAGAAAGGTATTTAGCAATGAATTGGAATCTCTCATTTCTGCTTCTCCTTCCTCCAATGAGGCCACATTCAGCTTGGGCTTGGTCCCATTCGCAGTCTCCACTCCATCTCTGCTGTGCCTCAGTCGTCCAACCGGCAGGTGCACACTCAGGAACTCTGGCTCCGGGGACTTCCTCTGGAGATTCTGGGAGACTCGCTCTGGGAGTTTGCCAGGAAGATGTGCTGAGGCTCGGTCCTCCAGCCTGGCTTCACAGCCCAGTGCCTGTGCTTCACCACCTTCGTCACAAGCTCCTTCCACGGACAACAATTCACAAGGGTCCACATCTCCCGAGGAAGTCAGACGGTTATTTCCTTCATTAATAGCTCCTTTCTCACTTTCCCGATGAATCTCATCTGTTGGTAAATGTGACTCGTCTGGCAACACCTCTCCTTCAGATCCTGAGGTAACATCTGTGAGTTTATGGCTAACAGCAGAACTGAGGGGGGCTCTCTCCACACACTCCTCAGCATTCCCCTCAACTTCATGACCGTCCACCTGGGACAAACTGCTGTGTTCTTTGGCCAGCTTGGCTTCAGAGTCTGGTACATTTTCTTCAGGAGAAGCCCTGTGATCAGAGTTGGACCATCCTCCTGGGGACTCCAGATCAGTCAGGAGTCTAAGGTTAAATTCCCCAGCAGTGTCGGGGCTAAAAGGCACTTTTTCACCCTCCTCCTCACTAACAGTGGAAGTGTCCCTCATGGAATCAGAGTAGGCAGTAAATTCCACAGTATTAGGCACCTGAGAAGAATCCAGGGCATTGAAAGAGTCACTGTCCAACCCAGGACCATAGTCCTTGGTCCTTACCTTTAAAAGGCCTAGGTGCTCCTTTTCTAAGGCAGCCCCTGAAAAAGGACTGATTACAAGTGAATTTTCTGCATCCTGGGATGGGGCCAGCCCTTCAGAAGAGGCTTGATTCTCCAGCTCAACTAGCGGAGTCACTCCTTCTTCAGATAAACACTCCTTTTCAAGTTCAAGAAACATCTGCACTGAGTCTGTGTCAGAGAGCTGCTCTGAGTTGGCAGGACCAACAGTGCATTCTAAATCTGAAACAAGACCCTCCAGCCCCAGAGCAGTCCTGTTTCTCAGTTCTCCTACGGCGCTCTCACCTGTTAGAACACAGTTGTAATCCAAAGATGCGGCCTTGAGAACAGAAGCCAAACAGTTCTGAGCAGGCTGCGGGTCATGAGAGCAATGGATCTGACCAAGAGCTAGGTGCTCAAAAGCTCCCAAGACAGTGGTGGAGCAGCCGACTCCATCCTCCACCACTGCCGCAGTATCTGCTTGCTCTCCTTCTTCAAAGATATCTGCCAGGCTGTTCTCCTCATCTGCTGTTAGAAAAGTCTTTCCACTCTCTGAAAGTTTCTCTTCCTCCCACTCCTCCGCAGCCTCCATCATGATCCATCGCTCATCCTCCTCAAACTTTAGCTCAGACTCTGTTTTCTCCCTGAGGCTGGGGGTTATGAGAATATGCAACTCTGAATCCAACAGCTCTTCACTCAGGCAAGGGGAGAGAGGTGGCAATTCTACAGTGCAAGCTGTGTCCCCCAGGGGGTGCTGCTTCTCGCTGAAGCCTCCCTTAGCCAAACTTTTCATGGCTCTGGGCCAGGTTGCACTTGGGAATCTGTGTTCCTGCATTACATCTGTGTTACCACTTGCTGCTGCAGCTTCTGACTCTAGAGGCTGGAATTCATGAGAAGAGCTCTCACTGCGCTGTTGCAATCTGAAGTCTTGGCTGTTTCCACCTAAGTTTTTTACATCCTGCATTTCTGGAATACCTATGGATTTGGACACATGTTCCAGAGTTACTGACTCTGACTGAGGTTCCTTGTGGTCCACGTGACCAGAACTTTCTGTTAATGCAGAACTGGACTCCTTCTTCTCTTGCAAGGAAGGATTTGAAACACCGGCTTCGGAAACCTCACTGAGAGAAGCTTCCATCCTTTCGGCGAATTCTGGGAAATTGGGTGGCATGAAGGACTTCCAAGATCTCCTGTTAATGTTGTCCTTGCGTTCTGCATTTGGCCGCCTTCTGGGTGGCACAGGTGCTGACTTCTGCACATCACTGCTTAGCTTTAGTGCGTCAAATATTATTCTCTCGTCCAACTTTTTGCCTTCTGGTGCTCTGGATTCAAAAACATTAGCGGCTGCTCCTAACGTACCGTTGCTGGATATAGTGCTTCCTTCTATCTTTTCCATGGTGCTTTTTGAAGTCTGATTAAGCTTTGACCCCTGGTCAATTTGTTCATTTATCCTCATTGTATCATATATAGATCGCTGTGGAACATAACAATCCTCTATGTAGCCATCCTCTTCCTCCCCCTTTCCCAGGCAGGTGGGGTTCTGCCTTAAACAGTCCGGCCTGCTGAGTGGCTTACCCATACTTTTTCAATCAAGATGAACCATCAACCTTTTAAAAGTTTATCACAGGTTCCCCCAAAATGCATTCTGCGTAAGTTAAAAACCCTTTTACATGTTCATAATTGCGAACCCCCCAATCGGATCTTCCCTCCAGAAAGGCCTGGAAGTTGCACTTTGAAACTATTCTGGGAGAAGCTCTAAGATAAACAGTTTTTTCCTCACAGGTTAGCAGCCTCATAGTTGCAGACAAATAATTGGTTTAACGTAATCAACAAAATTATTCCTTCTATGGCTTTTCTTTAAAGAGCACCGCTCTAATTCAGTCAGTTAAAAAAAAATCATCTGATATTGACAAGTCTTATTCAATATCTAGTTCCACTCACTTCTCACCCGAGCAGAGTTGGAAGCAGAGGATTTACATCGATTGCGTCTTTTAATAACAATGGCACAGCCCCTCTGGTCTTCAAGTATGGCCCAAGCTCCTAAGAATTCCTTTCATTTTATCCTCGGTTCCAGCCCTGGAGAGTCCAGCTGGTCTGAATTAGCCATTCGTCCTCCCTAGTTCGGGTGTTTGTATTTGAACTGGGCTGGTCGGCGGATATTCCTGCAACTTTAAACACAGGAAGTCCTTCATTCGCGGCCAGCTTGGGGCTTCCTGTCTCCAAAACATCATGGCATTGTTGTGGCTCCCAGAACAGCCCAGCGCCGCGGCCGCAAAACAAGGCGAGTGGAGCCCGGCGCCGGGCCTTTGAGGGGCCGGAGGGCTGCGACGGAGGCCGAGGGTCAGTCGGTAAGGCTCACTCCCTGCCGCCCGCTTCCCCGCGCCCCGAGGGCCACGGTCGCCTCACCGCAGGCTGGCAGGTGGCTCCCGGCCGCGCCGGCCTCCAGTCCCGCGCTCAGGAAGTTAGTTGGTGCCTCAGGCAGCTGAGTCCCGCGTGCTGTGGGCGCCGCCTCCCCCGCCGCCGCCGCCAGTCCCCGGTCCGCAGCCGCCACGCCGTGGGCTGCATGTCAAGCAGCCGCCTCTATTCTCCGCCGCCGGCCCCGCGGCCCCGCCGTCCTCCCCGCCCGCAGCTGTCACGGTCCCGGCATGCAAACTTCTGGCTGGGAACAAAAGGCTCCGCTCGGGCCGGGCGGGGGCGAGCCCGCCTCCCTCGCGCCGCGCGGCCCGCTCGCCCGCCGCTCGCTGGAAGTGCTCGGCTGGCGGGCGGCTCTCCTCCCCCTTCCCCGCGCCGCCGCGCCGCCCCACCCGGGCAGCCCCCCTGGAAGCCCCGGAGCGCGACGCGGAGAGCTCGGGGAGGAGGGCGGGGCAGAGCCGGGGCGAGGAGCTGCCGAGCCGGAGGGAGGGGGCGACCGAGGGGATTGGAGGCCGAGGCACCGAGGGAGGGGCTTCTGCGCGGCTCTGGGCGAGGGAGCCCGGCGCCCGCCGCTCGGGGGGCGGGCCCACGCCCACCGCGCCCCCGGGGCCGGAGGGAGAGCCCCGCCCCCTGAGAGAGAGAAGGGTGGGGAGCGGCACCAGCGCCAGTCTCGGCCGCGCAGCGCAAATCCCCTGACAAAGGAAAGCCCCGCCCTCCCGCCGCTGGCCCGGCCCCTGTCGCCCCCGCCGCGTCCCAGCCCTCCGGGCTCCTAGCCCTAGGGCGAGCTAACCCAGAAGGGGCGCCCCCGCCGCTCCGCAGCCAGCTGGCTCTGGCAAGGGCCATTCTGGGCCCCATTTGCCGGCATCACTCCCCGCTCCGGCTCTGCCGCCAAAGGGGTGTCCCTAGTCCCTCCAATGTCACCTTTAGCGCGCCCCTGCCGGGCCCAAGAACACTCCAGCCTTAAACCTGGCACTTAAATACGGACCAAGTTATTGGATAAACTCCAGGCACCTTCCCTCTCCCGTTCCTCACGTCCGTCAGGTCTCGGTTCATTCCCTCGCCGGGATTTCTTTGCCCACAGATCTGAATGGTGTTGATAACTGAGGCGAAGGGAACTGACGGCGGGGGTGGCGGGGGAGATGCTGGCAGCAGCGCCCCAAGCCCCAGAACCTGGGCTCCTTCACCGCTGGGCACATCCAAGGAAACCTGAGCTCCTCGGGGCCAAATGAAAAGCAGGGGTCTGTATTTCAAGTCTCAAGATGGAAAATTCTAAAGAAAAATGGCCCACAATCCCGTCCACAGCTTTTTGGCTTTTATAAAAGCCATCTAGACGCCTGGTGACTGTTAAACAAAGAAAAGTACAAAGGGCAACCCAGAAACCCGTCCACCAGAGCAGATGCATATCAGAAGGGGTGTAATATGCTGCTCCTTTGTGATGGTCATTTTCTGATTTTATGAAGAAAAAAAGTCTATTAGAATCTCTCAACTGACCATGTGGTCAATACAGATGGTAAAACTTATGGAAAAGTTATTTCTACCCTCTATACAAACTGTAAGTGAAGCCAATAGCTGGTGTATGGAGATCTGGCAGTGAAACTCTGAGCTGAGCCTTAGGCTGACTTGAGCCAGAGAGGTCTTTGGCAAAAAGGAGGTGTCAGCTGAAGCCTGTGATCATAATTAAGCAACTAAAAGACCTTTCACTGGCAAAATGTCTTACACGTCATTTCTCACTTCGAAAGAGGCTGCTGATCAATTTCTGCCCACTCAAATTCAAAAGACTCTATCTATCCATCTGTAAACTGAAAGGGAGGGTGGGCAGACTAGATTGTGTCTTGACAGCTTTTCTCACTTGAATATTCTTTAGTCCTAAAACTGTTAAAGGAGCTGCCCCACAATGCTGACTCCTCCTGGTCCTACACTGTAAGACTGTCCTCTGAGGAACAAACAGCAGAAAGAACCAAAAATGTTTGAACTAGGGAAGGTTTCCAAGCAATATAATGAACATCAAGTATCTAAAGGGCTGGGAAGTGGGAGGAAGGAAGCTTGTTCTGGATGTCTACTTAAGCTGGCACACTATGATCCAAGGGTAGATTTCAAACCAACAAAGCTTTCTCACAGCTATTCGAAGAATAGGGCTTCCCCTGAAGGGATGACTTTCCTGACCCCAGAGGTGTCTGAGCAGAAATTCAAGCAATCACTTGGCAGAGATTTGGGGAAAGAGATTTACAATTCCTCTTTCAGTTTGTTCAAGATGAATTTTAAGGTCCCTTCTAACTCTAATTCAGTGTGATTGGAGGGCTTGATTAGCTTATGTATCTGATACTTAACATTTCAGGGAATCTGGGTTTTAATATTCCTTTAATTATTAAGTACAACTGGAAAAACCCAGGGAAGGCAAGATCAATTTCACTAGCAAATCTCCCTGGCAAAATACTCGTCAGTATCTGAATACTTACGTGTTCAGATATCATAACAGACTATTTAGTGTGCCAGGGGCCCTCTGGCTGGAAGAATCTGAGGAATTCTGGCTCTGGACTAAGGGTGGGTGGTTATTCTATTATAAAGAATGATCTTGATGTGGAATCACAAACTTCATAGCCAGAAATTCCTTTCCTGTTTGCTCACTAAGTCAGGTGCCAATGAATTCAGTCTTTTCTTAATCCTTCCCCACACCTATTTACCTTAGTCTCACCACTCTCACCAATGCTCCATATTACAGTCAACTAAGTAAAGGGAGCATTTTAGCAACTATGAAGTTCAGATTCAAATTACTTATCAGCTTAAGTCACATTCTCTCTGATTAGTGTATTAGGAGGCTATATTAAGAGACTATTATAAAGAAATCTCTCCAAAATTCAAACATGGCCTTATAGAAAGGATTATATAAAGTTGACCAATTACTCCCCTCCCCTGCAAAAAGTGCTTTGCTCCTTTCTTTGAATCATCAGTTTGTGTTGAGAGAGAAAAAAGGCACAAAGTCTCTTTCCTCCATGTCTTTTTTAAAAAAAAATCTGTTCATGAGTTTCTCCTTAGTTTTGGTATGTGGAACTCTGCCAATAGCCATCTCAGTGACTGAAATAAATACCTGATACAGCTTTCAACCTCTTGTTACCCTGATAGCTCCAACAAAAAAAGCATCTGTTCATTTCACATGCTGTGTGTAAACTTTTAAAAAGAGAGGTATAGCGAGCACCTCTTTGATGCTTCCCCCATTCCTATAACACAAATATATGTGCTGATGCCAAATTTTAAATTAGTTTCCAGTTAGTTGATTACAGAGTTCAAAGAATTCTCTATTTATTTCGAAATTCCTAAGAACAGAATTGGTGTCAGATTTTCCTTTGGTGAACTTGGAAGAAAGAACAATCTTGGCCCTTCCTGCTGTCTAATTAAAACAGAAAGGTGGAGTCGCCTCACACCCTAACACAGCTCCCTTTCCAAGTTTTGGACTTGGCACTTTGCCTTTGTCTGCTCCAGACTTAAACCACCAGCCTCCAAGGAAAATCTGGAGACCCTAGAGGCATACTTCCTCAGATTCTATAATGCCTTTTCATCCACCTCTCTCTTGGAGGATTAGTGCTGACTAGAGGAGGAGACAGAAGACTGGTTGGATCTTGCACATTTAAAACCTACAAAATGCTTTTCATCTTGGGATCTCTAGATTTTACAAGCATTTATTTAGTAGCAAGTGGAAACTCCACAGTATTAGTCTGAACCTGTTGGGCATCAGTCACTACCATCTTTTTATTACATAAAGATGGCTACACAGTGGCTCGTTAAGCAATGCAGCATGATGTGAAGCTTGCTTTAAATCTAAGGATTTTGATGCTATTTGAGCTCTTGTGTATTTCTAAACCCATGAGAAAGCTTTCCATACACTCTTCAGGAACTTTCATGACCCCTATAGCCCTTTCCTGCTTGTAGACTTTTCATATTAATCCCTCTTTAGCCACTCCCCACGACAGTGGTGATGACAAAAGCACAGGGCTTTGTGAGAAAAGACCCAACAGGACAGTGGGAGGCAGGAAAGCAGGAGATTCCAGGAAGCCTTTATGGAGGGAATCACATTTACACATCAGGATCTGGAGATGCAGAGATGGTAGAGACAAGGATTTCTAAGTGAAGGACTAAAGGCTGGAAACCTAAAGAGGCCAATTCAAAGTTATCATGGTTTAAGTTATAGGATAGATGCAAGGGAAAAATGAAAGGTCAGAATGGTAAGTAGCTCAGGTCAGTTCACCAAGGCCCTTGAATGCCAAACATGAATTTATGCTTTATTTGTGCATGCTAAGTCACTTCAGTTGTGTCTGACTCTTTGCAACCCATGGGCTGTAGCCCACCAGGCTCCTCTGTCCATGGGATTCTCCGGGCAAGAATACTGGAGTGGGTTGCCATTTCTTCCTCCAGGGGATCTTCCCGACTCAGGGATCAAACCTGAGACTCTTACCTCTCCTTTGCTGGCAAGTGGGTTCTTTATCACTAGCACTACCTGGAAAGCTCAAGACTTTCTTCTTTAACTTACCACAGGTTCGTACAAGTGACTGAGTCGTGTGTGGAAAATTTCTAAGAATCTGAGCCTGTCTGCTCACTCAACTGCCACTTGATATAAATTATTGCATTACAAAAAATCCAAATCTTAATTGCAGAGGCAGACTATTTGAACTTCATAACTGATCAGCTAGAGGGTAGGGGTTAGGGGGAAAATAAATGTATAAAAATGCTGTCGGGACCTCCTCAGTGGTCCAGTGGCTAAGATGCCATGTTTCCAATGCAGGGGGCCTGGGTTCGATCCCTGGTCAGGGAACAAGATCCTGCAGGTCGCAACTAGGAGTTCAAATGCTACAACTAAAGAATCTCACATGCTGCAACTTAGACCTGGCACAAATAAATAAAAAACAAATGTTTATTAATAATAATAAATAAAACTTTTTATTTGGTTATAATAATAACCAAAACAAATAAATAAATATTAAAAAATAATAAACCTCTTTGGATGACTGAGGGCCCAGCATACTATCAAACAGCAACAGACAGGAAGAACTACTGGAGGAGCTAACACATTCAGTGTAGCACATACTGAGTGTGAGGTACTCAAAGGCTACCCATGTGGAGGTATCCAGAGAGACCAAAGGTCAGGGTGGAGATAATAGAGGTAGAAAACTTCTGTAGGACAGTGAGGAATTGGCCATCCCAGGGCTGAGCGTGGAGAGAGGTGAGAAGAGGGTGGATGACAGGATTTCAAGAGCCACAGGTAAGGAAGTAGAAAGACAAATCGAAACAGAAAGCAGAAGAGCAGCCAGAGAAGAAAATGGAGAGAGCTCAATGTCAGGAAGGTGAATGGACAGGAGGGTTTTGAGAAAGAAGATACGATGTTAAATGGTGCACAAGAAAGGAGGAAGACCATTAATTAAGACAAGGCCACTGGGCTTGGCAACTAGGACGTCAGTGAGAACTTCTGCAAGAATGCTCGCAGGGCAGTGATGGGTGCTGGGTCAGACGGTAGCAGATCAAGGAGAAGCAGTGGTGAGAAAGTAAGCGTTGGCCCTCCCTTATTGTGTCTCTTCTTTGGGCTTCCATTGTCATGGTGCTACCCTGATGCTATCTTTCTAGCCAGTCCTTCTTGGTGTCTTTGGGTTCCTCTTCCTGTCCTCTTAAGAAGAGTAATTCCACAAGGTGTAGCCTTGATTCTTTTCATTTGTTCAACAAATATTTACTGAGATCTACTGTGTGCCGTAATCCATGCCAGACACTAAGGGAGAGTGATGAGCAAGATGTGTTCAGGAGCCTACATTCTTGTAGAGACAGACAGACATTCACTTTAATTCAATTGCAGTAAGTACTCAGGGAAAAGCAAACAGTGCTCTGAGCGCATCTGTCAAGGGGCCTGATGTGGCCCTGGAGGTGCAGGGGAGGCTTCCCTGAGAAAGTGACGACGTGGGCTTTCACTTAACATGGAGAGTAGCCTTTCCAAATCCAGGATGGCATGACTTCACAACTTTCAAAAAGTAACAACTTCACAAAGGTGCTTAGCTATTTCTAGGAAACAGGTCCCTGGGCTAAATCTCTAAGGAATCTTGCTGTAGGGATCTTCTCTCCAGTATTAGAAAAGGATGTAAAATAAGTAATATAAAGTTAAGAGATTTTTGAAAACTGTCTTTCATTTTGTTACTAAAGCAGTTCTTATCATGAACAAAAAACTGAGGCTGAATTTAAAGAATTAGACTTAAATTGGAGCTCTTCTCTGGGAATGAACTGCAAGATGAGAGAGATAGTAAATGGTTCACTTGAATGGATGCAATGAATTCAAGCTGCAGAAGACCTAAGAGAGGTTCAATTTCTTCGAATTCTTATCTTCTTCTTCCCTTAACTCACAGATACATGTAACCAAATATTAGAAAGATGTAGTTGCTGAAAGCTTTTCTAAGGAACATCTTGATTTGGCATACATACTTGGCATAGGGATTAATTTTATCTGTGTTTTTAAGCTGCTTCCTCTGAAATTAAGCTGATATTTTCTCCCTTAATGTTTTAATTAAAGATTGATTAAAATTAAGAAGTGTCTCTATCAAAGATGCTGACTTGGTAGTTGCCATTATATGGTAACAAAGGAAGATAACATGGTCTATGCTAAAGCTAATTAGGCCAAGGACCCTCAGATCATTAAGTTGATCTGTTGGTAACTCTGAGTGACTGCGGAAGTCACTGAGCTGGTAATGGCTTCTGGTTAATTCTGGTTAATGATTTGAAAATAATACTGATGTGTAGAGCATAGAAGCCAAGGTCAAAATGGTCTCAGAGAAACCTGCTGGCTGTGGGATTCTGAAATGAATGAATGGATTTAATAACCATGTATGTGTATGTATGTGTACATACAGTATATTTAAAGCTGTGTTAAGGAGTCGTGACCTAAACCTGTTTATATATTGCTGGTCTGGGGCTGGCAATGAGCTCCACATTTGTTCCCCAGAGAAACTGCTCAGGAAGGCCTTTTGTCCATCTACCTGTTTCACTGCTGTCATCTCATCATTTCCTTTTTTTCAAGAAGAAAAAGAGCTAATCTAACTTGGTGCTGGGTCTTAGATCAAATCTTCTGGAGAATGATCAGCTGTAGGCAAAAAGGGAATAACTTATTAAAAACATTTCATAATGTTATAATGTGTGTATTTGGATAAACTTTTTAAAATAAAAGAATATTATCATTGAGCACTTAATATCTGCCTAGTGTTTTCATCTACATCACTTCATTTAAATTTCATAAAGGCCCTAAAGGTAGGAGTTACCATTGCTCATGTTTTACAGCAGAAATAACTATACAGAGAGGCTAAGTAATTTCCCCCAGGGTCACTCAGCTAGTAAATGATAGAGCCAGAATTCCAAGCTGAGAATTTCAGACTCAAATTCATATTCAATTTTCCTCACTAAGCTGATAGAAGTATGAAGACTCTTGCTGTCGTTGTAAATGACAATGACTCTAAAGTAAAGGGTAACTACAAGACGGCATTTCAGAACCTGCTTTCTTCAGTTGCATCCAAAGTAGCAAATTTTTAAATTTTGCTTATTTAGGCTAATACTGAAATGAAATTATGTTCCTTTAGCATATGCTAAGTAGGAGAGAAGGAAGGGAGCCTGGAGGTAAGATGGAAAGGTGAGGAGTCCAGGGTAGGATGAGGATTTCTCGGAACACACAAGGATTTAGCTCAAGTGTTGCAAAGTAGATAGCATTTTGAATCCCACAGCTCACATGGCTTATGAGAAATAAAGAGCATTCACTTAGTCAAATATTCACTAGTGTCCAACTATGCATATACTCATGCTAACTACTTTGAGGGACACAAAAATGGATACATTAAGATGAGGGTTGGGACATTGCATATAATCAATAAATGCCAAAATTAGGCAGTAATGATAAAGGCTAAATTAGTTACACATATTAAGTGATTTAAGAGAGCAAGAGAGGTGGTGAGCTGGGCTGGAGGGGAATCAAGGTTTTGAGGAGATATGGGACTTCTGCTAAACCTTCAGGTATGAGTAGAAATCAAATAGGTAAAATGCTAAGGAGTGTTTCAGGTAAGTGGATGGAGTGGATGGTCTACATAGGAAATAAGACTGGATAGACAGTGGGGATCAAAAATGTAGTTTCTCAACTGACAAAGGATTAATTTGCAAAATATACAAGCAGCTCATACAACTCAATGCCAGAAAAACAAACAACCCAATCAAAAAGGGGAAAAGACTTAAATAGATATTTCTCCAAAGAAGACATACAGATGGCTGACAAACACATGAAAAGATGCTCAACATCACTCATTATTAGAGAAATGCAAATCAAAACTACAGTGAGATATCACCTCACCCCTGTCAGAATGACCATCATCCAAAAATCTACAAACAATAAATATTGGAGAGGGTGTGGAGAAGAGGGAGCACTCTTACACTGTAGGTGGGAATGTAAATTGATACAGCCACTATGGAAGGTGGTATGTAGATTCCTTAAAAAAGTAGGAATAAAACCACCATATGACCCAGCAATCCCACTCCTAAGCATATACCCTGAGGAAAAGACACGTGTATCCCATTGTTCATTGCAGCACTATTTACAATAGCTAGAACATGGAAGCAACTTAGATGTCCACCGACAGATGAATGGATACAGAAGTTGTGGTACATATAAACAACAGAATATTACTCAGCCATAAAAAGGAATGCATTTGAGTCAGTTCTAATGAGGTGGATGAACCTAGAACCTATTATACAGAGTGAAGTGAGTCAGAAAAAAAAAGATAAATATCATATTCTAACACATATATATGGAATCTAGAAAAATGGTAAGGAAGAATTTATTTACAGGGCAACAGTGGAGAAACAGATATAGAGAATAGACTTATGGACATGGGGAGAGGGGAGGAGAGGGTGAGATGTATGGAAAGTAACATGGAAACTTATATTAGCATTCCTATATAAAATAGACAGCCAACGGTAATTTGCTGTATGACTCAGGAAATTCAAACAGGGGCTCTCTATCAATCTAGAAGGGTGGGATGGGGTGGGAGCTGGGAGGGAGGTTCAAAAGGGAATATATGTATACCTATGGCTGATTTATGTTGAGGTTTGACCGAAAACAACAAAATTCTGTAAAGCAATTATCCTTCAATAAAAAAATAAATTAAAAAAAAGTGTAATATATATTAGAAAAAAAAAATGTAGTTTCTGGGGGGGGTGGGGGGTGGGGATAAGCACTCACAGAAAGAAGGGTGAGTACAGACAGAAGCTAAGGGAAGACCACCTTGAAGGCTTCCGTTTTAAAAGGCTACAGCATAATTTATGTCTGATTTTTCCGTGGGAACCATGTGCGTACACGCTGGCTGTCCAATCACGCTAGCTCTCTGCGTTCCTAACAGAGGATCTTTTGTTCCAAATAGCAAGGCTCAAAAGGGACGGAGTCTGATAAAATCACACTGAGGTCAGTATCCCAGCTGGTGCAGGGCTTATGCCATTCCATAACACACCCTACAGGAAGCAGCTTGAGATACACAGCTGACTGACTTCCATAGCAGGAGTCTTGTGGCAAGCAGGGTGGGGTGGGGACTGGCCAAGCATGGAGGGCATTCTTTAGCCCTCCATGACTCAAATTAGTGACTCAAATTAGTTCACTAAGATCCTGACTTGATCCAACAGATCCGTTTAAATCACTCTCAGAACCAACACTTTTTTTTGCTAAAAGGAAAACCACAAAGTTTCCCCAGGCAATGGAGCTATTTCATCAGTTAACTCTTACTTGTCATGGAATCTGAAAAGGGCAAGATTCCAAAATCCTCTGTATTTCAAGAAATAGGCTGAATAATCCTTTGTTTGAAGTGGCTATTCTGTGTATTATAGGAAATTCAGCAGCACCCACTAGATGCCGGGAGCAGCCTCCCCAGTTATGACAGTACCAAACGTCTCTAGATGTGGTCAATGTCCCCTAAGGGCCCAAACTGCCTCCCCTACCCTCACTGGGGCCACTGGTCAAGCATGAGCTTTGGTGCCAAACATCTTTCCAATCCCAGCTCTAACATTTACTGCTATGTGGCTTGAACAAATTACTTTAACACCTTCAAACCTCAGTTTTCTTATCTGCAACTGGGATTTTAAATGTCTGATTCATGGAGGTGGGGGTGGGGAGGCAGTTAGGACTGGAGATCATTTAGACTCAGGTCTCTTACTATTCTTGCCGCTATGTGCCTACTACTGCAGCTCTTTGCACCTGTTTCTCATGCTGCACTGCCAACTAGAGACTGAGATCCCAGCTTGCACGAAGGACTGACCCAGAGCCAGTGCTCAGTAAGGATGGACTGACAGGAATACAGAACCCCTTCCGCCTGACCTCCACGAAGGGATCCAGGGACCATCACCTTGGAGCTCTCACTCTCATCCCTGATGGCCAAAGTTGTGAAAGGTCCACATTTCAAATCACAGGACCAGTGGTAGGAAAACAGCTTGTAAAGGTTCAGGGGAGAAGTGTATCATGTTACTCTTTCACAGACAATACCAGACACTGGTATCTGAACAGCACCCCAGTAGTGGCAGTGGCAAAGTGTGAAGGAAGGTGGGGAGGGAACACATTCTCCCCACAGCGAGGCTTTTCTACCCGGGACAGCTGAGACTTGGGATGAGTCCCTCTGGCAGGAGACAGCCTTTGTGCAGTGATGTTTTAGTGCAGTGACCTGACCTGACCTGACTCCCTGTGGGACTGATTTTATTCCTGGTAAACCAACCACCTCTAACAACAAAGTGCCTTTCAAAGCAACTCATCTCACTTCCTAGAGGCTCACCTCTTATGGCTTGTGTGCCAGAGAGCTCATTGGAAAGTACCCAGGACTAGGCTAAGGCTGAGGCCACTTACCAAGCATTTCTAGACACAGCGAGAAACAGCCCCGTTCTGCAAGCCTGTGCTTATCTCAACCACATCCACTATTCAAAACTCAGTGACAAACCCAAGTTCAGCACAGGGTAAATTCTAGTTTTTCTGGATACCCGTGTTTCCCACGATGATCAATCTTAGTTGCAAATGCTACATGCTGACATGATGTGTGAAGAATTTCAGTAAACGCAATTGAAACTGCTCAGTCCTTCCTTCTGGTTGAGGATATATTCATTTGTTGCTTCCCTTGCTATCAAAATTTCCAGCCGGATTTTTGTGAAATTCATCAACACTCTCTTGATGCCCTTCCATCTGATTTTACTACCTTCACTGAGACGTGAGGCTCCTCAAGGTGATGTAATGGCTACAAGCTTGGGGTTTTGCCTGTGGTGCTGATACTGAAAATATTAACGGCAATACTTTAAAATGGGGCTGGAAAAAGTTCAACATGCAGCTAACTTAAAGGTCTTAAAGACTCCTTCACCTTCTCCCCACCCAGCTGCAACGGTGGGGGTGGAGAGGATTATTACACAGCATTGGAATTCTGGGGGGGGCGGGGAGGTGCAGAGGGAGATGCTCACATAAGGGTTATAAATACCAGCAGCCAAACTGTGAGCTCCTGGGCTGAGAACAACTGACAGCCTGTAGGCTCCCCTTAAAGGCACAGAGCAAGGAAGCTCCCTGGAGTATTTCCACAAAGGAAGTTCCTCTTCTTCAGAGGAACGCTCCATCAGCTGAACACCTGCATCAACAACGCTACGCAGAAGAAACCAGCCGCAGATGCCAGGAAAAGCGACGAGGAGATTTTAAACCAGACAGAGATCAGCACCAGGAAAAATAAGGAATCCAGGGCCTGGCCTAAGGGAAAGCTGATTTACAGAGGTGTTGCTGCTTCACAGTTATGATCAGATTACCAGAAGGTGACTTGCTACATTAAGATCTACCTTAATCAACGAGCACCTTTTCCAACTGAGTTCTAAATTATCCACAGAGAGGCAGCAATTTTCTCCTTCCTCAGGCAGTGGTTCTCAACTGAGGGGATTTTTCCTTCCAGGGGCATCTGGCAATGTGCAGTGGCATTTCGGGCTGTCACATCAGGGAAAAGCTGTTACTGGCATCGAGTGGGTAGACGGAGATCAGGGATGCTGCTGAACGTCCCACAATGCACAGGACAGCTGCCTACAACCAAGAACTGTCCCACTCCAAATATCCAGAGTGCTCAGGCTGAGAAACCTTAAGGGCATTCTTTCTACTTCCTTGGACCCCAGTTTTTATTGGAGTTGTCGTTGTTTAGTCCTGTGCTGTGCTAAGTCGTTTCATCGTGTCCGACTCTTTGCGAACCTCCAGGCTCCTCTATCCATGGGATTTCCCAAGCAAGAATACTGAAGTGGGATACCATTTCCTCCTCCAGGGTATCTTCCTGACCCAGGGATCGAACCCCGTCTCTTGTGTCTCCTGCACTGGCAGGCGAATTTTTTACCACTAACGCCACCAGGGTAGCCTGGTTTAAGGAAGAAAGAAAAAACCAACACAAGCCAAGGGTCAGCACAAAGTTGGGGGGGGAGGGGCGTGCAGGTCTACTCATCTTATCTTGGCTGCTGCAAAGCTGGCGATACCTAAACCTCCGGAGACAGACGAGTCATACCAAGTGTGATTTCCTTTCTCTCCAAGGGCAGGCAGATAATGCTAACCTCACTTGCTTTCCTCTCTGGTAAGTCTAACTGGCAAACACACAGAGGAGCTGATACTGTCTTTGTAATTATTTGAAAAGGAGTGAAATATCCATCATTGTCCAAATTGGCAGTCTCTCAGCTCCATGGCAGGCCCTGTCCTCCAAGAGTTTTTACATGTGCTCTCAGGGAAGCTTATGCTTGCTTTCCATGAGGCCAAAAAAAAAAAAAAAAAAAAGAATCAAATGAACAAGTTTATGGGGCTTTCTTGTTCTGGCTTCACAGTAGGATAGAGGTCTCCAGACACAGGCTGCAAGGGCATGCAGTCCCTGACCCTGGGCTCTGCTCAGTCTCAATCAAGACTGAGGACGGCCCTAAGGAAGCCCGCGGCCTCACCAACAGCCCCTCAGACCCACACGTCATGACTGAGAGGCCGCTGTGGGTCCTGAGGCGGATACAAGGGAGGGGCTAGTGTAAGACTCAGAATGATCTCAGTTCTTGATTACAAAACCTACACAGGCAATTTCAAAACGTCTTTGTTATCATCAGACTTCATAGATTTCTTCTCTACATCTAGAGTCTTTTTCTTTCCTTCCTAGAAAGGTCACCCTGAGGGAATTCTTTGGCTTAAGTTTCAATGAAATAAAGGTCCTTCCTTTCTTGTTAGACTCTAGTTATGTATACATTTAATACAATTCCTTTTTCTCAATAATCAGAGACTCTCTTGTTCAGGAAAATGGAATTTCCTGAAGAGATTAACCAAAGTCTTTTCCTTCCAGTTTCTCCAAACATATTCAATATTTTCTTTCATGGCTTTCTTCCTTTTTTGTGGAAGACAGAGACAGCAGAATGCAGTAAAGTGTCTAACCCAAGAGGCTTGAGGTCTTTGCCTGTTTAGTGGGAAAGGACTCTCTTCCCTTCCATCTCATGGGTCCTCGCTGGCTGACCAGATTTTATCAATTATTCAGAAGCAACTGAGGGAAAAGTCTTTCCTAGGAATAATGACTTCCAGTTTTTCACATTCATTTAAGAAGAGAATCATTTTCCCCAGAGGCCAACTGCCTTTCCAAGCATTTATCAGCACTGCTGCACAGTCCCAGGCAAGCCTGGGGTCCTCCACAGACCTGACTCATCTGTCCATTCAGACCATCCCCAGTGGAATCAGCAGGGTCATAGCACAGCCCGCATTTCCATCTCACAGATTCATACTCTTCTCTTCAGCAGATTCTGTGCTGAGAGCATGATCCCATTGTAAAAAGAAAAGAGGTGAAAACTTAAAACGAATGCTGTTTTTTAATACTTATCTTCATCTTTGTTTTTCCTTATTAAAAAACAATTTGAATCTGAAAGCTGAATCACACTACATGCATCTGGTCTGCTGCTGGGGTGAGGGAAGATGAGTCTATCGTTGGAATACAGAACACATTAACCTAGGAACTCAGATCATGAAAATGACTCAGTCCTCAGAATGGGTCCAGAAAGAACTTCCCTTGGATCAGCCTCTTGGGGTCTATGAAGTGAGATACACAGCTTTTCCCTTCTCATTGTTTTCACTTCCCATGAGTTCAGCACGAGCCCAGCCAGGATTGTCTTCCTTCCCACCTGCCTTAAGACCTTTGCCGGGAGGAGGCAAAAACTCTTCCCCAAGCCCTTGCCTTGGTAAGGTGGATCTGGGGAACCAGACTGCTGATGTGCACCCCCAACTTGAGCAGGGTACACACAGGGCACGCAGCTTCACCGCCTTCTTCTCGCACTCATCTTCCAGTCTTGCCTTGTCAACACCAGCTCCCTGCAGATAAACACGCTGGCCCCAGCCCTCACAGCCACAGTACTGGTGGTGGGAGGCTTCTCAGCAATCAGTGAAACATGTCTGCTATACCGAGCAACTCAGCAGCTACTGAACCCCGAGTGCTGCTGGGCTATACGCTAGGATACAAATAAAATACAAGGATGTCCAGGAATTTACTAAAAGCTTTCAGCAGCATCACAATTCAGAATGTCTCTAGAAACCAAGGATTAAATGAACAGGAAACAATTACTTGTCCTCAAATCCAAACACTGTATATGCTTGTCTGTGGATTCTTTTTAACATCCTAGGTCATATTTAATGCAATTTTAACAGGCTTGTTTACTTTGTTTTCGGCTCACTGAAGATCTGAAGGAAGAGATAGACTGCTCAAGACAGTGAAAAGTAATAGCAGTAAGAAATAATACCTGGTATCAGGGTAATGGGGGAAGAAACAGAAACTACATCCCCCCAAATAGACACACACACACAACTGAACTTAACCAGTACAGCTATTAGAGGCCCTTCAAAACAAACTCAAACTGCATGGTAATTTAAGAACATTTAGTACAAAGTAGCCCCAATGTGTCTCATGTCCCTGAGGATATCACCACAGTGGAGAACAGTTACAATCTGCTTAGTAATGTTAACCTGCACTTGTAAAGAAAAATTTACAATATAATGTAATGTTTAGGAAATTAGGCAAATAAGAATTAAAATAATTCCATATAAACCAGAATCTTAGTTTGATAAGACTAACTTGGTGCCTCAAAGGATAAACTTCAGTTTTCTAAAAAAACCTCATTTAGTTGATTAGACAATTGATTCTAATTAACCTGGATTCAAGTAAACTGGACACATGAAGCATGCCTATAACAGAAGCTCTGCTTTCGAGGGGCTTACAGTGGAAGAGGGAAGAGAAGCCCATGTGACACAGCAGGAAAGGCCACCCGGTCACTGATCAGGTAGGGGCCTTTCCCCGAGGATAACACCTGGGTTTGTGGGTTTGAACTTTCTCTACCTACCCTTTCCTTACCCAGGGCCTCGAGAATCCCAGCTGTGATAACTAGGGCTGCTCCACATTGCACTGTCAGGGGGTCTTCAGTCAATGTCTCGCCTTAGTGCGGAACATCCCCTAGCCTAGAGGGGTCCTTCTGAAACAGCCACCTGGATCTTGTCTACAAATTTGTGATCTTTTTCGGGATCATGTGGCTCTGACCTGGTGTCATACCACCTTTCCATCCATATTTTTAATAGGAAGAATCCTGACAGGCAGGGACTCTGAGAGAACAAGTCTGATGGCAAAGCATTTCTGTGTAAGTAGGAACAATTGCCACTGGTAACAGGAGTCAAGCGCTGGAAGTACCCTTTCCAAATCTACTCCAGGAACCAAGAAGGAAAGAGCAGGTGCACAGGCCTCCAGCAGGGGAGAGAGGTCCTTTCAGGTAAGTCTGGGGTGAAAGGCTCACCCCAAGCAGTGAGAGCCGACACCCGACAGACGGGCCCAAGTTCCGAGCCCAAACCTGGCAAATTTGCACTTTTGAGTCAACTCCTGTCGTCTTCCCCTGGTGTTTTAATAGAGACTCACAGAAGTTCAGGACTGGAAATTCTGACTCAGGCAAAGAATCAAAATATTTTTGCAACTAAGGTTGTGCTTCTCAAACTCTTCTACATGCAGAGAACTTGTGTTCTTGAGGAGTCTGGGGCATAGTCTTAAGCACTACTTGCTACAAGTGGAAAATTTCTTTGAAGTGTTATGTTTTGTGTTAATAGTTCACGAGGATTTTTCATTTTCTTTCAGAACACATAAATCATGTGTCCGTAATTTTCCCTCCAAATCTGTGAAAAAAACCCCCACACTTTAGGAAGAAGAGTCCATGTTTATCTTATGGGTTCTTATACCTCCATCTGAAAAACAGAGCCCTCAACCAACATTCACTGCTGTTACAAAAGTTAGTTAATGTGAACTCCCAAGAAATCACAAGAGAAGATTCTTAGAATAAGAAATAAGGTTCAGTCTGTCTATATCCTTAATCGGCTATAAACATTAAAATAAATTAGAATAGAGGAACATTCAACCCAGTTGGTCAGAAGTGCAAGAGACTATTTAGTCTGCAAACTGTGTGCTCTGGTGGGACGGAAGTGAGACTAACGAAACCAGAGACAGAAGTGAAGATGCGCACTCACTCGGTCTCCAAGTTACAGGAAAAGAAATACACATATCAGACAGGAAAAGGTAAAAAAACAAGGGCAAGGCTTACTTTAAAATCTGCTAATTGTTGGTTGATGACATCCACCTCGGTCCCCACGACCCACTGGAGGGCCTCCCCCTCCTCTGCTGCCGTGGTCATATCATTGAGCACTTTCAGCTTCTGATAGAAGTCCTCCACGCGGCCCAGGGTCAGCTCCAGCTGCTCCTGCCGAGCTCGGCTCCTCTCTGTAAGTTTGCTGCACTGTTTGCTCAGGGCTTCTAACTCCCTCTTGAGACCCAGCAGGTCCAGAGTCCCCTCTTCCTCCAGCATTTGTCGGCACTCTGCTTCTGAGGCCTCGATGTCCAGCTTGAGGGCTTGGATCTTGTTAAGGAACAGCCGCACGTCCTCAATCTGGGACTGGAGGCTGTCAGTGTCTCGGCCGATAGCACCCATGCCATCCAGCTCATCGTCCAGGTCTGCCAACTGAGAAAACATTTCTCGGACGCGGCAGTGAAACTGGCCAATCCCCTCCAGCTTGTTCTCCATGGCCATGCAGCCACTGTTCACTCTTTGCTTCACTTCTAGGAACTCCTGCTGGGCAACTTCAGCTTGATGGAGAAGCTGGGAAGCATCAGATCCATCTGGGGCATCCTCCACCAGACCCCGAGTGAAGTTCCGCAGGTAGTCCACCTGGGGCTCCAGGGTCTGTAGCACTTCCTGCTGGGCTCTCAGCTTCTCCAGGTTCTTGTTGCTGCAGGCTTGAGAACCGAGGGCATCAAAAATCTCAAGTTGGTGTTTGGCCCCTTCGACTTTCTTTTCAATATTCTTAAAACTTTCCTGGAACTCCTTGAGCCTCTGAGTCATTTCTTCAAGGGACCCCGTTTTGGCCTGTAGCTCTTCTGTGATGGAATCCATGTTCTGGTTGATACCAGCCTTCTCATCCCGGATGTCATCCTCATCTGTCTCTGAAGAGTTGATCAAAATGTCAGCAGCACTGTTCAGGATTTCCAACAGGGAGCGGCGCTTCTCCACCTCGCTCAGCATAGCCTTCGATCTGAGGAGATGGGACTCCAGCTGCACGGGATCCAGAGTGACCCGCAAGTCAGACGTCTTGGCCTTACAGTCTTCTATCCACGGCACCAGGTCTTCCACGTGCCACTGGTATTTCTGAGCCTTCTGCAGACAGTCCTTGAGCCTGGACTGTCTGTCTGCAGTTTTTTTACTAAGCTCTTCCCAGTGGCTCTTGAGCTCAACCAGCTGGTTTTGTAGAGTCTTCTTCTCTTCTCCAGGAGGGACAGAAAGCAGCAGAGATTCTCCTTCTGCCACAATCACCTCGTAGGAACCACTGTGCTGGTTAAGGCTCTTCTGAAACTCTTCATTCTCCTGTAGCTGAGACTGTAGCTGCTCCAGCTTTGCAGAGATTGGGCGGTTTTTTGCTTGCTGGCTTTGTTTGTCATCCAACCAGGTTCTCAGTTCATCAAACATTTGCTGGAACTGCTGGGTGCTGGCAAGAGCTGCCTGGAGTCTGTTCATGCGATCAGCTGAAATGAGAAAACCAAATTTAAATCATCAAGTCTGAACATGGCATTCAAAATGTTTCCTGGGAGTATATGGTCTAATTGTAGGAAAAGGAAACTGATGCTAACCAAGGGTCTACCTAAAAGAAGCAGAGCTAAGTTCTTTCATATACTGCATCCTACACAATCCTCACATCAAGTCTGTAAGGTGATTTGACTAAGACAAGTAAACTTTTAACTTCTAAGCTGGTAAAAAGCCATAAATGTCTTCAGATAAAGAGACAACAAATTAATAACAAAATTTTTCTTGTACAAGACCATCATAAGAAGTCTAGAACATGTTCTAATTTTGTATATATGATATATATGCATGTACACATAGAATATAAATGAGTATCAATGAAAGTACGTGTGTAACTGTACCTATAAGTACATCTAAGAGCATGAATCTCTACCTGCTGGCTGGATTTATACCAGCACTCTTATCTTTAGGGTCACGGTATATAAAGCCATGTAAAGTCATTGCTCGTGACCAATCAATGTGTGATGACCTTGGCAGTCCTCACTGTAGCTGGACAAAGGCATAGGGTCACACCGTTCTGAGTCCAAAAGCTACTTAAAGGTCACCTTAGATTCTTGGGACCACGAATCCATTCCTTCTTTTGGCTTGCCAACAATGATGGCAGCAGTGTGTTCTTCACCTCAACTCACCTGCAAGGTCTTCTAAACCTTGGAGGGGCAGGGCAACAGTCTCCAAACGCTTCTTCAGCTCATCCTTGAGGTACTGCTCACCAATGAGCACTGACAGCTCATCGCAGAGTGTCTGCGCCTCCTTAATCTCCTGGTCTAATTGCTCCACGTCAGATCGAATCTCGCTGGTCTCCTCCAGCTGCTGCTTCACAGCCTCGGGTTGGGTGCTGATGGCCGACTGGCCGCTCAGTCGCTGCCCAACTGCCTTTACTTTCTCTGATAAGTCCTGCAGCAGCTCCTGGTACTGGGTGCTTTTGACAACAGCTTGGTCAATATGGTTGGAACGGGAATTGAGTTTGTCAGTCAGTTCAATCCACTTCTCATTGATGCTCTGGAGCTCCTTCTGCACTTGGCTGGTGGAAGCAGAGGCATCTCCAGGGCCTGTTAGGATGCCCTGAGCAGCCTCGTTCAGCTGCTCATGCTGCTGCCTGCGTGCTTCGAATTCCTTCAGCATAAACTGTGATAGAAATGACACCACAGTGTTTAGATAGAAAACAGATCTAAAAACAGTGTCAAAACACAAACTGATTTTAGATTGTGCCAAGTAGTGCCAACTCCTTTTGAAAATAAAGCAGAAAACTCCAAAGACCAGGCTACTGGGAAAATGCAGTATCACTTTTAACAGCTGCTTAATTAAAAAAAAAAAAAACTTATTTTGAAAGGATCATTGATTGTGTCTATTTTATTTCTCTTCCTTATTTGTCCTATAGTGTTTCAACATCAGTTACTAAGGTCCGCCTTGGTTGGGAAAACAAAGTTTGTTGACTGGATTGGCAATCGTCAGCTCTGCCAGGCAAAACCCAGGCCTCTGAATGAGGAACCTGAAACCCTGGGTATCAAAATGAACTATGTTACTGGCAGAGCTTGCCATTTCAACTCTAAATGCCCTGTTTTGCTTATTTCCTTTCTCAAATTTCCAACAGCACATATAAAACTATACATTATAATAAAGCACAATTAGATAAAAAGCTTCTTTAAACCAAGTACTATTCCTTTTCACTCTTTTCTATCCACTGCTTCACTCATCAAAGAAGTTAAGATCACAGGCTCTGGAGTTAGACCTCTGGTTCAAATCCTAACTCCATCACTCACTAAGCTGTATAAACTTAGGCAGGTTTTTGAAAAGTCCCCAGCTTCCTTATCTGTAATATGAGGATAATAAAGTACTTACTTGGCTGTTGTTGGGATTAAATAAGAAAACTTATGGAAAGTACTTAGCACTGTGTCAAAATAAATATGCCAGGACCTCAAGGACTAATAGATATGTAAATAATGAACCATAATAGAATGTAACAGAAATTAAAATGCTAAAATGCTGACATGAACGTGGAATTGTGAAAGCAAGAAGTAAAGGTGGTTAATTCCTCAGGGGGTGACAAGCATAGAAGAAGGAAATCAGAAGGGCTTCCAGGTAACACTGAGCAGCACACAAGTCCTCCCAGGAACAGAGAGTGAGGCTGGTCAGAGGAGGGCCTGGGCACCGCAGAGGCGCGGAGACCCCCAGATCTGTGAGTGCAGCGTGCTCAGGGAGGAACTCACTCTGGGGTGGGAAGAAGCCCGGGTGTGTGGGGGAAGAGCTGGTGAGACAAACTGGCACTAGACTGTGCAAAGCCTCATGCACCATAGTTGGAGGTATTTGAGCTTTGTTCAATAAGCAGCCAAGAGCCATGGAGGCATTTTAGTATATTCAGATATATGATTTAAGAGGATAACTTGATAATTGTGTGGAGGATAAACTAGACCAAGAAGCCCTTTAAGGGGCTGCTGTTACGGGAAGAGGCCCGAGATGTAGCCTACTAGCATATAGAGTGGAGAAGAGAGGCTTAGAACAGTGGTTCTCAAATTGGGGTCTGGGGGCCCCTGGGAGTCCCTAAGCCCTTGCATGGCATCAGTAAGGTAAAAACTACTTTTATAAATACTAAGATGTTGTCTACCTTTTACGATTCTTATTTTCTCACGACATCGGCTATCATGACAGACTGAATGCAGAGGCAGATATGAAAATCTATGAGACTATTCTATTAAGTGAGACATTAAAAAGTTATTTATTTATTTTTATTTTTTATATTTATATTTGGCCACAGCTTGCGGGATCTTAGTTTCCTGACTAGAGTCTGAATCTGGGCCCTCGGCAGTGAGAGCACCGAGTCCTAACCTCTGGACCGCTAAAGAATTCCCAAGTCAGACAACATTAAAGAGATTTGCAAAGATATAAAATAACGCCATTCTCATGCAATTTTATATATTTTGGAAAATATTCTTTTTTCACAAAAATGTTTATCTATGTTAGTGTTATGGTTATATCACTATAATTTTAAAAAGTAATTTATAAATGCACATTTAAAAAATTCCCCAGTGTTTTCATACAGTTAAAATGTATAGATATCAGTAGATGAACACAAGCTTTTCGGGATCCTCAATAATTTTTAAGAGGGTAAAAGGATTTTGAGAGCAAAATGTTTACTTTTGGAATGGAAACCAAAGGATTAGAAAACCACTGGATTAGAAAATTTGTAAGTAGACTAAATCGAACTTGGTAATTAATTGGAAGCAGGGACTAAGAGAAAGGGTTCTTTCAAAAATTAGTTTTAGGGGACTTAGTGGGTGGTCAGAAGATACAGAACAAGTTTAGGGAAGGATACAGAACAAGGAAATGTTCTAGGCAGGATTTCATCAGAAATGACACAAGGGACCAACCTAAATCTCACAGATGTGAGATGTGACATAAGGGGACCAACCTACAGCTCACAGATCCTCAGGGTCTCGGGTCCTGAGGTCTGATCAGCAGAAAATCTGTAAGTAAAGCCAGCAGACATAAAACCCTGCACGAAGTAATGCGAATCACTACCACTGGGGATTGAAAGTAACATATGATTCTAACATTTAGTCAGAAGTGCCCATTCTACCATCTGCTCATCTTACTGCCTCGGTCAACAATATCAAAAATACAGTTATTGAACATTTGCTATTTGATAGGCACCATGATAAAGACCATACAAGCATCTCATTTAAAGTGAGGAAGTAGAGACTCCGAGAGGTTAAATGACTTGTCCAGGGTCATGTGAATCTATCTGTTGAGAGCAGCATTCAAACCCAGGTTCGTGTGCCTCTGAGTTCTTGGCTCGAAAGCTGTCAGGAACTGCTCACCTGGACCTGTTGCTTTTGTGCATTCAGCATGTTGGGGTCAATAGACAGGGGGCCCAGCACCCCCATCATCAGCTCTTTCTCCATCAGCCAGGGCCGGAGCTGGGATTCTGCAGCCTGGAAGCAGGCCAGATGACTTGCAGATTCCTCCAGCTGCCTTTGCCGAGCCATTGTCACCTCGGTGGCCCTTTCCCATCGGGAATCTGTAGAGAGGAAATGAGAGAATGGATTCCTTTATCCTCATCAGCCACTAGCCTGGTCCCTAATATTCTACAGGAAATGACCCCTGGAGCATTATTTAATTTTTTTAAGTTAAAAATAACCTGCATTTAATTTTAACTAAAGTCACAAACAGTTTTGATTCATGACTATGGTGGTGGTTATATGAAACTACCCATGGGATAAAACTTCAGAGAAGTACATACGTACACAATACATGTAAAATACCTTATGCAACATATATATTATTTTATAAGCTGTTTTTAAACTTACTAATTAAGAACAGGACATTTTTCATGCCAGAAATTTTTTCATACCAGTACACATTCACCTACATCATTTATAGTTCCATAGTATGAGTATAGCATGTGTGCGTGTGTGTTAGCAGCTCAGTCATGTCCAGCTCTTTGTGACCCCGATGGACTGTAGCCCATCAGGCTCCTCTGTCCATGGGATTTTCCAGGCAAGAATACTGGAGTGGGTTGCCATTTTCTTCTCCACGAGTATAGCATAATTTATCTAACTCTTTCATTGAATGTTTAGGTTATTTCCTGTTTTTAATTTTTATCATCAATGCTCTCTTTGTCACAGAAAGACTGTCAGTTTGACTTGCCCAAAGAAGCCAAACTTCTGACACCTTGAGTGGAATCTCTGAATTTTTTCCATGATCAGGTTCATTCTCTAACCCTACCTGCCCTTCTTACTGGCTTATGACAATTAACAAAAAATAATTCTTGTTTACTGGATATTCTGAAAGCCTATATTTGTTTGAGGACAAGCAATTTAGTGAATTTGTAACACCCCTGTGATAACATACTGAGCTCCTCTTGCATTTTCTTCCAGTTTTCTGCTTCTTGTGAGTTGGGATATGTTATCAGTAATCCAGCCAGAGCTTCCTTTACATTTTGGACTTTTGGAGAATTCTGTTCCAATTCAGCCAGGAAGGCCTAGGAGAAAGACCATTACACACACCATGAGATTTCTGGACAGGAAACAAAGCTTGGAGTGTAGAGGAAATGATGGAAAGATGGGGCAGCAATTACAGGCTCAACTTCTGATTCTCTCCATGACTTGTTTCATGACTTTAAGATACCTAACCTTTCTGCTTGAATTTTTACTTAAAAGGAAAAGCCAGATGGCAAGATCGGAATTCCTTTTATGTAACATACATTAGTAACTATAAGAAAATAACTAATCCCTATAAACTAAAAGTGTCAGGAATTGATCCTGACCATGATGATGGTAACAGTGATGCTTATGCCGATGTAAAAGTTGATATGCTAGGCTCAAAGGGAATATTCAAATTTGGGGAGAAAGTTGTTTACCGAATTTTTTACATGGTCTTATTTCTTCCACCATTTTCTATAGTCCTACATGTCAATCTTAAGAATGAACTGCAATCATGGCAGTTTAGATCCCTCTAAATTGTGCTTTGATGGGATGTTTTGGCTATACCATCACATAGAAAATGAGATCCCATTTTCTGAACTGATGCTTCTGAGGAGGGCTATTGTCCTTATTCTCCTTCTGCAAACAGATCTGGTTTTGTTTCTCAATCTGATTTGTAACAATTTCTAATTTCATAGGCAAGAAAATTCTCTGGGAGAATTTAGGCATTTGAAAATCAAACACTCTGCTCATCATGACTGGGTGGTTGGCCATGTCTCCTTCTCAGGCCCCTGGGCTCAGGCAGGAACACTAGTACAACAGCCTTTTCCTCTTAGTATTGAGATGCAGCTATTGTGAACACAGTACCTTGTTAGACTCAGCCTGGGCTCTCACTGTCTCTGTCTTGGTTGGAGATGAAGAGGTGTCCATGCCTTTCAGGACTTCCTCTTTTGATTCCAGCCACTGCAGCACCGAACTTGCCTCCTTCTGAACTTCTTGCATTCTGCTCAGGACAGCCTGAAGGCTTTCCTGCCGTTCCCGAAGCACGCCCCCAAGTTTCTCATATTTCAAGTTTATATCTGACATGTCACACTGGATTTCCGTCAGATCTAGCATCACAGAAACAGAAATCAGACTGGGAATAGCTCTCAAGTATCCCCACTGGTTCCTCACTAAATTATTCATCAGGATTAAGTATCTCTCCCACTTTTTCTAGTGAACTAGAGATTATCTTCCTGCTAAATCACATAAAAGTTCCTGTTTACAAACAAAAGGCAAAAGAGCTCTCGCTAACCTGCTTTCTGATTCTGGCATGACATACTCACATGTATAAATAAAATAATAAAATACTAAGTAAACACAGGAGCAGCGAAAGTAAAGAAAGTGAAGGATCTGAGGCATTCTTCTACTTCTTTAAACTACAAAGAAAGCTTGGTGGGGAGTCTCAGGGCTAGATTAGACCGCCTCTAGTGTAACTTATTTGCATACATTTTCTTCCAAGGCTTTCCCTATTGGTCTTATCTAGTGGTCCAGTTTATTTGCTTGTACCTTTATTTCGCTGGCTGCCAATCGGTTTAGCCTTTAGCTAGCAACAAAGAGGCATCACGGCTACTTCTCCCCAGATTCTCACGCTTACAACCCATCCTAGCAGCAGTCTTTCCACACATATGGAAACACACACAGATGCAAACACAAACACTGTCCTAACACACCCAACAAAGAGGCACTGTTGAAATGGCATTCTCACCTTTGCAGGTGTGGTATCCGTTTACACTGCCTACAGAGCTTCCTACAGAGGGCAGTATGGAACCTGAGCAGAAGGACAGAGAGACAAACAGGGCGAGACAAAACGTGTTAGGAATACATACAGGCACCGAGTTTATTCTTTGGCACTCACTGTAAGCTCAGGCATCAGGAAGTTAACACAGCACAAGACAACATACTCATGGAAAGAGACAAATCATTTTAGCTGCCAGGCAACAGTGTCACTAGGGGTGATTCAGCTCCTTAGCAGTAAGGATTACTAATCCTTTCTAGAGGAAATCCAGATTCCCTTCTTAAATCTCCAATTTGAATTCTTTGGACTCTGCCCTAATTTTGTGAAGCAAGTATTAGCAGAGTGACTAAGTCTTGAGACTAATATCTGACATACTTTGGAATGAGGATTTATAATATAGCCAAAAAGGTTCGACTTTAACATCAATGTTGTTCACCATAATAAAAATAAACAGTAAGTACAATTAAGGACATAAAAAGCAGCATTCTTTTAGTAAAGACATAAAAGCAAGCCCTTCTTATATTGTTTCAAAAGATTCCCTGTCTTTTTTTTTTTTTCCCATGACTTTCTGCTCCCCTTCCCCCACCAGAAAACAGAAATTCTAAGTGCCAATAAATCTGGCTCATAAACATTCCCATAAATTCTGTTTAGGGTCGCTGGTTCTGTTTCTAATTACCACAATTTGACCTATATTCTCTCCAAGTTGATTCCTTACATTTCAGGAGTATCCCAAATAAGTAAAAACCAGATCATGCAATTACAAAGATTATAAAGAAATGTGAAGAACAGTCATGACATAATGTAACATTCCAAGAGCTGACTAAGACTCTCACATGTACTAATTTCACTGTGGAAAAAGTTATGTGTGAGGTTATATTAGAAAACAGTGATTGCAAAATTTTTAAATGTTAAAATTATTGTATTTTCAATTAAAAATAGATCAAACACAAAGATCAGATTCCACTCCAGTGTGGTGAGGGCTAAAAAGAAACTGGACTAGTAATTTGAAGAAGACAGTCTAGACAAGACTGTCACTAACTCAGTACGTGAGCCTTAATCTGTGGACAGACTTCAGTATCTTCTCTGGGATATGAAGATTATCTTGTCAGCTTTCATGGGGTTACAGGTGAGAGGTAGTGAGGCAGTGGATGTGAAAGCACTTTATGAAGCCAAAAGAGCTCACAAACGTAAGGAACCAGAACATTCACGCGTTTTCAAAGATGGAAGAGAACTTTAAAAGTACTCAGGGTAGTTCAGGATGGGGAACACATGTATACCTGTGGCGGATTCATTTTGATATTTGGCAAAACTAATACAATTATGTAAAGTTTAAAAATAAAATAAAATTAGGAAAAAAAAAAAAAAAGTACTCAGGGTAGTGATCTTCACACTGGTTTTCAAAATAACTAAAAAGGAGCCTTAGGGACTCTGTAAATGTTTGGTTTACCTTTAAGATTCAGCATATATTTCCAAGTACTTAGAAATGGCAGTAAAACATGCACGTTCTATCATGGTGAACACCACATTAACCCAGTAGATACAGTCAATTATGCTGCTTTTTGGGGAGAATAAAGGAGCTCCTGCACCTCTGTGCATACATTTAACTCCTTTCTGAGGGTCACTGATGGGAAAAATTGTAGTTCTTCTCTAACTCTTTAAAATATTCAATCTGACACATATCCACTCATATACAAAGGAAAACATCTATAGCACATGTGTATTACATAAAATGATAAAAAGGCTCAAAGCAGGCTCTCATCAGGTAGAACTGTATAATAACAGAACTCAACACTTCATATAGTAAAGTGAACTTTTAAAAACTTTTGCCATCATTTGCAGCTATTTATCTGTGTGAAGTGTATTTTTTTGATACAGCGCAACCAAGAAATAAAAGGAGAAATAATCAAATAATGAAGCAGTCATTCAAACATTCTTTTCTTTCCTTCAAATCTCTATATTTACTAAGACAACCTCACTACTCATTGATGAATTGATGGATCTCATAATATATAAATGCTATAAATTCACTTATAAGGGAAATTTATGCCACCAAAATATTTTTGTTTTATAGAGTATAGTTCTATAGGAGATTTAATTTTTAAATAGATGCAAGTAAAAGAGTTTGAACAGTCACTGATCCATTTCAGGAGTCAGAAAGCATTAGTTCACCAGCAAATCTGTCCCTCCACCTGTTTCTGTATACAAAGTTTTACTAGAACATAGCCACACCCATTCATTTATATATTGTTTATGCCTGCTTTTGTGCTACAATGGCAAAGACATGTAGTGTGACAGAGACCATATGGCCCACAAGCCTAAAATATTTACAGTCCTTTATAGAAAAAGTTTGCTGGGTGATGTCACAAAAGTCACTGAACTTAGAAGTTTAAGTGTTAGAAAATAAAAGTCACCAATTCTCTGAAATGCTATCACTTCTAGGTTATTCCAAGACATCTTTAAAACTTCAGGATACAAAAGGAACCTAGCCATTCTCAGGGGGAAAAAAGAAAGCAAACTTCGCTCTTACTATTTAAGGGACTATGGGAGTGCATTAACACAGTCTGGTAATAAAATCTAGGAGATCCCAGTTAACAACCAGCAAGTGACTGTGAGCTCAGGATGCATTTGTCTGAAAGACTTAATTTGTAGGCAGAGACTATTCATACATCTGGGCACATTCTTTGTATGTACTTCCAATAAGTGTGCCAGTTTCTGGTGTATCAATGCTGATTCCTAAAAACCTAGCCTCTCCCAAGTTATGCTTATACTGCTGATTCCAATTTAAAGTTAATCAATAGCCACGCTATTCACATATTTAGAAGAGGGAAATTCCTCAAGATGGAAAATCCTATTTTAATCCTTCCATGTTCATTTGTCAGTTCTATGTGGGCCAACTAGTCCCTTTACTTTCTCCCATCATGGGAAGAGATTCTGTAGAATGGAGCAATGTTACAAAGCAAAGGGAAAACAGATCAGGTTGAGGGGAAGACTGCCTCCTTTGTGAAGCCTCCTTTGTTCTCATATCCAACCTTGATTCTAACTTTCATTAAACAAGGGGTCATCATCAAAGGCCAAAGGAAAGAATGACGTTTATTCAATACTTTTTCAAGAGCCTGCACTCACCGGTCTTGGCTTGAGAATCAGGTGCTGTGATCTCCATGATGAGATTTTCTAAAGAAGTACCTTTACAATTGATTTCCTCTACCAAAGTCCCCTTACTTGTCCAGTCATCTAGGAGATCCTGTTTAAAGAACAAAATAGCAGAATGTAATACTTGGAGGGTTTTCCTCATAATTATGGACACCTGTTCTACATAAACTCCCCAAAGTTTTGATAAGCATTAAGTAACCATTTTCACTTTTTCAGTCATTTCAAGAACTTGATTTAGCCAGCCAAGGAGAATGATATCCTGGAAGACTCAAGACCTTCTCATTCATTCATTCATTTATCAAGCAAAATAAATTTTGTTTTTGAGCATTTATTATACACCAGGCATCATGCCAAACGCTGGGGATACAAAATAGGATTATGACACAGTTCCTAAACCAACAGCTCAGATTATCAATTATAATGCGATAAGTGATGTTACAGAAATATGGAGAGCCACTAGACTCTAAGCACACAAAAAGAGACACATCTAACTGCCTGAAAGGAGGAAAGCTTGGCATTAAGATAAAGAGTTTGCCAGGTGGACAAAGGGAACGCTATGCATGTAAAGAACAGAAAGGAAATGCTGTTGGAAGGTAAGATGAGGTGCTAGATACTGAGATGTAGAGAAATACCCAGAATCATAGACTACACTTTGCATTTTCAGGGGAACTTTATATTGGGTTTGAAGTCAGAGCTCTAACCATCACAGAAAGCCATTACGAAACAATATCTGCTCTAAGACAAAAGTGTCTGGTAATGTAGTCTCTAAGCTGTGAACTGCCTGCTATAGAAGTAGAATTTTACTCCTTTCCCAGAAAGGACACGATCCTAGGCTTCAACCCCTTCCTCCGCACGGAATTCCTACATAGTTTGCTTTTGACTTAAAGCTGCAGAGCAGCAGCAGAGAAAGACACAGAGCCATGAACATCTGGCAAGCTCATGCGCCGAACTTCAAACTTAACCTTGTCAGTTCTTTAATTAGTCACTCTTGATTCCAAAGAGCCACAGTTCTCAAACTGTGCACTGACTCATAGGATATTTTAAATTTTTGAGGGAAAAACAGTGACATCTGTTGGACACCATGTGAACAACTACTGTTAAGCTGTTTGGTTCTGACCACTTAGCAAGTGAGGTTTTTTAGGTTTTGTTTTTTCTGGCCTTCAGGTGCCATGAAAAACGTCTTGAAACATAAAGGGCACCATGAACCAAGAAATCAGGGAACCTCTGTCCTAGGGAACTCTCCACAGCAAATGCTCCTAGCACCCTCTCTGTGAAAACAATCAAACTCTTCTCTTTCATCTATTCAGGATAAATCCTGTTTTACTAAGAAAATAAGGACAAATGCATGAGACTTAGGTGGAGGCTGGTTTCAATACAAATAAGAAACATATCAGAGGTGCAAATAGAGCTGATGACAGTGAATCAAGATAGCAGAGAAGAGATTTTGCAGCAGATGGGAGAAAGGTGGATATTACCCTTGTCGGTATCTTCCCACCAACTGACTCTAACTTTCCCTTAATTAGTTATGGAGAAATTCTCTCAATTTTGTGATGACATGTCTGGTCACTTGCTCCCATATAACTGTCTAATTCTCAAACACACGATGAGAGTGTAAGCTTCTCAAGACTGGACTCTGATGACCATCTTTCCTATGACTTACCACAGCATGACAGTCATCCCCCTAAAGAGCTGAAACTTTATAGATATCATTCCCAGATTTTTTTTTTTTAATAGGAATGTTTTGGTACTCAGTGCTTGGACAGGGGTAGGCAGAACTCACATGAAGAGCATGGAGGCACTGCTGTTCTGATACAGATGGATAACTTCGGTTTCTCACACCACTCCCCCACCACAGATTGAAATGAGTACATATAAGCTTCCAAACTGCTGCCTAGCCCGACTCCTGGAGATCATTTTGTTCACCTACCTTCAGGTGTTCAATCTGCTTTTCCAGCTCTTTAGTACTCATGAAAGTCTCTGCAGGTGGAATATTCCCTTCAGTTTCCTTCAGCCATTTCTGGAAAATCCTAACCAGCTTCCGGAATTCATCTAATTGCTCCTGGCAAGATGACGCATCTTCCTCTCTGTCAAGGGAGACATTTTGTTACTTGCCAGACGAAGCTTTGTAAAGAAGTCAACTTGAACTAAAACTAGGTTCATTCTAGGACTCTAGGCATCAATTTCCTAACAGGGCCTTCCCATCTCATAATCTTTTCCATGGCAGCTCTGGCTAAACAACCACATATTATGTAGGAGAGCATCAAACTGAGGAATCCGTTGCCCTTGTTTGGACATTTCTGGGGAAAGGAGTCTTCAATCTTACTCGAGGCTAAAGTGAAAGTGAGAAAAACTAAAGGCAGCCTGCTATTTAGGTACTGTGATACAATGGAAAGAATGCAGGCTTTGGATCTCAAGTCCAGCTCTGCTACTTTTTAGGTCTTTGACTCTTTTAAGGCCCAATTCACATGCTAATTCCTTTAGCAAGGAAGTTGCCAAAACAAAGGCTCAGAGAAGTTAGGCTAAGCACACCCATGAGTCAAATAAATCAAGGAGAAAGAATTCAATTTTGAAATTAAGTTTTGGAAATGGTCACATCTGTTAGACTTCAGACCAGAGATCCTGGTTCTTCATACAGCTAAAGGCCCTCCGCAGAGGGAAAGAAAGACAAAACCTGCTTGGCCTGTGTCCTATCCCCTTCGCCTGCACTAAATAACCTGCTGCTCACAGTGGTGATTTGAGCAACTGCTTTCCTCTAGTCACTAAGGCAGTCCTTGGCCAAATCGAGATATTTATAGCTAAACCAAGAAAAGCCTTATCAAACTTTTAAACCCACATGAGGCTTTCTGAGGAGGGAATTAGAGCTTTTCAATAGTGAGCCAATAACCTGAAATCAGCCATCTCTGTCACACATTCCCATGTTTGCCTTCAAAGAAGAATCCAGAAACTCCTCCATCATAGCAACTGAAATGTGGTCAAAACCAGCAATGTGAGTGCCAAATAACCTCTAACTACGTCTGTGAACGCTCTTCCATTTTTTCTCATTATTTCTAATCCTACCACAATCCTTGTTGCTGTCTCAGATTTGTTCTGTTTGGTCCATGTGACTTGGGCTTTCCCTTGTACAGAGGGGGAAGTGAGCCCCATTACTGAGAACGAATTCACTATTTACTAACAGAAAGACCACTAAGTATTACGTAGACTGAGTAGCTTTGTCTCAAAGAGGCATTTTCCAATCCTTTACAGCTCAGTATCAGAATTTTGATGCTATCTTTGCTGGTAAAGGAGAAGTCATTTCATTCAACAGCAAGAACAAATTAGCTCCATGACACTGGCACACATATGAAAACTCACCTTTCTTTAATTGTCTTCTGTAGCTCCGAGAAGTCCTTTTTGAGGTTCTGCACCCTGTGTTGGTGCTGGGACAGGTCCAGAGCAAAGCCACAGGAGCTCAGGTCAGTGACTAGGTGCTCAAGAGTATCCAGATTCTCCTGTTGGTCTTCCATTTCCAAATTGAGCTCCTGTCAAGCAAACAGGAACTGTATTCAGTCCTCTGATCTTTATAAATACTTAAGACTCTAAAAGAATGAAAGGTATCTAGATTAAAGCTGGGATACATTCTCTCTAATCTGTAGAAAAAGAGGGAACAAGGACTTCCCTGGTGGTCCAGTGGCTGGGAATCACTTGCCAATGCAGGAGGCATGGGTTTGATCCCTGATTTGGGAAGATTCCACATGCCCAAGGGCAACTAAGCCCATGTGCCACAACTACTGAGCCTGTGCTCTAGAGCCCTTGACAATTGCAACTACTGAGCCCGTGCACCCTAGGGCCCATGCTCTCAACAAGAGAAGACGGCACAGTGAGAAACCCATGCACCGCAACTAGAGAGTAGCCCTCACTTGCTGCCACTAGAGAAAGCCCACACGCCGCAGTGAAGCCCTAGGACAGTCAAAAATAAAAACATTGAAGAAAAGAAAAAGAGGGAACAAGAATTGAGCATTTCACTGTGTTGACTGCTAGATCAAAACATAAAATATGTAGGATTTCTCCAATCCACTTGAGAGCGGCTGGAAATCAGAGAGAAGCCTCGTCTCCTTTAAACAAATCTTTGAAGAATCCAGAGGCAGCATGACAGAATAAAAAGAATATAAGTGTCTGGTGTAGAAAAGATGTGAAATTCAATCATGGCTGTGTCGCTTACTAGTCTATGATCTTAAGCTATTAAACTTCTCTAAGCTTTCATAGTCTGTCTATTCTTTAAAACAGGTAAATAAACTCTTTACTGTTATTTAACACTGTATTGAAGATATTGGCCAATGCAATTGGGTAAGAAAACACATTTTGTGGCATAATCATTTGAAAAGAAGAGATAAAACTATATTTGCAGATTACATGAAAGTATATTTGTAAAATCTCAGAGAATCAACAATATAACCAGAGTGAAAAGTGAAGTAATCCAAGAAGGGAGAAGAATATAAACTCAACATATTAAAATCAAGAATAACACAATAGCAGCATAAAAGGTACAATTTTAGGAATCAACTAATAAGAAATGTACAGAACCTTTACAAATAAAACTTTAAAACATGTCTGAATGACATGAAAGCCGACCTGTAAAAATGGAAAAATGTCCGTAAAGACATGTGTATGTGTATGTGTGTACGTATGCACACACATGCTGTGAATAAGTGAAGTAATGTGACCCGAATAAAATGTGACCGACATTTTCCTCTAAGACTGATAAAGTTGATCCAAGTGTTCACATGGAAAAATAAACGTACAATTATAGCTATGAAAAATCCTAAAAAAGAAAAACATGGGGGAGATCAGCCTTACCAGATAGTAAAACATACCATAAATCCTCTAGAATGTTAACAGAAAGACCAGTGAAATACATTTGACATTTTGTATATGATAAAGACAGATTCTCAAATTACTGGGGTAAATACAGATTTTTCAAATAAATGACATGGGGAACAACTAGATAGAAATTTGGGAAAACATAAACTTGAATTCATACTTCATATATATTTCAGAATAAACTTGAATTGTTAAAGTATTAGAATTTTAAAAAGAGAGGAGAAAAAAAGAAACCATGGAGGTACAGTTCATCATAACCTGAATATGGCAAAAGGCTTTCAAACTATGACTAAAAATACATCTTCAATGAAAGAGTGATACCTCTAGTCTCAAACTATCCTATAAAGTTACTACAACTATACTACAAAGTCATCAAAACACTATGGCACTGGCGCACACACACACAAAGACATATACATCAACGGAACACTACAGAAAGCCCAGAATATACACGGATAAAGAAGATGTGATACACACACACAAACACACTCAGAGGAATGTTACTCAGCCACAAAGCATGAAATCTTGCCACTTGTGACAACATGGATATCTCTAGAGTGTATGATGCTAAAGGAAATAAAGCGGATGGAGAAAGACAAATACTGTTGATCTCATTTATATGTGAAATCTCAAAAACAAAACAAGGGAACAAACAAAAATGAAAACAGATTCATAAATACAAACAGGTGGTTGTTAGAGGGAAGAAGGGTGGGAGAATGGCAGAAACAGGTGAAGAGAATTAAGAGGCGTAAACTTCTAGTAATAAAATAAATTTAAATCACAGGGATATAACATATAGCATAAGGAATATGGTCGATGACACTGCAATAACTCTGAGCGGGGACAGATGTTTACTAGCCCTATCATGGTAATCATTTCATACTGTATTGAAATGTTGAGCCACTATGTTGAACACTTGAAACTAACATAATACTGTATGTCAACTATATTATTTCAATTAAAAAAAACGGATAAAATCTACTGTGTAAAAATTTAACAAAAAATTTTACATGAGCAAAAAACATCCTAAGGAAAGACAAAAGACAACTGTGAGAAAGTACGGCACAAATGAACTTACCTACAAAACAGAAAAGACTCACAGACACAGAGCACAGACTTGTGGTTGCCAAGGGGACGTGGGGTGGGGGAGGGAAGGCCTGGGAGCCTGGGATTAGCAGATGCAAATTATCACATGTAGAATGGACAGGCAACAAGGCCCCACTGTACAGCGCAGGGAACTAGATTCCATATCCTGTGATAAGCCGTAATAGATATTAAAAAGAGAACGTCTATAACCAAGTCTCTCTGCTGTGTAGCCGAGACTGGCACAACGTTGTAAATCAACTATATTTCAATTAAAAAATTAAAAATAAAATAAAAATAGATCACAAAAAAAGAGAGAGAGAGAGAAAGATTTCCTAATCCTACCCACTGAAAGGACCTAGAAGCATTGGCATCCTGGTGGCTCATGCAGTATCTGGATTTTGATGTCTAAATATAATTCTCCAGTAAAAACAGGCTTCCTTGGAGAAATAGGTGATTTCAGGTATGGGACAGGGAAATTACAAGGTGACCATACACACTGTGCCAGAAAGTAAGACAGTACTAATATACTGGTGGGGACATGTCAGAAAGATACCAGGAGACAGCCTAAAGGGGCTCTCATTGACCAAAAATGGGAAATTGCTTGAATATAAAAAAGAACAATAATGATAATGAGTATGGGACCCCATAGTGACACTCTTTTATACATTTATAAAGAGAAAGAAAACAGCAATTGGTAGATCGAGATGAAAAGTATGCAAGTGTTTATTGTACTATTCCTTTTACTTTTCTAGAAATTGAAAAATTTTCAAAACAAAAAGCAAAAAGTGAGGAGAGCAAACCAAACAAAACAATGAGTTCACAGTACAGTATGGAAAAGGTTACATAGCTGGATAAACCCAAGGTAGTGATGCGGACATATGGCAACGCTAAGGTAGTACAGGTGGTAGGTGGGCAGCTGCAGCCATTCTGGAGCTCAAGTTAGCCACTACTTGATCAAATTAAGTGCAGGCATATACTGTGATCCAGCAATTCTACTCCTAGATACACATCTGTATCTGTGGAAGGTAGTATTTTCAGCTCTGCCTACTAGCTGTATGGTAGGATTACACTTCTCTACCCACTTTGAAAGTCAGGTATGATCGTGTGAAACTTGCTTTGACTAATAAAATGTAAATGGATATGGTATGTGCTCTGAAACTCCAGTACTTTGGCCACCTCATTCGAAGAGTTGACTCATTGGAAAAGACTCTGATGCTGGGAGGGATTGGGGGCAGGAGGAGAAGGGGATGACAGAGGATGAGATGGCTGGATGGCATCACCGACTCGATGGACGTGAGTCTCAGTGAACTCCGGGAGATGGTGATGGACAGGGAGGCCTGGCGTGCTGCGATTCATGGGGTCACAAAGAGTTGGACACGACTGAGCGACTGATCTGATCTGATCTTCCCCTTGCAGTAGTAATCATGAAAACATATGTCAGGATGAAGTTTCCATCAACTTGAAAGACTGAATGATTATGGTGAGCTAAGTATCCCTGCTGATCTGGGCTGAACACATGCTATGAGTGAAAAATAAAGCTAGGCTGTGTTTTTTAAAACTGAACAAACAATATGAAGTTTACAGGATAGCTGTGAGAATTCTTTTAGACAGTACAGGTCAAGTTTCCAGTATACTGACTAACATGTGCTTAGTAAACATTTGTTTTTCCTTGCCCTTCCTTCCCCTTTATTCCACCAATCTGGCAGATAAAGTCTCACCTGAATCTGTTGGAAGAAATGTGCAATATCCTGATCTGGCTGATTCCCAGAGGCCAGCAGCCGACTTTTGTTTTCCATGAATTGCTGCAGCTTCTCAGAGAGATGTTCAAACATCTCTGCCTGGGGCAGAAGCTTCTTTAGGGAGCTCTCCTTTTCTTGCTGCTGTAGACAGAGCTGTTCGAAGCGCTGGCTCACCTCAGCCAGTTTGCCCTGCAGCACAGCGGCCGTGGTGCTGTCTGCTGTCTCCATGAATTGGGTCACCATATCACGGGTGGCCTCCAAGCTGCTCTTCTGCCGAGCAATGTCCTGCTTCAATTTCTGTCATCAAGAGCATATCTGTCAGCTCCTGGCTCACTTATTCTGGGACATCTGAGCCACAGACTAATAAACTTCTAGTAACCACATGCTCACCTCCTCAAATAGGCTTGAAGGACTGCAACTGAACCTTCAGAACATCATCGATACCCTTTCTTCTCCACCCCAGGCCACCGATGACTTTGCTATTACCACTCTCCCTCAAGTTTACCAATGGTTTGGAAATTGAGCGGACATACCTTTGCATTGATTAGCCATCATCTCTAAGTCTATTAGAATACTCATGGAAATACATTCTTTTCCTGATACTTTTCCAAAACGATGCCACTATGGTAGGTGGCAAATATACCCTCTCTGCTGACTCCTGGGGCATGAGTCTCACCATGTTAGTGGCCAGGGCCTCCTGGACGACTCCTGATGACAGCGACACCACCTGCTCCTCTTCCAGGTTATTTTCCACTTCTCTGATGGACTGCAACAAGCTGTCCAGGCTTTCCTGGACACTCTGAGACTGGGCAATTGCCTTCTGCAGCAGAGCAGAGCGCTCCGCCAGGCTGCTGGAGAGGTGTTGGAAATGGCTGAGTATGGAATCTGGAAAATCAAGGCCATGACAAGAAAAAGTGGAGACAACTTTTCTGTTGCACTTTTTAAAAAATGTATTTAAATTGTACATGTTAGTTATTATAACAATGGACATCAAGGCAAACAGAATAAGCTGAAATACATCACTATTTGAACCAAACTCAATAAGCATTGTATATTTAGCACCTACTAAGTGCCAAAAATTGTGCTCAGTGCTGAGGACTAAAGATTATTATGATAAAGTCCCTGCCTTCCACAAACCTTAAAACTCTAAAAGAGAGTGTAGGTAGTGGAAGGCATATCAATTAACCATAAAAATAAAATCACAAGTGCTATATTGGTACTAGGAGTACTGTACTAGAGAAGCCAGAAGGAAAAGTTATTTATCTTTTACTTCTTGGGGGTGGGGGTCGGGGTGGTGACAGGAGTTTACCAAGGAAGAAACTTCCTGGTTACATCTAGAAGCAGGAGCAAGATTTCATCATGCACAGTAAGCACCCGTCCACGGGATTTTCCAGGCAAGAGTACTGGAGTGGGGTGCCATCGCCTTCTCCGTGATAAATGTTAGCAGCTGAGAAACAGGACAAACTTCAGGAGGAAAGCAACGAGGAAATGACTAGCTCATTTGGGAAAGGAAGGAAGTCGGGTGTGGTAGGAAGGCGAGTGTCTGCGGAAAAAGGGGTGAAGCCAGGCCACGAAGGCCTCCTATGGTGTGAGATTCAAGTTCATTAGAGGGTTAGCTCTTTGTGCTTGGATCCGCAGCTCCTCACCAGCAGCACAGATGCTTGTACACAACGGTGTGAGATACCACAGAACAGAGGGGAACCCTTGGTGGTAGGGGAGCGCTCTGGCCATTTCATACCTGTAGTTTCTTGAACATGCTTGCGGTCGGGGGCTGGCTCCCCTTCAATTTCCATGAGGTCATGAGCTACTTTTTGGAGTTTTTCTACAGGTACTTGGTGCTCAGCCAATTCCTCCTGCAACTGCTGCTTGTCCATGAAAAAGGACAAAAGAAAACCATTAGAGTGAAGTAATCAAAGCTGGTTTCTAGGGATCAAGAGCTACTGGGCAGCTATGTAGAATAATTCTGTTTATCCACAGCCACAGATGTCAGAATATAGTGTTCAGGAATCAGATATTGTCCAAGGCATCCCGACCCCTGCCTTTCACCTCTGCAAGCACTTGCTTTGCTTTGGGGGTGCTCTGAGCTGTGGGGAACAAGAGCCCGTGCCCTGGCTCACCTTTGTGGTTGCAAACTGCTGTTGCAGGACCCCCGGGTCAGAGGCAACCGTGTCTGAGAGGAGCTTCTTCACACTGGCCTCGCAAGCTTTCATCCAGGCCTGCAGGCTGTCAGCGCTGCTCTGAAACTGCTGATACTGGCCTAGCAGCATGTTCAGGTGAGTGCCCAGGCGTGTACACTGTGCCAGAGAAAGAAGGGAAAGCAGACCAAAGCAGGTCAGGCCAGGGGCAGCAGCCTCCCAGGCAAGTCCAAAGAGGCCTGCCTGTGCTCCAGGGACCTGACTGTGACTGCAGGTAAGGACAGGTGAGCCTCCCAGGTAGACGGGAGCAACCATTTTCTACAAGTGGGTCCTGATTGTTTGACCCATACTATCCACCCCAACTTTACTATATACCGGGGAAGACACAGTGAGTTGTATGACAGGCTACCGATGAAATACACATCAAGCTGCAGGCAAAGGTGGGGCTCAAAGGTACAAAACATTTTCCCTTTGGGAGCATTGAAGATGTTGGCAAAAACATAAGACAGGTAAAAAGAACTAAGTGGATTCTGTATCTTAGGAGCTAAAGGAAGTTCTTTGATAGGGCGGAAGATGAAGCTTTACCCTAAATGTTGTGTCCAGGAATGAAGACTATATATTTGGTTTAAGTTTCCCTGTGCTCTGTCTCTTGGGAGTCAACGCCTGCTGGTCAAAATACAGGGAGGCGATCACTCCCACCTTCACCACTGGAGTGAGACATACCCCTAGCTCAGGTCAAGCATAAGCCCCTGGGCTTCCACGTTTTTTTTTTCCCCAGAGGCTCATAAAGATGTTCTGCAAGTCCACTTGCTCACTGTGTCCTGAGGTTCTTACTGTAAGCTGCAGAAACCACCCACGGCTGTGTGAGGGCTGCCAGGACTGCTGCACCAGGGGGCCGCCAGATGCCTTGCCCGTACCTCTGCATGGAGAGTGCTGTATCTTTCTGTTGCGTCTTTCAGCTTGGCCTTCACTAAGGTTCCGGTTGCTGACGCTTCCCTGCCATCATCGAGGCTGTTTCCTGTGTCCAAGACCTTCTGTCCTGAGATCGTCACAAACCGCAGGTCTCCTTTGTGGGAAATGACATCCTCCGAGAAGCTCCCCTGCCGCTTCAGCAGGGCGGGAAGGGCCTCGGGGCTGCTGCCTCCCTGATGCATGCTCTCCAGCTCTTTCTCAGATCGCTCCAGCCAGTTCTCAAACTCCCGATGGTCCTGCAGAAACTTCTGCAGCTCGTCCCGCAGTGTTTGCACCTGCTTCAGTTCTGCCTCCGACTGGGCCAGGGAAGTCGCATACTGCTCCTTCAGCTCTCCGAGCTTCTCTTGCAGCAGCTGTTGCTCCTCGGGTGTGAGGCTGTGGCCGTGCTGGTCCAGGAAGGCCTGGGCTGACTGCGTAGCCAGGATGAAATTCTGCTGCTGAGACAGCAATTCTTGGTGACGAGCCTGGCAAAAAAAATCCCCCCAAACAAAGGACTATCAGTAGGGATACCACAATGACTTGGTTATGTCTACAGCCGGAAGTAGGGAGAGATCTCAATAGGCCACTTTTCCAGCTGCTCAGATATCACCAGTCTCTCTGAATTGCTAGGTATTATGCCATATGCTAATCCCAGGTGAACGGATTTCCCTAGGATCTGACAGCTATCGCGTGTTATCTCATCTGACTTGCGCCACCATCTATAGTGCAGGTGGACCATATAATTCCCGTATCAAAGAGGGGATGAGTGAGTGCCAAAAAGGTGTTGTATGTCTTAACAGAGGCCATGTAGATAATCATGGGACAAACTGTGACTAGAACTGGAGTCTCTTCCCTAAACTACCCCAGGTCAAAGAGACGGTACAAGTGGCCAACAAAACTACCCACACTGATGGAAGGAGTGAACAGTCTTCACAAGTCATACATGTGACAGCATAAAACAGGTCATCTGCAAATGCTAAGCTGTGAAACATGTCACTCACATATCCTTGAAGAGTGTTCCTACTAGAAAATATCTTGGGAAACTAGTTTCTCAGATAAGCAATTTGCGTATTAGTAAGCATAAACTGCCCTTCTGCGTGGTACAGACGGTACAGGGAGTCTGCACTTGTGTGTGCTCTGTTTACGTGTGGGCGCGTGGACCCTTCTATTTAAGAAAGGGAACATAGGTTCTTTGAGGACAGTTGTGGCTGCTTTGTTTTGTTCCTAAAATGTTCTTGCCGAGGCTAACAGAAGACAGTGGGTGCTTAGGAAGTGTTCTTGACTATCTGTACCTTGAATGCATCTCCCTAGAGAAGGACAGTGGCAACCTGATGGCTTCAGCTTCTGATGCCATCTCAGGGAAGCTGGGGTGACAAATGTATCTGGCTGAAAGAGAAGGAGGGGCAGCACTACAGCTTGTCTGTGTACCACAAGATGTCCCCACGCTCATCCACCCAAGGTAAGGTGGCTCCCTTCCCAGCTAGGATGGAGCTGCCAGCAGGCAGGATCAGGGAGCCCCTGTGACAGCAGCACCATTTCTGCTCTGTGCTAAGACTGCCACGGCTTTAGGGTACACACTGCAGCGGATCTGCCAAGCGCAGGAAATAGGTTGCAAGAGGCAGAAATTCTATGAATACAAAGTAAGGCAATGGCCCACACAGGCTGTTCAACAGAAGCATTCCAGCTAAGCCAATTTTATTTGCTATAAAGGTGTCACTACTAACACATGGGACCCATGTGTTTTCTAAGTTCCCTAAATATATAATAGTCTTTTCGTCATGCACTATAATATGCCTGCATATGCCAGTTAATATCTTGGAGGTGATGGATCTGGTTGGCTTACTGGTTTATCTCCAATGCCTGTCATACAGTGGGTTCTCGATAATTGCTAAAGGAATAAATGGGTAGAGAAAAGTAAGAAATGATTTCTTGAGAGGATCAGGGAACCATTAAAAGAGTTAAGCAGAAAGACAGCATTTAAGAAAGCTCACTAAAAAAAAAAAAAAGAAAGCTCACTTAGTAGTGTGGGAATGGACTTGAGGGTAAAAGTCAAGAGGCAAGGAAACCAACAGAAGCTACTGTAACACAAGGGAAAGCTGACAGTAGTCTGAACTGTAATAATACCTCGATGGAGATAAAAAGTGTGATGTCTTTGAGAGATACAAGAAGCACGGGATTTGATGACTGATTCAAAGTGGGAGAGGGAGGGAGGGGAAGGAATCTAGGGTGATATTTTAGTCGGGCAAGTCAGTGGGAATTTAGGAAGAACATTTGGGGGAGAGGTACTTTAGAAAACAGGAGGTCCATTTCTCAGGTTGAGGTGCTTGTGGTTCCAAGCTGCAGAGAGAAGGATTTATATACTCAAGACAGGCATTCAGGCTCAAGACAAATAAATACATGGAGATCACTAGTAACAGGAAGTGAAGTGTCATGGGTGGATGAGATTACCTAAGGAAAGTATATTCTAAATGATTAAGATGAGACCTAGGCTACAACTTGGAAGTGCATCAGTGTGTTTCAGAAGCTGGCCAGAGGAAAGGGAGAATTATCAGGGAAGACAGTGCTATGGAAACAAGGGGGGAACTATTTCCAGGGGAGTGGTCAAGGGTGTTAAGGCTGCTGAGAAATCAGAGATATGAACTGAGAAGTTCTCACTGGACTTAGGGCAGGACAGATTCACCCAGCATTGTGAGAACAAGCTAACGTGCTCACCTTCAACTTCTCACACTGCTTGTCCAGCTTCTCTGGGGCTTCATTCAGCCCAGCGTGACCATCAGTGGTATCCAAGGCTCCTTTCTCCAGGTTGCCTGAGAGCTGCTCCATTTGTCCTTCCGATGATCCCACTGAGGTCACCCAGTCCAAGAGAGCATCGATCTTCCTCCTGTTCTCTGCCAGTTCCTTTGCTGCTTTACTCTGAAAGCCACAGGGGGAGTCTAGTGAGAAGGCCTTAAATACTCAGCTACCATATGACCAAAGGTTAAGTAAAGGGAAAGATGTTTAGGTCAAAAAAAAGAGAGAGAGAGAAACTTTAAGGCTGGGTATAAACAGTCTTTGCACCCACAAAGAAAAACAAGCATCTTCTTTCTAACTCTGTTGAAAAATAATCACTTAAAATGATCCCTAAATTTGATCTATATCTCATCACTTTTAACAAAGGATTCGAATCCCAGGATTTGAAAAGGCTCTATTAAGTGGTGATTTTGTCCTGGCAACCCTCCAGGTTTTACAGAATCCTTGCTAGGTATGCAGAAGTTATACACTAGCTTGGTAGGATAAAAAAAATAGCACAATTACACTCAATTACCTGGCACCTTGTCCTTAAAGAAATCACAGACCATTCCCATCCTTTTCCTCTGCCAAGCAGAGCACTGAATTCTGAAACTTGCCTCTCAAATTCTATTTTCTGAATCTTCAGTATTTTATTAATAAAACAGGTTATGCTAAGTGATATGTACATGTATTTCAGAATTCATCTTCAGGTAACGCACTTCTCTTTTCCACATTCTCTACCGCCCTCATTAGTGTACAAGTTCACAGCCAGACAAAGAACTCTAATTCAGTTTGCCAGTGGGGTGCAGAAGACCATGAGATTTCACCTTCTGTTTAGTTTATCCCAGTGCCATGATTTCCCACTGAAACGGTAATGGCAGCTTGAGGAGAACTTGAAGCCCATTAAGACTGCCCAGGTGTCTTCATTAGCACCCTTGGATCACCAGGCTGCTGCTGCTGCTGCTGCTGCTAAGTCGCTTCAGTCGTGTCCAACTCTGTGCGACCCCATGGACTGCAGCCCACCAGGCTCCCCCGTCCCTGGGATTCTCCAGGCAAGAACACTGGAGTGGGTTGCCATTTCCTTCTCCAATGCATGAAAGTGAAAAGGGAAAGTGAAGTTGCTCAGTCGTGTCCAACTTAGCGACCCCATGGACTGCAGCCTACCAGGCTCCTCCGTCCATGGGGTTTTCCAGGCAAGAGTACTGGAGTGGGGTGCCATTGCCTTCTCCGGATCACTAGTCTAGATTCATGTTAAAAATATGCCCTGTGCTTTTTCCCCAAAGATGATGATGATGGTGATGGTGATTTGGAATATGAACTTTTAATCAACTATTCCTGACTTAAAGTCCTTCAGAATGTTTCTTATAAAAATAAATATCAACTCATAAATCAGCTCCTGAATGAGCCCTTTTCCTCAATCCTATGCTCTCTTGAAGGCCATCAGCTTTTATTTGTGTAGGTACCAAATGTTTTTTGAAAAATACCAAGCATCATAGCAGTCTGGTTACCTTTTCAGTCTCCTGCTGTAAGGCTGAGGTTACCACTTCCTCCAGCTCCTTCTGGGCCAGCTTTGTCCTTTCCTGGAGAGCTTCATACTGCTCCTTAGCCTGATGAAGTTTCTCCTGGAGAGCTGTCAGCTCATCGGGACTCAATTTAGTCTGGTTCTCTTCCAGGAACCCTTCAGTGTCTTTGACAACACTGGCAAATGAGGTAGCGTGATTCTGAATGTCATCCTGTAAATCCTTAACACACAAAAACAGGATAGCAGAAGCTTCAACTTTAGCACTTCTAAGACCTCTCAACAGCATGAAGATGGAATGACTAGAATGACATTATCTGCAATGGACATATGTCCCTGACTATAATTTGCTCAGGTTTATGCCTAAACCAATGCAGATAATAAAATTTTCAATGCTTTTTAATTAAGAAGCTTCTAAAAATATTTAATTTTTTAAGAAAAATTTAAATTTCTAAGAAGATATTTAGTGAAGATATAAAAGGAAAATGCCCACAAATACGATTTTTGTTTTGCAATGACTTATCCTTAAAGAGATCATTCTTCTGTAAAGCAGAGCTGACAATGGGACTCTAACAGTGTTGAGACCTGGCTGGTCCTTTGTAAGTCTCTTGGTTATCACTGCTGAACCCTCATGTAGCCTACAAGACCCAGCGTGATCTGGGTCCTGCCTCCTCCTCAGGCTTATCGTTCACTAATCTTCCTTTTGTTCTTTGCAGTACAGTCAAACTAGCTTTTTTCCAATTCTTAAGTATGTGCTTGATTGCAATTCCACCTTAGACGGATGTGCAGGCATCTGCCTGGCGCGTCTTCTTCCTCCTCCCACCCCTTCATGCATCAACCCCTATGTATCCTTCGATTCTCAGTTTAAGTGACACTTCTTTAAAGGAATCTTCTGAAATATAAGTCAAGATTGCGTCTGTTATATGTTCTTATGTAATGTTTCCTTTATAGATATAATAGTGAATACATTATATGCTCATTTTTGTGATTATCTGTGTAAAGTCTGTCTCTTCCACGACACTATAAGCTTCATGAGAGCAGGGATATTTAACCATTATGTTGCTGGCACTAGGCCTGGCACATAGCAAGCCTTTCTAACTACCTGCTGAAGGAATGAAAAAAGTGAGTTAACTCTTACTGACCTTCAGGTCACTTTGGTTCTTCTGCAAAGCAGAGAGATCCTGCTGGGTGGCTCTACCCTGATGGCCAGCCAATGCTCTTTCTGCCTGTCCCACCCAGCTGCAAAGATCCTCCAGTTTCTGGTGACAGGTATTTTGTTGTTTCTGCAGGGTCTAATTAAAATGCAAAGGGGCCAAGAGATAATTAATGATTCTCATTTTATAAATATAAGATAACTCCCTGAAATGTAAAACAGGAAGGTTATATCACAAGGATGGAAAAGTTGGTGGGAGACTAGAGCAGGAAAAGGCACAGAAATCATATTCAGAAAGTTCCCCTCATTTGGACAGTCTATTGGTCTAGATCTATGGCCTGAATTACAATTAGGAGTGATTTCAGGTGAGAATGCTCTGAGGTTTTGGTTTGGAAGTTCCTTTGCCAGACTGCTTATTATCCATGCAAATGGAGAAGAAAGAGGTTAGATGCTTAAAATCCATAGATGATACTGCATATGATAATAAATGATAGGTTCTGATCACTTCTACAGGAACTGGATGATACACTACATATGAAGTCATAATATGGAAAATTAGAAGGACTGGACTAGGAGGAAAAATCAAGAAACTGGATAATTTATAAGCTAATTGAGCTTCTTAATAATTAATCTGACTTTATATAAATCAAATGTCTCACGAATGCAGACACCCATTAAATGGAATGATTACTTGCCAGGCGTGAGGGGCTTGGCTATTTTGAGAAGAAGGGAAGTGGCCAAGAATAGCAATGGGCTCTGTTCTTCAGGGGTCTACACCAATAGCCAAGAGAAAAGCCGGCCTGAGGGGAGCAGGGATTTGCTTCTGTGCCTGATCCTTTTCCAGACCTCTCAGTCACATGACACCAAAGCACCTGACTGAGCAATTGAGCATGATGTGTTCTCCTGATCATCCTTCTAAGACCATTTTCCACCAGTTTCTACCTTCTGATGGCATTTGGAGTCACCTGCACTTACAAACAGGTGCCCAAATTGGCCCTCTCTCCCCCGCTTTAGGACAAATAGAAAGGCTCTGGAAGAGAACTCCTAAGAGCTCTTCAGCTGTAAAACAGGATCTTCATGGGTTAGGATGGGTGCAGACTGAATCTGAAAAAAGCAAAGCAAACAAGTTAACACATAGACAAACACATGCATTCAGGGCAAATATAGAGAGAAGGAGAGCATTTCTGACAATAACAAGGTTAATAAATGTCGTGGAATTAATTACACGCTTAAAGAGAATGTTCACATGCAACTGGACCATCTTCTGCAGCTCAGGGGCCTACTCTGGATGTGGGCTGTATCTTAAGGTGGCCCAGACCTTTGCTATTACATTAATTATCCATAAGCTACACCAAGCTGTATAAAATCCAAGTGAGGACACTGCAAATTTCCAGATGTAGAGGTAACCTATCATATTTCATTACTATCTTACTTCAATTTTAATACAGTTGAAACAACTAAGCAGTAACAAGGGACATACAGACTTCACTAAATACCCTTTAAGCCTGACTCAAAAGCTCAATTCTACTATGCACAGTATTTAATAAAAGAGACACTGAGACAGTTTTACTGGTGATAACAATTCTAATACTATCCTGGTGAATTTCAATTTATTATTCATCCAGAAGAATGGCATAAGCATCATTCTTGGTATTCTAAGGTTATGATGTTACCATGCAATTATGCTGAGTTCTACAAGAAGAGGCTTGTGATAGAAGGTGGGGAGATGATTATCCTGGCTTCCTGCAGTTTATCAACAGTGCTTCTACACACAGTTTTCCACAGCTGAATAAGCACTAGACACAATAGTGTGAAGAAAGGTGCCAGAAAATAATAATTTTCAAAGGTGCTAAAGAATTCATATGATTCTGATAAAAATCTTTTTGTCAGCTGTCTGAAGGTGGTCAAGGAATCTTACTGTTATCATCTGAAAAGCCCCAGTATAAAACTAACTTCAGGACTGTTCTTCTCAAGAGCTCAGAGTATCTAACTGCTCCTAACAGCCCTCAAAAGAATACTGAAGGAGAGTAGGGGAAATACAGGCTGGGGATAAAATTCTCATTTGAAAGTCAGAGGCAATGAGACACAGTTACAGTAAAGTCTAACTAAGAAGAAAAGACCTTGCACATGCATACACACGTAAACACACATATTCTCTCACACGCATACATAAAACCAAAAACACAGCAAGAAAGACAGTCACAACAGCTGTCTCCAGGACCAGAACCAAACTGGCCTGGACCAATCAAAATTGGTAAACGCAGGCTCCTGGAACCATGACAGATGGAGTCTGGCCAGAAAACCCAAAGACAGAGGACATCCCAGGGACCAACTGAGCCCAGCCGCTGGTTCAGTCTGACCTTGACCTGGGCAGCCTGCTCCATCTGTTGAAGACGGTCCCGCAAGGCATTCCCCTGAGCTGTAGTCTCTTCTACAAGGTCCTGGAACGACCTCTGCACTTCATTCAGAAGCCTCAGCATCTGCCGGTTCTGCTGAGGAGACAAGTCCTGGGCGTGCTCGGAGATCAAGAACTGAATATCAAAGGCAAGTGCATCCAGTTGGGATTTCCTCTCAGCCATGGGCTGTTTCAAGTCCTAAGGGAGATGAGGAAAGGAAGAAAAGAGGAAAGAAACTTCCAATTCTCTACAGAAGCAGAAACTGGTGGTTCTAATCAAAGAATCAACATAATCAAACAGAGGTTAATTTCCTGTATTTTTAAAAGCAACACTGATTATTTCTAGGGCCAACCCACAATGGAAGTCTCTCTCACTTCTGGCCTCTCCAGAGTCCTCACATATTATAGCTAGGTTTCCTTTAACTATAATTAAAGGAACAATAAATTAAATCAACCACTGATTTCTAAATGCACTACACTTTCCATTATTTATATTAACAGAATTATAGCACTGCTAATCCCAAGTATCTGTGAAAAAATGCTATACTTTGGAAAGTATAGCATGAATTTTTGGTCTGAGATAGATCTAATTGTACTTTATTAGGTGCAAATAACTATTTGTGTTTGTCTAGCCCTGAGATACTGGTAAACCAGAAATGAGAAATATTCAATTTCTTAGTGGCTCACTAAAGTTTGACTTTTAAATAGTTATACATATTATACATTTAAAACTGTACAAAAATGTTGAACATTTTATACATTTTAAAACTGTAAAGGATTACAGTCAGATAAAGCAGTAAAAAACTGCCTAAACACTAGAATTTATCTGCTTTTAGACAATTAAAAAGCATGCAATATTCCCACAAACTTTTAGTAATCACTACCCACGTTATACTGGGTGCAATTAAAAAACCATAAAAACAAGTAAGATATCTGTGCGTCTATCACTTTGAAATTGGGAGCAGTCAGCAACCCTGCAAAGCGGGCTTGCAGAACTACTTGCATATTTATCATATGACTACACTTCCTTGTCTGTGAATACATGGATTCGGGAAACTCACTAGGAAAATGAGGCTTAGACTGGCTCTCTTCCCATAATGGAATTCATGTAATTCATAACCAGGCAAGGACACCAATATAGGGGGTGCTCTGTGTTCTTATATTTCATACTATGTCATAGGAATTTTTCTCACCCTTGCTTCTTTCAAAACTCTTGTCAGTGAACAAAGTCTGCTACTCATTCCTCCACCGGTGTATTTAGATTAAAGGGTGCAAAAGAAGAAGGCAAGTCAACTCTTGCAAGATAAAGAGGGGCAAGGATGCATACAAGGGAAACCTGACCACAGACAACATTTAGGTCTGTACCTCCTAAGACTGGGGAAAAGGAAGAGGCTGGAATAGGAGGGAACATCTCTACTTCTGCTCTGACTTCAGAGAGAATTTGAAAGGAATACCTATAGCAGAGGGTGGATAAACCAACGTGAGCATTATCTGATATTATCTTAAATGTAATTCAAAAGAAACAACAGTGTTGGGGGCAGGAGAATCCTCAGCTCAAATACATCTCAGAATCTTTAACTTTTTCTCTCACTGACTTACAAAAAAGAATCAATTAACTTGGAGTTTAACAAGAAGAAAACCACCTCTCAAGATGAGGGGTTGTTCATCTACACTCCCCAAGCCAGACCTGCCTGTCATCTGGTTTTGTAAATAAAGTTTTACTGCAACATGTCTACAACCATTTGTTTATATGCTGTGTATGGCTGCTTTCATGTTTCTACAGCAGAGATGAACAACTGCCACAGAAACAGGTCACCTGCAAGACCTAAAATATTTACTATCTGGCCCTTTACAGGAAAAATTTGCAAAGACCTTTTATTTCTCAAATGGGAAGTCACACTTTCTAAGAAAGGCAAGTACAGATACTGCCTAGCAGAGACATGAAATTAATACAACACAAAAGGGCAAATAAAACATGCTTGAGAGCTGGTGGTGCACTCACCTCACACCGTTGGAGGCAGTGATTCAGGCTGCCAGCATCTGTTTCACTGTCATATTCCTTGCTGTTCAGAATAACATGGGTATCGCCAACCCAGGCTCTCAGATCTTGAAGTCTGCCTTCTAGCTGTTCATACTGATTTAACACTCTAGTCTAAGAAATAAATGGCAAGTTAGATGATAAAACTCTCCAAGCCTGCCCAGACTCTGTGAGCCTTTGTAAATAAAAACAAGAAGCTACCTTCTGTACTTCCAAGGCACTCTGGAGGTGGAGCAGTCTGGAACCCCAGGTGTCACTCACAGAGCTGAGGGACTTTTGAAGATTCTTGGCATCTTTTTCTAGCGCCTTCAGCAGTTGAGCTGGGACTTCCTGAGGCTGGCTGATGATAATCTGATCCACACACTCCAATTCCTGGCTCACCACCGTGGACAAATCCTTTAGCTCTTTGTCTAACACCTGAGGGCATAAACTGGAGTTACCTCCAAAATCGAGACTAGAAATCTTGCTGTCTTAGAATCAGCTGTAAACATATTATTCTGTCACCTCATGTTTACACAGGCTTTAGGGCTTATAAAATGTTTTTATAGATCTTCATTAGTTTTTCTGTTGTTCTCACAATCAATCATTCTTGAGGAGGCAGAGCAGACATCATAATCCTGAATTTATAGGACAGATGCCTCAGGGCTTAAAACTGTGAATTTGTTTTTCCCTGAGGTCACCCAGCTGATAAGCAATAGAGCCCAGACTTGCAATCAGGTTTTCTGACTCAGGGCAATGCTTCTTGCCCTACAACTTGCTACCTCTCCACTAGTGTCATTATGCTTTAAATAATGTGATGCAATATATAAGTCAACCAAAGGACAACTCTTCCACTCCGAAGTTCAAGCGAGTAGAACCAAAGAACATAAAAACACCCCAAGCCAGCTTTTCCACCCAGCTATTCCTCAATATTCTGCTCCTCAGCAGAGAGGCCAGAAACAAGCTGTAGAAGAGCCTGGTAGTTCTTTGGGCATCATCCTCCCCTCCCCTTCAGCCATCCTGCCCAAGGCCACCCTCTGGACACTGAGAGAATTGGTAAACCTCTACAATCTCTGCGCTCCTCATGACTCCAACCCTGCGACAACTCTCAGCCTCCAGCTGCAGTGAAGGAGGTGCTCCTCCTCCCACTCAGGGCTGTCTATCTCTATGTCCTTCCATGTCTCGGGGACCTCATTCCATCAGTCAGCACTCATTCTCCTCCCTAACTTCACGTTCTCCTTTTCTATTGGTTCTTTCTCCTCAGCCTAAAAATCCACTCAAAACATCCCTCTTCCCATGCATCTCCTCTAGCTAGTGTCCTACCTCTCTTTCCTTGCCTGCACTACCAAGCTTCTGGAAAGCATGACCTACATTAATTGTCTCCACCTTCCAACATCCTGTTTATTGTCATTGCAACCTGGTTTATATCCCACCACTCGAGTGTAACTGTTCTTATCAAGGTGCCCGGTGACTCTCAGGCACTGAATCCCACTTTTAGTCTTTATTGTACTCGGTCCCCCTACTGTATCTAATACTGCTGACCAGTATCTAATACTGCCCACTGTCTCTAATACTCCCTTGAGTCTCTTATGCTTTGGTTTCTGTGAGACTAGTACCCCTTGCTTTTCTTCATAGATCTCTAATTATAGTTTTTCCAATCTACTTTTTGTCCATTAAATAGCAGTGCTTTTGAACACGTTCTTCTTGCTTCAGAAGCTTCTCTTGTGGTGTCTTCTCTACTTTTCCCAAACTGATGGGCCTGGAGGAAGTCTCTGGGAACCTACCTTGGCCTGACACAGCAGATCCTGTAGCTCTGCCAGGTTGAGCTCTAGAGGTTGAATCTGCTTGGTCCTCATTTCAATGTCCCGTAAAAGAGACAGATAGGATACCAACTTCTCATCATGTTCTAGGCAGAGCTGCCGGGTAAATACATTCTGTGGAGCCAAAAAGAAAACTCACTCAAATCTGACACTCCTCTTTAAGTTTGCCTTTAAAGCAGACAGGGTCATAGAACAGAATAGAAATTTTTACTACACATTGCATGGAATGAAATAAATTGTGTTATTTTATCTAAACTGTAGCAAATCAATGGACAAATAAGCAATTCATTAATTTCCTCAGGGAGCACAAGCTCAAGATTATCAATCTATAAGCATCATTTTAGCAAAAACCTCTCTGACTTCAGGTACCATAGCCTCAGTATTTTAACTTAGCTTTAATGATACCCTTGCAAATTTCAGAAAGACATTCCGGGCTACTACCTAATTTTCCAACAACTATGTTACAAACAGATGACTATACACTAAGTTATATCTTAGAGAATCCTCTAGTTGTCCTTAAGCAGATGTATGCTGCTAAGTCACTTCAGTCATGTCCGACTCTGTGCGACCCCATAGACGGCAGCCTACCAGGCTCCCCCGTCCCTGGGATTCTCCAGGCAAGAAACTGGAGTGGGTTGCCATTTCCTTCTCCAATGCATGAAAGTGAAAAGGGAAAGTGAAGTCGCTCAGTCGTGTCCGACTCCCAGTGACCCCATGGACTGCAGCCTTCCAGGCTCCTCATGAAAGCTCAGTATCCAGTCAAGAGTTTTAGCATGAAATTAGCCATAACAAGTACATACACACACACAAATACACCACTGGGTAACTTACTTTAGTAGCTCTGAAGGGCTCCGGGTTCACACTCGCTCCCCCTGGTACAGTCATCAAGGGGGTCTGTTCGCTGCCAGGGCTCGCTCTGAGCTTCTCCTGTGGTGTCTTCTCGTCCATCTTCATTGTGGGGCATGATACCGGGGGCAGCCTCTCCTCTTCACTGGTGTCTGGAATAGGACTAATGGTGGCCTCCTGCTGTCCCGTATTCTCTTTTTGAGACACCTCTCTGGACAATTTCTCTGGGAGAAGGGACACCGAGACTCTGGGAACTCTCTGAGTCACTATGCCTTCAAAGGACCCTACTTCTGCACCTGTAACTATAAGGTTTGACATTCGTAGGGATTCCTCTCCAGGTATTTCCTGAGTTGTCACTATTTTAGACTCAAGAATTCTGCCATGTTCATGATCACTTTTGTTGTCCTGAGGATGAAAGTCCTTTCTGTCTGAGAATTCCAGATTACTGACTTCTTTGGAGCCTACTCTCATTTCTTCCAATTTAACAGTGCTTGTTGAGTCAAAAGGTACTTCTTGGTATGATTTTTCTTTATATTCATTAGATAAGAAAGGCAGATCTTTGGTTTGTCTAACCTTAGAAGTAACACAAGAATCTTGATGATAATTGGTCTCCTGTCTGGTGGTTCCTTGGAAAGACCTGTCTGTTGTGAAACTTGGAGCTGTGTCTGCAACTTGGACTCCTCCAACTGGTTCCTGGTAGTACAATCCTTCAGGCCTTGGGATCAAAGAGGAGAGTAGTTCACTCTGGAGCCCAACAATAATTTCTTGAGATTCACTGACTTGATTAGAGTTGAAGAAGGTTAAAGCATCTTGATTTCTTATAGAAATTCCTTTGGGTGTCATTTGGGAAGAAGAGTCTTCAGTTTCACCAACAACAGAAAAGCCCAGACCCTTGTCAGTCGCTTTCCCCTTTTCACGCGCAGTTATCTCCGTACACTGATTCTCTATACTGGGGTCACGGTCATCACTAATAGTTTCCTGATTCAGCTTTTCTTCTGACAGAGCTGCTGGTCCGCGGGTCTTGATGCCTTCTTCTACAATCTTCTTCCCTCCCTTACCCTTCTCTGTGGTTTTCACTGGTTTCTGTATAACCTGCTGAATTAGTAATTTGTCTAAAGTTTCATGATTTGACTCTTGCACTTCTGAAATAATTCCTCCTTGGTTTTCCCTTACTTCTTTAGAATCTAGACCTGATACAGGCTGTTTCATATGAGAAATAATTTCTGTTTGTACTATTATTTCTTGCTCTTCGTTTGTATTTTTTTCCATGGTTGTAGAAGCCACCTCTTTGGGGTTAAATTCACAAATTTCTGATTGAAGATATGTCTCTGAATCTTGGCCCAGTGATTTATCTTTACCATCACTAGGAATTATGACACTCAAAGATTCCTTAGCATCTGGAGAAGATCTCTTATTTTGGTCATCGCATTCCAATCCCTTTAATGAAATTTCCCTGCTCTTTTTTGCCTCCTCCCCATTAGAAACTCTCACTTTAATGTTTTTTTGTGCAGACTGGTTTTCAATTTGAGATAATTTCTCACTTTCTCCTTTACCACAACTCATTTCAGCAGACTGACTATGAGCAATTAACATTTCCTTTCTTAGAAACTGCTTTTTTATTTCACATACTTCTATTCCATCTTGCTTTTCAATGTGAGCCTGGTGATCACTGAACTTAAATGTATCTTCTTGGATTATAGTTGCCAGTTCAGGACTGATAAGTCTTTTCTCAATAGCTTCCTTTAAAGTCACTCTCTGATTACTGAATATGTCAATAATTCCTCCATCCAACACCTGACGAGATGCAATAATTCTGACCATGTTTTCATCTACTAATTTCTGTTCCAGAGCTGATGACAGTGTCAATCTTTTTCCTGTGGCAGGGTCTATGATTCCCCCAGCATTTGCCTGGGCTTCTAGAACCTTCAGTGCAGCTGCAAAGTCTACTTTTCCAAGCTTAATTGCTTGAGACAACGTAAGTACTTTGTCACTCGCTCCATCTTTAATGTCTGAAAAGGGAATTACTTCTAGATATCTCTGTCCAGATTCAATATCAATTTTACACTTTTTTACTAATTCTGAATAGGGAACAATTCTGTAACTCTCAGGATCTATAATCCCATTCATCATTTCTGATGACAGTGTTGCTTTATTAGTTAATCGTCCTTCCTTTTCAGCTTCTGCCAGGGTCAACTGCTGCCCAGAAATGAGATCTACAAAGCTTCCAGTGAAGGCCTGAATTTCTTGGATTTCTCTCTTCAAGTCTGGTGTTACAAGATCTAATTTCATGGCTTCAGAGAGGGAAATAGTTTCCTTTGTTTCAGGATGAGAGAACTGACGGAGGCTTAAGGTCTCAACTTTTCTGAGTTCCTTGGCTAAGTCTTCATCAATGATGCCATGCTTAAAGGCATTATCAACAGAAAGTCTCATTCCAGATATATGGTGAATGATACCTCCATCTACCACCTGCTTTGTCAACAACTGAATGGCCTCATCTCTCTCCAAAAGTCCTCTGTCAATGGACTGCATGACTGTTAAAGGGGCTTTGTTGTCAGGGTCCATAATTCCAGTTGTTTCCATTTGTAAGCTAATTAATCTCCCCCTAACTGTGTTTTCAGCATCTCTGCCTTTGGAAGCTTTCTCCAGATTTATAAGCTCTGGCTGGTCAGCACTGTCCACCAAGCCAAGATTTGAGGCTAAAGTAACTGAAACCTTTTTGCCTCGTTTCAGGTCAATGATCCCACCAGTCACCACCTGCCCCTCTAAAATTCTGGTGGCTGTTTGTGTGTCAAGAAGTCCAATGGCAACTGCTTCCTTCACAGAGCACAGCGTGTGGGCATGAGGGTCTAAGACACCACTTATAGCTTTGTCTGCCATGAGGACATTGTGCAACAACTTCTCATCCATCAGACCTTCATCAATGACTTCTTCAGTTGTCAAAGACTCGCAGGTCTGAGAGTCAAAGAATCCCCGAAACATGTTCATCTTTCCCATAAGTTTCACAGCAGCGTGACTGGGCACCACGCCTCGGGCTACTGCTTCACTTAGTAAGAGCTTTTGGCCTGTCTGTTCATGAAGGATACCGCCCTCTACTAATTGTGCGGCTAATGTATTCAAGGTAGCCTCTTCAAGCAACTCTGAAGCAGCAATGCATGGCAGGGAAGTTTCACTGCCATCAGCTTCCTTGTCTGTCATCATCCTGCTACCACCTGCCATGCTGTGACTTTCTGGACTTTGTTGATGGTCATCCCTACCCAAAGGTGACTCACTTAATGCTTTCTTCTTGTCCAGAGAAAGAACAGTCTTATCCTTTTCAGACCTGAGTTCTGATTCTAAAGCTAGAGTTTTCTCGACCTGAAATTGTGACTTTTTGCTTTGGGGTATTACAAGAGGTCTTCCAGTTTCACCTGGAGTATACTCAGTTTCACGTGTGTTTGCTTGCTCTTTCTGACACGTCAGGGAAGTCTTTCTGAGAATCTGCCATTCTTCTTTTAGTGACTCAACAGAAAGTAGGTTTTTGTCCTCCACCACAGTCACATCTTCTGCTTTCTCAGGAGGTACTGTAAGGAGAAATTCTCTATTGACATTTTCTCTGGTAGACACTTCTATTTGTTCTTCCTTTTTGGTACCAAACAACTGTCTTTTAAACTCTGATTTGACTTTATCTATGACATTCAAAGTATCAACATTTGGGTTTCCCACTTTTTGTTGCCCTACAAACAGGTCCATTTGGGGGTTCTCTATAGAAGAGCCTTCTGTTTCTACAACGATCTTCTTGCGTTTTGCTTCAGTGCAATTTGCCTGATCGGCATCTTCTTTGCTTTGAGAAGAAAATTGGAACTCATGTGACCTCACACTCAGCTCATCACAGAAAGTTTCCATCATTTTCACATTCACTGCTTCTTGTAATTTCTCAGCAGCTTCTAGCCTCTGATGCCCACTTCCAAACACTTCTGGAGGACCTGTTTGATCACCTCTTGCTGTTAGTGCCTCTATCAGCTCATTGTCCAACAGGAGCAGCCTCTGCCCATCCCTCACGTTAATATAGCTGTGAGTCATCAGCTGAAACAGCAGCTTCTCGTTATGGCTTGTGGCACCCTCGGTTTGGCCTGTGCTACACAGCACACCTGCTGTTCCAGGATTTGTGTTGAACTTGCCTCGTTCTAAAGAGTCTGCTAATTGCATGTGGGGCATCACATCGGGGATGCAAACTGATTTCAAGTTATTAGCAAGACTTTTGTCTAACATACCATTTTCAATTGCTTTTTCCCAGGACCAAATCTCTGTGGTTGCTGGTAGAAATACAGCTTTAATATGCTGTCGGTCACTAAGGATTTTATGAGCTAGTTCTGTAGACACAATACCTTGTTCCAGGGCATCTGTGATTGGGAGAATCTCTCCAGACTCAGGCCATAGCAAACCCATGAATGACCAAAGGGACTCCAGAATCACAAGGGCAATCTTAGCAGATACCAGATCATGGCTCACTGCTTCATCCACTGTCAGCCTACGCCCAGTGACAGTATCTATGATCCCTCCTGTCTGAAGCTGCCTTATGAGGAGAGCACAGGCCATATCTTGGTCAATCAAGTTATGTCTCACAGCCTCTCCCACTGTAAGTCTGTGTCCTGTTCTTGGATCTACTATGCCTCCAGCAAAAAGCTGAGCTTCCAGCAGCCGGACGGTAACCTGTCTATCTATCAGCCCTTCCTGAACGGCACGGAAAATGCTAACCTTCCGGCCTGATTTCAAGCTCACCATTCCCCCTGCCAACTGCTTGACAGGCAGCAATTTCAATCCTGATTCCTGGTGGACAATACATCTCTGCATCAGATCCAATAAATCTATTTTCTCAGCTGTGTTTGGGTCTATCAAGTTCTTGGATGATCTCAGGTGGGACTCTAACCCTGAGTGAAGCCATGCAGAAATGAGGCCTTGGTGAAAAGCCTCCTCTAGGTTAATACAGTTCTCATCATTGGGGAGACTGAAACCTCCAGTTGCCAGGTGAGCTTCTAAGATTTTCAGTCCAACTTTCTCACTGATTATTTTCTTTTCAATTGCTTCTGCCACAGAAAGAGGGCCTTTGTTTTCAGTGAGCCTGCTGATTAAGGACAGGGCATCCTGTAGCTCTTGGAGCTGCTGGTACATCTGAGGATTAATGAGGTTTCTGGCTAGGCCCTCCTCCAAAGACAGCTTTTCACAGGTCTCAGGGGCAATGAGGCCAGACAGGATAACCTGGGATTCCAGGAGCACCAGGCCTGTGTCTTGGTCAACGAGGCCCTTTTGCATTGCTCTGAAGATGGGAAATATCTCCACTGTGCCTAGGTCAATCACCCCAGCCACTGCTCTGCAGCCCTACAAGAAAAAACGAACAAGAACACTGAATCAGAGAAGCACAATTGTTGAAAGGAGTCATTCAAAGAACTACAGTATATCAAATTCTGACCACAAGAAAAACCCAGCCTGATATGAACCCCAACCTGTAGGAAACATCCTGAAGCCTGGCAGTGTTAATACTAAAAAAGATTTTTTCTAATCTATAGAATGTTTAACATAGACAGAAGTCTACAGACTACCCAAAGGATGGTAGCATTAAGCACATCTGAGTGACAAGCTCTATAAAGTAGCAAGCAATGAAAGTAAGGAGACAGCTATTTCTAAGACTAAATCACCAAAAAGGCTCTTACAGACATACCAGTTCCCCCAAAGTGAGAATTCGACCTCACATAACAACTTCTCAGGGTTGCGATCCATGCAGAAGACTCTTGAAGTAGCACTTCCCTGCTGAGGAGTTCAGCGGGATCGGTCCATGGGGTCAGAAGACAGATATAAGCAGCCCAAGAGCCACACAACAGCTGTGAAGCTCAGTAGATGGCCCTGTGTATGTTACTCAGGCAGGTGTTCAGCAACTAGGGTGGTCACATTTTTGGTGGCCAATGCTAGCGTTTGCCATGGCAACAGCTCTGAGTTAAATTAGCTCTAGGAATTGGAAGCAGCAAGTCAAGGAAAGAGCAGACTAGGGTCCCTTGACTCTGAAACCACTAATAAATTTTCCTCTAGTCCAGGCTAGAACAGGTAATACAGTCATCACAATGATGGCTACTATTTACTGGGCACTTACTATATTTATTAAGCAGTGGCATTTAATCCTCACAACAATCCTATGAAGGCAATTAATTTTTAGTCTGCAGATAAGAAAATGAGGTACACAGAGATTAGGTAACTTGTCCAAGGTCACAAAACAAGTGAGTTCCAGAATCACACCAAGGACTGACTCTAAATTTCAAGCTACTCCACTTTCTCGCCAGTCAGATCCAGGGGAGCAGTAAGAGGAAGCACAGCAGAGTTCCATCTTACAAAGGAGTTCAGTACTGAGGACACAGAATAAGGCCAGCCTTACACACTGTCAACACCATCCTTATAAAAAAGCCTCAAAACAGTTTCTGAAGAAGTCCTATTTTGAAGCCTTTCAAGGCAGAATGTTATTCAGAAGTTAAGTCATTCGAGTATTTTACCACTCAGAACACATTGCTTTTATCACTCTCCAACTTTCTACTTCCTCTTGTTAGTGTTCAGCATCTTCATCTTCCATACATGATTATATCTGTCCCTCTTTGATCAGTATTACTTATTTGTCCTTATTTAACTCTTATCCATGGAAGATTTTACTGAAGCAACTGTCAGTCACCTCCTTGCCTCCCATATAATGTACTTCATTTCTGTCTCGGTGAGAAGCAAGCTCCATAAAAGCAGGTGCTTTGCCCATTGGATGTCTAGGACTAATATCAGCAGTTCAAGAAACATTTGATGAATAAACTAATAAACAGTAAGGAAATCCTTAAAATCATTAACCTACTTTGCCCAGATTTTAAGAATATGCCCTGAGAATTTCAACCTGGATTAGCTGCATACTATCAGAGATGGCGGAGAAGGCAATGGCACCCCACTCCAGTACTCTTGCCTGGAGAATCCCATGGACAGAGAAGCCTGGTAGGCTGCAGTCCATGGGGTCGCTAAGGGTCGGACACGACTGAGCTACTTCACTTTCACTTTTCACTTTCATGCATTGGAGAAGGAAATGGCAACCCACTCCAGTGTTCTTGCCTGGAGAATCCTAGGGATGGGGGAGCCTGGTGGGCTGCCGTCTATGGGGTCGAACAGAGTTGGACACGACTGAAGTGACTTAGCAGCAGCAGCATCAGAGATGGAGAATAGATAGCAAATGAGGACCCAGGTCTGGACTGCATCTTCATCGTACTATGTTTGTTCAAATAATGCAATAACTGAGAATTCTTCACACTGTTTAAAATATTATGTGTTACTCTTCATCCTCCCTTTGTTTTTTGACCCAGGATGTAGAGTTTAACTTGCATAAGGCAAACGTATGTTATGTGAATCTACTGGCTATCTTGTCTGTAGGGACTGAAGGGAAAATCCCCCTTGTGGTATGCGACTCTGAAATATATGAAAAATTCCATTTACAAAATTCATTTAAAGGCTGTTCAGAAGCAGACAATATGACAAAGAAAGTGATTCTTTGAAAGATATCTAATTTCTTCTGTGAGTTCATGGACTCTCAGACATGCTTGTATTAGAGTCTAGCCAAAGAGAAAAGACTGTTCCTTCTAACACCCTCATAATTAGAGGACAGGCAAGAATCACTGAGCTGGGATATGATCCAGAGAAATTCATTTCGGCCCCACCAAACACGAGCATTCTGACCTACACAAGCAGAAGACAATAGAGGGAGAAGAGGAAAGAAAACATAAACGGCTCTACTTACCAGAGTTGCAGGGTGTGCCTTGGGCAGATAAGAGATAGAGCCTTACGGAGCAGCTCAGCCGTATCGCACACACAGTGTAAGCTTGGTGTTAGCGTCCAGCATGCGACTGTTTGTTTTTTGCAAAAAAGAACCCCAAACAGGTCGTCCTCTTTTCCCTTTGTGCATTTGTGCTTAAACTCCAAAGGGTTAGTTAAACTTCTAAGCAAGGATGTCAGTTAATCAGAACAATACTTCACATGAAACACACGAACGGTAACAGGGGACACATCATGCTCAATGTAGTGGTGCTCAGCAGCTTGACTCTCTTTCTTTCTTTCTCCCCTTTTTTAACCTTTCAAAATGAGAACTGGATGTTCTCAGCAAGCAATTTTGTTAAAACTCTTCATGTACTCCCGTATATGGTGAAGCAATAAGCCATTACAAGTGGGTTACCTCACAAACAGAGTGCTGAACCAGCACGTTTGTTTTGGAAATCTGCTCTCAAATAAATCACAGCCGGTTCTACACTGTGGCCTGTATAACTCCAGCTCCTGCTATACAAATTTAAGGATCAAAGTCAAAGCATATTTTGTCTAAATATCATTTTGAGCATTATCTAGACCAAATCTGATTGCCACAGGAGCTTAAATTGCCTCACAGAATTTGGCCATTGCTTCACAACATAGGAAATAAGCAGGCAAACACACATATATGTCCCAGAGACACATGTATATAATATGGTAAGTTTACATATACACACAAGTATCCAGGAAGAACTCAGGACAACCAGCAGGAATGTAACAACTTCCATGTGGTCCAGGCAATGAACATGGTGGTAACTGGTAAAGATGTCACATGATGGGGTGACTATGGATAAGGGGAACCAGCGTCTCAGTCAGTGCAGCTAATCCACCAGTTTGTTTTGGAAATTGACATTTCTCATTTATTTAGTAGACAGGAAAAAAAAGTATGGGGGGAGCGTGGGGAAAAGGTCCACAGACTTTACTTCCCAATATTCAGAACTCCCTGCTGTCTTTTGGTGACAATGCCACAGAGTAACCATTTTGCCTTCTGATCAGATATGACACAAAATTCAGGTTCTCCTTGACTGTGGTCTGCCACAAAATGCAAGATGACACAATGGTGAAGCAGGTCTAAAGGATTAGCCATATGCACCTTCTAGTGATGCTGACTGACCAACACATCGTGGAACCCCAATAAAGAAACACGAGACAAATGGCTGCTATGGTGAGGTTAAAAATTAAGTCACACCGGTCATGGAAAGCTAGTGATCATGACTCTCAATCAGCAAAGCTGCAGTCATACTGTTCCCAAGGTACCTTTCCAACACCTGGAGAGAAAAACTCAAAGTACCTTTTGTTCTGTCTGTTGGGCCAGCTGGCTCTGGAGTTGCTGAAGCTGGTTTGCTGAACCTTCACAAAGATCATGGTAAGTCTTACTGAGGGCATTCAATTGCTCAGATATCTGTTCTTTCTCTTTTTCTGACAGCCTAGAAGATGAAGCATTAAAGCTCTTTTAGAGAAAGACCTTTCCCCCAATTCCCCTCTATTGTTTCAAAACGACATCTCCACCTTGGAGAGTATTCTTCTTTGTCACTGTTTGTGATGGGCCATCTGGTCAGTCTCCCATACTCACCGAACACTTTGGCATCTAGCTCATAGTTTTTCTGTCTTCTCAGATGACTCTTGCTGATGTTAATGCTCATGTCACCAATTATCTAACACTCTATACCTGTAGTCCAGCGAACTTCCCAATCCAAATGGCCTCCGGGCCACATCAGCTTCATCCATACTTAGATGCTGCCATCCTCTAAAATTATGCCACTTCTGACATTTTAAACAAAGAATCTACTATCTGATTATAACTTCTGATTATAATCCTACCTGGCTAGCTTTCTTCCTTTACTCTTGTATCTCTTCTCTTTTAAAAATGAAATATCTTAAAGAGACAAAAGAGAAGGATACAACAAACTCATTTACTCATTACCTAACTATCCAACTTTCCCCAAAGTTTAGTATTTTACCAGATTTTCTTCAGACCCTTTTCTTGAATCTGGTGAGTTCTGCAAGTTCCTTTTCTCATTCTTTCAAAACATTGTGTTCCTGAGACTGAATCTTATGATTCATCTTAAAACGACCTGTTGATTTACCAAACCTTCCTTGACCTCTCCATTTCTCTTACTACATCTATTATCTTTTCTTCTCATCACACAGTCCACCTTCTCGATCAATCCCTCACTGTTATTGTTACACTCTTTCCTCACTAACAAGACTCCAACCCCAGGTCAATCAAACCCTTTGACTTCTCTGATCCCACATGCAGACCAAGTCTATCTAGTGGGGGGATTCCAAAATCATGTAGAAGTCCTCCTGGTCCAACCACTACCAGACTTCAGTGCTTCCTGACAATCTTCTTGGCGCACACTCTAACTTTCAGCAAACAACCTCTTTACATATTTCAAAGAGAAAATACAGACCACTGGGCACTAATTCTCTTAATTTCTGACTTTACTTCTGGCATATTTACCCATATCTATACCTTCCCTGTAGAAGGCGATGGCACCCCACTCCAGTACTCTTGCCTGGAAAATCCCATGGACGGAGGAGCCTGGTAGGCTGCAGTCCATGGGGTCGCTAAGAGTCAGACACGACTGAGCGACTTCACTTCCACTTTTCACTTTCATGCATTGGAGAAGGAAATGGCAACCCACTCCAGGGTTCTTGCCTGGAGAATCCCAGGGATAGTGGAGCCTGGTGGGCTGCCATCTCTGGGGTCGCACAGAGTCGGACACACCTGAAGCGACTTAGCAGCAGCATCAGCAGCATACCTTCCCTAATCTCCTTTTCCCCAGACCTCAGAGGAAAAGCTGCCTCAACTCCTACTTAAGTCTGTACTTTCTACCCACAGATGAATTTTATCCTCTTCTACATCCTCTGCAACCCCTCTCCCATGATATCAATTTTTCTCTCCCTTTTAGTCCTTGAGAGTCAATAGTTCATAAACACAGTTAAGTCCCTTCGATCTTTTAAGAAAAAAAACCAAAACTCTCTCTTGATCATAAATTCTACTCTGAGTATTTGCTCTATTATTTCTCTCCTTTCCCACAACAAGCTCCTCGGAAGAGTAGTCTAATTTCACTACCACTATCTTTCTTGCCTCACGAGCTCCCCATTCCTTTAAATCTGACATCATTCCCCAACTTTTCACCAGAGTCACCAAAAACTTCCAACATGCCAAAGTTAATAGCCATGTCTTACCTTTACTTGACTTTTGACCATTTCCTTCTTTTTAGAATTCTGTTCTCCCTTGGGCTCTGAGGTTTCACTCATAATTTCCTCTTACTCCTCTAAGGCTCCTTTATAGGCTGAGAAGCCCTTGAACCCTTGTAAAATAATCCAGTCATGGTTTTTACTATGCTAATCTCTATCACTTCAAATTTCTCTCATAAATTCTAAATTTACACATATAGCTGCCACTGGACAACTTTAGTGGAACCACTTGAGGCATAAGTAATGTATCAGGGACTTCTAAATACATATTAGAGGTTTATCCTCTGATGTCCTGTGGGCTCTTCAGATTCATAATATCTGAAACTAAAGTGGCCTTCTTACCCCTCAAGCCACACCCTCTCCTGTATTCCCTATCTTGTTTAGCAGCATCACCAAATGTCCAGTGGCCCAAGCCAGAAACCTGGGAGTTACATCTGACATTTTCATTTGTCACAAAGCCCTGTAAGTTCATCATCCTTAATATCTTTTGAATCTTTGTCTCTTCTCCACCTCATCATTTCTTGCCTGTATTGTCAGAATAGCCTCTTAACTGGTTGCTGAGGACTCTACTTGTGCCTCATGTCTATACATTCTCTATGAAACTGTTCTAGAAACCTTTATGAACAGCCTGATCAGGTTCAAAAGCTCTCCTCATAGCTGACACATAAAATGTAAATTCAGCGTGAACTACAAAGTTCTTCATAATCGGACTCCTGCCACCTTGAATTCTCCAGCCTGAGTTCTCATCACGACCTTGAATTTTAGTCATTAAGATCCAGTCCTCTAGATGTGCCACAATATCTCATTTATGACTCACTTGTGACCGTGCTTGGCCAAGAAGATCTGTGAAGTTTTAACGGCCTCAGAGACTTGCTCCCTCTTGGTTGTCAGCTCCTCTGCCAGAACCTATGTAGTAGAAGAAAAGAGAAAACTTCAGAGCCCAAGAAACTGAAGAATCAAGTCATTTAAAATAAAATCCTAGGGAGAAAACCTAGCTTAGGTAAGATTTTCATTACCACTATCTAGAGTGGTTTAGAAAGCAGAAACACAAATAAGATGACTTCTTCAGTTTCTTTAAGTCCTGGAAGCTAACATTTACTGAGATAATAATCATTCTTGAGTGGCCCATATGTACCTTATATTATCCCATCTAATGAGTAATCTCATACTATGCTACCAAGGAAGTGATAGAGGGACCTTCCACTCACCTGTTGTTCTAAAATAGCCTTTTCAATGTCTGTTGGTTCTTTGGTCTGGGGTGAGGTAGCTTTGCTTTGTGTATTCTTTGCCAGGGTAGATACCCAGCCCAAAAGTTCTTTAACCTTCTCCACATGCTCCTGTTTTTCCTCCTCTACCACTTTCTAGAAGAGGAAATAGAAAATCAGTATCTTGGTCAATGTCTTACTAGACAGGCCTGATTCAGAGTTCCTAAAATAAAGACATGAAAGTTATCTCCATCAGTAGCTCCAATAACCCCAAGTTAAACATGATTTACCCCACCCCCAGCGTTGCTCACTGGTGCCTGTGTGACACCAATGGCTAAGTTCATTATGCCTCGGTCGGCACTCTTCTTAGAAAAGCACGCTGTTTTCCTATGGGATGTGCAGTCAGTAGTTATTTACTAATTTTAAGAAGCCCTTCACATATAGGATCTTATTTTTATAATTCTTTGATTTTCTTTTTTTTTTAATTCTTTGATTTTCAAGTGAAGAGATGGACATCTACAGAGATTAAATGAGGTATGTACTGACATAAAGAAAAACTTTGGCCAATTTATGTAGGCAAAAGTTGGCACAGGTTAATGTTTCCAAGAGCAATTCTTTTTTAAGAGTTGTTGAATATGTGTAAACTTATTTTGCAAAAACACAGATTTTTATAATTACAGAAAGATTGCATACTCATTACAACAAATTCAAACAATCTGAAATGCATAATACATGTCCCTTTAACCTCATTTCCCCAGGAATTTGGTACAGAATATTTCTAAACTTGTTTTTACGCTCATTTTGTACCTCTGTGGTACACACTCTTGTTTTTCCTGAAATCCTAATTATCCATAGAATTCAAACTTGTTTTTTTTCTTCAAATAGTGTATTATAAGTATATTTCTATGTCAGTTCATTTAAATCCATTTCATTAACAGTTTCATTGCATTCTATCATATGGAATTTGGATATCTCCAATATTTCCCTTGAACAAATTATGCTTTATTAAGGATCTCTCTTCACAGCTCTTTCTTAATGCTTATGTTTCTATAATAACAAAACCTGGAAGTGGGAGCATTGGACACAAGACAGTCAGTCCTCATTATTCACCAGAAGGTTGTCATGTGCCTTGGAGAGAAAATGTGCTTTAATAAGATTTGTTCAGCTGTGAGTTATGCTTCTCTTAGATATGAGTTCAGTGTTAGTGAATCAGCAAGATATATTAAGTAAAGTCCTGGAGAAGAGCATGACAACCCACTCCAGTATTCCTGCCTGGAGAACCCCATGGACAGAGGAGCCTGGTGGGCCACAGTCCACAGGGTCGCAGAGTCAGACACAACTGAAGCGACTTAGCACACAGGCATTAGGTAAAGTGCTTTTAAACAAAAACACACATAAAATCAGGCTGTGTGTTACCCACTGACCACAAGTTGGCAGGAACCTAACCCTGTGTTCCCATGGGCACCAGAATTCTCTGTTTGGCTGGTGCAGCGCAGCCAGCAACTTCGTGGAATGCAAGTACTGTACACAATGGACGGCATCGGTGTGTGCACTTTAAATCCTGACAGATGAGGTACAGGATTTTTTATTCTACACTCAAGATGATCTAGAACCAGCTGTCCTCACCTCCTCCTCCTCCAGCCGCCGGAGCGCATCACTGATGTATTTCACATGCTGAGTTGTTAAGGTCACCAATGCTGTGTAGCGAGTCCTTAAGTCCATGAACTATGATTCAAAAAAAAAAAAAAAAAAAACAATTTAGATAAGTTATCTGCCAAACAAGTCAATTTAAATAGTTGACAAAAAGAGGAAGTTTTCATGAAGTCACACACTCAACAGCAGTCAAATCATAAGGCCCCGACGAGCGAATCCTTCCTTGAGGACAGTGAACACACCCTTGCCCACCCCCTCCTTTCACCTCTTGCGTGATGGCATCTGAAGAGGACAGCATGCGACGGCGCTTGCCCGGGGATTTCTGCTGCGATTCCACAAAGGCCTTGTATGTCATCAGCTGTAATTCATAGTCCTGGGGAGGAAGACACGGAACTGCATTTACGCCGGGCTTAGGGCTCACACACATCATGCAGTAGCATCGCAGCATTTCCATGCTGATGATCCTTTAGAACAGAGGTTAGCAAACTTTCTGAAAAGGCCATACCATCTACTCACTTCTGCCGCTGCAAGTGAAAGCAGCCTAGACAGTAACTGAAGGAAAGAGTGCGGCTGGGAATGATACAACATGACTTAGAGACACTGCAAGCTGAAGTTAATATAATTTTCATGTGTTGTGAGGTATTATTATTATTTTTTAATGGCCTTTTCTCGTGGGCAGGCAAGCTGGAGTTAGCCTGTGGGTCTGGTCTGCAGACTCCTGAGTTGGCAATTTGTTGAGTGCTGACCGCATCCTTCATCTCACATACAGGGTGACTGAGGCCCAGAGACAGGAAGTGAGTCTCCCTAATTAACTCAGCGGGTGAGCAACACAGTCAGGACTGGAATCAGTCTTCCATCCATCCCTAAACTAATGCTCTTCTCGTGCTGCCATGCTATTGTATTACTTCCTCTGCAATTCTGGAGTGCTGCCCTGGTCCAGGCCCTCTTCATGGCTCACATGATGCAGCAACAGCCTCCTATTCTCCTTCTTAGACTCACACCTCCAATTTATTTTCTGTCATGCTACTGGAATAACTTTTCCAAAGTCAAAAAGATAACCATTTCATTTCCCTGTTTGAAAGTTTTCAATGACTTAGAGATCTCCTCAAATACCAACATTCACCTGGGGATCTTGTTAAAATGCAGCTTATGCATTTCTGATTAGTTCAAGTGATGCCAATGCTCCTGGTTCAAAGACCACATTTTGAGGAGCAAGAATAGATGGTAAACACAAAGGAACTGAACAAGGCCTTTCATGGGTTGATCCCAATCTCCTCTCTCAGTTTTTATAATCGCTGTTTCTCATGTATGATATAATTTCTAGCTATACCAGGATAGCTAGAATTTACTATTTCCTCATATAATCATTGTATTTTATTCCTCTGTGCCTTTAATTATGAAGTTCCTTTTGCCTGGAATGTCTTGCTTTCTGTTGTCAACTTTGAAAATTCTAGGCAGGAGGAAAATACTGAATGAGTGCTTAAGCAGTCTATTGAAGAAAAAAAAAAAAAGCTTCACCAGTGGCTCAGTGGTAAACAATCTGCCTGCAATGCAGAAGCTAAAGGAGACACAGGTTCGATCCCTGGGTCAGGAAGATCCCCTGGAGAAGTGCATGGCAACCCACTCCAGTATTCTTGCCTGGAGAATCCCACGGACAGAGGAGCCTGTTGGGCTACAGTCCATGGGGTCACAAAGAGTCGGACACGATTGAAGCAACTTAGCACAGTAGTACTAACAACCAAATGCTAATAAAAATAAAAGCATGTGCTACCATTTACTGAACGTATTTTAATTTTGAGGCATTGTCCTATGTATAAATTATCCCATTTAATCTTTGCAATCACTCAGTGAGGTAGCTACTATTCACAATTTTGCAGACATAGCAATAGAAACTCTAAGGGGTAAATGTTTGCTCAAAGTCTTAAGCCTGGAAAATGGCAAAGCTAGGATTTGAACTCAATTCTTTGTGATACCAAGTCTGTTATTAACTAAAGAAATGTATGCATTAAAAAGCTATTTGCTGAGCACCTACTACGTGCTTGCCATTGTTCTGAGTGCTACACACATAGTGGGGAACAAGTCAGAAAAACTTCACTCCCCTGGAACTTCCATTCTAGTGGGAAGGCATATGATAATCAAGAAATCAATATAGAAGAATCTCAGGTCAGTTTTCTTTAAAGACCTTATCAGAGAAATAGGGAGTAGGGAGCCAGATCTTGCATAGCCTGATAAACTATAAAAGAATTTGGAATTTCAGTATGAGTATGACAAGAAGTCATGAGACAGTACCGAGCAGGAGAGTGACAGGATCCAATCTATCACGTTTCAGCTATGGCAAGGTACACATTTCCCTCGCATTTTAGTATCGCTAAAATTGGAAAATGTCTCACTTGGCATCTGCATAATTGGTGGAGTTTCCCCTTTTCGGGCAGTGCATAAAGTAACACGGCTCATAACCAACAGTGTCCGAGGTTCCATGACATGCAGTATGTTCTTACAAAGTGAGTCTGGCTACTGTGTAGGAAAAGAGCCTGAGTGCGCAGGAGCAGAAGTGAGAGAGCAGCTCAGAGCGCTGGAGCAGCTCCAGAAGGTTCTTCACTTAGATTCGAACCTGGGAAGGTGGGGAAGGAGGGGCGGTGACGCGCAGTCAGACCCGGGAACATGGCAAGATGGACCCACCTAGGTCCCAGACTGCTATTAAACATAAAGTTCAAGGTGAAGAGAAGAACGAAGAATGACTCTTTGGGCTTTTTTTGCCTCAGCAGTAAGGCAAATGACGACACTATTTCCTGAAATATGCAAGACAGTGAGAAGTGTGTTGAGAAGAAAACCCAAGCATTCTGTTTTTCACATGGCAAGTTTAAGAGGCCTGTCATTCACCCATTCAGGAGTCAAATGGAGACTCCTCGAAACTCATCTCTTGTCTGGTACCTCTCTGAGCATCCCCAAATATGTGCCATGACAAACACACACCTGCATTAACTTAAAGATAGAGCAGGAAATCTGCTTGCTTGTCCAAAAATAAAACCTCCAGTGACACGCAGATCAAGCTGGAGACTATTTACGTTACTTTTAGGACCGGCAGCATTACCTTTACAATGGTGGAGTATTGCTGGGAAAATTTTTGACACTGGTCCAGTTTCGTCTGATTTCTCTCAATTTCTGCAAACAGCTCCTAGGAACCAAAACATCACAACCTTTTATCATTGTCATTATCATCACTGAAACAGGTAAGCATTTATTACGTTCTAAGGCAGTGGTTTTCAAACCTTAGCTGTGTCAGAATCACCTAGAACACTGGATAAAACATAGATTGCTGGGTCCCATCTCCAGAGTTTCTGACTTGATAGATTTGGGTTCGAGTTGCTTTCATCATCAAATGAGAACTCTCATTTCTAACATGTTCCCAAGTGATGCTGAAGCTGCTACTCTGGCTGTCAACACTTTGAAAATCGCTGTTCTAAGTAATTTACATGTATCATTTCATTTAATCCTAACTACAAAAACCTTATGAGGGCAGTTGAACAAACGATGGACTATATGCATTTTACTGCTGAGGAAAGCAGAACACTAAGAGATTAAGTAATTGGCTCAAGTAAGGGAGCCAAAAAAAAAAAATCCCTCAAAATACCAACATATAAAAACAGCTTTGAATGAAATAATTTTCTTCAACTCATAGCTTCCCTGGGTTTTCATTTCCTATATTCTAACCCTAGCAAAACAAAATGCAATATTGACCAGTGCTTTCAATATATACTCATGGGAACTCAGGACAGTGACCATTCTGCTTGAACCCTTTTCAGAAGAGGCTCAGAAGGTCTTGATATTTGGGGGGAAGTTAACTGCTAGTTGCTTCCCCCTGCGACTTCCACTGGGCCATGGCCACACCCACCGTCTGCTGGCTGAGCTGCTCGGAGAGTACTCTGCTGTCCTCAGCCTGGCCTGGCTTCATCATTTCCTGCTGGGCAGTGGTTTCCTCAATCCATTTGATGAGAGTTCCATGGCAGGCTCGGTAATCTCCCAGGACTTCCTGGATACTTTCTAGCTCAGATTGGCTGCAGAAGCAAAGGGAAACTACTATCAGATATCTTGGTATAAATACAACTAAGTAAACAAGGCAATTCCCTGTTTAGCCCAGCCATGCCTCCAGCTGAGCTTGACCACAGAGGAATACATCTTTATTTCGAGGGAACAGCAATGCAACACTGGGTGGGAGCTATGCATGTACCCAGTATTCTGTGGGTGAGAAGTAAGTAGAAACCAGGCGTGCGCTGCTGACCTAGAAACTGCTTTGAAGCCTGGCATCCTGTGATAATCCTTGTCAATTTTTTCACCTATGTTGCCAAGGATTACTGGGGTTGCCAATAAGGTAGTACTGCCTGTACACTTTGGCCTCCTGATGATAGAGGACCTGTCAGAGTGTACAGCCATGATTTATGACTCACTGTGGTTTCTTGGAGAGAAAAGTAGGGGTAGAGTGGGTGAAAAATAGTAGTTACTGTTAATTCCAGTAACAGCTTCTTATACCACTTTTATTAGTCTAACTAGCCTCGGGATAATAATTCAATTATAGAAAATTAATCCAAACTTACATGAGTCTCTATCACCCCTCTCCCTATATATTTTCCTAAGTAGACTGGCCTGAGGCGATTTTCTGTCTTCCCTATTTAAATCGGGCATCAAAAACAGAACCTCAAGTAACAGATAAAAACACTAAATTAGCGAATGAAAAGGAAGCAAGAAATTCTGCAAAGCCCCACAATGAATAATGACTCATATTAAGTATCAAAGCTAGAGAAGTCTCCGGTGGTCCAGTGGTTAAGGCTCTGTGCTACCACTGCAGGGGACGCAGGTGTCCCCTGGTCAGTGAGTGCATGCTTACTTAAAGGCAGGAGTCAGTCAGGATGGGGCAGGAATTAAGTGACAGTGTGAAATCAAGTGACAGGATACATTCTGGACAACATTCTGACCAATCTCTGCCTTTAAATAAGCATACACAGAAATAACTCTATTTTCATTTAAAACCTAGTTTCTGAACCCTAGAACAAAAGGGTGGGGCTATCACTCACCGGGTCTCGAGCTGGGCAATGAGCCGGTGCCAACGGTCTTGTAGCTGGGAACCTTTTTCCTGACAGCGCTCCAAATCCAGGTTTCGCTCTGGGGTCAGACGGCTCAGCTGCTCTGCCACTACCTTGGCTTTGCCAATTTCCTCATCCAGGACTGAAAACACTGAATTCTTGTCCTTCACATCACTAAGCCAGTGCTATAAAAACACAAGCAGAGCAACAGGTTAAATATATTCCATGATAAAAAGGACTCAGACTAAGGAACAAAACAAGTTATTGTCTACAGCTGGCTCCATGTTACATCGGTGATTCAAACCCAGACTCTACAGTGTTTGTGCCAGAAATGCCTCCATAGTCCTCAGGCACACTAGGCAACCAGTAGAGAAAAGTGCAAGAAACCTGTTTGAAACCTGAGTGTTTGAAACCTGATTCCACCACTTATAAGCTATGAAACCATGACAAGCCACTTAGCCAATCTGAAAATTCTCTCCTCTAGCCACCTCACAGAGTTGCTTGTGAGCATCAAAGGAAGTAAGAGCTAAGTGATTTACAAACTTACAGCATAACCATTGATTGTATCCAATTACACTATGACTCTACTGAGGAGAAAAGGGAAAAAATAAATAGAGAAGCATGGTCCTTTATCTCCCTTTTGCAGTTAGATATATGTCTCGATCCTCTCTTCTTTGGACCTACGTAAAAAGACATTAAATATAATATATTGCCTAATTTGAATGCAAACTTTAATCAGTGGCATGCCATCCAAAACTGCATTTCTCTGCTAACCCCAAGCAATGAGTATGTTAAGTCAAACTAGGAACTAGGAGAAACCAACCCGTAATGTAGACCGATGGGACTCCAGAGCTGAAAGATCTGGTGGTACTGCTTCTTCTTGACTCAGCTTGATTTCATAACCTTTGACCAAGAGTTCAGCATCCTGGATGCTACGCACTATAACATCGATTGTCTTCAGCCTGTGAGGATAAAATCACCTCCATTAGTACATGCATTTTAAGAGCTGGGCTTCGGACCTGGAGCGCTACCAGGAGAGTCACCGACCGTAGCTGTCAAAATCAACGTCATCGCTACTAAATGACGACAGGGTTTCACAAAGATAAGCATAGTGTATGTACTGCCAATTCAAGCCAATTAAAATATAGTTTGGAGGACACTGGGACACACACACACGTGTGTGTGCATATGGTGGGGGTCTCACAAGAAAAGAGGACTGGGGACAGAAACCCACTCAAAACCATGAAGACTCCAAGATCTCCTCAAGGTCACAGGTGGGGATGTGTGGGTAGAGGAAAAACCCTCAAAGCCTAATACACGGTTTAGATAAAAATTTCAATTTCTCTTTCTTTAGTGTCCCTTTTTCTGTTTTAAAAAGAAGTATCTAATCAAACAGAAATGAGATTCAAAATAGTCATAAAACTGCAAATCAACTTCTCTTTTCCCCTTCTGTGTTCCCAGCATTTGTTCATTGCAGCCCAAATGAACCCACTCCATGTTATTTGGAATTAAAGCCAAGATCTCTTTTTATGAGCACAAGCTCTTCAAAACATGTAATCCCCCTGCATTGTTCATGAAACATGCCAGGTACTTTTATTTTCCCCATCCAAATGGAAAACATTGCCCTCTTGACCCAAATTCTCACTCACTCACTTGTTTAAATAGACAGTGGAGAGACCATACACATGGTCCATTTTCTCCACCAGCAGATTGAGTTCTGAGCGCAGAGTTGGGACACTGGAACCAGATGGGGACTGATGGAGAAAGCTGTTGCATTTCATGGAAACAGCATCCAAGTCTGCCCTCAATTGCTGCAGATCCGCTTGAGTGTGCTATCAGGAACAAGACACACAACAAACACAGAGACAGAATTGAACCAAGAGGTTAGCAAGAAGTCCTAGTTTAGAACAGCAAAATATCAGAAACAGACCAAATGTCATATATAGGAGAATGATGAAATAAACCAGGCAACAGCCAATGAAGGCAGAGCAAGGCAAAGAATACAAACAAATAAATTCTGAACACTGACTTGACTACAGACATACCTTCAGTATAAAGACAAAAAGAATTACATTAAACTCTAGATAGTAGGTCTTCCACATTTGCTGGCATACTGAGTGCAGCACTTTCACAGCATCATCTTTTAGGATGTGAAATAGCTCAACTGGAATTCCATCACCTCCACTACCTTTGTTCATACTGATGCTTCCTAAGGCCCACTTGACTTCACATTCCAGGATGTCTGGCTCTAGGTGAGTGATCACACCATCGTGATTATCTGGGTCATGAAGATATTTTTGGAATAGTTCTTCTGTGTATTCTCGCCACCTCTTCTTAATATCTTCAGCTTCTGTTAGGTCTATACCATTTCTGTCCTTTATTGTGCTCATCTTTGCATGAAATGTTCCCTTGGTATCTTAATTTTCTTGAAGAGATCTCTAGTCCTTCCCAGTCTATTGTTTTCCTCTATTTCTTTGCATTGATTACTAAGGAAGGCTTTCTTATCTCTCCTTGCTGTTCTTTGGAACTCTGCCTTCAAATGGGTATATATCTTTGCCTTTAGCTTCTCTTCTTTTCTCAGCTACTTGTAAGGCCTCCTCAGACAATCATTTTGCCTTTTTGCATTTCTTTTTCTTGGCGATAGTCTTGATTACTGCCTCCTGCACAATGTCACAGATCTCCATCTATAGTTCTTCTATGGATGGAGGCTCGTACTATCTCCATTTTCTGAGAAAGGAAACTAAGGATGAGAAGTAATTTGCACAGGGGCTTCCCTGGCAGTCCAGGGGTTATGCCTTTGCCTTCCAATGCAGGGGGGTGTGGGTTGGATCCCTTGTTGGGGAGCTAAGATCCCACATGCCTCATGGTCAGAAAACCAAACATAAAACAGAAGCAATACTGTAACGAATTCAACAAAGACTTAGAAAAAAAGGTCCGGGAAAAGTGTACATCAGAGCCCATAGCAGAATCTGAGCCTCTCCGTACTATCTGTGGAGTCACATGACTGACAGGAACCATGTCACAGAATATAACATACGTGTAAGGGACAGAGCGGAAAGCAGCAGCTCTGCTGAGCAGTCTTAGAGCACCCACCTTGCTATAAAGGCTTACCTCTTGTTCTGCAATCCTTAATGCGTTGTCTTGCCAAGCATCTTTGTCAGTCCGAGAGCTGGCTGGGGACTGAATTCGCTGGATTAGCCTCTGTTCACACTCCTCCAGGCGCAGCCGGATGTTCTTCAGCTCTGAAATGTACATCTTGGCCACAGTTTCCTCTTTGTCCTCTGTGAATGCACAAGCACAGAAGACCGTTAAGCACCACAACAGAGATCGGCAAACCTGAGAAAAACAGATTTACCCTGCGATAGGGTACCACTGGTTCTAGCAGAGCTGATACTCCATGAATGAAAGCAAAGCCTTATATGGGGAACCTTCTGCCTGTTCCCAAACTCCCTGCATTATATACTGAGCTTTAAGGTCCAAATACATAATTTCCACAAGAAAACGGGATAGGTTTATTAGCAATGATGAATAAAACACAGCCTTGTTTTCCATCATCTGATTTTGAGAATTCATCTCTGTGAGTTATTCGCTATCTCAAGTTTTCCTAGCAATGCAAGTGGTAAAAAGGTGTTGACGATACTTTCTAGTTTGTCTGAAGGGTCGAGCAGCACCTTTCAGGGCTCTCATTCCACCTTTCCTCTCCCTCTTCCCAAGGCACACACCATTCTCCATGGACTTCAGCAGGTGCTGGAAATGGGTTTTACACGCCTCCACCTCCTCTTCCAAGCGAAGACGGTCAGCCACTGAGAAGACGGCCGAGTCACGACTCTCCTGCAGAAAGTCTTCGTAGTGGGCCTGCAGATTCTTCATAACCTGGTGGTACTCCCCAGGTGCTGAGGAGCGGAGCTGCAGAGAAAATAAACAGTGGACATTTCAATGGAATGGAAATGTAACACAAAATAGTGCACAAATCATATTTATAAACACGTTGATTTTTCACAAATTGAATGTGTCCATGAAATCACCATTCGGATCAAGAAGCAGGACATTACTAGCATCTCAGAAGCACTCTGTGCCCTCTCGGATGCAAACCTTAATGATGGCCAATTCACCAGCATTCCCCTATTCCGCACATTTATCCAAAAGGTTTTAGTTTCTAAGATCCTCAAGCTCCTAACCCTGCAACAGTATCCCTGACTTCATTTCCCACTAATTGGGTGAGTAGGAGTCCTGCTGAAAAGATAAAACTTGCCAATAGGCTATAAGCCTGGGTTAAAGCTTCCATAATTACCTTTTCCAGATTCCAGGTCTTTACAAGGTCAAGGTCCTTCCTCAGATAGTTCCAGGAGATAAGGCTTTTGGTGTTGACATGTAGTTGATGCCAAAGGGCCATCACCTTCTGATAAGATTGCTCCACCCTACAAACAACACAAAACCTGGCTATAGCTTTTCTAAGGCCTGAGGTCCACCCTAGAGACCTTCTAAGGGACAAAAAGGTGATTGCCTCAGCAGAGCTGAGCAGAGAAAGACAACAAGTCAAATACTAACAACACAGGATCTTTAGACCTAAACTAATTGATATTCTCAAGCACATATTTAGCAATATCATAAATGTTACCTGAATATACTGATAATATAATTATGAGAAGTCAGAGCGGAAAAGCAATGACAGACAAAATAGAGACAAAATAACTCCATTTGAAATTTTTGAAAAATTACAATAATGCTTAGAAAGCAAACGCAGATTCATCCCTCCATCAGTTCACCCGCAAAGGGCAGAGGTGGGGAAGCTCAGGGTGGCAGCTGAGCCAGTACCTGCTGGCTGTCTCCATGGCATCCTTATTGGGTGGGGGGATGAGGAAGCAGACTGACGGCACCATTGCCTCGTTCCCTGTGGGGCTGATCACTTTCCACTTGGTCCTCTGTGAGTTATCTTCCAATACACACTCATCATTCTTGCAAATAGTTATCTGAAAAGACAAATTTACAAGTTATTGCTAATGGATAAACAAATGACCTATTATTACCTGGTGCCTGATCCCAAGGCTATGAAATCCTTAAGGAAAAATCATTTTGGAGATCTTTATCACCTAGGGAAAGTTTCTGATTTTGACAAAAAGATAATGTGTATAAATATACAACCCAGGGATGGTTGCAACATGAAAGAAATAAATGAAGCAAGTGTTTATTAAATGCCTGTTACATGTCGAGTAACTCAGGTATGACAGTTATATGGAGACTGTAGGAGCTCCACGAGTAATCTCTCTGTATCCACAATGAACACGGTAAAAATTAAAGGGATATAATACAACTTTGCTTTTGTGATACTTCCATATCCTCCCTTCCTGTCACCCCACTCAAATCCCTGAATTGTTCAAGCGTTTGAAATCATCAGCTCTTTCTCTTGGGAGACAGGTAACCAGTATTATTGGTTTCTGACTAATTTATAGACAAATATTGAGATAAAAGCACAGGAAGAGGTCATTCGTTCTTTGGTATTATAACACATATTTATTGAGCCTACTATGTGCTTGGAAGTATGCTAGGCCACTAGAGATACATATCCCACATATTCTGATGTGCTGCTGCTGCTGCTGCTGCTGCTAAGTCACTCCAGTCGTGTCCGACTCTGTGCGACCCCATAGACGGCAGCCCACCAGGCTCCCCCGTCCCTGGGATTCTCCAGGCAAGAACACTGGAGTGGGTTGCCATTTCCTTCTCCAATGTATGAAAGTAAAAAGTGAAAGTGAAGTCTCTCAGTCGTGTCCGACTCTTAGCGACCCCGTGGACTACAGCCCACCAGGCCCTCCGTCCATGGGATTCTCCAGGCAAGAGTACTGGAGTAGGGTGCCACTGCCTTCTCTGATATGCTACTTGGTTACAAAACTGTGTGACAAACTCAGTTTACCAGGGAATGCAAGGAAGGCAAAAACCCGCTCTTCGTTAGCGGGGTAAAGAGATTATTCAAGACTCTGAAGCCACATTAAGGAATTCAGACTTTTTGAAAAGAAATGGGGCAACTTCCCTGGTGTTCCAGTGGTTAAGACTTAGTCTTCCAACGCAGGGAGTGCAGGTTCAATCCCTGGTCAGGACTGGAGCTAAGATGCCACATGCCTCGTAGCCAAAAAACCAAAACACGAAACAGAAAAAATACTGCAACAAATTCAATAAAGACTTTAAAAGTGGCCCATGTGTGAAAAAAAAAATCTTAAAAAATAAAATGAAGAAGAACAAATGGAGAATTGTTGTAGGACTTAGGCAGGGGAGTGATTTTTTTTTTTTTTTTTTAAGATCATGCTGGTGGTAGGATAAAGAATACATTGAATGGGAGGCTGATGCAATAATCCAAGTGGGTCTGATTTAGGTAGAAGCAGCAGGGATAGAAAGAAGAATACTTGAGGGATATTTGTGTGTGTGTGTGTATGTGTGCCCTCAAGTTGTGTCTGACTCTTTGTGATCTCATGGATTGTAGCTGCCAGGCTCCTCTGTCCATGGGATTTTCCAGGCAAGAATACTGGAGTGGGCTGCCATCTCCTACTCCAGGGGATCTTCTGAACCCAGGGATTGAACCCACGTCTCCTGCACTGGCAGGCCAGTCCTTTACCACTGCGCCACCTGGGAAGCACAGTGAGGGGTTTCTTTACAAACGCTGACGTGGTAGCAGCTGTAGGAAAAGAGGAGAGGAGTCATGGTCTCTCTAGGATGCTAAAAAGCCCCATTTCTAGCCACGCTTAGGCAACTGGGTAGATAATGATGTCAGTTACTGAGGCAGGGAGCAGGTCAAGATTGTAGAGTTGAGGCTTATGCTTTTAATGATAGATTTAAGCACGTTTAAGTTCTAACAACAGAACTCTTATCATCTGATCTTTCCTTATTATCATAACCCTAACTGAAGGCTTCCCTTGTCCCTTGTCTCCCTTTGGAGCAGGAGGTACCCTCCCCACCTCCTCACCTCAATCTGCCTGTAGTCACAGATGGCTTTCACGGATATGGTGCTCTTTAGCATGTGGTCAGGACTGCGTGGTTTTAGCTGAACAACGGATTTTGATCTCCCAACAAGGCTGGCAACGGAACTCTTGGATTGTATAAGCTGCTCCTTTTCATCCTACAAAATGAGAAGAAAACCGAAGAGACATTAATGCTGCTCCTCAGGAGACTGAGCCAACAAAGAAAACTGAGTGCTCCACTCCCTCTGAGAACGTCACTTCTCGGTTAAGCAGGGATCCTTGGTGGAGCCATCTTAGAAACACAGGGATAAAGACGACAGGAGAGGATGCTTCTGTCTGCTACCAAGTGCATTTATACTCAAATTTTGCAGCTTTCTCCCTGTGCAGTTTTCAATGAACCATAAAGCCACATGCAAAAGCAAATAATAAATAAATAAAACAAAATAAGAATTTCTAGCTGCCAAATACAGCTAACAAAGGATTTTGCCAAATAAGGTTCAGAGAACATGGAAGTTAAAAACAATGATAATAACTAGGTTGTGGTTGTTGTTATTATTATTATTATTCAGTTTCTCACTGACAGAAGCCAGCTCTTGCCTCTCTGCTTAGGAGAAGTTAGAGTTATGGTCTTTTAATTTTTTTCTTTTTTTAAATAATGTTATCTCCCAAGCTCTATTAGAAATATTTTACTTTCTTAGATTGAATCAAACTTTCTAGAGAAAGATCTTAGCTCTTCAACCAACAACCTATAAATCAAAGTTGTTGGTGAAGGTACTGTGAGAAACAATTTAGGGTTTACCTTTTGGAGTCTTGCTGGGGTATATTTACATAAATTTGATAGATTTGAAAGAGATCTCATGCAAAATTGAAACTCTCAAGTCTCTGCAAACCCAATTTTCTTAAAAACTAATGAACTTCTTGTCAACAAAATTGGTAGCAATCTACTACCAATTCCATTAGAGAATAAAAGATAGCTTTTATCTATTAGCCAGGATGTTTCGAGATCATTTTGACGTATTAAAAAGTCCCTAGAAGAGGGCTTTCTTGGGATGGAAGTAGATGTGATGAGGGTAAAGAGTTAATAATGTTAAGAAATGCCATTAAAGAATTAAGAATATGCAAGTAGAGAAAAAGAAATGCTTAAACAAACTACCTGTGCCTGTCCCCGGGAGCATGATTGGAAGAAATACAACTTTAACTTATTAGTTAAGAGAGAGGAATGGAATATGTCAGGGAGACAGCCACATTGTTCCATTCTTGAGAGCTGGTCTACCCATTTCAGTTTCCTTGCAATAAAGATGTCAATTTCTGTCTAACCCACAGCCAAACATCTCAAGCTCCAGAGACCAAACGCTCAGCGTGGTACAAGGTCTGAAAAGAACCAGAAGCCATGACAGATGCTCCCGAACCTGACGGACAAGCTGCGGAGCAGACCCAGGTGACTCCATGCCCCGATGACGCCGCCAACTCGATGCCCCTGACCTGGAGAGGAGGGAGCAGAGCAGCGACCCTCGAGAAGAGGAGATAGGACAACACCTGCAGAGGAGTTACCCTACGACAGGAAGGTACTCTGTGGGAGGGAGGAGATAATAGCCAAGGATTATTATATTCCTCCTTCATACTTGATGTGCCTCCAAGAGACATTCTAGAGACATCGGAAAAGTCAGGTCTTTACCCTTCATTCCAAATTAATTCAGTTCACAAATTCTTTGCTCAGGTGAAACCACTGAGCCTAAATTCATTCATAGCTTTACAGTACCTGAAAGCATTTTTTTTCAATCAATTAATATTCAAAAATTCCCCAGTATCACCCACGCAAAAAAAAAAAAGAAGAAAATGACACTGTTTGGGGTTATAATGGTTCTCTTACTTATAACTTGTTACTGAAATGTTAGACTCCCCTTGGCTTCTCACAAAGGAAAAGTAATTTCCATATTAAATATATATTTCCATCTTAATTTGAGATGTAGTTTGAGCCCCATCTTGTCAACTATATAATATATGCAGGGAAAAATTGGCTTAGGTCTAGTTCATTGGTATTTTAATTCTCTTTGCACGAGAGAGTGAAAAAGAATTTGGTGTCAGCTAATCCCATCAACCCTATTTTTCATGCTCTACACCCCATCTTTGGCTCCAACTAGTGCATTAAAACAGGAACAACGCAAAGAAACAGTGATGACCACCATGTGGCTCAGGGGCACATGGCCAGGCCCTTACTTCAAAAGCATACCCCAAGGGCTCCTATTAGCACCTTCTTTAAGAAAAGAGAAAGAGAACCACATTGACTAAACTCCAATCGAATGTGAGCAAAACTTTACAGTGATGACCCGCAGCCCTGGCGCTTTCAAGGATATGAACAGCAGCAGCTGACAGGGTTTACTCTGCTTCCCAGAAGCAGTCATCCCACTGATGCAACACCCACCATGGAGTCCTGCAGCAGGTCCTCCAGGCGGGATAAGCTGGTGCTGTGGTCGCAGGAATACTTCCGTTTGATGGAATCTTGGAGGTTCCTCAAGAATGACTCCAGGTCTCGAGCATCACTGAAGAACTGTGGGGATAAGAGAGAAGGGTACCTGGTGCTCAGTGCATCATGATACCAAGATGGAGAAAGAACAACCCCACTGTGCCGGCTGATTAGACAGTCCTGGATCACAAAGGCCACGCCAGGGAAACAGCAGGGCTGGCTGCCACAAAGCCCACTGAATGCAATACAAGAGTTAGTCTGCTTCACCCTTCAGAAACCACTGCTCCTTCTCTTGTGTGCTGGCTAGTGACAGCACTTGACTGTAAGGTCTATTTCATGAAAAGCCTAGAGGTTGAGGGATCACGTGTTTCAATTTACTGATATGATTACAAAATGATCAGGAAGCTTATTTAATTAGAAGCAAATCCAAACAGAGATAATGGCTTATTTCCTCCTTCCACCCTCACCAGAAAACAAGCAGTATGTTCTTGATGTGATGATAGACTGATGAAGAAAAAAAAAAAAAAATGGTTCTGATATTTTACAGCCCCTTCCATCAGGAGGTGGATCTATTTTTATCCCCCAGCAAAGCCCTCCCCAAGCTGGGCTTGCTTTAGCCAATGGCACATTAATACATGTCACAGCAGAAAAAAGACCTTGTGCACCGGGACACACTTTCTCTGGCTGCTTGTGGAACATAGCTACTCTTTCCCACACCAGTGGACTTTTTGTTTCCCTGCTACCCTCCACCTCTGAAGTCATTTTATTAACTGTCATGTGCCACTTGAGCCTCCAGGAAAATCAAAAACAGGCAGAAAAAAATTTTACAAAGGATCCAGTAGGACAGCTTACTGGATGCTAGAGACTTGCATACTGACTTGCCACCCCAGTCTACTGTCTGACACAGGAGTGACACAATCCAGGACCAACCGGCCCCCAGCCTGCCTGCCGACTGCCTGCAGCCATGCGTCACCCAGGCAAGACGAGAAAACAATCTTCAGCTGAGCCTAGCCCAAACCACCAACCCAGAGTCTCTTGGGGCCGTGGTTTGTACAGTAAAGGTTCACCGACACAGACGTGTTTTTAACCTCGCCCGTCCCGTGGCATGCTTGCAGGCACATGCCAGCACAGGCAATCACACTTACAGCCTCTTGCCTGAATGAAAAAAGGTATACCCTCTGATGAAAACAGAGCCATCCTTTCTGATGCTCGTGCGCGCGTGTGTGCATGCGCGCACACACACACACACACACACACACACACACACACAGCCCAGGTACCTGAAAATAAGCAGTATTCTCTTTCAGGTGCTGCTCGACACACAAGCACAGCTGCTTCATCCACTGCAACTGGGACTGGACAGCGGCGCTGTAAGCCTGCAACGACCAGGCGCACGGACAGAAGGGCAGGGGTTTAACAGACCTGCCACATGTGTGCCATGCACTCGTCCATCTACACTTCCGCTAGTGCCAGAGGCCCACAGAGGATACATGAGATACTTGGCTGGCATGAGCTCAAAGCTCCCCACAAAAGAGAGGCCTGTCTTTTATCCAACATGGTTTTGTTAAAAGATGTTACACAGAAAAGGCCTCTTCTACACTCAGTTGCAACTAAATGATGGGGGCAGCAAACCCCAGGCCTAAGTCAATCCCTCTGCTGCCTCCACTGCCTCTTCCCTGGCCAGAGGCACCACACCCAAGAGGCAGGATATGTCTAGAGAGTTCTGTGAAAAAATATGGTTCAGGTCAGTTTGCCCATGAAGTCAGGAGTTGACATCGCCTCTGGTGTTTCTCAGTGTCCTTGTTAGGCTATTATCACAACTCTCTACGGTCTTTAGGGAGCTGGGGTGTAAAGGGAGAGGACCTAAGCTGCATGATCCTTGATGCTTCCTCCAGGCCCCTCAGCAGAGCTAAGTCTTTCATGTGAACACTTGTATAATTACAACCTCTGTGCACTTGACCCTCACACCCTCAAGTCATACGCACCTCCACAGTCTGCTTGGCGGGGTGGTTCTCAAGGGACAGTAGCTCGGCTGTATCTTGTAGAGACCGAAACACGTCCTGTTTCTCCTCTAGTTCCATTGTCAGCTCCTGAAAATTGAATTCAGCTTTATTCAATAGGTGCTATTAGGAAGGAGTAGAAATAAAGAAAGGGCTGTGTTCCCTACCCTACTTTACAGGAGCCTGCAACCCAGGGTTAGTGCCAAAATGAGATGCATGAACGGTATGTGCTAGAGGATTTCAGAGAAGAGCAAAAATGCTGGAATCACTGGAGAATGACTCACAACAGATATGGGACCTGAGCCAGATGTGAGTAAGCAGGGGAACACAGGAGAGGCTGAAGGCAAGATAGGAGGGAACGAGGCTGGAGGGGAGGTTTCTCGTCCTCGCCCACTGACACAGCACCTGACCCACACAGCTGACTGGCGGGCTCTAGGTCCTGTTAACACTTAGGCCCCAGTTTAGAGGCTCTTCTGTGCCACTGGGTACTGATCCCTGCTATCAGATTTGACCTTTTCTCCCCGATGCTCTCTGAGCACTTTCCTTATGTCTCTATCACAGCCTAAGTTTCGTTCTTATCGATTATTTACTGTATTACAGTATCGTTTCTCCTTTACTTGAGAAGAATCGTACTTCAGAGAATTCAGAATGTATAAGAAGCCAAGAATACACCTCAGTTAAACAATATTAAGCCTTGTATTAAGCTTGCTAAATGTTACTTAGCCTTTTACACAACCCTTTGAAGTGTCACTATTATCCCATTTTACAGAGGTCCAGGGAGAGTAAATGACCTACCAAGGTCACAGAGCTAACAAGCAGAGGAATAAGAATTTCACTTAAGGTCTATCTCATTCCAAAGTCTATAACCTTGACCACAAAGTTAAATTGCTTCTAAAATGATTCAATTTGCAGACTGCTGCTCCTGTCACCCTAGACACTGCCTTTCTAACTACATTCCAAATAAATTCATTCTAGAGCTTGATTTCCCCTCTCTCCATATACACTTTCTCACAGGAACAGATATATTAAGCAGGGTCCCCATTCTACCTAGCAAAATGCAAATCCCGAAACCCAGGCTCTCAGACCAGCCCCTCTGGCTCCTTCCGCTGCTGTTCCCAAATATGACGGGTCTGTTGTGCTAGACTCACAGAGAAGTAATTTTTCTTGGCCGAGATATTGGGATTGTTGTCACTCCAGTCATATGCTAGTTCCTCCTCCTCCTTCTCATTCAACCAGATCAACTCAGCTGTAGCTCTCGAGACAAATTTATGCAGGCTCTGAAGGTGCCTCATCCGGAAGCTAGAAGTCTCCTAGACAAAGGAAGGATTACAAGGTTACATGTCAGCCTTTCATCTATAGAATACAGCACATTTGACATCAAAGCAAAGAATAGCTGAGGAAATGAATTTAGCTTTGCTTTTTAAATCTCTGGGTGTTTCTCCTCAGTTTTAAATTTAGTACTAGTCTGGTACAGGACTCCCGTGTCAATCCTGGCTGGAAGTGAGAACATGCCAGGCCTGTGTGGGGCTTCGTGGATAAAGAATGATCCTGGGCCGGTCCTACTCTGCACAATCTTGAATACAAGAATGAAGACCAAACAGAAGAGGGGTCTCTGTCCTGTCAATCTCAAACTTTGAGTTTTGATGGTCACTGCTTTGGTGAAGCATAATAACTATGATAAGCTCTACTTCAAACTTTCTGGGGCGCTGGTTTCTAACCCAGGAAGAAAACTGAGAAAAATGTGATGATGCATATGAACAACTGCACAGGAAACAATATAACCTAATAAATAGAAAACCAAAATGGGCCCAAACCAAGAGCCTTCTGAATTAGGGAACCACATGCTCCATGAACAGAACAAAACAGAGTTAGTCAAAACTCACCTTCAATTTACAATACTGTGTCTCCAGCTTTCCAAGAGTTTCAACATAACTGGTATGGAAATTTTGGGACATTTTTCCCTGATAAGAAAAGAATGAGATAAAAATATATTAGAGAAAAAGTAAACTATATCTATGGTATAATTTCAACTATGTAAATATTACGTCTGCACACAGACAGAGATTAGTCACTCTGAGAGTCAGCAGTTGGACGGGGCATCCCTGGCTGAGACTGACGGCTTGGAGCAGCGCTGGTGTGGACGGCCTAGCAGAGGAAGACGCCGCGCAGACCTCACGGTCTTCTGCTGCCAGCGATTCTGGGAGGTTTCTAAGCGAAACTATGCCTGCTGACTCCTCAAACTAGTTAGATGCTTTGTGGAAGAGGGGACTTGAAATTTAAAATGGGAGAACACAAAAGAGTGAGGGAGAGGAGAGACTGAGGAAACAGTTTTGCTTACCAGTTCTCTACTGCAGGTAGATGGGCAGTGGAAAGAGCATACATTTTTGGATCCAAGGGCCTGAGTTTGGAAACTGCATTCGCTACTTACTAATTTTGACCTTAGCTTTCAGTATCACTACTCTTTTTGGTAAAAAGGGGTTTGTAAAAAACACCTTTCCCACAAAGTTATTTCAAAAAAGCAAGAGATACTTCATGTGCAAAAGGGACTTGTGGTCAAGTTTCAGGTACGGGACAGCTACACTGTATACTGCTCCATCGCACAGCCACCCCGCTGCCCGTAACGGATTCCGAATGCCTCCCACCTCATACAGCCTGGCCTCTTTGACACTTGAGCCCAGTTCTTCCACGCTGGCATGGATGTGCTGCTGTGCTTCCAGCTGCAGCTCCACACTAGGCAGGTCACTGCCCCACTCTGCCCGCTCCAGTTTCATCTGGGAAAAAAGAAATTAGGAATACAATTTATTGCTAAGTTGGCAGAAAATGAAAACTGTCAGCATCAGTTTGGATGATGTGGCTGTGGAGAGGGGACTGGCAAAAAGGACATCTAAACCATCTCCATCTTGGCCTCTTACAGGCAAGTACGTTATGACGTACCCTCAAGGAGCTGGAGGATAAACCCCATCCCTAGAAGCAGCAATGGCAGCCCTTTGCTGCTGCATGATGGGAATACATCCCTGAATTTACCAACAAGAAAGGTGTCTACATAGGCTGAAAGGCTTAACTTTACAGTTTAGGCATTTCCCTTTACGGAGTCTCTTCATTTCACAATCAGAATGGAGATAAGAAATAAATATCCATAAATACTAAGCTCCGTTCATGTCATCAACTATTGGCTAATGGAAGGTAATTGTAAAAGAGCTTGTCTTTGAGTTTATTTTTTGGTACAGGGGGAATCTGTCATCAGAAGATGGGAAGAATTTCATAGAAAACAAAAGGGTTAGAGGTAAGAGGACAGTGTCGAACTTGAACTGTTACCCTAGAATACATGTGAATACTGCCCCTTAGAACTGTGTCTTGCTTACACTTCAGAGCTGATACAAAAACAACAGTGAGGCAGCAGCTTCTCTGCAATGAGGGAATTTGAGAAGAGATAACTGGGGTTTATAGACTTGGCAACTTCTCCCACCAGCTCCCACGGAGAGCACAGTCAGCTGAAGGGAAGAGCTCCATGAAGGGCTTCAAATTAGAAAAGCCTATGCATTTAAGCCTTCCCTGGTGGCTCAGACAGTAAAGCATCTGCCTACAATGCAGGAGACCCAGGTTCAATCCCTGGGTCAGGAAGATGCCCTGGAGAAGGAAATGGCAACCCACTCCAGTATTCTTGCCTGGAAAATCCCATGGACAGAGGAGCCTGGTAGGCTACAGTCCGTGGGTCGCAAAGAGTCAGACATGACTGAGTGACTTCACTTTCACTTTCATGCATTTAAGATGGGATTTTGATGATTTGAACTTATCTTATTCTTTCAAAATTTAATAGAGAAGGGGGCTTGGGAGCTAGGCAGCAACGATAATTAAGGGAATCTATACAAGGGACCCTGCTTATTTAATTTATATGCAGAGTACATCATGAGAAACGCTGGACTGGAAAAAGCACAAGCTGGAATCAAGATTGCCGGGAGAAATATCAATAACCTCAGATATGCAGATGACACCACCCTTATGGCAGAAAGTGAAGAGGAACTCAAAAGCCTCTTGATGAAAGTGAAAGAGGTGAGTGAAAAAGTTGGCTTAAAGCTCAACATTCAGAAAACGAAGATCATGGCATCTGGTCCCATCACTTCATGGGAAATAGATGGGGAAACAGCAGAAATAGTGTCAGACTTTATTTTTGGGGGCTTCAAAATCACTGCAGATGGTGACTGCAGCCATGAAATTAAAAGACGCTTGCTTACTCCTTGTAAGAAAAGTTATGACCAACCTAGATAGCATATTCAAAAGCAGAGACATTACTTTGCCAACAAAGGTCTATCTAGTCAAGGCTATGGTTTTTCCAGTGGTCATGTATGGATGTGAGAGTTGGACTGTGAAGAAAGCTAAGCGCTGAAGAATTAATGCTTTTGAACTGTGGTGTTGGAGAAGACTCTTGAGAGTCCCTTGGACTGCAAGGAGATCCAACCAGTCCATTCTAAAGGAGATCGGTCCTGGGTGTTCTTTGGAAGGAATGATGCTAAAGCTGAAACTCCAGTACTTTGGCCACCTCATGCGAAGAGTTGACTCATTGGAAAAGACTCTGATGCTGGGAGGGATTGGGGGCAGGAGGAGAAGGGGACGACAGAGGATGAGATGGCTGGATGGCATCACGGACTCGATGGACGTGAGTCTGAGTGAACTCCGGGAGTTGGTGATGGACAGGGAGGCCTGGCGTGCTGCGATTCATGGGGTCGCAAAGAGTCGGACACGACTGAGCGACTGAACTGAACTGATACAAGGGACACAGAGCAACCCGACCCTCTTATACAATTGCTGAGTTCAAGGAACCTCAGTGTGCTGCATAAGTAATTGGAATGTACACCCACCTGCATTTCTTCTACCCAAGACAGTAGTTCATACACAAATCGAAGATTTCCTTCATCTTCAGAGGAGGAGATAGACACAAGTTCGACCCGAGTCATAGGCTTTCGGAACCAGGAGGTAGAAGAAGAATGGGTTACTTTGGTCAAGGGTTCTGCTTTCAGATGAGTAGTGGTTAAAGTAGAGGGTGGAACCAATTCAAGGGAAGTGAAGTGGCCCTTCCTGTACAAGTTCGTGCACTCTAGACGCAACGTGACCAGCTCATCCTGCAGACGCATGACCCTGAGATGGAAGAAGAGAAAGAAGACATTAAATTTATAATGTGCTTTTTGAGATAAAAATTTCCCTATACATTTGACAAGGATGAGGTAAAAATATAGATGAGATCATCTTAGGGAAACTGTTTTTAAAAAGAAAAAGTGTTCTGTGAATGCAAGGTGGTGTTATGTACATCTTCGTGGTTCAGAGTCATCTTTGAGGCCAGTGCCAAGTTACAGTGTTACCTGGAGGGAAGCAAATCAAAACCAGTGTTTACAACTCCTGGATGATACAACAGAATAAACCATGAACTAAGGGGTCAAAAGATGTAGCTGTTAGTCTCAGGTGTGTCCATAGATCCTCATCCCCTCCATATGCGCTGGGTTCCTCCTCTATGAAAATTTACATTGAATCGCTCCAGTAGTTCTAAAGCAGATGTGGTACCACAGTGCTGCAGGTCCCTCTGAAATATGTGGGGATATTATAAGACGCCATACACAAACATTAGGGAATCCTTCAGGTACTTAGTGGGCAGGGCCTCAAATAAAGGAAACCTGCTTCTACCATGAGAATTTTCCTGCCTCAAATACCTGTAGCATCTCTACTGAGACACTGATCTCTAACGTCCAGGCTGTAAGATTCAGTGCCCGACTCTTAATATAATATCTGAGAACCAGTAGTGATCAGGCCCTCTGTTTGAGTCCCATGTTGCTCACCTAAAAGCCAGCTCTTCTAGCTGGTAGTAGTTCTCATCTCGTAGGATTTGGAGATCCACCTGCAGCTGTCTGATGAGACCTTCACACTCCTGAATGTACATGATGACATCTGACTCACACTGCACTGGCTGCCCTGACTCCAGGTGAGCAGCATCCTGAGAGAGAAAGGGAGAGTGAGAGGGGGATAGCTCCCTCTGCTCTCACCCACTTGGACCCAGGGAGCCAAGGGGTCCACTGCAATTCCAAGACAAATGAAGCTGGATCCCTCAACTACTGACGTTAACCATTACAGCACAGGATGAGGAGTAGAAAACATGTGACATGAACATGTGAGATGAAACAGACTTACAGCCTGCAGTGTATTTTTAGCTAGTGTCAGTTTTTCTTCACAGTTCAAAGCACCATTCTGGATTTTGTTTGCAATCTGTAGCAGCAATTCCAGCCTAAAATAATAAGGTGAAAACCAGAGTCAAGGGCAGAGCTCAAAGCGGCCCAGTAAGTGATGCCAGATCCCCTCCAGACTCTGGACCCACCTCTCTACAGCTGGCCGAAGTGATTTCTCTCGCTCCAGCATCTCAATGATGAGTTTTCCCCACTCTTCTTCCACATCATTAGGGTGATAACCTTGAGGCAGTTTAATTCGGCCAAATTCAATCCATACCTTAAAAAAAAAAAACAGAGATACTCTTTTAGTCCAAAAACACAGCCATGCCCTCAGGCCCCGGTTTTAATTTATGCCTCGTCCATCACTTCCTGCTTCTTTGCCCAGCCATTCAGCAATTTTCCCCACTGTCTAATAAGAGATGACAAGTGAATATTTTAGCAGTACTTCACCTTCAGGTGAGAACAAAAAAATCACCTCTAAAACAGGGACCACTTGCTTGAAATCCTTCCATTTCTTACACATTTTCCATAAATCCTCCTGTCCTCTCTAACCCCACTGTGGAAATGCCCGTCTCCGCAACTTCAAATTCTCTAGGAATCAAAATGTGAAGGGAAACCTCTTTTCTTTCTTTCTATCTGAGAGAAAGAATTAGTCTTCCCCTGAGAAATAGGAAAACATCCATAAAACTCCAGATTTCTGAATGAATGTGTGCCACTTTCCAATAGGCCCTTTGAAGAACAGTGACGGCAGATACTTCCTCTTTACTGTAAACTCTTAGGAGCAGCCTGAGAGTGACGCTTGATTTGTCACCCTGAGAATATTGCTATTAACGAAGGTTTGGAAGAAGATGCAGGGAACAAAGTAACAAACGGCCTGCCAGCAAACCCCCGGTCTCAGCAAAGGATAAGCTTCCTTACCTCTAATAATTTATATAGTTCCTCGATTCTTCCTTTTTCTCTCTCCTTGGCCAGAATTTCTGTTTCTTTGAAGTGTATGTATTGATTATAAAGTGCCTACAAAATTAATATTTGGTGAATGAACACAAACATCCCAGTTTTCATACCATCTCACCCAGAAGCCAGCAGCAACAAGCTCTGAGACGTACTCCCCAGGGTGAATTTATGAAAAATGATTTAAGTCCATAACTTTACCTTTAGTTCAACAGGGTTCTGGGGAAAGGATTTATCTGACATCAGTATTGTGTGCTGTTTGATCCAGGGAATCAGGGAGTCCACTCGGCTTTGGTATTCTTGCCACCTGGCGTCCACTTCCTATTGCCAAAAGGGAGACACCACACACGCCCTGATTAGCAGTGTGCAAGCCAAGCTCAGGAGGAAGTATTTCAGGCCACCCCCAACCACGTAAAGCCCTTTCCTTTAATTACTGACACAGACACAGCCACTCAGTTTAACACTCAGAGTCCCAGTTTCAAAGCTCCTCAAGGACTCTCAAGATGGGATTCAATTTCCTGACACCTAGAATAGCCTATGCTGGACGCTACAAAATTAGCGCTCTCTACATTCATTCCCATGGACCAAGGACAACAGTCATGTATAAAGACGATATGGATTCAGTCTGCTCTGTACAAAAGTGCTATGCACACACTGTGTGCTGTAGAAACACAGTCTAATCAACACACTCCACCCAAAGCAATCACAGCCAGAAGGTATTTTGGGAAAATGTTCTTTTACCGTAGCACTGATCCCGTCTCCACCCTCGGGGACTTTAGGGAAGGCATCATAAATTGAAGACACATAAGTGATTACAGACTTCTCATCTGGAGATGGCACATCCACATCTGACAGACAAAGGGCGAGAAATCTGTTAGAACAACGGAACCCACTGGGGAAGAAATAATGAATGTATGTCAAACACCGGAATTCCAGTCAGCTCTCACCTTCTGCATCCAGTAACCGGGTGACCCCTAGTCTTTCCGCTACTTCGAATGCCTGTTCCAGATTCTCTCGGTTGCTCTGGATCTGTACCCTCTCCATATCTACCAGATCAGGTCTGTAAAAGTCCACCGAGACATATGAAATGCCCCTAGCTACAAGCACATGGGAATTCATACAAAGAAACCCTCTTAAAAGTACTCAAAGCTGAAAAATACTGGATGAGTTAGAGAGAAAGCAAGAGGTTTAGAGGAGCACTAGTCACCTTGTTAATCACATTCCAGGAACCCAGGGCTCCCTAATTCTAAACTTATACGATAGTAGGTTTGCTGGATTTCAAGGGAAAGGTATCAATTTTCCCAATGCATGGTTATGACCACTAGGAGTACAATAATATTGATTTTTGTCATTCAAAATTCCTATTTTCCTCACCCACTCCAAGCAAATTCCCACTTCTTAGTTATAACAATAACTAATTGTTATTTCCTCCAAGTGAATCACGCTGACCCTGGAGGCCGGCATGGCCCACTCCTCATCCATGACTCTGCTCCAGCATCCTCATCAGAGAGGCCACCGCTGACCACCCTGCCCAAAACACCACAACCCCCATCACTCTCTTCCCTCCACTGCCCTCACCCCTGTAAGACAGCATACACTTATGTGTGTATTGCCTATTTTCCCCATTGAAAAGTAATCTCTATGAGGGGAAGAATTTAGCTGCTTTCTTCACTTCTATATGAGCCCAGTGCTTAGAAAGCAGGAGTTCAGTACATATTCCTTTTTTAAATAAAAAAAATGAATCAGAGCCTGGATTGTCAGCTGAGAGGAAATGTGGCATTATAGCTAATTACAAGAAAGAGATGAGAAGCAGCCTCTCCAGGCCCCCAAGGCGCCGCTGTATTTACCTGTATCGGTGAATAAGCGCATTGAACATCTTCCCATCACTCCAGCAGGAGGAAAAGTTGGTGCATTTGATTCCTGTGTAACCAGCTGTCACCTTCTGGGTCCAAAGGAGCAGTTTCTCCTTAGCTGACATGTCCCCTGATTCTCCACTAATGTAGATGTCAGAGATCTGTCAAAAGATAGGACATGTAGTAATTTAAGATAAATAAGATGGAGCCTTTTAACCTTCTCTTCATACATGATGACTCTTAGAAGGAGATCCAAGGCTGGTATCACTTCAGATGAAAACTCCCAACATATACTCATTCTGTCTGGTAGTCAAAGAAATGCAAATTAAAGCTATGAGAGGTCATTTTTTTCACCTGTCAAATTAGGAGAGTTTTTATTTTTTAATGATACTGGTCAGCATTGGAGAGAATATCTAAAATTGGGCATTCTCATGATATTGCCACTAGTGGGAGTATAAAGGGCATAAGTTGCCTCTGAAGGGCAGTTTTTAAATAAGTCTTAAAATAGACATATATTTGATAGAAAGTTATCAGAGAAATGTGCAAAAAAATTTATACACAAATGTTTATCAAGACCAAAAGAAAACAAAGAAAAACAAACAACTGGGACTACATCAAACTAAAAGACAGCAAGGGGGACAGCCAAGGGGACCATCAGCAAAATGAAGAGGCAACCTATAGGATGGAAGAAAGCATTCATAAATCCTATACCTGATGAAAGATTAACCTCTAAAACATGGACCCACAGAATTCCATAGCAAAGAACCAAACAACCCAATTTAAAACTGCACAGAAGATCCGACGGGACATTTCTCTAAGGAAAACATACAAAAGGTGCATGAAAAGGTAGTCAACACCATTGCTCACTAGGGAAACGCAAAGTAACACCACAATGAGCTCTCACCCCACACCTACTAGAAGGGCGGTCATCAGAAACAAGGAAACAAGCGTTCAAACAAGGTAACAAGTGTGGGTGAAAATGTGCTGCAAAGGGAATCCTGTGCACTCATGGTGGGAATATAAATTGGTACAATCATTCTGGAAAACAGTATAGTGGTTCAAAACAGAACTGCCCTATGATCCAGCAATCTTACTTCTGGGTATAAATCCAGTGAAAGTCAAAGTCACTCAGTCGTGTCTGACTCTTTGCGACCCCATGGACTATACAGTCCATGGAATTCTCCAGGCCAGAATATTTGGAGTGAGTAGCCTTTCCCTTCTCCAGGGGATCTTCCCAACACAGGGATTGAACCCAGGTCTCCCTCATTGCAGGCAGATTCTTTACCATCTGAGCCATCAGGGAAGCCCAAGAATACTGGAGTGGGTAGCCTATCCCTTCTCCAGTGGATCTTCCCAAACCAGGAATCGAACCAGGGTCTCCTGCATTGCAGGCAAATTCTTTAAAAACTGAGCTATCAGGGAAGTCAGGGATACATCCAAGGGAAATGAAAACAGGATACTGAAGAGGTTATCAGCACTCCCATGTTCACTGCAACCTTATTCACAATAGCCAAGACAGAGGAACAACCTAAGTGTTCCTCAACAGACAGATGGATAAAGATGTGTTATATACAATAAAATACTATCAGGTATGAAAAAGGAAACCTGCCATTTGTGACAACATGGAGAAACGTGAAGGTATTATGTTAAGCAAAATAAGCCAAAGACAAATATTGCATGATGTCACTTTAAATGTGGAATCTAAAAAAAATATATCAAAGCCATAGAAACAGAAAGTATAGCACAGTGGTTGCCTGTGGGGTGGGAGAAATAGGAAGAAGATAGAAAAAGGGTACAAACCTTTAGCTGTAAGCTGAATTTAAGGCCTGAGGATCTAATGTGAAACACAGGTGTCTACAGGGGAAAATACTGTATTGCATAACTGAAATTTGAAAAGTGAATAGAACTTACATGTTCTCACACACATACACACACACACACACACACACACACACACACAAATGTGAGGTGATGGATGTCAGTTAACTAGATGGTGGGAAGCCTTTCTCAGTATACACATACAGGCACATAAGCACACGCTGCAGGTTTGGTTCCAGGCCACAGCAACAGAGGAGATAGCAATCACAATAAAGTGAGTCACACGCAATTTTGGTTCCAGGTATACATAAAAGTTGTGTTTATACTATATTACATGCGCAATAGCATATGTCTTAAAAAACAATTAAATTGTTTTTTACACCTTAATTAAAAAAATACTTTATTGCTAAAAAACGCTATGATCTGAGCTTTCAGCAAATTGTAATCTTTTTGCTTATGAAGGGTTTGAAATATAAGAATCAACAAAATGTGGAACAGAGACACGAGCTAAGCAAATGTTATTGGAAAAATGATACCAGCAGTCTTGCTCAATGCATGGCCACCACAAAACTTCAGTTTGTAAAAAAAAAACAAAAAACAAAAAACAAAAAACAGTATCTGTAAAGCACAACATTTGTCTGAATATCAAATCACCATGATGTACACTGTAAATATGTCACAGTTTTGTCGATTATACTTCAATAAGGCTGGAATTTTTTCAAATGCTTATCAAAATATGATAAATATTTTACAGCAAAATGTTACAAAGAGCTCAAACTCTAATGAGGAATTGATCGGTCACAAATTACAACACATACACAAGGCAGAATTCTTTATAGCACTTAAAAAGGTATGCTTTAGTTTAAAAAAAAAAAAGTAGTAATTGACGAGGAAAAAGTAAATTAATGAGATGAAGTAAAGTAAAATAAAAAATGTGTTGTCAAATAAACTGGTGGCCTTTGCTAAGTCCTCCTCCAGAGTAAAAAGACTCAGATATTTTTACTATATAAAGTTTGCTGATTTTATTACCAATACAAAAATCCTACTTATGGGGAAAAAAGGTATGCTTTAGAAAATGTTAGTGACAGGAAAATAAACCACCATGTTTTGTAAAAAGAAAAAGAAGAGTGCTTCCCTGTTGGTCTAGTGGTTAAGACACTGAGCTCCCAATGCAGGGGGCACGGGTTTGATCCCTGGTCAGGGAACCAAGATCCTGCATGCCACATGGTGCGACCAATAAACTAAAGAAAAAAAATTTTAAGACTAAAAAACAAAAAAGAAAAATACAAACAAAATAATAAAATACAAACAAAAAATAAATAATAATAGTGATTTTACATTAAAAATATATAGTTAAGTAACAGTCATATATATAAATATGTTAATATATATTAAAAATATATAGTTTATAACTATAATATATAGTTATAAAATAAAATAATACAAATAAAATAATAATACATTAAAAATATATAGTTAAGTAACAGTCATATATACGCATAATATGATAGATACATGTATGTATATGTATATACACCAAATTAGTAATCATAGTTCTATCTAAGTGATAGCATTATAGATGATTTTTATATTTCCCAAGTTTTCTACATTATGTATATTTTTATATTTAGGAGAAAAGTTATTTTAAGAAACCTCCAAAATCTAGCACAGGACCTACTTTAGAGATGGCAGTCTTGAGAGAGGAGAAAAGTACATGCCTTTGATTCCACACAGGCCTAGGTCTGAATCTCAATTTCACCAACTGTAAATTGGACCTCGGTTTATGACATCTATAAAGTGGGAATCACACCTATTACCTTTTTAGGATTATACGGTGATGTACCTAGCCCAAACAAACGGCTAAATTCAACAAATAAGTGTTCCCTCTCTCTTCCTTGAATAAATGGGGGTCTTCCTTCAGTTATTGCTGGCCTAACTCCCACAGCACTGATAATCTATATTATCACTTAAATGTTATCTTGTATCACTGGCTATTATTTAATATGTTTTTATTATCTAATATACGCTTCCCTGGTAGCTCAGCTGATAAAGAAACCATCTGCAATGCGGGAGACCTGGGTTCAATCCCTGGGTTGGGTGGATCCCCTGGAGGAAGACATGGTAACCCATTCCAATATCCTTGTCTCGAGAATCCCCATGGACAGAGGAGCCTGGTGGGCTACAGTCCATGGGGTCTCAAAGAGTCAGACACGACTGAGCGACTAAGCACAGCACATTATCTAATATCTCCCTGAAAGCAAGCTTCCCGAGGTGCAGATACTACATCTGAACTATCAGAACGTCTGAAAATCACAGCAGCCACTAGGAAGGAGAGCTCCCTAAACACAGAATATGTCCCAGCAGAAGCCTGGATACTGTGGAAGAAATAACTTCCAGATCTGAGACTCAGTGATCAGGGCTGTTCCGTATTATCACCCACTGCACCTAGTGTTGTGCTAATCATATAATGGACAATTAAAGTGTTTTAATTAATAATCATTTGGTTAATAAACAATGTGTATATGAGTCACTCAGTCATGTCCAACTCTTTGAGATGCCACGGACTGTAGCCAGCCAGGCTCCTCTGCCCATGGGCTTTCTCTGGGTAAGAATACCAGAGTGGGTTGCCATATCCTTCTCCAGGGGATCTTTCTGTCCCAGGAATCGAACCTGGGTTTCCTGCATTGCAGGCAGATTCTTTACCGTCTGAGCCATCAGGGAAGCCCAGTAATAAACAATAAAAATAAACAAATAAAATATATTTGGGGATAAGACCTACTTAGAATCATGAGACACATTACTTTTTTGACAGCAAACTTACTTAGCAAATAATGTATAGTGTATCATCAAACAAACTAAGGACCCAATAATGGATTATGTTGCCCAAGCCATCATCCTGAGAGTCCAGTGTAAACAGCCTCTCACCAGTGCCATTTCCCTGCCAGTGCTCCTCCACAACATTCCTGTCATAGCCCAGTTCTTCCACTGTAGTGTTTCACACACACATCAAAGCAAAATATTGCTGGGAACAGGAAATAGATTTGTTGATATGAAAAGGGACAGAATTTGAATAAGCAAAATGAAATGTGAGTATCTGGGTTCTTGACCCTAAAAAGCAATTCCAGTTAGTCAACTGATACTGTATATTCACAATATCACAGTCAGTATCTCTGATGGCATCTCCTGCCTGCCAATCACACTATCTTTGTATATTGTATTGGAAACAGTTCAATGAACAGCTGTACTTCAGATTTTCCACACAGCTATAATGAGACAGGGAAATGTTTAGATCCCTCAGGGAAAGGAAAAATACCTTGTTTGGATTAGGGCCTTCCTAGATTGTGAGCTGGATGAGAAAAATGGGATTATCATCATAATCATCTCAGTGATTAAATTTGGCTTTTGTCCATCTCTTCACGTATTACATGTGATTGCAGTGCTGTCCTCTGAGCTATGTAGAAGCTTTTACCTTCATCTCCCAAATGGAGAATTCTAGCTTCAGAGCCAGGGAGCTTTCTCCTTCATCTGGATGTTTAAAAGGAACCATTTGGGAAAAGGGGACAGTCTCGTGACCACCTCAGAGACTAAGCTCATCTACCTGAATTCTCTTTCAACACACACTTCCCAGAGCTTGATTAATTCCTTCTCTGAAGCATGTCTAGCAACTGAATATGCTCCTAACAAGACAGTAAAGAATCTGCCTGCAATGTGGGAGACCTGGGTTTGATCCCTGGGTCATGAAGATCCCCTGGAGAAGGAAATGGCAACCCTTTCCAGTTTCCTTACCTGGAAAATTCCATGGACAGAGAAGCCTGGCGTGCTACAGTCCATGGGGTTGCAAAGAGCTGGACATGACTGAGAGACTAACACACACGCAAATCAACAAGAATTTACTGAACAGCGTCTCATCTGTGCTTCACACTATGGCAGACACCATACGTCAGGAGGAGGGAGAAGAACAAAAAAAGTCAAACGCCATGTACTCATTCTGCTGTGACTTCTTGAGCAAAGATTATGTCCTAGGAGCTGTGTTCAAGTTCTTGGTATCTCAAGACAAAAGCACAACCTTGGGCCTCAAGCTCAAACAATTTAGTAGGGAAGACGACGACAAGCCGAGAGATCAATGCTGTGACAGAGCTAAGCAAGTAACGCAAACCAGCAGCACCAACGAGCTTGACAGGGGCGACAAGACAACATCTTCGCTGAAATTTGAGATCTGAGTAGAAGTTAGCCAGATGAAAAAGGGGAAACTGAAAACCAGACGTGCTTGCTCTGACAGAACTCAGTTGAGACATGCCATATCTCTGGCTAAAATAAGCCTACTCCAAACAGTAGGCAGTCCCAAATCTCCCCAAATGACAATAGACAGATGGAAGAGAGAACTGGAGAAAGGAAAGCTCTGTGGCCCCATGAATACATAAACTTTTAGAAACTTATTTACACATATACTCATATTTAAAATAATCCACTTATTTACAAAACAGAAACAGATTCACAGAAATAGGAAACAAACTTACAGTTATCAAAGCGGAAGGAGGGGATAAATTAGGAGCTTGGGATTAGCAGATACAAGCAACTATATATAAAATAGACACACAAGGTTCTACCACATAACATAGGGAACTATATTTAATATTTTGTAATAAACCATAATGGAAAAGAAAGTAAAAAAAGAAGATATATATGAGTCACTTCACTATATACCAGAAACCAACACAATGTAAACCAACTACACTTCAGGTTTAAAAATGAGCAGCATTTCTAATGCATTTAGTATCCATGCTTATTTTTGCCTTTACATTTCATAAAATCATGTTATTCAGAGTCTTCACAGGCATCCTTACACAGTCTTTTTCATACATAAAGGTACTTCAAAAAATAATAAAGCTACTATTAGGGTGCATTTTCAAGAAAACATCATCTACATTCCTTTCTAAGATTTCTGAGATACAGCAGCACTTGCCTGAATCCACGCTGTCCTTATACATTTCATCCCTAGCCACAAGAATCCATTTGTGTAATACTGGTTTTTTCCCATTCATTCTATTGCTATTTATGATTTCCATAATGTGATCACTTGCTTGTGTGTATTCTTTTATAAGTGATGTGGGTGATGTTTTGAAAGTTTTCAGGACGTCCCTCATGGTCCAGTGGGTAAGATTCCACACTCCCACTGCAGGAGGTGCTATTTGATCCCTGATTGGGGAACTAAGGTCCCATGCGCTATGCAGCATGGCTAAAAAAAATGCTTTTAATTTTAAAAAATAAAGTTTTTAAAAATATGATTAAACACATACAATTGCTACATTCAACACTTAAACTTAGTGTTTAAGAACAATAGCTAAAACTTTCTTAGATTTTCGGTTACTCTTTTCTTCTCTGTGGCCATGTGGCTTGCAAGATCTTAGTTTCCCAACCAGGGATCCAAACCAGGCCTCCTGATTGGAAGCACAGAGTCCTAATCACTGGACTGCCAGAGAATTTCCTCAGTTACTCTTTTTGTTGAACCAATTTTGTTAGTTGGTCTCTACAAAAACTGGTATCCAATGAATTAGCAGATTCATTAATCCTTTTTCATGAACTGACTATAATTTCACTAGGAGCCCAATAACAAGAAAGACTTTATTTTAAAAAAATCCAATACAAAGAGAACCCGCCCCCCTCTTTTTTTGAAGGCCAATTTTTGAAAGAAAAAACTTTACTTTGTATTTAGGCATTTGTGGTAAAATCACAGGAAAGAGTTTCACATAATTTAAGGCCCCAAAACGGAGAAGGCAATGGCACCCCACTCCAGTACTCTTGCCTGGAAAATCCCATGGACAAAGGAGCCTGGACGCTAAGGGTCCATGGGGACGCTAAGGGTCGGACATGACTGAGCGACTTCACTTGTACTTTTCACTTTCATGCACTGGAGAAGGAAATGGCAACCCACTCCAGTGTTCTTGCCTGGAGAGTCCCTGGGACAGGGGAGCCTGGTGGGCTGCCGTCTGTGGGGTTGCACAGAGTCGGACACAACTGAAGTGACTTAGCAGCAGCAGCAGCAAGGCCCCAAAAGAGGAACAATAATATAGTAAATAGGGACTTCCCTGGTGGTCAGTGGTTAAAACGCCACACTCCCAATGTAGGGCACCTGGGTTCAGTCCCTGGTCAGGGAACTAGATCCCAGATGCTGCAACTAAGAGTCCACGTGCTATATCTAAAGATCCTGTATGCTGCAATGAATAACGAAGATCCCACATGCCGTAATGCCTGTGTACATACTAAGTCGCTTCAGTCATGTCCAACTCTTTGTGATCCATGGAGTGAGTGGGTTGCCATTTCCTTCTCCACGTGTGCTGCACTAAGACCCAGCAAATAAATAAATATTTCTTTAAAAATATATAGTAAATAGTAATATTCAATAGAGGATCTCAGCATAATTAATTAGTATGGGCTAGAGTACTGAAGAAGGAAATGGCAACCCACTCCAGTATTCTGGCCTGGAGAATTCCATGGACTGTATAGACCATGGGGTTGCAAAGAGTGGGACACGACTGAGTGACTTTCACTTCACTTCAGAGTGATAAAAATACTTCTTAAAGAAGTGTGATTTAAAAGCATCCTTGAAGGATGTTATAGAAACAAACAAAAAAAAAAAAGAAGAAAAGAATTCTATGCAGACAGTGGATACAAACAAAGATTAGAAGCTGGAACAGGAATAGTGGTAGACGGTTAAGAGGTCGACCTGTTAAGACATGAAAGTTCTACTTGGGAATTGATGTAGGAGAGAAGATTAGACAGATTATGGAGGGATTGGAATACCAGGCTGAGGAATGTGAACTTTTAAGTCTACGTAAGTCTCAGGGAATGAACTAGATGTAATGAGCTAATAATAATACTTGATTCATGTGTCTTGAAGTTTCTAGCTGACTTCATCCCACTACAGTGAAGGCATCAGACTTTGAAAACGTTTCATTCAAGAAACAGGTGAGGGTACAGGTAGTAAGTTATTACAAATGCCTCGCTAGGGAGATCTTATGGCAGCTGTGTTTATTACCAACAGGAGAATTAGGTAAAGATCACGGGAGCTCTCCTTTCAATATTCAAATTCAGAGTCATGGAAGACTTTTCAGGAAATATAATTAGAATGAAAATCCTGGACCACAGAATATGGGCATTTTCAAATTCTCCTAAATATCACCAAACTACTGCCCAAATAACACCACCAATTTATACTTCTATCAACAAGGGTGTAAAGTGTTTTTTCCATCATTCTGCGTCTTTGCCTACACTATGCATTTTCAAACTTTTTATTTTCTGCCAGTCTCATGGGTATAAAATAGCATTCTGTTGTTATTTTGAGTTTTATATCTTTGAATACTAGTGAGAAAGAATCCTGTGTATGAGGCATTTGGGTTTTTTCTTCTTCTTTTTGTGAATTGCTTATTCCTGGGTTTCCCCTGTTTTTTCTACTAGCATGTTTACATTTTTCTTGTTTATTTATACAAATTATTTAAATAACATCAATAACTGATGACTGAGTAACTAACACTTTCACTTTCGTTGTGTTTTACTTGCATTAACTCTTACAATTCTCACAACAACCCTGAAAAGTATATACTATTCTTATCCTCAGTTTACAAATAAGGAAATTGTGCCACAGAGATATTCAGTAACTTGTCCCGAGGTACACTGCTAGTAAGTAGTAGAGCTAGAATTCAGACTCAGCCAACCTGGCTCCATACTCTTAACCACCTCACTTACACTACACTTCAAATATTCTGGACATTAATCTTTTTTCAGCATATGCACTACATAATGTGTGTGTGTGTGTGTGCACGCATGCGTGCTCAGTCGTGTCCAATGCTTTGCAACCCCATGGAGTATAGCCTGCCAGGCTTCTCTATCCATGGAATTTTTCAGGCAAGAATACTGGAGTGGGTTGTCATTTCCTTCTCCAGGGGACTTTCCAGACCCAGGGATTGAACCCACATCTCTTGCATCTCCTGCATTGGCAGGCAGGTTCTTTACCAGCTGAGCCACCAGGGAAGCTCCATGCACTGTATAATAATTCCTCCATTATTTTTCCTCCTCCACTATTTTTCCTAACAGTAGAGAAGAATAACAAAACTAAGAGATGGTTCTTTGAAAAGGTTAATAAAATCGGCAAGCCTTCAGCTAGACTCACCAAGAAAAACAGAGTACACAAATAAAATCAGAAATGAAAGAGAAGATGTTACAACTGATGCCACAGAAATACAAAGGATTATGAGAGACTACTATGAAAAATTATACACCAACAAGTTGGACAATCTAGAAAATATGGATGAATTCCTAGAAATATACAACCTAACAAGACTGATGGAGAAGGAAATGGCAACCCACTCCAGTGTTCTTGCCTGGAGAATCCCAGGGATGGCAGAGCCTGGTGGGCTCCCGTCTATGGGGTCACACAGAGTCGGACACGACTGAAGCGACTTAGCAGCAGCAGCAGCAGCAGCAAGACTAAATTAAGATGAAATGAAAAATCTGAACAGACTGATTAATATTAAGGAGAATCCATCAGTAATCAAAAATCTCTCAACAGGGAGGAGGGTTCAGGATGGGGAACACATGTATACCTGTGGCGGATTCATTTTGATATTTGGCAGAAGTAATACAATTATGTAAAGTTTAAAAAAAAAAAAAAATCTCTCAACAAACAAAAGTCCAGGACAGCTTCAATGATAGACTCTATCAAACATTCAAAGAAGAATTAACACCAATACTTCTTAAATTTCTTTCAAAAATACAAGAGGCGGGAACTCTTCTAAACTCATTTTATGAGGCCAGCATTACCTTGCTAACAAAACCAGACAAAAACAACACAAGAAAAGAAAATTACAGGCTAACATTCCTGACGAACAGAGATCCAAAAATCCTCAAAATAATATTAGCAAACCAAATTCAACAATACATTAAAAGGATCATATACCATGATCAAGTAGGATTTATTCCAGGTATGCAAGGATAGTTCAACATCCATAAATCAATCAATGTTATATACCACACACTAACAAAAGTAAGAACAAAAGTCATATCATCTCAACAGATGCATAAAAATCACTTGACAAAATTCAACAACATTTATGATAAAAATTCTCAACAAAGCAGGTATAGAGGAAAGGTATTTCACTATAATGTTAGCCAGAGCTAACATTATACTCAATGATGAAAAGATGAAAGCCCTTCCTATAAGATCAGGAACAAGACAAGGATGTCTACTCTCACCACTTTATTCAGCATAATGCTAAAAGTCCTAGTCAGAGCTATTAGGCAAGGAAAAGAAAGAAAAGGCATCCAAATTGGAAAGGAAGACATAAAAGTACCACAATTTGCAGATGACAGGATATTATATATAGAAAACCCTAAGGATTCCTAAAGACATCAAAAAACTATTGGAATAAACAAATTCAGTAATTTGCAGAATACAAAATCAATATACAAAAATCTGTTGCATTTTTATACACTAGTAACAATCAGAAAGAGAATTAAGAAAACAATCCCATTTACAACTGCATCAAAAAGAATAAAATATCTAGGAATAAATTCAACCAAGAAGGTGAAAGACCTGTATATTGAAAACTGTAAGACATAAATGAAATAAATTTCAACACAAATAAATGGAAAGAAATTCTGTGCTCACAAACTGGAAGAATCAATACTGTTAGAATGTCCATACTACTCAAAGCAACTTACAAATTCAAAACAATCTCTATAAAAATTCCAATGGCATTTTTCAATTAGAACAAATCATCCTAAAATGTGTATGGAAATACACACACACACACACACACACTGATTAACCAAAGCAATCTGGAGAAAAGAACAAAGCTGGAGGCATCATGCTCCCCAATTTCCAACAAAATTACAAAGATGTAATAATTAAAACAGTATGGTATTTGGCATAAAAATAGACACATAGATAAATGAAACAGAAGATAAAACCCAGAAACAAACCCATGCATATGCAGTCAATTAATTTACAAAAACAGGAGCCAAAAATGCACAATGGTTAAAGAAGAGTCTCTTCAATAAATGTTGTTGGCAAAACGACAGCCACACACCAAAGAATAAAATTCAACCATTATCTTACACCATATCTCCAAATTAACTCAAAGTGGATTAAAGACTTGACCATAAAACCTAAAATCATAAAACTCCTAGAAGAAAACATTGGAACAGAGAAGGTCATCCTTTATATGTGGAATCTAAAAAGAAATGGTACAGATGAATTTACAAAACAGAGACTCACAGACTTAGAGAACAAACTTAAGGTTGCTTGTGGGAAGGAACAGTTAGGCAGTTTGGGATGGACATGTTTACTCTGCTACTGCTACTGCTAAGTCACTTCAGTCGTGTCCGACTCTGTGCAACCCCATAGACGGCAGCCCACCAGGCTCCCCCGTCCCTAGGATTCTCCAGGCAAGAACACTGGAGTGGGTTGCCATTTCCTTCTCCAATGCATGAAAGTGAAAAGTGAAAGTGAAGTAGCTCAGTCGTGTCCGACTCTTAGTGACTCCATGGACTGCAGCCCACCAGGCTCCTCCGTCCATGGGATTTTCCAGGCAAGAGTACTGGAGTGGGGTGCCATTGCCTTCTCCACATGTTTACTCTGCTACTATTTAAAATGGATAACCAATAAGGACCTACTGTATGGCACATGCAGCTCTGCTCAATACTATGTGACAGAACGCATGGCAGGGGAGTTTGGGGGAGAACGGATACCTGTACACATATAGTCGAGTCCCTTCCCTGTCCACCTGAAACTATCACAACATTGCTCGTCGGCTATACCCCAATACAAAATAAGAAGTTTAAAAAAAAAAAAAAAAAAAGGAAAGAAAGAAACCAAGCAGCAAGCTCCTTGACGTAGATTTGGGCAATCATGTATTTAATCTGATGCCAAAAGCAAATCAACAACACACATAAAACATCAACAACAGACACACGAAAAGCTTCTACACAGCAAAGGAAACCACCAACAAAATGAAAAGGCAACCCACTGAATGGGAGGAAATATTTGCTAATCATACATCTGATAAGAAGTTAACATCCAAAATACATAAAGAATTTACACAACTCAACAGCAAAAACATAAGCAATCCCATTTAAAAATGGGCAGATCAGAATACACATTTTTTCCAAAGAAGTCACACAGAAGGTCAACAGGTATATCAAAAGATGCTCAACATCACTTCTGGTACTTATCCAAAGAAAATGAAAATACTAACTTGAAAAAATATATGGACCTTCACTGCAGCTTTATTTACAATAACTAAGATTTGGAAACAACTGAAATGTCCATCAATGGATGAACAGATAAAGGAATTGTGGCAGATATATTCAATGGAATATCACTCAGCCATTAAAAAGAATGAAATCCTGTCATTTGCAACAACATCATTGGATCTCAAGGGTATTATGATAAGTGAAATAAATCAGACAAAGACAATACTGTATAATCCTCCTTACACATAGAAAGCTTTAAAAAAAGAAAAAAGGTTTACAGATACAGAGAAGAAATTGGTGATTCCCAGAGGTGTGTGGGATGATATTTTTTTTTAAAAAGATAATAAACTCATTACATGTTAATATAAATAACATAATTTGACAAAAATAATTTTCCAAAATAAAATAAATTAGTGAAAAGAACAGTGAAAAAAAATCAAAACTCAGAAAAAAATGTTCCATTTGAATTGGAAAATACCAAATATATATAAAAAAGAATGATACTGTAAATTCCTATGTACCAATCACCCAGTTCCAACCATATCAACTCACAGCTAATCTTGCTTCATCTACACTCCACCCACTTCACTCCTCCCCTATTATCATAAAGCAAATTCCATACTCTCATTTCCTCTAAAAACACTTCAGTATGTGTCTCTAAAGATTTTTTTTTTTTAACATAGCCACAAAACCATTGTAATACCTGAAAAATAATGATTATTCTTTGGTAGTATTTTTAATTAAGTAAAACTTTTTAAAAGAAAAAAATGCCTTTCTTAAATAAAGGCCTAACTGTAACTTTAACTGTTACATTCCTCCAATAGTATCATCTGGTTAATTTTGCTTTTTTCTTGTAATACAAAGCCAGTATTAGTAAAAACAACTTTCCCTATAATTAAAGAGGAGAGATGTGAAAAGGATACTTATAACTGAAAAGGCTTAGCCGAGAACATAATATACCAACTGATTTCTTTCTCATCATGTCTAGCCCCAGTGTTTTCTGACTATTCACCCAAAATCTAAGGGTTTGTGGCAAGGGCAATGGTATTCGGCCAAATTCTTCATCCGACAGAATCCACTAACCATGGCCAGGAGACTGGCAGTGGAGCCAAGAGAGAAAAGAAAGAGATTTTCAACAATTTTCCTTGTTCCATTAAGCCAGGTATTACAGCTATCGATGGCAGCTGGGAGCAGGGAGTCCTGAGAGATGGATTGGACCAGCGAAGGCCTTTGTCTGACATCAAAGTACAACTGCTATTAACTCGCTCCCACCCAGCTCCAAATCCAAGTCTACTTATCATTCTGAAAACCATTTTTGTCCCCTGGCTGCTGTCATCGTATTTCCGTTGTTAACTGTTTCCTGTCAAGAGAAGAATCAGCTCTACCAGGTGAACAGAAAAGCATACCATTTGTCTTCTATTACCCAAAGCTGGCACTCAGCAGGAATCAGAATCAGTTCCCATTTCTCTCCGTCCTGAAAAGAAACAAACCCGCTGCCAAGTTTCTGTGCCGGCACAGTCTGGACCCTCTCCCATCACCATGCCCTGGGGCATCAACGGGAGAGGCAACGTGGCCTGAGTTATGTCAAGGGCAGACACCACTCCAGAGCGCAAAGTTTGCTGTTTCCCACTCTGACATGTTAAAGACAAAACAAAACAAGAACCAACCAACAAACAAAAAATCAACTCTGTTGGAGTGCCTGCTGTTCCCTCTTTAGGAAGGAGCTGGTGTGTGACCAGCAGCAGCTGCTCTCCTGACCCCTGCGTCCTCCCAGGGCCCTCACATTCCAGTCAGATGCTCTCGCCCTGAGGCTCAACCTGCATTTCCCAGGAGATCTTCAGTGTCAGAACATGCTCCCCTGCCTCTCTGGCTGTCGCTGTCCCCAGGCCTTGTGAGCAGCCTACCAGGCAGGGCGCAGCTCCCTGAAGATAAGACCTTCAGAGACCAAGGAGGGTTTCAGGCCCCTGTGAACTTAAGGACCTTCATCCTTAAGGGATAAGGGACACTTATCTTGAGAAGTTACTTCTTATCTGTCATACAGGATGCTCATACAGTCTGTGGTCCCTGCATCACCAGATGGACACAGAACCTCAAAGACATGTCAGACTTCTAAGCTGACTCGAAGTCACCTAGTTTTTCTTCCTAGGCCCTAACTGTGTAGTCTGGTCGTGTCTGCTCTCAGGGAAGCTGGGACAGGATGTAGAGCTTGACTGCCCAGAAAGCACCACACACCAGTACGATTCTCATACTGAACAGCCCAAGAATCACACTGCTGTTGATTTGGTCAAACTATAGACCATGGTCCAGAGGTTTCTTCTACCAATCTCTTCTTGGAGGCTCCTCACAGAGTTGTCCGGAGCCTTCCTGCTCCAAAAGTACCACAGTCACATATGGACATTATCTTGAATTGACTTCCACTAAATGTGAGCTCCTTCACATTTTATATTCCAAACTTTCTGAAAACCTCACTCTTAATTCTAAGCATGTATCCTAAATCATCATGATGCCTCCACAACTTCAGGAATATCAAAAGAGTGATCCATTCAGCCACTGGTTCTGCCGCAATTACTCTACATCCGTTCTGTACCAAGGTAAAAGCTGACTTTGACGTTTCGTCTTATCCAATGAAACTCAGATACACCCCACCCCAGCAGCCTCACTGCCTCCCTCCCCACCTTAATACACATACACACACACATTTTTATATGAAAAGCCCAAGGATGCCCCTTGCCCAACCACGTAATAAATATTTTTCAATGACCATTTTTTCCTCCAACTGTTCTCCAACTGTTTCCTCCAACTGTCCAAACTCTATAATAATAAAGGGCACTGGAATGGGCCTATCCATGGGGGAAATTCATCACCCAAACAGGCATTTTAATCACAGGTCACCTTAAATTTGCATCTCTCCCCAGCGTCCTGCTGTTGGTGAGAAGCAGGGCAGCAGCAGGTGGGACCCTGTCTGCTCTGGAGGCACCTGGGCAGCTGACCACAGCCCAACATGGAAAATGCCCTGCTCCATCTTCTATCTCTGGCCCCTAAAGTTTTTTTCTTCTGCTGCAGAGACTGATATGCCAACAAAAGTTCTTCAGCCACTGATGATTATAACTTCAGCCACCTACACGTTCACCTCATATGTGCCAGACCAAACCCTGTACCACCTGGAGTTTTCCCTCCTCTCTGTGTTCAGAGCTCTTAAATTCTCACCTGCTCCTTGACTCCTAAAAACATTCACAGCACCCACCACCTATCACTACCACCACCTCCACTTATGTTTGAATACGTATCTCACAAACAAAAACATGTTAGGGACATAAACAAGTCTGATCTGAAAACAGACTGTTTCTAGCCTTGAACCTTCAGACTGCTCTAACCCTCTCTACCTGGCCCCTCAAGCTCTGGACTAATCTCCAGATAAATCTATGTCCCTCTCCTCCAGTGCTGGAATTAGGAACCAGTGGAGGACTAGCCGCTCCACCTTGGGAATGGGTGTTGTCATTAGCAGCGTCCCCTCGGGGGAAAGATTACATCAGCTCTAGGAAGGACATCATTCTCCAGGGAGAAGAGCAGTCACACTCACACCGAAGACAGGGCCTCCCCCTGACCCCTTCCACCTCACTTCAAAGAGTCAGCCAGCCTCCCCGTCACCTCGCTGTACACTACAACTTCCTACAGCAGGGAAGCTGATAAAACAGACCTGCTGAGAGTGAAGTATTACCTAGCCCTGCACCTTGAGAGATAACCCCACCAGATAGCTGGAGCAATTATGCGGCATGATTACCCAGAGTCAGGGAGTCCCCAGAGACAAGAAGCTGGTTTCAAGCATCAAGGGGCAGACCTGAAATAGATTCTGCTTGCCGAGCGTAGCAGTGGCTAACTCCCGGTATCCGACTGACAGGTAAAGTGTAAGAAGCAGCATCGCGCTCCTCACTGCTCGCCGCGCTCCACTTCTGTAAGTTTGAGGCCAGTAATGCAAACCGCCGCTTGACTATCCCTTAAGCATGCCCACCCGTCAACTCTAGACCCCATGAGGGGGCGTGGCTTGCCTCCAAAGAAAGGGTGCCATCCTCTTCTGAGAAGGACGTGGAGCTCTTTTCAGGCTCCGGGTCTTTAGGCTGGATTCCACGTAAGTGGGGCCCATCGCTGCCATAGCCGGAGGAGGATGGCAAGATGCTCAGAGTCAGGCCGCTGATGGATATGTCACTCTGAGAAGTAGGCAGTCTGGGCACCTGGGGGGGCACTCGACCCGCACGGGCAGGCTCTGTGCGGCTCTGGCCTCTCGGCTGGTCTGGCAGTGATGAAGGAGCGGAATGTTCCACAGTCCAGGGACCTGTCTGAGGGGCACTTAAGATGCCCTTGGTTCCTCCGCCAACACTCCAGCCGGCAGAAAGACTGTCTGTGTCGGCGGGGTGGTCTGTCCTGGGGGAAGCGCTGCTCCTGATTCCTAGCGGAGCAGCTCCTTTCTCCACTGCAGTCCCCCTGTGCAAAGGCAGCAGCACGGCCCTGCTGCTGCAGGAGGCTGTCCTCGGAAATTCCACCAGTTGGCTCACTGACTTCTCGCAGTTCCTTTCTGCCGGGTTATCGAGCAGGTGAGCGATGACAGTAGTCCCCTCTTCCAGGGAATCCCAGACCCCTCCGGCAACTGATGACTCATTCTCCAACAAAAGCTGAGCGGTCTGGATCTCCCCCTGGAACCTCTCCTTCACCTGAACGATCATGCCCTGGGCTCCCACCCCTGAGCTGGGGGCCAAGTCCCTGGGCAGCAACACGTTCGGGGGTGGTGGTGGCTCGGCCCCTCCCACTCCTTCCCCCTTCTGGAGACTCACTGTTAACTTCGTCAGGGTTCCGGTCTCTTCGAGGGCTCCAGTTCCCTGCAAGGGTTCTTCCTCACGGGATGCTGCTGGAGTAGGGGTTTTCTTCCCCTTCCACTTCCTTTTGAACCGAACCCTTTTCTTAGGAGATATGGGAGCCTTCTCGGGAACAGCTATTGAATCTTTCGGCTCCTTAACGCAGCCCAGCGAATTTCCCATTGCTTTCCTCTCCTAATCTCTGCAAAAACGCAGCTAAGCCAGTCCTGGGATCCCAGAGAAATCCCAACCTCGGCTTCATCAGATTAGATGTACATTTAAAAACATGCACTACGCCGGCAACCCCTCCAATTCTTCCTCCCTCCCTCCCCGCCTCTCTCTCTGTCTCTTCCAGCCGCTGCCGATTCAGACAGCCATCTTACAGGCTCAGAGCTGCAACAAGACAAATTCAAAGCATCTCACTGCAGTTCAGAAATCACTTGACCTAAAAGCAGACAGAAACCGGATTGGCTACAGCTTCCTCTCTCCAAATATGAGGTAATTGGAGCACGGCCCTCAGAAACACAAACAGAAAGCAAAAAGGAGCTAGAAACCAGGGGAGGAGAGGAATTAGGGAGGGCGGGAAGGAGGGAGGGAATGTAAGAGTAAATGGAAAAGGGAGGGGGAAAGAAGAGAAGCCCTGGGAGAAGGTAACGTGAAGGAAGGAGGAGGAGAAAGGGGGAAAGCGAACCAGCTGCTGGTACCAACCAGGAAGGGAAGGGCCGAGAGGAACCAGGGCTGGGAAGAACCAGGGCCGAGGACTATGGCCCCCAAACTGTGAAGGGAGCTAGATTTCAACAGCTGCACTGACATGTCCAAAAGCAAATATCTAACAGAATTAACATATTCTCAAATTTTTCAGGTCAAGAAACAATAAAATGATTACCTGGAAACCAGAGCCTAATCTTCATGGTTACAAAAAGAAACACACGCTTTAAAGATCTAGACTTTTGCAGCATTTCTTTCCCTTCTTTTCAGAGAGAAAGAAATTTTGACAGACATCTGTTAATTCTGCTGGCCGATGACACACAGAGGGAACAATCGGAAATCAGTTTTGAGTACAGTATTAAAGATGTTGGGTAAAAAGGATACCACTTACAAACACAACAGAGAAGCAGTGTTTCTGCTGATCAATACTTGACATGACCGTTCAACAGTGATTACTGCTGCTGCGGACAGCTAATGCAGTTTTTAGCATTTTGTCATGTACCACGCCCTGTGCTAAGCCATGGATTACCTCATTCAATTCCCACAGTAACCAAATGAAGTCAAAACTATCATTTTACACTTTATAGGTACAGAAACTAAGGCTCAAAGAAAATGGATTTATTTACACAGGGCTACAGTCAGAACATGGACGCCTGTTGAAGACTTTGAACTTGAACCCCGAGTTACATTGTTTTCTACTTGCAGCGGGGATGCAAGTCTGTATCCAGTTAAGTAAAACAGTTAGATACTCCACTGTTTTGAATTGGCAACTAGACTCACAAAAACCAAGAACTCAAATGAAAAGATAACTCTTGCTATTTGGGAGTGAGAGAGGAAGTTGCTAAAATGAGGCCCAGATGGTTTTTACTCAAATTGCAGCAGGGCAGGAAGTCTGAATTAAAGGCCTGAAAAGTTGGATTCAAAAACTACCCTGTTGTGCCAGTGGGCTTTGCCCGCCTCTTTTTTTTTTTTTTTTTTTTTAAGTATACATGTGACAGATGAGATAACAGCACAGTCCAAAGGGCTCCAAATGGAGTGAAAGGATAGAGGCTACACGTGTTTTCTCCCAGTTGAAGTTATTTATTCTATACCAGTAGGATCCAGACCATTCTGCAGAGAGAAATAGCTGGCCTGGCTCTAAGTAAGCCTACCCACCTCTCCTGGAGACCTGAAAAATGCCCATCACGAAGGAAAGCATGAGAAGCCCTGAAGTCACAGCTCCTACACTGTGCTTGACACCGGATTCATGCCAGAGTGCCTGACCTCTGCGGGAGGTATTCTTTCTCCCTTCTCCCCTAGGCCTTTCCCAAGGCTGACTGCGAATCATCTATGACCATGATAAACCACAGCAAGAAATAGGACCAGTAGGTTAGCAGGGGAGAAAAACTCAGTCAGACTCCAGGAAATCACCTAATCAGCAAAAACTCTGACATAACAATATAACCCTCCAGGCAGGCACCAGACCTTCACTCCTCCAATGAAGAGTGCTGGAACTAAGGGACTTCACAGATGCACACCCCAAGGCCCAAGCTTAAATTTTGTTCCTGTTCAGTACAGTTCAGTCACTCAGTCAGGTCCAACTCTGCGACACCATGGCCTGCAGCACGCCAGGCCTCCCTATCCATCACTAACTCCAGGAGTATACTCAAACTCATGTCCATTAAGGCAGCGATGCCATCCAACCACCTCTTACTCTGTCGTCCCTTTCTCCTCCTGCCCTCAATCTTTGCCAGCATGAGGGTCTTTTCAAATGAGTCAGTTCTTCGCATCAGGTGGCCAAAGTATTGGAGTTTCAGCTTCATCATCAGTCCTTCCAATGAATATTCAGGTCTGATTTCCATTAGGATGGACTGGTTGGATCTCCTTGCAGTCCAAGGGACTCTCAAAGTCTTCCCACACCACAGTACAAAAGCATCAATTCTCCGGTGCTCAGCTTTCTTTATAGTCCAACTCTCACATCCACATATGACTACTGGAAAAATCATAGCCTTGACTAGACGGACCTTTGTTGGTAAAGTCTCTGCCTTTTAATATGCTGTTTAGGCTGGTCATAGCTTTTCTTCCAAGGAGTAAGCGTCTTCTAATTTCATGGCTTCAGTCACCATCTGCAGTGATTTAGGAGCCCGAAACAATAAAGTCTGTCACTGTTTCCAGTGTTTCCTCATCTATTTGCCAGGAAGCGATGGGACCAGATGCCATGATCTTAGTTTTCTGAATGTTAAGTTTTAAGCCAATGGCATCACTGACTCGATGGACGTGAGTCTGAGTGAACTCCGGGAGTTGGTGATGGACAGGGAGGCCTGGCGTGCTGCGATTCATGGGGTTGCAAAGAGTCGGACACAACTGAGCAACTGAACTGAACTGAAGCCAACTTTTTCACTCTCCTCTTTTACTTTCATCAACAGGCTCTTTAGTTCTTCTTTGCTTTCCACCATAAGTGTGGTGGCATCTGCATATCTGAGGTTACTGATATTTCTCCCAGCAACCTTGAATGCAGCTTGTGCTTCATCCAGTCCAGTACTTCTCATGATGTACTCTGCATAGAAGTTAAATAACCAGGGTGACAATATACAGCCTTGACGTACTCCTTTCCCTATTTGGAACCAGTCTGTTGTTCCATGTCCAGTTCTAACTGTTGCTTCTAGACCTGCAGACAGATTTCTCAGGAGGCAGGTCAGGTAGTCTGGTATTCCCATCTCTTTAAGAATTTTCCAGTTTCTTGTGATCCACACAGTCAAAGGCTTTGGCACAGTCAATAAAACAGAAGTAGATGTTTTTCTGGAATTCCCTCTCTTCTTCGACGATCCAACGGATGTTGGCAATTTGATCTCTGGTTGTTCTGCCTTTTCTAAATCCAGCTTGAACATCTGGAAGTTCACGGTTCATATACTGTTGAAGCCTGGCTTGGAGAATTTTGACCATTACTTTGCTAGCGTGTGAGATGAATGCAATTGTGCGGTAATTTGAGCATTTATTGGCGTTTCATTTCATTAGATTGGAATGAAAACTGACCTTTTCCAGTCCTGTGGCCACTGCTGAGTTTTCCAAATTTGCTGGCATATTGAGTGCAGTACTTTCACAACATCGTCTTTCAGGATTTGAAATAGCTCAACTGGAATTCCATCACCTCCACTACCTTTATTCATAGTGATGCTTCCTAAGGCCCACTTGACTTCACATTCCAGGATGTCTGGCTCTATGTGAGTGATCACACCATCGTGATTATCTGGGTCGTGAAGATCTTTTTTGTATATCTCTTCTGTGTATTCTTCCTACCTCTTTTTAATATCTTCTGCTTCTGTTAGGTTCGTACCATTTCTGTCCTTTATTGAGCCCATCTTTGCATGAAATGTTCCCTTGGTATCTCTAATTTTCTTGAAGAGATCTCTAGTCTTTCCCATTCTATTGTTTTCCTCTATTTCTTTGTACTGATCACTGAGGAAGGCTTTCTTATCTCTCCTTGCTATTCTTTAGAACTCTGCATTCAAATGGGTATATGTTTCCTTTTCTCCTTTGCCTTTCACTTCTCTTCTTTTCACAGCCATTTGTAAGGCCTCCTCAGACAACCATTTTACCTTTTTACATTTCTTTTTCTTGGGGATGGTCTTGATCCCTGTCTCCTGTACAGTGTCACGAACCTCCATCCACGGTTCTTCAGGCACTCTATCAGATCTAATCCCTTGAATCTATTTGTCACTCTCACTGTATAATGGTAAGGGATGTGATTTAGGTCACACCTGAATGGTCTAGTGGTTTTCCCTACTTTCTGCAACTTAAGTCTGAATTTGGCAATAAGGAGTTCATGATCTGAGCCACAGTCAGCTCCCAGTTGTGTTTTTGCTGACTGTATAGAGCTTCTCCATCTTTGGCTGCAAAGAACATAATCAGTCTGATTTTGGTATTGACCATCTGGTGATGTCCATGTGTAGTCTTCTCTTGTGTTATTAGAAGAGGGTATTTGCTATGACCAGTGGGTTCCCTTGGCAAAACTCTATTAGCCTTTGCCCTGCCTCATTCTGTACTCCAAGGCCAAATTTGCCTGTTATTCCAGGTATTTCTTGACTTCCACTTTTGCATTCCAGTCCCCTATAATGAAAAGGACATCTTTTGGGGGTGTTAGTTCTAGAAGGTCTTGTAGGTCTTCATAGAACCATTCAACTTCAGCTTCTTCAGCATTACTGGTCGGTGCATAGACTTGGATTATTGTGATATTGGATGGTTTGCCTTGGAAACAAACAGAGATCATTCTGTCGTTTTTGAGATTGCATCCAAATACTGCATTTCGGACTCATTTGTTGACTATGATAGCTACTTCATTTCTTCTAAGGGATTCTTGCCCACAGTAGTAGATATAATGGTCATCTGAGTTGAATTCACCCATTCAAGTCCATTTTAGTTCGCTGATTCCTAAATCGTCAATGTTCACTCTTGCCATCTCCTGTTTGACTACTTTCAATTTGCCTTGATTCATGGACCTGACATTCCAGGTTCCTATGCAATATTGCTCTTTATAGCATCGGACTTTGCTTCCATCACCAGTCACATCCACAACTGGGTGTTGTTTTTGCTTTGGCTCCGTCTCTTCATTCCTTCTGGTTATTTCTCCACTGATCTGCAGTAGCATATTGGGCACCTACCACCCTGGGGAGTTAATCTTTCAGTGTCCTATCTTTTTGCCTTTTCATACTGTTCAGGGGTTCTCAAGGCAAGAATACTGAAGTGATTTGCCATTCCCTTCTCCAGGGGACCACATTTTGTCAGAACTCTCCACCATGACCTGTCCGTCTTGGTTGGCCCTACACGGCATTGCGCATAGTTTCATTGAGTTAGGCAAGGCTGTGGTCCATGTGATCAGAATGGTCAGTTTTCTGTGATTGTGGTTTTCATTCTGTCTGTCCTCTGATGGAGAAGGATAAGAGGCTTATGGAAGCTTCCTGATGGAAGAGACTGACTGAGGGGGAAACTGGGCCTTGTTCTGAATAGTCTTGTTCTTCTGGGTCTTGTTCCATTCCTGAAATAAAAGCAAACCCAATTCCTAAACACACTCAACTTGGGGCAAGAAATGGCCTCTGGCTGTGACTGCTACTGCAGGTTAAGTCGAACAGATGACTTCTAGGAGCCTTTTCCTCCTTGAACTTCTGAACATGTTGGACAAATCAGGCTTTCATTTCCTTCTACTCCAGAGGAAAATTGGTCTAGGAAAGGAGCGGAGAGTTCAGCAAGGTAGTGGTAAGTCGCTTCAGTCGTGTCCGACTCTTTGTGACCCCATGGACTGTAGCCTGCCAGGTTCCTCTGTCCATGGGGTTCTCCAGGCATGAATACTGGAGTGGGTTGCCATTTCCTTCTCTAGGGGATGTTCCCAACCCAGGGATCAAACCAGCATCTCTTACCTCTCTTGCATTAGCAGGCAGGTTTAGTAGCTAAGTAACTGGCTAAGTGATTCAGTCTCCTTACGGGTAAAAGGTGGACACTACTACCCACTTAATGGGGTTAAGAGAGGGTTCATGGGATGCTGTCTATAAAGTGCGTGGCTCCATGCCTGGCCTATAGTCAATCCCTGTTCTCCCCATTTATTACTGAAGCTCAGAGGTATGAGGCACCCCACCACCGCCTGGGCCCTGATAGGCTCTTTTTCTTGATGAGGCTCTGAGGAAAATAGCTGTGTTCCAAGGTCCAAAGTTCAGGTGCTTGCTTTTCTCCACATGGCCTCTGCCTCCCCTTTTGCCCCGAGTAAGTTATCTCTGAGCACAAGGACAGCCCCCTGGACCATCCTCTCATCAAACCTGAGCTCTTAGCACACGCACGGCTGCCTTCGGGGAAAGCAGGCTTCTGATGTCCTGCTGTTTTTCACGTCTTCTCCTATGGCTTTTACTAGATAACTGTTTACTGCCCACAGGTCTCCTATAGAGACAGGGGGCATGAAAGACTCCAGAGCTCATTCATTCATTCCACAAATAAGAAAAAATGTCTCATCTATATGCCAAGCACTAAGTGTCATAAAGAATAAAAAAATGTAAACCCTGAATCTGCCTGGCTAAGACCACTCTTGACCTGACCTCCCAGACTTTTAAAATTTCCAAGTGCTAAACATACACTAGTATTTAATAAACACTTGAAAGCTGGAAAGCTAATTTTGTCAGATTCTGATTTTTCAAGAACTTATCTTCTAGGAAAACCATAAATCCTAACAGGTACTGTAAAACAGGCTTGGACAAAACCAAGAGATAAGAAATTCTACTATTAGTATCTGCATATGTAACCTCAAAGAGTCAGTTGATCTCTGTGTTTCAGCTTCCTCCTTGGAACAATGGGCACAGGAAAACAGACATCATAGTCTAGCCATCTGGTCTACCTACCCCACAGGTTTGAGAAGTATCCATTCATTTAATGAGCATTTATTGAATGCCTACTCTAATCAAGGCAAAGAAGAAAACAAGAGATGAAATCCCTCCATATTTAAGCTTGTGTCCTAGGGCAGGGATCCAGAAAACAACCAACCACATTAGACAGCAGTAGGTGTCACACAGCCCTGTGAGTCACAGCGGGCTTCTGAGAGTTACTGGCAAAACAAGAAGTGTACAGAAAAAGTATACAACAGGTATCTAGCCACAAAACTCACTTTCCCATATGCATAAGGACAGATGTTTACTGCAGCAATGAATGTCTCCTTCATACAAATACATAATTTACTGCAAATAATAATAGCTGTGTTACACAGCTGCAGGGGCCTTCACTCAAATAATAGACAATGTAAACTAGTTAAAATAAGCAAATCAGGTCCTCCTTTATCAACACGGATAGACCCCAAAAACATGGTTAAAAAAAAAAAACAGAAAACAGGATATATAGAAGATACGATGTGTCTGATATTAAAAAAAAAAAAAAAAAAAAGGCATTCATCTGTCATAAAAGTACAAAAGCATATACAAGAATGATACACTTCAACTTCAGGACAGTATTTACCTGGGGGATGAAGGAACAAGAAAATTTCTGTATCTGAAATGTTCTTTTTTTAAAAAGAAAGGAAAAAAATCTGAAGCAAATATAAACTATTAATATCTGTTTAATTCTGAAGGTGACTATACACATAAAGATCTGTTATATACTTTTCTGTACTTCTCTGGGTAATTAAAATTTTCATTAATTAAAAACTCAAATTAAAAATTTTTTAAACGTCAACCATTTATTTCCCATTTAGTGTGTATCTTTTTAGTAGGTGTTAAAATGTAAATCATTAATCTCTAAAAAGTTACCAGTCCCATCAGCAGTAGCAAATTTCTACTCTGGAATCAGCCTCTCCTTCAATTGCATACTCCCTCGAAATGACAACCAGCACCTATGTATCTCCATCATTAATCTATTTCATTAACACCAATAACAGAGATTGGCTATAATGACTATTTTTTCTTGTCGTTCAGTCACGTCTGACTTTTTGCAACCCCAAGGACTGCAGTATGCCAGGCTTCCCTGTCCTTCACTATAACCGGGAGTTTGCTCAAACTCATGTTCATCGGGTCAGTGATGCCATCCAACCATCTCATTCTCTGTCATCCCCTTCTCCTCGTGCCCTTAATCTTTCCCAGCATCAGGGTCTCTTCCAATGAGTTAGCTCTTTGCATCAGGTGGCCAAAATATTGGCGCTTTAGCTTCAGTACCAGTCCTTCCAATGAATATTCAGGCTTGATTTCCTTTAAGATTGACTGATTTGCTCTCCTTGCTGTCTAAGGGACTCTCAAGAGTCTTCTCCAGCACCGCAGTTCGAAAGCATCAATTCTTCAGTGTTCAGGTTTCTTTATAGTCCACCTCTCACATCCATACATGACTACTGGAAAAACCACAGCTTTGATTATATGGGCCTTTGTTGGCAAAGCGATGTCTCTGCTTTTCTTCCAAGGAGCAAGCGTCTTTCAATTTCATGGTTGCAGTCATCGTCTACAGTGATTTTGGAGCCCAAGAAAATAAAGTCTGTCACTGTTCCCATTTTTCCCCCATCTGTTTGCCCGTAAGTGATGGGATAGGATGCCATGATCTAGTTTTTTGAATGACTATTTTACTGATCCCCTAACATTTGATAGTTCTCTGCGTTTCTATTTGGCTTTATATACCACACACTCTTGATGAGAACAGCTAGCACAGAACAGTTAGCTCAACAATTAAAGACTAGAAAATCACAATGATAGATAACTAGCAAGAGACACATCACTTCCTATCTACAGCAAGACCTCTACATGGAGGTTCTATATGGTCCTTTATCAGTTAACCAAAAGCTTTGTAAGCAGGGAATCTTTCCCCACACTTCTAAACACTTAGCTAATTGATAGGCAAATGCCAAGCCTTCAAGAACAGCAAAGAAAAGTAATTAGTTGCATCTGGGAAAATACTCTGGCAGCATAACTTCTCTCCATAAGAAGACAAAATTCAGCTATGCTGAAATAGTGAACAGAGAAAAGCAGGTAGCCAGTATGCGTCAGCAGACAGACTAGGGCAAACCTGTTTATATCTTTCAGTAAAATCAGTAACAGCAGAGTACAGCAGGTTAGGTCAAAAGTCCATAAAGTTATAAGTTTCACTAATAATTATAATAGGCTACTACCAATAATTGCTGCCAGTTATTGAGTACAGGCTGTGTTCCATCGTCCTTTCCCATACCTTCCTGATTCTTTAAACCTCTATCAAGTTAATTCACGGTACACTCCTTTGAATTATGCAGTCAAACTGGAGAGATTCTGTACCTAGTTTAATTTTGAATCTCCCACAGACTCTACCTAAGACCTTGCTCATAGCTGGACCTCAGTAAATGTTTATGGAATTCAGTTAAAAAATATATTTTCCTGAAAACTAAAACCACAAGGCGATACAGTTCACACTCTCTGTGATGGCTATCACCAAAAGACAGACAATGATAATGACAAGGACGTGGAGAAACAGGAGGCCACACAATTGTGCTAGTGGGAATGTAAAATGGAGCAGCCACTTTGGAAGACAGTCTGGCAGTTTCTTAAAAAGTTATACATAAACCTACCACGTGTGAGTGTGAGTGTGAAGTCACTCAGTCGTGTCCGACTCTTTGTGACCCCATGGACTGTAGCCCACCAGGCTCCTCTGTCCATGGAATTTTTTAGGCAAGAGCACTGGAGTGGGTTGCCATTTCCTTCTCCAGGGGATCTTCCCAACCCAGGGATTGAACCTGGGTCTCATACAACCCAGCAATTCCACCCATAGGTATATACCCAAAAAAAGTGAAGCCATACATCCACACAAACATTCGTATCAACGTTATTTATAACGGCTAAAAGTGAAAACAACCCAAACGGCCATCAACTGCTGAACAGATAAACAAAATATATGGCAAACCCACAGAACAGAACCCTCCTCTGCAACAAAGGAACACGGTACTGACACACGCTACAGCGCGGAGGAACCCGAGAGCAGCGCGCTAAGCGAAGGAGCGGGACACAACAAAGCACATATTAGACTCTTCTATTTAAATGAAACGTCTGGAATAAGCAAGTCTATAGAAACAGAGAATAGATAGATTCATGCTGCCTGAGGCAGCAGATGGGAATGGAATAACCATAAATGGCCAGGAAGGACCTTTGTGGGATGATGAAAATGTTCTCAAATTGGATTATGGTGATGGTTGTACAACTCATAAAAATCATTGAATTATACAATGAAAATGGGTCAATTTTATGGTACGTAAATTCCACCTCAGTAAAGTTGTTTTTAAAAAAGAATCTACTTTTTAAAATAAACAACCGATAGAATAACCAAAGATGCTTTAAAACAGCTGGAAAGAGAAGAAACAGGATGGAGGGGGCAGAAACGAAACGCTGAACACACCTTGCATTCACTTTTCGAAATTTCCCATTGTAACAATGTATATGATCTATATAATGCAAAATAAAATTGAAAGGGAGAAAAGCAATCGCTAAAAACTGAAAAAATATAAAATACAAATGGACCTGTGTATCAGATTGATGGCTTAACAACACAGAGAGAGGTTATTTCAAATGGCTTTAACATAAAATTATTTCTATGTCCTTAGGGGATTTACACTAAAGAAATCACAAACTTTTCAGTAATTGTGTTGTTAATAATAACACTATCATTGTTATTTTTATTCAAATATATAAATTTATGCATACATGATTTTGTATATGCACTATAATATATACATGATTTTCTATATACTTGCATCCATGTTGTTTGCATGTGTGTATATGGAAAAGGGAATAAGTAATATATTGCTTTGTTTGGATCAAGATTTTTAGCATAAGAAAAAAAAGAATACAAAGTCAAAGAGGTTGAATAAAACTCTAATTCTAAATATCAATTAGAAACATTATAAATTCTTGACTTTTTCTTACAAGACAAATACAAATGTTGGCTAGTTTTGTCCACAGAAAACACCCAGAAAGAGTGACCAACCCAAGAAGCACTCAGACTGTTGTCAATAAAGAATTTCAGTTCCTTGGAGAAGCTGCTAATCCCGGGCCTGAAACAGGAAATATACAAAAAGTATCTGGAACAGCTCTTCATACAAGAAATAGAGGACATTATCAAAGACTATATGGATCATGAGGAAGGACTCAGGGTCAATGTGAAAAAACTCACTGGCCAGAGGAGGAGCTGAATACTATGAAGAATGACAGCTATATTTAACTGGAACACATTTAAGTCTGGTAGAAATCCATGAGTCACAGTGTTGCTAAGGGAAGATGAGTATCAGCAATGAAACTTTCATCCGTCTTACGGAGAATCTGAAGAGAATCAACTAATTATTTTGAAAACTGGTGAAACAGAGGGCAATATAAAAGCATTTATCTTTTTATCTTCCCTTTCCTAAAGGAACTATCTCTCAGAGTAATTGATGAGGTAAAGTTCTGCTTTAGAAAAAAATTTCAGAATTTTGAGTACCGCCATGTTGCAACTTCTAATGAAACAATGAAACAGTAGCTGTTAAACTTTTAGGTGAAGGGATAATGGGGAAAGCCTCTACAAGGAATGATCAGGCTGGTCACACCTGAACCCACTAATCAAGCTTAACATGATGAAAAGACAGACAGCAGACATTCTGATGTGCATTCTGATGTGCAACACCACCATCCTTGCCCTGCCCCAGCACAAAAAAGGGAACCTTAGTATGATTCAGCCTCAGGTCTAGATCCAAAGCACCAGTTTACAGACAATACAGAAGGATGGAGGAGACTGTTAGAAAACATCCAGAGACGCCACCAGCATCTTTCCATAAACTGCACAGGACAAAAGACCGATTTCTTTAACAAACAGTTAAGGGGACAAAAAGAGGAGAAGAGAAGTTTAATGCAATGTGTGGACTTTGGATTCAAACAAGCCATTTTTAAAATGAGATAATTGGGGAAATCTAAACACTGCTTAGATATTCAATGATTTTAAGAAATCACTGATTTTTACAGTGCTATAATTTTGTGCTTTGCTTAAATGAAGAACCTTTCAGAGATACATACTGAAACACTTGCAGATGAAATTATATGATGTCTGGGACTCCTTTCAAAATAACCTACTGGAGGGTTTGATGAATGGATCAGGAAACAGACAGTGTAACGCTGCCCATGAGTTAGTGACTGGTGAGCTACGTGATGAGTATATGGTAGTTCTATACGATTTTCTCTGCATTTATAAATGTTTGAAAATTTTCATAAAATTTTAAAGAGAGAGAATTCTAGAACATTTTCTTAATGGCATATTCAGTTAAGGAACATTATCCCCATATCTTCTGTCCCAGGAAAAGTTTAACTAGCCAATTCAGTTTTCATTCCTTGGCCCCTGAATTTCCCTTCTGTTGAGTGAGTGAGTTAGTTGCAGTCAGGAGAAAGGGAGACACAGCAGACAGATTCCTCTTACCTCACAGCTACAGGATAGCATTGGTGTCTCAAAGTGAAAGGTGGTTTGTGGCATACAAACAACCAAAAAGATTCCTCTAAAACAGCCCGCTGTTCATAAGAGTGCCAAGGGGATAACGCTATGAAAACTCAACAAAGTTCTTGTTCCAACCCTGCCAAGGCACACTTGCCAAATTCATGTTCCTGGTTATCCCTATATCCGAAGCATGCCTGAGGACACCCTGTGGTTCCACAAAAACACGTGTTACCTCCACGCTTTCCTAAGCCTACTTATGCTGCAGATTGTCAGCAGCAGCTCCAAACCAGAGCCCCAAGAAATTATAATCCCTGAGTTCTCAGAAGTTCTCAGATTCTCAGGAATTCTGGGACACCTGATGTTCTGCATTCACCCAGGAGGTGGCGCTGACTCCCCAACTGGGACATCACAGCCACACTGACCTTGGAGGCAGCGCCTTGAGTGAGGTATTTATAAAAGCCTTCTTTTCCCACCTGCTCAAGAAGTGATCCCTGTCATCTATTAGCCTTGCATACAGCAGTTGGGTATTCGAGAGTTGTCTGAGAAATAGTTTTGTTAAGTTGAGCTAACGTGATTCAAGATAGTCTTTTTTATAAAAATAGGGCTGTGACTTTCCAATAGTATCTAGACTTGAAGAGGATTTGCCTTAGGGAGGAGGAACAGGAAGGCTGTGTGACCATGTGAACACTACCAAGATGCCACTGTTCTTGGGTGTGATGGATGCTACAAGATTGTGTTTACAAGCACATATACCAAGGTGCTTGCTATGAACTGAATGTTTGTGTCCCCTCGAAACTCATATATTGAAGCCATAATAGCCCTGATGTGATGCTATCTGAAGGTGCGGTCTTTTAAGAGGTAATTAGGTTTAGATGAGGTCAGGAGAGTGGAGTCTCCATAATGGGATTAATGCCCTTATAAAAAGTTGAAGGGACATGAGATCTCTTTCTGTGCATGCATGCCCCAAGGAAAGGTCACCTAAGGATATAACCAGGAAGAGGGCCCTCACCAAGGAGCCAACCATGCTAGCACCCTGATCTCAGACTTCAGCCTACAGAACTATGAGAAGCGAATGCTTGCTGCAAACCACCCAGCCTGCGGTGTTTCACTACAGCAGCCCAACCTGACTAAGACAGTGCTACAATTAACCAGGCTTGTTTAAGATCATTAGAGACGAAGAAAAGGCTACATCAAAGCAGGATTATAAGGCTTCACTCCACCCTTCCTGAGCAACAAATCCAACATCTCTCCTCATCCCTCACATTCTGAGTCCCCAGAGAGCCAGTTTTGACTCAGCTGAGCAGACTGCTAATAACCAGATTGTCAGTGCCAAAGCCACAGCATAAACAGGTGAAAAATCCCCCTTCATCATGCAAATGATGAGGAAGTTCTTGGTTTACACTGCAACAGCGTTGCCTCCAGGCCAATGCTCCTCTTCCTTCAGAGCTCCTGCTCTGCCCCACTCCCTCATTCACTGACAAATACAGAGAAGGAAGGCTCAGTGTGCCCGTGGAAAGCAGAGCAATCTCTAGCTCTGTCCAGGCCATGTCCAAACTGAGCACCAGGACCCCAGACCACAGACCCTACCTGGAAGTGCAAGATAATGGTCCAGATCAGGCCGAGGGTCAGCTTGGGGTTGCCATCTGTGATGTCGTCGTTGCGAATATTCACTAGTTTCACCTGAAAAAGAAACGAAAGCTGGTCTGAGAGCTCTGCAACTTTGTTTTGATTTCATTTTTTATAGATTTTCATTATTCATACGCAGTTAATTTTTTTTTTTTTTTTTTTTTTGGTGTACAGCTTGAGTTTTCACTATGTATAGATTTGTGTTAACAACCACTATAATCAGGGTAACAAAACAGGAGCATCAACCCCAAAAGGTGGGACTTTGTGCAGTTAAATCCTGCCTTCACCCCTAAATCCTGGCAACCACTGATCTGTTCCCAGCGTTGCTTTACCCAGAATGTCATATAAATGGTGTCCCAGAGTATGTAATCTTCAGATCCTGCCTTTTTTGCACTCAGCACAATGGCCGTGAGATTCCCATCCACGTTGCTGCCTGGAGCAATAGCCTGCCCCTTTCCACTGTGGAGGAGTATTCCTGTATATCTGTATACCTTATACCTGTATTCTACACACAATAGTTATCCACTCCTCTACTGAAGGAATCTGGGTTGTTTCCATGTTGGGGCAGTTATGAATAAAGCTCTTATATTCGTGTACAGTTTTTTTGTGTGAGAACATGTTTTCATTTCTCTAGGGTAAATTCCTAGGAGTGGGACTGCTGGGTCATATGGTATACGTTTAGCTTTGTAAGAAACTGCCAACAATTTTCCAGCATGATTGTACCATTTTGCAATCCCACCAGCAAAGCAATTTCGCAAGCACTTGCTATTGTGAGCTGCTTTTTAATTAAGTCTTCCCAGTCCTTTTTCTTCTCTCTTTCTTATTTTTTCAAGGTTGTGAGAGAGAGAGAGATCTGTCTCCTGTCCCTCACCGGTCTCTGGCCTGTCCCACCTATTCCCCTCCTCCCACAGCACCTGCCTTACTCCTAAAATCTCATTCCAGCAACACGATGTACACAGACACACAGGTCCTTCCCCCACCAGGGTGACCAACCATCCCTGTGTGCTGGAGACTGAGGGATTTCCTGGGACAGGGGCCTTTCAGAGTGTCCTAGGAAAACCAGCCTATTTCCACCTCCACCCCGTGAGTCTCTGTCATACCCTCACGGAGCTCCTGACAACCGTGACAACTGCCCTGAAGCTGCCCTTCCTTTGTCTCTTCATCTGAACCGAAACCTTCATGTACTCAAGACCTCAAGCAGCATCCTCACTTCTCCTTACACTATGGTGACTGGTGCTGTAGACTGAATGCTGTGTCCCTCCAAAATTCATAGGTTAAATCCTAACACCCAATCCGAAGGTATCTGGAGGTGGGACCTTTTCGGGGTGACGGAGGAGCCTGGTAGGCTGCAGTCCATGGGGTCGCGAAGAGTTGGGCACGACTGAGCGACTTCACTTTGACTTTTCACTTTCATGCATTGGAGAAGGAAATGGCAACCCACTCCAGTGTTCTTGCCTGGAGAATCCCAGGGACGGGGGAGCCTGGTGGGCTGCTGTCTATGGGGTCGCACAGAGTCGGACACGACTGAAGCGACCTAGCAGCAGCAGCAGGTCTTAAGGGAATGGGATTAGTATCTTTATAAAAGAGACCCAGAAAGCTCCCTTGACCTTCCCATCACATGAGGACACTGCTAAAAGCAGTCTCGGAACCAGGACCTCACCAGACACCAAATCTGCCTCCCTCTTGGACTTCTGCAGAACTATGAGAAATGAATTTCTACTGTTTATAAGCCATCCGGGCCACGATATTTTGATACAGCAGCCTGAATGACCAAGACACTGGGCAAGTTCTTCCCCTTTCCTGTATCTCTGTCTCCTCTTCTGTACACTGGGAGCAGGAGGCTCTGCTTCCTGCCTCAGTGCAGGTCTTCTCATCACTCACGGCCCACAGCTGGCAGGCTGGCAGCATCAGCCAAGTCCAGTTCCCCCGCCCCACCTCCAGCAGCTTTCCCCGTGGATTCTGAATACCTCCTTAGCCAAGCCACCTTCCAGTGTCTGCCAATCCATTCCTTGGAGACCTCACACCTAACTCCTACCCTCCCTACCTCATCTTCTGCCATCTTTCTTGGCAATTTTGGCATCACCTCGATGAGCCAGGTGCCGTCCCGTCTGTATAACTCGTCTGCCTTCCCACTTCAGATGACTTTCATTTCGCTCTGCTTTGGACACTTGCACAGCGACAACCTCACCATCACCGAGAACTGCTCCAGGGTTCCTTCTGCCCTTCTCTGTGTCCACGGTTCATGGCTCACACTTTTATTATATCCTAGTAACCAATCTACTCTCCATCCTTATTGAGGCTTCTAGCTAATCAATCCTTTTCAATTTACCTTGACCATTAAGGCCCTCTCTGGTTTTCTCTAACTCTACACACAGACATTCCAAGGATGCTTTCTCTAGTCCCCTGAACACTTCAACCTCTAATTCTCCTACCACTGATTTCAACAAATATTTATTAAGTGTCAATTATGGACCATTCATTACGACAGGTGATGAAGATAAAAAGGTTAAGTAAGATCACATTCTCTGTCCCCACGGGCCTACAAAGCATTACAGCAAACAAAGAAATAATAATAAAGTCATAAGTATTATGTTAGAAGCAAACGGCTATGGGAGTGCATAGAAAGAGAATTTCCCAAGTTAATGAGAATTACTGCTAAGAGCGGCAAACATGAACTAACTCCGAAAATACGCACACCACGTCATGTCGCCGTGAGCAGAGCTGGTGCCTGGCAACTGTGGCTATACCAGATCTTTCCAAACAGCTCCCTAGGCAGATGAACTCTGACTCCCTCATCCATCCACTTTCCTCCCCTCCACAAACCTTCTCTGTATTTTTATCCCTCCTGCCTTCCTCCTCACTGTACCTCAGAAGAGGCATTTTTCCTTTCCTTTTCAAAGAAGTTACATCAGCTGTGCTCTGGATCTCATCCCTCAATCGCTGGACTTGGTTCCATCAATTAGGGAGTCAAGGGAAGAAGGACGGTGTGTAGAGAGCAGCATGAAAGGAGCATTTAAAGTGCCCAGGAGGCCTGGGTGGGAGTCCCAGGTGCTCTCTCACTTCTGTGACTAGGGCAGGTCATTTCTCAGTTTCCGTTCGTAGGAAATGAAAAGGCTGGACTAGCGATCTCCAAGGCGCCTTCCAGGGCTACTCTGCTCTGAGCCATACTCCTCACTCTCATTCTGTTCTGTTCTCTTCACTAGCTTCTCCTATGTCTAAAAGTGTGCTTCTGTCTTCCTTCCTTCCTATCTAGGGTGGGAACAGATTCTTTACTAAACACTGCTCTGCTCTGTTGAGCCTGGTCTCTGAGGTCACCAATGCTGCACAGCTGAGAGCTTCCCCTCCAGCCCCACGCGCCATTCAACCAGCCTGACATCCCCTCATCCAGTTCTCATGATGATGAAGCACTCTGGTGTCCCCTCTCCTGGATGATGTACCTTTTCCCATCTTCTTTGCCGGTTTATTTCTCATCTTCCCTTTGGCCTCCACCTGAGTGGAGGTGAGTCAATCTTTCGCATCTTGCTTTTCTTTAAGACTTTCCCTCTAAGACAGGCCACACAGTCTTTGTAAGATTTGTTCAGACACAATACAGCTGCTCACTAGCAAGCAAGACTCAGAACTGTATCAGTTGGATTTACTGAAGGCTTACCAGGGGCAATGAGAACATCCCTGAACAGGGACCCGACGCCAACTTTCCCTGGCAGAGTGGGGGACACACGGGACGCTCTTACCTGTCGCTGCTTTAGGAAGTCCAGGGCAATCTGCACGTTCTGCAGCCTGTGAAAACGCATCCTGCCCTTCTCCCGGGGCTGCAAACAAACAAACAAAAGGGATGTTTGTTTCCGTGACACCAATTTACCCACGCAGATCCCTTTCTGCTTTCATTTCAAGAACTAAAAGACCACAAAGAGTTCCCACGACTGAAGCCAGGCGTGGGAGCGTCACACAAAGCACCCCTCCAGGCAGGACCTGTGTGAGTTTTCACCATGCTCGCTGAGGCCCCCAAACGCCTCGTTTACCACTCAGATCCCCGTGAACACACGGCACGTTTGAATGCAAATGCTGAAGCAGTGCCGCAGCTTCTCTACAGGTTCCTCTGCAGCCATATGTGGCAGAACTCGATTCTGGATGTGAGGTTAATGCAAACAAAGATTTGGCTCTATGGCTCCCAGAACCACAGTTAAATGTTACAGTAAGCAAAGGGTAAAAGGCCTAATTACAGGTTGCTCAGTAATGGACAGTGCCAACCATATTACAACCTGGCAAAAGAAACTACAGGTAGTCAATTTTACACTAGGGAATGAGAAGTTACACATGCTCAGTAAGTGAAAAAATCTAAAATGGAAGGCAGGAGTCAAGAAGCAGCCTATTTCCTAGGAAGACAAAGTAGGAAAGCCACCTTTTACTCCAGTTTGAAATACCCAGAGCAAACAAGACCTCGATGGTGTAGGGTTCTTCAACACAGAACTCCAAAGAAAGGTATTTCCTGCCAGCCGCTCAATCCTGGATGTCACACGAGCCACAGTGGAGAGCCCACCTCCACCCAGCGCCTCTGGTGTCGCTCCACCCAGGTGGGTGTCGCCAGCGCCCACCTCCCGGATCCAAGGCTCAAGTCCTATCTATCCAAAAGTGTGTGGAAGCTGTTTCTCCAGTGAGCACAGGCAGGGATGGCTATCTACGTCTGGAGTGTCTTCTCCTGCTTACTTTCCAATGGTTCCCCCCTCCAGTACAATTGGGACTAAGACATCACTCTCACTAGATCATACCCAATTCATTTATAAATATCAAAAATAAATATCAAAATGTTACTAACTAAAGGCCAATAAAATACAAGGTAGCTCTGTTGTGGGCACCTGCACAGAGGAAACACTGCCCCAGGTTGATGGGCAAAAAGTAACCCGACACGTGGAGGGACGGGGTGGAAGCATCTCTGAGGGGGTCCCTCAATCCTTCTAAGCAAAACTTCCAAACCAGGGTAATTGACAGAGTAGGTGAGGCCTCTCTGTGCAATAGGATAACTTTGTAAGTTAGAGTGTTAGGAAAAACCTTCTTAGTAAGAATCTCTTCTCAGTCATTCCAGCTGAACTAATTGTGAATATGGCTTAGAAGATGACAGAGCCTGTGAAACCGAAGATGCTAAGGCAATTGGAGGGGAGATCAATGAGATGAAAAGATGACTTTAAGAGGACAGGGAATGGGGACACTGCCTGATCTCTATTTCCGGAGAAAAATCACAGGCTGTAATTAGGGTCTGCAAGCAGAAAATGGCCCTCCTACACACTCTAATCTTTACGCCTAAGTACTCCCCACCAAAAATACCCTTGAGAACATGCAAGTTAAATCTCTGTCCTCTATAGCAACTAGAGATGTTATTGACGAAGGCAGAGTATCCCCATGCAGTGAGTGGTTTGCAAACAACAGGCTCTTTTGAAAACAAATGACACGCTGTGTGCTGAGAACCTGGAAGCCAGAGAGGTGGCGAGCAAGTCTCCGTTAGTCTGGAGTGTGGAGTCAGAAGGAGCAACTGACATGCTGTCAACTAAGCTTTCCACAGTTCTGCAATCTAGACTCAGACAACACAGCAAGGCCACCAGAAAGGCATGGGTCTCCAGTCACAACCGGACTTGACGCTGCCAAACATCATTATTCTTTTTGTGCCAGCTACTCGCAGATAAGCAAAACAATTCCCACCCTGGGATCATCTAACAGTGGCACGAGGCACAATTAGTTTTAACCACTTTCTTTGGGACCCAAATTCCCAGGTGGACAGGGAAGAAGGCAATTGGTAAGTGAGCTGCTTGGGGACCTAGAGAACCCCAAACCCTCTGATGGCCCTGCAGCGCCGTCTGGGATGCTGGTGTCCCCAGGAGGACCTACGACATCATCATCATCTTCCTCCTCCTGCTCCTCGCTGTTTGCACGGCGCCAGGAGGGCATGCTCACCAGGCGGAGGGTCTTCAGCCCTGCCGGCTCCTTTGGCCACCAACCAAGGCAGAGACGTGACAGAGTTAGCAGGAAATTCACAACACATAAATGAAAAGGAAATGAACGCAGGAAAAAAAAAAGATGAAAATAAATATGAAAATACCCTCCCACCTCCACAAAAATGCAAAACAAAATTAAGACCAGAACAGATGGTTATACTGAACACTTCTTATGTTCAAACACAGCTTTAACTCTCCACAGGCCATCCATTCTCCCTACTTTTGTGAATCAAGTAAGGGAGAATGCATGATGAAAATATGCATATGAAAGAGATATTTGGGTGGTTTCTGGTGAAAAGATGATTATTTTACAACTATCTCCATAAACACCTGTAGGTCTTCAAAGGCTAGGGAAAGAAATCAGATAGGAGTGGCTTTAACCTGTTTTGTAAGCAATATCACTGAAAAGGATCACTTTTCAATATAAAATCACTACAAGTTCATCAAATATACCAGCCAAATTGCCCAAAATATAATTTCGTGAGCACTTTTAAGTCCAACACAGTGAAAGTAAAATTCTGATTACTTAGGAGATTTATAAATGAGGGCCAGAGAAGAACTAGAATTCATATGTACTGGCTATGTCAACAAAAGCATCTGTCAATTTTAGGCCATTAAAAATTATTATTTTAAAAAAAAAAAGAAAAGAAACCAAAACAAAGGACCCCAGGAAAGCCAAGCTCAATCCTGGAAGAAGCTGACTATTACTTAGGGAGAGAAATCTAACGTGTCAAATCCTGCTCTAGAATTCACCAAAGAGAGTGTGCCGGCTCCCTCCATAGATTGCTTGAGCCGTGCTCCTCTCCAGGGCGCACCTCTCACAGGTGTCTCCACACTCAGCCCTGGCCTTTTCTAAACGAAAAAGCATGCTGTCTATAACACTCTAGACAGAGCAGGAGCTGCACAGAATCACAGGCTCAAGTTAGGCTCCCACATGTGAAACAACGAGCCCATGGTGAGGCCACGCTGATCCCTTCAACAAAGTGAGGACAAGAGCTGATAAGCCAAGAGGTTTGGACAGGCTTTGTCCTCAGACAGGTAACTGTTTCCATAAGCCACATTTAATACATATGGGGAGGATGCAGGCCTATCTAATTATCCAAGGAGCCCAGATGTACAGCATCTGGGGCTATGCTCAGACATCAACTTCAGCTCTTCTTCAAACCTGTGACAGACAATGAATTCCAGAAGGGAGGAAGTTAGGCCGTTTGGGAAACAATGACTCTAAACACCTGGGCTTTTACATGTAAATCTCAGCTCTTTGTTGAATATAGAAAATAAAGTAATTCACAGTAGAAGGAAAAATAGGAGGAATCTGTGTAGACTAGAAATAACATTGTAGGAAGAAAAACACGCCTTATTAAAAAATCTTAAAGCGAGAATCTACTATTCCTGAAATACTAGCATGTATAAATAGATAAAGAACAAGGAGAAATCATGCAAATATAAAAGTAATAGAACCAATACCGGATTCCATCAAGAAAGTAGAATTTTTTTAAAAGAATTAAAAAAAAGAAATAAGAATATATGACAAATCAGGTTAAATTAAAATGAACTTATATCATTTGTGGCATCTGGTCCCATCACTACATGGGAAATAGATGGGGAAACAGAGGAAACAGTGTCAGACTTTATTTTTCTGGGCTCCAAAATCACTGCAGATGGTGACTGCAGCCATGAAATTAAAAGACATTTACTCCTTGGAAGGAAAGTTATAACCAACCTAGATAGCATATTCAAAAGCAGAGACATTACTTTGCCAACAAAGGTCCGTCTAGTCAAGGCTATGATTTTTCCAGTGATCATGTACGGATGTGAGAGTTGGACTATGAAGAAAGCTGAGAGCCGAAGAATTGATGCTTTTGAACTGTGGTGTTGGAGAAGACTCTTGAGAGTCCCTTGGACTGCAAGGAGATCCAACCAGTCCATTCTAAAGGAGATCAGCCCTAGGTGTTCTTTGGAAGGAATGATGCTAAAGCTGATACTCCAGTACTTTGGCCACCTCATGCAAAGAGTTGACTCAATGGAAAAGACTCTGATGCTGGGAGGGATTGGGGGCAGGAGGAGAAGGGGACGACAGAGGATGAGATGGCTGGATGGCATCACTGACTCGATGGACATGAGTCTGAGTGAACTCCGGGAGATGGTGATGGACAGGGAGGCCTGGTGTGCTGCGATTCATGGGGTCGCAAAGAGTTGGACACAACTGAGCGACTGAACTGAACTGAATTGGTATCATTTGTAAAGCATTAAGTCTGAGTTAGAAATAAAGTCCAGCAATCACCTCTTCTACTTTTTCCTCCCATGTAACAGAAGTGACAGCCACCTCCCCAGCACTCAACACGATGGACCTATATCATTAATAGGGCCACACCTGGGAAGTCACCCATTAGGAGGAGAGAGAAGCTCACCAGTTTGATGCCCGAGAGGACCTCCAGCAGAGAGATCAGGTTATGGCCATCCCGCAGGTCTTCATAAAGGTCATTTATGTGCTTGCGGACCTGGGTGTGAGAGCAAAACAAGACTGATTTTTATTTGATCTTGAATTATTTTATTATCCACACAAGTGCTTATGGTTCTTTGTAAACACAAATTAAATAATTTGAAACCGAAAACAATAAACAATTCAGGAATATTCAGGTTGGAATACAATACATATGAGATGGTAACACTTAACAGAGGCTTGTATGTGTTTTTTCAAATTGACGCCAGATCTATTACATACTCCAGTCAACCCTGAACAATATTCCATAAAGTTTGGCCAAGTCTTGATCATCCCGAAACATCTCAGGAATTATTATGGACAAAAATATGATACAACAGCCAGTGATGGACACATGAGACCTGTCAGAGTCAGTAAAGCCCTCCAGAGTGCTACAAAGGAAATCAAAATGCTAGACACTCAGCGTTCCATGGAGTGTAGCTTTAATTTAACCCCTTTTTTACCCAATACTTATAAATAAATAAATAGTGAATTTGAGAATTCTTTTCCTTTGGGGAAAAATAATTCTAATTTTGGAACTGAAACTATGAAAAAACAAATACCACTTTAGAAAAATGCGTGGGTAATGTCAAACACTAAATGCTTTAGATGTTATCTCACCTACCTCTAACATCTATAAGGTGGGCATTATTATACTACACATTATTATTATTATTATTATCATATTATGCCTATTTTACATATGAGGAAATGAGGCACAAAGAGGTTAAGTAACTTGCCTAAGGTCAAAACTAAGTGGAAAAACCGGCCTCAGTTTCATCTTTCTGATTTTAGCCTTTGCCATTACTACAAGGCTTTGTAATCAGCCATAATCTCATTCTATTTATTTAATCCAAACAACTGCCCTGCGAAGTCCTATTTCATAAGAGAAACTGAGGAAGCTAAGGCTCTGAGAAGTTACGGTCACACAACTTTAGGACGTGGCTAATATGACTGATTTGTTCCAAGTCTAGTGACACCTTCATTGAGTGTTGCACAAACAGAATCAGAAGACTAGTGGAAATTATAAGAAGGAAGACCCTTTACAATATACACAACTTTCTAGGCAACAAGAGAAAGGGTTACTCTAGAAGTAGTGGATTTCTAGTCACTGGAGTTTTTCAAGCAAGGGCTGGGATACTGGGATTTCTACATTCACATGGAAGCCTGAACTGTAAGTCCTTTCCAACTGTAATATTCTAGCATTCAAAACTGAGAATCTGAAAAGACAAAGACTGGAAACATCTTGGTGGACTTCCTAGAAGAGAAAGGACCTGAAGGATTCGAAAATGTTTGATAGAGAAAGAGGATGGGAAAATCACAAAAAGACACCTAAGTACGACGGTGGAAATATGAAGGATACACATGTTTGTACCTGTACATGAAGGACTAATAAGCTGACAGACAGATAACCCAATCGGAGAAAATAGTTCATCATGAGTTGAATAATACCTTTCAAATCTTTAAAGAATATTTCTTTAACTTTTTTTGTGATATTGACAATGACATGACACACTTTTTAGTTTAATCTTCAATATTAACATTTTCTCCCTCACTTTCTTAAGTTCAGACAATAAATGAAACAATACATGTAGCTCAAACTTATACCACTTATTCATGTCCATGGTGTAAATACTCTTCCCATGACCGATTTCAAGCTATTAACATAAAATCACTAAAAGCGATGTTGGGGAGAGATGTACAGTAGCACACCAATACACAGGATTTCCATCAGAAAGAGACAACAGATATAATTAACCTCAAGAGCACAGATGATAATAATGTAGTAAGTATCTAAGAAGAAATGAATTTTGAGTATTTATTACCTTCATTTTAAATATAATTTAAGTGTAAGTTTATATAATTTAACATCATCATGGCTGTGCTTAGAAAATAGCTCACAAGACTCCTGAACATTCACTATTCGGCTCTCACAAGGCCACGAAAGCTGGCTCGAACATATGGGTGGCTCTAAAATCTTAAGACTCCTCCCTCAAGTGGGTCCAAGGGTTCAAGCTTGGGGCCTGGGACAAGCACACTGCACCACTCACAGAAATTAGCAGGTCATAAGGGTTGGAAAGGGAGTTGGTTTTGACAAGTTCAATTTTAAATATGCTGAGTTTAAAACAACAGCAAAGGAGCTACAAATGGAAATGTTCTTGAAGCAGCTGGAAATACCAGAATCCAATCCGGGTCAGCTGAGAACTCAAGTTTAGAAGTCATATGCATTGAGGTGCTAGCTAAACACATGGGAAATGTTGGGCTTTCTGGGTTGGGGCAAAAAGAAAAAAACAAGAGTGCTAAGGACTGAGCCTGAGGGAATAGCCGAAATTAGAAGGCAGGAGATGGGAAAGCAATCAACAAAGGGCAGGGCGGATGGGGAAAGGCAGTGGAAGAGTCAGGCAACAAGCAAGGGAGCAACGTCGAGGAAGCGATCACCACCAGTATCCGACGCTACAGGACAAGGAGGATGAAGACTAGGAAACAGTTTTTGAGTTTTCTGACAAATCAGAGGGCTTTTGTGAGAATGATTTTCTAGAAAGTGGGGGGATGGAAGTCAGATTACAAACAGACAAATAGAAGATTTTTAAATGTCAGAAATTATTAAATACTAGATATTAAGGGTTAAGAAGAGAAGAGACAATAATGAGCGATTTATTTTTGGCAGCTAAGACCTGAATACAGGGCATAAAAATCGGGAGTGGTCAAGGAGTAATTATTTAAATAAATTATATAGGGTTGTGAACCAGATGAGATCATGTTCTCAATGGGACACCAAACACCACGGAGAGCTGAAAAGAAAAAGGAGGCACTTAAAATGCAAAGGTTAGTTTTACATCAAAGCTCCAATGTTTCCTTCTGAAAATTCCAGTTAAGTTTTATGCCTGTGAATAGTAAAGTTGAACCTTACAAGAAATTTAGATGAGAACTAGCTTACTGTGTTTCTCAGTCTTTGTGTGACTATAATAACCAAGTAACTATGAAAAACAGCAGAGAGGTCTAGACAGAAGTAATGGGGGAGGTGAGGTTTTTCCCCCTTAGAGAATATTCAGCAGAGAACAGCTGTCTATTTTTGAAGCGCACTGGACACAGCTCTGCCGAGACAAGGATAAAGAACTGGCTAACATTTGCTAGTGCTTTTACATCAGAAAAGTTTCAGATGCAGAGGTGAGATTTTGGAGGGCTCAGCTAACATACCAAGATCAGACAGCTAGTAAATGACCAGGCCAATCAAATCCAGGTCTCCCCCATTCTAGTCTTTAACTCTTTTGTACATACTGGGTTGTCTCTAAAGTTTTCCACAAATCTCAGAGAAAGTCCGGTGGACTAAGTACCAGAAATATTAGGGGCAGCCAATTAGGGCCAAGAATGCTTAGGAATCAGCCATAGGTATGCTTCTTTCCAACAATCACGCTACTCTGTTAGCAAATAAGATGAGTAAAAAACTTCAACTGTCCAGGTCCCTGCCTGTTTGTAGTCCCTGTAAAAATCACCATCAAAACTGGTTCTTTAGAAATCTCCAAGGAATATATACAAATGGCTAACAAACTCATGAGAAGATGCTCAGTATCAGTAGCCATAAAGAAAATGTAAATCAAACTACAGACAGACTCCACACTTCACACTAACTAGAATGGCTATAATCAAAAAGACAAATAATAAGTGCTGGTGAAGCTACAGAGAAACCGGAACCCTTATACACTCCTAGTGAGAATATAAAATGGTGCAGCTGCTTTGGAAAACAGCCTGATAGTTCCTTAAAAGGCTAAACACAAGTTACCATATGACTCAGTAATTCCACTCCTAGGTATATATTCAAAAGAATTAAAAACATATGTTCAGAAAAAGTAATTTGTACATGAATGAATGTTCATAGCAGCATTCTTTGTTCACATTAGCCAAAGTCTGAAAATAATCCAAATGCCTACATATTATACTATGAGCAAGAAACCAGTTACAAACAAGCACATGTTGTATGATTCCATTTACGTGAGATATTTAGAATCCGCAAACCTATAGAGACAGATAGTGAATAGACTGCTGGTTGCCTAGGGCAGGGGAAGGAATGGAGGGGTGTTTAGGGATAATGTGGAGAAGGCAATGGCACCCCACTCCAGTACTCTTGCCTGGAGAATCCCATGGATGGAGCAGCCTGGTAGGCTCCATGGGGTCGCTAGAGTCGGATACGACTGAGCGACTTCACTTGCACTTTTCACTTTCATGCACTGGAGAAGGAAATGGCAACCCACTCCAGTGTTCTTGCTTGGAGAATCCCGGGGACGGGGGAGCCTGGTGGGCTGCCATCTATGGGGTCGCACAGAGCCGGACACGACTGAAGTGACTTAGCAGTTAGGGATAATGATTAAAGGGTACAGGGTTTCTTTATGGGGAGTGAGGAAAATAAATGTTCTAAAATTGTGGTGATGGCTGCACAATTTTGAATATAATAAAAGTCATTGAACTGTATACTTTAAATGTGTGATATGTAAACTAAATCTCAACATAGCTATTTTTAAAAATTAATGAATGACTAAATTTTCAGATAAGGCCAATCCTCCCCAATCATCATGCATTCGTAAACCAAGGAAAGCTCTGCTCTCCCAATTTTTAAAAGATTGGCTTGAGGGTATGAAAAAATAAACAGCTTCCCCCAATTTCTGAGTGGCTTTAGCAAAGGGAATAAATTGCACTTAAGTGCTTGGTATCAGAATCTGAGCTCAAAGGGACTTTAAAGATGACTTAACGCTAACATTCTCAGTTTACAGAGGAGAAATGCATTGTCTAGAGAAGTTACATAACTGTGTAAAATCATTTAGGTGGAAAGTGCCAGATCACTGTCTGTTGACTCTGTGTTCACTGCTTTTTCCCTTCACAAGGCTTCCATGATGCTTGAAGGGTAGACACAACATATTAACAACATTATTAAATTATAAGAGGCTCCCCCAAAAGAACCAAGGACTGTCCCGTAGTATTCTTTGATACCTGCAGAGAGCCTGATCTGGCAAAGTTTTGCTCAAAGACTCACTCTTAAAAGAAACACAAGTAGTTCAATTTCCTTGACCCACACTATGCTGCAGAGCAAGGTATAAGTGAGAGGAGAAAGCTTTAAAGAGCAGAGTATGTTATTTACTCTCATTTATACTTATTAAGGGCTTCCCAGGTGGTGATAGTGGTGAAGAACCTGCCTGCCAATGCAGGAGACATAAGAGACGGAGTTCAATCTCTGAGTTGGGAAGATCCCCTGTAAGAGGAAATGGTAACCCACTCCAGTATTCTTACCTGGAGAATCCCACGGACAGAGGAGCCTGACAATCTACGGTCCTTAAGGTCGCACAGAGTCAGACATGACTGAAGTAACTTAGCACACATACTTATTAAAAGATACAGGGAAAATGAAAGCGAGCCTGGTAACTTCAGATGCATTTCTGAATTTATAGATTTCTCAGCCATAAAAGGGAAAATTCCATTTTGATTCAATGGCCAAATTTATCCTCCAGGAAAAGCCTAACACTAAAAAAGCAGATTATAGTTGTTGTAAGTTATTTTGTTTGGTTTTTTTGTTGCTGTTCTGGTTTTTTTTTTGGCGGGGGTGGGGGGAGGCTGGGGTCATAGACTTCTGGAGAGAACTGTGCTCAAATGCAGGGAACAAAAATGGGGGCTGGGAATCTCTGCTGAAATAAATAGAGTATGATGTGGGAGTAAAGTGTGAGGCTCCTTGCAGATAACAATTCTACGTCTCCTGTTCTGAGAGTTCCTTAAGCTTTGAGGAATCTGACAGGGATATCAGCCAACTCTGATTAACAAAGATTCTCTGAGGATGAGGATGACTGTAAAGTCTCCCAAGGGTAGCTTCACTTCACAGGCAGGCACTAATGCTCAGGGAGTAGAGAATCCAAGTTCAAATGTAGAACCGAGTCCTCCAGTGGGGGTTGGAATGCACTGAGGGTGAAATCAAGGCCTGAGAACTCAGGTCTGGGCAGAGCTGGTCACAAGCCACCACCCCACGGTCACAGCGGGCAACAAAGGCAACGCTCGGCTCCCGGGCAGCACGGCCCCATCAATCTCCTAAACCGCGCTCCACTGCCAGGCCCCTCCTGACCACAGACTGAATAAGCGAAGAGGTGTGACAGCAAATGCAGTGCTGAGGGAGCCGTGAGCTGCCTCACGTGGCTGCGGCACAGAGGCTGTGCAGGAAAGGGGGCCTGGAACCACGAGCTAGAGAGCCTCAACCGAGCAGAAGAAAATTGAGACCATCAGGAAAAACGTGGGAGTTAACTTTTGCTGGTTTTCTGTAGTTCTTAAGTAAAATCCCAGGAAGGCCAATGGCTTCTAGATTGCACACATGAAAAAAAAAATAGAAAGGACGATTCCATCTGTTAGATTAAATGCTTTCCTTCCTTTCTACCCACTAACCTCTGCAGTCCATAGAAACTGACCAGAGAAAGCTCATGCTCTCTGTTCTGTCTCACCCTCACAGCCTTTCTTGAAGTTCTTTTTAGGGAGATATATCTATACTTTATAAGCTGCCAGGACCCAGAGAAATAGCAGGGATGATGCAAATAAAAACCTCACTTAAAATTCTAGATCTTTCTTTTTGATGGTTCTGGTGTACGAAGAGAACTCTTCGATCTGTAGGACTTGCATTCTGCCGTAGGTGATCTGTATGTATATTTCAGGTGCTTACATTTTTAAATCTCTTTTAAGATTGGACCAACAGTGTTCTCAGCTAAAAAAGAGGAATGAATCATCTTATTATAACAAACTGTATCCTAAAGAGATACTTGGGAATCCAAGAGATTAGGTTATAACCAAATTTACAACTTGAGGGCTTGGTTGCTTTGATCTTACATTAGTCTGCCTGCCAGTGGCAACACTAATGTGGTTCATGTGTACTTGGGGAGCAAAGCAAAGGGTGCCTGAGCTACAAAGAATAGATTTTGATCCCTAATTCTCAGCCCAAAGTTCAAAGACAGCCAGCATGGAGCAATGATTCTGATGAGCAGTGAACCTCTGTGAAATACCCCAAGGTGAGAAAATGCCATTGGAACTGTAAGGCTGGGGGAATAGGAGGAGATGAAAAATCGCCAGGGAGTTAAGTAAAGCTCTGGCTGGCCTCCAACTGCTAACAATGCCATGTGTGTTTGTCTCGTTTCTCCCCGCCCTGAGCCTCCTGTCATCACACAGCACTGAGGCAGAGGCCCAACAGGCAACATCAGCTACAAGTGAAGAGCGGGGAGCCAGAGCATTGTACTGAACTACAAAGTTTAGGGGACAAGCCTGAAGAAGGGACAGTTCAGTTTCTCCAAATCTTAAGAGATGAGGTGTGAAAACAGAGCAAGATAGGGGCACACTGAATAGAAACAACAAATCATTTTGGTCAGAAGACTTGTGATTGGTCTTTAGTTCCATCCTTCACTAGCTGTATGATCTTGGAAAAGTCACTTCATCCTTCTAATTCTCAGCTTCTTCAGCTGTTACATTGAAAGGATAAAACATCTTTACATCCTTCAGGGTTACTGTAAGGATCAAGTCAGATTAGAATATGCTTTGTAAGCTAAAAGGACTACTGAACTGTTATCCACTCAAGGGAACAAATCCTTATTGAATACTTCTCATGCTCCTGGTGCAGGACTTGGATGAGACAGCAGCACAGCAAGCCCCAGCCCCCGAGGAGCAGAGGACACCAAGGTGTGAACGCACATACCCATCTCTTCAAAGTGGTGTGGAACAGAGATGGAGCTGCAATAGTCACAGAGATGGAGGTCAGGGTCTCAGGAAGGGGACACTGGACCTGGGCCTTGAAGAGTAAGTGGATGATGGCCAGGCAGCCGAGGTCAAGACATGCCTTCAACGGAGAGAGAAATGAATAAGCGAAGAGGTGTGAAAGTATACCGAGTTTAGAAGGCGGTGACTTGTTTCCTGTGGCTGCAGCGCAGGCTACAGGGGAAAGTGCCTGGCTGGAAACAGGCTGTGAAGGGCTCTGCACCCTGACAGAGTTGTTTGTCACCAAATGAGAGGCAACTGGTAAATGCTGAAGAAATTAGAGGAAAACGGCAGGTTTTTTCCCTCCCTCTCTCTTTCCCTTCCTTCTTTGTCCTGACTAAAAAAATAAGACACATCAACCTTCAAATTACAGTCTGGGAGAAAGACAGCTGCTGCAGCTGCTGCAACAGAAGCATGCAAGGAGGACAGAGAGGACGCCCAGGAAAGGGCGTCAGTTCCAGGAGGGAGAGTCAGGGGGATATTTACCAAGGGGAGTGCTGGTGGTGGTGTCCAGGCAGGACAGACTTGGGAAGGTAATCCAAGCAGAGGGTGCCCCAGGAGCAAAGATACAGAGTCATAAAGAGCGTGCCAAACAGTTCAGCAAGCGTGTAAGGTCCAAGGGGAACGTGACACTGTAAGCCCAGAGAGGTAGGCAGACCAGCGCCAGGACTGAGGCGGTGAAGAGCCCGGAGAGGCAGGCAGACCAGCGCCAGGACTGAGGCGGTGAAGAATGCAGGAGCTAGACTTCAGGTTGCCTGAGTCCTAGTGTTTTAATCAACTTCTTTCTAGTGTTTAACCTCTCTAAACCTCTGATAAAATGGGACTATGAACAGAATCTACAGTATAAGGTCACTGAAGAATTAAAGGAGATGATCCATGTAAAGGGCTTAGTACAGAAAGTATGATTTACCCTAAGCACTCAATAAATTACTACCATTATCATCACATTTGTTCTTACAGAAAACTTTATTAGGAAACTATTATAGTGGCCAAGTCAAGACAAGAGGCCCTGGACTAGGGCAGAGAAGAGAAATCAGATGCAAGCATCTTTCTGAGTTGGAAGTGACTGACTAGAGTTGGTGGCAGGGAGAGATGATGGGCAGGACTAAATATAGTATGATTCCAGGTTCCTAACTTGGATAGCTAGGTACATGAATGATAATACTGAGCACTTTGGGATGTACTGAATATAGGATATGTCTGGGTAACATCCAGATGACTGTGTCAAGGACACTATTAAGATACGGGTCTTTGGCTTAGGAAAGAACACAGAGAAAGGCTCTATCATTACCTCCTGATCTAAATCTTGTATCTTAATACAAAAACCGACCTCACCTGCAGTTAAAGAAGTGACCTAAGGAGCTATATCTGATTTATGTAAGCATCTCCCAGGCCACATAGTTCACTGAACTACATCGACAGACCCCTAACCACAGAGGAGAAGAAAACCCCAGGCACCCAGATTGTTCGTGTTTGTGTCTTTAGAATCATGTGGCTGCAGGGGTTTACACCACCATTTGAGGGACAACCACCACAGCTCACACACAAGCAAAAGCAAGGAGTACAGAGAACTGAATGTAGAAGACACACAGAGAGAAAGAAAAATGAAAAAACAAAGAGCTCATAAAAAGAGAGAGCAGCTGCCTAGTGAAGCACAGTTTTCATAAAGCTCAGATGCATCCAGGCACCAGACTCTGGAGATCACCCCAATCCCTCTCTATGTGTGATTCCTTGCATTCTATGCAAACGGAATGATCCCTGAGGCTAACACAGATGAGACTGCCAAGGATACAGAGAACAAAACAAGAAAATGGTCAAGGTTAGGGGACATCAGAGAAGGCAATGGCACCCCACTCCAGTACTCTTGCCTGGAGAATCCCAGGGACGGGGGAGCCTGGTGGGCTGCCGTCTATGGGGTCACACAGAGTCGGATACGACTGAAGTGACTTAGCAGCAGCAGCAGGGGACGTCAACATGGAGGACAAGAAGCCAGTGAAAGAGGCAGGAGAAGGGCATTCGTGAAGGGAAGAGGTAACTTGGGAAAAAGCAGTGTCCTGGAAGGCAACAGAAGAGAGGGCTTTAAAGAAGCAGTGAGTTAGTCAATACTATCAAATGCTACAAAGAAATCAAATGAGAGAAAGATAAAACCACTGGAAACAGCAATTAAGAGGTCCCTGGTAATCTTTCTCAGAGCAGCAATTATTCATAACTCAAAATTACCTGAGTTGAGTAATTACTATAACTTAAAAACTTTGTATTCAAATATGACTGTCATATTAGTCATACTGTTTATCCTTAGGTAGGTAATATGTCTCTGCCTTGGGTTTTCCTCTTTTTTAAAATAATGATAAGATCTCCCTCCAACCCTAGCCATTTTGTTCTGTATTTTAAACTGCATGGGGGTTAAACAAGTATATACATAATAAAAAAGTTCACTATACTGATGATTTAAGACTTGCACACTTTGAGAACAAGATTCCCTCTGCCCCATCCTTACACAGTAATCAGATTAAAAAATTTAAAACAAAATAGGGGCTTAAAAAATAGTATGTAAGGTTTGACACAAAGCATTCTTGGAATCTCAGGAATCACCCCATGGTATCCTCAACCTCAGCCTTCTTAGGTAATGGAGGAGTTACTGTCTTCACCAAGAAACTCATCCATGAAAGTTTCCACACTATTAGGACTATGTTAGATAAATATATATATATATACCTTTTTTTTTTTTTTTTTTTAAGAAAGAAAAGGAAAAAAAGGCATGCATCCCCATCAACGGGACCCTGCGGCCAGCAACGCGAGCTGTCTGGGAGGAGGGCCTGACAGATTCAGACCAGGGGCGCCCATGAGGGGTCCTACCTTCATCAGGTGCTTGTTGGCCCACTTGGTGAACGTCTTCTTCTGCACTCGGTCCCGTTCATCTGTGAGGAGACAAGGAGAAGGCGCCGGCTTAGTGCTGCCTGGCGCCATGTTCCCCAGCCTCTGCCTTGCCCACACCCAGCCTCTCCAGCACAGTGGAGACGGTTTCTTCAGCCTGAGAGACAGCATCTTGTTGTTGGGAAGGTTCAGTCTCTCTGAATTTCCTTCTTCTGTCACTTTACACATTAGACAGAATCACATGCCTCAAGAATCATGTCACCGCAAAGTCTCCTTCACATCCTAATTCTCCAGGGAGGGCAGTGATTCCCTACATCCCCACCCCACCCACAGCAAGCTCCAAAAATCCGAAGCTGTGAAAACCCCCAACAGGAGGGTGGAGTGGCCTTGGCCCTCAGGACACCCAGTGCTGAGGTTACATTTCACTCTCCACACACGGTCCTCCTGATCAATGCTCTCCTCCTTCCCCCTCCTCCCCTAGGACTCCCTCACTCTAGCTTCCTTCCCAGCCTTGCCAACCAAACTCTCAAAGCTGCCCACTAGGTCCCCTGGAACATCTCTCCTCCCCTCCCTCCCTTCTCCAAGTCTTAGAACCCCCATTTTTTCTTAGGCAAATTCTGCTCCATTCTGACTTTGTTCACCTCTTCAACAGAAACACGACTGTCAACACTTGACAATGACTACATCACAGAGGCCTGATCATGAGGGACTCACCTTGTCCCACAACTGCCACCTCCAGACCACTGATCCATCAGGTCTGTTCCTCTTCTATGTATTTGAAGCCCTTTCCCTCCACTGTATGATCCTGTTCGAATCATGCCTGCTATCATCGACCATTCCCTGCTGCATGCACCCCTCCACATGGCAAATCTACCTTAATCTCCCCCAACAACTTTGTTCAATGGGTATTCTCTGACGTCATCCTCAAATTATTTCAACATATGTGTGGACAATGCATGTGAACCTGCTTGGCTCCACTGACCCTCATCTCCAATCCATAGACAGCCACCACCATCCCACTTCCTAGGCCTCATTTCTTCTCCAAACATAGCTACTCAGTAGTCATCTCTACCAATCTTTCATATCTCCTCCTCACTTTCAACCTTCAATCACTCTCTTCTTACTTTATCCTATTTATTAAGAACGTCTAAGATTATCCCAATCTGTGCCAGACAACATGATTAAGCAAGTCAAAGCTGTCGTCACAAGTACCCCAGGGACTCTCATCTCCCTAATCTTCTACTATTACTTTCACTAGGACAATCCCCAAACTGAGATGACCACTCCTCAATTTCTTCTCCAACAAAGAGACATTTCAGAAGAAAGTAGCAGGATTTTGTAAATCTGACTCTGCTGCTGCTAAGTCACTTCAGTCGTGTCCGACTCTGTGTGACCCCGTAGACGGCAACCAACCAGGCTCCCCCGTCCCTGGGATTCTCCAGGCAAGAAAATCTGACTCACTAGTCAGATTTTTCCAGTGATCATGTATGGATGTGAGAGTTGGACTGTGAAGAAAGCTGAGCGCCGAAGAATTGATGCTTTTGAACTGTGGTGTTGGAGAAGACTCTTGAGAGTCCCTTGGACTGCAAGGAGATCCAACCAGTCCATTCTGAAGGAGATCAGCCCTGGGATTTCTTTGGAAGGAATGATGCTAAAGCTGAAACTCCAGTACTTTGGCCACCTCATGCAAAGAGTTGACTCATTGGAAAAGACTCTGATGCTGGGAGGGATTGGGGGCAGGAGGAGAAGGGGAAGACAGAGGATGAGATGGCTGGATGGCATCACTGACTCGATGGACGTGAGTCTGAGTGAACTCCGGGAGCTGGTGACGGACAGGGAGGCCTGGCGTGCTGCGATTCATGGGGTCACAAAGAGTCGGACACAACTGAGTGACTGAACTGAATTAACTGACTCACTAGTAACTCACACAAAGTTCAATAGGTTTTATGTCCCTACTGCGCAGTTATTCCCTTCTTACTGATACCCAAGTAAAAGGCACACAAGCACTGGCCCACCACTTCCAGGTGGATGCCCTATCTTCTTACTTCTCTGAATTGATAGCCATCCACTAAGTTCTCCTTCATCTGTCCCTAACCTTACCCTCACCTCTTCCTTTCCAGTCTCTGAATCTATAGCCATCCAGTAAGCACTCCTCCAACTGTTGCTAACCTTACCTTCACCTCCTTTCTGGCTTTGTTTGTAGGAAATAGTGGTCTTTTCCTACTATAGACCATGGAAGTTAGGAATTAGAATGAATTTGTCTAATTCCTTGCTGATTTGCAAATCCCCTCACAACAATCATTTTGTTCAGAGTTGAAAGGTCTGTCCAAATCTTGCATACATCTACAATATTACTGAAGCTTAAAACTTAATAGAGAATTCTTCATAAGCAACATATACTAATTAAAGTTCCATAAAGTGTCATAATCTGCATCCTTATAAATTCTACCTATTGGCACTCATTTGGAACTGTTTTTAAAGTCTAATCTAATTTTCCCTTCATAGAGGCCTGCAATTATTTAAGTCAGAATTTTTATTAGATTTGACCACTGTCATTCTCATATTTTGATCATTTGATCTTTTCAGATGCTGATTTAGTTACCTGACCTCTTCATAATCCTTTCCAAGCTTGTGTCAGAGTCAGCTTGCAGCTACAACCTCATCTAAATCACTGACATTCTTTTCACAGCAAGTTACTTTCTTCCTCTCCACTTCTCCAAATGCTATTTAAAATCCAGCTCATTCATTCACTCATTTATTCTTTGAATAGGTCTTAGTAAGGAGCTAGCTGTTTAGAATAGCCTGTATTATACAAAGTCACAGTCCCTACCTTTAAAAGAGATGACAGTCTGGCAGAAAGAAGAAATAACTTCCATGTGGCTGTAACAGAGGTAAGCACAGAGTGCTCAAGAACATAAGAGAAGTAGTTAAGCCTCTCTGACTACAGGAGGGACACACAGGAGGCTAGTGAGCATCTCTCGATGGGTGACTCTGCTGCTGCTGCTGCTAAGTCGCTTCAGTCGTGTCCGACTCTGTGACCCCATAGACGGCAGCCCACCAGGTTCCCCTGTCCCTGGGATTCTCCAGGCAAGAACACTGGAGTGGGTTGCCATGGCCTTCTCCAATGCATGAAAGTAAAAAGTGAAAGTGAAGTCGCTCAGTCGTTTCCGACCCTTAGCGACCCCATGGACTGCAGCCTACCAGGCTCCTCCATCCATGGGATTCTCCAGGCAAGAGTACCGGAGTGGGGTGCCATTGCCTTCTCCGTGGGTGTCTCTACTAAAATTTAAAACATGAGTTACAAGCTAGTCAGAAAGAGAAGGGAAGGGGCAAGGCTACAAGCAGTTCCACCTAGTGCAAAGTAACGGAGATCTGAAGGCGCTCATGTTCAGACAACTGCACAGAATTAACGGGAGCTGAAAGACAGGATGTGTGTTAGGTGGTAGTGACACATAAAGCTGGATAGAATGGCATGAGTCAAATCATGGCCTTTCGTGACAAGCTAAGGAGTCCAAACTTTATCACAAAGAAACTGGTAAGGGAAGATAAGAGAACATATTAAAAGATTTTAAACAGGAGAATGACATGTGAGATTTGTGTTTGAGAAACGTTACTCTGGTAGCCTTTCCTGACAATCCCATGTCTCAATAGTCTCTTTGTTCTCCAAATTTTTATGGTATTTACTATGCTAATCACTCAATCTATACTTATATAATTATATAAATTCTAAACTTCGAATAACCTTATTGTTACTCATCAATGAGATCATTAACTCCCTGAGGAAAGACATCATGCTTTATGTTTTTACATCTACCACAGCTACTAACATCTAAAGCTCTACATAATAAGACCTAAAACAAAACCGAGAGTCAGGTTTTTAGCTACTGGAAGCGTAACTGATGAGCAGCCACCTGGTTTCCCTAGTGCACTACCCCATGGGAAGGCTTGGGAGGTGAAGAGAGTAACCGTGGGGAGAAAATAAAGAAGATGCGATCGTGCTAGTCACACCTCCAGGTCTAAAGGACACGAGGCCGTGGACTAAAAAGAAATCACATGAATTCCACCTCTTTAAAATATTGGCAAGTTCAAAAGGAAATTTATTAACTTTTTCTTTTCCATCTAGGTAGTGTTTAACCTATTACAGCAAACATGTATTACTTTTATAATAAAAGAAATTCTATAAAGAAAACTTGTGTCTTCAGAGTGATAACTCTAATATTAGAAACAGCCTATTTTTGGTTATAAAGCTAATCAGTAGAGCAAGGCAGAGTAGACCTGGCATTGGTGGAAATGCAGGACTTTTAGTCAGCTTTAATATTGTTTTCCATTATGTTTGCATGTTCCTGCAAACAGGTGATACTTACTGGGATACTGGAGTTTTCGAATATTGGATTGGGCTCTTTTTTTTTTTTTCATTTTGGCTATACCATGCAGTTTGCATGATCTTATGTCACTGACTTGGGCCCCAGCAGTGGAAGTGCCAAGCCCTAATGACTAGACTGCCAGGGAATTCCCTAGACTCTTACAAGAAATAAACTTTCTTGATTGGCCAACATATGATTAGAAGATCGCTAAAGAAACACACAGAATGACATCAAAACCAAGTCACCTGTAAGAGTCCTGTCCACTGTCTCATATCTTTTAGACATGAAGATGCTATTAACACAATTGAGTTTTTTAAGTTTTACTACCCACAGTTACGCTGTTCACCTACTAAGCCTTCCCATGGGGTAATGCACTATGGAAAGTGGATGGCCTCACGTCAGTCATGCTTCGAATAGCTAGAAACCTGACTTTCAATTCAGAGGGAAGAGGTCCAAGTACTTATTCTGAATGTAATTACTAAAAACAACATGATTACAAGTCCTTCCCAAGACCAGCTAGCCTGTTTAGAGCTGAGCTGTAAGTTCCTCAGAAAAGGGTTTTATATAACAATCTTGCCCCAAAGCTGGAGGATCCTTTTTTAGGATACTATGTTGCAGACCAATCAATTACATGAACATTCTCTCCTGACTTAAGCATTAGGATAAGAGGACACCAATACTGCAGTGCCTGGAATTTAAGATCTTAATATTTCAGCAAGGAAATTCATTAGGGAAGTCAAACAACAACTGGATTACATAGACCTTCAGAACACTCCAAACAGCTCAGACTTCAAAAGTTTCTAGTAAGTTTTAGGTTTGATTCCCCACACATAAATCCTTCATTTAATTCCAGGCCCAGCAAAGATCTTTCAAGTTTAAGAAGATATGTTTATATGAGAAGAAAACAGTCAATCAGAGCAAAGGTGATGTTACTTTTAAAAGCTTCTTGTAAATTCAGCTCCACCAAAGGCTGTGAACTGACAACAAAGAACCCAACAGCCTCCTGGGAAATTCTTAGATTAAACTTATGGAGGCACCAACTAGTCATGTGAGGGTTACTCAATACTCGTGTCCAATTTTATTACGACACCAAGCTACCAATACCTACCCTAACTTTCTTAATTTTAGTGTCACTGGCAGACTCCCTCCTTGCTACCTAGGCAAGTCCATCCCCCTGAAATGTGGATCCTACGTCCTCCCTTCTCCTTGAGAAGCTTATTCCAACCATCCCTGCCTAGCCTGCATACCTTGACCTACTCTTCTCCTTTCCCCTCGGCTACATGAACAAGTGTGAAGACAACGCTCACCATTTCCACTTTCTCATCCCCCTGCTTCACCACGTGACCTGGCTTCCAGTCTCACAAATTCATGGAAACTGCTCTGCGCACAGTCACCTACCTGCCAACCCAGAAGACTATGCTGACCTTTTCTTTACCTTTTAAACCCCCTCTCCCTCTTGTATCTGAGACTCCATTCTGCCCTGGTTTCCTTCCTTCCCCTTTGATTATTCCTTCTCTTTTGCTCACCCCTTAAATGTTTACTCATCCTTAGCCCTCTTTCCTTTTCATTCCATATTACAGCTTCTTAAGACCTAAAGGTCCATAAGTGGGTTTGGAGGGGGTGGGTCATAAGCCACCTAAAATTGCAGGCAAAATTTCTGGTGTTACATACATTATGGGATGAAAACAAAACAAAACAAAACAAAACAAAAAACCTATAGACTTTCCAAAAAAAAAAAAAATAAAGAAGAGTTGTTCTTTACATTCTCCCAAAATGATTTGCTCTACCCATGGTTTCAACAGTAACCTATACACTGACAATTCCCAAATTCATTATCTTCAGCTCAATACTTTATCCTAAATACCATTCTCATATGTCCAACCGACTCCTAAAACTTTCATGCTCATTTCAAGCTCAACTTGCCTAAAAATGAACTCTTATCTCTCTCCCTGCTTCTAATAGGTTTCCCTGCTATATATAATCCATTTGTTTTGGTTTGAATGTCTATGCCTTCCTAAAATTCATACCCTGAAATCATACTCCCAATGTGATGTGACAGAATTAGAAGGTGAAGCCTTGGGGAAGTGATTAGGTCATCAGGGTGGAGCAATATAGATGGAATTAGCTCTATAGATGGAATTAGTGTCCCTACAAAAGGACACTAATTTGTCCTTACAAAAAGCTCTTTCCCACCCACTCCATCATGAAGGTGCAGTGAGAAGACAGCCAGCTGTCTATGAACCAGGAAAAGGTCCTTACAAGACACCAAATCAGTAGGTGCCTTGACCACGGACTGAGCCACCTCCAGAACAGTGAGAAATCAATGTCTGCTGTTTAAGCCACTGAGTCTATGGTTTTGTTACAGCAGCCCAAAGGTAGCTCAGCGGCACCAAATCTGTTTGATCCCTGGATCAGGAAAAGCCCCTGGAGAAGGAAATGGCAACCCACTCCTGTATTCTTGCCTGGGGAATTCCATGGACAGAGAAGCCTGGCAGGCTATACAGTCCATGGGGTAGCAAAGAGTCGGACACGACTTAGTAACTCAATAACAAACGGACTAAGACAGCTCCTCCTCAAGGCTGCCAGCAACCTTTTTCACAAGAATGATCTTCTTACTGTCACATTAAAATCCTTCAGCGACTCCTTATCCTCCTAATAATATAACAGCTAACATTTTTCGACAATCTACTTATATGTCAAGTACCTTACATTTATTGTTCCCAGTACTCAAAACCCTGTGAAAGTGAAAGTGAAGTTGCTCAGTCGTCCGGCTCTGCAACCCCATGGACTGTAGCCTACCGGGCTCCTCCGTCCATGAATCTCCAGGTGAGAATACTGGAGTGGGTTGCCATTTCCTCCTCCAGGGGATCTTCCCAACCGAGGGATCAAACCTGGGTCTCCAGCATTGCAGGTAGATGCTTTAACCTCTGAGCCACCAGGGAAGCTTCAACAACCCTGAAAGGCATTATTTTACTGGAAAGATAAAGCCCACAGAGGCTTGCCCAAGATCACAAGGTAAGTCCGAACTCAGCTCTACTGGATTCTAAAGCCTGATACCTGCATTCAGGATAACATTTAAACTTTTTAGCTTGAGATCTAAGACCTCTTATGATGTAGCCACTTTTCCCTCTCCAGCCTTTCATAAAAACTCTAATTTTCAGCTTTGGTGAATGTATAGTTCTGTTTAGTCGCTCAGTCATGTTCAACTCTTCGTGACCCCATGGACTGCAGCATGCCAGGCTTCCCTGTCCATTATCAACTCCCGGAGTTTACTCAAACTCATGTCCATTGAGTCAGTGATGCCATCCAACCATCTCATCCTCTGTCATCCCCTTCTCCTCCTGCCTTCAGTCTTTCTCAGCATCAGGGTCTTTTCAAATGAGTCAGCTCTTCACATCAGGTGGCCAAAGTATTGGAGTTTCAGCTTCAGCATCTGTCCTTCCAATGATATTCAGGACTGATTTCCTTTAAGATGGACTGGTTTGATCTCCTGGGAGTCCAAGGGACTCTCAAGAATCTTCTCCAACACCACAGTTCAAAAGCATTAATTCTTCGGCACTCGGCTTTCTTTATAGTCCAACTCTTACGTCCATACATGACTACTGGAAAAACCATAGCCTTGATGAGACGGACCTTTGTTGTGAATGTACAACTGTCCCCAAATGAGGCATGTGCTCTTACACCCTCCAGACTTTGCATTTACTGTTCTTTCTGTGTGGAAGACAGCTCCGGCCTCCCCAACTATGCATTCTTCGGCATTCAACTTAGCTATCACCTCCTCCATCCCTTACACACATGAGTTGAGGTCATCTCCCTCTTGTGCTTATTACAAGGTATCATAGTTTGCTTATCCATCTGTCCTGTTGTACTCAGAACAACTTGAGGATAGGTCTGTGGTCAGAAATGAAAGCCGCATTTGAGGCACAAAGTTCTGTGTTCTATTCCAACATAGCCTACAACATAGCCCCAGTGCATCGCAAATCATGAAAAAAACAAATGAGAGAAAAGCCTCTGCTTATTTTCCTGAGGGCCACAGAAAAATTACAAGTGGTTCAAGAAGCCCAATAAGCACCAACCACCTGGAATTATAAAACCGAGACACGTGAGCTGACAAAAATGTAAATAAATATGTAGAAAGCTGGGATCAGCCTGTTCCCTGACCACATGAGGTCAATCTAGTGGCAGAGACCAATATGTATTAATTAATAACTGACAATAACACCAAGCAAATAGATACCAGATACAAGCTGCACAAAATTGTGCAGATAAACAGAGTTGATTAATTCTGACAGGGGGATAGGAGAAGAGTTCATGAAAGGCGTGGTATTTGAAGTAAACCTGGGATGACAAGTATGATTTTGGCAGCCCAAAAAGAGGTTAAGGAATTCCAAAGAATAAGCTTGAGCAGTGACTTGGAGACCTGTGAGTACACAGGATATGCTGGAGGGCATGGTGTGGCTACATACCATGGAAACTAATAAGGTGACCTGAGATCACATCACTCCAGAGCTGGAATAAGGAGCATGTTAATACTTTCAGTAGATAAAGGATACCACTGAAATTTCCTGAACCAGAGTGTTCTGGAAAGATTAGCCCGGCATTGGACTGAAGACCAGACTGCAGCAGAGAAACACTAAGAGGCAGAAGCAACTAGAGGCCTACTGTGTGCAATAGACCAAGAAAGAAACCAAAGCATGAATAGTGCTGAGGCAGTGGGAATACAAAAAGGCAGGCAGATCCCCACACAATGCAGAGGAAGAAACAACAGCTTTTAGCTACTGAGTAGCTGTTAAAGAAAGGGACAGTGGAAGATAATCCTGAAGTTTCTAGTCACAACAACTGGGAGGAGTAGTACCTGAGATAAGGAAAACAGAAGGCACAGATTGGGTTGGGTAAAGTAACTGCTGAAAATTCTTAAAGAGATGAGAATACCAGACCACCTTACCTGCCTCCTGCAAAACCTGTATGCAGGTCAAGAAGTAATGGTTAGAACTGGACATGCAACAATGGACTGGTTCCAAATTGGGAAAGGAGTACATCAAGGCTGTATATTGTCACCCTGCTTATTTAACTTATATGCAGAGCACATCATGAGAAACACCAGACTGGATGAAGCACAAGCAGGAATCAAGACTGCTAGGAGAAATATCAATAACCTCAGATATGCAGATGACACCACCCTTATAGTAGGAAGTGAAGAGGAACTAAAGAGCCTCTTGATGAAGGTGAAAGAGAGTGAAAAAGCTGGCTTAAAACTCAACATTCAAAAAACTAAGATCATGGCATCCGGTCCCATCACTCCATGGCAAATAGATAGGGAAACGATGGAGAAAAGTGACAGTTTATTTTCTTAAGCTCCAAAATCACTGCAGATGGTGACTGCAGCTATGAAATTAAAAGATGCTTGCTCCTTGGAAGAAAAGCTATGATCAACCTAGACAGCATATTAAAAAGCAGAGACATTACTTTGCCAACAAAGGTCCGTCTAGTCAAAGCTATGGTCTTTCCAGTGGTCGTGTATGGATGTGAGAGTTGGACCATAAATAAAGCTGAGCGCTGAAGAATTGATGCTTTTGAACTGTGGTGTTGCTCTTGAGAGTCCCTTGGACAGCAAGGAGATCAAATCAGTCAATCCTAAATGAAATCAGTCCTGAATATTCATTGGAAGGACTGATACTGAAACTACAGCTCCAATCCTTTGGCCACCTGATGCAAAGAGCTGACTCATTTGAAAAGACCCTGATGCTGGGAAAGATTGAAGGCAAGAGGAGAAGGGGACGACAGAGGATGAGATGGTAGGATGGCATCACTGACTCGAACGACACGAGTGAGCAAGCTCCGGAAGATGGTGGAGGACGGGGAAGCCTGGCCTGCTGCCGTCCATGGGGTCACAAAGATTCAGACACGACTGAGCAACTAACCGAACAACAACAGAGTAGCAGAAACATGAGGTGTCAGCAGACCCTTCTTGCAGACAGTTGGAACCTTACGTCTAGAGTTCAGAAGAGCAGGCAGCACTAAGGATACAGATTTGATGCTAACAGTTGATAGAAGAGGCTGCAGCAAGTAGAACAGCTAGCCTATTTCAAGTTTTCCTAAATCACCACTGTGCTCATACTGCCCCTCTATCCAAAGTCCTTTAGTTGCTCTCAGAAGACCAGAGGCTCAAGTCTACGTCCTTTGTTTCTGTTGTCCATTACACCCCTCTGAAATTCAATTCCAGTTTTTACTTACTATGTGTTAGGTGACTGGTAGAAATAAAGATAAGACATGGTCACTGACCTGAAGGAATTTACAATTTATCTACTCTTCCAACTTTATCTTTAGACTCGCCACTGCAACCATTCTGACCTCAGTTTCCAAACATACATTGCACATTCTTGCCTTTGTCCACCCATTTCCCCCTAGTGGAATATCTACCCTCCTCTAATTTAGAGCCTCCTTACAAGGAGCAGCTGAAGTCTCACTTCCTCCTTTAAACCTTTCTGGCTATCCCAGCCACCTCTGGATGCCTGTGTTTGTTTAATTTACCTGGCACCGAGCATACAAAATCTACTACTAGACATCTTTACATGCAAATCCCATTTTTCTATCTGAACTTTAGCTCCTTGGAGTCAAGAATCATGCTTCAAAATTTCTTTAAATAGCCAACATTTAGGACAACAGTAAGCACTTGCGAATACTCATTCATTGAACAATATACACTATGTGAGAGCCCACTACGTGCCATTACATCTATATGGATCCTTTATGATCAGACTAAGACATATTCTCAAATGTAATTAAAAGACTTTACAGCAGGGAGCAGAGATCTCCATTTGGATGCCCTTTCCACAGTCACAGCTTTTCTAAATTCTTCCTGCCACATCTTCACACCACTTAATGTGAACTCAAAGAAAATGGGCTAAAATGAAGATCAAGCGATTAAAATGTACTTAGCAGTAATACAGAATGGCACCAGCCTTATATAATGATGCCTTTCCCTAGAAGTATGCAAGTCAACTTTGGGAGGAAAGAATGACTTGTATATTTATTGTATCTATTCTCTGTCGGGCACTGTACAAGGCCTGTCTCATTTAGTATTTGACTTAATCTTCATAATTCTATCAAGCACACATTTTTTATCTTCATTTCATAGTTCAAATTGAGGTTCAGGGACACTTAATAAAAATTTGCCTGATGTCACATGGTTAGTGAGTAGTAGAAGTGAAATTCAAATCCAAGTCTGCCATGGACTTTTAACTGCCAAACTCTACCACCACTGTGAAATTATTAGAAGGCAACACAACACAGTCCTATATAATGAAGGGAAGAGGCGAGGTGCAGACTATAACTACACTAGGGATGCATGACAGGTATCGGTCACCGAAGGCTGGTGAAGACGCAGAATGTCTCAATGAGGACTGGGACTTGGGAATTTAGGGAAGTGATAACTAGACGCTTCAGGGCAAAATTAAAATTTTCATGTTGTTTCTTAGGAAAATCTGAACTTTGTTACTGATAATTCTTTGCACTACTGGGAATCAGAGAGTACAAGGCAGAAAGGCAAAAGTTAGGTAAAGAAACAAGCCAGGACTAAGCCTGGTGGCAAAAGAAAAGAGTCACAGAGATGAAAGGAAAGGTTTAGAAGGAGAAGGGAAGAATGAGAAAAACATAATGGCTTCTAGAGTCTTTAACGGAACACCACACTCAGAAAAAATACAATACTTCACAGTTTCGAAGAGATACAGGGTTTGGACTTCCTTGGTGGTCCAGTGGTTAGGAATCCACCTGCCAATTCAGGGGACATGGGTTTGATCCCTGGTTCAGAAAGATCCCACATTCCATGGGCAAACAAGCCACAATTACAGAATCCCGCACGCTTTAGAGCCAGTGCTCCCCGACAAGACAAGTCACCACAATGAGCAGCCCAAGTACCCAACTAGAGAGTAGCCTCCACCTGCTGCAACTTGAGAAAGCCCGTTCGCAGCAGCGAAGACCCAGCACATCCAAAAATAAATAAATGAAGAAACACAGGGGTTAACAATCCTCAAAAAATCATCTTAAAGATGATTAAATTGAAGCCCAGGTTTAGGAGTTTAGATAAGGTTACAGAGGGGCAGAATCAGGTCTATAACTTGGATTTCCCAGCTGCCACTCTATGGCTTACTTTACAGGATACTCATCTCCCCTCTGTGAGCCCAAGTCTCATCTATAAAGTGAGGAGTCTGGACTAGGTCAATGGTTTCCCAACACCAGTCTGTAAACCAACCATATCAAAATCAGCAGAGGCACTTGCACTGGGCTTGGCACCCTAACATACACTCTTCATAATGACTGTATGTTAGGGCCTATTTTAATCTACTTTTTAAATGAGGAAGCTGAGGCAGAGAAAGTTAAGCAGTAGAAAGTGAAGTGGTAGAGTAGGAGCCCCATGCAGACAATGAGGCCAAAGTCCATTTTCTTAACTGTTAGGTCACATTGCTGCCGGGGGATTAAACGGAGGTGGATGAGCTGGGAGAACAATGTTTTTGCCCTGAAAATTTCAATGAAGATTCTAGCCTTCCTTATATTTTTCTGTTGATTACAGAAAAGGGGCCCTCATATCACTAAGCATTTTCAGATGTACAAGAGTCTTTCCTCTAGATCTCAGAGGAAATCTCAGCGATACCAGAAAGATAAAAAGCTAGACTCCACGGCAATAACTGACTAAAACTGCTATTCCTTGTGCCACAACCATTATTATAGTACCACCTTTATTTCTGAGAAAGTACTTAATTTGGCAGTACTGGTCTATCAGGAGGCTTCCCTGGTGGCTCAGAGGGTAAAGCGTCTGCCAGTCTGTCAGTCAAAAGACAGGATCAGAATCCTAATCCTACTCCCTTTCTGAGATCTCCTCTTGATCAAACAACCAGCAATCTCAAATTTAGTGAAAAATCTGCTCATTTGGGTCACAATTTTGTTTTGCTTTAGAGACTAAGAGTACAAAACCAAAAGACATTAGTAGTATTATCAATCCAGTAGTTCCTAAACTTAGATTTCACAGTAAATGAGTAAATGTTCCAAAATAAATCAGAGAACCTAACATAAAGTTGTCAACTTTTTATTTTGCTAAGTAAAGTTATCTAAAAACAACCACCTGACAATAATTCTTTCATAAAATAATGGACATTTTAACATCAAAAAAGTAAAAACGGCAATTTCAGAATAAAGAACAGTTCTTTAAGTAAGTTATGAAAAGCACACACTATATTTTCCTTATCTTATCCATTTTACTGGGAAATGATGATGATGCCTCCAACACCAGTCTGTACACCCTACAGTTTGGAAGCCAAGAAAACCTGTGGCCAAAAAGGCTAGGCCACTTGCTCAAGGTCATAGAATATTATTTAAACAAACTCCTCTCCTTTATCAAGAGATCTAAGCAACAAGACTCTTCCTAGCCTCCAAATCTTCTTGAGGTCCCCATCCCCAGAACACCTTCAAGCCTTTTTCCCTCCTCACATCTGGCAAGAGAGTAAATAAGTGCAGGAGAATTAGCAATCAGCCCCAAAGAGGAAACCTGGGCCATGACTCCACCCTCTTCTTCTCCCACAATCCTGTCTGCTCCAAGGCAGACTCTGTAACCAACCAACTTCTCCTAAAATATGCCCTGGACTTTCAGAACATAATTTAAAAGTGGTTTCCTGACTCAGACAGAAGCGTGAGCATGAATTCAGTCTCTATAAAAAAGTCCCACACCCAAAGCTTAGGCTCTTAACTGCCAGTCACTACAACTTTAAGAAGTTCCCCAGGAAGTCAGGAACCAATGGTCTCTCCCACTGCACGTTTTAACAAGCCCAAAGGCTGTAAATGCCTCCAAGCCTTCTGAGTTCATGCGCTCCTGTGAGTCAGTGAGAGTAAAGACTATTTGGGACCCTCAGGCCCAGGCAAGGAAAAAAGAAACTTCACATACTAACCCATACAGCACATGCGGCAAACCAGGTGGGTGTTGAACTCGTGCTCATCTTGGTAACTGGGCCACATGTCGCCAGCGTCTGCTGACCCTGCCTAGAAGGAAGGTGTCCCAAAGAACCTCCAGCTAGGGGCCTGTGCACCCCCTGCAGCTCCTTAAAAAAGGCTGCGAAGTAAACAGAGACAGCCAGCCAAAGGGCCGTGCAATGAACAGAAAGAGAGACAGCAGAAGTTCGGAGAAGTGGCTCCACCCACCACTTCCTACTGACCTCCTCCCTCCCCTTGAGGTCAGAGAGGAAGCTCCTCCCTGGGGCACTTCCAAACTGGGTCCAGGTCTTCATGCAAAAGGCATCCTATTCAAAAGCAGCACCAGCTCAGTGCTTGCAGACCAACGGCAGCAGGCGAAGTGGGCACTTCGGGTGCAGAGAAGTCCAGCCGCATTAGTAAGTGAAGAAAGCCTGGTTAGGCAGAAGCCAGTCTCTGAGTTACTCTCCTCTTTCAGAGCAGAAGCTTATGCCCCCATGAATCTGAGACAGTTGCAGGAGGGCCAGGGATGTGAAATGGTTTACTGCCAAGTCAAACACAGGGTACCCAGTGCCCAGCCTGTTCCTAGGACTTGACTCTTCTCAGGCCAAATGTCTATATAAAGTGTTAACCGACTGAAAAGCCCCCGCAGTGGGAGAGACCATCACGAAGCAAGACTATACGCTGTTCGCTGCCAACAGATTCCTAGATTCTGAAGGGAGCTTCATGTCCCAACTTACAGCTGCCCAGAGTCAGAGTCTCTCCCCAGTGATTCCACCTACTTTACAGAGTGAGCCCGGCCCCGGCCAGCCTCTAGGTAGATCTAGTATAGCAGATCTCATCAGCGTCCAAAGTACTGTTGGCTTCCCGCTCCGTTCTTTCCCCTCTTCCATCCAGGAATGTCACCCCAAAGTCCCCTACCTCTTCCCAGACCCTCCCATTTGTCTCTGCAGTCAACGCACTTGATCAGCCGTGCCAGGAATCCTTTATCCTTCAGAGGAAGGCTGCTTGCTTGTTTGTCCAACTTGTTTTCGAGTCTTGGCTAATTGTGCCAGACACTGGAATGTTGAAGGAATACAATGAACGGCTTTTTCATTCAAATGGCCCAGCCCATCACTGCTTCTTCACAATTCTGACCCAACCAGGAGGCAGAAAAAGCCAAGCCTCTGTCGCTGTCAGGACAGACGCTCCGTTCTGTCCCCACACCACTCAGAAGGCCCCACTGCAGATAAGGGCCTAATCGCTGGCCCTCTGCTCTAGCTCCCTAAATAGAACAACTTCTTCAGGCTAATGCTACTTCCAATCCTGTTCCTGAAGACAGGGAGAGAGGGCCAACACCCAGAAAAGCAAGTTTCCAGAGGTTAGCCCGAGAAACTGCAAGTGGGAAATAAAAAGTAAACAAGTTTACCAAGCAGGTCACTCAGGATAAACAAGCCCTGTGACCTGCCTCAGTTTCCTGACAGCTTCCTTACCCTCTACAGGGTATCCCTCCCACCTGCAAACTAGCAATAATCCTGTTACTACTTACTAATAACAGGACTCACAGCTGACTTTATCCCACCTTGACTAAGCTCCTAGTCACCCCAATAACCTGTGACAACTCTACTCAGTTTGTTCCTCTTATTAGAGTCTTCTTAGTCTTGAAGGAAGGGTTCTTCGAGAATTTACCTTGTACTAAAGAAAAGCGTAAGAAATAGGGAAGAGAGACGAAAAGGGAACAAAGATTTCCTGATTCATATTTAGTAACCTTTTCCTTTATCAGATTTAAATTCCTTCAGTACAGGGGCTGTCTTTAGTTTTCATATCCCAGTCCCTCACACATTCAGAAGGCACTCAATAATCCAAGCTAAAATTAACTGAGCATCTATTGTAACTGTTAGTTCACATGCAATGTGCTAAAAACTTTAAACAAGTATCATTTCATTTAATCCCAACAATTCTCTTGGGAAGGTGAACCAAAACCTGCCTTTTTCTCACTCCCCTGGGATCTAGGCAGAACTTATTTCCCTTGAAGGTACTAGAGACTGAGGAAAGTAAGAGAAAGCTGTGGGGACAAAGTCAGTCTAGCCAACAGGAGACAGGCCTTCCCTTTAGGATCCTAGAAGGTTCTGAGCCTCAAAACGGAATCCATTGCTGACAGGAAAGACAGGACCCTGATGGAGACAGTCAGCTCTTAATTAGCGGAGAAAACCAGCCGGTGTAATGATTACCCAGGTCGTCCCTGCTCCTTTTTAGCCCATGTTTAGCCATTTCATAGCTCACCAGATGTGAGAGGCAGGAAAAGGTGAATCTGGCTGCTCCCTGCAGATTCGTTAAAATGTTGAATGGAAGGAAGAGATTCAAGCCAATATTTCCGTGGCTAGAAGTTATCTGAGAATTTATAGCTACTGGCTTTCTTACTAGCACAGAAAACTGAAGCTATTCATTTATTTCCCAAAACATCAAAATCACCCACTATTGAGGATAATAAAGCAAACAGAGTCTTTCCTTCTAATGTATGTGAAAATAATTCATAATATATCACTAAGTTTTTATACATTTCCACATTGGCTTCTACCATATTTTTAAATTCTCAACTATAAAAACAAACATTTATATTTTGTCCCAGAAGCCTACATGAAACTGCAATGTCTTCACTGATATCTTTTGGTTTTTTAAGTATAATAATGACAGCAAACAATTACACAGTCCTTACCATGTGTAGAATATAGTCTAAGAACTAACTCAAAGCAATCATGAAGTATTATAAACCCCATTTTACGAATGAGGAAATAGAGGCCCATATAGATTACTGTCACTCTGCCAGCAGGGCAGAGACAGGAGGAAAATACAGGCAGTTTAACCCCAGACTCTCAACAAGTTCTCAGTGACAATTCCATACTAGATGCAAGTATGGCCCAGATAATCACACTGTCAGAACTGCAGGACACTGGAGACTTCAGTCTTTTTTCTTCTCATGCCAATTAGAGATTTGAAGTCCAGAGGAATTAAGTGTCTGTCTAATATCCATAGTAGTAGAAAGCACAAAAGCTAGGATTCAGAACCCAGATGTTCTGACTCCAAGTTCACTGGTCTTTCCACACACTGCACAACCTAGAAAAAAATAACTAAGGAAAGAAAAAGACAAAGACTGCATCTTGATTAAAACACCTAATGCTTTAGTTATTTCAGCAAAGATATATTAGGAATTTGACCATTTGTTTAAAAATCTGCATATCCATTATATATCTGACCCTTTGTGACCCCATGGACTGTAGCTTGCCAGGCTCCTCTGTCCATGGAATTTTCCAGGCAAGAATACTGGTGTGGGTTGCCACTTCCTTCTCCAGGAGATCTTCCCAACCTAGGGATCGAACCTGAGTCTCCAACATTGCAGGCAGATTTTTTTACTATCTGAGCCATCAGGGAGGCCCCTAATAAAATGTTAGATAATACAAGTGGATGCAGCACAGCCTAGTCATAAAGAATCAAAATTCAAAGCAATCTTGGACTTCCCTGGTGGTACAGTGGATAAGAATTCACCTGCCAGTGCAGGGGACATGGGTTCAATATCTCATTTGGGAAAATACCACATGCCACAGAGCAACTAAGCCTGTTCACCACAAGCTAAGGGTTGCTGAGCCCGCGCTCTAGAGCCCACAGGCTGCGACTACTGAAGTACATGTGCCCTACAGCCTGTGCTCTGCAACAAAAACAGCCACCACGGTGAGAGGCCCGCATAACCCAATGAATGAACTACTGAAGTACAAGTGCCCTACAGCCTGTGCTCTGCAACAAAAACAACCGCCACGATGAGAGGCCCGCATGACCCAATGAAGAGTGGCACCTGCTCACCGCAACTAGAGAAAGCCCGTGCGCAGCAACAAAGACCCAGCACAGCCAAAAAAATAAAATAAAATAATTATAAAAAAAGTACTTAAAAGGTACTAAAAAAAAATTTTAAAGCAATCTCAAAAGCCTATACCAAATCTCATAGGACAAAATTTCATTAGAATGTCTGTCTTATGCTGAAGTTCTAGAAAACCAAAGGAACAGCAATCTTTGGAGGGGTGACAACAGCAGTTCACGCACAGGGTTTGGTCATTTTATAACTTAGGTTTAATGAGACTCAACAGTGTAACGGAACCGCTTAAAAAAAAGTCATGGTACAATTCTAGATTGTACTTCATATGGTCCAGATTCAGGAATTACAGCTGGTCCTTCTAGTAGGATGCTGGAAATGGAAAAAACCTTAAGCGATTGGATTGTCAACTCTTTCATTTTACAGAGAAAGAAAACAAGACCGTAGGGGGAAATCTGTCCTTTCACAAACATAAAGTTCAAAAGTTCTTCTCAAAAATAAATCCCTTTTCCTGTTTACACTACCACCATATGGATATTAATAAGCTAAGGCACAGGGCAACTCTATACTGTTCAGTTATCCTATACTAAGCACCCACCTCAGGCCTCACGTCAAGCTCAGCAAAGCCCTGTAAATATACAAATAAAGCGGGCACAGTTCCCACTACAGCTTGATCTGATGCTATCTTAATTCCTTCATTTATTCGTTCAAGTAACATTCACTGACATCTATTCTGTCATAGACATTTAAGACACCGAGATGAGTAAGAGTTCCTCTTCTTAAAGATCTTACAGTCTAACAGAATCTAACTAGTGGGCAGAGAACCAAGCTAGAAGAGATGACAACACAGGTTTGAATAAGAAGTATTAACAGAATGCTACTGGAGCACAGAAGAGGAGCTTTTATTCCAGTCAAGGAAGGCTCTCCAGAAGTGATAACCACTTACCTTGAATGACAAGTATTACGTTGTCCAGTTAAAAAGAAGATACAGGCATTTCAGGTAGATGTCTACAAGTTTTAAATGATGTTTCAGGACTGAGTGCTTATAAGGCCAAGACAGGAAGTAAAACTAGTGAAACAGGCAATGGGCAGATCATGAAAACCCTTTTATCTCCTGCTAAAAAGTTTGAACTTTCTTTCAAAAGCAGAAAGAAAGCTTTAATAGATTTTCAGCAGGAGAGTGACATAGACAGCTCTGTAGTTTAGAAAGATCATTCTAGCTACAGTTAGAAGACAGAGGGGGTAGAAGATATAGAGAATGGGTAAAATAGATTGTTTCAACAGTCCCAGAGAGGAAAAATGAAGATGTAAGCTAAAACAGTAGGAAGTTTGGGAAACAAGAAGATAATATATGTGAATGCAAGTGTAGACATGGTGTACTGAGAACTATGTAAAATTCCAAGTACTCAGTGAGTGCCAAATTCCGTCTTACAGGTATTATATGGCTTCAGTAGAAACTGTGTCTTCCTGTTCTCGTTTACATCTGCTGAAGACATGCTGACTTGGGAACTTGACTGTAAAAGTCATGTACATATATTACAGTGTCTCACCAATGTACTCCTAACACCTAGAAAAAAATAGTGAAGGAAAGCTAAGGAATAGTAACCAAACATGCCTTCCCCAATGTTTCTGCTGTACTTCCTTCACCTCTCTATATACACACATGACCACCACATTTTCAAAGCAAAAAATACTTTAACTGTCCAAAGGGAATGCTAAAATGACAAGGAGTTAGGATTATTTAATTGCATGTAGTAATGGAAAGAGAATTATTTAGGCTGGTGAAGACAGATTAAGTATAAGCAAGCCTACAACTAGAAGAGGAAATACAGGTATTTTTATGATGCAGTTACATCCTGATAAACCAGCATAGGTTAAAAATATCCTAAGCCAAGGCTTTCCTGGTGGCTCAGTGGTAAAGAATCCGTCTGCCAATGCAGGAGACATGGGTTCGATCGCTGATCCAGGAAGATCCCACATGCCACAGAACAGCTAAGCCTGTGCACCACGGCTACTTGCTCTAGAGCTCGTGAGCCACAACTACTGAGCTCATGTGTTGCAACTACTGTAGCCTTCGCACCTAGAGCCTGTGCTCCGCAACGAAAAGCTACCGCAGTGAGAAGCCCATACACCAGAACTACAGAGCAGCCCCCACTTGCTGCAGCTAAAGAAAAGCCCACACAGCAACGAAGACCCAGCGCAGCCAAAACTAAATAAGTAAAAACTGCGGGGGGCAGGGGAATCCTAAGTCAAAAATGCATTTGATATGGCTAACCGTTTTATATATCCAAACAACATCACTTGGCTGAGCCTACCTTAAATGTGCACAGAACACTTACATTAGCCTACAGCTGGGCAAAATCATCTAGCACAAAGCCTATTTTATAACGAAGTGCTGGATATCTCATGGAATTTACTGAATACCATACTGAACATGAAAAACCATGACTGTGTGGGTACAGAATCATTGTGTCGGTTGTTTACACTCATGACCATGTGGCTGAATGAGCCCTGTGGCTGCTGCCAGTGCCCAGCGTCAGGAGAGAGTGTGCGCTGCCTGCCGCCAGCCCAGGAAAAGATCAAATTCAGACGACGATTCCCACTGAATGCATATTCTTTCACACCACTGTTAAAATTGAAAAATCTATCGAACCATCAGACAGTTGGGGACTGTGTGTACACTTGATCTTTGCCAGGCAGAATTTGGCTGATGGGCATAAGTTACAAAGAGGCAACTTTCAGCTTAAAAAAGAACTCTGTCAACAGAATGAATAGTCCATAGGTTGTATGTTCTACAATCAGAACCTACCTTCAAGCAAAAGGAGTAACTTCTGACAAGGGCAGGACTAAGTAAGAAGTTGGGCTGGTTAATAGGCAAGGTCCCCTTCAACTCTAAGAGCAATACAGAATATGTGATCACCTTTCTTATGGAAGAAATGAAAAATGTACACAAGCACAATGAAGATTTGCTCGAGTACCGTATCTTAGAACTCTAGCACTAAGGAGCCTAGTGATTTCAACTGAAAGAGCAGAAACTGTTCAAACAAATCTTATATGGAACTCAACATATATAACATGTAATTTCAGTATTTAATAGCATGACTCAATTTTACAGATTCAAATTTATATTACTTATTTAAAGCCAAATGACTTAACCAATCAAGTAATTTTGATTGAAATTAGAGATTACTTAATTACAGTTATATCAGCCTCAGCAGCTTGTTTATTTCTGTGCTATATTTTACTACAGGGAACCTTTTTTTTTTTTAACTGCTTTACACAAATAGAAACAAACAGTAACAGTTTCAGTTTGCCTCTAATCTCAGGATATTACTCAAATAAATTTATACAAGAGCATGAAGGAATAACAGAAATATTGTTTCAAAGTCAAATGCCTTCAGTATCTAAAAACTATGTACATTCTTATAATATGTAGATACGATTAGAAAAGTGGGGCAAGGATCACAGAAACTGGTCGTCCACTAAGCCAGTACTACAATGTGATCACTTAATGACGGACGTGTCACCCACTCACTATTACAACTGAGCATCTGAGACTTGCCTAATGTTTATTAAGCACAGGACTCATGTTCTGCAGTGCGTTCTGCAATACTGTACATACTTGCTATTAGTGGAGGAAGGAAAAAAAAAGACCAGACTAGAAGACATAATCTTCACCTTTTTAATCAAGAATACATTCATAAGCACTGTAAGTATATACACAGAAATGGGGGAGAAACTTTATTCTGGTGATGTCCAACTGGCAGATAGTACATTAGAGTACACATGTAATTTTAAAATACATTTTAATAGATAAAATACATCTTAAAATTTAAATTAAAATGAGTTCAGAACCTCCAAAGTAATTCTGTGAAAGTTTTAGAATTCATATTCTCCAACTGAAAAAAACCACCACTCTAATTTTATGGATAAACTGAACATAGCATATTCCCAATATAACTAATAGGCACTAGAATCAAAGTTGTTTCATAAAAATAAAAAGCTTTTACAGTGTATTTTTCTTCTTTTTACTACAGCTGTTTGTGAAACTAGTATTTTTAAAACATAAAGAAGCATTTCAAAGATAGGGCTATGACTTCTAAGTTCAAGAGCAAATCCTATACTGAGGATAAACTTCTTAAAATGTTAAGCAACTAGTGGTTGAGAAATGCCATTACCATCATGCACAGAAAAATGAAAATGAAAGTATCAGCCTTCGCTTAAATAATATTTACTTTCTCATCTCATACGATATAGCATATAGGGCCAAATAACTCATGCCTGCCTACTCCTTTCTTTATAAGCTCAAACACAGGCTTACATATCCGGAAAGCCACTTTGGGCTACCTTCTAAAACACACTACTACACAAGTGAACACATTTCCAAATGTCTGTCTGCTTTTGCTGATACAGATGCACACTGGGAGCTGAATATTTAGTCATAAGCTTTTCTAGGACTTACTGGAAAAAGACACTGGGAATGACTGAATCTAATTCTGCCAAGCATTCATGAAATTCTGACAGTTTCCTAAGTAGTAAGTCATCAAATCTGCATCTTAATTGTAAGATATAAAGTAACAGGTGTCTCAACAGGTTGGCTTGAAGGCAGTAAGCGGGTCACAAAGACAGTAAGTGCTAAAGGCACTGAGATCCGAGAGTGTAGCCAGCAAAAGCCAGACTGTATCAGCCCTCAACTGTGGAGACTTAGAATCCGCTAAACACAGGGCTGATCCCAGCATTGGGCATTTAGAAGCCAAAGGAATATAATGCAGCAAATAGTAATTCGGGAAGAAAGAGGGGTCTGCTACCACTCAAGAACAAAATGAATAAAATTTTAATATCAGGATCTGAATATTCACCTGGGGAAAAGAACAGCTAACTTCCTTGCATTGAACAGGATGCATGATGGCTTGGGTTCACATTGTGTAAACTGTGTAGCTGCCTGAGGGGAAAAGAACAGTTTCAATCCTACCAAAGAGAACAGAGGCATCCCTGTGTTCCCAGATGCACCTCGGCAAGGACAGCCTGCCACCCTTTCCTCTCACTGACCTCTTCTCCTCTGCCTTTTCTCACCCGAATAATTAGCAAATCCAGAAACTTCTCTAATCCCACAAGTTCTCCCACATTTATACCTGGAGGAGGGTGACAGAGTTACTCTATGCTTTTGGTTGAAAAAAAAACAGATCCAAAAACTACTCTGAGACTGAGAAAGTAAGGAATGGAAGGGCTTGATTCTCTGAGGAAGGAACAAGTCAGCAGAGTTGCCACTTCCCTCAGCCTCGAGCCCAGACATCACCTCATCCTACCAGCACCGCCTCGCCAGACAAGCCTCACAGAGCAAGAAAGGGCCCAGTCTTAAACTGGTCCCGGCACAGCCCGGTATCCTCAGTAGGTCCTCCACACACTCACGTCTGATGGCCCACAGGCTGTGCTGGCCCTTTAAGGCAAGCAAGTGGGAAGACCTCTGTCATCCACCCCACCCCCAAAAGCCCCACAGCAGATTCCAAGAAGCACTGGGCACCGTTACCTGCTCTGCCTCTGGCACATCTTTTCCAGTATAGAACACCGGCAACTCCAAGAACGTGAGTCAAAATAAAGATGGCTGGTGGCAAATAAGAGGCATCTAAGAGAGGCATTTCCAGGCCCGTCCTTCCTCCTCCCCCGAGTGAGCCACAAGCCCACAGCTCGGCGCAGCCTCTGAATGCCTTTCTCCTGAGGTTACCCGTACTATCAGCAGAGGCAGAGGCCCCGCAGCTCAGGGTTGTCAGAAACTTCCTGGCGGCTTCTCCCCCATCTCGCACGCACGCAGTAGCAGACGGGACTAAAACTCCACAGTGTGTCTCAGACAAAGCCCAGGAAACAACTGGCCAGAGGGGGAGGGGAGAGGGAAGGAGGAACCAGGAGAGCAAAAAGGGGCGGCTAAGCTGGTGCTGAGCTGACTCAAACTCTATCTTTGGCATCCTCTGTTCAGCTTAAACAAACAAGCCTCAGACCCTTCTACAAGATGGGAGGCTGTCAGAGGACGTCACACTCTTAACTTTCCATTCCCAGCCTGGCTGGGATGGAGCCAGAAGAAAAAGTCACAGCAGCACCAGGGAACCACTAGCAGGGAGGAGGTAAAGTACAGAAGGATGTTTAAGTGTCCACAAGTTCCCTGGCACAGTGGGTGGGCAATCCTTCCACACCCACAATCTGGGAGGAAGAGGCAAGGGATCCGAACATCACTACAGAGAGGATGACATGCAGATCAAGCTCCATGAAACAGACCTCACATCAGGCATGCTGACGATCAGCAAGGAGAGCAAAACTGCTCCACAAGTATGTTTTCCAAGAGGTGAAAAATCTACCTGATTTCTACTAGCTGCCCAAGGGGACAGCAGGACGCTCAACGACAGCAGAGAACAGTGCCGTTCATGAAACTAAGACCTGCTTGCAAATGAAAACCTGAAACGGACATTGTAGCAGCAATTGAAAACATTTTAACATATACACACCTGTAGAATGACTAAAACCAAGTCCTGGCAAGATGTAAAGCAACCAGAACTCTCATATATTGCTGGTGGGGATGAAATTGGCCACTCCAGAAATTACTCTAGAAAACAGTCACACACATATGACCAAACAATGTAAGTCCCAGGTACTGACTCAAGGAAAATGAAAACATGTGTCCACACAAAAACCTGCACATAAACGTTTATAGCAGCTTCATTCAAAATAACTAAAACCTGAAAACAACCCGAATGTCCATCAACTGGTGAACGAATAATCTGTGGTGCATCCATACAAGGGACTACAACACAGCAATACAAAAGGAACATACTCCTGATACAACAGCCTGGATGAGTCTCAAGAGTAACAAGCTACATGAAAGAAGCCAAATGCAAAATCACGTATACTGTGTGATTTCACTAGAAAAGCAAACTATAAGAACAGAAGTCAGATAAGTGGTTGCCAGGGGCATGGGGTGAGGGAAGGGAACAGAATACAAAGGAGGAACACAAGGAAATGGAAATGTTCTATATGCTGATGGTGATGATGGTTCCACTGCTATATACATTTGTCAAAACTCACAACATTGCAGTCCTAAATGGATGGATTTTATCGTATATAAATTATATTTTTAATTAATTTTTTATGTTGGCTGTGCTGGCTCTTCATTGAGGTGCTTGGGCTTTGTCTAGGCGCACTTCATGGGCTTCTCTTGCTATGGAGCATGGGCTCTAGAAAGCGCGGGCTCAGCAGTCGTGACACGCAGGCTTAGTTGTCCCGTGGCATGTGGGATCTTTGTTCCCTGATCACAGATCAAACCCATGTCCCCTGCATTGGAAGGTGGATTCTTCACAACTGGATCACCAGGGAAGTCCCTAAATTATATTTCAATAAACCTAAGAAACACATTCGAAGGCTAGAAAGAAGTCTGCCCAATCCAAGCTGCACATGCAAAGTTCTTGCAATGCCCCCTCTTCATCTACTTTCCTATGAAGAGATACTTTATAAAATGGAGTGTGGACACACAAAAACACAGATGACCCAACAGCCAAGAGTACATCTAACATCCAGGATCCTTCACTCGGAGAAGGGTTACAACTTCTTTTTTCTATCAAACTAGCTCTTTATTTCTACAGTGCCTTTTCAACTACAGTATATAAACATGCTGTGTTACCACAAAAAAGTTTTTAAAATGCAAACTGCTTTAATATCTGTAAACTTATCCCCTCTTTTTTTAATAAAAGGGAAGGGTTTTACGTTTGCACAATCTACTAACCAGAAAGGTTAATAAAGGGCCTTTAATGGGGGAACTAATACAATATGAATGCCTTAATCTGGTGTCAAGATCATCTACAATTTTATGCTAACCTACATTTCATTCATCAAATATTTATTATGTGCCATGCCCTGTTCTGCTGCTGCTGCTGCTGAGTCACTTCAGTCGTGTTCGACTCTATGTGACCCCATAGACGGCAGCCCACCAGGATGCCCCATCCTTGGGATTCTCCAGGCAAGAACACTGGAGTGGGTTGCCATTTCCTTCTCCAACGCATGAAAGTGAAAAGTGAAAGTGAAGTCGCTCAGTCATGTCCGACCCTCAGCGACCCCACGGACCACAGCCTTCCAGGCTCCTCCGTCCATGGGATTTTCCAGGCAAGAGTACTGGAGTGGGGTGCCGTTGCCTTCTCCTGTTCTAGACACTGGTAACACAGTAGTGAATAAAGCAAAGATCTTGCCCTCATGGGACTCACATGCTAGTAGGAAGATAGAGGAAGACAGAAAATAAAGCATATACTAAGGAGATGAAGAGGAGAAGGGAGAACCAGAGGGGAGATGTTTACAGTTTTCTGTACAGAATGGTCAGGGAAGGCTTCTCTAAGACGATGACATTTGAGCAGACCTACAGATTACAAGCCAACAAGTCATATGGCTATCTAGACAAAGGACGAGCCCAACAAAGAAAAGAGCAAATGCAAAGTCCCTGAGGCAGAAGTAGGCTTGAAGTGTTCAGGGGAGGTCAAGGAAACTTGAATGACTGAAGCTGAAAGCGAACAGGAATGTCAGGAGACGAGACCAGAGGTGGGGGTCAGATCACCTGGTCTGTATAGGGCATATGTAAAGACTCCAGTTTTTGTTCTAAGTGAAATGGAAAACCTTTAGAGGGTTTCCTGTGAGAGAGTGATAGGATTTAACTTAGGTTTTAAAAGGACCACTCCTGCTGCTGTATTGAGAACAGACTGCTGTATTGAGAGGCAAAAGCAGAAGCAGGGAAACTAGTTACAATGTGATTACAATAATCCAAGTGAAAACTAGTGCCTGAGAAATGATATCCGAGATTAGGGTGCAGTGATAGAGATGGTAAGATACGGTCATATTCTGGACAAATTTAAAAAAGAGTCAGGACTTCCCTGGTGTTCCAGTGGCTGACTCTGCGCTCCCAATGCAGGATGCAGGAGTCCCGGTTTGACCCCTGGTCGGGGAACTAGATCCGACGTACCGCAACGAGGGCTTCACACGCTGCAGATAAGGATCCTCCATGCTACAACTAAAATTCCTGCATGTTGTAACTTGGAAAAAAAGATCCTGCATGCCCCAACTGAGATCCGACTGAGCCAAATAAATAAATAAATATTTTTAAAACTAAAAAAAGAAAAAAAGAGTCATCAGGATCTGCGGATAGACTGGATGTGGGGTGAGCAAGGAAAGAACAGAGTTGGGAATGACTTCCAGGTTTGGGCCTGAGAAATTAAAGACAGAACTGCTATTTCCTAAGATGGGGAAGGCAGCCAGAGAAGCAGACGGTCTGCGGTTCATTGGTGGTTGTAGTTGCTTGGCGTGTTGTTTTTTTTTTTTTTCGTGAGGGGTGGGGAATGGGGTAGGAATTCTATTTTGGATACATTAACTTTGAAATGCCTAGTAGACATTTTAGTGGAATTTTGAATATGCAATTGAATATATGAATCCAGAGTTCTGGGAGAGACCCAAGATACTGTCTTGCAGTCAAGAAACTACGTGAGATCACTTAGGCAGTAACTTGTTCGAATTACACATGGTCACAAAGTAAGAGGATGAACTGGCATCTGAACTTTTATCTGGCTGATTTCTAGTCAATTTATTTTAAGCACACTACCTCCTTTTGCTGAAAAGTTCTGGCAAAATCTGTATGCTAATTTGAAGTTAAACAATTTTAGATATTTAAATATTTGGAATACTTCCTCTTTGTAAGACAGAGCCTATAAAGAGCTCTACCCAGCTCTAAAGAGAGAATCTCAATTTCAACACAAAATGTTACAGAGCTAGTGCTGTCTGTGTCACCACTGTATAACACTTCTTTGCAATCTTTTAAGTATCTTCACCAAATCATTTCCTAATATGAAAGCCATTTCTCTTCCTTACGCTGCTACCTGAAGCCATTGCAAGGCTGTCTTAATTGGAAAATCATGTATCATGTTTGTGCCATTCAAAAACACCTAGGAAATTTGGAGGGAAAAAAAATTCAAGGACTCAAATAGCAAGATACATTCTGAATCTACTGTTATCAGAGAAGATAATGGAAAGTATCCAACTTAATTTATTCTTTGTAGATTTTTCTAAGATAACATGCTATACCTTGCATACACCGTTTTTCTACATATCACAAATCAAAAGTTTGTTTCTGGCTTTTGTGTATATGTACACATGCATGTTTGAAGGAAGGAAAAAGGGCAGAGAAATTGCCTTGTGAAAATAATGTTTTCACTCAGAAAAACTAAGATGGATCTGTGTGTTGTCACAGGAAGTGGTTAGAAGCTGGCAAGGGGAGTGGCTAGTTTTTGTTTTAGAGATCATTTATGACACAGAGAATAGGCCATTTAAAGACATATTCAGCACCCTCCAGGATATCCTTTGCTAAAAGCCAATGGAAAGGGCCCCAAACCAGGAAAAAAACCTTGTAGAAGCAACACTCTGAACTTCATTAAGACTTGAGACCTGCCTTTCTATCAGATTACTTCACTCACAAGAATTTAGGATTGGTCACCCACAACCGTTACCCACAGAAATCTTGAAACAGAGCAACAGCCCCAAATCACGTCAGTATCTGTGACTGAGATGAAAGCAAGCCTGTGAGAAAGGAGGCTGTATGTTTTATTTGAACTGTCATGGAGTACATCTGGTCTCAAAACTAACCAACATCCACCAGCATCAGAACTTTAGCAGATACAGATTGGAAATATAAAACCCATTTAAAAGAGTGAAATGTAGAAAAATAATGTTTACAAAAAGAGACCTAAAAAAAAATCAAATACAATTTAAGATTAAAATTTTGGTGGAGACTACCACATGACTAACAGGATTAGAAACCACGGATCTCTGGAACTGGGAGGTCCAGCATCAAATCCTGGCCCTGAGTGCCTGTCACCTGTGTTTTCCCAGTGAGTCCAGGAGGCAAAGGATGTGGGCTTCACAGAAGCTCATTAGGAGACATCTATGACTCCGATCTCTAAGATTTAGCAAAACGGTATTGAGACAACAATAAAAATGCAAAGGTTCAGAATGTCTAAAAAGAATTTTCTACATACCCAAGAGTCACTGAACACAATAAAGGCAGGAAAAAAATCCAAATTTCTTGCTCAATAACCTAGATGCCATGAGTATTTTAGCAGCATGGTGATTACAGGCCCAATCTGAAACCAGACTGTGCTGTGTTCCATCATGTCCAATTCTTTGCGACCCCACAGGCTATAGTCTGCCTACTTGAGCTCAAATCTAGACTCTACTATATACAGTACATTAGCACCTGTGGGCAAGTTACATAAGTGACTTCAAGGAACCTCCATCTCATCTGTAAAATGATGATAATAATAGAACCTGTCCCACAGAGCTGTAGTGAGGATTAATGAGTTAAGGCACTTATGGTGTTTAGATTGTGCCAGGCATACAGTATGTGCTCAATAAATACTGTCTGTAATTATCATTATTTGGAGGGACAGCAAAAAAACTATTTAATACATGTAATCACAAGACTTCTGAATAGGTCTTCCCTGGCGGTCCAGTGGTTCAGAATTCACTTGCCAATGCAGGGGACACAGGTTCGATCCCTGGCCTGGGAAGATTCCACAGGTGGTAGGGCAGCTAAGCCCGAGAGCCACAACTACTGAGTCCAAGCTTTAGAGCCCACATTCCAAAAGAGAAGCCTGCACGCTGCAGCTAGAGAGTAGCCCCTGCTGGCTGCAACTAGAGAAAGCCCAAGCACAGGAACCAAGACCCAGCGTAGCCCCAATAATAAATTAATTACTTAACTTAAAAAAACAAACAAACAAGAAGAAGAAGAAACACCAGGCAGTTTTTCCTGGTGTCCTACTGGTTAGGATTCCAGGTTTCCATTGCCTTGACCCAGGTTCAACTCCTGGTCAGGGAATTGAGATTTTGCAAGCTGCAAGCTGCAGCCAAAAAAAAAAAAGACATCTGAATACTGCTCAGACTATACAAAACCTTGGTAAACTGATCACTTACCTAACCTATCACCAAAATTACCAAATCTAATTTTCCTAATCCCAGTCTCCAACCTGCTGACCCTGTTCTCATCCACTGTGAGATTAATCTCCCTGAAGCATACATAATGCCTGGTTTGTCTTAAACGCTCAATAAATACTCATCTGTCATTTAATTCTATAACTTGCATTTCTCACAGTGAGCAAGTTAAAAACTCTGGCTTTACAAAGTTTCCTTCACTTACCCTGGCATGTATTTCCTTCCCATTTCCATAAGTCAAAGTCCCACTGCTGTGGATCAATTTAAGCCAGTCTTTCCACAGAATTCTCCCTGGTGACTCCCTCCATTCCAGTTAGAAGTAAACAACTTCTGTGCACTTATAATTTATAGGCTTCTCTCTTATGACATCTAGCATTTTCTACTTTATAACAATAGCTGTGTATATATTTTTACTCCACTAAAGTTTTTGAAGCTAAAATCGTTCTCCTACATAAAATCTCATCACTAAAGATCTACTCATGAAATGAATGAATAAATGAATGAACAGATGAAAAGAGCAAGAGGATCTAAAAAGCACTGTGAGGGCCACGAATAACGGGGGAACACAATGGAAAAAGAAAAACTGGATCCAACAAATCATCAAGATTCCCAAAATACAACATCTATTTTCACCACAAAAACACACCAGAGAGCAAGTGCCCAGAAAACTATTCATCCTATGGCAGGAATAACTCAACATGCTCCTCTAAACAGGCCCAGCAGATAACACACACTAACAAAGGAGCCAAGACACTTTTAACAGTGAACTTCCAAATGTACCTGAGAGATTATGAGGAAAAAGTTAATTTATTGATTCAGAAATTCCACTTCCACAAGTCTCTCGAGATATGAATTCTGTCCAGCAGCCAAACTCTCCCCAAGCCCCATTCTTTTCTCTCTTTCCATCTTTCCAGAACTCTAACACAATCTTTAGCCAAACCTAGACCCAAAATCTGACTTCATGGTTTCTATCTGTATCTTTGGACCAACTACTTAATCTCTTTCATTCTCAATTTCCCTGTCTGTAAAATGGGGATGATAAAATTACCTCTTCACAGTGTTCCAGTGAGGATTAGGTAAGAAAAATGCATGAACTATTCGGCACTCAGTAAGCACTATATATATATATGTTAGTGCTTACTGAGTGCCGAATAGTCCATGCATTTTTCTCATCCGCATTAATGTTAACTATTGTTATCATTGTTCCTGCACTAGAACACTTGTTCATGTGCTCATGCCTCAGACGTGTCCAGCTCTTTGCGACCCCATGGGCTGTAGCCCACCAGGCTCCTCTGTCCATGGAATTTTCCAGGCAGGAATATTGGAGTGGGTTGCCATTTCCTCCTCCAGGGCATCTTCCTGACCCAGGGATCAAACCCACATCTCTTGCATCTCTAGCACTGGCAGGCAAATTCTCTACCACAGAGCCACATGGGACCTAGCAAAGCATCAAATCATCTTCAATGGCCAATGCAAGGAGGTAAGTCAAGGTATTTAACAGATCTAAACCACCAACTCAATGAACAAAACAAAATGGGCTTCAGTGGCCCTGCTTCCAAAAGGAAAATGTAAGTGTAAGAGTATTAGTCAACCTTAATATCCATATCACCATTTTAAATAATCCCTCTCTTTCGGGTTCTGTTTTCCCCAGCAAAGTAAAAATAATAAGATCTAGCTATTAAACTTTTTCCAGGATACTCTGAGAGTCAGTATCTTAAATAAATGGAAAAATGTGACTTAAGAATAAGAAGCCCTGTCTACAGGGGCTGTTTCTGAATTTTGCCAAGGTTGTTATTTTTGTCCAGAAATATATGCATTCCAAGTAAATGCACAGTGAAAGAGAGTTAGCGTCTTACTTGTATCCCACCTAAATGCAATTTTAAAAATGCTTTTCCAAATAAAAACAATGGTCTCAATGGGAAATGTCTTTTAGTGTGGTCTGGCTATGAACATGTGATCAACTTGTTTTCCTGAGATATCAGAAAATCAAGAATGCAAAAGTAGCATAAACATGCAACCGACTGAGGGGTCAGGAGCTCAACAAAGATATAACTGGGCAGGCTTGAAAATGTCAATAGGTAGCAACATTCAAGGCTCAAAAGAAGAGTCTGGGCCAAGATAAGAGGTAGGTCAGAGAGACCAACTTAAACTATTTATCCATGGAAACCAAACTTTGCACACAAACAGAGCTAATTTTAGATCTCTGTGAGACAGTTGACCACATCCCGGCCACATCACTTTTTCTCTAAGTGAAAAAGAGGTAGAACTTGCCCCCTGAAGATAAAGACAGACTTGCTAGCTTCTTTCCACTTATGAATCTCTGCAGCTTGCTTTGAACTCTAATTCAACACAAGAATCATTTTAGTCTTTCTCAGGAGAATCTACCATCAGGCTCTGCTTACCTTCTAATAATCTTCTGGTCTCATGACCCTTTACCAGGGTCCAAGGACCAAAGTCAAATGAAACATGGCTAACAGGATCTCCCCTGATAGTATCAGTTCATAATAATGTGACCCTGGGGAAGCCACTAATGTTCCTGAACTTGGGTTCCTAATACTTATAATGTGTATATAAATACCTGTTTCTCACCATTGTTCACAAGATTAAATAAGGAATATATGTAAAGTACATGGGTACATATCAGATGCTTTAATAAACAATTTTCTTCCCTTATTTCTCGTCATTGTCTTTAAAAACTGCTCTTCAAATCTTACTCATAAAATCAATTCCATCTCAGGACTTCCCTGGAGATCCAGTGGTTAAGACTCCCTGCTTCCAACTCAGGGGGTCTCAGGGGGTGCTGGTTATTTTTTTTTTTTTTTTAATCAATTCCATCTCAACCATTGGAATAATCTACTCTTCAAACAATTAATGTTCCACACAGTTCACATCCTCCATTTCTGCTCTAAAAATAAAAAAAGTACTCTAAACAATAAAGATAAGGAATCTGATTGGTCTATCATGGGATTAGATGGGGCTCTCATTTAGAGTTTAATACCCCAGTGACCCCTACTGGACAAAAATAGATACAGATGACTAAATTTATAACTAAGACAAAGAGACTCTGATTGCTTGATTCTAGTGAAATCCTCACACACAGAACTTTACTATACAAGCTCAAGCTTGCCTCAAAACCCATATACACACACGACAGAGAAGACAACAATGCCAAGTGCAGTCAGCTCATTCCTTTCACAGGAGACACCATCACCACAGTTTGGTTGGCTTACTGACTACCGAAACTGGATGCCCAGTATTCACAGCTTTCTGATGAGTCCTTATAGAGAAAAGAGCAGGCAGAGAAGGAACAGTCACTGGCACACAACCCCTACCCCACACTACCCTGCAATTTTTCCATTCCCTGAGCTGACTCACTCTGAGCTCAGCCCAGACTCCCTGTCCACAGCCAGGGCCACTGTGTGTGCCTGGTGAGTAATGCATCCTCCCAGCTGCCTCTGACTTAACGAGTAATAAAAGGAAATGTGGGTAACAGTTTTAATGGAAGAGAACACACATCCCGTCCCGGAAACAAGCATAGTTCCTCTCACCTCCCTGCAGAGTCTTAGAGCTATAGTGAATTCTCTCCAATGACAGCCAGGTGGCAATGAAGAAGCAGGCAAAGGCAGAAACATCAACAAGCACATCTGAAATCGGGACCACAGCTTCTCTTCTGGATGAAACCAAGAGTAATGGACATGAAGCAGAGCCCAGCCCAGCCTACTGGTCAGCTCTGGTTCATTCCACCGTAAGACTGCTTCTCTAGCAACAGCTCTGCCCAATGGAGACTGCAAGCCAGCCCCAGCATCAGACCATCTGCTGTCCTACAGCCTTATATTATGAGGCAAAGCACTGATGAAAGCCAAATCTGAGGAAGAGGGAGCCTCTTAAGTAAGTACCTGCCCATCCACCCTCAGGTGCCCAAAGTGGGGACTGAAGAAAAGAATGGCATCTGGCTGTTTCGATTAGTGACTGGCATTCTTGATATTCAACAAATCCTTAAAAAAAACCATAGTTACTGTTCAACTGTCTCCCAATAGATACTCCTAGAGCTTCCAGCCTCTCAGAGATGATGATCAGCAGAGCTATCTCAAACAGTTTAGAAATGACTGCCGAGAGCTAAATAACTCAGGGAAATTACGGAGGACCTTTGACACAATTTACCTTAAGGATACTTCAAGCAATAATCCTTGACAAATATTCAAACAGCAAAACTTTAGCTAGGACTCAGCTAGACTGGGTTGCCCCCTACTGTATGTACTCTACTACTGAAGAAGAAAAAGAATCACCCCACATACATCATAATCACTCATTTTTAAAGAATTTTTCTTGAAATCACAGCGTTTCTCACTTCGTTTGCTTATATCCTTCTCACCTGTAATCCATGGTTTCCTAAGGCCTTGGGGAAAAACTATTACACAACCCAGTTTTTTACAAAATTCAAACTAAATATTCAATATCCCGACTTGTCAAAAACAAAAATCAGAAAGAAATTACCTATGACAAAATTATGTAATTACTAAGACCAAAAGAAATGTATAAAAATTTTCAACAAGAATGGCTCAGTGTGAAGACTCCACCTGCCGGTGCAGGAGACACAGGTTCATTCCCCGGTCTGGGAGGATCCCACGCACCTCAGAGCAACTAAGCCCGTGTGCGCAACTACAGAGTGGCCCCTGCTCTCTGAAACTAGAGAAAAACCCCAAGCGGCAACAGCCACAAGAAAGAAATAAAATTGAAAACAAACAAAAAAAAGAAACAGAAAGTGCCCTCTGATTAACTCTGAATTAACCAGTATATTTAATTAAGCATGTATCAGCTTTTATCACTATATCTAGCAGCTTGAGAGCTAGACAATGAAGTTATAGTCCCATTTCTGTCTCTAGCTTATTATGACTCTAGCACCATTTAATCACACTGGATCTATTTATTTATTCATAAAATGAGTTGATATTCTAGATCTCTAAACTCTTTCCCAGCTCTAAAATTCCACGGTTCTGTGAAATATTTAGTTGGCTAGGTTCTATATTACCTATTACCAACAACAGAAATTTTATAAACCAGTCTTGAATTTAAAATATCAACAGAAATTTGATTAACTAGAGAGTGGAAAGATAAATGGTCACTAATTTAAATTTCCGCTTTCTCTTTCTGCTAAGTGCCTGTAGGGGCTGGGGACGCAGCAACCGGTGCTGCAAGACTCCAGAAAGGCTCGGGAACTGGAAGCAGTCGGTACCCAGAAAGGCTCGGGAACTGGAAGCAGTCGGCACCCTGGAAGGCCTGGCGGTGGGGTGGGGGGAGCTGCAGGGTGAGGTGGAACACTGACTGGTTCAGTGTCTTCAGGCTCACCTGAGGTCAGAGTGAGGAACCTCACCGAAAACAGGAGCATTAAGTGAAATCTGACATAATGAACAACACAACCCTCCCCGGTGCCCTGTTGCCCTGCTTGGCAACCCCAGAGCTCTGGCTGCCAGGCTAAGGAGGCCCCAGATAAGGAGACTGGCCAGGGGAAATGGACCTTCCCTACCCCATCAATCATTACAGCACACCAGCCAACAAGCCCCACCAATCAGCTTTTTAGGGGCTAACTCTTAATTATGAAGACCACCAAGAAACTTCAGACATAAGAGAGTCTCTAACATGAAAGACGTAGGCCATACGAGCAAACAGAAGGAGCTTGAAACAAACACAGACGATACTGGAAGCAGAGGAAAACACTGAGGGGAGGTGGTGATTACTATCTGCAGAGTCCTAAAAGGTAATATTGCCATAAAACAAGAACAAGTATATAAAAATGCAATATGCAGAGAATAAGGGGGAAATGCTTAGAATTAAAAATTATGAAAGCAAAAATAAATACTTCAAGGAAGAGCTGGAAGATGGAGCTGAAGATCTTCACCATAAATCGCAACAAAAATAGAGACAGAAAATATAGACTGAGGGGGAGAGGACAGAAAATCAACAGTGGAGTCCAGTATCCAACTAACTGAAGTACCAGAAGGAGAAAATGAAAGAGAGGAAATTATCAAAGAACTAATAAATAAAAGAGGTGTTTTCAAATAAACAAGACCCACAGAGAACCTAACTCAGTAAGTAAAAATGACCCTCATCAGTGCACATCTTCATATTTCAGAATATCAGAGATAAAAATAAAATCCTAAAAGCTATCAAAAAGAAAACAGATTACAAACAAAGGTCAGGAACCAGAGTGGCACTGGACTTCTCAATGGCAGCACTGAAAGCCAGTCATTTGTAACCTAGCACTCTACACCCAAACCCTCCATTAAATGGAAAGGAGAATAAAGACATTTTCAAATAAGCAAATTCTCAAAGACATTAATCTCTCAAGGATCCTTTCTCAGGAAGCTACTCTACGATATATTCCAATGAAGAGATGCAATAAACCAAGAAAAATGAGTGCATGAGATCCAGGAAACAGGGCAGCCAATACAGAAGAGAGGCAAAGGAATTCCCCAGTCTGATGGTAAAGGGAAGACTCAGGGTTTTAGCTTTAGAAAAAGCTACAGCTGGAAAACAGAAAACTCCTGGGGAGGGGTGGGATGTCTCCAAAGGAAATAATGAACCAAAAGATTATCTGATATGTTCCAGCATACTGAGTGTTGCCCTAGAGTCCCAGAGGAGAGCATGGAGATAGGCACGTGGAATGGTAAACAAATGATAACACAGGCCAGTTGCTAATTCCAGGGAAAAAAATTTAAAAATTGGTCAAGAAAGTAAACATAATTGTAGAATACTATGTGCCTCAGCTTTAAGCAACTTTATATGATCATAACCATCTAAACACTGAGTACCTGGCAATGGTAATAATATGTGGCAACAGAAACAAGGGAAAGAGCAGGGATGAAAAAACTAAACGCAGATTTCCTAGAGAACAGCAACGGATAACGCCTAAAGCTGAAAATTCAAAATCACTAGTACAAGAGTACATTAATAAGTGTAGTGGAAAATGGAGAAGGCAATGGCACCCCACTCCAGTACTCTTGCCTGGAAAATCCCATGGACGGAGGAGCCTGGTAGGCTGCAGTCCATGGGGTCTCGAAGAGTCGGACACGACTGAGCAACTTTACTTTCACTTTTCCCTTTCATGCATTGGAGAAGGAAATGGCAACCCACTCCAGTGTTCTTGCCTGGAGAATCCCAGGGACGGGGGAGCCTGGTGGGCTGCCGTCTATGGGGTCGCACACGACTGAAGCGACTTAGCAGCAGCAGCAGCAGTGGAAAATACTAAAAGAAACAGCTAAGTAGTTCTCACAGGTAGGAACGGATAGAACAGGAAATGACTTTTGTTAGAAACTTCATAGTAATAGTAATATTTGACCTTTTAAAATAAGAACAAATATAATTTTGATAAAAACAATTTTATAGAAAGTTGGGCTGGATTATGAGAGGTCTTAAGTGACAAGATGAGTTTGGATTTTATACTATAGTTGATAATGAACCCATAAAGGAGTCCTTCTCCTCCCCCACCAAAAAAAATCAGAGATGTTTGGAACCCCAGCTCCCATGTGGATTCCTTTAACATTCTGGTTAACTGGCATGTCAGAATAGTTCTTGCTTACCACTGGCTCAACCTCATGATTAAAGGCCTTGAGCTCATAACCAAAGGAAGAGAGGACCTGTATCTATTAAGGGACGGATACACAAAGAACACGTTCAGGACAAGACTGCTGCTTCTGCTCAGTGAGTCAGGTGGTGATTTCTGAAACACTGTCATCACAAATTATCCTCAGGAAGCTCCCAAATCAAACCCATTCTAGAGAATACTTTCCCTGGCATTTCAAGTTAAAAATCTACTCTACTGACCTGTTACTTCATGGACAGAGAACAGAGAGAAGCACAACTAGCAGGGAGGAGCAATGATGCTAACTGGGCCCAAGGAAGCCCAGCACCCTTCTCTAAGAAAAGCTGACTCATGTCCTCCATAGCCCCCTCCAGGGTATGAAGATCAGTTTCAGTCCCACAGTGTGCCTGGTAGTGCTGTCCAACAATTAAAGACAGCACCAAGTAATAAACAAAGCTGTCTTTCCCGCTCTTTCCAATTTCAGGCATTTTTGTTTGTTTGGGGGTTTGTTTTTGTTTTCACTTTTCTTCTTACTTATGATGTATCTTGGGCTTCCCTGATGGCTCAGCTATAAAGAATCCACCTGCTATGTAGGAGACATAGGAGACACGGCTTCGATCCCTGGGTCGAGAAGATCCCCTGGAGGAATAAATAGCAACCCACTCCAGTATTCTTGCCTGGAGAGAGGCGCCTGGTGGGCTACAGTCCACAGGGTCACAAAGAGCTGGACACAACTGAGCACACAGAGCAGCCAGCACATACGGTGTATCTTAAAGAAAGGGGCTCCTATTTCTTGGCAGCATCCTATGCCACCCAAAAGCCCCTATCTCCATGTCACTTGCAGATGAATGATGCATAAAACACAAAAGCAACAGTTGATATTGCTAAGATATCTCTCCTCAAATATTCCTTGAGTTGTTGTTTAGTTGCTAAGTCGGGTCCAACTCTTGCAGCTCCATGGACTGTAAACTGCCAGGCTCCTCTTTTCCTGGGATTTTTTCCAGGCAGGACTACTGGAGTGAGTTGCCATTTCCTTCTCCAGGGGTCTTCCCGACCCAGGGATCAAACCCGCATCTCCTGCATTGACAGGCAGAATCTTTACCACTGAGCCACTGGGGAATCCCATTCCTTGAGCACTAGCACTAAATATCCTTTCTTTTATCCTTTTGTAAACTACTGATTTAGCATCCAACCTCACAATCACACAGACTGGTAGCTGCTAAAACACAGTGATGACCAGGAGCACGCCTTACAGTCTTAACATCAATGGGAGCCTAAACATCTAACCAACTGGACTGCTTTACAGAATGAAAATAGTAGAAGACTTATCTATCCTGACTGTAAGTTACCCCCACTTATCAGCTTCATCCACACACACCAAGGAGGGCACTCAACTCAAAGAAAAGAAAAGAAAAAAAAACAAAACAAAACACTAAGATTAGAACAAAGATCCAGCTCTTGCCAAAACACTGGAGGGAACCAGAGCATTTTCAGCAACAAGGTAAAGTCCCTAAGATCTGAGGGGCTTCCCAGGTGGCACCAGTGGTAAAGAACCTGCCTGCCGATGCAGGAGACATAAGAGATGCGGGCTTGATCCCTGGGTCGGGAAGATCCCTTGGAGGAGGTCATAACAAACCACTCCAGTATTCTCGCCTGGAAAAAAATCCCAGGGACAGAGGAGCCTGGTGGGCTGAAGTCCACAGGGTTGCAAAGAGCTGGACACGACTGAAACGACTCAGTACACACGCCCTGAGATCTGAGCTTCTGCTATCTAGGCAAGTTCCTGTACCTAATATATCAGGGGAAATGACACCCCTCGAACCACCATGAGCATGTGATTTTCAGTTCTCAGACACAGGCCCTGCGAGTCATGGAGCTGATACACAGAGTGAAGGGCCCCATACACACCACACTGCATGTGAAATACGTCCATGACTGGGATGGGATGAAGTGTCTCACCCAGATACACAAACAGTACACCCAAGACAGGCACGGACTTGACCACATGCTCTGAAGGCTCTGCCCACACCAGGGCTCTTGAGAAAGGAACTGAAAAACAGGTGACGATTCTTGTGATCTGTGCCAGTCAATGATTCTGCCTACCCTGGCAACCATACAATCCAACACCGCCCTCCAGCACCTCAATCAAGGTTCCTGTCTCCACCTGCTCCTCTGACATCATCCTGTCATTATATTTTCTTTGAAATTCCTCTGATGAAAAATGAGTCATCTCTTCCTGCCAACACAGGTCTAAGCGTCTTTCAGGCAAGCCCTTCTCCTTTGTCCACCTTCTGGACACAGGGCGCCACCCAGAGGCTCCTCCAGCTACTCCCTACCTCCTTGGAGAGAAAGCCTCAGAGCAAGAACAGCAGCCTGGGCGAAAAAGGTAAGAAATGAAACGAAGGGAGGTTCTTAGAAGAGCTGGGAATGGGATCTGGAACCCAAAACATAAACGATTCCAGTGGAACACACAGTTGAGAGGGTAAACAAAAACGAGGGTAGGGCACAGACAGTCACATTTAAAATCTGGAAAGGTTTCAGCCTCAGAACATTCACCTTAAAAGGTTTGGTTCCTGATACAAAGTGCCATCAGCTCTTCTCCTTCAAGAAGTTAACTGCAAACCTAAATTTCTCACCCAAGGTGAGAAAGATGAGAAAGGCTTTGAGGCAACAGTCACCTGCCCAGTGCTCAAGAGTGATACTCTAACTTCGAGATTCATGATGGCAGGAACAGGGGCCAAGTTCAAACTGACAAAATACTATTCAGACATACAAATTACCTGAAATGTTTTGGATAACAGCTTATTGAATTTCATACACATACCGTACACATACTTTTTAAAGTATGTATAAATAAAAAGTATATATAATTTAATGCAAGTATATTCACAGAGCTGTGCAACCATCACCACCATGTTATTTCAGGACATTTCATTACCCATCAAAAGAAACTCTATATCCATCAGCAGTCACTTTCCATTCCACCCTTCCCTAACCCTGCAACCACTAATCTACTACTGTCTCTATGAATCTGCCTATTCTGTATAATGAAATCATACAACATGTGGTCTTTTGTGGCAGGCTTCTTTCACCTAGAATATTTTCAAGCTGGCTCCTTTCTCTCAGCATATTAATATTTTCAAGTGTGATTCATGTTAGCACCAATTTTTATTTCATTCCTTTTTATTGATGAATAATATTCCATTGTACGAATATACCACTTTTGCTTATCCATTCATCAGGTGGTAGGTATTTACGTTGTTTCCATTTTTTAGCTATTAAGAATAATGCTGCTGTAAGCATTTTTATACACATCTGGCTGGATATACACTTTCATTTCTCTTGGATTTATACGTAGTAGAAATGCTGGACCATTTGGTAACTCTAACTTCTTGAGGAATCACCAAATTGTTTTCCAAAGCAGCTGCACCATTTTATGTTCCCACCCAGCAATGTATGAGGGTTCCAATTTCTCCACATCTTGCTTTCTTTTTGATTATAGTAACCATTCTAGTGGGTATGGAGTGGTATCTCTATCTTTTTATGTGCTTATTATTGGACATTTATGTTTCTTCTTTGGAGAAACATCTATTCAAATCTTTTGCCCATTTGTGATTAAATTGTCTTTTCACTGTTAATTAAGAGGACTTAGATGCAATGGAGAAGGAAATGGCAACCCACTCCAGTGTTCTTGCCTGGAGAATCCCAGGGATGGGGGAGCCTGGTGGGCTGCCGTCTCTGGGGTCGCACAGAGTCGGACACAACTGAAGCGACTTAGCAGCAGCAGCAGCAGCAAGAGGACTTTATATATTTTAGATACAAGTCCCTTAATACAGCAGTCCCCAAGCTTTCTGGCACCAGGGACCATTTTCGTGGGAGATAATTTTTTCACAGATTGAGCAGGATGGTGTGGGGATGATTCATGTGCATCACATTTATTGTGCACTTAATTCCTATTATTATTACATCAGCTCCATCTCAAATCATCAGGCATTAGATCCCAGAGGTTGTTAGAAACCCCTGCCTTGTTAGATGTATGGTTCACAAATATCTTTTCCCATTCTATGGGGCATCTTTTTACCTTCCTAACAGTGTTCTTTGAAGCACAGAAGTTCTTAATTTGATCAAATCTAATTTATCTACATTTTTCTTTTGTTGCTTGTGCTTTTAGTGTCATAATCAAGAAACCATTGCTTATTTCAAGGTCACAGTGATTTATTCCTAAGTTTTCTTCTAATAGTTTTAGCTCTTACACATAGGTCTATGAGCCACTTCAAGTTAACTTCTGTACATCATGCAAGACAGGGGTCCAATTTCATTCTTTTGCATATGGATATCCAGTTGTCCTAGTATAATTTGCTGAAAAGGGAATTCTTTCCACATTGAATTTTCTTGGCACCCTTATCAAAAATTCACCATAAATGCAGGGGTTTATTTTTGGATTCTCATTCTATTCCACTGATTTATATCTCTATTCTTATACCATTACCACACTGTCTTGATTACTGTAGTTTTGTAGTAAAGTTTTCAAATTGGGAAATGTGAGTGCTCCAATTTCCTCTTCTTTTTTTGAAGATTATTTTGGCTACCATGGGTCCCTTGCATTTCTTTATGAATTTTAAGATCAGCTTGTCAATTTCTGCAAAACAAAAGCCGACAGAGGTTTTGGTAGGCACTGTATGGAATCTGTAGATCAATCTGGGGAGTACTGCCATCTTAACAATATTGTCTTCTAATTCATGAATATATAAAATAAAAAGCAATCTGAGCTGATGTCTTGTGATACTTTGAGACAAAAGTACTCAAACTTCCTTATGTTCTTCAAATACTAAGCACTCTAGAGACACTTGATTTTTGAAGATTCCTCCCCCAAAAGAAGTGATACGTCAAAAGATGAGGATTACAAAGCCACAGCGTATCTTTCATACTGCAAAGCAATGCATTACGCAAGTTTCCAAAACAGCTGAGCAGCCTAAGTCCTAAGACCTAGGGACACAGCCAAGCATAACAAGGGCTGAAAGGAATAGCAAAGGCCCTGCGCTATGCCAAGCCCAGTGGCCTCGGCTCATTCCACTTCAGTAAAGGAAGAAGAATGGAATAACCATGACCTATTTCTCCCCCACAAATGTCTCAAATATGACAACATAAAAAGTGTTCAGAAATTAACTTACATCTTCTATGTAAATAAATCATTCCTGAGAGAAATAAATAGCTGCATTGGTACTAAGAGTAGGAATTCAGAAATTACATATAAAATGGACTTGAACGTAGCAATCTAATTGAAGAAGAGAAGCAATCACAATCTTAATTCTATGAAGAAATGTCTGTTTAGTTCTTTGGCCCATTTTTTGATTGGGTTGTTTATTTTTCTGGTATTGAGCTACATGAGCTGCTTGTATATTTTTGAAATTAATTTTTTGTCAGTTGCTTAATTTGCTATTATTTTCTCCCATTCTGAAGGCTGTCTTTTCACCTTGCTTATAGTTTTCTTCATTGTGCAAAAGCTTTTAAGCTTAATTAGGTCCCTTTGTTTATTCTTGCTTTTATTTCCACTACTTTGGGAGGTGGGACATAGAGGATCCTGCTGTGATTTATGTCAGAGAGTGTTTTGCCTATGTTTTCCTCTAAGAGTTTTATGGTTTCTGGTCTTACATTTAGATCTTTAATCATTTTGAGTTTATTTTTGTGTATGGTGTTAGAAAGTGTTCTAGTTTCATTCTTTTACAGGTGGTTGGCCAGTTTTCCCAGCACCACTTGTTAAAGAGATTTTCTTTTCTCCATTGTATATTCTTGCCTCCTTTGTCAAAGATAAGGTGTCCATAGGTGCCTGGATTTTTCTCTGGGCTTTCTATTTTGTTCCATTGATCTATATTGCTGTCTTTGTGCCAGTACTATACTGTCTTGATGACTGTAGCTTTGTCATACACAATGGAATATTATTCAACTATTAAAAAGAATGCATTTGAATCAGTTCTATTGAGGTAGAAGAAAGTGGAGCCTGTTATACAGAGTGAAGTAAGTCAGAAAGAAAAACACCAATACAGTGTATTAACACATATATACGCAATTTAGAAAGATGTTAACGATGACCCTATATGTGAGACGGCAAAAGAGACACAGATATAAACAACAGACTTTTGGACTCCGTGGGTGAAGGTGAGGGTGGGATGATTTGAGAGAACAGCACTGAAACATATATATTACCATATGTGAAACAGATCGCCAGTCCAAGTTCGATGTATGAAACAGGGCTCTCAAAGCTGGTGCACTGGGACAACCCTGAGGGATGCGATGCGGAGGGAGGTGGGAGGGGGTGCAGGATGGGGGACGCATGCACACCCGTGGCTGATTTATGTCAGTGTACAGCAAAAACCACTACAATATTGTAAAGCAGTTAGCCTCCAATTAAATAAATAATTTTAAAGCCTTAATTCTACATTTATATATAAACTCTTTTCACTTAAATTTGTTTATCTGGAATGGCTGAGGAACGATGGGTGATGAAGACTAGAGGGAACAGGGCTCCTAAGTCTCCTTTGGGTTGCTACTACATTTACTAGATAAGAAAAAAGGCAAAGAATAACATAACTTCATATTATATAAACTAGACAATTAACATGCAGTTAAACAGGCAAAAAGCTAACCAAAGGCAATCTAAACCCTACCATCAACTCTTACCTGTTCCATCATACAGCAAAGCTCCTACTTTCAAACACAATCAAATACCTACTGTGAGTGGCAAGCAAGGCTCTTTACATACATACCTCTAATCCTCTCTAATTCCTACTCTTTCAGATAAGAATCACATCCCCATTTTATACAAGAGGAAGCTGAGAGACTTGCAAAGATTCAGTATCTTGTCCAGGGTTACACAGGTAGGATCCCAGGAGAGCTGGGATTCAAACCCAGGCATCTTCAAATCTTTATCTGGTGCTTTTCCCACTAGTCCTGTGGCCTTCCAAATATCCCAAATCTCCTATCTCTCTGCTTCATCTCAAGGCCTTCAAGGAACAGAAAACACAGAAGGGAACCGAGTCCCATTCCAACTGTTCTGAGTGGAACTGGTTTTCCCAGACTAATTAAAGAAACGTGGGGGAGGAAGGGAAGGAGGCAGAGGCGAAGAGGGGAGAAAGAGAAGAGGAGGGGGTAACAGGAAAGGGAAGGAGGAGCAGTACAACCAAAGACAAAGATGGACATCAGTAGAGAAGTGTATGTGAGTTCACCTCACAGCTAAAAATGAAACTGAGTAAGAGCAGGCAGGATCTGGCCAACAAAGATAAGATGACCCCAGCCAAACTTTTTTCCTGATGATTTCCATTTCTCACCTATACTGCTGCTAAGTCGCTTCAGTCGTGTCCGACTCTGTGTGACCCCATGGACGGCAGCCCACCAGGCTCCGCTGTCCCTGGGATTCTCCAGGCAGGAACACTGGAGTGGGTTGCCATGGCCTTCTCCAATGCATGAATGTGAAAAGTGAAAGTGAAGTCACTCAGTCGTGTCCAACTCTTCTCGACCCCATGGACTGCAGCCTACTAGGCTCCTCTGCCCATGGGATTTTCCAGGCAAGAGTACTGGAGTAGGGTGCCATTGCCTTCTCCAACAGGAGTTAAAATATCACTTAATCACTGTTTAATTATTCTCCACAAGTTCACTGTGATTTAACTCCTTATATTCTGACAGTCTCCAGCACGCTCCTAGAAAATCCCAGAAGGGTACTAAAGACCATCAAGAGATGGTTAAAGCTGACAAGAAAGCAGAAGGAAACTTTCAATAAGCACAAGGCTCCAAAACCACTTTACCAAGCCGGAAGTATTATATTAAGCTCACAGGCCACCTGTTCCTTCCGCTTTCCAAGCTGACACCTAATTCATGCCATGGCTCAGGAAGGGATTCCACGAGTGAGACGCCAGACCAGATTTTACTCTGAGAGCCAGGGCTTTAAGACCGCTGGAATGTGCCCCATAAAGACGTGGGGTGTCTGGGCAGCTGAAAGCCCCCAAGGGAATTCAGTAAGGACAACTGCTTTCCCTCAGCCTGAGGTTGTGAGTTTAAAAATAAATCTGAGTGACCCTCATGCCTTAAGAATCATTTGGGAAAGAATGTTGTTGAATCCAGCAACTCTTTGTCCCATTAGGGTGAATGAAAGAGAGGGGGAAAGGGAGAAATGTTTTTACGACCTCCCTCAAGGAGTCTGACAGGACACAAAGCTAAGTGAAATCCTTGTCAACTTCCTCAGGAACAAAGGCTTGTAGACTCCAGTGTATTTCTCTATTTCTTTAGGAATAGAGAAATCCTTTAGGAAGGACATTCATACACGTGTGGCATCTGTGAAATACCAAGATTATGTTCAGTATATGAAGTACTTTTAACAGGAAACACTATAGCGTAACTGTCGTGAAGAACTCTGACAGACCCTGCAGACTGCCTGTCTTACTGGGTATGGAGATGCAACCCGAGGCCTCATGCTCCCTTCCTGGAATTTGTAAACAGGAGGCAGAGGGGAATAACTGTTTCCCTGACAGACTAGATGCTGCGGAAATCCCCTTCTCAGTGATCCCATTTCTCAACTTGACTAAAACAACTACCACCCAGATTCTTGGAAATTGCCATTTTCCTTATTCAATTGGGAGCTTTATCACCATGGCAGTGCAGCTTTTCTTTTGAGCCAAATAGCTTAAGGATTTCAGCATTATTCTCACTCAAATGCTTCTGAAGACTTGAGGGTCACTGGGAACAGCCGAAGGGTACTTCAGCAGGCTGTGGCTCTCCCATTCACACAGCTGCTGGGAGAGATAGTAAAGTAAACAGTGCAAAGAGCAGAACTGAGGTGGGGCCACAAAGCTACCTCGTGGAGCAGACTCTCTGAGAGAAAGCTGCATTACCCATGCTGGGCATGGGGGCATGCAGACCTACCGTTCTCTTCCACACAAACACACACTCCCACCACCACCAATACCCCTCTTGGTGAGCAATGAAAATGTTACAAGTGTCACGTGGAGTGAGTCCTGAGCCCCCCTCTGATGTTCACTTCTCCAACAGCAAAATGATGACAGCCAGGGCCTGGCTCAGTTATCTGTACATTAGCTATCAATCCGGAAAACTCCTGTATGAGCACCCCTGTTAGGTGGTCCATTAACAAAGGCTCCACAAGTCGATCATGGCTGTTGAAGTTTGTTTTATTGGAAGGTTTAGTTGTTCATTTTTTGTTTCTTGTTTGTTTGCTTTTACACTTTTTCTGAGACAAAAGAAACATATATGGCTGAAAATAACCCATTTTCCTTCCTTGGGATTGAGAAAGCAAGGACAACAGCTTTGAACTTTGTTATAATGTGATGTTTTAAACCAACCAAAGCTGAAGGAGTCGAGCAGCACAGGTTGGAGCAGGGCTGCAAAGATCAGAACACCTGTATGCTCCTTCCAGTCAGAAGCTCCTTTCAGATGCCCCGAAAACAGGGCATCAACTTCCCCCAGGTCTGATGAATTGCTTGATTTACATGCAGCATCATGATTTTCATTAGTTTTTTTTTTTTTTTTCTGATACACTCCCCCTACTGCTCAAAAGAAACAGCATTAAAAAAAAAAAAAATTAGAAAGTATCTAGCTTAATGCTTACCAGCAGAAACAGGAGGAAAGAATATCAAAAACTCCATTCCCCCCACCTGCCCTTTTTACTGAGAAAATACAACTGGACCTTGGGACTCTGGGAAACCCCACCTGCCCTATTTGAGGGCTAAACCAGCTTATTGGGGGATTTCCTTCAAGGTCCCAATGAACAGCAGCTCCATCTCCTTTAGTTCTGTGACCAAATCAGGACAAGAGGAATTACAGCCTCTCCATGGTATCTCTCTAAATACACACACAACCTTCTTTTCTCAAGTTGAATTCCGTGAAAGTAGGGACTGTGTATTCTTTCAACACCTAGTCCTAGTACCTTGCAAAGAGTGGAATTCAACACATGCTTGTTGACCCTGACTACCCTCTGTGTGTCAGCTGATTTCCTACCCAAACCCTCACCCGTGTAGAACTATGGTCACCAGTCTCCCTTGTCTCAAACCTCTATGCCTGGGACAGTGATTACAAGTCCTGGAAGTTGTGACACAGTTCTTAGATTTTATCAAAAGACACCACATAATTCTCAAATATATCTTTGACAAAGAACTAAATTTAACCCTCTTGAAATTCATATTATCTAGCATCTTTGTTAAGGAAAACAATTGAAATAAAATTAAACAAAAGAAGTCACAATTCCCCAAAGGCTGAAAGAAAAAAGAAAATGTTACAAAGGACTGCTCCCAACCAAGGCTTCAAAGGCAAGTAATGTGATTAGGAGAAAAGGAATTCAGCTCCAAGTCAGGAACCAGGGTCATGGTTTTAGCTTGTCAATAAGCAGCTGTGTGACCTGGGAGAAGTGTCCTTTGACTTCTCTGGGTGGGCTCCATTCTCCATCCATCTCTTAATGATACTATGAATCTGGGGTTAATCCATGAACCAACTAACCATCTAGAGCTAAACCAGTGATGTATAGTAGGTATAACAAGAATTCATTTCTAACTGGCCTAGCATAAGCAGAAGTTTTCTACTGAAGAATGACATAAAGGGAGAAGAAAATGAAGGAAAGTCAGGGTCTTATGTGCAAGGGGTAAGAATTGTAAGTTAGCAGAGGACCAGAGAGGAGGAAAGTGGAAGCTATGGTTACAGAATTAAATGAAGATTGTTTAAGGCCTTCCCTGCCCACTTGCTCTCTCCTGCAACCCCCCTTTAAAGAATCTTGATCACTGAAAATAATTAAGAATGCAATAAACAGACACACAGATAAGTATTTTGGATAAAAGAAGACTGCAGAGGGTTATAAAACATGTTTAGAAGAAAAAAAAATAACGACTTAAAAAGTAAATAAGAAAAACAGAATGCACAAAAGAAGGATACCAGAGAATCTCAACACACCTGCATTGAACTACAGAAGCCTGAAGAGACAGAGGGAATTTAAACATGTGCAGAGGTTTACCCACAATTCTACCTGATGAGGTTTCACACCAAGGTGAAGTTATGCACGAGGTGAACACGAGGTGATAGGACTTGCATCTGAGACATGAGCAAGTCTGGGCTCCAGTGTACCTCAAACACACTGTGAGCATCTTGAATCCTGAATATGATTCTAGTGTTTAAGAACAGCTATCCTCTCACTTAAATTGACCCTTAATTACAGACTGAATACTTCATATGGTGTCCCAACTCTGTCCTGGAGTATATACAAAACCAGGTTTACACACTTGGATTTATGGACCATTTGAGATATTTTTCAAGGATAATTTTGATTATTTGAGATTTTCACTTTATGTGCTAACTTTAGAAACTAACTTCCTGCAAGAGGTAAGATGAAACTTCACCTTGAGGTACTGGGCGGGTGGGTGGGGAATAGGGGGCGAGGAGCAGGGAGGCAGACACGAAAATCCTTCCTAAAAGCTACAGCAATGCAGACATGGGCAAGAAAGAGACAACACTTAAATTTCTGTGTCCCTTCCTTAGCCACTCCACCAATCCGGGAAAGGAGGCGGCAGCTTATAAAACAGCTCAGAGGCTTAGGGCGACTCATTCACTGCATCTCTTTCTTATGGCCCAGGAAATGCAGTGGCCAGGCGCTAGCCTGGCGCCTCCATTAATGACACTCCCAGACCTGGTACTACAGGCACTGGCACCAGCCCTGGGGATGCCCCCTTTCGCTCCTGACACGCCTCCTGCTTCTCCCACTGCTGTATGTTCGAAGGACCAGAGGCCCCTCCTCTACGGCTTGGTTCAGGCTCTCCTGGGGCACGAGAAACCTCACCATCCTCCCAGACCAAGGAAGTAATGACCTGCTGTAGTCATGACCCACTCCCACCCCACAAATAAGAACTGTTTTTGTCAAAGAATAGTAAGTTCCTCCTATGAGATGGATTCCCTTACTCACATTGAATTAAGAAGGCACCGAGCCTGTAAGATGTGTCCACACAGAGAATAATCTTTCCCTTCACCTCTGACTGATAAAAAGATCAAGCCCAACGGGAGTCTTTGCCTCCTTCTCATTGTAAAAACACAAAGATCTGACCCTGACAGCTCTAGCAAGCCACAACTGGAATCAGGAAAATAAAGCTATACTCAGCATTTACTACACATAGGAGTGATAGTATTTACTGAGACAGTCGATATTTACTGAGTACTCCTATGTACCAAGTACTGTTTTAAGTATTTTCTACACATTACTTCATTCAATCTTCATTACAACTCTATGAACGGAGCACTGTTGTAATCCTCGGTTTATGGCTCAGAAACTGCCACCTAAAAGAGAAAAGTAATTTGCCCACAGTCACACAGTGGGATTCAAGCTCATCTGTATGGTAGGTTCTTGGGGAACAGTAGTTTTGTATGGATTTAAAAAAAAAAAAAGACAGGAAGAAAGAAAGGCTGGTAAAAGCAGTCACCAAAAATTGGACAGATTTTATTCATTATTTATTTTTATCTCTGTACAAATGGGTGCCAAAGCATGATTAAGTCTCTCCTGGCTTTATTCAGCTATCTTTCCTTCCCCCAAGCACAGCACCTTCAGAGGCTCTGAAGTCTTCTCACAGCAGCTTAAGGGAAAAAAAAAAAAAAAAAATGAGAAGACGGCCTTAATCAAAAGCCCTTTTCTCCTGGCAAACAAAAGGCCTTGGTATTTCCAAAGACAGACTGGTTATTCTTAACCCTAACCAAAGATTCTTTGGCAGAGAAAGAAATATGAAAATGTTAGGCTTGTGGGAATGGCCTGTGCTTTGGGCTTTTGTGTCCCACTCAGTAAAGGCAGCCCACTGAAACACAAACACAGCAGCCCCTCAGCAGCTCTAGGCCAATTTCGTTAGCTCCATGGTCTAGGGAGAGAGAGAAGAGAGTCTCTGTTCCTGAGGGTCTAACTCCTTTCCCCTCTACCTGAGGAAGTGTTCAACAGTTTTAAAAGAGCACTAGGGAAAACGAATTTTAAGATACAGACCCATTACACATCAAGCTCTGACATTTAAAGAAAAGGAACCCATGGCAGGTGGAAGGGGCAGGGATGAGGCCTAATTCCGGGTACTCTCACCAACCTCTGCAAGTCTTACCCCAAGTCAACAACTCAAGAGTTTTAGCACTTTCTTAAGTATAACTGTTAAGATCTGGCAGTTCAGTGCTTTCTCCACTTACACTGGATTTTAAAGATAGAGTGTGGCCCTAAATGGCCTTAAGTGGTAGACGTTTGCCCAGCAGGGTAAACAGAATTGAAGACTATTTTATACCATGGGCCAGTGAGGAAATAAAAGGGAGGCGGGACAGTCTACCAGAAGACAAGAGGCCCCAGCAGCACTAATCCCAGAGCTACCTGGGCTAACCTCAGAATCTGGGACTCTCCACTCCTACCGCTTTGTGTGGACATGCTAATTTCACTGTAACAAAGTGCTTGAACCCTTGAGATCCATGCAACAGCACCTTTCTTTTGCTGCTTTGCCAGGATATTGGGAACAAAACCACTGGGAAGCCACAGGCCTAATGGCTCACCTCCTACTGGCCAGATCTCTGTCACAGTGGGGAACAAGAGTAGCCTAGCCATGTATGCGGAGAAGGCAATGGCACCCCACTCCAGTACTCTTGCCTGGAAAATCCCATGGACGAAGGAGCTTGGTGGATTGCCATCTATGGGGTCGCACAGAGTCGGACACGACTGAAGCGACTTAGCAGCAGCAGCAGCAGCCGTTATGAGGAGTCTCAGCCTGGCTGTGAAATTCCTGGGAGCGAGCAGCCCAAATTAACGTGATTATTCTCTATAATGGTACCAAACCTTAAGGTGCTAAACCAAGAGGTGATGAGGCCCTGTGAGGCTCCGGACTCTGAATCCTGACTGCCCTGGAATCGGGTCCTGGGTCTTAGCCCCAGGCAGGACCAAAGGCCAGTAGAATAAAAGGCACTGCTTGGCCCGGCTCAAACCACTGGCAAGTTTCAAATGTCTGGCATACAGGAAGTTCTCAAACATTTGCTGAATGAACAAATGAATAAAACATTCATCTTCAACAGCCATACTCAGTCCCTTCCTACACCCAGTGGGGTGGAGTGAGTAGAGAAGACTTCTAGACAGTAGGGAAAAAACTCTTTTCTCTGCCATTCCCTGGTGAACAAGCTCTTCTATGACAAAGTATAAATGCTCCCTTCTGTATAAAAATCATTTCTCGACTGTTCTCTCTCAGAGCTGGGTAACAGGCTGCACTATCCTAGCCGAGGACAGCGGTTCTTCTGCAACTGGTGTGCGACACAGAGTCCTCTGAGAGATGGCAGAGCCCAGTCCAGGAGACAGCCATCGCGGCAGTTCTGGTAACAGTGACAATTTGGAAACAACCCATACATTCAGCATTTAACACGACAGCAAAGTGAAACCATGATCAACACTATAACATAAAATTATAATGACTATAAGGAAACAGTTAAAAAAAAACAAAACACCTTATAATGCTACACGAAAAAGGCATGGATCTATATATACCAACTGAAAGCAGCTGAATACAAATGGCCACATGTCATATGACTCCATTTACACGAAATATCAAGAACAGGTAAGTGAGCAAGCTGATGAGTGGCTGTCAGGGTTGGGGGAGGGGAAGGGAGTCACTGCCTCATGGGTCCCTTGGTTTCCATTTGGGGTCATGAAACAGTTCCGGAACTAGACAGTCATGATGGTTGCTCAACATTGAAAATGTATTTAATGTCAATCAACTGTACACTTTAAAACTACTACAATGGTAAATTTTTATGTCATGTGTATTTTACCACAATAAAAAGACTAGATTAAAAAAAATAGAAGAAGACCAGGATTATACTTATGTAAAAGTAAACATGGATCAGAAAGGAGCACAGCCAAGTCCAACATCTGTTAAAACAGGACTTCACTGATATTAGATGATAAATTAAAATCAGGAAAGGAATATAGGAATGCCAGCCCTCAAGTCACAATCACGAGCCTGCGAATAAGTGCCTACCCAAGTGGGGGACAAGTTACATAGCTCACCAGGCGCCAGAACAGCAGGTGTGTGTGCTATAGGGTGAGGGAGAGAGGTCTCCGGCCCTCCTCAGCCCAGTCCTCTAATCCCCCTTTAAAAAAAAAAAGCTCCCTAGGGCAAAGCAACCATCTGTTTCAACAAAGCCTAGAGCACTACAAGCATATTAACTCCTTCAGTGCTGATCTTGTACAGATGGGCTTCACCCAAAATCAAGTGCTTTTCATTTAAAAATAAATACCTCTAAATGTTAGGGTGTAAGCTTCACCCAGAAAGGGACTTGGTCGTGTCCTCTGGTATATCCTTAAATATCCCGAATAAATGGATATCAGTGGGTACTCAGTAAACTATTTGCTTGATGAATCCATTAAATGCCTTTTTCTTACAATAACTGTTTCATTTATGCCTTGTTTTCTGAAGTCTCCCTTTTCATTTGTCCTCACATAAGAGTCCAACCTGGTTTCCTCAAATTCAGTTGACTGACCAGTATTTGTCTGTTTACATACAGCATAACTAGTCTTCTCAGGGTGTGGTTCATTGCTGAATCCCAGGGCCTGAGCCCAGCACACAAGGAAGGTGCTCACACACGTTTGTCAGCTGATTCGTTTTGGTCACCATGCCTCGTAAGTGCTCAGTAACGAGGTATGATGAGAGGTATGGAAATGTAATGTCTATAAAACAGTGCCCTCAAAAAGCCTAGTTTCAACATGCAGGCAAAACTAGAGTGTGGGAAAGTGACACATCAGCATGGACCGATAATCATAGATGTCTACGTGCAAAAGAAAGATCTGCAGTGAGGCCTGAAGAAATGGATGGATTTCAGTGAAGTACAAAGAGCAGGGCGCTCCAGGTAAAGAGCGCTGCACAGAAAGGGCAAGAGGAGACGATGGACAAAGCACTTTCGGGCACAATGAGGAGGGGTATCTGTCTGGGAGTGTCCCAGGAAATCGTGTGAGATAAACCTGGATAAGGAGGAAGGGGGTTAGAGCATAAAAGGTCTTTCTTACTCTGGGTAACAGAAAACACTAGAAATAGCTGGCAGTGATAACTGGAAGGCAGAGACAGGACACAGGAAACAAAATCCGAGGCTGTCCCAGTAATTCAGGCGAGAGGTGATGAGTGACTGGGCTAGAGTCTTAGCAGAGGGAATGGGGAGGAAAGGGGAAATTTAGGAGAAGTTCTGAAGAAACAAAAGAACTCGATGACAGATTGAAAATGGGCGTTGATGAAGAGAGAAGAGTCAAAGATATCTCCAGGGTTTCTGATCTTGAAGACTGGAGAATGTGAGCAGTCATCAAAAAACAGGAAGAAGGGGAGATGCCAAGTCTAAGCTTGGTTTTGAAAATACTCAGTTTGAGGCAATATCCAACTGTGGATGTCCTGTATGCAGCTGGAAAGAGAGATTAAAACACAAAGATTTTTATACACATAATGGAATATTATTCAGCCTTTAAAAAGAAGTATATTCTTCATATGCTAAACGTGGATGAACCTTAAGGATGCTATGTAAGAGGAAATAAGCCAGTCACAAGAGGAAAAACACACTACACAATTCCACTTACATGAGGTTTTCAAAGTAGTCAAACTTAAATGAGCAGAAAGTAGAATGGTGGTTGCCAGGGGCTGGGGGGATAGGGAAAGGGGAAGTTGCTATTCACCAGAACAGAAAGAGTTTCAGTCCTGCAAGATGAGAAAGTACTAGAGATCTCCTGTACAACAAATGGTCATACAGTTAATAAAAATTTGTTACAAGGGTAAATTTCATGTTAACTGGTCTTTATTACAATTAAAAAAAAAATTTCAATTGAGATTTTTAAGTAGTAGAAGACAGATACGGGTATTTGCCATTTAAAAGAAAAGCTAGAGCCAGAAGAACTGGCTGGAGAAAGAAAAGAAGGCCAAGAGCTGCCTAATAATAATGTCAGCCATGTTCCTTGGGTGTTTAAATGCCAGCCTTGTGTTAGGAGCTTTACCTAGGCCATTAATTTAGCCCTCATAATTTTGGGGGGGAGATATTATTATCCCTGTTTTACAGATGAGAAAATTGAAGCTCAGAGAAAGTGAGGAGCTTGTTTAAGTCACCTACATGGCAAATATAGAAACATGGATTTTTTAACCCAATCCAGCCTGGATCCAAAGCCTGTGTTCTTCTCCCTCCTCCACACTACCTCTCCCCTTAGGAGACCTTGAGCGTGAGTCAAAGGAAGGAAAAGACCCAGCCAAAGCAGACAAACAGCAGTCAGATAGGTAAGGGAAAACCAAGACATGCCCTCACTGAAGCTCATAGAAGAGAGTATTTGAAATAGGCAGGAATGTGATCAACAGTGTCAAAAGTCAATACATCAAATCCCTCTGTAGAGTCATGTAAAGATGGAGCCCTAGGGGACTTCTCTGGTGGCCCAGTGGTTAAGGCTCCACCTTCCAAAGCAGGGGACACAGGTTCCATCCCTGGTCGAGGAATTAAGATCCCACATGCCTCAGGGCAACGAAGCCCTCAAGCTCTCAAGCAACCAATGAACCCACTTGCCACAACTAAGACCCAATGCAGTCAAATATACATAAATAATTAAAAAAAAAAAAAGATGGAGCCCTAGTACTGCAGCCAGAGAATTTCAAAGAAACAAAAGCCCTGCTGCTGCTACTGCTGCTAAGTCGCTTCAGTCGTGTCCGACTCTGTGTGACCCCATAGACGGCAGCCCACCAGGATCCCCCGTCCCTGGGATTCTCCAGGCAAGAACACTGGAGTGGGTTGCCATTTCCTTCTCCAATGCATGAAAGTGAAAAGTGAAAGTGAAGTCGCTCAGTCATGCCCGACTCTTAGCGACCCCATGGACTGCAGCCTACCAGGCTCCTCCGTCCATGGGATTTTCCAGGCAACAGTACTGGAGTGGGGTGCCATTGCCTTCTCCGAACAAAAGCCCTACCCAGACCTAAATGGGCCTCCTCTCTCCCTCTTATCTCTGACAGACACCTGGGGCTGCTGGTCTCAGCTACAGGCCTCATGCTGAGGTCCATCATCTGACCAGTCCCAGGAAGTATCAACCCAAATACAGGGCATTGCACAACCCAGGGTCAGACTCAGCTGGAGTAGTAGGGGAAATCTGGAGCGCCATTCAGAATACAGTTCAACTTAAAAATCTGCTTGTTCCTAAAACCAAACTCTTTTAGAAGAATTTCACGTCTGCTCTCTTTACTTCTTCTCTTATCCTAGACAAATAAAATCAGGTACATCAGGTAAAGCTCCACTCTAGCTATAGCCTTACTTCCCTAAAAATGACCTTTCATTCTGCTACCAAAGTTATACTTCTCCTCCACCAAAAAAGAACCCTGAATACTTATGTCATTCCTCTGCCTTAAAAACACTGAGTGCCCCCTACTACCTACTGTATTCCTTAGCCTTTTATAACAGACTCAACTTTTCATTCTAGCCGTAACAACTACCCACTCTCTCCAGCTTCCTACTTCATAACACTTCGAACCTTGCCCAGAGGAAACAGAGACCTTCGTGAGTCTACTCTTTTGCACACCCTGCTGCCTTCCCAGAATACCTTTCCCCATTTTTGGACTAACAAACTCCTACCTACGTTCAAGATTCACCTCAAAATACCAATCCCACTATAAAGGCTTCCCAATCACCCACCAACTGCTGCTAGTAGTTACTCCACCTCTGTTCTCACAGCACTGTATTCATATTTTTATGATAGCACCTGCCGTGTGTGTGTGTGTGTGTGTGTACCCATTCTCACTAGGCTGTGTAATAGGAATGACAACCCCTCAGGAACAGGGGCTGTGATTCATTGCCATATCCCCAGTGCCTTGTATAGGGCCTGACACAGAGAAGGTTCTCAACGAAAGCAGGGAAGGAGACGGACACGAGGACTTCCAACGAGACGGACGCATGAGACACTATCAGTGAGTGAAACAGTTAATTGATAACAAATTGTAAAAAACGATCTTCCAAATCAGAGGATTCCAAAATACAACAAACCAGGAAGTCTAAAAGGTTCCTGCCTGCCCCCTCAGTGAGCAAAAGATGCTGTTCAGCAACTGGTAAGTCATTCAAAGGGAACTTCCCCACAGCTGCAACGAGAAACATACATGATTAGGACAACTAGCCTGGGGTTTCTCTAGGGGAGCTGCCGAAAGAAACTGCAGCCAGAACAATGCAGACGAGAGCCTTACCTTTCAGTACTGCCTACTTCAAAAAAACCCAAGACCAAGGATGGGGGCATCAATGAAAATCCATACTCTGTTAGCATATAGGCTCACCCTTTGAGAAAGGGTTACAACCTCCAGTTGTAACAACAACAACAAAAACCACACACACAAAAACACCCCAGAAAACCACACAAGAAAAAAACAAAAACAAAAACCCACCACAGAACTACCCCACACATTTGAGAGTCTAGAGTGCTAACCAATATACCATGACACCCCATATTCTCAACACATTTCAAACCAGGACAGAATGCCCCTCTCCAGTCCAGTGACATGCAGTAAGCCTAAAAAGTAAACATTTAAGGACAGAATAAACTTTAATAGCACAGAACTACCTCATCCAAACAGTACAGGATATACTGAGGGTCTAGTAGGTGTCTAGTGCTGTAAAAGGTGTTGACAGGCCTCATCTCAAAGCAGGCAGACTCCCGGATTCCCTGCAGAGGGGAGAACCATCCCACTGTGACAGGGTTGTTTAAGGGCTCTGGGAATGGGAGAGGCAGACAGTTCTCACTGGGAAGGATGCAATCGTGTGGGTGACTCAAGCCATTCTCCACCATCCTGGATGCTGTCAGGATGTTCTTTAGTGACTCCAGCACACAAAGCCCCACACAAGTCTTCCTTCTCTCAGTCCTTAAGCTAATCTCCAAACACCCTCAGCCTATCATCAGCTAGAAAACCCCACACTGTCTGCTGCAGTATTCAACTCCAGACCAGAAACAAGACTGCACTCTCACCACGTCCATAACCCTAAGGGCTGTCAGTCCCCAGTAACAGAAGCCGATTTGCACCCAACTGCAATATATTGATTTAAACATACAGCACCATCTCCATTTCTATCAAAGGCAGACACCTACCATAATTAGGGATGATAAAACAGGAGTTTGCCAACCTATTATATCAGGTCTGAAGCTGGCCCGATTTACTAGGTAAGTGGCTAGCTCAGTAACAAGAAAAGACAGAGGGACTCTCAACTTCGTACAGATCTGGGCTTCCAATGCAGGATTTCTACACAGCATTGATTAGGTCATTCTTGGTACTACAGTTTCCAGATCAACATTATGGATCTCTCCTGATCCAAAAGAAAAGGTACTGGGTTTGGGAGAATCAATGACGCTATTTATCAACGAAGTCTGGAGCTGCTGGGGAAAAAGCTTCAGAGTGAGACAGTGCGGTGATGTGATAATGACATGTGGGAGCTGCTAACTAAGTGAGAGAGACACTTGGCGCCAGTCCCATTATGAAATTAACTGAATAATAAAACATCTGAACCAGCTGGCCACTGAGCCTGAAGACAGAGCTATTCCCAGAGGGCAAGGGCTGAGCGCTATCAGAAAGGTATACAAAGGGTTACAGGTATCTTTGGTAGCTTTTAAACGTGAAACAAAGTTAAAAACCAACATTCAGAGCAGTGAATGTATGAATTAAGTCCAATAATTCCACTTCTAGGAATCTATCCAAAAAATATAATCAAAGATGCACAGAAAAATTTATTTATAAGAATGTTCATTATCATACTAGAGCAGTGAAAAATTAGAAATGTACACACCCCATAACTGGGTAATGTTAAATAAATGACCCTTACATTTGATGAAATACCATACAGCTTAAGAAATGATATTGTAGGGACTTTCCTATTGGCCCAGTGGTTAAGAACTCATGCTTCCAATGCAGAGGGTATGGGTTTGATCCCTAGTCAGAGAACTAGGATCCCACATATTGCACAGTATGGCAAAAAAAAAAAAAATTCTGGCAACACAGATAAGGAAGAGAGAATAATTATATGTAGAAGTTCAACAAAACAAACTGAGCAAGGCAGTGAAGGAAAAGAGAAATTTGACACAGAGAGAAAACAACACTGGTCTTCCAGGCAGAGAGAACAAGACTGGTGTGTGTGTGTGTGTGTGTGTGTGGTGTGTGTGTGGTGTGTGTGTGGTGTGTGTGTGTGTGTGGTGTGTGTGTGTGCGCGCGTGTGCGTGTGTGTGCGTGCGTGTGCGTGCGCGCAGAGGAGGAGAAGGGTGAAAGTACATGGATATGCTGGGGGTACATTTGCTTTAATAAGTCAGTCATTATCCCACAAACCTATCTCAAATTTTTTTAGCAAGGGCTAGAGAACCACTTTCTCATTACTTAACCTTACCTACCTCTCTGCCTCCCTATTAGTCCCCAGTTACCAGTCACAGCACAGGCCTGGGCTCTGCCAAAGGGTGGAGCTTGGGCCAATAGTTCAACCTGTCATGCTCACGAAAGAGGTCCATCTAGGCAGAAAACATTCAACAGCTGTGGGTTCTGGCAAGCTTGACAAATAAAAGTTAAAGCCTTCCAGAGGAAACAGGAGCAATGAAACATATTGCACCTCAGCCCTGGCATCAAAGCAACAAAGATTCACAGGAAATTGGAGACAGAAATGCCAAGACTTACACAGTGTCTCTATTCTCCCACCGGGCTCCCTTCGACAGTTACCCACTAGGTGGAGGAGTGGCCACAAGCCGAACCATGTGAAGAAAAGCAAAGTCAGTAGCTGATCGAAGAGGGGGAGCCAATTACCTGCCTCTGTCAGTCCCTCTGGAATACACAAAGGTACGCGTGAAATGAAGAAGGGAAGCAGCTACTGACCGTGATCGGGGGCACTGAGGGAAACAGACCACAGCAGAGTTTGACAAAGGCCACAGTTTGTGTCTAAATGTTGGCCTGGCAACTCAGACTTGGGGGAACACTTGTCTAAGACCTATAGCAATGTTCCAGAAATGATTATAAGGACTAAACCAAAATAACCACATGTCCTCTTTCCAGGCACCTCTCCCACCTGAAAAAGATTCAGGTTCTGAGAGAGAAGGGAGTTAATCAGATGCTTTCTTTGAGCGAACAGGACAAACTGGTGTATATTATACATTTTATGCCATAAAGACTATTATACAGTGTATGTAAGTGAATGAAGGATTTAGAAAACAGAACGTGGCTCAAGGAGGCTGGTGTGGAGAGAGAAGCTCTGTTTCCCTCATTCCAAAGCACCATACTGCTCTGCTCTCCCTCAGAGGAAGGTGCGCAAGTGCGTTTCACACCTACACTCGACAGACGGGTATTCCCTCCTGCTTCCTATGGTCCCCAGCATTAGACGCCACACAACACAGCCATCTTGGCTGCTATACCCCCAGGCACTGCTATCTCCTTAGCAGGACATGTGACCCTGTTCTTGGCTCAGCCAAGCCTTGGTTACACCACTGTAAAATGGGAATTACAAGCGCCGCATGAAAAAACACAGGGAAGCGCTTAGAACAGTGCCTAGTCCGTAACTAACATTTGCTGAGCGCAGAACATTTTCAAGAATATCACTGCTGCCGCTGTCTTGCAGTCTCAACCACCAGCAAGATCAAGTACGACCTGGGACCAAGCATGCAGATGGGCGACCAGGAGGACAGCTCTTCGGTCAGAAAGTGCCTGATCCAGTCCATCCTGGGCCGGCATAAGCACAAGACACACTGTGGCTCAAAGTGGTGTGTGGGAGCGACAGGAGAAGAGGAGGTGGAACAGTTGGTGAATTCCAGCCACATACCAGACATATACACCACGCACTAAGTGTAATATGTCCTCTTATTTAATGTCCATGGCAGTAAGTGCTTCTTTGAGTTCATCTTGGACGTGCAGGACCAAAATAACACGGCAGACAGCCCCAGGGTCTGGGTGGGAAAAGTAGAGGGGTAGCTGCTGCTCTTGGGGTCACTTCTCTTCTCTGATTTCAGTCCTATAAAGGAACTCTCCATGACAGGTACATTTACTGTCTGGCACTCACTCATTCCTTGCCATGTTATTCATTCATTCCTAGTAAAAAACAGAGCAAAGGAAGGAGGAAAAAAAAAACTTTATAGGTGAACTGAGAAAACAGATGATTGCCAAGCTGGTTTCAATATAACCTCCTCCAAAAGCAAAAATAACCTTTGTATGTAGGGTGTATGTAACTTTTAACATCCACAGCCCTGAGATGATCAGATTAAGAGCTACCTGTCCCATTAGCCCCCAGATAAAGTCAGGAGAGTTAGAGGACATTGGGGACCAAAACAACTCCTATTCAGGGAGTAAAAAAGGCCTCCTTCCCCCATGCATGTTTTATGGGAGGAAATCAAGAAGTGCTCTCAGCCCTCATACCTGCCCTTTGTTCCTGAAGCACACACATACGGCAGAGGTGGGCAGAGTTATGAGCGGCATGGTCTCCTGAGAACGTCAGGAATCCACTTAGGTCACTACTAAACCTGATCCACATAGGCTGTGGCTGTCCTAGTGTGGGTCACTGCTCCTCTAAGCCCTTGACAAAAGGGGAATCAAAAGGAAAAGTTATGTTGACCTCCAGTAGTTTCCACCCACCACCCATAAATCTATAGAAAGCTCTGGCCTTTTATCAGAAGAATGACACTAAGGATAACAGGGAATAGAGCTACATTAAGGAGCTCAGTGCCCAAGGAGAGGTCTGGGATTCCTACTCTGAGGCTTTTCTGCTCCTGAAGGAATATGCAGATTAATTAAATGTGATAACCCTTCCAAGGGAAGAGGCTCCTGCTGTTGAGTGGGCTTCATATCCGGGAATGTAGAAGGATTCTCTAGGACAGAGAAGAGGGCAAGAAAAGGGGCTCCTGTATGGGACAAGGGTACAGTCCTGCACATTCCTTCATCCAGTCCCCAGCAAGGCCCAGAACTGGCAGTCACTGAGAAGCACCACTGGTTTCTGGCCCGACCTGCCATCTCTTCCGCATGGGTCTGGATGAAGGAGTTCCGGCTCTTTCTGTTCTCTCAAAACTTCCTTTGACAGGAAAGGAACAGTTGATGTTGCTCATTATTGCTAAGACCCATCTGATGACTGACGAGCTCGCAGAGCCCTCAACCCCAAAGGGATTGGCTCCAGCTGTTGGAAGTTCTGGGAAAAAAATGTTTGTATGGCACTGGGAAGAGAAAGGGGAAGAGAAGATAGAGATCAATGGAAGAATACTTTATGGATGTATATCCCTTTGTAGCATACAAAGCTCCTCACATTTATGTTCTTTTAGAAACTGTTCAGTTCAGTCGCTCTGTCATGTCCGACTCTTTGCAACCCCATGAACCGCAGCACGCCAGGCCCCCCGTCCATCACCAACTCCCGGAGTCCACCCAAACCCATGTCCATGGAGTCAGTGATGCCATCCAGCCATCTTGTCCTCTGTCATCCCCTTCTCCTCCTGCCCCCAATCTTTCCCAGCATCAGGAAACTGTTACTCTACAGATAATGAAAGAAAGTGAAATATCTAAAGAGGCCCTGGCAGGATGTGAGAGCAGATCTCCTGCCATTCCCCCCACCCCGAAGGAGGCAACTTCACCCTTTCCCTCGATTTCCCCCAACTCTTTCCACACCCCATGGTCACTCTGGGTCCAGAACCCTGACTGCTGATGAAACAGGGAGGGTTCAAGCACCCTTTTAAACAGAAAATAAAACTACCTATTAATGAAAAAGGGGGAAGTAAAAAGATTGCATTCATTTTCCTCCTTAATACCCAAGAAGAGCCTTGCATCATCATATCTGGGAGTATTTTTCTCATCTATAATCAATGAAAAGTCTGCCAACCTTGCAAAGCAAACACTACTCCCTGTAAATATTATTTTAGTAAAAAGTTGCCCCCTTTAAAGTCACTGATTTACCCTTTACAATGGCATCTCCACCACACCGACCAGCATTCCACCCCCCACAGCCATCCCGACTCCCTGCTCTCTCCAGACAGGGCTCTGACTCACTGCAGACACAGGCAAGAGGAAAACCTGGCCCAAGAGCCCCAGGTGCACCAAGGTGGGGCCGCAGAGCCCAAGGCAGGAGCCCTCCACCTGCCCTGCCGGGGAGCGCCCTGAACACTGCTGAGCTCGAGGCCGAACGTGGCTTTAGTGCCCATTCAAGCAAGAGAACGGGCTGCAACTGGAGTACTGAGAGGATCCACTCCCGTCTCCCATTCTCACATTTACAAACCCTACCCCTCCTATGCCATTGCCCAAACCCAGGAAAAACTATGCTGGCTCTGAATCAGGGGGCGTTCTAAGCCCCTACGGATTGATGGAGAGTAAAGATCCCATACAACACACACCACAGCAACTGTTCACAACCAGTAAGGACAGGAGGCGTGGAGCCAAGAGCCCTGCGATACCTCTCAGGTTATTGAGCCCCTCCAGGAACTTCTGGTACTTGTAAGCATTCATGCCCCGGCCCAGCTGCGGCGGCTCAGTGGCTGGAAGCAGGCACCATATCGCGGTGACAGCTGAGAAGGGAGAGCTCCACTGCGTCTCCTAGCCCCCAAGAGCTGGACTTTGACCACACTTGCAAGTGACGTCACAGGGTAGCCTCATTACATTGCAGCCTTCTGTGTGCCCTCATTTGTTGCAATGAGCGGAAATACCTCCCCAGAGAGGCCCGCCCCTCCTCTGTGCAAATGAGGCGGGAGACCACAGCAGCCCCTGCCTGTCATCTGCCACCTCATCTGCCACCTTCCCGTTAGACCCCGTCCCAGACTCCACTGGGATTACTGCTCCTCTGGTTTAAACTCTAGGGAGAGAGGCTTAAATGCTTCTCAGGACACCAGTGAAGGGCTCATCTTAACATCGGAGAAAGAAACCTTTAAAGGGCCACACTCACCACAGAGTGTCACCACAACAGGAGTTCCTGGGCAAATATCACATGGCAATGAGACAGGTTTTACAAAATAAACAACCAACTCTGCACCGTGCTCACAGCAGTCATGTTTACAGACCAGAATACAGCTATATACAGAGGAGACGCTTCATAGGAACACAGTCCAAAGCAGGCAAAGAAGGAGAAACTGCTGTGGGAGTGCTAAAAGCCTAACTCAGGGAGGCAAGACCTTCCCCCAAAACAAGGAAGAAAACGCAGCCCAGACACAACCTGCATGCTCCCGACTTTAGGGCAGTATTTCACTCAGCTAATTTGTTTTTGGGCTTCCCTGGTGGCTCAGCGGTAAAGAATTCATCTGCAGTGCAGGAGATGCGGGTTCGATTCCTAGGTCTGGAAGATCATCTGGAGAAGGAAATGGCAACCCACCTCAGTATTCTTGTCCCATGGTTCGAGGAGCCTGGCAGGCTATGGTTCGTGGGGTCGCAAAAGAGTGGTGCACGACTTAACGACTAAACCACCACCACTGCTTACTTGTTTTTAGTTTGCTTTAGTGACGTCAGTAGCGGATGCAAATTTCTTTCTATTCCATCAGCCTCAAAAAGATAACTCGCCCTAACTGTCACAGGCTCTTAGGACAATCTGCACAGATTATAATTAAAGGGAAGAAATCCTCAAACTTCTTAGCATCTTTGATGTAAGAAATACAAAGTGGTTCATCTGCATTGTTATACTCACCTTTGAAAGTGTTTTTAGGGAAGTAACCGCAAATTTTCCATTACAGATGAGAAAATAGAAGTTAAGCAATCTGTCCAAAAGTTGCATTACAGGTCAGTAAGACAGCATGAAAAGAACCTATAGTTCACAGACCTGAGCTAAGCACCCATGAGTGCTAACAACCGAGTCAGAATCCAATGAACAACCCCTCATAAGAGAGATACCTCTCTCCCAAGTCTGAAGTTTTCCAGAGTAACCTGCCAGGTAGGCTGCCATTCAGTGATGTGGTAAAACTCCCAACGATGCGGGCTGGATGCAAGGTGCAGAAACTGTATAAGTAGCATTGTGAAAACAAAGAGAAAAGGGAGTATGTCTACTTGAAAAGATCAGGCTAAATAACATTAACAGCTGCCAAGAAAATGGAAAGGGAAAATCTTTGGATAATAAAAATAACCAACCCAAGCTTTTGTGCCTTCTGTTGTTACTAGTTGGTTAACTGTGCCGACAAGGTAGCCAGCTACTATGCAGATCTGAATGTTAGGAGTTGGGGGGACGTGACACGTGGTTCCTTTTTTCAAAGAACCATTTTAATGGGCAAGGTTAAAAGCATAAAAAGCTCTTATGCTTACAAAGCATAAGAGACAGTCGGATACGGTAAATACATATGTGCTCAAAAGTGACTATAGATTCCACGACACACTACTGTGAGAACCAAACTATGTTTGAGGTCACAGACCAGGTGCCTTGGATTCCTCATCCGTGAAATGAAGCTGTGGATGCAAAAGGCAAACAATAAATAACAGTTCAGATCACATGTGCCTGGTTCCCTGGCTTTATTCTACTATTTCTCCTGGAAGAGTGTGGATAAGAGAGCGCAGTGGAAAGAACTTTGGTTACAGAGTCATGATACCTGGATTCCAGAATTTCTCTCAAGATCCAACTTTGCCATTAAACGAGCCATGTGAGCAGGAGCTCCAAATTCCTATAAAATGGTAGTTCTTGTTTTAAGCCACAAACTCCAGTGAGAACCTGATGAAAACTAAAGCTACTCTCCCTAGGAAAAGGCACATATTCACCTACAGCCAAACTTTTGTTTACAAGTGGATAGGGGTCAGTGAACCACAGGTGAAGAACCTCTGAACTGATTTCTAAGACCTTGTCTGTGTCAAGATCTGAAAGCAGTTAACAAGGGACAGTCTGAATTTAAGTACTGGAAGGAACAATGTCCCTGTAAAATTCTATCCGAGACTCCTCCCACCTAAGGGAGGAAAGCAGGCCAGACAACAGGGATCTGACAGCAGGAACAACTGACTTTTAAAATAGCCACTTACACTAAGTGCACTTAAAAGACAACACATGTTAGTCTGTCATTTCCTCTGTGTGTTTCACCACTGAAATTAATAACCTTTTATCAGATAAAAATTAAACAAAAACAAGGATGTTTAGAATCCTGAAGTGAGGGATGGTTCCAACTTGAGGCTCTCGGGAAGAGGGGAGGGGGGACAATGGCCTGGACTCCAGTTGCTTTCTTGCACACCAAGGGCCTTTCACTAGAATCAGAGCATTTCAAAGCACCATGATCCAGCACCTCTCTGTGATCTTCGTGGCCCTTCATCTTTTATTCTCATAGGTCCCACAATGGTGAACAGTGAGAGGCGACCTCAAGTGGTAAGCGATTCTGCCCTAAGTCCCAGACAGAGACAGACAAAATGTGAAAGGCTCAGGACCTGGCAGTCTAACAGGCACTCTGGCCAACTGCTGACAAAGGGGAAAAAAGCCCTGCTGTCTCCAACAGCCTTTAAAAGGCACAGACACCTAAGGGCTGAGTGGAACTGGACTGGACGCAGGCAGATCAGGAAGTCCAGACTCAGTGCACAAGGTGTGGTCCTCACGCACTGTGACTCTGTGGTGACAGGATGACAGTTAAAAAGGATACCTGCCCTGCCCTCGGGTGGGCTCAGGGACGTCGGACCCTGGGTGGAGAGGTCTGAGTCAGGTTCAGGATATTATTCCTGAACAGCAAGTCTGCCAGCAGAGTTTCAGCTGAGGGGAATGTTCTAAGCCCAAAAGGAGAGAACAAGTCCTATCTTGGAGTTCCCACAGTTCCCAAAACCTCCCAGAAACCCAGACCTTCCGTATTCCTTTTAAGGGAAAGGCAACCTTTCCCTTAAAAATAAATGTCACCCTCTCGTCACCAGGGTCAGTGACCCTAAATCTGCACAGTGTAAGGAATTCACCCATTCCACACATACCTGCTGCATACTCGCCATGCACCAGGCCCTGACCCATGTGCCTGGAACACGGAACTCAGAGTCTAACGAGAAAGCCAGAGGAAAAAGGAAGGAATCTTTCCTCAGGACCAGAGAAGATGAGGGTCATGGGTGGTCAAAGTGAAGGCCCAACTGCTCATTCCCAACACCAGCCCTGAAGACAAGAGGTTTTAGAGGCACAAAAGGTAAAGCTGCTTTAAAGACATCATTTTCTTTGAAGCAGAACTGATACCCTGACAGCCAGTTGCCACTGTTACCCCAAAGCAGCTGAAGACAAGAAAAGTGTCTCCAGTGACTTAACAAGCCAGTAACAAAAGCAGGTGCCAGGTTCATAGTCCTATTCAGGGAGCAACAAAGATCACTTTCTCCATTATCTCCCCTGGCAGCAGTGTCTGATGGAGCGTGGGGTTGAATTACACCTTGTCCTGCTGGGCCACTAGAGAGAAAATGAGTTTGCCATCTGAAGAAGGCTTGTCCCTGGGGCCAAGCCTGCAGGGCTGAGGAACAGAAGAGGGGGGGTTCAGGATAGAGGGGACACATGTCTACCTATGGCCAACTCATAGTGACATATGGCAAAAACCATCACAATATTATAATTATCCTCCAAACAAATAAATAAATTTTTAAAAATACACAAAGAAATACTCAGTTTCAAGAGTAACAGACAACTCAGATTTATCAAATTTAACCCATTTTATGTTACTCTATCCAACTGGCAAAATTTAAAAGACCAATCTCCAGTGATGTGAATGTCGTAGGTAATAGACAATGCCGATGATGACACACACAAAAAGAGTCAGACCTCTTGCTTAGAGGAAAGGACTGAAATAGCAGGACCACAAGAGGCTTTAACAGGAATTAAGTGCAAGTCCAAAGAGTTCTGCCCACCCTGTGCTCGCCCGTGGCCTGGAGAGGCACTTTGTGTGGTCAAACCTATACTACAGGGTTTGACAATGGACTTAAAAGGGGTTTGTGCTTTAGGCCAGGGACTCTCAACCCAGCTCTCTCTCCTTGATCCTTTTCTTTTTGGTTGTGTGGTCCATGGAGAAATAGGTGCAACCCATGCATTCTCTCCTCCCTATGGTGATTACCATATTATACCATATTATATGGTGTAATAGAGACAGATCAACAGCTTCCTCCCTCCAAGAATAGTTTCTCTCATCAGCTCCATCAGGACCCAGACTAAGGACACTGCTACACCTCCAAGTCACTGGAAGGACTGATGTTGAAGCTGAAACTCCAATACTTTGGCTACCTCATGCGAAGAGTTGACTCATTGGAAAAGACCCTGATGCTGGGAAGGATTGAGGGCAGGAGGAGAAGAGGATGACAGAGGATGAGATGGCTGGATGGCATCACTGACGTGATGGGCATGAGTTTGAGTAAACTCCAGGAGTTGGTGATGGACAGGGAGGCCCGGCGTGCTGTGATTCATGGGGTCGCGAAGAGTCGGACAAGACTGAGCAACTGAACTGAACTGAACTGATGGTGATTACATGAAAGTACAAGTCCAAACAAGGTAAAAAGGACTGAGCAATTGGAAGGGAAGGCAGAAACACCTGCTTTTAGGGAGAATCTGCACCTGCATAACCTCAGACCTACCTGAAACTATGTCTATAAAACCATAAAATGTGAAAGCCTCATTGCTGGACACTCTGAGGACCTAAGAAAAAGATCAGAATCAAGAGTCACCTACCCCTGGAATGCAGTTATAGGTCTCGAGCAGAGGGAAGGGAAGGAAGGAAATTAATTTCAACAAAAGCCAACTAAGGGACTTCCCTGGTGGTCCAATAGTTAAAAACTCCATGCTTCCAATGCAGGGGGCATGGGTTTGATCCCTGGTTTGGGAACTAAGATCCCACATGCCATGCAATGCAGACCAAAAAAAAAAAAAGGCCTACTGAAACAGTTACAGGTATGTAGGTATAATAGAGAGAGATCAATAGCTTCCTCCCTTCAAGAACAGTTTCTCTCATCAGCTCCATCAGGACCCACACTAAGGACACTGCTACACCTCCAAGTCAGTTAAAGGCAGGCACCTGCCAAAGGGGGAGAGGGGGTGCTGGTGTGCTTCTGGCTCAGTTCGCCTGGCCTCCTCGACCAGCAAATAAAACAAGTCTCCAAAAAGACAGGCCACCAACTTCCAGTAGCATTTCTTTGCTGCTTTTGAGCAGAGGAAGGAGACAAATAAACATTTTTAAGAGTCAGATTCCAGGTACTAAAAATAACACAATGGAATTTTCCTCTGAAGCTATCATTTGCTAACAATGAGGTTATGCATATATATTTTTAAGTTCAAGATACACTGCTTAGTGGTGACTCCAGGATGGCAGGGATGAGCTCTAAGAAACCACTTAATCCGAATCTAAGATAAGGCACTCCAGATTCTGCTGGAATACCCTCCAACGTTAAGGAGGTGCTAGAAGCACCTAGTAGACAGAATCTCAATGAGGGTGTCAACACCTGTTTAATGAGTAGTGGGCATATATGTATATGCTGAAGTATTGTCTGTACTTGCTTATATGCTTGAAATAGTCATCATAAAAAATCAAAGCAATGGATGAAACCATCCATCAAATTTACAAATATGCCTCCTCTGATACAACAATTCCACACCTAAGAATTTTTCCTAAAGATATACATACATAAAATGACCAGTGTACAATGAAGTTTTTCATTTCAGCATTTCATAAGAACCAAGGAGTCAGACATGATCTAGCAACTGAACGACAATAAAAGCAAAAGACTGTCAGTGCCCTAAACACCCGTCAATAGGGAAGTGGCTAAATAAATGAGAGTGCATCTATACAACAGAATAATAAGCGTGGAAGGAAAAAGGCTTTAATGTACTGATGTGAACTCATCTTCAAGATACAATAAGCAAAACAAAATGTCAGAGTAGCATGTATGTTACTTCTAATTTACGTATTTTAAAAAGAGGAAGGAGGAAGAATATATAGAATTTAGATTCCAGAAAAAAAAAAAGAATTTAGGTTCCATAAAGGCAGGGATTTTTATTTGTTTTGTTCACTGTTTACCCCTAGAGCCTAGCATAGTACCTGGCACATGGTAAGTAGTCAATAAATATTTGCCAAATTAATTTCTTAATCATAAGATATGTGAAGGACTAAATGCACACATCATCTCTGAAAGGAAACACAAGAAACTGATAATACTCTTCAGGGAGAGGAAAAGAGTGGCTGGGTTTAAAAAAGGGTGGGTTAAGAAAAGATGTTTCACTATATGTTATTTTGTACCTTTTGAATATTCAATTATGTGAACATGTTACCTAACCAAAAAATGAGTGTTTAAAAGCCAGGAATTTGAGATTCTGAATCCTGATCCCAGCACCGCCACTGATAACTTTAACCTTCTCACACAGTCATTCATACGTTCTGCAAGCCTACCCTTGCTGTGTCTGCCCTGTGCCAAATTTGTAGAGCACGGAGGATGGAGATGAAGGAAATGGGTGCTCTTCCCTCAAGCAGCTTACACTCTAGTGCTGGAGCCAAGCCAGTGAACCAAACACAATATAGTACAGCTGACGCCGATGAAGGTGCATGTGGAAGCATGAGAGACCGGGGAAGGCTTCCCGGAGGAGACGATGCTGGAACCGGGACTTCAGGGCCAGAAAGAATTAGATTGATGGGGACAGGAGTGTCTAGACAGAGGAAACAAAGTAGAAACGTGAGAGAACATGATGTATTTAAGGAACTTAAAATAGTTTGACATGGATAGCATGCACGGTACACTCTGCCCTGGAAGAATGATGGCAGGACATGTAAGCTTGGCATGCCATGGTCACGAAACCATATCTCATCCTGAAGGCAAGGGAAAGCCATAGAAAGAGTTTAAGCTTGGGAGTGACTACGAAGAGCATTCAGCAGTATTGAAAAGGAGGGAAGCAAGACAGAAGGGAGGGAAACTGGTTATGACACTGCTATGTGAAATGCTGAGGAATAATAGACTCTAAGTAAGTAGCATTGAGGATGGGGAACAAAGAAAAGAATGTGAGAGTAGAATTATACAGCATTTGATCACTGGTTTACTTGAGTTAAGGTGGGATGGGGTAGATGGACCAAGAGAGAGAAAATCTCCAAGTCACCTGTGTGACTGGGTAGAACACAGGGCCTTAAATAAAGAGAGGAATAGCAGGTTTCCTGGGCTTCATTGGTGGCTCAGTGGTAAAGAATCCACCTGGCAATATAGGAGATGAAAGTTTGATCCCTGGGTTAGGAAGATCCCCTGGAGAAGGAAATGGCAATCCACTCCAGTATTCTCGTCTGGGAAATCCCATGGACAGAGGAGCCTGGCAGGACACAGCCCATGGGACGTAGAAGACAGACACAACTTAGCCACTAAACAACAGCAACAAAGCAGGCTTCCCGGGAAGAAGACGAAGGGTTCAGTTTATAACATGTTGAGTAAAAGGTAACTGTACAGTCAGTATCCAAAAGAAGCCCTCCAGCGCTCCAAGACAAGTGTCTGGAGCTCAGGAGAGAGATCAGACCCAGCGATTGAAGCCATGAGTATGAATCAAGTCATTTGAGAAAACTGTATAGAGGGTCAGACAGATCCTAGAAAGCACCTTGTTTAATGGAAGATAAACCTGTAAATGAAGGAAGAAAATCATAGGTCATAAAAGGTTAGGGAAGGAGAGCTTTCAAGGAGGATGGAGTGTTTAATTTCATAGTGTCAAACACCACAGAAAGGTCAGGTAAGATCAGGGCTGAAAAATTGCCATTGGATTTGGCAATTAGGAGATGATTGGTGACCTTGATTTGACAACAGCAATTTCAGCAGCATAGAGGGGTTTAAAAGCTAAAGGTCAGATATAAACTACTCTTGAGAATCTTGGGGAGGGACTTCCCTGGTGGTCCAGTGGTTAAGAATACCCCTGCCAATGCAGCGGAACATGGGTTTGATCCCTGGCCCAGGAAGATTCCAAATGCTGCAGAGCAACTAAAGCTTGTGCACCGCAACTACTGACCCGGCCTCTAGAGCCTGTGCCCCACGACGAGAGAAGCCACTGCAATGAGAAGCCTGGGCATCGCAGAGAAGAGCAGCCCCTGATCATCACAACTAGAGAAAGCCCGCACGTAGCAATGAAGACCCCAAATAACTAAATAACGACAAATAAATAAGTTTTTCAAATGACCATGAGCATTTAGGAATCTAGGAACTAACTTCCAGGGGGTGATGGGAGAAGGTTTCCTAGAGGACTTTGAGGTGGGTTGTGAACAGTGTGTAGGAGGCTGTATGGCAGACACAATGAAGATGCTTCAGAAAGGCAGCCCTGCCTGGCTTCCACATCGAGGGAGTTTGTTTGCCAGGGGAGGGAGGGTTTAAAGGTGAGGCTGAGGAGAGTGAGCCCTGCATCTCTCCTGCTGCCTGGGGGCATTTCCACCTGAGTATGCCATAGCAACTAGATCTCCAGTTATTAAAAGTGAATCCACATCCTTCCTCCTCACATCAATGCCTCCTTTGAATTTCCCACTCTGAGTAACAGCACCATCCTTCGCCTAACCCACTATCAAGTCCTATCAGTCCTTCCAAATACCTCTCACAGTCACCTTCTTTATTCAACAGTCAGCCTCTCCTGTCTAATTCTCACTACTTCTCACCTGGTTTGCTAAAATAGCTTTAAAAAAAAAAATGGATTTCCCTTCTTCTCACCCAACCCATGTTGCCCATGCTGCTAGATAATCTTCCTAAAACACAGCCTTTATTCAATCATTTCAATAGATAAACCTCTGGACAGAAACACAAAACCTACCACGGCAACGGGGGTTGAGGGGGTGGGAATCTCAATGAAGTATAAAAACTCAACCACATGTATAAGTTTTTATGGAGCGAGGTTGAACAAAACGTATCTAAAATTTTTTTAAGTGTCCAATAACTTTTAACACAGTGATTTCACTCCTAGGAATTTATATAAAATTTGTGGCTAAATGTGCAAATACACACACGTACAAAGTATATTTGTTTCAATGTTTATAACATCAAACGATGCAAAATTACCTTAAAGTCCAACAATAGGGGGCTATCTCAAGTACCACTGGGCCACACACAGCAAGATAAACTATGACAGAAGCACATATTTTTGACACTGAAAGACTTTCACCTTGGGTTTTGAACAAGTTACAAACAGTATATTTTTACAAAATATGTATTTACATATACATACATTAGCAGAAGACAATGTCTGAAAGAAAATATACCGAAATATTTACAGTGATTATCCAAAAATGGTGGGATTTTAGGTGACTTTAATTTTATAATTTTGCTTATTATTTTATAAACTCCATGCAGTAAACATGGGTACTCTGTGAAATAAAGAGTAGGGCAGGTTATATCACAATATCTAACGTAGCACAGCTCTTTTAGACTTCGCAAACATCCTTTATCTGGAGATAGCAAGAACTTCATATACAGCTCATGAATTCAACTAATTGTTTCAGCCCCGCCAAGGAACCAAGGATGAAGAAGGCACAGTCTGCCTTCAACAAACTCATGTTCTAAAGGAGCCAATTAAATAGACAGCTGTAAAACAAGGAGATAAATACTACCACAAGGGATATATAAAGTACCATGGAAACTCAGATGAGGAGCTAAATCAAATTTTTCCTGGCTGGGGTAGAAGAAAATAAGCTTGAACACCATAAAAAGCCAGTTCATTCTAGCTGAGATGAAAGATTACTTAACAACATGAATAGGAACTGGGAAGCTGATTAAATAGAAAGAACATCCAAGGCATAGGAAACAGCATAAACAAGAGACACAACTGAGAATCACACCCATGCCAAGTCTGAACTCTATCCTGTGGAGGAACAGAAGGCAGTGAGCACTGGAGATTTTAAGAAGAGATATGGCATGATCATTGACAGAAAGCCAAAGATGATGAGGGTCTAAAACAGGGCTGTGGGTCCATCCAGGGTGAATGGAAGGGAAGGATGCATGTTGAGCTGGAACTCAACATGAGTTGAGACCAACAGTACTTAGTGTCCAATCAGATGTGGAAATTAAAGGAAGACAAGAAACAAGCAAACCTGAGTTTCCCTGCTGCAGCAAACAGGTAGAGAGTGATACTGGTATATGAGACAGGGTATACAGGAGAGGGCTTTCCTGGTGGCTCAGACAGTAAAGGATCCAACAGCAACGCATGAGACGTGGGTTCAGTCCCTGGGTTGGGAAGATCCCCTGGAGGAGGGCATGGCAACCCACTCCAGTATTCTTGCCTGGAGAATCTCCATGAACGGAGGAGCCTGACGGGCTACAGTCCATGGGGTCACAAAGAGTCAGACACGACTGAGCAACTAAGCACAGCACATACAGGAAGAGAAGCAGGTTTGGGAAGAGAAAAAAGGGGAATGAGGATAAGCATGGTTTTGGATATGTTATATTAGAACTTCTACAGACTCCAAAGTGGAAGAGGGCAGGAGTCATTTGATAAGACAAGTCTGGACCTCGAGGGAAAGTTCATATTCAGAGGTTTGGATTTGAGAGTCATCACTGAACAGGTAGACAATGTTGATAAATGAAATCACCAGTGTAGGTAAACTCATCCAGGGAAAGCACACAATGAAGGGGAAAGAAAGGCCGGAATATAGTGTCAAAAGCTGCAACAAGGTCAAACGTGAGAACTGAAGAGAAATACTGAGTTCTGCAAGTAGGTCATCCTAAGTGGGAGCGATTTCTGCTGGACTGGTGGGCACAAGAGCTATGTCATGGTGGGTCAAGATGACTAGAGGAATGTAAGAAAGACTATTAAAGAGGTTTAGTAGTTAAAAAATAAAAAGCAGAGTTAGATGGAATAAGTTTGTTGGAAAAAGCTTAAAAATTTTCTTTTCCTTAGGATGAAGACAACTTGAACATACTTATGAAGAGTCTCTAGAAGGGGAGAGACTTAGAATACAAACTATGCACATGCCCAGAGGCTGCCTCTGAAAAAAGGAGGAATGAGGTGAGGAAGAGACAGATAAGCTGAGAGGCAGACCTACGGAAAGCAAGAGGCTAAATGGCTTGCTGAAAGTTCACAAGGTGGGTGGAGCAGCAAGCTGGAGGAGAGTGGTGAAAGCCTGAAAGAGCTGCTGTAAGGAGAAGGAATGGGAGTCACCCAGGAGGGAACAGAGAGATTTCAGGGCAGGGTGGAGAGCCAAGCTGTGGCTGGAGCTCATAAACCTGTGACAGAGCCCATTTGCACAATGCCATGAGAATTCAGCAGCTGCCTGGGCAAGTGAACATGGGCCCGGCTGGGGGAAAGGACAGGAAACTGTGGCAGAAAGAAAGAGACCTGAGAGCCCCAGGGCAAGCGCCACGTGTAGGACAGGGAGGCAGGGCAACGACACCACCCAGGGGCTGAGAGGCCAGGAAACAAGCAGAGACAAGGTTTCCTGGGCATAAAAGGATGGGAGAAACAGAAGAAAGCAGGTTGCAACCAGACCAGACTCTGGGGTTCCTAGGAGGAGGGGGGCAACTTCAGGTCACCTCAAATACTCTTCCCCAAGAAGCTCAGCCATCAGCCAAGACCAATACTGATGCCATGCTGCCTTCCAAGCCCTGCTCTGATACGTAAACTAGTTCTTCAAATGGGGCCAGCACTTCAAAGACTGTCGGAAGGAATTCCAGTCAGAGAATGGTTAAGGTTGAGTTCTCTTAACGTCTTCCTTCCTGGACTTTAAGATTTGATCTGGATCTCTGGGTAGAACATCAGTAACTCTTCTTTTTAGTAACAGGGAGATTTGGGGAGTTGTCGTGTATGGAGTTGCTGAAAATAAAAGTTTAAGAAACTGCCTACTTGCAATTCCCTCAGGATCCTGGAGCCAGCTAGCGTAGGACAAGAGTCACTGTCCTTCTCATCTTAGGGCCTTGGATCCTCCCCCAGTGCTAACTTACAACAGTTAAGGGTGAAACTAGAGCACAATCATCACTTTCAACAGGGAAGCAGAAGTCGGGGTCTGCTAATAAGGTAAGTGACATCCAGGACAGAGAAAAGTGAGTTCACTTCCTTTCACTGCAAAAACTGAATCTACACCCTGTCTTCCCACAAGGACAGGAAAACCTAAACAAGCTACTCACTCATTCCCTAAAGATCTGGGCTCCCATCCAGCTTATTATCGCAGCCTGTACAAAAAGAGAGAGATTCAGGTCCTCTCAGAGGGGCTACAAATGAAACAGAACATTGCCACCAGAAGGAACCGCTGGCTCAGAGCGCTGACTCACTCTAAGAGCCCCAATTTCTTTCCAAGCCTGCCCCTATCACCCCAAAGACAAAGGGTACAAAGACTATAAAAGGCAATTTCTTATATTAAAGTACATGGGTGGAAGAAATGAGAATTCAGGGTTGGCTGGCTCTCTGGATAAGCATCTGGAATCCGGCCCCCTACATCAGCCTGGTCAGCCATTCCATTTGGACCGAGGTGGGCCCCTGCTATGTGAGACCAAAAGAAAAGTTAATTCCCAATGGTGTTTGTTTAATGCAGCTCTCGTTCACCTTCACTCGGGTCACCGCCTTCTTCTGTTCACAAACACTTAATTGTCTCTGAAAAGTAGGTCACTGCCTTGTGGAACAAGCCGGAGGGGGAGCTAAGACCCAGACTCTCACTCCAACAGGCCTGGAGAGGCCCAAGCCGTGTCTAGGAGACCAGGACCAGTCAACAGTGCACTGTGCCAAGAGCGCTCCAGGTGGCAACCTGGCTACTGCCATTCCTAGGTGGTGATTCAGCAGGTTGGTGGAGCAGAAGACGCCCAGGATGTGAGGGTGAGGCTCCTGTCACGCCAAGGAATCCTTGACCCACTCTGATGGCTAATGAGGTGTCCCTGATCATCTCTGAATGGAGAGAGCAAGAGGTGGATCATGAGAATGCTGAACTCTTCCCCACTGCCCATATGGGCCCTCTGTAGAATGCCAAGCATTGCTCAACCATAAATGGAGCTGTCTGAGCTTCTCCCCACTCCTTCTCCCAAATATTTTCTTCCGGACAACCAAAAATAAACACGGCTCCTTCCTTACCCATGAGCTAGAGGCACATTCTTAGCAGTGTAAGCTGTCACCTGAGCATGCCTGACAATGAAGGGGTTAACATCTCTAAGCAGGATACATCTTGTTCCTAGGCCCAGATACTCCATCCACCCAGAACACGAAGGTGGGTGAGACTCCCCCTCAATCCTCCTCCAACCTCTCACTGACTAATTCACTAAATATAGGCTATTGCTTCAAAGTAAAAAAGACGGGGCCCAGGGAGATGAGGCGACAGAGGGCTGGTAAGTTTGGGAAACAGTTACCAGAGGGTCAGCTGTCCAGCTGGCTCTGGAATCTGAAAACTTCCAAATCTAACAACTGCCTTTCTCAGCAAGAATCAAAAGTATGTGAATCAGCTGTGGAGGATAAAGGTTGTAGAGTCCAGTTTCAGAAGCCAGTAGCAAACCACTTCCTTAGCCATTGTTCCCAACAAACAGCAAACTGCAGCAACCTCACCTTCAGACCAGCTACCAGCTCTAAGAGAAACGGGAGGGAGTTAGTTATCTCTTTGGCGTATGGAGTGAAAGCATCTCTCTCTCAATCTCTCTCTCTGTATCTCTCTCCAACCACCTCCCCATCTCCAATTTTTCGGTTGTAAAACCAAAACCATTGACCACCCCAACTTTTCTAAATTCTGACGATGCAATTTTCCACTATTTCCAAAGGTCCCATGTAGCTTTCCTCCTCCTGATCCCTCACCGCTTCTCCTGCCCTGCAACACACACACACGTCACCTCTAAGGTACTTCAGAGTCAGAACCCCATGAGCTAACACCTAATTTCACATCACCTTTTCAAGTATGAGGTTTAAGTCTCTATGTAACTAGACTGCAAACTCTACAGAGGCAGGAACCACGTTTTATCACCACTACTGAGCTAACACTGCATGTTTATCATGAGCCAAGCACCATTCTGATAGATAGCTCAGTTAGTAAAGAATCTGCCTGCAATGCAGGAGACCCCGGTTTGATTCGTGGGTCAGGAAGATCCACTGGAGAAGGGATAGGCTATCCACTCCAGTATCCTGGCCTGGAGAATTCCCTGGACAATAGTCCATGGGGTCACAGAGTCAGACACAACTGACCGAGTTTCACTTTTCTTTTTCCAGCACCATTCTAAGTACTTTACATGTATTCGGTCTCCAGGGGAATTCTATGATGTAGGTGCTGTCAGCACAGACACTTCACAGATGAGCTCTGAAATTCAGAGAGGTTTAGGAACTTGCTCAAGTTCATGTTCAACAGTAGAGCTGAGATTCACACCCTGGTAGCTTAACCTCAGAGTCCGTGCTCTCAAACACTATACTCTACATAAGTGGTCTCAGAACAGCAGCAACTCCTGGGAACGTGTTAGAAATACAAATTCTCAAGCCAAACCCCAGACATACTGAATCAGAAGCTGGGGGTGGGGCCCAGCCATCCATGTCTTATCAAGCCCTTCGGGTGGGTGATTCTGATGGCGGCTCAAGTTTGAGAACCCCTGCTCAACTCATAAGTTGTGCTGCTTCTGCTTTTCTTTATTTGAGCCACACCCGAGACAGAAAGGAGTCCAGGAGGAACTTAAGTGTAAAAATATCCTAAACAACTGATTGTGGCCTGATGGTTAAGAGTGCGTGCAGATTCTAGGGCCAACTGCTTGTCAGTGTAAAGCCCAGCTCTGCTGCTTACCACCTGTGTGACCCTGGGCATGTCACTTAGCCTTCCTGTTGCTCAGTTTCATCAAATGGAAAATGGGAATTACAGTACCCACATCATTTAGTTGTGAGGATTAAATGACTTGGTATCATGCAAAGCATTTATAAAGTGTGTGGCCCTTGATCGGTGTCATATAAGCTCTTACTACGGAGAAGGCGATGGCACCCCACTCCAGTACTTTTGCCTGGAAAACCCCATGGGCAGAGGAGCCTGGTAGGCTGCAGTCCATGGAGTCGCTCAGAGTCGGACACGACTGAGTGACTTCACTTTCACTTTTCACTTTCATGCATTGGAGAAAGAAATGGCAATCCACTCCAGTGTTCTTGCCTGGAGAATCCCAGGAACGGGGGAGCCTGGTGGGCTGCCGTCTATGGGGTCGCACAGAGGTGAACACAACTGAGGTGACTTAGCAGTAGCAGCAAGCTCTTACTAACTGTAGTTCTTGATCCATTTTACAATTAAATTCAACAAACATTTGTTAGACATCTATGTACCAGGCTTCTCTGGTGGCTCAAATGGTAAAGAGTCTGCCTGCAATGCAGGAGACCTGGGTTCCATCCCTGGGTCAGGAAGGTCCCCTGGAGAAGGAAATGGCAACCCACTCCAGTATTCTTACATGGAAAAATCCCATGGATGGAGGAGCCTGGCGGGCTACACCCCATGGGGTGGCAAATAGTCGGATACGACTGAGCAACTAACACACATATGCACCAGGCACTGTGCCACGGACATGCATCCATCAACATCTCCCCAACTCATCCTCAGCCCTTCAGGTGTCCCTCAATGCCTTATTAACTGCAGTGCTCTGTGCTATGGGATACTAGGGCCACAAAGAACAAGGCATTAGCCCTTCCTTTAAGGACAAAGCATGCCTCAGACATGACGTTTGACACGAGTACCTGCAACACACAGCAGCGAGTGATAAGAATCAGAAGACAGCATTCTTCCATGGAAAGAACACTGGGTTTGAGGTCGCAAAAAGGACACTGGGTTTGAGGTCACAAGATTTAGACTGGGTTCCAGCTGTGTATGTCCTAAGGCAAGTCACTTTACCTTCTTGAGCCTTAGGCTATCAAGCAGAATAATAACCTGTGAGGCACAAAAGAGGTAATACATATGAAAGCATTCTGTAAACTGGGCAAACTCTGAGAGATGGTAAGACAGAGAAGCCTGGTGCGCTGCAGTCCGCAGGGTCACAAAAAGTCAGCCACAACTTGGCAACTGAACAACTATTACTATTACTTTTAAGTGAACTTCTTTCAGTAATGTTATGTAAGTTTAGAAAGATGATATGACTTGTAACTGAAGGGACCAGGAAATGCTGCACCCAAAAAAATGACATATGAGATGGATGTGAAAGGATAAGACATAGAAATTAAAGAAAAATCCAAGTAGAGGAAAGAGCATAAGCAAACACACAAGAATACAGGGCTTATAAGGGGGCAGTGGGGAGGGGGACTAGTTCATTCCAGTTGTAAAGAATAATGAATGGGGTGGTTGTTGTTTTTTGTTTAGTCACTAAGTCATGTCCAACCCTTTGCGACCCCATGGGCTGTAGCTGGCCAGGCTCCTCTGTCCAAGGGATTCTCCAGACAAGAATATTGTAGTGGGTTGCCATTTCCTTCTCCAGGGGATCTTCCCAACCCAGGGATCGAATCCACGTCTCCTGCTTGGCAGGTGGATTCTTTACCACTAAGTCATCTGGGAAGCACTAAAGAATAATGGGAGATGGCATTAAAAAGGCAGGTAAAGGGCAAACAGGGGGGAAAATATCTGTTCACTTTTTCCCCATAAGCATCTTTGGTACTTCAACTAGTAAATGATGAAACAGTGGGTTAAAATTAATTTCAGGATTTCTTAACATCTGTGAGTCTGAAGTATTCAGCATGCCTTCTGCTCCATTTTCAGGGGTTAAGAGCCAGCTATATCATACGTATGGAAAATAGAATAACTATAGATATGTAGTCTGTGCAGGGGCCACTTTGAAAACGATACTTTTATTCCCCATCAGAGCTGCTCCTCAGGAGTCCAGGAGAGAGAGAGCTCACAAAGACTGGGCCTTTTGGCCCATCACTATTCAACTAAGCCCAATCTTTGTTCACCTAACACCAACTACAAAATGAAGTAGAAAGGGTTCAACTCTCTTAACCATTTTTCACGTGTTTTTTGGTACCTCTACTTAAATACAATATGCAGTTCATTTGTTTTGGTGTTTTGTTTTCACTCATTATTTTTGTGCAAGAAGGTAAACATATAATCTAGAGTAGCACAAATTTGTTGATACAGAAATTGAGGTTTCCAATAGATTGTTTCAGAGAAATTTTTAAAGCTTTATATGTTGTTATGGTTGAATGAAATAATGTAATTTAAATCTAGTAACTCTTGCTTGTCAAAGAACATCTGAGAGAAAATAAATTTAACAAACTTTGAAGAAAAGTCCATTTTTAGTTGACAAGGGGTGAATATAACTTGTTGATCATGCCAAATATCTCTGTCTCTAAAATTCAATTGTCAGTTTTACACAAAGAAAATTGCCTAGGGAAAAAATATTAACTTTTCAAAGAACCAATTATCAAAAATCAAACTGAACACTCTTGTGTTTGTCTCTCCTCCACTGTCATACAAGTGCCCCCTACTGTCGTTCATATTTAATCTATGTTTTTCTGAAATAGCTCTTCTCAGATTTCTTTTTTTTTAGATCCTTTCCTGTGGCAGCCTTCACAAAGCACGAACATAATTCTTTCATCATATGTACTTACACAACTAGAACGGAATACTAAATATGATCTCACTAACTTAACATAGAATTCACTCACTCATATTATATTGACAACATAAAATCATCCTGAATATCTTAGAAAGATAACCAGAAGATAGACAACGAAGGTATGGAACAGGAGATATGCAGGTAGACCAATGTGGGTGGAGGAGTGCACTGAAGGGGTGTGTCCCTGTATCCTTGACACAATGGGGCAAAAAACCCCCAATGACAATGCAGTCCCCTTAAGCACAGAGGGGACTTGGGGGAAATCAGTACAAACCACCCTTTAGCCCCTTCAGACAAACAGGAGAGTCCACACAGAGGGATCCAGGAGTTTAGAGTAGCTGCTTCTCCTTCTCAACCTCCACTTCTATGTCCAACAGAAGTGGAGGATGCAGAAGCCAAGCGTGTGGGCTTTTCCAGGTCTAACTCAGGCCTGAAGATGGGACAACGAAGTCAGAGCTGCAGAGTACTCTCTGCAGAATTTTGGAAGAAACTGCAAGAGCCTATCTAAGCTGTCAAGACCATCCTGCTAAGGTTCTTAGTGCTTTAATCCCCGTGGAGACCTCTTCCATCATCCTGGGATCCCCCTGTTACCAATCCACACACCATGGTGGTGGGCTGGGCCGGGGCGAAGCTGGAGGAGAGCACACAGCTTCTATACTGTGCCAACTGCCAATGACAGGATATGTGCGTACGTATGCATGTGCATATACATGAACACATATACACATGTACACACACGTGTGTGTATATAGCCTACAAATCCTACAAGCCAGGCTGGCACACAACTGGCTATTTACTGTATGGCTGTACAACAATTCCCCCTCAGGCCCTGACCTGTGTAAAACAAACTAAGAGTCTAGACACATCACAACAGCAAGAGTCCCATTCACAGTAACAGCAGAAGAGGGCAGAAGGAAAGGCAAGGTTGATAAGCTACAGCTACTGTTAAGCAGTCCATCCCTGGAGAAGGGTCTAATCCTTGCCTGGGCTAAGAAGCAACACTTTTCCCCACTAGAGTTCTGCCAGGCCTGGACCCTCTATATGGACTCCCATCAGAATGGGCGCCATCATTTGCTAGACTCCTATCAAAACAGGTCCTGCAACCAAAACCCAGAGAGATGAAGTCGACACACAATGGTCTTGTCCCTCACTTCATCCTCTTCCTCCCAGCTTTGAGAGCTCTAGATAAGGAATCAACTGAACAATACTGCTACTGAAACTAATCATATTTTAGCAACCTAAGTGTCCATCAATGGAAGAATGAATAAACAAAATGTGGTACATACAAAGAAATACTATTCAGCCTTAAAAAGGAATAAAATTAAGACACATACTACAATATGGATAAACTTTAAAGACATTATACTAAGTGAAATAAGCCAATCGCAAAAGTATAGATCTTGTAGGAGTCTACTTACATGAAGTACCTAGAACAGTCAAACTTAACAGAGACAGAAAACAGAATGGTAGCTGCCAGGAGCTGGGGAGGGGAGAATGTGAATTACTGTTTAATGGGTATGAAATATAAGTTTGAGAAGTTCTGGAGATGGACAGTGGTAATGGTAACACAGCAGTGTGACTGTACTTAACACCACTGAACTGTACGCATAAAATGGTTAAAATGGTAACTTTCATGCATATTTTACATTATAAATCACATTTTACAAGACTCTTATTAATAAAAAGAAACTACAATTACATACCCACTATGCATCAAGCAGCATGCTTTCTATATATTAATTCTTTTAACCTTTACAGAAACAGTACAAGATACATGAGGACTTAGGAAAATCACACGTATCGGTTAAGTGACTGGCCAAGGTCACAGAGCTTATAAGTACCAGAACCAGGATTTCAACGTTTACACCCTTTCCACTGTAAAATGCTGCTCTTCACCCTAGAGGGGAGATTTATCTGATACTATAAAATACCACAAACCAGAAAGCCCCTGGAGCAAGAAGGCACAGAGGTAAAGGAAGAATTCAAAGTTAAGAGTTCAAGTCAAGGCAGGCACACTAATTCCACTTCTAAGGCTGTTCTTCCTCTGATGACCTTCAGGAACCTGAAACACACCAATTACCTGGTCATATAAACCCTGCCGAACTAGGAACAGCTGTGTTACACACAAAACTCAAAAATTACATTCCTTGTAACCTATCAAGCAATGTTTTATTTTGTAAGAACTTTTAAGGACTTCTCCAAGGTCAAGGAAAAAAAAAAAAAAAACGCAAAAGTTAGCGTGTCACAAAATTAAACTCCAGGTTACCCCAAACGCTAAGAAAAAGTCCTCAAGAAGCGAAGGGGCTCACAACTTCCTCCCCGCTCCTCCCTTTTCTGTCTTCTGCTCTCGCTCCAGACCCACGAGGAGCAGGCCGGTCTGCACAGGCAGGTTCGGAAACCGCTGCGCGGGCCCACAGGCAGCCCTGCTCGCTGACAGCGAGCCCCTGCGCCACCCAAGAGGAAGCTGCGGGGCTTGTTCGTGAGGGCAGGAAATCTGGACAGCCCGATTGCAGTCCCAGCCTGTGTCACTCCATCAGGGCTCAGGGGGGCATCCTGCCAGGTTCCATTCCAAGAATGGTGTCACTTCCACCAGGGACTAACAGTTGCTCCCGGGCAGCGTTCAGGCACCGAAAGGGCTGGCCAGAGGACACGGCCAGAGTGGGGTCACAGCACGCAGGCCCCGTGAGGGACCAAGCTTTTCTCGCCTTCAGGGGGCGAAGGGGCGCTACTACCACAGGTCGAGCAGACACAGCCCAGGAAGGGTTTCAAAACAATCCCTCTAGGTCCCATGTCTCTCCCAGGGGCACAAGGAAGCTGGGGTTCCTGTACATGTCTATCTCTCAAATGGAAGCTGTTCTGCTGAAAACAAAAGCAGCTTCCTTCCCCATGACCCAACCGATTTATAGCCAGCAAGTGTCTCCCGGTACTCAGAAAATACGCGATCGAACAGGAAATGAAAAAATATCCATTTCTTCCCAAAGGAAGGGGGAGGAATCACATCCCTATAGAGACAGGAAATCAGCTGACCAGAATCCCAGCCATGTCAGGGAAATGACTGTCCCCTTCTTCAACGCAGGAGTTATGAAAGCCGAGTTCTTCTCAGGCTTCAGTCACTACTGAGAGAACTTCCAAGCCAGGGCTGTTTTCTTACAGCTCTTTACTAGTTCAGATAGTTACCAGATAAAAGGGGAAAATGAAAGCCCCTTATGCCCTAATGCAGGGGTCCCCAACCTCTGGGACTCAGACCTGTCAGATCAGCAGCGGCCTAAGATTAGAAATAACGCACACAACAAATGTAACGTACTTGAATCATCCTAAAACCATCCCCCCACCCCTGGTTATGTGGAAAAATTGTCTTCCACAAAATTGGTACCTGGTGCCAAAAAGGCTAGGGATCACTGCCCTAATGCCAACCAAAAGCACAACTCCACAAACTTCCTCCTTTTTCCTCATGTAGGAAAGAGCCAAAAAGGAATGTTCGCACAATACTCAGAGAAACCACAAGGGACATTTTAGGTACAGGTGACCCCGATATTTAAAGTCTGCATCCACCCAATCTGAGGTTGTGGCTGAGTGTGGGACACAAACCAGAGAAGAGGCTGAGACTTCTTGTTTGCCAACAGCACCATTATTATAACAGCTTTATGTTTCCACAATGCTGCTTAGCAGGGTCTCAATGCCTTCTTTCCCACCCACAATCTAACCCTGACACCCCCCTTTTCCATTTGAGAGGGACAAGCATGTATCTTTAGTCCCTGCCACAAAGAAGGTCAGTGATTAGAAGCCTTATCCAAGGTCATTAGCTAGTCAGATGGAACTAACATTCAACTTTTAAATGCTTTCTCACATGAAGGAAGACTGCAAAACAACTGCTTCTCAAGTAATTCTTAGGCAACGAAAATTCCCTGTATCCTATCCACAAAAACTCCTTTATCTCGCTCTCTCCTATCTCCATTTTCTACTAATGTTTCCCAACTCAACATGCCAGGCATGTCTGCTGGCATGCAGTGCATTTAAAGCTTCTCTCCATTATTCAACCTAACATACATTTATAAACACTGACTTCAAGCTGGGCGCTGTGCTAAACTTTGAGGACTAAAAGATGGATGAGATGCTGTCTCAGTTCTCAGGATGCACAGTCTCATTGGACACAGAAAGACAAACATGTAACTGTTATTCAGAGGAATCAGTGACATCAAAAAGGAAGAATATATGCTTAGGATGCTTCAGTTCTCGCGCCACAGCATCTAGGGAGAACTGGTATGTCCAGTGAAAGGAAGCTTTCTCTCAAGGAACCTCTGAAAATATTTTTACTTTCCTCATTCCCGACTTGACACCTCCAAATGGTGCTCCCCCAAACGCCAAGGCTGCAAACTGGTATGGCATGTAAAAACAAGAACATTACCACAATGGGAGAGAATTCTTGAGTCAGCTCTCAGAGGAAGCCCTGCAGAACCGCACCCAGGAAACCACCTGAACAATGAAATGAGTGTACTAACTCTTCCCCACTGTCCATCACTCCCACAGCCAGAGAATGGGACACGCAGGAGACTTTACCCGAAGGGAGAGAAAGGAAACCCACACTACTCCTGTGGACAAAAACTCTCCCCACCGAAACAGTCACAGTTAACATCACAATGTTTGATGATTTAAAAGTCATTTAGAGGGGATATATGTATACATAAAGCTGATTCATTCTGTTGTACAGCAGAAACTGACACAACATTGTAAAGCAATTATAGTCTAAAAAAAAAAAAAAGTCATTTAGTATTGTTATCCCCTCCAGATTAGTCTGCAGCTAAATCAGTCCACAAACAGTAGCAAGACATCTAGCCTAAAACAATGTACTTTAAAAATGTGTTTTTAAAACCAAAGCCCCATCATTTTAAATGTATTAGGGTCTTAGCTATATTTATACTCTATACTCTGTTCAAAGCACCATTAATTTTCATCTTCTGAAAACGACAAACCACTGATGGAAATAAAATCAAGTCCGAGAGTGACCTTTTCCCTCTCAGGGCAGCTACCAAACCCTCAGCACAAGACTTTTTCTAGGTCCATATTACTCACAAAAAAAAGAAGAATGAAGTAACGCTTTCTATCAGCAAAACAATAGATTCTCCTATTAGGAGACCCCAACGTGCCTAAATCAAGTAATCAAAACATTCTGCCCTCTACATTACAGAAGGGTTTAAACTATCACACTTCAAGAAAATCAGAGATACCAAAGGAACATTTCATGAAAAGAGGAGCTCGATAAAGGACAGAAATGGTATGGACCTAACAGAAGCAGAAGATATTAAGAAGAGATGGCAAGAATACACAGAAGAACTGTACAAAAAAGATCTTCATGACCCAGATAATCACGATGGTGTGATCACTGACCTAGAGACAGACATCCTGGAATGTGAAATCAAGTGGGCCTTAGAAAGCATCACTACGAACAAAGCTAGTGGAGGTGATGGAATTTCAGTTGAGCTATTCCAAATCCTGAAAGATGATGCTGTGAAAGTGCTGCACTCAATATGCCAGCAAATTTGGAGAACTCAGCAGTGGCCACAGGACTGGAAAAGGTCAGTTTTCATTCCAATCCCAAAGAAAGGCAATGCCAAAGAATGCTCAAACTACCGCACAACTGCACTCATCTCACACGCTAGTAAAGTAATGCTCAAAATTCTCCAAGCCAGGCTTCAGCAATATGTGAACCGTGAACTTCCAGATGTTCAAGCTGGTTTTAGAAAAGGCAGAGGAACCAGAGATCAAATTGCCAACATCCGCTGGATCATGGAAAAAGCAAGAGAGTTCCAGAAAACTATCTATTTCTGCTTTATTGACTATACCAAAGCCTTTGACTGTGTGGATCACAAGAAACTGTGGAAAATTCTGAAAGAGATAGGAATACCAGACCACCTGATCTGCCTCTTGAGAAATTTGTATTCAGGTCAGGAAGCAACAGTTAGAACTGGACATGGAACAACAGGCTGGTTCCAAATAGGAAAAGGAGTACGTCAAGGCTGTATATTGTCACCCTGCTTATTTAACTTCTATGCAGAGTACATCATGAGAAACGCTGGACTGGAAGAAACACAAGCTGGAATCAAGACTGCCGGGAGAAATATCAATAACCTCAGATATGCAGATGACACCACCCTTATGGCAGAAAGTGAAGAGGAACTAAAAAGTCTCTTGATGAAAGTGAAAGTGGAAAAAGCCAAAAAGTTGGCTTAAAGCTCAACATTTAGAAAACGAATATCATGGCATCCGGTCCCACCACTTCATGGGAAATAGATGGGTTTGGAAACAGTGTCAGACTTTATTTTTCTGGGCTCCAAAATCACTGCAGATGGTGACTGCAGCCATGAAATTAAAAGACGCTTACTCCTTGGAAGGAAAGTTATGACCAACCTAGATAGCATATTCAAAAGCAGAGACATTACTTTGCCAACAAAGGTCCGTCTAGTCAAGGCTATGGTTTTTCCTGTGGTCACGTATGGATGTGAGAGTTGGACTGTGAAGAAGGCTGAGTGCCGAAGAATTGATGCTTTTGAACTGTGGTGTTGGAGAAGACTCTTGAGAGTCCCTTGGACTGCAAGGAGATCCAACCAGTCCATTCTGAAGGAGATCAGCCCTGGGATTTCTTTGGAAGGAATGATGCTAAAGCTGAAACTCCAGTACTTTGGCCACCTCATGCGAAGAGTTGACTCATTGGAAAAGACTCTGATGCTGGGAGGGATTGGGGGCAGGAGGAGAAGGGGACGACAGAGGATGAGATGGCTGGATGGCATCACTGACTCGATGGACTGAGTCTGAGTGAACTCCGGGAGTTGGTGATGGACAGGGAGGCCTGGTGTGCTGCGATTCATGGGGTCGCAAAGAGTCAGACACGACTGATCCGATCTGATCTGATTTCCTTTCCTCTACCTTCCTATCCTTTGGGGAGGCCAGAGGAGTGGAGACTAGACGGATCACATTCGAGGCCTGGGCACCTAGCAGCAGTGTCCACTGCATATGTGGGCCTCAGAGATGAGTCTGATGACCAATCTAGTGTGTGTGTGCTAGGAGGGCATCTGTGAAGGAAGGAAGAAAGATGGGCAAAAAAGGAAGTAGTAGGGGTAGAAATAAAAGGTTTCCTACTACTCTAGTAGAAATCCCTACAAGAAGACTCAAGCATATCCTGGCAACCGCTCAGGTCTACGGCTGGGAAAGCAAATGAAAGGTACATCCCCACCCCTGAGACCACTCTGGCTATCCTGCACCTCCCTTGGATTTCCTAATTCTAAACTAAGCCTTTTCCCCAGACTCATTCTAATGAGAAAGCAAGTAGCTGCATGGTACAGGTTTATGGCAAAGAAAATGAATGGCAATTAATAACTGGTTTGTACCAGAGAAGCTGGTTTACTTGATCCGCCTCCTGGTTCCAAGGAGTTTCTCTCTGCATTACGCCATCCTTCTAGTTATGTGTTTAATAAAGTCATACCCTCATATCTAATAATGTAGCAACCTCCCTTCCATCCCCTTATCAGCCCTCCTCCTACACTTACTATCTTTTCCCCAACCTGGAATCTGAATCCCATTCATTAGAGGAGGAAGCATAACCTGCTGTGCAAGTGTTTCGTCTGCTGACACTCCTCAGTAGCACACGCCCCTCGTGATAGGCAGCCAAGATGATGTCATCAGTTGAATGCTCCCTGGGGTTCCGGCTTTGAACACCTGATCTTTAACAGAGTGTGAAGTACTAAGAAAATCCAATCACACTGACATTTGATGAATACCTGCTGAATGCAGGGCACTGAGCCAGACAAAATGACAGAAGGAAGAATCATAATCTGTGAGCTCCAGAAGCACAATCTAATTGGGCAAATCCATGGGAAGCTAAATACCAAAAGATAAAATACAAGTGATGACATACAGCATGACATGGTCAACTGGCCAATGAGTGATAGAAATTAATGCTATGAGTTCAGAAGGCGACCGAGTTAGCACAGGTCAGTGTGGTTTCCAAAGGGGTACTGGGAAAAGGGAGCACTCAAGCTGGGCTCTCAGGTAGGATTTCAAGAGATGGGGACAGCCCTGACAGAAAAGGGGACGGCGCTAGCAGAGGCACAAGTCCTAAATACCAAACGAAGCCCCAGAGTAAGCCGGACAGATGGCAACAAAAATAAAGAGGCAATACAAACAAAGAGGCTGTATTACCCAGCAGGCCACACTACAGACTATCAGTACAGGGACTTTTTCAAGCAAAAGGAAAATTATCCCAAATGGAAGACTGGACATGCTAGGAGAAAGGAAAAGCAACTTTTAAAAAATGATAAATATTTGGTAAATCCAGATGAATATTGTCTTGGGACTTCGCTGGCAGTTCAGGAGTTAAGACTTTGCCTTCCAATGCAAGGGGTGTGGGTTCAATCCCTGGTCAGGGAGGTACAATCCCATGTGCCTGGCACCCAAAACAACGAAACATAAAACAGAAGCAACACTGTAACAAATTCAATAAAGACTTTAAAAATGATCCACATAAATACATGAATATTGTCTACACAAAGCAAAAATCATAATGGGTTTTTATTTACTCAATAAACACAACAAAAATACACTAAAACATTTGCATTAAAAATAAACGCTATGATAAAAATAAGTAATATATGTGTGCATCGAATATTAAAGCAGAGAAAAGAGAGTGGCTAATTCACTCACTCAAAAGAACTCAAAAAGTCATCAATAAGAACATAAGATTGGGAATGAGTAAGGAAGGGTAAGTTTTTCAAAAGAATAGATTTAGGAGGACTCTGCAGACAGACGCAAAAATGCGAGCCAGACAAATGAACTAGAAATGATTTGGAGTGTGAGTAAACGACATGCAGAGGTGCCTGAGTAGAGCAAAGGATGACAGCAAAGGGTCTAAAACAAGAGTCACAGCACAGAGCCAAAATGAGGAGAGACTGTGTCTTCTACTAAGAAATTTTGGCCTTATGCTAAACTGACTTAGAATCTACAGCCTCTCTCTCCTACAAAGCCCTTGCCAATGAAAGACTGCTTTCTAGAGGGCACAGAGGTAAATGTCACCTTTAGTAAATAAATAAAATAGATTAGGCTTTGAGACAAGACGAGATATGACCCACATGAAGAAGTAAAGGAGGAAGAGGGGCAGTTCCAAAGTAAGTTTGCTTTTTTAATTTTTTGGATTAGTCGCTAAGTCGTGTCCTACTCTTTTGCCACCCCATGGACTGTAACCCACCAGGCTCCTTTGTGCATGGGATTTCCCAGGCAAGAATACTGGAGTGGGTTGCCATTTCCTTCTCCCAGGGATCTTCCCCACCCAGGGATCAAATTTACAACTCCTGCATTGGTAGGCAGATCCTTTACCACTGAGCCACCACAGAAGCCCAGAGTAAGCCTGGCAATAAAAGAGAATGAAATCATGTCATTGTGGCAACATGGACTAACCTAGAGATTATCATTCTAAGTGAAGTCAGAAAGAGAAAGACAAATACCATACAATATTACCTAAATGCGGAATCTAGAATACGATACAAATAAACTTATTTACTAAACAGGAGCAGACTCACAGACATAGAATACAAACTTACGGTTACCAAAGGGGAAAGCAGAGTGGGAGAGGGATAAATGAGGAGTCTGTGATTAGCAGATACCAACTGGGTGTGTGCTTAGTTGCTCAGCTGTGTCCAACTCTTTGCGACCCCATGGCCTGTAGCCCGCTAGGCTCCTCTGCCCATGGGATTCTCCAGGCAAGAACGCTAGAGTGGGTTGCCATGCCCTCCTCCAGGGGATCTTCCCAACCCAGGGATCAAACCTGGGTTTCCCACATTGCAGGCAGATTTTTTACCATCTGAGCCACCAGGGAAGCCCAGATACAAACTACCATACATAAAACAGGTAAACAACAAGGTCCTATTCTGTAGCACAGGGAACTACATTCAATATCCTACAACAGACCATAATGGAAAACAATATAAAAAAGAATAGACATGTATGTATATATATAAATAACTAAATCACTTGTATACCAGAAATTAACACAACACTATAACTCAACTATCCTTCAATTAAAAAAACAAACAAACAAACAAACAGTAAACCTGGCAAGGAAAAAGCAGAAAGAATACAAACTAAACTTAAAAGACCCTTTACCCTGACCAGTGAGACTGGAGAGAGAAAGACTTGAAAACATTCACCTTTTAATTTGTAGTGCTTAAGTTTACAATAAGCATGTATAATTTTGTAATCATAATGAGAGTTAGATAAGCATAGGAAGCCTGTGTGTTTTCCTCTTCAGTTCCAGATCAGTATTTTTTGTTTTAAAGTAACTCACAATGTCCCACACCTGACTAGGGCCCCTTGGCAAGACTGAAACCGCTAAGTAAGAAGTGCCAACTGAGGTCACAAGTCACACTCGCTTCCCCACTCACGAACAATAAGAACTCTAAAAAATGCGTAAAAGGTCACTTTCCTGGCCCTTCAGTCACTGTACTGTCAGAAGTAGGAGTTTTTAGAAAAGAGGAGGCTCGGGCCAAGCAGTTCTATTCAAGGAAATGAAGGGAAAGTATAATGTGGTGGTTAAGAGCAGGAGTTCTGTTGCCCCACAGAGTTATATTTCTAGATGTGACCTTGGGCAAGTTATTTCACTGGCTTGAATTTCATTTTCCTCCTCTGTGGTGGTGGTTTAGTCTGTATGCCATGTCCAACTCCTGCGACCCCATGGACTGTAGCCTGCCAGGCTCCTCTGTCCATGGGATTCTCCAGACAAGAATACTGAAATGGGCTGCCATTTCCTTCTCCAGGGGATCTTCCCAACCCAGGAATCAAACCTGGGTCTCCTGCATTGCAGGCAGATTCTTTACCAACTGAGCTACAAGTGCCTACACTCTCTCCTCTGTAAAATGGTAATAATGATATCTATTTTATGAGGTTGTTATGAGAATTAAATGGGCTAGTGTATATAAAGTGCTTAACACAGTCCCTGGCACATGGTAAAAATTCAACTAATGGGAGCTATTATTATTAATCCATTCAGTTCATTAAAAAAAAAAAAATATATCCTACAATGCTATGTACCAGATCCATTTCCCCTCTCTTTCCTAAATGATGCCAAAAGCAAGATGTAGAATTAGCAGGACAGGGGGTGACCCTGGGTTCTTCCTGGGTCCCTACCAAAAGAATCGTAGTGAAGAGAGGGAAGATGGTGGAAAGATGGTGAAAGACTCAACATGGCTGACTTTCAAGATAGAGGAAGAGGCTGGGAGCCACAGGGAGCAGGTGGCCCTCAGAAGCCGGGGAAAAAACTTTTAAGGCTGAAAATCACTGCTCTGCTCGCATGAAAACTTCCTATTGACTTTGAGAGGTAAAGGAGGATTTCAAACCATTATCTGGCACAAAGATGGGCAGTAACCAAACAGCATGGGAGACTCCTCAGTCAGAACCCGTTCCGGTACCTGCAGACAAACATCAACTCTGCATGATCAGGTGACTCTGAAACTCTTTCCAACTGATATATACACATTACCATATATAAAATAGCTAGCTAGTGGGAACCTTCTATAAAGCACAGGAAGCTCAGCTCAGTGCTCTGTGATGAATTAGGTGGACCGGGGTGGAGGGAGGTCCCAGAGGGAGGAGATGTGTATGTATGCACATTTATAAAGTTTAAAAAAAAAATGTTAGTAATAAATTCTCAGAGACAAGCAGAAGTTAATTTCATACATTCTTCTCTCCAGGTTAGAAGTAGCTAAACAAACTGTTGTTTGAATTGTGTCCCCCAAAAGATGTTTAAGTCCTAACTCACAGCACCTGTGAATGTGACTTTATTCAGAAACACGGGCTTTACAAATGATTAAATTAAGATGAGATCCTCAGGGTGAACTCTAACCCAATATAAGACTGGTTTTCTTATAAAAAGACAGACACATACGAATGGTGTAAAAGCACAGAGAGACAAGCCACCTGCAAGCCAAGGAATGCCTGAGGCTGCTAGAAGCTGGGCAAAAGGCCTGGAAGCTTCTCCCTCACAGGCCTCCGAAGCAGTCAATCCTGCGGACACACCCTGATTTCCGATATCTAGCTTCCAGAACTGTAAGACAGTAAATTTCTGTTGTTTAACACATTATTGACTGGGGAATTTTTGCAGAAAACTAATGCCGGTGGCCAGCAATTTGTTATGTAAGTGAATACTAAAACATCTCTGGCCAATAATGTTTGGGTAACAAAGGATGTATTAATACATCTCTGGTCAATAATGCGTTAAGCCATTCAGTTTGTGGTACTTAGCTATGGCAGCCCCGGGAAAGCAGTACACCATTTTTTTTAATTGGCATTTATCCTACTTTAATGGGGCTTCCCTGGTGGCTCAGTGGTAAAGAATCCACCTGCCAATGCAGGAGATATGGGTTAGATCCCTGGGTGGGGAAGATCCCCCGGAGAAGGAAATGGCAGCTCACTCTAGTATTCTTGCCTAGGAAATACCATGGACAGAGGAGCCTGGTGGGCTACGGTCCATGGGGTCGCAAGAGAGTCAGACATGACTTAGTGACTAAACAACTGCTGATAAACTACATATTTTTTAAGCAAATTTTAATTTAAAATCAAAGGTGGATTACTTAAAAATGACAGGACCTGGCTATTTATACACTTTTTTCCCCCAACAATGAAAATACCACTATGGGAAAAAGACACTAGGCCCAATATAGATTCTTACTCCTTTTGAACCTAGTGATCCAGGACTAGGTTTTGAATCTGCTTCCTTAACCATCCCCGGATGTAAAGAAAGAAGGAAAGCAAACCCTTGCACATTATCCACTGTGTGCCTCATGGATATTTGGTGCTAATACACATTATCTTATTCAAATTTCATAAATCCCTGCATGGTATGAACTATCTCCCCATTACTAGTGAGGAAATAAATGTTTAGAAAGGTTAAGGAAGTTACCCAACATCATACAGCCAGAAAGTGGCTGAGCCAAGATTCCAACCCCTTGTTTTTAACTAAACCAACCTGCTTCAGCAAGTACTTTTGAACCAATTAACAATCTTTTATTAATTTCAAGCACTGTATGTTGAGTGAATTAATAAAGAGACTTTATAAATCCCATCTATTTCTCCCATTTTTACATAAGGAAACTGGCCCAAAGAAGTAAATTGACTTGACCAGAATCACAAATTAGTTAGTATCAGAATTAGGTACCCAACCCGTCTCCTGATTTCCATTACATCCCATAAATTTGAGGACAACAGCAATACATGAAAACAGAGAGCACGGATGCTAGAAACTGACTGCTGCTGCTGCTGCTAAGTCGCTTCAGTCGTGTCCGACTCTGTGCGACCCCAGAGACGGCAGCCCACCAGGCTTTCCCGTCCCTAGGATTCTCCAGGCAAGAACACTGGAGTGGGTTGCCATTTCCTTCTCCAATGCATGAAAGTGAAAAGTGAAAGGGAAGTCGCTCAGTCGTGTCCGATTCTAGCAACCCCATGGACTGCAGCCCACCAGGCTCCTCTGTCCATGGGATTTTCTAGGCAAAAGTACTGGAGTGGGGTGCCACCTCAGTTCAAACCTTGGCTCTGCAATTTACCACCTGTGTGATTTGGGCAAGTCACTTTACCTCTCTGTTTGGTTTCCTTACCTGAAAATGGAGATCCTGTCTTACATCACTACTCTAAGGACTGAATGAATAAAGACACACATAAATTTTTGTGCCTGGAATATTAATACATGTTATATTTGTTAACTGCTTCTGCTCCAACTATTATTAAATAATGCTAAGTAAAACATCAAAGAGGATACATATACTGACTGTAGTTTTATTAAACTGCAGACAAATGCACTCATTGAGAGATAGAGAGGGAAACGAGAAATAGGCTCTTTGTTCCTGTAAATTTGCCTAATTCAGTTATTAGCAATAACATTTATTTTTTACTCTGTACCAGGCTCAGTATTTGATATGTTACAGACAATACTAAATTTCATTAAATCTAAGACACCATCAACTGCAGAAAGAATCAGTATTTCATTTACTCTCCCCAGCAGCCCATTGAAGTAGAGAGTTCCCTTATTCTGCAGATAAGAAGCTGAGACATAGAGAGGTTAAAGAATTCATCCAAGGTCACACAGCTATTCAATGGCCAAACCAGGTCTCAATCCCAGATCTATCAGACTCCAAAATCCCTTACACTGAACTGCTTTATTACCAACTTGGTGCTGTTCAAATTTTTCATGGAATCACCTGGGAATCTCGCTAAAATAAAAACTGATTTATAGGTGGGGGTGGAGCCTAACACTGTGCATTTCTAACCAGCTCCCAGGTGCTGTGGATGCTGCTAGCCCTGGATCACCAAGTCTCTAACTATTCTGCTTCCATTACAATTCTTCCTCCTCCTGGGTCTCCATTCCCAGCTGGGCAATCAGCTAATGAAAAGGACTTTAACTCCCAAAAGACAGAGGAACCTCCTAATTAAGTCTTTGTTTCTCTGCCACCTTCCCTGCTCCTTCCTCTCCCCTCCTGGGCCCCACTCTCTTTTCTAAGGCAGGCTACACAAAGCTACGGAGAGGAAGCTAATAGGGAGTTCAAAATGAATGGCTGGGGAACCTAAGGGGATTTCTAACAAAAACAATGTTACCCTTATGCTTGGATGATCTGGGGTGACAAGGTACCACCTCAAAGTCCACATGTGACTCTGAAAGGTGAGTGAAAGCTCCTGGAGTAAATTGGAAACTAAGGATTATTTACTCCCATCATTTCTCCAAAGATAATGGGTGTGACCTCTCCCCACCCCCACTCTCAGTTTAGGTCTCTGAGCAACACAGGTAATTACGGTCTGCCTACTTACTACAGAAACAGCTAGCTTCAATCAGGTGCAGTCCTCTCTCCTGCTCTACCTGGCCTACATTTTTTAGGTACTGTCTTTGTTTGTGCTCTTTGTGCTTATGAACACTACCAAACACATTCAGAAGTGCCGCACTGGCCTGAGCCTTTCGATAGTGGTCCTGGGTGCCTAGGTTAGAAAACAAGTCCGAAATTCAGTTCTGTGTGATGTAATTGAATGGCGGGCTAGCATTGCCCAGAGCATGGGATTGTTTTTTGACTCAAGAGCTCCACAGACCCCTCTCTGTCACCACGATCCCTCCCTCTATTCCATGGGGTTGGCTTATGGAAAACAATTCTGAATACTCATTGGAAGGACTGATGCTGAAGTTGAAACTCCAGTACTTTGGCACCTGATGTGAAGAAATGACTCACTGGAAAAGACCCTGATGCTGGGAAAGATTGAAAGCAGGAGGAGAAAGGGATGACAGGATGAGATGGTTGGATGGTATCACCGTCTGGATGGACATGAGTTTGAGCAAGCTCCAGGAGTTGGTTGATGGACAGGGAAGCCTGGAGTGCTGCAGGCCATGGGATTGCAGAGTCAGACGTGACTGAGCGACTGAACTGAACTAAACTGAAACAATCCTGAATATTCAATGGAAAGACTGATGCTGAAGCTCCAGTACTTTGGCCACTTGATGTACAGAGCCAATTCACTGGAAAAGACCCTGATGCTATGAAAGATTGAGGGCAGAAGGAGAAGGGGGTGGCAGAGAATGAGATGGGTAAATACCATCACCAATTCACTGGACATGAATCTGAGCAAACTCTGGGAGATGGCGAAGGACTGGGGAACCTGGTGTGCTGTAGTCCATGGGGTCCCAAAGAGTCAGCACAGCATAAGGACTGAACAACAGCAATAAACAGTACTGCAACTCTATTTGAGCAAATCAAATCAGACCATTTTCAAGAGCAGTCTGACTTGAAAATCTTAAGTTGCTTTAAAGCAACTTAGACTACAAAATCAGAATTTAAGGTAAGAGGGCCTCCTGCCCAGTGGAGTTCACCAGGCCTGAGTACAAAAACCTAGTTCAGCTGCTTACCAGCATGTGACCCTCAGGGAACTTACTCAGGTTCCTTAAGCTTTGGCCTCCTCATCTGCAATATCCACCAATATCACTGGACTGTCACAGGATGCTACTTGTGACGATTAAATGAGATAAAGCACCTAGCATTCAGGGTTTAATATGTATTAGTTTCCTCTCCCCACCCCTGCTCACAGGGATACACAGTCAAGCCGATAATGTGCATCTGTTCCAAATCACATAAAGGAACTGTGTTTAGGCGTGGTTTCATTAAAAAAAAAGAAAGAAAGAAAAATCGCCACTCGCCTGGTGAGATCTGGCTCTGGCACCAGTTAGTTACATGACCTTGGACAAGTTACTAACACTTTTCCATTCCTCATTTCATTTCCTTCCGAGAAACAAGAGTGAGCTCAACTGATCATTTCCAGTTCATTCATTTGACAAATATTTATTGAGTACCTTACTCAATGGTAAAGAACCCGCCTGCCAACACAGGAGATGCAGGCTCGATCCCTGGGTCAGGAAGATCCCCTGGAGAAGCAAAATGGCAACCTACTCCAGTATTCTTGCCTGGAGAATCCCATGGACAGAGGAGCCTGGCGGGGGTCCTAGGGGTTGCAAAGAGTTGGACACAACTAACTGACTAAACAACAGCGTACACCAGACACTCTTCTGGGCACTAGGAATACAAGAGTTAATAAATGAAAACATGCAGGAACTTCCGCTCTGCCTTTAGACAAATACATAAACAAGAGGAAGCCGCTAATAACAGCAACAAATATCTTCTGCCTTTATTAGCTCCTTTAAAATTGCCCACACTTACCAGTTTAATATCTGATACGCCCTCTATCCAAGGACAATATATTAAATGGATTTTTGGAGCAGGGAGTTGGGATACGAGATTGCTCCATCCACTCCTAGCTCTGACCTGATACTGCAGTACCTCCAAGAACGGTGCACCCCCTCACGGGGAAAAAAGTGGTGCAGAAAAGTGGATTTTAGTTGGTCTGCCATGGAGAACTAGGACTTTGGCCTTTGGTCTTTCTGACTCTTGCTTTTCACTACAGCTTGTGTGTAACTGCACAGGCACCCTCTGAGAAACACGTAGGGATGGTTTTTCAGAGCTTTTTTTTCTTTTACCACCCGAAACAGAGACAAAAAAAAAAACGTCAACACTAACATACCACCCGATGTGAACAGTTTTACAGTTTTGGGAAGTTTTTTCAGGTAGGAGTTTGAAGTAAGAGCAAAGTCGGAGTAAAGAGCAATCACAGCAGTACTGGTAAGAGATAAGGCTCTGAACTCATATATTAGCGGTGGCACTGGAGGAGATGAGCGGTGGAGAGTCACAGGAGACAGAATCCATGGGACTTGTTGAAAGCCTGGTCGCCTGGGCAGGATGCAGGAGAGGGAGGAGACCTGCATGAAGCCAGATTCCTGGCTTGGACACCTGGATGGGTGAGGAAGACATTCAGCTGAGCAGGGGACCCAGGAAGTGAAGTAGGTCTGGGAGCAGGGAGGGGGACAATGATGCCCATTTGGACATATCAAGTTTGAGATGTCTGTGGGACAATCGTATGGAAAAACCCATTGCAGGTACTGTAAGTTGTTGGAAGAACAAAGAAATATAACCACTACCAATATTTGCAAAGTGGTTCACTTTTTTCAAGTATTGATACATCACATCCATCTCATTTGACACAACCTACACCCTGAACAAGATCATAATTAGGTTGAGAAGTTCAAACAAATACATACAAAAAGTTAACTAACAACAACAACAACAACAAAACGTAAGAAATGCTACAAGGCAGTTTTGGTTTATGATGAGTTGCAAGAAAAACACTTGTTATACTTAAACCACTAATCAAATCCTCACTCAACTTTCTAATCTCTGGAGCTTTTATTTCTTCAACTTTCCATATTATCACAAGCCTATCTGCTGAAGGCATTACACATCTTTACAAGCCCGAAAGTGAGATGTGATCAAGAGGAGGAGGCGGGAGAGGAAAGAAGGCAGAGACTGTGGCTCTGCTTTTAGACAAAGACAGAGGGAAGCCGCCAACAGCAGCAACAGGGACGGCAGGCTGCCTCTCCCCCAGGGCAGTGCCCCCATGCCCACCCAGACTTACTAACAGACCGCCTGTGCCCACAGCTACAGCGGCTACTGCCTCTTATCCCTTCTCAATGGCATGTTCATGCCAGGGCCTCCACTGCCTCACCCCAGGAGCCGCCCACAGGATGATGCAAGAGAGGAGGCCTGCGAGATGGGAATCTAATGCTCCCTCTAAAGCTTTCCCTCCCACAGGCAGGTGGAGGGAAATTCCAGCCCCTCACAGACACCCATTCTTCTAATAAAGGCAGCACTACATGAAGAGTGTTATGATACTAATTAAAAATGACAACAATAAAAACAATGAATCAGTCCTCTGGGAGAGGTGAGGATCTCAAAGCACCCCGCCTAAACTAGTCTGGTCCGCTCTCCTTTTGGGAAACTAACCAACAGAGGCTGGGATGGGTCCTACATTCCGATGCCCAGAGGTGCCCCAGACCAGGCCAGACCAGTTTCTTTCCAATCCAACAGCAACCCCATGGCTCATTTCTAGTGTCTGCAGAAGGTCAGGGATGAATTTCCTCATGTTACAATTGTACAGGGAACCCAAGTGTTCCAGATGGTCTCCTGCCTACCACTCCAGCCACAGGCCACAGAGAGCAGGGGGCGCAGTTAGGATCCTGACCTGGCTGTATGGAGAGGGAACATGGAAATAAGGTTCTGCACGACTGGAAAGGGCACTGAGAGAAACGGCCTGACACCAAAGGGCCACAGACAGCCGCTCCCTGTCACTCTGCTTGGAACAGAAGATAAGCTTGACTCTGTCAAACCCCTTTCCCTCTGGACTAGGTCTCTTTTTAGGGAGAATTTCTATTGGGAAAATGATAGCTAAAAAAGGAGTAACCATCTATTATGTGTTCAACTGCTTATCCTTTCTTTATTGTCTGTCATTTGTAACATCCACTGTATACTTCCATTCCTGGGGGGCAGATAGAGGGTTTATGAACTCCACTTATTCAGTGGTAGATACTGTGCTACATTCACAGAGGCTCCTAACAGAGGCATTTTTTGGCTGATGGTGATGACAAGGCTAGCAGAGGGTGATCATACATGTAAAGCAGCATCCCCTGGAGTGATCCACCGCGTTTTGTGAAAGGAGAGGCAAGGAACAAACAAGCGTGCACACACACACCTCCTGCAGGACTCAGAAACTGTACTGGATCAGCCAAACCAGGGACTGAAATGAGATCAAAGATTCTCCAAATTAGTGGAGACACACCTTCCACTCCCAGGGATGACTCACATCAAGTTTACCCAATATAGAGTCCAAATTTACAAAACGAAGAACAGAAAACAAGTCACACTGTGGAGAACATACCAGTTAACAACTACATCAGAGAACATCACAGGGGGAAGACCTAAGTCAATTCTGAAGGGGACCTAATACACCAGGAAATACCCTCTACACTAAAGGTAAAAAACCCAAGCAAGCAGAGGACAAAGGGAAGGGTAACTAATACTCTTTGTAGATATAAAGGTCAGATAAACTCTGAAGGACACTATCATGATTTGAAAAATTGTGATTATATTGACCTTCCCTGGTGATTATATATTAACCTTCCCTGGTGGCTCAGATGTATAGAGTCTGCCTGCAATGCAGGAGATGCGGGTTTGATCCCTGTGTTGGAAAGATCTCCTGGAGAAGGAAATGGCAAACCCACTCCAATATTCTTGCCCGGAAAATCCTACGGACAGAACAGCCTGGCAGGCTACAGTCCATGTGGTGACAAAGAGTCAGACATGACTGAGCGACTTCACTTTGACTATACTGAACCTGCTAAGGTAAGGCAGGGGAGGTTCTGAGTCATGAGAACAAATCCATCACGTCCGCTGCCTGCCTGCCAAAATCAACAAAAAGGAGGCTGCGTCCTCCACAATAGCCACTCTGTTTAGTCTTGCAAAGAACCCGGACTTCACAAGCCTGGTCCAAACAGAATAGGAAATACTAATCCTGCAGTCTTCATAGAAAGCACCAATGTTCCTGAGCTCAACTGCCCTGGGGAGAGTAAGCGAGGCTAGCTCATGAGGACTCCCACAACAGACAGTGAGACGAGTATTAAAGACCACAGGGGAGAAAAGCCTCCCTCTTTGTCAAGAGTCAAGATGCTCCTAACTGCAAAAGTCAGATTAAGTCAACAAATAGAGAAAAAATCAATTCCTGCCCTGTACTTTACTAAATGATAGAAAAGAATATACAAGTTACATGAGGTTCTGAAAGACTTTAAAATTTTCCTAGGGGCACAAAATAAAAGTCAGAAAATAATATAAACAATCAATAACCAAGCAGATGTTACGTTTTCTTAGAAAGACCCCTGATTCTGTGCATATGTGCTTAGTCACTCAGTTGTCTCCAAGCCTTTGCAACCCCATAGACTGTAGTCTGCCAGGCTCCTCTGTCCATGGGATTCTCCAGGCAAGAATATTGGAGTGGGTCGCCATGCCCTCCTACAGGGGATTTTTCCTACCCAGGGACAGAACCCAGGTCTCCCACATTGCAAGCAGATTCTTTACCATCTGAGCCACCAGGGAAGCCCAAGAATACTGGAGTGGGTAACCTATCCCTTCTCCAGGGGATCTTCCCAAACTAGGAATCGAACCAGGGTCTCCTGCATTGCAAGTGGATTCTTTACCAGCTGAGCTACCAAGGAAGCCCCCCACCCCACCCAACCCCCGTTCTGTAAAGACCCTTTATTCTTCCATCAAACCTACACTGGAAAACTTGGATCCCAGATCAATCCACCTGTCTGCTCTCTCAGTGTCTAGACTCAGGTTGTTGAGTGCTTCTGGAGTTAGAGGGAGAGAATGAACACATCTGGGCAAGCATGCGCACACACACACACAGACGCACAACCCCTACTCTCAGCAGACAACTTCACCCCCTACTTCCAGAGAGAATAGAATCCATCAGGAGAAATTCCCTAGCCTCTAATCAACCAGCTCGGCCACCTGCATTCTTGCCTTCCTCCATCTTTCTCATCAGACACATTCCTCTTCGGACTCTGGATCTCATGCTTTCATCAATTATTCTCTTCCTCCCTTGAATTTTATTCTTTCCTCTGCTGACTCTTCCCAAACAGTACTTAAACTTAATTCCATGTTAATGTTTAATTCTGTGTTACAGTTAACAAGCAAAATGCCCTCCACCCCTACATCCCCCTCTAACTAGTCTGGGCCTTCCTCCTCTCTGCTTCATCCAAGTCCAGGTTTCCAAACCTACTTCTCATTCACTCCCCAACCCACTGCTTTCTGGACTATACTTTCCATACTGAAAATGCTCCAGGACAAGGTGACCTTTCTAACAGAGGAGAAAGTCTTGCTTGACCTCTAAATAATCTGACACGATGTGACACAACTTCCTTCTTGAACTCAGGTCTCCCCTCTTCGTCCTACATCTCTGGGCGCTCACTTTCGGTGGACAATTTCCTTCACGGGATCCTCTTCCTCTGGTCCCCAAGCCACCCTCTCCTTGGAGTTCCCCAAGGTTTTGTCTCTCAGTGTACACGCACTCGCTCAGCAACCTCCTGGTCCATCCACTCCTATCTAGAGCCCTCCTGAGCTCCACATCCTATAGGTGCCCTCCGGCAGGGCACCTCTACCGGCGCCCCTCAGAAACCCCAACTTCAACACAACCAAAGCGGAACTCAGTACCATCCCCTGCGCCAGCACTGCCACCAGTCCCCACAAATAGCCTTCCTCCCCTTAGATCCCGATTTTAGTTAATGACACCACCCACCCACACAGAAGCCTGCAAGTCATCCTAGGTTCTCCCCTCTCACACCACATCCAGTTAGTCAACAAAACCCATGGATTTTACCCCTTAACATTTCTTGATTTGTCCACTTCACATTGCTATGTCCACACCTTAGTTTAAACTCTAATCACTCGTAAATCACTCTAACAGCCGCCTAACTGGTCTGTCATTAGCCTTGCCCCTCTCCAGTCCTCTGTCACAACCCTGCTACAGCAGGGGTATTTCTAAAGTGTAAATCCAATCCTAGTCTTCCTTGCCTAAGATCCTTCAATGGCTCCCCAAAGCCTGTAGGGTGAGGTCTAAACTCTCTGCAGTATGGCAGAGAATCAGTCAACATTCCAGCCCTGCCCACTCTTCCTACCTCATCTCATTTCTCCTCCCCTCACATCCTCCACTCCACCCTTAACTAAGATCCCATGTTTCCTCTCCTAAGGCTCTCCACCCCTCCTCCTGTTCATGCTGCCCAGAACGCCCTTCACCTGAACTTTCTGCCCAGAGTCCTGACTTCTCCAGGTGGCAAGTCAGTCACTCCCCCTTGGATGCCTCCCTGGCCCTCCCCACCTGGCCGTCACGGGTACCCCTTTTCACTATCTAGGTGGCAAGTCAGTCACCCCCTCTTGGATGCCTCCCTGGCCCTCCCCACCTGGCCGTCATGGGTACCCCTTTTCACTATCTAGGTGGCAAGTCAGTCACTCCCTCTTGGATGCCTCCCTGGCCCTCCCCACCTGGCCGTCATGGGTACCCCTTTTCACTATCTAGGTGGCAAGTCAGTCACCCCCTCTTGGATGCCTCCCTGGCCCTCCCCACCTGGCCGTCATGGGTACCCCTTTTCACTATCTAGGTGGCAAGTCAGTCACTCCCCCTTGGATGCCTCCCTGGCCCTCCCCACTTGGCCATCATGGGTACCCCTTTTCAAGCCCATGGCACTAGACTCATGCTCACCAGCACTCCCTGCAATGGAAGGTCATTGTCAGTCCACCAAAATGTCTTCCCTGTTAGACCGTAAGGTCAAAGAGATGCAAAGACATTATCTTTGTTCCTTCAACACTTCGCCTACTGCCTAGTTCGGAGCAGATATTCAATAAATGATTATTGGACCTTCCCTGGTGGCCCAGAGGTTAAGACTCGTGCTTCCACTGCAGGGCATGGGTTCAATCCCTAGTTGGGGAACTAAGATCCCACTGCCACACGATGTGGCTAATAAATAAGCACTAGTTAAATGAATGAATGGATCCTCCAAACAACCCCTGACACTCTGGGAGATTAGCACTTTAAGATATAATGGAAGATTTTAGAAGGGATTTAAGAGGATTTCTTATGCAATTCTCAGCAGGTGTTCCTGGAAGCATACATTGAAGGTTGTCAGAGGATGGGAAGAGTGTGTGTCTGGGGCACTCAGCATTGCTAATTTAAGTGAGACGTAATGACCAAGAAACCCAATCTTGAGCCTTAGGTTCAAACACACAGCCCTATCTAACAAGTTCAGATGGACTAAATTCTTTAGAAGAAGATTTTTAAACAAGAAAAAACATTTTGCTTTGGAATAGCCCTGGAACAAGTGATAGTTAATTCTTTTCAAGACAAAATCTTCTAGAAGAGTTAACAATGTTGGTACAGTATCTAACCTTAGGTCCCTGTGCATGCTAAGTCACTTCAGTCATGTCGGGTTCTGTGCGACCCTATGGACTACACCCCGCCAGGCTCCTCTGTCCATGGTGATTCTCCAGGCAAGAATACAGGAGTGGGTTGCCATGCCCTTCTCCAGGGGATCTTCCCAACTCAGGGATGGAACCCACGTCTCTTTTGTCAATGCCACCTGGGAAGCCCTGCCCAGAATGTCTCTCAAACAGGCCCCTCCCTCTTTAATCTAACTTTAATCTAACCTCTTGACTCAATTGCAACAGTGACATGCAAGAGAGTCAATCTCCACTCTCATTCATCATTTACAGTCACTACACTAATCCTGTCCATTGCATAAAACTCAGGCTCCCCATATGAACGTTCAGGACCTTCTTTCCCTCGATCCCTAATCTTAATGTTATTTTTCAACGCTAAGTGCCCCCATCTTCCAGTTAACACCCTCCCCAATAGAGTATCTGCTTATAGCTGCTAGTAGAATGCAGTGTACAAAAGTGACCTTATTCACTGTTGAAGACCCACTGAAAAACATGGCCAAAAAAAAAATTCCTTCCTACATATCTCAATTCAACATGCTCCTGCAGGTTGAAACCATCTGAACTTCAACAGACACTTCAAGCAAGCTTGTTCTTTTACCCACACAAAGGAATTGTTTACCTTTCTGAATAAAAACGATGAGAGAAATTTGCTATGTTAAGAGGCAACAACAGTACATCTGGCAAAGCCCTTGCCCAAGAGAAAGATGCTGACTGACCAATTCATTAACTTGTCCTAGGCAACAGCCCAAATCAACCCTGATAACTAGCACATCCTGATGACTGACACATAGTCCTGCAGAAGAAAGCAGTCCTGAACAGTGAAAGAAAAATAAGTGTTCGGGCCCCACAAAAGCAGACTCACAATCTGACACAAAATTTACGGAGCCAGAAGCAAGCTAAGGGTATGAGATCCCAGGCTGCTAAAAAGGGCCTATTCTTGAGAGCTGTGTTCTCTCCAGCTACAGCACATCTATCTGCAGGTAGGCCTGCCTTTCCACATTCTCCACCCATACACAGAAGGCATATAACCCAAAGCTCTACTTACTGCTCTGTATTTTTTTTAATCATTTTCTGCATTAAGCACACACAACTTGTACAATATGAAAAGAAAATTATCTTAAAATATGACTTGAAAGTGCTGCCAAGATTGCCCTTTCTCTTGAGAGAAATTCTCTGCCAATGGACCACATGCAAAACAAGTATGAAAAGTCCCTACTCTGTAAGAATATAAAATCTCATTAGGGAAACAATTCAAACAGACATGAGGCAATGCAAGAATAACACAAAACAGTATATAGTTAAAAGACTAATTAGGAGGCAGACATTCCAGGAGATCAGTGAAGGGAGAGATCAATTTCTGATAGAGGAACGGGAAAAAGCCACATGGAGGACACAGGCCTTGTGCTTAGCGCTAATAAGGAGAGATAAGATGTGAAGAATCAAAGAGAAAGGGAGCAGGCATCCCAGGAAGAGAGAACATGAAGGCACAGGGGCAGGTATGAGGACCTGAGGGAACGATTACTGAGACCTGCCCAAATGAAGCACAGAGCTATCACAGTGGAGAGAATTAGCTGTGCAAGACAAGTCAAATTATGGAAGTCCAAATAAACCGGAGACAAAGACTCAGAAATTCAGTGTAATTTATTCTAGGAACTGAGAAGTTCTGGAAGAAAAAGATAGTATTTTACTAGAAGTAACAAAAAAGTAGGAATAAACATTCTTAGATACTGCAAACACACCAAGCCAATGGGTCTGAAAGAGTTCCTCCAGGCCTGGAAATTAGTAAATGCCCCTGACAGAAGCAAGAGAACAGAGGCTTAAACTCCAGCCAAGACCATGAGGAGCAAAGGCAGGAGCTTTAGCACTCCACACACCTAGTCGCAACGTGGCTCAACATATAATTGTCAGAAGCTGAAAGTGCCAACCTTATTTAGTAAAAGGAATGCCTGGGCGTTTTCAGGATCATTGAGAAAACACTACCAACTCATTGTGCAACCCGTAATTGTTCACTTGTGATTTGATCCTCTTCCCAGATGTGCACTCTGAAGTATTCTCTATACAATGATCTTGAAAACCTGAAATTGGCACTGAAAAGTACCAGGACAATTAGGCCTCAGCTGATGTATTTCCCTGGCGTGGATGATGTCACCTGCGAAGCAAGTCCAAGACAGTAAGCAAGCAAGCAAGCAGTAGCTCTCATAAGCACTGTTAGCACATGCACACATTTATGATTTCAACAGCATGAATGTGGCCAAACCTTGTGATTTCCCAGCAGACGGATTTGACTCACTTTCTGAATTAACAGTGTCCATGACCAGAAGTAGCAATTACTCTATTGTTCTGTCTAGAAGCTATCCACTCCAATTCATGGGCTGTGTTCTAAAAAGGAACTTAAAAACCAAGTGTACATTTAACTAAGAGATTGCTTCACAGTGTCACTTAGATAAACAATACCAAATCCTAAGCTTGTATTTTCCAACCACCGTGTTAACAAAACTTTATCACTTTGCACTACATTGTTTTAGTGATTTATATACCATGACACCTCTCCCATAATGAGAGAAAGATAAATCCTTCACAGCTCAGAGATCTGGAAATGCAGGCCACATAAAGTGTGTGACAGTCGTTCAGGGGCTAAAAACTGATAACAATAATGATATTAACAATGACAGTTAATCACTCTCAGAGACATACTGTACATAGAGGCAAAACTAGTCTGTGATGTTACAAGTTAGGATAGTGGGGGCAGGGGAGTGACTGGAAGAGAGTACAGGGAGGTTGTGGATGCTGATCATTTTTTGTTGATGTGAATGATGGTATACACGATATATGTTTGTGAAAATATTTTTCTGTATATATACTTTGATAAAAATCTAACTGAAAAAAAAAAACAATGACAGTAGCAACTATTTTCACAATTAACTCACTTCAACCAAGTCACTGCTCTGATTTTTAATTTCCTTCTGCGTAGAAAAAGGAAAGAATGAAAGAATTTCCTTCCTTTCCATACAGCATGGAACTTTCATCTAGAAGCCTGGATCCTCTCACTGAACTTGCTCAAAGTCTCTTAGTTGTGTCCGACTCTTTGCAACCCCACTGACTACAATCTGCCAGATTCCTCTGTTCATGGAATTCTCCAGGCAAGAAAACTGGAGTGGGTAGCCATTCCCTTCTCCAGGGGATCTTCTTGACCCAGGGATGAAACCTGTGTCTCCTGCATTGCAGGCAGATTCTCTACCATCTGAGCCACCAGGATCCTCTGACTACTGGACAATAATTTAACTCTGTATTACTAAATTTGCCCACGTGTATAATACTTTCCTTACAGGATATTATGGAGATCAAATAAGGTAATGAATATGAGGCCGCTCTGTAAAATACAAAGTACTATATATATGAAGGTTTTACTAAACATTAATGGCCTAATATGTGTCAATAGCTCATTTATATTCTTATGAATCCCAAGGAGTTAGTATTACCATCCCCATTTTAACAGATGAGAAACGCAAAGCTCAGAGGTTAAGCAACTTGTCCATGGTCACACAGTGTAGGTAAAGGGCAAAACTAGGACTGAAGAATACAAAGCCTTGCTCGATTTGTTAAACAGTATGCCGACCCTGCACTCCTAACTCTCTGTGCACTAAGTTTTATAAGTTCTTTTCTGTGGTATGATTAAAAAAAAAAGCAGTCCTAACTAGCTTCACATACCCCTGGCAACTAGTGAGGACTCGGAAGTTTTTATGTACCAAATAATCCATGTTACCAATGTTGAAATGTAACGTTCTTTTTTATTTCTAGTCCAGCCTAGCATGTAAAGGCTCTTCAGTCTTTAGGGCTTTGTGAAAACATAGTCTAATTCCTCCTTACATATTACCCTTTTTGTTTAACCACTCACCTCAAATCCAGAGTGTGTCTGTTTCTAAGAGAAAGTGAAAAGTGAAGTCGCTCAGTCCTGTCCGACTCTTGTGACCCCATGGACTGTAGCCTACCAGGCTTCTCCGTCCATGGGATTTTCCAGGCAAGAGTACTGGAATGGGTTGCCATTTCCTTCTCTAGGAGATCTTACCGACTCAGGATTGAACCTGGGTCTCCAGCATTGTAGGCAGACACTTTACCGTCTGAGCCACCAAGGAAGTAAACCTCCTCTCTAAAAGCTAAAACTCTGTCCATACGTGACCAAGGATAGAGTTTGTCTCTACGCTAGGAAAAGAATCAGCTTCTGGTTCTCCTACCTCTCTGACTGTTACTTCTTAGCTCCCATTGGTGTTCATAAGGACCTCAATGTACATGTGACCAGTCCATATCATCATCTGGATGAAACATTTCTCTCTTGTTTTGATATTTACCAAGCAACCATCTGATTATGAGCTTCACAAGCACTTTGGTATAAGGAAAAGTGTATTCCAGGCAGCAGTAAGAATTTCCAATCACTGGACAGGTATGTCCTCTATTATGAAGCAATAAAATTGGCCTACAAACGGTTGCTTTTTTTTTTTTTTTTTTTAACTTTCAATGACTGACTCCCCCAATGCCCATGGAATGAAGCCACAAAAGAATCTTTATATGCTGGACTCTTGAGTTCTTTACAGTATCACCTGCTCCCACAAAACTCTAGCCCTTCGGTCACACTCAACTACTCCCATTCCTCAAACCTCTCCGTTCAGTTCATACCTTCATGCCTTTGCATGTGTTACTTCCTCTGCCTTCTCCCGTACCTATGCTCCTCCATCAGACTAAACCCCATTTATCCTAAAGGCTCACTCAAATGTCACCGCTTTTCTCAGACCTCCCAGAGAACCGCAAGGGGAGATACTCATCTCTCCTCTGCTTCTGCAGTACTTTACCCACACGTCTGTTCCAGCACTGATCATAGGATCACAATGATCTGCTTGCATGTATGTTTCCCTTGCTAGATACGAATGACCGAGGGCAGGAACCAGATTTCATTCAAAATTCTGGCATCTCCATGGCTAATACTATGTTACCTTTAAAAGATATTTAATAATTGTTCGTTGGAGGATCAGAAGAATGAAGAACCTACCCTGATTCTGTCAGGTTGCTGCCCACTGTAAAATGTTAGGATCCAAAGTTTAGGTACTAAACTAAACTTAGTTCCTCCTGTTTGCTGGCCAGTGAAGGTCTGTAAGAGCCTTTGGGATATTTAGGAAATGAGAGAGTGTTTATGTCCAGGCTGCATCCAATCCTGCCAAAACCATGCTCACTACCAACACACAGGCAAATGGTTGCCAGGCACAATTCTGGAAAACCCATGCTTGACAACCAACCCTAATACAGCTGCAATACATACTGCCCTACTCCCCTCAGGCTGCAAATGCATCGCTTCCCTTCTCATCTTTGCCCCTTCTGGGACAGTTTATGCAATTGAAAACTTTAGCTCTCCTGAATACGAATATCCTGTTTCATTTGTAGAGTGAGGTGACTACAAATTAATAGAAGCAGAGAGATCCAAGTCATTTAAGGGTCAAACAATGAGTGTCTAGGATCCCCATCATCATCAACGTCTCTTTCCCCAACTGTCTCCAAAAGAATGTTTGGCTTTAACCTCACCAACTACCTCCCCTGCTCACTCTACTGATTCCAGCTTAGGCAAACAGTTCTCTATAAGGTAATAAGGGGATTTATAAGTCTGGAAAATGCAGGAATTCCACACCGCAAAGTAACAAAGGTTCGGATGCTAATCCACCCTGACTTCCCAGTGAGAATGGTGCAGAGAAGGGAGAGAAATTCTTCGGCACTTAAGCATAAAGCAGACTGCACAACAGTCTCATATAGCTCAAGTTAATTGACTCTGGCCCACCATTTTTGACTCATTCTTCCGCTCAAAAAAAGAGATCTGTGTCTGGGAAGGATCAAATTCCTATACACCTGATCAAAGTCCTTCAGAGGAAGGCCAAACTGAGCGAACAGCTAAAAGGACTGGACACAGGAGCCTCTCCTGGAACAAGCCCTACTTCCCTTCTTTCCTAGTTTCACCTGCCAGCAATCGCACTTCCTTTCAGCTGGAGGCCACCAGCAAGATGATCCAATGAAGTACTGGGATTTCTTCATCTATTTTTGTTTTAATTCTGCTGGTTTTTAAAGCTACAGCAGCCAGAGACAGGCCCAGAGGGGCACAAGAGTTGCCCAAAATCCTGCAAAAGAAACTTAATGAAACCATCCACTTAGCAGCATTTTTTTTTAATGAAGTGCAGCAGCACAATCTAATCCCTTTGTGCACTGAAATGAACCACATTTCTTAAAAGAAAGACCACAAGGGGGTTGACAGAAAACTTGCTGCAGGCAGGAAAACCTGGACAGCTTACAGGAGCTGATGCAGAAGGGAACAAGTAGAACTCCTAAGCAGGTCCATTTCAGCATTTTACGTCTCTCTCTCTCTCTCTGCTGCATTCCCAAGCAGAGCTCTAATGGCACAGTTGGGGGGGCGGGGGGAGTGGCGGTGGATGGAGCGTTTTACAGCTTCTTCATTAGTTTCCCTTCACTGAGTAGCTGCCATAAACAAGTATGCTGGACTCGGTCAAAAGGGCTGAAGTTTCCTCTCCTTCAGATGAAAAGAAACTAAAAGCCCAGTCACAAGGGCCCCAGCTGAATAAAATAGGAGAAAGTGCTGCCTATGTAGTTTCTGGGGAAATCTCCATGTCTGTGGCAAGCACAACCGCCACACGAAGCAAAATCCCAAAACTAGATGTTAAAGATCAAAGCATGGGCCTACCGAGGCCATGCATCCCTGCTTCCACTTAAGGGGCACCTCCAGCAGTTAGGCAAACGCGGTCCACCAGCCTCGAGGCCTGTCAAAACTTTCTCCGCAGACACCCAGGCTTTGGACAAGGCATTAACTTGCAGAACTGCTTAGCAAGAGAGCTTCCGGGGGTTGGAAATCCGAGCTCCCAAGACAAATCTTTAGGGGGGGTGGGGAGGACCGAGAGCAGTAGACCCCTGCCTCGATCAGGCTGGAAGCCCAGGGGCTGGGGGTGGGAGGCGGCCTCGCCACCAAACCTGCACGCTCACCGACCCCGCCCGATGCTCACCCGCTGCCCCCCACCCCGACCCCCAAGGAACCAAGGTGATTCACAACCTCCGCTGCCACGCGACTGATCGGAGGCCGAAGGAGACAAAAGGGGGCGAGGGACCCCGGCGGGCACGCGGAGGTCCGAGCCTCTCCAGGAACGGGTGGCTTCTCCCGCCTCGGCTCCTCCTCCTCCTCCTCCCCGCACTCCCCACCGCGTTTGGTCTCCGAAGCGGCGCCTGGCCTCGCCTCCTTCTAGCGGAGGCCAGATAACAGGGCACATAATGTAACTAGTGCTGTGAAGGCACCGTCCCAGGTGGGAGAGGGCTCGGAGGCTCATCTCAACTCTAGAAACGAGCCGGCTTCGGCCCACGGCCGCTCCGGCCCGGCCCCAGCGCGGGTGGGCGCCACCCCGCCCGCCGCCCCACCTGCCGCGGGCCCCGGCTCCAGCCTGTCCCCGGCCGGGGCCGCCCGCCCGCCCGCCGCCGCACCTTTGTAGCGCTCCAGCACATCCTCGTACGCCTGCACGAACTCCTTCTCCTGGTTGCGGTTGGCCGGCTGCTGACCCGGCACGTAGCCGGCCATGGCCGCCCGCGCCGCGCTCTCCCGGGGCCCCGGCGGGCGCCGCTTCCAGGCCGGCGCGCTGAGGCGGCCGCCCCAGCCTCGACCCCTTTGTGCGGCCCGAGGGCGACGGTGGTGGCGGTGCCCCCGGCTCTCGGTTCTCCGCTCCGCGCCCGCCTCGTCCGGCCTGCCGCTCGCGCTCGGCTCCTCAGCCCGCTCGCGCTCCGCCGCCGGTCCCGCTGGCGTTTCCGCCTCCCCACCCCTCGGCTCCGCTCCTCCCTCAGCCCGCCCCGCCGCCGGCGGTGGCGGCGGCTCCTCCCGTCAGGAGCGCCAGGCCCGGCCCGCTCCCCGCCCCTCTCCCCGCCGCCTCCTCGGGCCCCGAGCGGCAGCCCCCCCGACCCCCTCCACCCCCACCCCGGGGTCTGTGGACCCCCGCGCGGCCGGGACGCGGAGGGGGCCGGAGTGGGGGGCGGGAGGCCGGCCCCCGCGGGGGCGTTCCGCCCGAGCCCCGCCGGGTGGGAGGCTCCCGGCGCGTCGGGATGAAAGGCCCGGCCGGCCGCCGCGGTGGGGAGAGCTCCGGGGCCCACTCGGCGGGGCGGGCGGGCTGCCCCACTCGGGGCGGACCCACACCCGAAGCCGGGACAAAGGAGGGAGCCCCCTGGCTGGAGAGAAGCCGAGCTGGGCCTGTGCCGCGGCTGGAGAAGGACCCAGAGACGCTGAAGGTTAGGGAGCGAGCCAAAGACCTAGATAGGTCGCAGGGCCAGACACGGTCAGGAGGAAGCCGGGGCAAGATCCAGACGGGCTGCCGGGCGAGGCCAAGGGAACACTCAGACCACAAAGAATCCCAGGAACAAAGGGTCTTCCAGAAACGGAAGAAACTGAATCCCAGCACCATGAAATAAACCAGGCCAAGAACGAGGAGCCAGAGCCTGAGAAATGACAACTGAGGGAATGAAAACAGGATTCTGACTGAACCGTGGGGTGAACAAGAGGAGAGAGGGGAGATAACACATCTACAGGGAAACGATGCAACAGGAATATTATTACACTGTGATAGCCATAGGAACAGAGGCTTAGATCAAAAGGGAGAAATGTGGGGATCTGAGGCTGAACAAGGTCTGCTATGCAACAAAAGGATTCTGGAGCCTAACTGCTCACAGAAGAAAAAGGCAAGCCACTAACTCTCTGTCATCAGGGAAAAGGGAAAGAATGAAGAAAGAGTGCTGGTGAATGTGGGTAGGAATATACTGGGGACCATTTTGAGGAGGGCATTCCCAACACCCTCTGATCCTCCATTCAGGCCCAGTGTTCATGGACTGCACTGAGGCAAGAGCAGTGAGGAACTCAGGTAAATGCAGGTGAATTTTTGCCCACATCTACACCTATCTAGCCATTATCCTTCCCAGCCTCAGCAAGTCTGTTAATTTTGGGGGTTTAGGGGGAGGGCAGCGGGAAACAGGTGGAAATGTGGTTGTGAGTTAAAAATTAGGCTCACTGATCTCATAATAACAGCGCACCAGCAAGTCAAAAAAGAATTCATGTGACACTAAGCTGACAAATATGGGACTTGGGCTTCCATTTCGGTTCCCATTCTCCAGATTCTTAAGAGAAGCTTCTCACCCCCGGGCAAGGCCTGCATCTCTGTACGCTATGAGTAGATGATGCTTTTCACTAATAGGTGCTTGCTGGTTGTTTCCACATCATACTATGATCAGAAATTGTGTGAGCAAGTCATTAATCATGTCTTTTTCCATCAAATTTTGCTGACCTGCCCAACTTCTAGGCATAGAGATCATACAGGGAAGGGCCTGAAAGAGGACAGACAGGGAGGCGCCTTGGACAAATGCTCGTTTCCTTCCAGTTTAGTGCTCTGTGCTCAAAAAAAGCTAGTTCGCAGTTTGGCATCAACTGCTAATGAGCTCAGTTTAAGAAAAGGAAGAGAAGAAGCTTGAGGTTTATTCTTTTTAAAATAAATAAAAGGCTTTCAGTAGAAAATGCAGGATGCAGAAGTCGGTGATTGATGGCATAAGCACATTTTTCGTAAACGGCGGAGAATATAGAAATGCTAACTCCGAGGATCTTGACTGTATTCATGCTGAGTCATCTGCATTTCCTATATTATTTCATAGCAGAGGAGCTAGGAAAGCCCAGACACAAACATACAGACACACACACCTCCACCCTTGCCCCCAAACAGCATCTGCCTCCTCATTTTCAGCACAGTAAATTGGAAAGTTGCTCCATCCCTTCCTGGGGCTGCTACATGCACACTTAGCGAGCAGGTTCCTCAAGAATTGCCAAAGGTGAGGAAAGACAAGTGCAGGAAGGGAATGAGAATCTATTCTGGGAACCAGGCTTTGTTGGAGGCCTGGGGGGTGATCCGGGGGAGAGGGCAAGGGGTTGAGATGCCATTAAGAAGCATGGTAATTAAGGAAGAAAGTTCTGGTTTGGGTTGTGGCTAGAAGGGCTTCTTGACACGATTTGCATTTAAATGCTCCCAAGAGATTTTGAAGTAATGCATTCTTCTAATGAATGGAAAAGGGGAAGTCCACATGTTTGGCTGATGTTCCCGTTTTATACAGAGAAAATTTTACAAGGATAGAGGAACAAAGCGGCTGCTGGGGGGGTGGGGGGTAATGGGAAGAATGAAGCCTAGGAAGGGGAGGTTTTTGGTTTTTTCCAAGCAACCGTCTAAATTTATAGCCAGACCACACAATTGGGACAACTCTGAGGCTCTCGCCTTTTGGTCTATGATTTTCCTTTGCTCCAATAGTGAGACTGCTGTTGCATTTCCAAAGAGGCTGCCATGGGGAGGCTGAAGGAGACAAGGTGTACTCCGAAGGGCATCTAGTGGTGGGAAGGGGTAATGCAAGTAAATAAAGCCCTATTTTTCTCTGAGTGTCCTCTCCTTCTTAAAAGCCTCACCAGGTGCCTCTCTCCCTAAGGCTCAACTTCTTTCACCACCTCCTATGGGTTCTCTTGCCTCAAGGCCTTCCCACGTGCTTTTCTCCCAGGCCAGAACCCTCCACTGCTCTCTTTATCCTGGCTCGCTCCTGCTCAGGCCTCTGCTGAAAATCCCACAGGGAAGCCAGCCTTCATCTCTCGGATTAGTAGGCCCTCCTGCCTCTCTACTCCCCTTAGGTAATAACCATCACACTGAAGTTACAGGTTCAGTGTCTTCCTTCCTTACTAAGTCACTAGCTCCCTGAGGGCTGTTGTTTGTGTGTCTAGTTCACCACGGGGTCCTTAGCATTTAGCAAATGACCTGGCCTAGAGGGCACTGATTAAATATTTGTTTTAACTTTTGATTAAATGCATGAATGACTGAACCAGATGATCCTAAAATACTCAGCTGCCTGTGGCTTCTGACTCCCTAGGAGGCAAGGGTATTTAAGAAAGTATGCTTCTCTCACAGCTTCCCTTATCTCTGCCCGGAATTCAAAGTCCTCCATATTTTGACATCTACCTTCCTTTACAGTCTGATTTCCCTTATCCCTAACAATCAAACTCAGAACCTTCACCTGGAATGTCCTCCACCCCAATTCCATCTAATGATCCCCTGCGCATCTTGTAAAAGCTCACCTGAAAACGACCTGAGGTTATTTTTTAGTCAATTCAGATAGAAGAGGCTCTTCTCAAAATCCCAACCACAAACCAATTCTTTCCCCATTCCTGGGGCAACCACATATACTGTGCATATCTATCTACATCACTGCCTCCTAGTGCCCTGGTTCACAAGTTCTTTGAGGCAGAAGAATTGATTTCACTTTCTTCGTCACACGGCCGAACACAATGCTTTGCACCTAGTGGGTGCTCAGTAAATATTTGCTGAAGGCATGCGTGCCTTGTTGAAATCACACAGAGGTGGGGGCTGTGAACTAGATCTGCGATTCAAGACAACTGAGTCCAATTCAGTGTCCACTCAGTGGCCGAGAGCTGAGGGCAGGTTGTGCAGAGAGAGGAAAGAGGGAAGTGCAAATCATTTCTCCTGCTGGTGCTCCTCCAGCCTTTGGAAAGCTTACTCCTAGCACTTCTTCAGTTTGGCTCATGATGCATTATTTTACATGTGTTAATTGCTGCTTTATAAATAAATTACTTGCTAATAGGGAGGGTGGGTGTGTGTGTGTGTGTGTTTTCTCTGATCCTCTTTGCAAAGGTACACTGTCTCCTGTGCCCTAACAGTAGCAGGAGCCAGCCAACCAGACAGACAGACACTAAAGGGGCTATCCATTGGTCAACTCTTGGAAGAAAATCTAGTTCTAGGCTTAGAAGACCTACCTCCAGGCCCAGCCCCACCATCCTTTTTAGACATTAGCTTTAGCTAGTCCCAGCCAAAGCTCCTTTTCAGCCCAGCCCTTGGAAACCCTTGCTAAACTTTGCCTAAAGTTCCCAAATCTGCTTCTGGGGTAGGAATTTGCCCACTATCATGCTGCCCTCTTCCTTTCAGAAAGTACAACACCACTAATTTATGAGGCCTGGATGGTGCCAGCCACCCAGAAAGACAAGATCGCAGCCACCCAGCAGCCCATCACCCTGTCACCATAGCAACCCTCAAAATGGTTACTCAGCCATCTGGGTTACCATAGCAACTGGCCAAGTCTCTCCACCTCAGCCTCTCCCTGGGCCTTCTCCTCTGGCTTATCAGAGCCAATGCCAAAGACTCTTCAATCCTTACTGGAGGAAATGAGCAGAAGCTGGACCCCTGATAGGCAGTTGTCTCAAAGGGGCGTGGAATAACTTGCCCACCCCGGGCTTCCTGAGGCTCCTTGGAGATAATGGGTGTTAAGACATTCCGTGAACCTTGAAGTGGCACACAGATGTTAGCTATTATTAAACTACTGTTCCTTGTAATGGGGGAGGCAGTGGGTTACCCTAGGCAGAGCTAGTGCCATTCCCAGCTTGGTCCCTCACTGGCTGGGAGGCCTTGAGCAAGTTACCCAACTCTCTGGGTTTGTTTCCTCTATTGCAGCACGTCTGCCTCCTCAAGTTATTTCAAGGATTAGGTCAAACAAAGCATAGAAGAACCTAAGCACAAAGCTTAGCACTTGAAACATATCAGTAGAAGCTGGAAAGGTACTGGCCGCTCTCCGATCTCCCAGTCTCTGTGAATATGTTTTATTTTCTTTTTTTAAGGAATCTAGGCCGACATGAGCCCCGTGTACTGGACCACACCCAATCTCCCTTCCTGCTCTGGGTCAGGAGGGGCCTCATCCGGCGGGGTGGGGGGCCTCTGAAGTTCCTACCAAACAGGGCCACAGGCAGTCTGGACCCCTTGGGGAATTGGGAGGCTCCCCAAATTAGGAGGTGTGGCTTGTAACCTATAAAGCTCCCTTCCACTTGAAACATCTCACCAGCTTATACTACCTCAGGTTTAGAGAGCAGGGGCTACTCCTGCAGAAGATCAGAGTCACATGGAACAATTCAGCAGTGACAGCATAGACCTGGGGCTGAGTTACATAGATACGCACATGAACAGAATTCCTCCCCTCTAGGGCTTCCCGGGTGGCTCAGTGGGTAAAGAACCTGCCTGCAATGCAGGAGACGCCAGAGATATAGGTTCAATTCCTGGGTTGGGAAGATCTGGAGGAGGGCACAGCAATCCACTCCAGTATTCTTGCCTGGAGAATCCCATGGACAGAGGAGCCTGGCAGGCCACAGTCCATTAGGTAGCAAAGAGTCGGACAGGACTGAAGCGACGGAATACAGGACGGCACGTGGTTTTAAAAGATTTCACTCCTTTAGCATCTCAACTTTAGTTTCTCAAGACCAAACCCTCCAAAATCTATTTTGGGGGTACTTTCCTCAAGTACATTGGCAGGGTGCTGATTCAAACCCAGGGTATGTGGATTTGAAGTATTTTAGGCAAACCAGACAGACACCACCCTCAGAAATCAAGATTTCACAGAACCAGGTGCACTCCAGCCTAGCTCTGTGCGTCTGGGAAGCAGGGCATGGACCTCAAGCCGGGAGGAACTGAGGATCAGACGAGCGACGCTGACACACCCCTGGGCCAGGAGTCAAAAATCCCTCCTCGCCCTTCTGTGAAATGGTTCCGTGGAACTTGGCCAGACTTCAGACAGAACTACTGAGCAACTAAACTGATATACTTCCTACGGGGGGAAAGGCAAGGGAATAGTTAAGAAGTGTGGGAGATGTTATCGTCTAGTCACGAAGTTGTGTCCAACTCTTTTGCCACCCCATGGACTGTAGCTCCTCTGTCCATGGGATTTCCCAGGCAAGAATACTGGAGTGGGTTGCCATTTCCTACATCAGGGGATCTTCCCGACCCAGGGATCAAACCCATGTCTCCTGCATTGGCAGGCAGAGTCTTTACCACTGAGCCACTACCTGTGGGAGCTGAAAGTATGTGATTTCTGGAATGTACATCTATGTAACTGGGGAAGCAGAATTGGGAGATGTTATGAACTGAGATTGGCCATGAATTGATAATTCTTGAATCTGGGTAATGGGAGACTATTGTATTCTCAGAGCTTTATAGTATATGTTTGAAGTGTTCTGCAGAAGGCAGGGGATTTGGAGTTAGGCCAACCTGAACGCCGGCAATAAGCATCTCCAAAGGGCACGTGCCCATGTTATGTTTCAGGGATGCTGTGCAGGTTCAGTACTGCATCCCGGTTCCACTATCGGCCAACTGTATGAGCTCAAACAAGTTCCTCAACCTCCTCTTCTGTAAAAAGGGAGAATAGCAACAACTTTCCAAGGTTCCATAAGGATTAAACAATACATGTTCATGCCTGGCACACGTTTCAAACTCAAAACACAGTTGCTTTTCCCGCTACTGTTTACTAGGGGATCCCAGCTGGCATCAGCTCTCAGGAGCTCCTGGACTGAGTCCAGAGTTCAACTCCCCAAACCACCCTGTGGATTCCTTCATCCTAACTCCCATCAACTATTCTCTCTTCACCTCCCTTTCATCCTTTCTACTGAGGCCAAAGAAAGGAGAGCAAGAACAGAACCAAGCAACAGGGACATACCCTCTCTCTTCAGGTTGTCCTGACAAATTCCTATCTCTTTTCCAAGTCGCAGATCAAATGCCATCATTGCTCTAAGCTGGGAGGCAGGGCAGAAGTAGGAGGAAGCCCTTCCCTCTCAGAACAGCCTCACAATTCTGGGCAGCATGGTGCACAGTTCATGCTGCATCCTAGCTGCCTTCACAGGCTGGAACTGGGCTCTAAAGCCCACTCTGAGTCTAGCACACAGCAGTCCTGGGTGAGGGTGTGTGCTTTCAGTCATGTCCAACCCTTTGTGACCCATTGGACTGTAGCCCACCAGGCTCCTCTGTCCATGGGATTCTCCGGGCAAGAATACTGGAGTGGGTTGCCATGCCCTCCTCCAGGGATCTTCCCTACCTCAGAATTGAACCCATATCTCTTATGTCTCCTGCATTGGCAGGCAGGTTCTTCACCATTAGCCCCACCTAGGAAGCCCACACAGCAGCCCTAGGAATATGGTTAAATGAACAATGAATGAGCAAAGGGATGAATCAACAAATCATAAATCAGTGCACAAGTGCACGAATGAATGATACTGATGAGAATAGCTAACGTGTATCAAGTCTGACTGCACAGCAGGCACGGCCAAGTCCCTCACCTCCATTATCTCAGTTAATCCACCTGCGAGACCTGGCAGTGGCATTTTTGTGCCCTCGTTTTAACTGTGAGAAAGTGAGGCTCGGTGAAGTTAGTAACTACTCAGGTCACCCACCTGATGAAGTGATGGACCCGGGACTCCAGCCAACTCCCAAAGCCATTCCTTGGAGTGAATGAATGGAAATTTAGGAAAAGAGAAAAGGAAGATGGAATGAGAAGGGAAGAGGATGCCTAGAGATACACCCAGTGAGGCTCCAGGCAGAAACCTCCCCTTGACCCAAAGGCAAAAGCCTGGTACCTTCTGGGGTAGGGGTGGGACATAGCTGAGGACAGATATGTCAGCCCATAATCACCCCTCAGGTTACAGGGCCTTCCAGACCATCTCTGCAGCAGCATCCTAAGTCTGGGCGGAGATTACAGCCAGGAGTACCAGCTCTGCTCCTGCAGGGAAGCCAAGGCACAGCCAGGAAGCTGGCCAGCTTCTACCTGACAGGTGGCAACAGGCAGCCCCAGGGCCAAATCACGGCAGGTCCTAGCCACAGCAACCGGCCAGGCTTGAGACAGCAAGATGGTGATGATAGATTCTTAACATTCACACCAGGTGTGTTCACAGACCTTTCCCCAGGGGAAGGACCACTGGAATAAAAGACAAGTGCAGCCCCTGACCCTGCTGTACTGTCAGCCCCTCTGGAGGCATCAAAACCCCTGGGGCTGAGAAATGGCAGCCTTCCACAGCCCCCCAAGTTAACCGATCCTTCCTCCGCATTCCTAATCTCGGTTCTACGCTGCTCTCAGAATAGAAAGGGCGTGAGTCAGACTGCCACTCCAAACCTGCCTCTGTGTCACCTGGGAAGCCACTCAAAAAGCATGATGGGAATTCAGCAACATAAAGATGGCACCTCACAATGTGACAACCACCTTCCCTGACCAGCTGGGGGTCCCACAGGGACCCTGAGCCTCAGAGAAAGGACAGCTTGGCTGTCTTTTCTGCTGCTTGCACAGAATTCTGCCCACGTGGTCGCTTTCCATCCCTGCAGCTAATGTGACCCAGATTCACTTTCAAAGAGCTGGAGCTGAGCCGGTGGTGTGTAGCTACAATTCATTCTGCCCCACTTTCAGGGACTCTCTCCTGTTCATCTCTCCTGCTACTGAAACGGAGCTCCAAGACAGGGCCTGGGACTCTGAGGATACTGCCAGTAAGAAGCAGAGGAGCCGGAGAGAAGGAGGAGGCTCCTTGGGCTCAGGAGGAGGGATTCCCAGTGGAATTTTTAGGCATCCATCCTCCCCACCCCCGCATCCCATTCTTCCCATCATGGCTTGGCCAGAAACACAGACACACACACACGCGCACACACACTTCCATCTGCTCTTTGACAAAGCCCTGGAGTGAACAAAAAAAGGTACAAGACTAAGAGACTGGGGCCTCTTCCTTGCTCACCTAGGAAACTGCTGGCCTCCTGGGGTCCCTCCCCACTGTCTCCTCTAGCTGTCCAGGGAGAAGCAAGGAATGACACGCCAGGTGCAGTATCAGACATGTTAACCCATGTTTGTCTGGCATGTTTTGACTCTCATCCAATGATCATTCAAATCAGATGTCATCACCTCCCTTGTACAGATAAGGAAATTGAAGCCCAAAGAAATAAAATCATTCGCTCGGGTTTTCTGACTCCAGATTCACTTGTCTCCACAGTGCCCGGCACACAGCTGGGGCTAAACCCACTTTTTTAACCGAATGAATGAATGACCAAGCCAACAGGAACCATCTGAGAGCTTCCATCCTGGAGGAGAGACACACGGGCACAAAGAAGCAAGCTTCTTGCCCTGACCAGGCAAGCGCTCTCGAGGCTGTCTCCCCAGGGGTGAGCCCTTGAATCACTCCAGTAGCTGAGCTTAGGCTCAAAGGCAGGAGCAAACCCCAGCATCAAGTTGAATTTCACAGCCCTCACAGAGCCATTAGCTTCTAGAGCCCACATTCTCAGAGTGAGATCTTGGGGCAAAACCAGGAAGGGTGAGATGGGCCTCCTGACTACAGTGAGCTCTAGATCTGGTGAGGGAAACACACCTGGAAACAATGAGCTTTAACAGAAGGCCAGTTGAAACAAGGCTTAGAGACACAATTGCTGTCTGACTGGTGGAGAAATCAGGGAAGGCTTCTTGGGGGAGACCACCTTGGAACAGATGCTGGGGATGATGATTTCACAAGCACCTGCTGAAGGGCTCCCAGGAACAAATCCTACAGATGCTTTCTACTGGCTCATGGGAGGCCATGCCTCAGCCCTGAGTCCCTGTGCTCCCCCTTTTCACAATGCATGTGTGCATGCTCAGTTGCTCATTCATGTCCGATTCTTCGCAACCCCATGGACTGTAGCCCTCCAGGATCCTCTGACCATGGAATTTCCCAGGCAACAATACTGGAGTGGGTTTCCATTTCCTACTTCAGGGGATCTTCCGGATCCAGGGATGGAATCCCCATCTCTTGCGTTTTCTACATTGGCAGGCAATTCTCTTCCACTGCGCCACCTAGGAAGCCCTATTTCACAACACATACAGGAAAGTAATTATTTTTTCCCTTCTGGCCTCTGAACTAGTTCCACGAAGAATTGATTCCATTTTCAGTCTCTTTAAGTATCAATGCCAAGAACAGGGAGAGTCCTGAATATATGACGTTACATGGTTGAATTCCTGATTGGTAGGTAGATGAGGAATCCCTCCTGCCCCCAGCCCAGCCCCTAGCCCAAACAGGGTCCCTTCTATCAGACACTTTACTGCCATCTGCAGGAAACTTGCCACAATAAAATACAAATTTACAATAACAAAAGCTGAATGGCGCCCCCTAGAGTCGTGTGGTGTCCAGCCATGTGACTAGGGTCCTACACTGGTTTTTTCTCCCCCAGGCTTCACAAGCCCCGAGGGATACAACTTTCACTCCTCTGCCCTCTTCTAGCCTGTGAGGTTGGGCTCCTTGCCCAAGTACCCTCCCCAGATCCCCCCTTCCATGTGGCCCTGCCCACCCTTCACCAATGAATAAGGGTATTTCTATTGCTGTTCAATAACAGAGAGCTAAAGGCTCCGAAGAGGCAAACTCCACTAGATCTTCGTCTTTGCTTTTTTCTATAGCTCAGGATTGTGAAGCCTCTCCCAGAGGTGACCAGAATGACTCTCTGGTGAGTCTGGAGGCCCAGTCAGCTATTTAGATTGTAGCCAGCAGAAAAATCCAGCTGGCCTGGTTGTCAGGTATTGCCTAAGGGAATGGAAACAGCAATGTACCTGGAGTTAGACGATCTGGGTCTACTGGTCCTGCGTGACTCCAGGCAAGTCCCTTAAATCCTCTGGACCTCAGACTCTAACACGGGTCCCACCTAACGTGCTGTTATCATGAAATCTCTATGATCAACAGAAACAAGGTTTTCTTGTTAACGACTAATGTTCCACTTTGGTGTGGCTGGGCTTAAGGAGTTGAGAATAGGTAGGTATTTCTCTCTAGCAAGGTAGAGAGAAAGAAAAAAATGGAGGGAAAGGATGAGGACGGGGAGAATTGGTTATAGCATGTGTGAGGCCCCTAGAACCTGTTCTGATTTTGTAGACTTGAAATCAGCAGTTTTGTCAGCCCAACATGCCTCTCCATCTGACATGTGTCATCATCAGGGGTCCCCCATTCACCTCTCCAGCATGAGGGAGGCCCTGAGACCCGTGCAGCGCGCCGAGTAGGCCAGGCACCGGGGCAGTCTGTATATTTGGTGAGACTGACTCTGACACCCCTACTTTGCTTCAGAACCCAGGCCCACAGGGAGGAGGAAATTACACAGGCCTCAGCTGGCTTCCAGGATAAGATTGACTTCATTTCCTCCCCGAATGTAAGTTCTAACTTCAGAGAGCTTCAGAGCACACAGGGTCTCCCAAACGTGCCCTTCCCACCCTCACAGGAAGCAACTGCCGGAGAAGGAAGGCTGCCTTCTTAATTACTCTGGTAGAACCCCCACCAGGCTCTGAAATCACAGGAAGATTTCAGCCGGGGCCCTGAAGTAGCAGTCCCGCCTCTCCTCTGCTGCCTCGCCTCTCTCCTGCTAACGAAACACGCCCAACTGCAGCACACAAGTTATTTTTAACCACGGCACAGTCTCCCCATTTTCAGCCTCACTGGCCCAGCCCCCTCCCCAAGACAGTCACGTGGCAATGTCAGGATGTAAAGAAGATCAGTCCCAGTGCCCGAAACAGCACAGGGCCTGCCTGTCCCATGGTTCAGTGGACCCAGCAGCACCCTCAGGGACTGAGCCCCCTTGAGTCCATTTCTGTTCTAGACTCAGAATGCTAAACAGCAGGCAAATCATCCCTTGGGGCTCTTCAGAGAAGCCTGGGAGGGGAATTCATCACAAAGGAATCTATAAGTACAGTCATCCCTCAGTGTGTGCAAGGGATTGGTTCCAGAACGCCAGGAGGTACCAAAACCCACAGATGCCCAAGTCCCTTATAGATCAGTTGATATGATACAGTTGACCCCCCCATATCCGCGGGCTCCACATCTGTGCACATGGGCAATAGAGCATGGGGCTAGAGGGTGTGAGGAAGGGAGAAAAAGGCCTCTGCCCTGCTGCCTTCAGAGGAATGAGGGGTTTGAGCATTCAGAGGCCCCTCGATGAGGGCCCTTCAAGGCTAGAAACAAATAAACCCCTCCTGCATCACAGGGACAGCTCTGAAACTTCACTGACTGATGCCATTGTCCCAGAGGTCTTGAGAAGGACCAAGGAGTCCTTCCTTCAAGGGCTTCCTACTGCCCACAGTCAAAGTCATTCAGTCGTGTCTGACTCTCTGCGACCCCATGGACTGTACAATCCATGGAATTCTCCAGGCCAGAATACTGGAGTGGGTAGCCTTTCCCTTCTCCAGGAGATCTTCCCAACCCAGGGGTCAAACCCAGGTCTCCCGCACTGCAGGTGGATTCTTTACCAGCTGAGCCACAAAGGAAGTCCACAAAAGGGGTTCAAACTCTCCAGCTTGTCTTCCAGGTCTCCTCTCTTGAGGCTCAACTCCTCTCAAATCCCATCCTGATTACTTGAGCCCACATAGCCCTCTCCCTGTCGAGCTTTCCATTACAACCCACTGCCTGTTCCTGGATCACAATCTGTCACATATTATCCTCTCAACACTCCTTGCCTTCATTCATTCATTCAATACTGGTTGATCTCCAATATGCACAAGGCTCTGTGCAAGGAGCTGGGGGTAAAACCATCAAGAAAAAAAAATCAATGAGACAAGGTCTGGAATTGTTCACAGTCCTAAGGGAGTGATGGGCACCCCATGGGATAACTGCTCTACTGTACCAGGGAACACAGAGGAGAGAAAAGCATGAATACAAGAGCGGAGGAGGGAGCTCTGGATACCTCTGGGGCAACAGGGACAGAGGAGGTGGCACTTATGAGAGGAGGGGGGCTTCCACCACCTCGCAGAGAAGAAAGTTCAGGCATGGAGGTCTGATCTGTGGGGGTCGAGGAACAGCTCCATGTGGCAGGGTACCTGGGAGTAGGGGTAATTTTGATGGGTGTCTGATATAGCCTTTATCCCACAGGGATGAAGAGCCAAAGAAAGTTGGTAAGCAGCTGAGGAACAGAATCAGGTTTGATTTTTGAACAAAATACTCTGCCAGTCATGTGGAGGAAATGGGGCAGGACTGGAAGGAGGAGAACTATCAGATGGTGTTTGGTGGTACAGGTAGAGACGATAAAGTGGAGGTGGGCAGGGTGCATTGTTTGAGGGACGCAAAAGAGGGAGCAGGACAGGCCTTGATGATGGATTGAAAGTGGGTGATGTCACTGAATTCGCTGCAGGCACTGCTTTGTCTGTCTTTCTATCTGCACTCTGGCACCAACGCCTCCTGAGAGGCTGAGCACAACCCACGGAGGCAGCTCCGGATCCAGCCTTTGGTGGAAGCAGCAGAGAGAGCGCTTCCCCTTTACTGAGCCAAGAACCGTGCTAAGAGCTTTATATACATTTTCTCCTCTAATCCTCACAAGAGCCCTGCACAGGAAGCATCCTCAAGAGGACAAAAGTGAGGCTCTGGCAGGGGTGAGAGACTTGCCCAGAATCACACAGCTGGTTGGAGGTGGGGCCACAGTCCAGCACCTCCCCTCTCTGACTCCAACATCTGGGCTGGTGACCACTGCCCTGGCAACAGTTCTGCTGCTCAGCAAAGGGGCAGTAGCCCCAGCTTTCACTCTGCAGAAAGGGTAAACAGGAACCACATTTTTAGAAGGCAATGTGAGTGAAACTGCCTTCTCCAAGGACTTTATTCCAAGGAAGTAACTCAATGAAGTTAAACGTTTTGATTTATAAAGATGTTCAATGCAGCATTGTCTATTGAAAATGAAAGTGAAGTCGCTTAGTCGTGTCCAACTCTTAGCAACCCCATGGACTGCAGCCTACCAGGCTCCTCTGTCCATGGGATTTTCCAGGCAAGAGTACTGGAGTGGGGTGCCATTGCCTTCTCAATTGTCTATTGTGGCCCCCCCAAAAAAGAAAAATGAGTAGGATTTTTAAAATCATGAAATATTACACAGCCTTTAAAAATGGTAACTATAAAGCCTGAGATGTCATATGGAAAATCTTTTTGATGTAGGAGTGAGTAGAAAAAAATCAGATTCACTATGGCACATGAGTCATGAAGGCAACTACATGGAAAATACAACTGCATGGGGACCAAGGTAGGGAAGAAGATGAAAAAGGAAAACGGGTCTCATGTTAGCACACTGGGATTAGGAGTGGCGGACTTTCTTTCAAATTTTTCTTTAATGTCTTTTCACCATCTTTCCAGTAGTAATAACTCCAAACTGGACTCCAGCTGGCTTGTCGGAGAGCCCAGGGGAGGGACCCTCCACCATACCACCCCCAGCCAGGACACCCACAGCACCCAGCTCAGTCCAGGCCTCTCTTACCGGCAACTCTGACCACAGCACGCTCCGCAGGGTCCAGCACCGAGTCCTGGCTTTTCCGCTTTTTCTGCTCATGCAGTGGCAGGTTCCAGGGTAAGGTATCCCCTGGGGGACAGGGAGACAGGCTCCCTGACCGCTCACTCCTGTAAGACCGCTCACTTCGACATGACCGCTCGCTCCGGCATGACCGCTCACTGAGTGTTTCTTCATCTGAAGAAGACATGGCCCAGGCCGGGGCTGCAGCTGGAGGGCCTGCAGCCCCTGGAGAAGTGATCTGTAGGGGAGAGGAGTGCACATGAACAGACGGAAGGGGTTGCAAAATGAATGCTGAGACTCGGGAGGCAGAGGTTCTAACCCTGGTTCTGCCACTGACTTGGTCTCTTTACCTCTCTGAACTTCAATTTCCTTATCTGGAAAATGGGGATAAGTATCACGGCAAAATTAATTCATGGGGCTTGGGAGAAATCACCTGAGGTAATGTATGTGAAGGTGTCCATAAATATTAAAACACTGTAAAAGTTAACTCCTACTGGGGACATCCACAGTGGTCCAGTGGTTGATTCTGCACTTCCTTGGCAGGGGGCACAGGTTCAGTCCCTGGTGGGAACTGAGGTCCTGCACCGTGTGGCCAAACAAACGAACAAAAGTTAGCCCCTATTACTAGTAAGCACTATTTCTGTTACCTGGTACTTGCGAAGGATTAAGCTTACAGGTTTCATGGATAGAAATATCTGGTTTCAAGTTATTTGTTGTTATTCAGTCTCTAAGTCATGTCTCACTCTTTGTGACCCCGTGGACTGCAACACGCCAGGTCTCCCTGTCCCCCACTGTCTCCCGGAGTCTGCCCAAGTTCATGTCCGTTGAATCACTGAGGCCATCCAACCATCTCATCCTCTGTCACCCTCTTCTTCAGCCTTCAGTCTTTCCCAGCAAGTTCTACCACATCATTTACTAGCTGTTTGACCCTGAGGAAGTCACTTAACGTCTTTGAGCCTCGGAATCCTCATCTACAAAAGGGGGATGTAAGAGCAACTACCTCACAAGGTTGTTTGCATGGACTAAATGAGATCTTGCAGGTAAAGTGCTTAACAGAGTCCGGTATCCAATAAGCACTTCACAAACATCATCTATTATTACATTCCTGTTCTACTTAACTCCCGGGAATGTTGTAAAGATAAAACGGGGCAACAGATGGGAAGTATTTTCAAAAAGCTAAAGCATGATCTCAATGTTAGGCATGATATAAAGCATGGGTTAGAAAAGGCAGAAATTCTTGATTTCTCCTGTACTGCCTCTGGCACATATATTTTTTAAAAGTTTAAAAAGTACTAAACTTGAAGTAAGACCGACCTAGGTGTAGTTTCTGGTTTGGCCACTTAAAATCGGTGTGATCCAAGGCAAGTCATTTCACTTCTCTGAAACTCAGCTTCCCCATCTGCAAAATGGGGGTAATATTTCAGCTTCTAAGTTGCTGTCTTAAGAACATAGCAAATGTAAAAAAACTGGCTGGTGCCATACATGGCACCCAAGGCATAGGATAAAATGTTCCTTTGCCTATTCTATTCCAAGGGGTTATTGTAGAAATAACTGGCACAGCATGGAGGTGGGGGAGGTGGTACAGAAAATCCATTTTTCTGGTCAGCTTAGCTACAGGAGGGATCTGAGTGGAAACACAAACACTCTGAGGCCAGCTGGGCTCCACCAGCCAGACTGGGCAGGCTTCCCTCAGCCAGGTCAAGTTCACTTCCCAGAACCATCTGCTATACATGGCCCACCACCCCAAGGGCCTCATCAGAGCCCCTGTGGTACATGCCTTCAACCCCAAATCCAGTCCAAGCAAACAGCTCTCACTGGGGCTCCAGGGTCCAGGGAGGGCAGGAAACCATCGCCTTTCCCTTACGGGGAATACCAGCACAGAAGGCTGTGCTGAGACAGGGAGGTGGCCCAAATGTCTGGACACCATGGGTCTCTGGGCACAGCTCCTTCTGGATTCTGGGAATCTCAGCCTGGAGGCAGCAAGAGGCAGAAACCCCTCCTGGGTCACTGGCAGATCCCCATCATAGGCACAGAGTGAGGAGAGATAACAAAAGAAACATCAAATGGTGCAGGAGGCTTCTAGGCAGCCTCCGGCAGGCAGAAGAGCCCTGCCAGGGCACCTCCTGTGCCAGCAGCATTTGGGCCTTCTTGCCCTGGAAGATCAAGAAGGAATCCAGCCCCGGAAAGGCAGAAAGGAAAGGATCTGGGTCCTGGCACAGCCCTGCCTTTTATTCTAGCATGTAAGCCCCATTACCTTCTGGTGTCCGCCTCCCATTTCCGTTAGCCAAGTCAGGTGCATAAGTGACCGCCCCCACCTCGGGGAAATTCGGGTCGTCCTTCCATCTCCATACTCAGCCCCGGGCAGGAAAACGCCCCTCCTCTCAGACCACCTGCTTCCTCCCCGAGACGCCCATTTTACTACAAAGGCCCGCTCAGCCAAGGCCTCCAGCCTGAGAACCGGTCTCTCCAGCTCTACCCGGGTCAGTCTCCAGACCCTCACAAACACCTGTTTGACCTCGCGGCTGTCGCCCCACCCCTAGGTCACCTGAGCCGCTCCATCAATTCCCCATTCCCGGGAGCGCGCGCCCACGCCCCCAACCCACTCCAAAGGTCGCAGGCCAGGTCGGCGACTGGCACCTCACCTGCAGCTCTCGGGTGGCTGGCCTTCCCCCCTCACCCCTTCCCCACGGCGGGGGAGGGCGCGCCAAGGGCCAGAGGCGACTGGGGTGGGCCCGCGTGCCCGCCGCGCGCGGCTGACAAAGAGCGGGGCCGCGCCATGCGGACGCGCGACCGGGGACCGATCAGGCGCCCCGGCCAGCGGCCGAGACCCGGAGCCCGGCAGCCACCTTCCCCGCCAGGCCCTGCCCGCCCCCGCAGGCCTCTCGCCCTGCCCAGGAGGGCTCGGTGTCCCATTTTTCCAAAGAACACGCCTCCCTTTGGCCCGGGCAGTGCCCGCCGAGGGAAATCCCGGAGCGCGCTCGGCGATGCCCGCCGCCCGCCGCCTGGGCTGCAGGTGCGAGGTCCGGCCGGCCGCGATGCCAGCGCCTGTCAACCAGTCTTCCAGCTGCCGCCCGTTACCCCGGATCAGGCGCGGCCGCCCCGCGCGAGCAGGCACCGCACCCCGGCCGCCGCGGCGCACCCCGAGCTGACGGGCGGGGGGCCCGCCGCCAGCCCCGCGCCCCGCGCCTTACCCTGGGAACCCGTGCGGCAGAGGACCGGCGGCAGCGGAGGCGGCAGCGAAGACGGCGGTGGCGGGGCGCGCCCCGGGCAGGAGCGCAGCGGAGGGGAGCGCCGCCGAGCCGAGGGGAGCGGCTCCCACAATGGCCGAGCTCGCGGCGCCGAGCCCCCCGCCCCCCGCGCCCTAGCGGCGGCGGCTGAAGCGGAGCCGGCGCAGCCGCCCAACTCGCTCCCCCACCCCCGGCGCCGGCGCCGCCCCCCGCCCCCCGATGCGCGCTCCCCGCCCTGCACCCCACCCGAGGCCGTTTCCGCGCGCCCCGCACGCCCTCCGCACTGACCCCGCGTCCTGTCGCTGCCCCCGGGTCCTTTCTCTGGGTCCTTCCCCCAGTGACTCCTCCCCTGCGGCCGCTCGCATCCCCGGGGCCAACTCACACCCCCACATTCCCCGCCCTCGGCTCCGGCGCCCTCTGTGTCCCGGCCCCGCGGCCGCTCGCTGACCCGGGCCTGGCTCACGCGGCCCGCCCCCTTGGAGCTCCTCATCCCTGGTCCCGGGGGCGCTCTCCCAAGCTGCGGGGCTCTCAGCCCGGTCCCGGGTCGGGAACCAGCCCGCTCCCGGAGCCAGCCCGCTCCCCTTCCTGCTCCCATTTTTTGCCTGCATCCCGTAAACCCATCCATGTTCCATCTCTGCTCCTAGGGCTTCTGCTCCCCTTTCCGAGAGCGCCCTGCCGATCCACTTACCCGCCGGGCTTCGGGAACTGAATGTAGGAGGGACCAGAAGGAGGCCCCGTCTTCCCCTCAGGGTGAAAGGCAGAGTGGAACCAGGCCCCAGGAAAAAAAACTCAGACTGGTTTAGACAGCAGCCGCCGCCCCATTCAGAGCCTTGGAAGAGGCATCATCCACGGAGAAAACATGTTTTGAGCTCCTTCTGTATGCTCTGCCTAATAATACGGTAAATAAGTGCCTTCAATGCTCTCCTAGTACAGATCCATGAATATGTCCAGAGAAAGAGGGGTATTTGCCTAAAGTCACTTCACTAGTAGGCTGCACAGCAACAGTTACCATTTGGGCGAGCCTCCTGGGAACAGTGCAAGGTGCATCACCTGGGTCTCACCACAGGTAGTCCACACCATGCTGTTCATTCATTCATTCAACAACTATGTACCCCAGACACTGTGGCGAGTGCTAAGGATACAGTGATGTGTATGGTCGCTGTCCATTGGCTCCACTGGGTTAGCAGTAAAGATGGACAATTAGCTATAAATCATGGCATCCCATGAGGCAGTGTCAGGATCAATACTTCAATTTCTGGAGGTGGAAACAGATTAGATGATTTATTCAGTCATCTGGGAAGATTGTAGTCAATCCAAGACTGGAATCCAGTGTCTTCACACCCCACCTCCTGCAGTTATTTTTCACCATGACTGTTGGGGAAATGTGGGTTGGATCAACTTACAGAGGATCTTGACCTTCAAACTGAGGAATTTGGTCTAAATTAGGAGGCTATGAGCTGCCCAGGAAGTTGGAAAGCAGAACAATGAAAGAAACCAAAGATGGATTCAAGATAGGTGTGGGTGGTGAGAAATGGAGTATTTCCTGCCATATCAATAAACGAGGGTGTCGCAATCATCATCAATTCTAGCCCTCCAGGGCAACCAGGGAGGAGAACAAAACCTTTGATGGCAGTCATCAGGCTGCAGCTACTCCTTAGGGTGAGCACTGAGGAAAACTACAGGATTTCTGGCCCCAGATAGCTAAGATGCATATGAAAGAAATGATTTCAGTCAGCCCAGACTCTTGCATCTTCCCATACATAGAAAAGCACTAAATTCCTTAACTTGAGATATCTGGTTTTCTTTCATTCATGAAAGTACTCTTGATGTTCTCTCAGGGTTACTTGAGATGCTATCTCCCAGCTTGAAGTCCTAAAAATTCCCGCCAAATAAAATACAACTCTCAACTGTTAGGTTGTGACTATTTTTTAAGTCGACAGTGGTTATGCTGGGAGACTACTGCAATGGTTCCAGCAAGAAGTAATGAAGCTCTGATCCTGAAAAGGGACAGTGGGGATGGGAAGGGATGTTTTCCGCTCACTGAAACCTTTTAGGTTCTTGTTTTCAGTCCCCCATTAAGAAGGGAAAGGAACTGTCATTTGCTAAAGTTTATTAAGGACTAGACAATGCTCTGGGTATTCTGTGTATATTATCTCATTAACTCCTCCCCATAACCTTGTATAGTAGGTATCTTTATTATCCTTATTTTACAAATAAGGAAACAGAGATTTTCAGAGCTTGTGTAACTTACTAAAGCCCACAAGGCAAACTAATGCTGAGGCTTGGGTTAGGGCCAGGCCTGCCCCCAAACCTCATGCTCTAACCACCAGTCTCCACTGTCTGCTGCCTTTGTCATTTAGTCACTCAGCATGTCCAACTCGTTTGTGATCCCATGGACTGTAGTCTACCAGGTTCCTCTGTCCATGGGATTTCCCAGGCAAGAACACTGGAGTAATTTGTCATTTCCTTCTCCCTTCCACTGTCTGAAGCCAAGGCAAAGAACCCAAGTCCTTTGATTCAGTCAAGTGTTCTTTTCCTTGAGCTACATATAATGTTTAGACTTGCAGAGAAAGGTCAGGAGTCCATAGTTGTAAACTACCCAGTTCCTGGACTAATAGTGCCAGTCCCCGTGTAGGATGTCTCTCCACAGAAGCCTGTAGAGGCCTCAGACTGGGAGAATTCTCCAGCCTGATTCTGAAGTTCCTTTATGCCTGAGACACAAAGCTGGAGAGGTGATAAAGGAATCGTTCTCAGCTTAGAAATGAATGCAATAGTCCTTCCCTGGTGAGAGCAGAACAGCGGTGCCAAGGGGGAAGACCAGCTGAATGCATAACCAGAGTGTGGGGAGCCTGGGGATGAAGCTGAGTCTCCTCAGGGGCAGGATCTGTGGGCAGGGGCCTTGCGAGGCAGGGCCAGCTGAGGGGAACCCTTGGGGAGGTCTGTCGAGTCCCTAGGATGCCTGCAGTCCCTGCCTCTCTAACTAGAGAACATGGCCAGGTTTTGCTCCTCTCCAGTCTCAGTGTCCTTTCCAAACCTGACCACCAGTCTTGTCCTGAATTATTCATGTCGTGGGCTATGAGAAGGTGGAGCTTCCAGAAGCTTCCGGACTCCGGACATTCGGTTGTGTCTCCCTGAGGCTCTAGTTCCAGCAGTGCTACCCTGCCTGGGGTTGAGCTGCTGGTGCCTGCTGGTTGAGCTGCTGGTGTCAAGCTCTTTGCAGCTGGCACCTGGCCAGTAACCTTGGGCTACTGGGCTTCGATTCATTTTAGCAATTTTTTATTGAGGAATACTATGTGCTGGAGACAGTTTTGAGTACTGTTGGGAACACAGATGTGAATCTGATCAGGTCTTTGTCCTTGAGGAGTCACAGGGTGATAGAGGGGACAAGCACTTAAAAATGATTCCCTTCTGGACTTCTCCAGTGGTCCAATGGTTGAGACTACACACTTCCACTGCTGGGGACTCAGGTTTGATCTCTGACTGGGGAAGTTCCACATACTGAGCAGTGTAGCCAAAAAAAAAAAAATTATTCCCTTCTATCAATAAAATTTCCTCTGAGTCTGATAAGTATTCTCCTTTACTGTCCTTATTTCACTAACTAAAGGTCTCTGCTAATTCCCTCCAAAAATTAGTGGCCTTGAAACTAGGGCACCTCACACCCCATATACTTGAGCAGGGTTCTTTCCTTGGAGGGGTGACGAAACAACTTTTTATCCTGTTTGGAGTCCTGAACTAGGTTCCCAGATTACTACTTGGGCCACCCGCTTTCCAGACACATCAGAAGAATGACATGTACTCTAACCTATCCATTCAGCAAACCCTCATTAAGCATCGACTCAGCGTCAAGCACTAAGATTTGTGCTGATTCATTTTTAAAATGAACCAGACAAGCATGGCCCCTGTCCTTGTGTTGCTCACAGTCTAGGTGGGAGATAGACAAGCAAAAGGACAGTTATACCTCCACTGATTCATGCTGCAATGGGGAAAGTACAGGATATACCCTGGAAGGGAAAACAGAGAAGGAACACTTTCTAGAAGCTCAAGGCCAGGTATTCTTATCAAGCATTTCATCTTTGTTCTTCTAGGTCTTCATGCCAGTGGAAATTTTCACTGGCAAGTTTCAGGGAAAACCTTGCTCTTCAACATTGACTTTTCCTTCCACTTTTGTCCTTTCTCCCCACCTGCTCCTCTGGACTCTCTGGAATCAGACAGGTGTCTGACTGAAGGTGAAGATGAAACATGAGCATGTGTAGAGGCTGGAGCCCTGTAAAGTCAAGTATCCAAACAGAGGAAATAGCCCAGAATCCCCAAACTGGGAGGGACCTTACAGATTTCTAAGCTCTGCTAAAATGTTCCCTCTCTGATCTTTCTCTGATCCCCCAGCCATACACAGATGACTTCCAGACTCATGTACCATCTGCAGCTTAGTTCTCATCTCTTTCCTCCTAGCTGCAGACTCATATCCAGTTGCTACCTTGACATCCCCACCCCTACCTGAGGCACCTCAAACTCAAAATGCCCCATGTGGAACTTTGATATCTACCCTGACCACCCACTAAACTGTTCCTCTCCAAAACTGTTCCAAACTCTCTGAAACTGTTCCAAACTCTCCAAAACTGTTTCTCATCTTGGCCATCTCAGAAAACAGCTCTACTACCTGCCCATTTACTCAAGTCAAGGATCTAGTAGTTACTCTTGATTTTTCTTTCTCTTATCCCTCTTATCCCCATCAAAAAGATCTGACAAGCTACCTCCAATAACGTATTCTGAATTCATTCGTTTCTTCTGCTTTTCTTTTACTATTAATGCCTTAATCCATCGCTCACCTGGATGACTGGGCTTGCCTTCCAAATCACCTCCGTTTCCACTCTTACTCCCACGCCCATTTCAATCCAAGAAGCAGCCAAAGTGAATCTTTTTAAACATAAATCATGTCATGCACAGTTCCAATTTGCACTTAGAATAAAATGGTCCATAACACTTTATACAATGTAGTCCTTGCTTAGACCTAATCTCTGGATTCCTTGGTCACTGGACTCCAACAAATCAGATCATCTTTCTCTTCCTTTAATAAATGAATCTCGTTCTCATCTTGGGGCTTTGCGGAACTGATCTTGTTGCCTACAACTACCCTCTGCCTAAATTCTTTGTATAACTGGTGTCTTTTTCATTATCTAAGACTCATTTTACAAATCACCTTTACAAACAGGCCTTTTTTGACCACCCATCTAATGTAGCCCTCTCATTTAAACCTTATTTTATTTCCTTCATAACATTTGTCACTTTTCCACCATCTTGCTTGTGTGTTTACTTGTTGATTTTCTGTCTCCTTCTCCAGGATGCTTCATGAGTGGGGGGACCGTGTCTGTGCTCTTCACTGCTATATCCCTACAGTGCAGGTCTCATGGTAAGCTTTCAGCATGTACTTGTCAAATGAACAAAAGAATAATCAAATGAATCAGTGAAGTGAGGACAGCAGAGGAAGAGATTTATCATGAGACAGATCAGTGTACAAAGACCTGAAGTTGAGAGGATAAGGTACACAGAAAATTAAAGAAGTCCAGAATAATTGACATGAAGAATGCTAGGGGGTAAGTTGTCCAAAATGAAGCTGGGGAAGTGGTTGGGAGAGATCATGTGGAATGCTGTGCTTTGAAATTTGTTCATCTTATAGCTAAAAGTTTGTGCCCTTTTACCAACCTCTCCCTATTTCCCCTACCATCTAGGCCCTGAAATCACTTTTCTACTCTTTTTTTCTATGAGTTTGACTTCTTTATCTTCTTTTTTTACATTCTACACATAGTGATGCTGTACAGTATTTGTCTTTGTCTGGTTTATTTCACTCAGTAAAATGCCCTCAGGGTCCATCCCTGTTGTCGTAAATGGCAGGATTCCTTATTTTTCATGGGTGAGTAATATTCCCACATATATCATATATAGCAATAGATGAATGGATAAACATGTGATAGCACACATTTATCCATTCATCTATTGATGGACACTCAGATGGTTTCCATATTTTGGCTATTGTAAATAATGCTGCAACGAACACAGGAGTGAAGATATCTCTTTTATTTTCTATTTTCATTTCCTTTGGATGTATACCTAGAAGTGAGACTGCTGTATCATATAATAGTTCTATTTTTAATTTATTTGACTACAACAGGTCTTAGTTGTAGCATGCAGGATCTTTGATCTTCCTTGCAACATGCAGGATCTTTTTTTTTAGTTGTGGCCTGTGAAATCTAGTTCTCTGACCAGGGATCAAACTCAGGCCTCCTGCATTCGGAGTGTGGAGTTTTAACCACTAGGCCACCAGGGAAGTCCCCCATTCTAACATTTTAAATAGGGAAGGACTTTGTCCTGTATGCATTCTAGAAAAAAAAAACCACTGTAGGTACTGTAGGAGAATAGACTACAAGGAGGCTAAATTGAGTGTGAGAAAGCCACCAATCAGTGCCAGTTAGAAGACATTTAAACATGTCCCGGCAAGACAAGCTCTTGGGCAAGAGTGATAGTGGTGAAAATGGGGAGTAGTGCACGGAATCGAAGGCATACAGAATGGCACCAACGGGACTTACGGATGAACTAGACTTAGAGGCTGAGGGAGAAGGGATGCCAAGAGTGACTCCCAGGTCTCCGTCTCGGGCAGATTAATGGTGTCATTCTCCAAGGTTACATAGAAAGAAGAGCGGGTTTGGGAGAAAGATGCTGTGTTCATTTGTAAACATGTTCCCTTTGAAGTGTCCTTGGCCTACATACCAGAGATGGAGTAGTATGATGGAGTAGCCATCAGAGTCAACAAAAGAGTCCGAAATGCAGAACTTGGATGCAATCTCAAAAACGACAGAATGATCTCTGTTCGTTTCCAAGACAAACCATTCAATATCACAGTAATCCAAGTCTGTGCCCCGACTGGTAATGCTGAGGAAGCTGAAGTTGAACGGTTCTATGAAGACCTACAAGACCTTCAGGAACTAACACCCCCAAAAGATGTCCTTTTCATTATAGGGGACCAGAATGCAAAAGTAGGAAGTCAAGAAACACCTGAAGTAACAGGCAAATTTGGCTTTGGAGTACAGAATGAAGCAGGGCAAAGGCTCATAGAGTTTTGCCAAGAGAAGGCACTGGTCACAGCAATCACCCACTTCCAACAACACAAGAGAAGACTCTACATATGGACATCACCAAATAGTCAATACCAAAATCAGATTGATTATATTCTTTGCAGCCAAAGATGGCGAAGCTCTATACAATCAGCAAAAACAAGACCAGGAGCTGACTATGGCTCAGATCATGAACTCCTTATTGCCAAATTCAGATTTAAATTTCAGAAAGTAGGGAAAACCACTAGACCATTCAGGTATGACCTGAATCAAATCCCTTACAATTATGCGGTGGAGGTGACAAATAGATTCAAGGGAATAGATCTGATAGACAGTGTGCCTGAAGAACTATGGATGGAGGTTCATGGCATTGTGCAAGAGGCAGGGATCTAGACCATTCCCAAGAAAAAGAAATGCAAAAAGACAAAATGTTTGTCTGAGGAGGCCTTAAAATAGCTGCGAAAAGAAGAGAAGTGAAAGGCAAAGGAGTAAAGGAAAGATATACCCATTTAATGTAGAATTCCAAAGAATAGCAAGGAGAGATAAGAAAGCCTTCCTCAGTGATCAAGGCAAAGAAATAGAGGAAAACAATAGAATGGGAAACACTAGAGATCTCTTCAAGAGATTTAGAGATACCAGGGGAAAATTTCATGCAAAGATGGACTCAATAAAGGACAGAAATGGTATGGACCTAATAGAAGCAGAGATATTAAGAAGAGGTGGCAAGAATACACAGAAGAAGTGTACAAAAAAGATCTTCACAACCCAGATAATCATGATGGTGTAATCACTCACCTAGAGCCAGACATCCTAGAATGTGAAGTCAAGTGGGCCTTAGGAAGCATCACTATGAACAAAGCTAGTGGAGGTGATGGAATTCCAGTTGAACTATTTCAAATCCTAAAAGATGATGCTGTGAAAGTGCTACACTCAATATGCCAGCAAATTTGGAAAGCCCAGCAGTGGCCACAGGACTGGAAAAGGTCAGTTTTCATTCCAATCCCAAAAGAAAGGCAATGGCAAAGAATGCTCAAACTATCACAAAATTGCACTCATCTCACACACTAGTAAAGTAATGCTCAAAATTCTCCAAGCCAGGCTTCAACAGTCCATGAACCGTGAACTTCCACATGTTCAAGCTGGATTTAGAAAAGGCAGAGGAACCAGAGATCAAATTGCCAACATCCTCTGGATCATCAAAAAAGCAAGAGAGTTCCAGAAAAACATCTACTTCTGCTTTATTGACTATGCCAAAGTCTTTGACTGTGTGGATCACAATAAACTGTGGAAAATTCTTAATGAGATGGGAATACCAGACCACCTGACCTGCCTCTTGAGAAATCTGTACGCAGGTCAGGAAGCAACAGTTAGAACTGGACATGAAACAATAGACTGGTTCCAAATAGGAAAAGGAGTACGTCAAGGCTGTATATTGTCACCCTGCTTATTTAACTTATATGCAGAGTACATCATGAGAAACGTTGGGCTGGAAGAAGCACAAACTGGAATCAAGATTGCCAGGAGAAATATCAGTAACCTCAGATATGCAGATGACACCACCTTTATGGCAGAAAGCGAAGAAGAACTAAAGAGCCTCTTGATGAAAGTGAAAGAGGAGAGTGAAAAAGTTGGCTTAAAACTCAATATTCAGAAAGCTAAGATCATGGCATCTGGTCCCATCACTTCATGGCAAATAGATGGGGACACAGTGGAAACAGTGACAGACTTTATAGTTTGGGGCTCCAAAATCACTGCAGATGGTGACTGCAGCCATGAAATTAAAAGTCACTTGCTCCTTGGAAGAAAAGTTATGACCAACCTAGACAGCATATTAAAAAGCAGGGACGTTACTTTGCCAACAAAAGCCCATCTAGTCAGAGCTATGGTTTCTCTAGTAGTCATATATGAATGTGAGAGTTGGACTGTGAAGAAAGCTGAGCACCGAAGAATTGATGCTTTTGAACTGTGGTGTTGGAGAAGACTCTTGAGAGTCCCTTCCACTGCAAGGAGATTCAACCATTCCATCCTAGAGGAAATCAGTACTGAATATGCATTGGAAGGACTGATGCTAAAGCTGAAGCTCCAATACTTTGGCCTTCTGATGTGAAGAACTGAGTCATTTGAAAAGACCCAGATCTTGGGAAAGATTGAAGGCAGGAGGAGAAGGGGATGACAGAGGATGAGATGGTTGGATGACATCACCAACTCAATGGACATGAGTTTGAGTTAACTCCAGGAGTTGGTGAGGGACATGAGGCCTGGGATGCTGCAGTCCATGGGGTTGCAAAGAGTTGGACATGACTGAACTGACTGGCCTACACAGTACAGAGCCCCAGGCCTGGAGTTCAGAAGAAAGGCCAGGGCTGGAGCTAGATTCCCGAGCTGTCTGCATAAGGATGGAAACTGAATCCATGTTGTACTCACCCAGGGCAAGTATTGAGTGAGGAGAGAAGACTGAGGACAGAGCCCTGAGCTGGACCAACAATTAAGGGTTAGATGAAAGAGAAGAACCCAGAGAGACAGGAGAAAAGCTAGGGGAGTCAAGGAACAATGGAGAGGCCATGATCAGTAAGAAGGGAGTGACTGAAAAGTTGAATCTGAAGGTATTTCTTTGGTGATCCAGTGGCTAAGACCCCAAGCTCCCAATGCAGGGGACCCAGGATCAATCCCTGGTCAAAGAACTAGATCCTACATGCTGCAACTATTAATATTATTGCAGAATGCAATGAATATAAAAAACACCCATTAGATATTAAAATTCTTTTTGTGAACTGAGTTCTCAAAATCCCATAATCCCATGTGCATTTTACACTTGTGGCCCATCTCAGTTTGGAAGAGCCACATTTCAGGAGCCAGCAGGTGTGAGTAGATTCTCACAACAGTAAGACAAACAGTATCCAACACATAGTTGTGTTGTGTAGATCCAACAGTAGTTGTGCAGTGTAGAAAAGAATGTCTCAGGCAGAGCAAGCAGTAAGTGCAAAAGTGCCGAGGCAGGAGTAGCAAGAATAAGTTTTGTGTGTTAGAGGAGAGCCAGGAGGCTCAGAAAGGACCGAGGGGTGGCGGGATGGACAATGAAGCTGGTGGAGAGAAGGGCAGGGGCCCTGGGAGGCCCAGTTCAGAGCAGTGCGAGCCTCATTCTGAGCATGATGGGAAACCGCTAAAGGCACTAAGCCCCATTGCGCCATGAAGTGCAGGGTAGGCGTTCCCTGCCAGTCTACTCTTTCCAGTGACAGGGGAGGCAGGATGCAGCCTTCTATGCCTCTTCTGCTGCACAGGCAAACCAGCTCCCTCTCCAGTCTCTCATTCACAGACCAGAGACCCAGAGACATCGAAGGCCAGCAACAGGGTGCACAGCAAGTCTTCTCTTGTTCTTGGGGTTGGGTAAGAGCAGGCGCAGCAAACTTTAATGGGGAGAAACCAGGCCGGAGTGAGCTGAGGAGTAGTGGGAAGGTGATGGAGGGTGTGGCAGTGAAGGGAAGGAGGAATGGGAGGGTAGTGACAGAGGGGGTATGGGAGTGGGAGTTTGTTTGCTTATATGTTATTTAAGCAGAGAAAGATTTGGGCATGTTCAACTGTTATTATAATTTCTTTTTTTTTTTTGGCTGCACTGGGTCTTCTTTCTGGCACTCAGGTTTAATTGCCCTGCAGATGTGGTATTTAGTTCCCTGACCAGGGATGGAACGCGTAACCCTGCATTGCATGGTGGTTTCTAAACCAGTGGACCACCATGGAAGTCCCCTTGCTCAACTATTGATCTGAAAAAAGTAATAAAAAGGAAGAAATCGGAAAGAATGCCAGCCATGCAAGTTTCCTAAAGAGGCAGCCAGGGACAGAGGAGTGGAGGAAGGGCAAGCAGGGATGGAGGTAGGGGACTCGCGGGCAGGCTTGGATGCCCCTGTTCCAGTCTCCCGTTGCCCCTGTCCCTTCGCCATCTGGATTCCTGGGACCTGTGTGCTGCCTCAGCCCTGCTGCCCACTCTTCTTTGCTAGTTGCTCTCAGATCCCCCCCACCCCACACACATTCCAGACCAGAGATGATGCTGGCAGGGGCGACTGCCCACCATCTGCCACTTCTCCATTCATTTTGAGCGGATGTGCTCTGGCTAGGGACGGCTGCTTAGAGCCTGCTTCTCCTTGACACTCTTCTATTCTCTTGTCCCAGTTCCTGGATGCTGAGTCACTCTCCCTCCCAAGCCCTCTGTACAAGGCTGCTGGTTCTGACATACAAAGCTCAAACATTTACCATGTGTTAAACGCTTACTGTTCAGATAAGGTGACTTAGACAGATACACTATGCAAATACCAGTATAGTCAATCCTTACAGCCCTACAAGATAGGTATTGTCATCGTCCCATTTTTACAGACGTGGAAATTAGGGCTCGAGGATAAATGGCTTGTGCAGAGTTTCGTAGCTTATAAGTACCATGTGGAAGATACGCCCCAAGTCATAAGGTCCCAAAACTGACTACCTTCTATGATGCCACACTGTCTTTTAAGTGTCAGGAATAAAGACAGATGCTTTGCAGATCTTTTCTCATGTGGGCTATGGGCTGTGGACATAAGCAGTGGAAAATGGAGCTCAGCCATGGAATCTGGTTCCAAGGGAGATTGTAAGTTCTGTGAAGGCAATCTGTGCCTGTTTGGTCACTGCTACACCCTCCCTGTCCAGAATGCCATCTGGCAATTATAGTGCTCAATATTTATTGAAGGAATGGATGTATAAACTCTAGCCTCTGTAAGGGCTGGTCAAAGCCCAACCAGAGGGAAGGCCCTGAAGTGAAATCAGACAAGAGGGACTTCCCTGATGGTAGAGTCACTAAGACTTCTCAATCTCAGTGCAAAGCTTTCATGGTCAGACAACTAGCTCCTGCATGCTGCAACTAGGAGTTCTACGCCAAAACGAAGATCGAAGATCCTGCGTGCCACAACTAAGATCCAGCACTGATGTGGGCTTGATCGCTGGATTGGGGAGATCCCCTGGAGAAGGAAATGGCAACCCACTCCAGTATTCTTGGCCGGGAAATCCCATTGACAAGCTACAGTCCATGGTCTGGCAAAGAATCAGACACGATTGAGCACATGGTAACTATGAAAGTGAAAGTCACTCAGTCATGTCCGACTCTTCACGATCCCATGGACTGTACAGCCCATGGAATTCTCCAGAACAGAATACTGGAGTGGGTAGCCTTTCCCTTCTCCAGGGGATCTTCCCAACCCAGGGATCAAACCCAGGGCTCCTGCATTGTAGGCGGATTCTTTACCAGTTGAACCACAAGGGAAGCCCACATGGTAACCATATATATACATATATATATAGTTGTTTAGTCGCTAATTATATATATATATATATACTTAGCTATATATGTACATATATATATATATAGTTGTTAATTGCCAACAAAAAGAAAAGCTAGAGAATTCCAGAAAAACATCTACTTCTGCTTCACTGCCTATGCTGAAGCCTTTGACTGTGTGGGTCACAACAAACTGTGGAATATTCCTCAAGAGACAGGAATACCAGACCACCTTACCTGCCTCCTGAGACATCTGTATGCAGGTCAAGAAGCAACAGTTAGAACCAGACATGGAATAAGGGACTGGTTCCAAATTGGGAACCAAGTATGTCAAGGCTGTCACCCTGCTTATTTAACTTCTATGCAGAGTACATCATGTGAAACACCGGGCTGGATGAAGCACAAGCTGGAATCAAGATTGCCAGAAGAAATATCAATAACCTCAGATATGCAGATGACACCACCCTTATGGCAGAAAGTGAAGAGGAACTAAAGAGCCTCTTGATGAAGGTGAAAGAGGAGAGTGAAAAAGCTGGCTTAAGAGTCAACATTTCAAAAAACCGAAGATCATGGCATCTGGTCCCATTGCCTAATGGCAAATAGATGGGGAAACAATGTAAACAGTGAGAGACTTTATTTTCTTGGGCTCCAAAATCACTGCTGATGGTGACTGCAGCCATGAAATTAAAAGACGTTTACTCCTTGGAAGAAAAGCAATGACAAACCTAGTGCTGTGCTTAGTCGCTCAGTTGTGTCTGACTTTTTGTGACCTATAGACTGTAGCCTGCCAGGCTCCTCTGTCCAAGGAGATTGATTCTCCAGGCAAGAATATTGGACTGGGTTGCCATGTCTTCCTGCAGGGGATCTTCCCAACCTAGGGATTGAACCCAGGTCTCCCACATTTAGGACAGATTCTTTACCATGTGAGCCACCAGGGAAGCCCAAGAATACTGGAGTGGGTAGCCTATCCCTTCTCCAGAGGATCTTCCCACCCAGGAATTGAACCTGCATTGTAGGTGGATTATTTACCAGCTGAGCTGCCAGGGAAGCCCAACAAACCTAGACAGCATATTAAAAAGCAGAGACATTACTTTGCCAACAAAAGTCCATCTATTCAAAGCTACGGTTTTTCCAGTAGTAATGTATGGATGTGAGAGTTGGACTGTAAAGAAAGCTGAGCACCGAAGAATTGATGGTTTTGAACTGTGGTGTTGGTATATAAGACTCTTGAGAGTCCTTTGGATTGCAAGGAGATCAAACCAGTCAATTCTAAAGGAAATCAGTCCTGAATATTCCATTGGAAGGACTAATGCTAAAGCTGAAGCTCTAATACTTTGGCCACCTGATGCAAAGAACTGACTCATTAGAAAAGACCCTGATGCTGGGAAAAATTGAAGGCAGGAGAAGGGGATAACAGAGGATGAGATGGTTGGATGGCATCAGCAACTCCATGAACATGACTTTGAGCAAGCTCCAGGAATTGGTGATGGACAGGGAACCCTGACATGTTGCAGTCCATGGGGTCGCAAGGAGCTGGATACGACTGAGAGACTGAATTGAACTGAATATACCTGAACTCTGAAACTTGCATTTTCTTTTAAATTTTTTTATCTTTTGTCAGTCATGTTTTTGATTATTGTGTTAGATATCTTACATCTCTTTTAATGTAGAACTTTGGGACTTCACTGGTGGTACATGTTGAGGCAGTTCAAACATGAGTTGGAAAAGAATTTCTAGACACAGAGAATTCAGAAGGGAGTGATTTTATTAAGGACAAAGAGCAGAGATAAAGTTGGTGTTGCAAGTGCGATGGGCTGACCTCCTGACTGACCAGGGAAAGGTGACAGTTTTCATGGGTTAATGGCCAATTTTTATAGCCCCAAGACCAAGAAAATTCTCGCTGGTAGGTTGGCTTTAGGTGACTGGTTGGGGTACCATAGGGTGTTTACTGGAGTGGGCATGTTTGCCTAACTTGAAGCCAGTTAGTGATTATCATGGGGGCTTTTGGCAACAGTTACAAAGGGGTTCTGTCAGCTTCAGAGGTGACCTTGGTTCTGGGCTCCACTTCCGTGGCCTGTACACTTGGCCTGCTCACCACAACTAGTGAAAGCCTGAAGGCAGCAACGAAGACTCAGCACAACCAATAAATAAACAATAAATTACAATTAGAACTTTTTCAAGGTCTGCCTCTCCATTTTTGTGGCTACTTAGTATGACATTTGGGGAGTGCCATAATCTAGCTTACTATTTCCTCATTGACATTCTATTTTTAATTTGTTAAATGCAAATAATGCTACAACAAATATTCTTTCACATGCTTTTTTGTGTACATAAGTTATTATTTCTTTAGGCTCTATTCCTAGAAGTGGTTTTGGCTGCTAAAATGATAAACGGTGTGAAGCTAAATAGGTCGGTCTGCGACAGGAAAGGCTTCCATTTAAGTATTTTACTGCGTGTCTTCATGTAAAACAAGTCCACTTACCAATTTGTTCTTAAATATAAACTCACGTTTCATATCATAAATAGCTGGATGTTCCCTGAACAAATGGCATTATAATTCATCAGTGACAAAGGGTTCCTTTCTGAGATGGATTGATTTACTGATTTTTGGCTGTGCTGGGTCTTTGCTGCTCCACGAGTGCTTTCTCTGGTTGCAGTGAGCTGGGCACTACTCTTCAGCGCTGTACCTGGGCCTCTCGTTGCAGTGGCTTCTCTCGCTGGGGAGCCAGGGCCCTAGGCTGTGTGGGCTTCAGTAGCTGTGGCACGTAGGCTCAGCAGTTGTGGTGCATGGGCTTAGGTGCTCCACAGCATGTGGGGTCTTCCCGGATGAGGGATCAAACCCACGTCCCCAGCATTGACAGATGGATTCTTAACTACTAGACCACCAGAGAAGCCCAGCAAAGGATTCTTGAGTGACTGCTAGATGGTAAGGAGGGAGAGGGTTAGAAAAACAGAAAAGTCCTGCCCGCCAGCTCATAGTCTAATAAAGAATAAAGATGTAGAAAGAGAAATAACAATCCAAATGATACAAAGAGTAATGCCCTTGGTCCAGACTTTCTATTCTGATGTCCAGGAGTATTTGTTCTCTAGGACAGAGAGGGTATAACCTAAGGTTGTTTGGTTCTATGTGCTTACTTCTTGGACCAAAAGGAGAGGGAACAGCTTCAGGTATGTTAGCAACAGACAATCTAAAGTCTGCCATTGGGGACTTCTCTGGCAGTCCAATGGTTAAGACTCTGCACTTCCACTACAGGGGACAAGGGTTTGATCCCTGGTTAGGGAACTAAAATTCTGCATGCTGCAGTGTGAGGTGCGTACCCGCTCCCCTCACGCTGGCAAAAAAAAAAAAATTATTCTATTAGACTGTAGGCCAGAGCCTCTGCCTCCTTTCCAGCAGGCCTTTACAGACCTTCACTGGTAAATGCTGACCTGTTATAGTCCCTATCAGATATTAGAGAGGCAAAGGAACCCTTGCATTTAAGTACTTAGTAATAGATGTTGATTTCTAAGGTATAGGGTAGGAAAGGGGTTTTCCAGGTGGCTTAGTGGTAAAGAACCCACTTGCCAATGCAGGAGTCGTGGGTTCCATCCCTGGGTTGGGAAGATCCCCTGGAGAAGGGAATGGCAACCCACTCCAATATTCTTGCCTGGAGAATTCCATGAACAGAGGAGCCTAGTGGACTATAGTCCATGGGATTGCAAAGAGGTCAAGAAAAGGTAGACTATACCAGTACTTGACCTAGAAAAACTGAGGTTGAAAGCTTGGTCCACACACCTTTTTTTTGGGGGGGGGGGGGGGGCTATTGTTCTGACTTTTGATTACTCAAAAAGCTTCATTTTTTAAAATTTAGCTTTCTGACTCTGTGCTCGTGCCTTCAACACCTTCACAATGATTTTCTGCTGCTCAATAAGGAAAGTATGCCTGATCTTGTCATAGACACATTTAGCACACACGGAACCACCACAGGCCTGCTGATGTGTTTTCGTTCAGAAAACCTCATGAGAACTTTATGTCTCACAGTTCGAACTCCTCAAAGTCCACCTGGGCACACACCACGTGTGGATGTTGGTGCTTTCCCAGCATCCTCAGTATAAAGGTAAATGACTCTATTATCAGGGATTCAGGACAGCCTAGTTTTGGTAGAGGCTGTACTGGAGCAGAGCCTACAAAGATGTCAAACCCTGGACTATTGTGAATGCCTCTGGATACCATTCTAGGGACAGAAAAAATACCTAATGCTTTTTAACTTAAAATACCTCAACTTTATTGAGGTGTAGTTTACATGCAATAACATACACCCATTTTAAGAGTCTGGGTGGATGAGTTTTGAGAGCGGTATTCACCCATGTAATCACTATCATAATCAAAGCACAAAATATATGCATTAACCCATAAAGCTCTCTCATGCTACTAAACTTTTAAAAAAATTTTTTTTCTTTATTTTGAAATAATTATAGATCCACAGGAAGTTGCAAAGGCAGTACAGAAAGGTCACATGTGCTCTTCACCCAGTTTTCCCCAATGATTACATCTTACCTAATTGTAGTAGCAATACAATATCAAGAACAGGAAATTTACACATGTATGATGTGAATAGATAAGTCTGTGTCATTTGGTCATCTTTAGAGTCGGTTAACCACCAGGGCGACCAAGGTATACAACTGTTCCATCACCAAAAAGAGCGCCCGTGTAGACTCCTTTGTGGTCACACCCCTCCCCTCACCATTCCTATCTCCTGGCGATCGCTCGTCTGTTTTCCCCCTCTACAGTTTTGTCTTTTGGGAATGCAATGTGAATGGAATTATACACTACGTGACCTTATGAGATGATTTTTTTCACTCAGCCCTTGAGATCCGTCTAAGTTGCTGCTGATTGGTCCATGTCCTTGCTGCACAGCATTTCATAATATATATGTTTCCTACAGCTATCAAAACAAGTGAGCACAGAGTTGGAGGCTAAGAGCAATAGAAACTTATTCTCTCCTAGTTCTGGAGGCCAAAAGTTCCACATCAAGATGCCATCAAAGCCACACTTCTCACAAAGGCTCTAGAGGAGAATCTTTCCTTGCCTCTTCCAGTTTCTGCTGGCTCCAGCCATTCCTTGGCTTGTGGCTGCATAAATCCAATCTCTAACTGTATTTTAAGGCAGCCTTCTTCACTGTGTCTTCTCTTCTATCTCATATAAGGATGGTTATCATTGGATTTAGGGTCCCCTCAGATAATTCAGAATGATCTTATCTGAAGATCCTTAACCGCACTGTGAAGAACTTTTTTCAATAAGGTCACATTCATAGTTGTGGGAGTTAGGAGGTGAACATACCTTTTGAGGGGCCCCCATCTAACCCATTACACTTGATATGAATATACCACACTTTCTTTAAACATTCACCTAATTGAGAGACATTTGGGTTGTTTCCAGGTCTGCTGCTGCTGCTAAGTCGCTTCAGTCGTGTCCGACTCTGTGCGACCCCATAGACAACAGCCCATCAGGCTCCCCCAGCCCTGGGATTCTTCAGGCAAGAACACTGGAGTGGGTTGCCATTTCTTTCTCCAGGTCTAGGCTATTACAAATAAATCTGCTGCAAACAATCATCTATGGGTTTTCATGTGGACATGTTTCTTTTTATCTGCAGTAAATTTGATTTCTGGATTGTATGGCAAATTATATGTTTAATTTTTAAAGAAAATAACAGGGAGTCCCTGGTGGTCCTGTGGTTAAGACTCTGGCTGCCAATGCAGGGGGCTCAAGTTCGATCTCTGGTCTGCCAAGATTCCTCAAGCCACAGCTACTGAGCCCGAGTGCAGTAATGAAGATCCAACATATCCATAAATAAATAGTAAATAGAAAGTAAAGAAAAGATCAAACTATTTTACAGAGTGTCTGACATTTTACATTCCTGCAGTGTATATGATTCAGTGTCCTCACATCTTCGCCAGCATTTGCTCTTTTAACTATTTTGTATTTTAGCTGCTCTCGTTTTGTGTGTAGCGATGACTCATCATGGTCTTAATTTACACTGTCTTAGTGGCTAGTGACATTGAACTTTGTTTCACATGCTAATCTACCATCTATATTCTCTTTGCTGAAATGTCCCAATGAGTCTTTTGTCCATTTTTTAATTAGATTTTTTTTTTTACTTTTGAGTTTTGAATATTCTTTATTCTAGATTAGAGTCATCGGTCAGATAAATGGTCTACAAATATCTTCTCCCACTCTGTATTTTCTCTTTTTATTCTCTTAACAAGATCTTTTCTTTTCACTTTTTTTAAAAGGACTGTATTTTTAAGTCTTTATTGAATTTGTTACAATATTGCTTCTGTTGTTTGTGTTCTGGTTTTTTGGCCTTGAGGCATGTGGGATGTAGCTCTCTGACCAAGGACTGAACCCGCACCCTCTGCGTTGGAAGGCAAAGTCTTAATCACTGGGCCACCAGGAAAGTCCCTAAATAGGACCTTTCACAGAGCAAAAAGTTTTAAATTTTGATAAAGTCCAACTTGTGTATTTTTCTTTTATGGAATATGCTTCTGGTGTCGTGCCTAACAGAGCTTCACCGAGCCCTGGGTCTTAAACATAGTCTAGGTTATCTTCTAAAAGGTTTTGTAATTGTGTATTTAAATCTGTGATCATTTTGAGTTAATTTTTGTATAAGGTGTGAGGTTTGATCGGTAGGGTTGGGTGTTCTGTTGTTTTTCTATCATTCCTCCATTGAATTGCATGTGGCTGCTTCTGTGTTCTCTGCTGCTGCTGCTGCTAAGTCGCTTCAGTCGACTCTGTGCGACCCCATAGCAGCCCACCAGGCTCTGCCATCCCTGGGATTCTCCAGGCAAGAACACTGGAGTGGGTCGCCATTTCCTTCTCCAATGCATGAAAGTGAAAAGGGAAAGTGAAGTCGCTCAGTCGTGTCCAACTCTTCGAGACCCCATGGACTGCAGCCTACCAGGCTCCTCCATCCATGGGATTTTCATTAATCATTGTGTCTCTCCATCTGCCAATACTACATAGCTTGATTACCATAGCTTTGTGATAACCCTGCAGATTGGATAGTGATTCCTCTCATTTTATTCCTCTTTTTCTAAGTTGTTTTAGCTATTTGAGTTCCTTTGCCTTTCCTTATACAACTTAGAATGATTTTGTCTATATCCACCAAAAAATCCTGCTGGGATTTTGATTGGAATTTCACTAATCTTATATAATGATTTGGGGGAAATTGACATCTTTACTATGATGAGTCTTCCAATCCATAAATATAGAATGTCTTTCCGTTTATTTAAATATTCATTGGTTCTTCCCCTCCCCCTCCCAGTTTCTGACCAGGGATACAGCCAGCACCCCTGCAGAGGAAGTGTGGAGTCTTGGTTTTTTGCCATATGTGTACATGTTTTATTTGACTTGCATCAAAGCATTTTATTAAGTTGTGGAATTGTTTTTTAAATTTAATTTTGGTGTCCATGTGTTCATTGCTAATATATAAAAATACAGCTGATTTTTGTATGTTGATTTTGTATTCTGGGCCCTTGATGAATTCACTCGTTAGTTCCAGGAATTTTCTTTTAAAATACCTTGGGATTTTCTACATTGATCATAATGTCATCTCCAAAGACAGTCTTATTTCTTTTCCAATCTGTACGCCTTTTATTTCCTTTCCTATTTTTATTGCATTGGCTAGAACTTCCAGCACTGTTGAATAAGATTGGTAAGAATGGACATTCTTACCTTGTTCCCATTCTTAGGGGAAAGCATTTGGTCTTTTATCATTTAAGTATGGTGTTAGCTGTAGGTTTTTGTAGATACTCCTTACCAAGTTAAAGAAATTTCCCTCTATTTTCTGAAAGCTTTTTATCATAAGTGAGGTGCTTTCTCTGTTTCAATTTATTTTTCTTTAGCCTGCTAATTTGTTGAACTAAATTAATTGATTTTTGAATGTTGCAGTAGCATTGCGTCCCTGGAATAAAGTCCATTTGGTCCATGATGTTTAAGTTTTTTACATATTGCTTAATTCTGTGCTAAGTGCTAAGTCGCTTCAGTTGTGTCCAACTCTTTGTGACCCTATGGACTGTAGCCTGCCAGGCTCCTCTGTCTATGGGGATTCTCCTGGCAAGAATACTGGAGTGGGTTGCCATGCCCTCTTCCAGGGGATCTTCCTGACCCAGGGATCAAACCTAGGTCTCCTGAGTCTCCTGCATTGGCAAGCAGGTTCTTTACCATTAGCGCCACATGGGAAGCCCATTGCTGAATTCTATTTGCTAGTAATTTGTAAAGAATTTTTGTATCTGTATCTGTACTGAAGGATATTGATCAGTTGTACTCTTTTGTTTTAAATTGTCTTTTTCTGGTTTTGGTATCAGGTAATATTGGCCTCATAAAATGAGTTAGGAACTATTTCCTCTCTTTTATTTTCTGGATAAGGTTGTACAGAATTGGTGTTAATTCTTTTTTAAATGTTTGGGGGAATTCTGCACTGAAACCATCTGGGCATGGAGATTTCTATTTTGGGAGTTCTAAAATTATGGATTCAATTTCCTTAATAGTTAAGACATCATTCAAATTATCTACTTCATACTGGATGAGCTGTAGTAGTTTGTGCTTTTTTTTTTTTAGTTTGTGCTTTTTGAGGAATTGGTCCTTTCCATCTATGTGGTCAAATGTATGCATATAATATTGTTCACAATACTCCCTTATTTGTCTTTTGATATCTGTGGGATTTTTAGCGGCAGCCTGTTTTATTACCAATATTAAGGATTCCTGTCTTCTCTCTTTTTTGGTCAGTCTTTGTATAGCTTTGTTAGTTCTGTTGATCTTTTCAAAAAATGAGCTTTTTTGTTTCATGATATTCCACATTGTTTTTCTCTTTCCAGTTTTGTGGATTTCTGCTTTCTATTATTCCCTTCAATCTGCTTTTTTGGGTTTGCTTAATTTTCTACTTCCTTCAGGTGGGAACTTAGGTTTTTTTCTTGTAGTCATTTATTTTATTAACTCTCAATAAAAACAGAGCAAATGTTAACTTTAACTTTGTGAGGAATGTCTAGAGCAGCTAAGTTAATATTCTTCAGATGTGTAGGTTTTTCATGACCAGGAGCTTAGATTATTGATTTGGGACTTATCCTCATGAGATTTGAGACTTTTCTTTATATTAGGAAAATACAGCCATTTAGGGATATAATTTCCCTCTCAGCCATTTTGATTTATCAACAGTGTTTTTTGTTTTTTTTTTAATTATTTATTTTTGGCTGCACTGGGTCTTCGTTGCTGCATATAGGTTTTCTCTCGTTGGGGCGAGCAGGGGCTACTCTCTGGTTGTGCTGTGAGGGCTTCTCATTGCAATGGCTTCTCTTATTGCAGAGCTCGGGCTCTAGAGCACACAGGCTTCAGTAGGTGTGGCTCTCAGGCTTAGTTGCTCCATGGGATCTTCCTGGACCAGGGATCAAACCCCTGTCCTCTGCATCGGCAGGTGGATTCTTAACCACAGGACCACCAGGGAAGTCCTGTCAACAGTGTTCTGAGGGAATTCCCTGGTGGTCCAGTGGTTAGGACTTGGTGCTTTCACTGTCACGACCCCAGTTCAATCCCTGGTCAGGGGACTGAAATCCTGAAAGCCTTGTGTCATGGCCAAAAAAACAAACAAACAAACAGTGGTTTGAGTGTCTTTTCCTTTATCATTTGGTTGCTTTATCCGTGGTTGCTCAAGGTATTACATTACATATACATAACTCAGCATAGTATACTCTCATGGTACTTTATCAGTTCACATGAAATGTAGAACCTTTTGTTGTTTCGCCGCTAAGTCACGTCCAACTCTTTGCAGCCCAGTGGATGTAGCCAGCCAGGCTCCTCTGTTGTTGGGATTTCCCAGTCAAGAATACTGGAGTGGGTTGCCATTTCCTTCTGCAGGGGATCTTCCCCACCCAGGGGTCAAATTTACAATTCCTGCATTGACAGGCAGATTCTTTACCATTGAGCCACCAGGGAAGCCCCCTCTCTTTATAATGTAATTGTCTTAAACAATTCCTCTACATACATTGAGAACCATATGAAACAATGTTATAATTTTTGCTTCTATAGTCAAGCATAACTCAGGACATTGAAAAGGAGAAGGAAAGTTTTTTGTTTTTATCCATATATTTGCTCTTTTTGTTGTTCTTTTTTCCTAACCACTGTTTCAAGACTCCTTCTTTTACTATTTCCTTTTTGTTTAAACAACTTCCTTTAGCAATCCATACAGGGTAAGTCCATTCCAAATTAATCACTCAGTTTCCTTTATCTAGGAATGTTTTGATTTTCCCTCAGTTCTGAAGAATACTTTCACCAGGTATGATTCTAGACCGACAGTTCTTTTCTTTTAGCATTTGAAAAATCTTCTGCTACTTTCTTCTCATCTCTGTGGTTTCTGACCAGAAATCTGCCCTCATCTGAGTCATTTTCTCTCTATAAGTAATGTGTCATTTCTCCTTGGCTGCTTCCAAGATTATTGCCTTTGTGTTTAGTTTTCAGAAGTTTGACTATGATGTGTTTTGGCATAAGTTTATCCTTCTTGAGGTTTACTTAGCTTTGTGAGTCTATAGATTTATGTCTTTTGCCAATTTGGGGGCAAATTTCAGCCATTATTTCTTTGAACACTCTCCTCTTCTTCTATGACTCTGATGACATGAATGTTAGATCTTTTCTGTATATATATAAAGGTATATATGTACATACACAGATTTACTTACTTATTTGGCTGTGCTGGGTCTTGGCTGTGGCCTGTGCTGTCTACTGCCTTCATTTGGCATGCAGGATCTTTAGTTGCAGTGTGCAGCATCTAGCTCCCTGAGCAGGGATCAAACCCGGGCCCCCTGCACTGGGAACATGGAGTCTTAGCCACTGGGCCACCAGGGAAGCCCCCTTAGAGCTTATGTTATAGTCCCACATGTTCCTGAGGCAATATTTTGGCCTTTTGTTTTGTTTTATGTTGTCATTTTTCACTCTATTTTCATTCCGTTGTGCAGATTAGGGTAACTAGCTTTCTACGTGAAGTTTTCAAGTTCGCTGATCTTTTCCTCTCTTCTTTACATTTTACTGTTGAACCCACGCGTTGAGTTTTTATTTCTGTTATTGCATTTCTGTAATCTAAAATTTCTGCTTGCTTCTTGTTTATGCAATGCATTGTTTGACTGAGGCTTTATATTTCTTTGCTGAGAGTTTCTCAATTGTTTCATTTGTTTCAAGTGTGTTCTTCATTGAACGCATAGAAACGTTTTTATGAGGGTTACTTCAAAATCCTTTTCAGATAATTATTGTGTCTGTGTCATTTCGGTATTGGGGTCTATAGTCTGTTTTTTCTTAGTCAGGTTCATATTTTTCTGGTCTTGTTATGACAAATGAAAATTTTGGATATTGTGTTGTAAGACTCTGGATCTTACTCATAACTTATGTTTCAGTAGGCTTCCTCTAACACTGCTGCTGTCAGGAAGAGGGGGTGCTGCCTCCTTCCTACCAGGCGGGTGTGGAAGTCCTAGTCCTCCACTTGGCCTCCACTGACATCTTCTGCTGGGAACGGGTAGACGTTCAGGTTTCCCACTAGGTCCTCGCTGATAGCACACTGCCTGAGAGAGGAAGGGGTTCCCTCACTTCCCCTATTGTCACTGTGGGGAGAGGTGGCCTTGTAGTACTGACCAGTGGTGCAAGTCCTGAGTGGGTACCTAGGTCTCTTCTGACACCACCCTAGACAGGAGCGGAGATGCCTCATTACAGCCTGGGGAGGTCAGAGGTCTAGGCTTTCCACTTGACCTTGGCTGATGGGGGTAGAGGCAGGCTTGGAGTAGAGGGAATATTGTCTAAAGGTTGTCTTTCTAAGCTGCTCCTTTTCTGGCTCTTTGACTGGAGAAAGCAGGCTTTTCTTGGGACTTTTTTCTGTACCCATTATATTTTGAGGTTGCTGGCTTCTCCAGTACCCAATCAAACATATTTGAGGCAAAGAGAAAATGCGGAGAACTCACTGCTGAGTCATTTCTTGGGTCTTGAGGTCCCTAGCCAGCCTGCATTCTTTTTCAGAGTCTTGCGTTTGTTTAATATATAATGTCCAGGGTTTTAATCTGTGCTTAGTAGGAGGAATAGGGAAAATAGATCTAGTCCATCCTCTCAGAAGTGGAGGTTGTTCCGCATCCTTTAAAAAAATTAAAAGCAACACTTGAAAATCCTATGTTTCCCATAAAAATGTAGACTTCAGGTTTCTCCTGAAACACTGGAAGGTAAATCATCCTGGCCTGCATTTCTGCCAGGTAGCAATTGGCTGGAGCTGGGCATCCCTGCCCCTGTGATGAGGTTATGTAATGAGCTGACCACAGGTCCCACTCCTCTTGTAATGAGTGTATTTATAGTGACAAAAGGCTTGTATTGCTAGTTTTTACATGACTGTACGAGGCTGAACTTGCTATCTCTGCTTCAGAACTTGTCTTTGATCTCCAGGAAGTGTTGGCCACAAGAGAGATTGAATATGACACCAGGAAAAGAGCCATTGGCAGAATCCTTGAGGATTCTGCTACATCATTGCAAAAATGTTCTCTCTCTCCCAGCACAAAACTCAGATTTAGCACAGACTGTTCTGAGCACTTACAGTAAGAAAGAAAAAAAAATTTCCCTCTCTCATCTCAGGAAATAGCTGGCTCATTCCTCCTCTTGAGAAACCCCTAATCAGGACATGACCCAGAGTTAAGCTCCCAGCCCATTCTTGTGGAAGCCCTACAGAATGAGCCAGTTGGCCCAGAGAAAAATGTAAGTCAGCAAAAGCCTTGGATGTTCAGTGGCTGCAAAGTGAAGCCCTGAGGGGAAGTAGCTTTGTTTCTAAAATACCAAAGAATGCTGTGTTGGTGGCTCCAGCCAGACTGGTGATCCCAGTAATGTGGAAGGTTCAACAGATCCAAGGAGGCATCTAAAAATGCTCTGTTTCTCATCACAGATTCAAACAAGTAGTTCTAGATTCAAAGAAGGGCCTGATAAGCTCTGCCATTTCAGTGCCCAAACCTGCCAGTACTAGCGGGGCAGCAAAATCATCTCAAGGCAGATGTTTTCAAACCTTTGAGCTCTGAACTTATGGTTGCCACAGGGGCAAGGGATAGCTGGGTTTCCCAGGTGGCACTAGTGGTAAAGAACCCGCCTGCCAATATAGGAGACATAGGAGACGTGGGTTCCATCCCTGGGGTGGGAGGATCCCCTGGAGAAGGGAATGGCAAGCTACTCTAGTATTCTTGCCTGGAGAATCCCAGGGACAGAGGAGCCTGGCAGGTTACCTTGCAAAGAGCTGGACATGACTGAAGTGACTTAGCATAGCATAACATAGGACTAGTTAGGGAGTTTGGAATGGACATGTACACTCTGCTATATTTAAAATAGTTAACCAACAAGGACCTACTGTATAGCACATGGAACTGTGCTCAATGCTGTGTGGCAGCCTGGATGGGAGGGGAGTTTGGGGGAGAATGGATACATGTATATGCATGGCTGAGTCCCTTTGCTGTTCACCTCAAACTATCACAACATCATTAATCAGCTATACCCCAGTACAAAATGAAAATAAAAAAAAAAAACTTTTGAGCTCACTGAACCCCTTCAGGGGCATGAGGCCTCATGGGCCATCTAGTCCCTTTGATACTTTGCACTCCAGCTTCCTCCTAAGAGGGAAACATCAAGAGAAAGCCATCCACTTTCTGCTGCCTGAATCCTCAGCACTCCCTGTCCCCAGCACATGATCTCTGACCTTCTTTTTTTATTTTTTGTGGCGGGGTGGAGGGGGGGCTGGTGGGTGCTGCATCACACAACTTGTGGGATCTCAGTTCACTGACGGGAGATCAAACCTGGGTGCTTGTCAATGAGAGCATGGCGTCTTAACCACTGAACCCCTAGGGAATTCCCACCTCTGGTCTTTTATGTGCAGGAACAGCCACCTTGTCTCTGACCAGAGCTGAGGAATGATGAGAACCTCTGTGCTCTGTTTGCATAAAACATAGCCTGACAATTGACAATGGACATGGGCTTCCTGCAGGAGCTTTGGCTTCCCTTAGGTGATCCACCTCTGGGGAGGTCAAACTCAAAACAAGGTTATCAACAAGGGCCTCAGTTCAATGTATCTTGCAGGCGTGTTTGGCCTGTGACATTATCATTCTCCTTGGCCACAGTGCCAAATGCCTGGCCCTCGGTGGCATAAGGGAACAAGAGCACTGGTATCAGACTAGGAGGAAGCTCAGCTCAGAGACCCTTCAAGAGCCCCATAGTATAGTAGGAAGGACAGGGAGGGGGCGGAGGAAAAGGAGGAGGATGAGGGGAAGAGATATAATGGTCATCTGAGTTAAATTCACCCATTCCAGTCCATTTCAGTTTGCTGATTCCTAGGATGTCGACATTCACTCTTGCCATCTCTTGTTTGACCACTTCCAATTTGCCTTGATTCATGGACCTGACATTCCAGGTTCCTATGCAATATTGCTCTTTACAGCATCAGACCTTGCTTCTATCACCAGTCACATCCACAGCTGGGTATTCTTTTTGCTTTGGCTCCATCCCTTCATTCTTTCTGGAGTTATTTCTCCACTGATCTCCAGTAGCATATTGGACACCTACTGACCTGGGGAGTTCCTCTTTCAGTATCCTATCATTTTGCCTTTTTGTACTGTTCATGGGGTTCTCAAGGCAAGAATACTGAAGTGGTTTGCCATTCACTTCTTCAGTGGACCACATTCTGTCAGATCTCTCCACCATGACCCGCCCATCTTGGGTTGCCCCACGGGCATGGCTTAGTTTCATTGAGTTAGACAAGGCTGTGGTGGGTGAATTTAACTCAGATGACCATTATATCTACTACTGTGGGCAGGAATCCCTCAGAAGAAATGGAGTAGCCATCATGGTCAACAAAGAGTCCGAAATGCAGTACTTGGATGCAATCTCAAAAATGACAGAATGATCTCTGTTCATTTCCAAGGCAAACCATTCAATATCACAGTAATCCAAGTCTATGCCCCAACCAGTAATGCTGAAGAAGCTGAAGTTGAACGGTTCTATGAAGACCTACAAGATCTTTTAGAACTAACACCCAAAAAAGATATCCTTTTTATTATAGGGGACTGGAATGCAAAAGTAGGAAGTCAAGAAACACCTGGAGTAACAGGCAAATTTGGCCTTGGAATACGGAATGAAGCAGGGCAAAGACTAATAGAGTTTTGCCATGAAAATGCACTGATCATAACAAACACCCTCTTCCAACAACACAAGAGAAGACTCTACACGTGGACATTGCCAGATGGTCAACACTGAAATCAGATTGATTATATTCTTTGCAGCCAAAGATGGAGAAGCTCTATACAGTCAGCAAAAACAAGAGCAGGAGCTGACTGTGGCTCAGATCATGAACTCCTTATTGTCAAATTCACACTTAAATTTCAGAAAGTAGGGAAAACCACTAGACCATTCAGGTATGACCTAAATCAAATCCCTTATGATTATACAGTGGAAGTGAGAAATAGATTTAAGGGCCTAGATCTGATAGATAGAATGCCTGATGAACTATGGAATGAGGTTCGTGACATTGTACAGGAGACAGGGATCAAGACCATCCCCATGGAAAAGAAATGCACAAAAGCAAAATGGCTGTCTGGGGAGGGCTTACAAATAGCCGTGAAAAGAAGAGAAGCGAAAAGCAAAGGAGCAAAGGAAAGATATAAGCATCTGAATGCAGAGTTCCAAAGAATAGCAAGAAGAGATAAGAAAGCCTTCTTGAGCGATCAATGCAAAGAAATAGAGGAAAACAACAGAATGGGAAAGACTAGAGATCTCTTCAAGAAAATTAGAGATACCAAGGGAACATTTCGTGCAAAGATGGGCTTGATAGAGGACAGAAATGGTATGGACCTAACAGAAGCAGAAGATATTAAGAAGACATGGCAAGAATACACAGAAGAACTGTACAAAAAAGATCTTCATGACCCAGATAATCACGATGGTGTGATCACTGACCTAGAGCCAGACATCCTGGAATGGAAAGTCAAGTGGGCCTTAGAAAGCATCACTACGAACAAAGCTAGTGGAGGTGATGGAATTCCAGTTGAGCTATTTCAAATCCTGAAAGATGATGCTGTGAAAGTGTTGCACTCAATATGCCAACACATTTGGAAAAGTCAGCAGTGGCCACAGGACTGGAAAAAGTCAGTTTTCATTCCAATCCCAAAGAAAGGCAATGCCAAAGAATGCTCAAACTACCACACAATTGCAGTCATCTCACACGCTAGTAAAGTAATGCTCAAAATTCTCCAAGCCAGGCTTCAGCAATATGTGAACCGTGAACTTCCTGATGTTCAAGCTGGTTTTAGAAAAGGCAGAGGAACCAGAGATCAAATTGCCAGCATCCGCTGGATCATGGAAAAAGCAAGAGTTCCAGAAAAACATCTATTTCTGCTTTATTGACTATGCCAAAGCCTTTGACTGTGTGGATCACAATAAACTGTGGAAAATTCTGAAAGAGATGGGAATACCAGACCACCTGATCTGCCTCTTGATAAATTTGTATTCAGGTCAGGAAGCAACAGTTAGAACTGGACATAGAACAACAGGCTGGTTCCAAATAGGAAAAAGAGTACGTCAAGGCTCTATATAGTCACCCTGCTTATTTAACTTCTATGCAGAGTACATCATGAGAAACGCTGGACTGGAAGAAACACAAGCTGGAATCAAAATTGCCGGGAGAAATATCAATAACCTCAGATATGCAGATGACACCACCTTTATGGCAGAAAGTGAAGAGGAACTAAAAAGCCTCTTGATGAAAGTGAAAGTGGAGAGTTAAACAGTTGGCTTAAAGCTCAACATTCAGAAAACGAAGATCATGGCATCTGGTCCCATCACTTCCTGGGAAATAGATGGGGGAAACAGTGGAAACACTGTCAGACTTTATTTTTTTGGGCTCCAAAATCACTGCAGATGGTGACTGCAGCCATGAAATTAAAAGATGCTTACTCCTTGGAAGGAAAGTTATGACCAACCTAGATAGCATTTTCAAAAGCAGAGACATTACTTTGCTGACAAAGGTTCGTCTAGTCAAGGCTATGGTTTTTCCTGTGGTCATGTATGGATGTGAGAGTTGGACTATGAAGAAGGCTGAGCGCCGAAGAATTGATGCTTTTGAACTGTGGTGTTGGAGAAGACTCTTGAGAGTCCCTTGGACTGCAAGGAGATTCACCAGTCCATTCTGAAGGAGATCAGCCCTGGGATTTCTTTGGAAGGAATGATGCTAAAGCTGAAACTCCAGTACTTTGGCCACCTCATGCAAAGAGTTGACTCATTGAAAAAGACTGAGATGCTGGGAGGGATTGGGGGCAGGAGGAGAAGGGGACGACAGAGGATGAGATGGCTGAATGGCATCACTGACTCAATGGACGTGAGTCTGAGTGAACTCCGGGAGTTGGTGATGGACAGGGAGGCCTGGCGTGCTGCGATTCATGGGGTCGCAAAGAGTCGGACACGACTGAGCGACTGAACTGAGGGGAAGAGAAGTAACATCAGTTATCTTTCATCTAGTACCTATTGCGTCCAAAGTAGTTCTGGGTTGTGTGTGTGTGGGTTGTGTGTGTGTGTGTGTGTGTGTGTGTGTATTCACTTAACTGTCAGGGAAAGTTGTGAAGTAAATAGAATGATCTCTACTTTGCAGCTGAAGAAACTGCAGCTCCGAGAGGGTGTGTGACTTGCTCAAGGTCACACAGCAGGAGTTTGGCTCCGGATCTCTCTGCCTGTGTGCAGGGTATGTTCCATTGGCCCCTCCAGTTCTGCTCTTCGCTCTTCTTCACCCTTCTCCACACGCCAGGAGTGATAAGACAACATCAGTGGGCTCCCTTATCCTTTGACCTCTGTTTTGGTTTGGCCGGTGAGGAGCTGGATGTGTGGGAGATGGCAAGAGAGGAGTGTGAAACCAGGGCACTTCTTCCCCAGCCTCGTCCCCCACTGTGGGGCTGCTGCAGGCTGGCAGTTCCTCCCAGGTCCGCTCTGCCCAGCTCTGTGTGTCTCTGGCTTCCAGGAGCAGCTCCCTTCTGTGCCTCCTCACACCCTAAAGTGTTACATTCTCATTTGTGGCTTCTCTACATCCTGCCCACACTGCTGTAAGCAGAAAGCTTATTAAACCGTCTTCAAAGCTTCCTGAATTGGTTGTGCTGTGTGTTTCCTGTTGGGACCCTCCGAGGACAGTTCATAGCCTATACCACAGATTCGGTTTCCAGGTTTAGTCTCATCAATCCTTCAGAACCCTAACTAGGACTTACTCTGAAGAACACGGGGCAGCATAGTGGCTGGTATCCTTCGTTCTGGCAGGAGCAGGAGAACAGAGCCTGGTGCTATGGAGCTGTCCCTCCTGGGGTGGTTAGCAGACTCTCCACTGTCTGGGGTGGCAGGACACTTTGCTCAGGGCTTCCTTTTGGAACTCGTCCTGGGCTAGATACCCAATCCTGGTAGACACTACATGCCGCAAACCCCACTCCAGATGTAACTCATCAAGAGTGGGTTTGAGGATACCTGATTTATGATGCAAGTAACATGTCCACCGAACCTGAGGCTTCATTTGGGATTCTGTGGGAACTTTGAGTTCTCCTTGTCTCTTTCATGGCTGGGAGAATTGCCAGGCAGTGAGAGCCACAGAAGTCCAGGGTTGCTCGGGTTTTTATCTTCTGGCAGATAAGTGTCTTCAAATGATATGCAGATTAATAATAAATAACCCAGCCTGGATCGTTTCTTTGCAAATCTCTCTGATCCACCAGTGACAAGTGCCAGTTACAGGAATTCGAGTGGTCACTGGAATTGAGTCTCCAGGAGCCTAGGTTGGGTAGTGGGGTGGAGGAGAGGACATTTCAACTGAGTCCTGGTGGGGACCCAGGGCTGCGCTCCCTTAGGGCGGCAGGGACTTAAGGTGACTCTTTGCTACCCCCTCCCCTCTCTGATGCCTCTGATCGTGAAGCGTTCTCACTATCACTCTTCCAGGCCAAGTCTGTGTCCCTGCATCGGCCTCAACTAGTCTCCCTGCTTCCTCCAAGCAACAGATTGTGGGGCCAATATGTGCTTCCTATTAAAAAACATAGATCTACGTATGGCTGAGCCCGTTGCTGCTCCCCACTCCGGTATTCTTGGGCTTCCCTTGTGGCTCAGCTGATGAAGAATCCACCTGCAATGCGGGAGACCTGGGTTTGATCCCTGGGTTGGGAAAATCCCCTGGAGAAGGGAAAGGCTACCCACTCCAGTATTCTGGCCTAGAGAATTCCACAGACTGTATAATCTCTGGGGTCGCAAAGAGTCAGAAATGACTGAGCAACTTTCACTTTCACTTGAAACTATCACAACATTGTTGCTTTTTTTCCACAACATTGTTAATTGACTATATTCCAACAAATGATAAAAAGTTAAAAAAGCTTTCTTGTCCTTTCCACCCATCCTTCTCAGAGACCACTGATCAATTTTCCAAAGCTCTGACCACATCACCCCTTTGCTCCTCCACTGCCATCAGTAAACTCCTGATTCAGCTCATCTGTTCTATCAGAGCTCTCTCTTTGCTCTAGCTTGGATATTCCGCATTTGGGCCCCGTGATTCTTGAGTATTTGTTGTTATTGCTCAGAATGCGGACCAATAAACCATTTATTTATTTATTTTTTTTTTTTTTGGCTGCACAACTTGTAGGATCTTAGTTCTCCCACCAGGGATCGAACCTGTGCCCCTGCAGTGGAATCTCAGTCCTAACCACTAGACCACCAGGGAAGTCCCTTTCACTATAGCTTCAATTTGCAGTTTCCCGGTTACTGGTGAGGACTGAGTACTTTTATATTCTCATCGACCATTCATATGTCTTCCTTTGTAGAAGTATTTAGTCAAGTCTTCTGCCGTTAAAAAAACAAGCAAACAAATAAACCTTGAGGTTGTTAGCCTTTTAATTATAGATTTGCAGAAATACAATATATGCACATGTGTGTATATGCATCCCCTGCCACTATATATGTATATACATATACATACTCTGGATATAAGACATTTGTCAGATAGATGTATTTTGAAGATTTCTCCCAATCTTGGCTTACCTATTCATTTTTTAATAGTGTCTTTTGATGAATAATGTCTTCATTTTGATGAAATCCAGTCTATCAATTTTTAAATAATGGTTAGTAACTTCTGTGTTCTTTGTAAGATATCTTCGTCAACCCCAGATCATAAATACATTCTATATTTTTTTCTAGAACTGTGCTATTTCTCTATCTTCAACTTCACCAATTCTTTCTTCTGTATTTTCATTCCACTGCTGCCGTCTATGGGGTTGCACAGAGTCAAACACGACTGAAGCGACTTAGCAGCGGCAGCAGCAGCAGCTGAGCGCATCCAGTGAATTTTTGTTTTGGTTGCTGTATTTTTTAGTTCAATAATTTCAGATTGGTTCTTTTATATACTTCTCTAGTTGCTGAGATTTTTATTATGTTTCAAGAGAGTTTGTGATTGCTTGTTGAAGCATTTTTATGATGACTGCTTTAAAATCTTTGTTAGAAAAGTTCAACATCTAAAGTCTTAGTGCTGGCATCTATTGATTATGTTTTCTCATTCAGGTTCCTAGTTTTTGGCATGATGAGTGATTTTCTATTGAAAGCTGGGCACTTTGCATATTACGTTAGAAAACTCTGATCTTATTTAAATCTTCTATTTCAGCTGCCAGTCACCTTATTGAGTTTAGCATGCAGGTTCTGGCTTAATTTCATGGGCTGTCATTCCAAAGATGATTTAATTTTCAGAGTGCTTGGGTGCTATTCTGGTCTGCTTCATTTGTGTGCTACCTGAGACCAAGCTGAAAACCTACATAATATTGCATATTATAATTCAGTTCTCAAATATTTGCCATATTGATTCTATTCAGTCTGACATGTGGATCACTCAGGGATTTGCTTTGGACTTCATACACAGGTTTAAAAATCCCTTTCATCAATTTCTTCTCTTGCAAAACCTCCTCTGGATGGATGAGTGACATCTTCTTACTGCTGGGTGGTGGTGTCAAAGTCCAAGACAGGTTAAAACATGACAGCTTTCTTCTTCAGAGTGAACAAGTGAGAAGAGTGAGTGAGACTGAGGGAGAGAAAGAATCAGCAAAATGGAAGTTAACAGTATTTTGTAAATTAATCTTTGAAGTGAAACCCCTTCACTTCTGCCCTATTCTATTTGTTAGGAGCAAGTCACTAAATCAGGTCACACACAACCAAAGGTGATTACATAGGGCATCACGTAAGGGTATGGGGATCACTGGGAGTCATTGTAGAAGCAGCCTACCACAGTCTTTTTTAATTTTTCTCATCACTATTTTGTAGTTTTCAGAGATGTTAAAGAAGAAAAAAGCTACCTTTACATTTATTCATATATTGTCTTCGATTTGTTGTTATGCCCATTTAGTGAATTTGAAATTTTAGATACTGCAGTTTTGCATTCTAAAATTTTCTTTGGTTCTTTTCCTGGGTTTTTATTTCTAAGATTTCCCATGTGTTCATGCACTATGATCATTTTTTCTTTTAATTCCTTGAACATATTTTTAATAGATGCTTTTAAGTCCTTGTCTGCTAATTGGACGTCTGAGTCTCCTGGGGTCTGTTTCTGTTGACTGCTCTTTTCCTTTACTATGGGTCATGTTTCCTGTTCACAGGAAACATGTCTACTGTACATTGAACACTGGGAATAAAATAAGTTATAGAGACTCTGGCTTTTGCCGTTATTTTCTGAAGTTGATTTTTGATCTTTCAGGCAGTTATATTACTGGTTGATTTCCTTGAACTTGTGGAAACTTGATTTTATCCAGTGCTAGAATGGGTCTGTGAAAAGACACTCTGATTTTTATATGGTAACTAGGGATCAAATTTCATTTTTAAAATATATACACACTTTTTATTTTTAAAATTTAATTACTTTTTGGCAACCCTGTGTGTTTGTTGCTGTGTGTGGGTTTTCTCTGGTTGCAGCAAGCGCAGGCTACTTTACTTGCAGTCCACAGACTTATGGTGGTTGCCCTTCTTGTTGCGGTACACAGGCTGTATGGCACACGGGCGTCAGTAGTCGTGGCACATGGGCTTAGTTGCCCAGTGGCATTCAGAATCTTCTCAAACCAGAGACTGAACCCATGTACCCATCTGGCAGGCAGATCCCTGCCCACTGGACCACCAGGGAAGTCCAAACTTCATTCTTTTACATGTGGATTATCCAGCTATTGCAGCACCATTTTTAAAAAAGATTATTCTTTCCGCATTAAATGGTCTAGGCACACTTGTCAAAAATCAATTGACTGTAGATATGTGGGTTAATTTCTGGACTCTCAGTTCTTTTCCATCAATCTAAATATTTATCCTTACAGTAATGCCACACTATCTTGATTAGTGTGCTTTGTATTAAGTTTTGAAATTGGGAAGGTGAGAGTCCTTCAACACTGTTCTTCAAGATTCTTTTGGCTATTCTGGGCCTCTTATAATTCTATGTGAATTTTAAGATTAATTTGTTGATTTTGGGGGGCTGAAACTCCAATACTTTGGCCACCTGATGTGAAGAACCAACTCATTGGGAAAGACCGATGCTGGGAAAGATTGAAGGCAGGAGGAGAAGGGGACAACAGAGGATGAGATGATTGGATGGCATCACCAATGGGGATGATGGCCATGAGTTTGAGTAGGCTCCAGGAGTTGGTGATGGACAGGGAAGCCTGGCATGCTGCAGTCCATGGGGTCGCAGACAGTCGGACACGACTGAGGAACTGAACTGAACTGTTGATTTTGACAAAGAAGCTAGCTGAGAGTCTGATAGGGAATATGCTGAATATGTAGAACAATTTGAGAAGTATTGCCATCCTAACAATCTTGTCTTCTGATCATGAACATGGATGACTTTACATTTTAAAGGTTTTCTTTAATTTCCTTCACTAATATTTTGTACTTTAAGATTATGTTTTACCCTTCTTTGTTAAAATTTTAAAATTCCTTTTGATGCTATTATAAATGGAATTGTTTTCTTAATTGCATTTTCAGATTGTTTTCAAATATGTTATATGCCGTATTATCTCTTTCCTCTCCTTTTGAGACTCTAATTATATGTGAAGTGAAAGTCAAAGTCTCTCAGCTGTGTCCGACTCTTGTGACACTGCGGACTATACAGTCCGTGGAATTCTCCAGGCCAGAATACTGGAGTGGGTAGCTGTTCCCTCCTCCATGGGATCTTCCCAACCCAGGGATTGAACCCAGGTCTCCCGCATTGCAGGCGGATTCTTTACTAGTTGAGCCACCAGGGAAGCCCAATTATATATAGACTGTTTTATATTATTCCATAGATAACTGATATTTTTTCCCTATAGTCTTTTTTCTCTACTTTAATTTTGATCATTTTATTGATCTGTCTTCGTATTAACTGATTCTTTCTTTTACAGTATCCAATCTACCATTAAGCCCATTCAATGAGTTGATTTCAGACATTGTATTTTCCAGTTCTAGAATTTTCATTTGTTTATAATTATGTTTACAATAGTTTAGTTAACTTTTTCTCCTTATAGTTCAAATTTTCTTAAATTTTCATAAATTTCAAGTTTTCTTGTTTCTCTGCATGTCTCATGATTTCATATTGTATCCAAATACTGTTTATAAGAGGACAAAAGCTAATGCAGTGTGTGTGTGAGTGTTAGTCAGTCAGTCATGTCCGACTCTTTGCAAGCCCATTGGACTGTAGCCTACCAGGCTCCTCTGCTCATGGAATTCTCCAGGCAAGAATACTGGAGTGGGTTGCCATTCCCTTCTCCAGGGCATCTTGCTGACCAAAGGATTGAATCTGGGTCTCTTGCAATTCAGGCAGATTCTTTACCATCTGAGTCACCAGGGAAGCCCCTAATATAGTATACTACTTGTTTATTTCCCCAAAAGTAAAACCCTTTCCTCTAACCATTAGAGGAAAGGATCATTCAGATTCCTCCTAGAGTAGGGTTGGAGATGAGTTGTCACTTTTTTTTTGGAGTGACGTCACTTTAATTAGATTGATTTCACCTGTGATTAATCCAAGTGCCAATCTTCCCAGGTGCTGCTTTTTGATCTTGCTAGAATTTGAGCTGTAAATGTGTTGGTTGCACTTCTGTATGTTTGTGATTCATCTTTTTATAAAATTTATTTATTTATGGCTGCACTGGGTCTTCATTGCTGTGAGTGGGCTCTCTCTTGTTGCAGCAAGTGGGGGCTACCTTCCACTTGCAGTGCCTGGGCTTCTCACTGCGGGGGCTTCTCTTGTTGTGGAGCACTGGCTCTAGGGCACTTGGGCTCAGTAGTTCCAGCTCGTGGGCTCTAGAGTGTGGGCTCAGTAGTTGGGGCACACAGAAGCTTAGTTGCTCCATGGAGTGTGGGATCTTAGTTCCTGGACCAGGGATTGAATCTGCATCCCCTGCATTAGCAGGCATATCATCTTTACAGTCAACTCTGACAGTCCCAGAATGTAATCACCCCTAGAATGTGCACGACTACATTATTTATGTCTGTCAGCATAAAAACTAAATCTCCTCAGCATTAAACCCAGAGGAAATATAACTCCTCTTTTCTAGGATTCCAAGCAAGAGTCATTCGTTGGCTTCAACTGGGCCATGTGCCTAATATAGACCATTTTTGAGAATATAGTAAGGACAAAAAGCAAAATGCATAAACTACGTGAACAATTTGCTACCATTTGTTTCAAAAAGGTAAAGAAAACCTGTGTATATATGTGTAGACAGAATCTCTAGAATACTGAAAACATTGGTGGCCTCGAGGGAGGGAAATAGGATGCTTGGGAAAGATTTTTCATTATATATCCAGTTTGAATTTTAAGCCACATAAATTACCTATTCAAAAAAATTAAATGAAAAGTTGAAATGCAGTTGCCAAAATACTCAGTGGTTTCCTTTGTGGCTGTCAGGGTTAAAAAGCACAGACCAAATAAGTTATGAGTCCCATTTGCCAGATGAAGGGAGGGGGCAAGGGCAGCAAGTAACTTCATGTTTCATCATCAAAAGCAAAGAACTTCACAGCCATTCTGTCCCCCAACCTTCTCAGTCCTATTCTTACCAGCCTAGTTGATCAAAAAGATAACTCTGCTTGATCATATTAGAATGCTTAAAGAACGGGGGTCTTGGAGCTGTCTCCTTGCTTTCACTGACTCATAACATTGCTGTCCTACTTTCTCAAAAAACCGATTAAGGCACAAAGTTTGCTAAATATACAGAGAAGCAGGGTTGCTGGTCCCAGAGCTGTTTATGGATACCTGATGTAAAGGAAGCTTTCTGATATCCTGTAAAGACATCAAGGCAACTCTTCCCAACAAATACAACTAAGTGTTCTCTATCAGACATTTTTTACCTTTAGGTAAATGTAATCTTGTGGGATTTGCTTTCCCTTCATTCTGTCGACACAACCCAGAGCTCAGGAATAAAAGATATCTTTGAATGAAAGAGCATGTACCTACATTAAGCCTTGATTAGTATTCTGCTGTCCTCTCTGATTTTTCAATTGGCCTCTGCTTTCCCATAAATATGTATGCGCTTAAAACCATTTGGGACTTTAAGAATTCAGAGAAGTTTGTGTGTTTAGAGAAAATAAAACAACCTAACCCAGGGCCACAGCACAGGATCTTGCTGGAAGGCCTCCAGTTTGCTTCTCCATTGTGATGGATTAATGATTAGTTTAAGAAAACGTGCTTGGCTAACACAAGGAATAAGCAGGACCCTGACTGAATGCCAGATCCCCTATTTCCAATTCTGAGACTAGCACACAATGTGCTTTCCCTTCTGAGAACTGCACAGCGGTAAAGAATCCGCCTGCCAGTGCAGGAGATGCAGATTCGGGCTGGAGCCCGAGGGGAAGGAAACGGCAACCCACTCCAGGATTCTTGCCTGGAGAATTCCACGGACAGAGGAGCCTAGGAGGCTATAGTCCACGGGGTTGAGAAGAGCTGGACTCAACTGAGCACTGCTCACTGCTTCAGTTTGTTATATTCAAGCCTTCAGTTGACATTTATGGCTTAAAATGCTCTAAGACTAACAATGAACAATCTGAAAAGAAAATTACAGAAACAATTCCATTTAAAATAGCATCTAATAGATAATCAACAAGAAGCTACTGTATAGCACAGGGAGCTCTACCCAATACTCTGTGATAACATATATGGGAAAGAATCTGAAAAATAATATAACTGAATCACTTCATGTACACCTGAAACGAATATAACATTGCAAATCAACTATATTCCAGTTTAAAATAAAAATATTTTTAAACAGCATCTAAAAAAATACTTAGGAATTAACTTAATCAAGGAGGTGGAAGACTTGTACCATGAAAACTATAAAACGTATCTGAAAGAATATTAAAGACATTAATAAGTGGAAACAAATCTCATGTTCAGGGACTAGAAGACTTATTAAGACATCAATACTACCCTAAGCAATTTACAGATTTAATGCTATCTCTATTAAAATCTCAATTTTTCTGCAGGAATAGAAAAGCCCATCCTAAAATTCATAGAATCTCCAATATTTATTTGGCTGTGCCAGACCTTAGTTGCACCAAGTGGGATCTCCGATCTTCACTATGGCATAAAGGATCTTTAGCTGTGGCATGTGGCATCTAGTTCCCTGACTGGGGATCAAACTCGGTCCCCTGCATTGGGAGTTCGGCGGCTTAGCCACTGGATCACCAGGGAAATCCCCTGGAGGAACTTTACATTTGTGCATCAAAAGATACTATCAACAGAGTAAAAAGGCAATCTACAGGATGGGAGAGAATATTTTCCAATTACGTATCTGAATCAGCATCCCGAATATATAAACTCCTAAAACTCAGTAACAAAAATACCCTCAATTAAAAATGAACAAAAGACTTGAATAGACATATATCCATATAATAGTCAAGACATACAAATGGCCAGTAAGCACATGAAAAGATGCAACATCACTAATAATTATGGAAATGCAAACAAAAAGTACAGTGAGATACCTCACTTCTATTTGCTGGCTATCAAAAAACTCCAGAAAACATCAAATGTTGGTGAAGACATGGAGAAATTAGAACCCTTCTGCAATACTGGTGGGAGTGTAATTGAAAGCAGGGTCTCAAGGAGGTATCTGTATAACCATATGGATAGCAGCATTATTCACAACAGCCAAAACATGGAAGCAACCCAAGAGTCTATTGACAAATGGATGGATAAACAAGATGTGGTACATATACACAATGGAAAACTCTTCAGCCTCAAAAAAGAAATTCTGATATATGCTATGTATGTTAAGTGACATAATTCTGACACAAAAAGACAAATATTGTATGATTCCACCTATAATGAGGTGCTTAGAGTAGTCAACATCATAGACCTAGAAAGTAGAATAGTGGTTGCCAGGCGCTAGGGGGACGAGGGAAGAGGAAGTTATTGTTTCATGGGTATAGTTTCAGTTTTCCAAGATGAAAAGAGTTCTGGAGATGGATGGTCGCACCACAATGTGAATGCACTTAATACCACTGAACTCTACACTGAAAAATGGTTAAGATGAGGAATTTCTTGGTTTCCTGGTCCAGTGGTTAGGACTCTGCTTTTGCTGCCAAGGATGCAGGTTTGATCCCTAGTTGGGGATATCTGAAGTTTTCATTATATTCTCAACATTTAATTTTCTAGGGATCATACCTTCCCTTCTTCATGTGAATTTTTTCTTTAAAAAAAATGTTTCTAAGCATTTCAATCAGAAGTACTAATATACCACTGATAGTCCCTTAATGCTAATTTTTAAGGTAAAGGCATTTTACCAAACTTAAAAAATAGGTTGCAACCTCATTATTGAAAAGTATGATACAAAAGAAAATAGAACAAATAGGATGGAGCAATCCTTTATTTTTAGACACTCTCACAAAGGGGTTTTTAGTACGTAGAGTTTCCAGCGGAGAAGAGAGAACGTGAGAATCAGCCTCCAGCCACTGGCAGCTGCTCCGCTCAGGACCGAGGTTCCTCCTGGCCTGAGTGGTGAGGTGGGGGTGTGTACTTCCCTTCCTTGATTAGCTTTTCCCGCTGTCTCCTGATGGCATGCAGACGTTTCATCTGTCAGAGGAGGAAAATATTTAAACTCGGAGGGAGATATGCACCAGAAAGTGAGCACTGGAGAAGCTGAATACAAAACTGGTTTCATTTTTAAACTATGGAAGCTTTTCATCCTGGAGGGCCTCTGAGATAAATCCCATCTTTAAAGAATCAATTTCTGCTGTATGTATAGTAATACCTCCTTGAAAACGGATAACTAGTATGTTCCTATTATATAGAGGAATATAAGCATTTACAAAAATAATAGAGATACAGCAGCTTTAAGAGGTATACTTGTGCATACTAAAATCTTTAAAAATATGAAAAGCTGTCATCACCTCACAGTATATGCTGGTGACTGCTCACTAGGTCAGAGAAGGCAATGGCGCCCCATGCTAGTACTCTTGCCTGGAAAAATCCCATGGACAGAGGAGCCTGGTGGGCTGCAGTCCATGGGGTCGCTAAGAGTCAGACACGACTGAGCGACTTCACTTTCACTTCTCACTTTCACGCATTGGAGAAGGAAATGGCAACCCACTCCAGTGTTCTTGCCTGGAGAATCCCAGGGACGGGGGAGCCTGGTGGGCTGCCGTCTATGGGGTGGCACAGAGTCGGACACGACTGAAGCGACTTAGCAGCAGCAGCTCACTAGGTATGAATGAAGCAGAAATAGGCCAATGAGGTCTCTGGGCCACACTGAAAGGCCTGCTATGTGCTCGGCTCAGCCAGTAGTCGCTCAGACAGGCAGGGCCTTGACTGCTGCCTTTTCCCCTCAGCAGGACGTTCCCTACGGATGAAAATCAAGCTATCCAACACTGTGCGAGAGCCGCAATTAACGGATTCTGTGACATGGAAAACAGACTTACCAATCCTGAATGCACTGTTCCTTGGCTCAAAACCCAGTGGCTTTCATCTTACTGAGAGGAAAAGCTGAATCCTTCCCTAGAAGGAAATTACAAGACCCTTCTCTCTGACGTTATGTCTTTATACCTTCCTCCAGCTCTCTCTGCTCCAGCTCAGAGATCCTTCCATTCGCTGCTTCCTCCTCCCTCAAGTGCACGTGGTTCACTATCTCCAAGTCTCTGCTCTCATGTTTTCTATCCTTGAGCTCTTTCAGGAGCACTCCACTGAAGCACAGAGCAACCATACCAGTGCTTCGCATCCTTCTGTTTATTTTCCCCACTGCACGTACCAACACCCGACACGCTATTTCTTACCTTGTTCGTACATTTTCTGTATCCCATCCCCAACCCTTGCCCCACCAATGAGTTCCATTAGGGCAGGGACTTTTCGCTGTTTTGCTTACTGCTATATTCCCAGTACCTGGAATAGTTCCTGACATAATAGGTGATCTAAAAAATACTTTTTGAGTGAATGACTAGGTTTTCACAAAGGCATGAAGTGGCAGTATATTCAATTAAACATCCCATTAACTTTAAAGAATGAGGATGCAACTTCAGTAGAAAAAAACTTTAGGTATTCCCAATACTAAACATTAACCATTTAAAAAACTGTATTCTTAACATTTCTCTAGTAAAGCATTTCCCAACATAAAACTAGTTATGGTTGAGGCATCATACAGCCGTATGTCAAATCTCTCTCCCAGCTAGAACCAATCATGACTTGGTGTTCTGAATACAAGCACAGGGTCTAGAATCAGCACTGCCAGGTTCAAATGCTATTTCCACCTCTTACTGGGCTATGTGACCTTAGGTAATGGATTTAGTATTTCCTTGCTTCAATGTTTTAATCCTACAGTGGGGAAAATAATTCTAAAGTATCTCATAGGAGATTATTGCAAGAAATATATGTACTATTACATTCTAAGAACTTAGAAAAGTGCTTGATTCTAATTCTTTGATTCACTAACATCTTCACTTAGATGACCTCTAAAATGGTAACATCTCTCTTCAGAAATTGACCTTAGAGCAAAACTGTATTTCCAGATAAGGAAACCAAGATTAGATGGGAAAGACTTTCTTGAAGTCACAAAACTAGTGGTGGTAAAACCAGCATCAAAATCCAGCTCTCCCAAATCCCAATCTAATATTCTTTCCACCTCATCACACTGTCTCTTCTTGGTGTAAATTTTCCATAATAAATCAAGTGTTAATCTGAGCAAGGAATAAGTGGGGCCTGCAGAAGAGAAGTTATGATATGCTGCGAACTAACTAGCTGGTTGGCGGCCAGCTACCACCCACTCCTTGTCTACTACAGTACACTCGATGATCAATATTCTTCCAGAGAACATGACAAAATTAATACCTGACAACCCTTTATTCCTTCCAAATTTGGCTTTACTTCACCCAAATGCCCATAGCAGATTATAAAAGACAAGCTATTTAAAAATGGATACAGATAACTTTAGAGATGCATTTAACTGAAAATCTAAATTGTATTCCTGAACCTCAAGGAGTTGACAGTAATAAAAATAATTCTATGTTATATGTGGGGCACAGAAATAGGCAAAATGACAGCCCACAGCTAACGATTTCTTCTCTAAAGGAGAATAGGACCCTATGTGTTACGCAATTCATTCAAGTCTTGAGGAGGTAAACACTATGCTGCTGCTGCTAAGTCGCTTCAGTCGTGTCCGACTCTGTGTGACCCCATAGACGGCGGCCCACCAGGCTCCCCCGTCCCTGGCTCCTCCATCCATGGGATTTTCCGGCAAGAGTACTGGAGTGGGGTGCCATTGCCTTCTCTGAAACACTATGCTACTAATGCTTTTTCCCTGTATTTTTGGTCAGGATCACCTAAAACAATCTCATTAACACCTCCATCTTCCCCAGAATAGAAATCTAGAGGTTGTTTTATCAGGTTCAGTGTAATAGAGCTGCAGGATTTTAATCTCTTCCCCAGTGAGGGTTCAATGAATTTGAAATATATTTGCCCAAACATTTTCAAGGACAAACACCCAAGGCTAGTTGATACTCTCTTACTTTACAGCCTACACAAAAATGGAAATCTACATGTGCAATTTCCAACCCGATGGCTGCAGCAGGGCACAATGCTAAGGAAAATATTGGGTTTGCCAAAAAGTTTGACGGAAAACCCTAATGAACTTTTTGGCTAACCCAATATATGAGAATATGAGGAAGAACACTGAACAAGTTAACACAGTTAACTTCCTTGACATGGTACCTAAGTAGAGAAGGTAGTTCACACAAAAGTTTTGCCAATTCACATCGGGCAAGCCAATGCCCAATGATCAGTTAAAAGTATTTAAAAGTAGCTCTGGAGAAACAAGGAAGTAATTCCATCCCCATCTTCATCACTTCCTCACCGTTTTCTGTCGAAGCAGACACTCTCTGAAATCCTCAAATTCTATTTTGCACTCCTTCTCTGCTCGGATACTGCCGATTCCATGTGCACACTCTATCCATTCCTTCTCAAAAGCATGGCATCGGGATGGGATCTTGTGAGGCTGCTCAGCACTCTGGATTGTCATCCAGCGATCTAGGTCAACACCCAGCCTTTTCTGCACATCAAAGAAAGGCATGGCTGAAGTGGAAGGGGAAAAAAAAGGAATGCCATAAAATTGCAGTCAAAAGAGAAATTTCTGAGAAAAATGAGATAATTATGACAAACAACCCTCTAGAAAGATATTTTGTACTAGTCTCCCAATTTCTTTTCCCCAAACCTTTTCATTACACAAGTTCTTCCAGTTCATGGTAGATAAGCAATTTTTGTGCTTTCACAAAACTCAAACTCGAGGAAAACGGAACTTGAACCAAAAAACAATGCATTAAAAATCCTCTACATTGATAAGGTCATTTTAATCAAAAGTTGAAAAGTGTGTTTTATTGGGAGTGTAGAGTTTAAGCCACTGGACCACTAAAAAGTCCCTGTATTGAATATCTTGACTCAGTAATCCCAATGCTTTGAGACAGATCTGAAGAAAAAACTGAAATAAAAAAGCACAAGCATAAAAACATTTCTTTACACTTTTCGAACCATATCAACTTAGATGACACTTCTAAGAAGCCATCTTGAAGCAGGAATGTCATCCTGTGTTAGCATCGTAGACCTTTCCTAGTACCCTGCACGCCCCTGTAATGTACTATTCATACGCATATCTCCCTTTTGAACAACCTTGAGGATAGGGACCAGTCAGGTAGGAGCTCAATAATTGTTGGGGGGAAAAAAAAAAGAAATTCAAACAACTTAAAAGTGCAACAATAGAGAAAGTCCAAGTGTTTGTCTCTCAGTCCTGTCCCCACTCTTTTCTACCCCATGGACTGTAGCCCACCGGGCTCCTCTGTCTATGGAATTCTTCAGGCAAGAATACTGGAGTGGGTTGCCATGACCTTCCAGGGGATGTTCCCAATCTAGGGATCGAACCTGGGTCTCCTGCATTTCAGGCAGATTCTTTACCGTTTGAGCCACCAGTGAAGTAACAGAAATGAATAATTAAATCCAGTACCTATTTGGTAGACAATGGTGGGGGGCGGATAATACACATGAAATATACATTTTAATGCTTAATGAAAAAAAGGGGGGTTTACAATAATGCTAAAAAAAAAAAGCTTCAAAAGAAGACTGGAAGGAAGCACAAAAAAAGGTCAGCAGTTACTTTTATGAGTGGCAGGCTTACAGGTGAGTGTAATTTTAAAGTTTCCCACCCATTCTTTCAGTCATTTACTGAGTAATGTTCCAGTCACTGGGATGGGGGCGGGGGGGAGGTGGGGAGCAGCTGCAACCTAAGCACTAGCACAGGACACACAGAGGGAACTGGGAATCAACACACGAGCGCAAGAGCTAAGGAGGAAGCAACTATTCTGTCCGGAAAACTACGGATCAAGTGCAGGTCTGTGACAGAGTATTCCAGCAGGGCACACACTGCACGAGTTACAGCCGGTGTGCTGGGTTATGTCTGGGGTACACTGAGCACCCAGACGCGGCTGGAGCGCAGAGTACACGTCGGGAAGAACGAAACGAGCTTTAGAGGTTGGCAGGGCCTAAATCCCGCATAGCCACGCAGCAAGCTGGGAAGGGAACGTGGACTTCAGGTTAAGAAACAGAAGGCCAAGTATGAGTCTGTCAGAAAGTTAAGTCAACCTGGAAAAAGAGCCGAGAGAGGTGCGGTCTATAGACTTCAGTGACAAGCTGTGTGGACCGAGGAGCCTGGGAAAGCAGAAAATATGGCCAGGGAGAAAGGTCATCCACCCAGCAAGCCAAGAGGAAATCTGTTAAAGAGCTCTCGGAAGGACGCGCTTTAGGGTCTATCGTCCAGCGGACACACACAGCCCCTACCGTCCGGCCGCTGTGTCCTTTTCTCCTCGCTGGCCGCCTCTCCTAGACAATCCTCAGGCGACTAGGAGGCCTGCCGTAAAGGAAGCCCGCTGTGCGACTCTTGCAGCGCGACGCCGGGAACCGACCTGCCTTCCGCCGTCGCGCCCCGGAACCATAGAGACCAAGCCCATCTGTCTGCGCCTGCGCGGCCGTCTGAGTTGCCCTCGAGAGACTGCGGACGAGCGGACCTTGCCCAGATAACCGCGTGAGAGGCATCCCGGGGTTTAGTGATTTCCTGCTGCTTCCTCCTTCAGTGCCTGGGACTCTCACCACAGCTATGATTGGTGAGGGACTTGACCAAGGAAACCCTCTTCATCCCCTTCCAGTGGCAGTTAAGCTCATGGAGTGTGGACACACCCAGGGTGGGTTCCAGTTCTTGCTCCGCCACTTCTGCGTCACCTGGCAAAATTTCTTAACTTCGCTGTTTCTGTTTCATCTAAGATAATAATACAGTGTATAGGGTTGCTTGCGGGATTAAATGAGTTCTATTAAAGCACTGGGTTTCCCAGATTGCCCTAGTGGTAAAGAACCCACCTGCCAATGCAGGAGATGTAAGAGAAGAGGGTTCGATCCCTGGGTCAGGAAGATCCTCTATGGCAACCCACTCCAATATTCTTGCCTGGAGAATTACATGGACAGAGGAGCCTGGCTAGTTACAGCCCGTAGTCTCAAGAGTCGGACAGGATTTAGCGAGTAAACCACCACCAAACCACTGAGGCGTTTCCTAGCACATGGAGGGCACTCTAAGACAATCGCAGTTCTTTGTGTCTCAGTTTTTAAAGTTTACGGATTCTGGAGAGTCGTCAGAGACCATGCCCCTCTGTTTCCGAACCTCCAGAGGTTCCCCTTGATTACAGCAAGAGCCCCAGAGTGGTGGTGGGGTTGGAGCTGGGACGGCTGCGCGGGGTGGAATGGGTACCATAAAGTGTATGTGATATGATACGTTGGGGAAGTGGAAAGAAAATAGAATATTTCTAATTTTTGTGTTTTTTAATTTCTTGTTTGTGTGTTAATGTTTATAAAGGGCATAATACTACATTAGTTCTACATATTAAAAAACTTGTAAATAAATATTTATTGGGGGGTTGAGCTGAAAACTTCTTTTTTTTTCTTCACTGGAGACAGAAGGTTTTGTTGATGCAGATGGGGGTTGAGGGGCCCCAGGAGCCCGATGGGGGTGGGACCGAGTCAGTCAGCAGGTGCATGAGGCCCAGGGACATGGAGGTAGGTTAGGGCACATTCATCTTACTAGGATTCAGTGGCTTCTTCCCTGTGGAAGAGAGAGCATCTTGAGGGCGGAGCAATTTGAAGAGCAGTGAGGGAGAGGTTAGGGTCTGCGGAGCCCTCTGGAGAGAAGGCACCAGGACAGGCAGCAATATCTGTGTGGAAAACTAGGTCAACTGGTGAGTAGGGGGAAATGCGGAAGCTTCTTGGAGGAGGGGTCCAACTGTGACCTGGGTGAGCTCTCAAGAATACTTGGTGTTTCCAAGCAGAATGGGGCAGGGCCCAAAGCCCCTTTCCCTGTGGGTCCCCGTTAAGGAGAAAAAGACATTTGGGGACCCCATAAGCATGGGGGTCCCAGAATTAGTCCTTAAGGCACAGCTGAGGGCAGACGAGGCACCAAGACACAAAGGCGCAACCGGTGGGGGGTCAGGGGCAGCCTCCAAGCTGAGTGCCAGGTCACAGGAGGATGCAGGACTGCCCAGGCTTGATCGGCATGGGATTGAGTACTGCCGGACAGCCTCGGTAAACACTTCCTGGATGCCATCCTGCTGCAGGGCCAAGCACAGCTTGGATCTGCTGGGCCACCACCTGGCCCAGCTCCTTCAGGCACCTTTAGGGTGTCAGGTCCTTCTTGGTGCCCACCAAGAGGATGGGCACCTCAGGGCGATGGTAGCACACCTCTGAATGCCACTTGTGCTGCACATTCTCATAGGAAGGCGGATGACAGTGGAGAAGCAGATGACAAACATGTTGGTCTGAGGGCAGGAGAGTGTGCGGAGGTGATCATACTCCTCCTGGCCTGCTGTTCCTACAGGTTCGGGTTCACTGGGCACCCGTCAACTGCACTCTGGGCGCTATAGTTGTTGAATACTGGGGATGTAATCCTTGGGGAAGGCGTTGCTTGTGTACCATGTTTTGACCACAGCCCCTTTGCTCACCACCACACACCTGATGCTCTGTGTGGTGGGTGCAGGTGCTGCTGTGGAGGCTATGACTCTTTCCCTTTCTGAACCCTCCTGGATCAGTGACCTGATGCCCTCCCCAAGGCAGGGAAGATGGGGGTGGCGGCAGTGGCTGTGTTCTGCAGATTTCTTTTCCTTTTAAGCAATGAGCTCTCAAAACTGTTTAGAGAAGTCCGGTGTTCCAACCTTCCCAGCCTTATTGTCCAAAACTCTGCCTAATGCCCCGACCGAGAGCTTGCTCTTCTGTGTATTCCAGGAATATCCTGCCATCCAATCTCTCTCTCCCTTTTTTTCTTCTTTCCTTTGGAAGGATACCGATTCCTCCCTCCCCCGCTTCCATTTCTGCATGCCAGATTCCTGCTCTGCTTCAGGACTTTTGCATAGGTTTCTCTAAAATGCATTAACTATCAACCAAGCCCTGGTTTCATCCACTCTGAGGAGAATGCCTGAGGTCCCACCATGTACTGCTTTTGTTCCAGCATTCCAATTCTCCTTTTCTTCCCCCCTCATCAGATATGTACCCCACCTCAGATAAGTTGCAGTTCAGCTAGAATTTCCTGGGCACCTAATGCATGTCCAGCACAATACTGGAGGATTATGGAATTGGTAACTCATGGCCCTTGCCTACAAAATACTAGAGGTGGCAAGGTGGTGATCACCACCACCCCTTTCACTTCTCCCATTTAATGTTGGTGATAGCATCTTTCCAGCCATTCAGGTAGTAAACTCTGAAGCTGTATTTTGCCTTTTCCTCCTGCTTCATCCAATATTTAATCACTGGCCAAATGCTTTCAAATATTCCTTCAATAGATTTTCAAATTTATTTTTTCCTTTCTGCTTCCTGGCTCCTCACTTTAGTCTGTTTTGCACTGATTAATCTTTCTAAAATATTAATTTCATTGAATCACTCCTCAGATACCAGGTGGGGTAGATTAGTACAAAGATGGCAATTTAAAAGCCTCCAAGGCCAGAGCTAGCTCACTGTAAGGAAATGAAAACAAAAGCATTATGATAAATGGGAACTGATCCTTGGCCTCAGTTTGAGGGAGAGGAATGGTGGGGAACATGCAACCTGAAGAGCATATGTCCCGTCTAAAGGGGGCAGCAGCTCCTCAGCTCCACTCTTGCTGTCAAGAATCAGGGCTCCAAATTGTCAACTCTTCAAATTTTTCACGAGAAGCCAGAAATCTTTTGTTATTGCTTAAATGTGAAACGCTGGCTCACACGCTAGTAAAGTAATACTCAAAATTCTCCAAGCCAGGCTTCAGCAATACGTGAACCATGAACTTCCAGATGTTCAAGCTGGTTTTAGAAAAGGCAGAGGAACCAGAGATCAAATTGCCAACATCCACTGAATCATGGAAAAAGAAAGAAAGTTCCAGAAAAACATCTATTTCTGCTTTATTGACTACGCCAAAGCCTTTGACTGTGTGGATCACAATAAACTGTGGAAAATTCTGAAAGAGATGGGAATACCAGACCACCTGACCTGCCTCTTGAGAAACCTGTATGTAGGTCAGGAAGCAACAGTTAGAACCGGACATGGAACAACAGACTGGTTCCAAATAGGAAAAGGAGTACGTCAAGCCTGTATACTGTCACCCTGTTTATTTAACTTCTATGCAGAGTACATCATGAGAAACGCTGGACTGGAAGTAACACAAGCTGGAATCAAGATTGCTGGGAGAAATATCAATTACCTCAGTTATGCAGATGACACCACCCTTATGGCAGAAAGTGAAGAGGAACTAAAAAGCCTCTTGATGAAAGTGAAAGTGGAGAGTGAAAAAGTTGGCTTAAAGCTCAACATTCAGAAAACGAAGATCATGGCATCTGGTCCCATCACTTCATGGGAAGTAGATGGGGGAAACAGTGGAAACAGTGTCAGACTTTATTTTTTTGGGCTCAAAAATCACTGCAGATGGTGACTGCAGCCATGAAATTCAAAGACGCTTACTCCTTGGAAGGAAAGTTATGACCAACCTAGACAGCATATTCAAAAGCAGAGACATTACTTTGCCAACAAAGGTCTGTCTAGTCAAGGCTATGGTTTTTCCTGTGATCATGTATGGATGTGAGAGTTGGACTGTGAAGAAAGCTGAGCACCAAAGAATTGATGCTTTTGCAGTGTGGTGTTGGAGAAGACTCTTGAGAGTCCCTTGGACTGCAAGGAGATCCAACCAGTCCATTCTAAAGGAGATCTATCCTGGGTGTTCTTTGGAAAGAATGATGCTAAAGCTGAAACTCCAGTACTTTGGCCACCTCATGCAAAGAGTTGACTCATTGGAAAAGACTCTGACGCTGGGAGGGATTGGGGGCAGGAGGAGAAGGGGATGACAGAGGATGAGATGGCTGGATGGCATCACTGACTCGATGGACGTTGAGTCTGAGTGAACTCCGGGAGTTGGTGATGGACAGGGAGGCCTGGCGTGCTGCAATTCATGGGGTCGCAAAGAGTCGGACACGACTGAGCAACTGAAGTGAAATGTGAAACATTCCATTTTAAAAAGTGGGGCAACTAATTTTTTTTTCAAGTGCTGACCAAACAAAACCCATCATGGAAATGGCCTTTGAGGTACCAGATTTCAAACCTTGGATGGAGAGAAAATTACAGACTGGGAAAGCAATTTACTTTGAACTTTGATGGTTTTTTTTACATCCAGCCTTACTCTCTTCTTCCCCTCTCTTCTTATTGTTGCACGCTTTTCTGAAGACTCAAATCTGATCATTCAGAAAACACTTCCTGAGCTCTTATCTCAACCATGACCCTTGTTGAGTTCTTGGGATGAAGGCACAGAATGCTGTGGCAAGTGGTTAAAACAAAGATGAATAAAAGGAGAATGCAAAAGAAGGGGGTCATTCATATTGCTTGGGCTCTGTGTAAGGTTATTCAAGAAAAGGTCCAGATTTTTGGGTTTGGCATTCAGACCATGATCTGACTTCTTTCCATTTCTAACTCCTCAGATCCCATTGTTCACTAACTGGTATTCAATACCCTGGTGTTCTCAAACATCCAGAACTGTTCTCATGCTTGCAAATTTTGTAGGATCATTACAGACTTCCCACTGTACCCCTCAGCAAATGCCTAATCCGTTTTCATCGTTTATCGCACGAAGCTTTCTGTGGAGTCTTCCTGAACTCCTGAGCGTTTACTAGGGCTTTGTTGAGGTCCTACCAGACCAGTTATACGTATACTGTTTCCTATTATAGATGTTAACTGTTAATACGCCAAGCCCCTCCATTCGGCCCCGGTGTTGGTGCGGCTGTGCAAGGATGTCCATGACAGGGCGCTCCCGAAGATGGGAAAACTACAGTTCCCAGAAATCCTACGCCAGAACTGCGCCTGCGCCGTTGCTATGCCGACCATGGCGCTAGCTTAGCTTCCTGGGCTTTTTAGTGACTTTAACTCTGCCATGGGGCGGGGGCCGCGTTACCACCTCTTGTATTCCTCTCGTTTATCTCTTTTTTTCCTTTTTCTGCAAGCCTCTGCTTCTTGGAATTGTAGTTTTACAACGAAATCAAAAGATATTATACACAGAAACAAGCCTGAGCTGTTGCATTGTTCATTCTTTATTGGGGAACCCTGAGGCTCAGAGGCCGGGTGGAACAGGCCTAGGCATTCTGTGCTTCCCCAACAGTCTTGCTCCCATTTTCAAAGAACAAGAGTAAGGCTCAGTGATAATCGAAGCCCCACCACCCACCCCAACGCCTTCCTGTTCCCGTTCCCCTGAAAACTAGCCTCGCTGCTGCATGAGCTGGGGCTATGGACAGTCACAGATTTAATGACCCCTGGACCTATTTCACGGGACTTCTGTCCTTGATCCTTGATCTGTAGGATTTCCTGTTTACACACCTCAGTCATAACCTGATAAAAGCGTTTAATGCTACCTTTCTGCAGATATGCCATCTATAATTTAGCACATTGGGAACTTTAGGCCTTATCTGATACCATTGTCCAGCAGATTTGAATAAACTGGGTAGCCTGAGGATCCTAGCACAAGTGGAAAAGACAAAGTTTGAAAGCTTTCCCCCCAACCCTCACCTCCAAGCCTGGAGCTATAGGATAGACTCAACAAAAGCAATAAGCAAAGCAATCCGAAAGTGAAAGTAACAGTCCCAAGGCCTGAAATAAAATGGCAGAGTGACTCTTAAAGAGCAAAAGATGTGCCATTTCGGGGGAGATACAGGTGGACAAGGAAATGGCAACCCACTCCAGTACTCTTGCATGGAAAACTCCATGGGCAGAGGAGTGTAGTAGGCTACAGTCCATGGGGTCACAAAGACACGACTGAAGGACTTCACTTTCACAGTATGGGGAAAAGATGTAACCAAACCAGGAACCACTGCCGCGGGGAGGAAAGGGGGTGGGGGTGGGGGCAGGGGGTGGAGGTGGGGAAGGCTTGTGGGAGGCGTAATTGGATGTTGGTCAACATTCCATCCCTAGAATTAAAGTCCCCTTGCTCTGTTACATGGAGCTTTTTCTTGACTTTAATTAGGCTTCCCAAGTGGTAGGATTACATGAAAACACACTAAGGGACTTCCCCGGCAGTCCAGTGGTTATGACTCGGCCTTCCACTGCAGGGTAACCAGTTCACTCCTGGTCAGAGAACTAAGATCCCTGAGTGCTGCTAAAGTATACAGAAAACACAGTAAGGCCAATGGGGCTGTCTACTGCACCAGACATCTCTCCTCATGAATTAACACACTAGAGTCTGGTTTTATAGACCAATATAGCTTTACCAGTGAGTCAGCCTTCCTGAGTACAGTCAGTTCAGTCGCTCAGTCGTGTCCGACTCTTTGCAACCCCATGAATCACAGCACGCCAGGCCTCCCTGTCCATCACCAACTCCCGGAGTTCACTCAAACTCACGTCCATCAAGTCAGTGATGCCATCCAGCCATCTCATCCTCTGTCGTCCCCTTCTCCTCCTGCCCCCAATCCCTACCAGCATCAGAGTCTTTTCCAATGAGTCAACTCTTCGCATGAGGTGGCCAAAGTACTGGAGTTTCAGCTTTAGCATCATTCCCTCCAAAGAAATCCCAGGGCTGATCTCCTTCAGAATGGACTGGTTGGATCTCCTTGTAGTCCAAGGGACTCTCAAGAGTCTTCTCCAACACCACACTGCAAAAGCATCAATTCTTTGGTGCTCAGCTTTCTTCTCAGTCCAACTCTCACATCCATACATGACCACTGGAAAAACCATAGCCTTGACTAGACAGACCTTTGTTGGCAAAGTAATGTCTCTGCTTTTGAATATGCTGTCTAGGTTGGTCGTAACTTTCCTTCCAAGGAGTAAGCGTCTTTGAATTTCATGGCTGCAGTCACCATCTGCAGTGATTTTTGAGCCCAAAAAAATAAAGTCTGACACTGTTTCCACTGTTTCCCCATCTTAAAACACCTGGAGGGAAGCTGTCAAGAGTGGCCTTCCACAGGAAGCACTCTGCTTTCTGTCCAGGTGCACAGAATACTTCAAGTTTCATCACCTTCCTGCCCAGAGACTGTGAGCCTCTCTAGGGTAAGGGCTGGATCTCTCTTACCTTTGCTGCAGAGAGACAACCTGCAGAAAGCTTAGTTACTTATCTGAGAGTTAAGGAAGAGTTTCAGGTAGTATACTGACTACTAGCAAAGGGGAGGAGTAGCCACATAATCCATTAGTCACTCATCATTTAAGAGCCAATAGGTAATAGTTCAAGGTGCTACCAACAGCTCAGTACAGTGGAAGAGTCATGTAGACTCATAAATGCATTACACAACTACTTCCTCAGGTCTCTTTTGCCACCCAATTCAGGCATCTGGTTCTATCATTCCCATTTGATTTCCTTCAAACTTAAATCTTGGATTAAACTGTTTACTAGTTTGTATTGCCTCACAATGTCAGCACCATTAAGAGCAGGGACTTGGTCTATCTAGCTCAGTGATATATTCCTAGTGCCTAGAATACAGGAGGTGCTCAATAAGCATTCATCAAAGGGCTACATTAACACCACTTTCAAGAAGGGAGCAGGAAGACAACTGCCACTTGAGGCAGCCATTTGTCAAGTCAGAAGGGATTTAATTCCAGGTAGAACAATAGGGGCACCATGATGGACAGTCTGAGAGGAAAATTTAACAATCCATGCAAGAGATAACCAGAACCTTTAAGAGTAACAGGTAGATTTAAGAGAATCTGTGAAAAACAAAACACAGGACAAAACCATTCAACAGCAGCCGCTATGGAACTGGGCTGGATTAAATAAGAGACACGGATAAGACAAGCCAAAAGAAAAAGGATCTTTAAAAATGGGCCTGTTGGAAGTGCACCATGCCCTTCTTAGCCAGGCAAAGCCAGAGCCTCATTTCATCATCCTCCCCCATCAATGTTCAGGCCTTTGTTATCTCTAACTGGACAACAAAAAGGCCTGTGACTGGTCTGTCTCTAGTTTGGTATTTGCCCTTCTCTCTGGTACTTACTTCAGTTAGTTTCCCTCAACTCTTCAGATTCCTACAGGGGAAAGGTCAAACTCCCTGTAGTCAAAGCCCCTCATTATCTAACCCCTACTACCTACCTTTGAGCTCTCTTTCCAAGATCCATTATGCGTTTTCTACTCTGGTTGAAACAAGAATATTGTGCCTGAACACTGGCAGTTTCCCATCACCCAGCCTTTGCTTATTTCAAGTCCTAATTACTACTTTTATCTGAACCCTATTCACCTTTTGAAACCTCATTCCAACACTACCACCCAAAACGAAGCCTTCCCTGACCACCACTGCTACTTAGAAGCACCTACCATCTCTTCTCTCAGTCCACTACCTGTACCCTCACATGACACAGCAGCTTTTACTTTCCCCGCTTCCATTGCTTTGCTAGACTGAGCTCCTTTTCAGGAATCAAGATCCATCTAAGTATTTATGTGATACAAGACAGAGTAGGGCTATTTAACATAACTTGTCAGGCTTTTAAAACTCACAGGGTATTCCCTGGTGGTCCAGGGATTGAATCTTCGTGCTTTCACTGCCACAGGCCTGGGTTCTGCAAGCCACTGCATGTGCCCCCCCGCCCACCAAATCATGTATCTGTCTTCCACAAATAAAGAACTCAGAAGATACCAGTAATGCTTGCTGAATGACTAAAAAACATTCAAAGCCAATATAAACATGTCTTTCCCTACTTTTGTCCTATTAGCCTGAAGGTATACTGGGTACTATGCCTCAGAAAAAGTGGATCAGGCTACTGTCAAGAGCAGCTAAACAACAGTTGAAATATAAGAATCATTTTCTAAACAGCACAAACTAGTTTTGAGGAATCACTGAGCCAAGATATAGGTAAGAGAGAACCTAGACAGCCTAGAACTCAAAGCTACTCTGTCTCTTAAGGTATTTGCTAACATGGAAAAAGCCCCTGGGTGCCTGAATTACACTTTTAGGAACACCATGGACTGAAGGAGACAAAAATCAAAACCTAAGGCTGAGCTAAAAGTGCAAACCCGCCACCACAGACACCTCAAGCAGGGATTCCAAAGTATTACACTTTCAAGATATGGGTGAAACAAAAGGAAACCACTTCTCACATGGACCTGACACCTGGCTATGTGTTACCTGGATGATCCATGGAACCTCCAGCCTTCAATCTTAATTAAGGTTTGGTAATATTCCTAAAAAACAGGCAACCAGATAGCCTTCCTAGGGGCGGATGCTGCATCCTTTTCCGGTTTATTCCTATGAATAATTTTTCAAATATACTGTCCAGCTCACAGATAACCTGGCAGAGACAGAACACTATAAGCAACAGCAGCAAAAACATGAGGTCTATGAATACAGATATTGAAATTTTAGACAAAGTATCACACCATTCCTACAATGAAGAGCTAATTATTTATTTCAAAGTGTGGTTTGGCATTGAGACCTGGAGATTTTTTCCTAGGTAAACCTGCATCTTTTTTCGCTGAAGGTGTCAGCCTTATTCAAAGTCCAGGTTAACTGCCAACTATAGAAGACTACACACACCCTCAGGGCCTTTTCAAGGAAAGACTCACCAGAGCAGCACAGACATCACTGTTCCTTAACAGCATTCAGTTTACCTTGGTAAGCAGAGGAATTTTTCATCAGACCTTGACCTGAGGTGTGACTCTCCCATCCATGATGCACCCCATTTGCCTTTTTTGTAACCTTTCTAATATGTCTATTGATGCTACAGTGCAGGAGCCCAAACACTTTTCTATAAAGGGCCAAAGAGTATTTTCACTCTGTGGACGACACTGTCTCTGGCTCTGGAGTTGCGATGTGAAAGCAGCCACAGATGCAAACAAATAGGTGTGGCAGTGTTCCAGTATAACTTTATCTACAAAAATTGGCCACAGTTTGCTGATCCCTGCTAAGTGAGCAACAAAATACAGATTCACTGAAAGGCATCACTGAATTCAGTTGTCATTCATCTTTTATTTTTCAGTCAAACACTTAGAAAGTACAAATTCTAAGAGAATGTAGATTTGATGTTAACAAGGGGCTATTCATTCTGGAAGTTGAGAATCACCAATGCAGAAAGGGTTTTGGTCTTCCAATCTGATGAAGACCACTGTAAAGAGACCTGCTGTAACATTTTCAAGTGTATATTCTATGTCCCAAACTGTGCTAAATACTTTACATGGAAAATGCAATCTCACATTTGAAAACAAACCCCAATGATGTACATACAATTAACCCTCATTTTACAGACAAGGAAACTATGGCTCAGCAAGTTCAGTAGCTTGGCAAGGCTCACATAGCAAATTAGTGGCAGAGCAGACTAAACTCCAGGGCTACAAACATCCAAAGACCATTCCTGTAACTACTACATGAACCAACCAATCCTCCCTGCTGGACAGAAAACTCACCATGTGGAGAAGGTTGGCCCAAGTTCTTATGTCTCCTGATAGTCTTCTTCTCCTTGGGAACTCCTAACAATTATCACTGCCTCACAAACTTTGATCTCTCCTGTACTCCTCTGACTTAGGTATGCCTGGACACTTACTCCCTTCCTTCCCCTTAAGAGGAAGACTTTACTGAAAGATAATACATGGAATTAAAAATTTTAAAACTAGTTCACTATACCCAGTTCTTCTGAGACCACAGGTCCCGGCCCATCCTTACAGGTCTCTGTAGGTTGACTTCTTCCCTTGGCCTTAACCTATTTCCATGAGCCAAAGACACTTCCCTACCTGGGAATTGCCCCTAAGTTCAAAGCCCTAGCAATCAAGTTCTAGAGAAAAAACTCCTTTCACTTGTCTAAGGATCACCTTACATGTCCCCATTTTCTGATCTAGGATTCGTCTTTTCTCTGCATAAAACATTAAACAAACATGTCTAGTCCCTTTTGAGAAGATCCCAAAACCCAGTCATGGTGGTGTAGTCTTATATCCCGTGGCCCCAAAGGGTAACCATATGATGATACAAGAGCCTAACAATACTGGGTGCAGCGAGAGGGTACCTATCTTCTTCCTTAGAGAGACCTACTCTATTTCTCACCCAGAAGCCATTTAGTAGGAATGGGACTGACACCAGCGACAGTGAGCTGGCACCTCACACTGACTCTGTATTAAAAAGGCTTCAGCGAAGCAGCATGCCCCAGTCCTGGTCCATCCTTCAGGATGTCGGATGCCCCCACAGTTGCCCTTCCCTTGTTTTGCTGTGACTATCCCACTGTAAGGCCACTCTCATTACAGCCACTGCTATTCTTCTCTTCCAGGAAGAAGTGACTACCCTGGACAAAGAAGAGATGAAACACATTGCCCTTCAAATATGAAGTCAAAATAATTCTTTAATAATTAAAAGATCACTTCCGGGCTTTAAAAAGTCTTTAAATCTTAAATGTAATGTTGAAATGGAGAAATAGTTATAGCAGCCTCACATAAATTATTTGAATTAATAAACATATCACAGTATTAAGAAGGCAAGGTAAACAAATAGCTTAAGTATTTTATTTGTTTGCAACTAAGCTTATTAACACTATATAATGAAAATGTACAAAGAATAATGTTGTTGTTTTGGTTAGATTTAAGTCAAAGACATTCATTAATAAGGAATCTTCGAATGTGAATATTCCAGAAATTTTTCTAAGCCATATATATGATCAGGACAACTGTCTCTGAATATTACCTTACTTTGGAAGGTACTGGCATATGTTTGAATTAAACTCAAGTTTTGTTTTGTTTTTCCCCAAAATAAGCCTTAATTAAAAAAACTAGTCTATATTCAAACTAAAACAATTTTAATAGAACTTTCCTTTCCAGAAACAATAATAAAGGAAACAAGGCATTTTGTAAAATGTGGTCCTGAACAAGTCACAGTAAAAAATAAATGTATACTTAACTTCCACCTCCTCAAAACAGAGGCTACTTTCTGTTCCTCAGCCTTGGAAATAAGGTGAAGAACAGTCTGTAAGCAACTTTGGGCAGGGGTTGCCAAAACAAAGCTTAAGCAGTTGAACATGGACATCTCTTAAAAAGAATTTGGGGGAACCTGACCAAAGGATCCAAATTCTATTTTTAATAATTGATACAAAGGTGAAGTGGCTCCTCCCAAGCAGCAGTGCCTCTGGGGCCTGTCCCAGCCCGTGCCCACCTTTGTTATGCTCCCCATCAAACCCTGATGCTCTTGTTCCAAAGGAGACTTTTTCCTTCTGAGAGGTTCAGTGTCCAGGGAGCTCCCGTGTGAATGAGGTGAGCACAGACTCCACGTGGGTTTTTAAGGCTTGGAGTCAAAGTAATGTTCTAACACGGCGAGGCAGAATCAGATGTCAAGTGGCCTGTCTCCAGTTTGTTCTATTCCTCACCACACATTTGTAGACTTAGGACCACAGACCTTTGCTATATCATCATAATCACATCTAATGTCCATCCTAACTTATGATTCATATTCTGTGCCTGGAAACAGTCCCTGTATTTAACAATAATACCTACACATAAAACAATCCACTGTTACAACTTATATGGTCACAAAACATTAATGATCTTCTGTAGACCAAGCAAATGTTTTTAACCATAATTGTCGTGCATCAAATTCACAGCCAGAATCCCCAAGATCAAAAAAATTTGCACAATACAAATAATAACTTAAAATACACATACACACATATACACACACTCTCACACACACTTCTTACAGAACTGTGCTTGGGGAAACTCCATTTGTTGAGTGCCACTGAGGGCATATTTTTGCTAAACTGCTGCTCCAGGTGTTTTTGTTTGAAAAATCTATCACAGTAGGGCACAGCTGTTTATTCGATGAGCAGAAAAGAAAGATATGCTTGTGGCAACCAGAAAGTTTTAAGGTCTTTCAAGTTGTATAAAATGGACCTGCAGAAACATTTAAGTGTTCTCAGGATGAAAAGTTGGAGCTGAAATGTGATATCAAACCAGTTGCAAAAAGTGTACAGCAGCCATCTCTTGAGGTCAAACCTGGTACCCAGATATGCAAGAAAGCTTCAGGACACATCTATAAATTAGGAATAAAAAATAAAAGAGTTAAGAATACTAAAAATATAGGATCATGCATTTTTAATATTAACTAATGGTGAATATGATAAACAGTATGGAGGATATGAATCACCATTCAAGAGGTCCTAAATTTGCAAGAATTTAAGAGAAGATAATTCTTAAGAACTTACATATATAGCTGTTTATAATTTACGTTTTGAGCAACCAGTAGTGACAAAATCTTTACAATTAAGAAATTCTGACCACACACTTGATAAGCTACCTTAAGGACTCAATTTTCATAAATTAACAGCTGAAAGTATCTTTCTGAGGGAAAAATCAGATAATAAATTGGCACTGAAGTCAGACTACCTGGGTTTTAATCCTGGCTGAACCACTAGCAATATGAGCCTGGACAAATTATTTAACTTCTTTAAATACTCTTACCTTTAAAATGGGACAAGTAGCAGTTTCTCCCTCACAGGGGAATTATGGATTAAACAAACTTTGGGAGGATTTAAATGGTTCAGCACAGTGCTGGACATACAAGTATTCTTTAAATGTCATCTATTATTTTACTTCATAGGGGCTTTTGGCTCCTAAGAGACAAGGTACCCAGTGTCAAAACCTTGGCTCTTGAAAGTTGAAAAAGTCAACGAAAGACTTGGCAATACTTACAGCTTGTTGGCCTTGTCCCATATCGTCGCATAATCTGATCATGTGTGAATTTCACAAAAGATTCATATTGTTCTGTGAGGGGAAAGACAGTATATACTATCCCCAGAAACTCTCCCACAGTTTTTCAAGAATCAAGGGTCAGAATCACATATAGCTTCCCATTTAACATTACCCACTCTTAGGCCCTCCTTATAATGGTCACTCTGAGATCTATTCCTTTTTCTCAGGTCCCAGAGCCAAATCCCTAGCTCCTAGGTTTGGTCACTGATCATCTCTAACATTTTCCTAATAATCTCACCCCTGCCATAATTTCATCTCCTGCTAATGGCTCCCCAAGACAGGCAGCTATGCATACTACTACAAGTCAGCAAATCTTAGTGTATCTCCTATAGGACATGAAGCTTGAAGCTCTTTTCTGCACTTTATCTTTGCTATAAATTTCAACATACACATTGAGTGATAGAGGTGGAATGGCTAGAAAGCTAAGAGAAAATGCCACAGTACCTAACTACAGACAGTTCCACAGAAGTTACCTTCTGAAGGGGAAACTCAGTAGAAAGACAGAAGGCAGTCTGACATCCATGAACAAAGAAGTCCAAACAATTTTGGAGTGGGGGCGGAAGATGGGAATGACATACTACAGCTTCTTCTTATAATACACACCATTAGTGTATTAAAGGATCAAAGAGGTTCTGCTATAAAGAAATTCATTTAACACTCTGTTAAGTCAACAGTTCTCAATTTAAAGCTGACCTACTGACATTCTGTAATGTAGGCCTAGTGGTGAGAAAACAATACTGTTACGGGAAGAAGCTGTTGCCTAAAAACCTCTCTGATCACATCATCCTCTCTCACTAAACAGGTACTACTTTCTATTCTTGATTTAGATACCTTCCTTTTACAAAAGGCTTTACTTGTTGCCATCACTAATCACTCTGTTCTAGCCTGAGCAGTGCTTTCCAGACATTAAAGTACCTCTAAATCACAAGACGCCCGACTTCCACATCCACAGAGACTCCCACCAGAACTCTGAATCTGTCGACTATACTCTTTCCAACCACCTGATGGGAGGTTAGCATGATCCCCACCCACGTCTACTCACCAGCTATTCCAAATAACCTTCTCAATGCCTTTATTCATATGGAAGATTCTTGAAAGAAAAGCTTGGATTGTTTCGAAAATGCAAATGAAAGTCCTTCCATACAATGTATAAATAAAATGCTTAGAATCCAAAAGAGAGTAATTAAGGAGAGTAACTTAATACTTAAAATTCATTGAACTCTCTGGTATTAAGTTTTATGCTTTTTCTAAGTTACCATTTACTTAGCCGGGATTAATCCTTACTGAATCCTAATAACAATGGTCATAGCCACTGCGTCAGCCTACCTGCTAGTTTAGTATTGAGGATTTGCTCATATTCCTCCCGAATTTTATCTTCATAGTCTTTTAAGAGACGCTCACATATTATTCCAACTTGTCGGAGCGTAAAGGTGGGCTGGTCCTTTTTCATCCAGGAGGAACCTGGCCAAAAGACAAATCTAGTTTACATAACACATTCCAGCTGTAGGGTTCTGAATTGGTAACTAAACAAAGGGTCCTAGAATATAAAAATTGTTTTAAAAAATAGTAATTTCCACTACTTGACAACACATGAAATAGTTTCACAAAATTCTGTTTCTGACATCCGTTCTACAAGGCAAATCTAGTAGGAAGAAAGTGTGTTCAAGTGTGCTAGCTTATCTGCACACAGAAAAATGGTTCTGATGCCATTAATAATCTGAGCCCATACAGAATGCTCACCTGGTAAAGAACAAAAAGGTTAAAGCTGATAGAAAGACTGGATTAGAGAAAACAGATTCACAGTGTAAGAGCTGGGGTTCCCTGGTAGCTCAGCTGGTAAAGAATCCGCCCACAATGCAGGAGCCCTGGTTTGATTCCTGGGTTGGGAAGATCCCCTGGAGAAGGGATAGGCTACCCACTCCAGTATTCTTGGGCTTCCCTGGTGGCTCAGCTGGTAAAGAATCCGCCTGTAATGTGGGAAACCTGGGTTCGATCCCTGGGTTGGGAAGATTCCCCAAGGAGGGCATGGCAACCCACTCCAGTATTTCTGTCTGGAGAACCCCCACAGTCCAAGGGGTTGCAATGAGTTGTACATGCCTGAGCAACTAAGCACAGCATAGCACACGTAAGAGCTACCCTGATCCTTGGAGATCATCTACACCTATGTTTAATCATGGTGGTACATCATAATTATCTGTAGAATAAACAACAACAAAAAAGATACATATTGATTTAATTCTGGGGTAAAAGGGCTTGGGGACTGTTTAAGTTACACAGGTGATTCTGATAAGAAAGAGCTGACCTGCCCGATATAAAAAACTGTTAAGTCACTGACGTATGAAGGAAAGAGACAATTAGGCACTAAAAATCTCATCCTTGATCCCTTTTAAAACTAGGTTGAGGAAAATGAAATGTTCCTAAGATTGCAGCTGGAAAGCAAAATTTCCACTGGGATGCCAGATGGAAATTGGCTTCCTGACCATGATAAAAGGAGCAGCCCTGTCCCAGTTCTGAATTTTCCTCAAAGCTCAGCCTGAAATCTGTTTCTTGAGCCCTCTTGGTCTATAAACCAGTTAAATTATTTATAATTGTTTCTCTACTCATAATATTCTATTACATCAAAATTATATTACTAAAATCCCAAGAGAATATTAAGGAGACTTGCTAGTTACAATCACTGAAAGATCTATCACTCATGTATGTACAATTAATTGGAAAGGGTGTTGTCTGAGAGCCAAGACCTCTGGGTTAGAAGACAATTGAAATAAAAATTATTTCATGTGAAATTCACATAAAATGAACCATTTTAAAACTGAACAATTCAGTGGCATTTAGTATAGTCATATGGAGAAGGCAATGGCACCCCACTCCAGTACTCTTGCCTGGAAAATCCCATGGACGGAGGAGCCTGGAAGGCTGCAGTTCATGGGGTCGCACAGAGTCGGATACGACTGAAGCGACTTAGCAGTAGCAGCAGCAGTATAGTCATAATGTACAACCACCACCTCTAATTTCAAAATATTTCCATCACTCCAAGTAACACCACTTACCCATTAAGCAATTTGTCCCCACTCCCCCTACCTCCTGGCTAACATTAATCTGTGTTCTATAAGGAGACTAATTTTAATCAAGGCAATTTAAAACTCTACGAACTGTTAAAAGGAGAATATTCTGTGAGGAAATATACTCCTCTACTGTTAAAGTAGGCAGAGTTCACTACCAGAGGTGATGTTTGAGCCCCGGCCTGTTGACTACTTGCAGGGACTCATGGCTGAACTATGTGACCATGAAGGTTCCCTCCAACCCTGAGATGCTATTTTTGAGCACATCCTCTCTGACCACCTGTCGATGTTATAGAGCAATGCTGTCACACAACGTTCTCCAATAACGGAAATGTTCTATAGTGTTGTCTAATACAACAGTCACAGGTGGCTGTTAAGTATTTGAAATATGGCTACCGCAGTTGAGAAACTAAAATTTTATTAAATGTTAAGTAATTTAAAATTAAACAGCTACATGTGGCTACTGGCTATGGTACTAGATGCTGCAGTTACAAAGGGTACTCTTGAACTGGGTGGAAGGAAGGTCAATCCAATCAATCTAAGGTCTTTTGTAATTTCATGACTATGGTTTTAAAAGTATTTATAAGCAGTAATATAATGTATACACTTTACCAATTTTATTACTTAGATGAAATCAATTCTGGCTTAGGAAACCATTTTAATTACCAATTACAAAGTCTTGAATGGATTATGCACACTAAAACATGCTTACCTGGAGAACTAGGTGCTGTGAGTGTTGAGGAGTGAGGCTGACTTTCCGAAGTACAAGCTTCACTCTGATTAAGAACAACTTCTAAATGTCTCCACCTCTGATAACGACTATATTCTTGTTTTATGTTCTGAAAAATTTGCTCTAATAAAAAAGAAACACACTTGAGCATGCACTTTATTGTTACTTCTTCACGCTTCCTGTCCCTTTTTCCATGTTATACATATTAACAAGAAAAATGTTTATACCAGATACAGCACTCCTCTTATAACCCCCGAAGTGCTTCCTCTTATTGCCACTGTTTCAATAATTACATAGCGTAGCAGCTATTTTGGCATAAACCACCCAGATATTAATAGTTCACTTTGCTTCTTTTCTTGTGACAATGATGACCAGATCTGCCGTTTGCTGTAGGATTAACTAGGACAACTTACAGCAACAAATAAACAAACAAAGCCATGCTTCACCTAATAAAGAGCTATTTTTGATCTCTGTTGAGTTGCACAATTTCACAAACCAGGGAATTAAGAGTCTCTTACTACCCAAGGGCTTCTAACAATGAAACTCTTATACTGTTTGGAATTTAAGATCTCTGGGGAAGGGGACAGTAGAAATCATTAGGTTCACAGCTTGGACATTGACCAAGAGAAGATCTGACATTATTGCTTGGAATGGGTGGTCAGAGCTTAGCAATAAATTTTCTGATCCTATAAGAGGCAGTATTTGGTAGGATTCAGATTACTATTCTGTGTCAAGGTAATAAATCAATTTGCTAATGCTATTAAAGGGAGTCCAAAACACACAAATCACTAACCACCCTGAAGGCCTCTCCCAGAGACAATACAGAATCTGAAAGGATGTGGTTTTCAAGTTTTCTGGTGTGTGTGTTTTTTATATATTTTTTTTTGCGGGGGGGTGGGGTGGGGTGAGTAAAACATATATTCACTTTCCACATAACAGAGCTTCCTCATAAAAAATGAAAACCAGGAAGCTGTATCACTCCCCTACTTACATTATTCTTATACTTGCTATAACCATATATTTTTTAAAACAGGTGTAATTGCCAATAATGCCATTGCTTCCTTCCTACCTATGTGACTATGACCCTGGGAAATCATTCAGGATTAGTTGCCTAGTACTTCAAAACGAATGTTAAATGTCTACCCAAAAAGTTGTGAGCATCTACACCAAAGACATTAATAATGCCATAAGAAGTGATGATACAGTCTGACACGAGCTCAATGTAGCGCCACACACAGCTCAACTCCAGAATTCTCAGCCTGAACACCAGAAAAATGTAGGATTAGCAACCCTTTCCTTTCACAGTGCTATGAAGTTCATGTTTTAGATCCCTGAATTTATGAAGTCTCTGCTTCATCTTCAAAATGTATTATTCTCCAAGCACATACTTGCCAGAATCAATACAAGGATGTAAGGAACTGCAAAGACTTGAAACAAGAAAGGACAAGTATGAGGACAACGCTCATGAGAACAGAAGGTCTTTGATAAACTAACCGCCTCCTGTACAACAAAGTGAACAAACGGAAAGACACAACATTAAGGCTGGCAGAAGGACTGGCAAGTCCAAGAGTCCAAACACGGTTTGCACAGGATAAAACGAAGTAGCTGTGATTTTCTTCCCAAGAAGGCCACATAAAACAGTAAAACACATTAAAAAAAAACTTAACAGTGGATAATAATTTAAATTCTTGCCTCCCAGTATTATTTGAGATTGTGCTTCTAGGTTATACCAAACTAAACCCATCTTCAAAATTCTACAATAGCTTCTGGTTGCTACAGACCAAATTCAAACTCTTGAATATGGTATCCCTTGCCTTCAAGACTTGGCCCCAAATTACTTTTCCAGTTCCATTTCCCACTACAACACTGTTGCCTTAAACTACCCTTTCTTTAACCTCTGGGTTTTCTGGCCTTTGCTCTAGCACTTTTCCTTTGCTTGATCTGAAGATGTCTCTCCCACTAACATTACTCAAGACTCAGCTAAAATGTTATTTCTTTCTGGAAGTTATTCTCCAACCCTAAAGTCATGATCAATTATTAACTGTTTTACATCTAAACTCAATCCATGTTTACAAACATCTCCTGGAGGTCAGCAAGCCCCTTCCGTGGCTGGTATCCACCTAGTTTCCTTAAATACAAAAGGCTTAATTTTATAGGCTCCTTCCACAAAAAGTGCTATAATATATACTGCCCCTCTTTTTAACTTCAGTAAGAACAGTTTCTTGACTATTTCTTAGAGAACTTTTGAGTTAAATAGGATATTTTAAAATGAAGTCACTGATTTTAAAATTCACTCTTCTATTAGTTGGCTTTATTCCTCTTGCATAGCAACTAATATTTTCTCCCCCATTCTTCCATTTTAATCCATAAGGCATCTTCCACTTAAGCCAAAGCAACAAATCATATTGGTTCTTTCATGCCAGAATCATATTCTAATAAGCATTAAGAAACATAACTGATCAGTCTTTACAAATGAATATTTTAAATAAAATACTTTCACATAAAATGACCAAGAAATCCATGCAAAAATTTTATGATTGAAAAAACCCCCAACGACCCTAGTATAGACTGCCATATTTAGGCTTCCAAATACATTCAGCAATTACTTACTAAGCATTTGCTATATTGTAAACTACACAGAATTAATCTAGATTGTAGTACTGGAAGAAATAAAAAATTTGCATAAAATCCATCAAGATAGGTGAGGCAAGTATTAATTCTATTTTGCAGAAGAGCGATCCAGAAAGATTATGTGACTAACCTTGGGTATCTTTAGCAGTGTAAGAAAAATCTCTCTCTTCAAGAGGGTATCTATGTCCCCTGCTTTTGCAAACATTATTTCATTCAGTACACAAGGCTTTGCAACATTAAGTAATCAGACAACTAAAATAGAATAGAGTTCCTTATGGGGCAGGGTTAGTCAGGTAAGGATGGAAGACTTGAAGAAATAATTGTATTTATTAGCAAACAGGTGAAAACATCATGTTGGAAGTCCAGGATAAGGCACAGCCAAGTGGGGCTGGGGGAAAAAAAGCAAAGGCATAGTTTGGGGAAAAAATGTATAAAAGACTGACTAGGCAAGAAATGGCTACAGCAGATAAACCCTTTAAATGCCAAGGTAAGAGGAGAGGTGAGGTGAACACGAGTAAGGACACAGTGCCTAGGAGAGCCTGGCTGGCTACCGCTGGGATCTTGGTGTGAGAGGATGAGGGCCTCAAATCTGCATTGTGGATATGCACTATGCAGAGTGGGGAGGAAATAATGGCTAAAGACACTGGTAACTGAAAGGGGTAAGCAAAGAGATTTTAAGGCAACCTCAAGGTTTTGCTAACGCTTGAGGAATAGAAAAACACACAAAGAAATGAGTTGCCAAAGTCCAGTTGTGAGCCACCCCCCCTCCATTTCCGGGAGTCCTTTAAAACTGCTAAATATTCATTCTGATGCACCTTTCCCTCTATTCTTGCGCTGTGGTTAGGAGCCGAGTTTTTTTCTTTCGTTTTTAACTTTATTGTCACACCAGTTCTCGTCTTTCCCTAGCCTGTGTGGAAGGCCTTATTGAAGGAGAATCTCTGTTACGGATAATTGAATTTCTGCTTCCGGAGCTTCTGTATGTTGAAGGATTCTCAAATTCTAGCTAACGATCTACCGATTTCAAGCCATATATGGTGCAAGACAATAGCCATACAATAAAAGAACATGGCCAGTCTCTTAGAAACAGGTTGAAATCGGATTCCACGACTTCTGAGGGCGGCCCGAGATCACCAAAGACTTCTGGAAATCAGGTCTCCCTACAAGACCCAGCACAGTGCTGCATAGCACGTTCTCAGGCCCCTTCCCAGTAACCCGCCCCCAACCCCCGCACCCTCAAGGCCAGGTTCGTGAGTAGAATCCAATTTTCCATGGCCCACTGGATCTGCAGGGCGGCTCAGTACAGGGGAGGGCAGCGGAGAAAGGAGAGGCTCTGAGGTCTGGGAGGGCCCCGAGCGGCCGGGGCTATTTCCATCTTGCTCCCGCTGCCCACCCCTCTAGGCTCCCCAGCTTCAGGAAAACCGAAAACCGACTCTGTGGCCCTACTACCCCTCCCGGATGTCTTCCATCCCCGGAAGCGACAAGGCCCAGCGGCACCCCTGTTCCCTTTTCTCAGGGCAAAGAAGGGGTCTGCAAGTGAACTAGCTTAGCGTTCATGATCTTCTCCCACCCCCACTCCACCCCCAACCCCCCCCCCCCCCCCAATGCCTGGGCCTGGCTTCTTGCCAAGCCCGCAGCGTTGGTTACCCGGAGTTGGAAGGCGCCGGTCGCTGCCGGGCGGGGCGGGCTGCTGCAGAGTCGGCGGTGGGATCTGCGTCTGAAGCAGCGGTGGCGGTTCGGCGTCCGGGGGCCTGAGGCCCGGAGTGGGGCCGGACAGAGGGGCGCAGCGCCGTCGCTTCGGAGAGCCAGGGCTCAGCAGCGCCGCCTCGAACTCCATGGGCCGCTTCAATGTCGCCCCGCACGCCATGCCGCTGAAAGACCAGGGACCAGGAGCCGACGCGGTTGTAAGTGAGGCCCAACCTCCCGCTCCTCAGCGGAGCTCGCAAGCCAAGCCGGCGCCAATGGCGCCTCCAGCACCCGGCAGCAGCGCTGGCCCCGCCTCCTGTGACGTCATGGGCCTGCGCCACCACCCAGCGGAGGGGGGGAAGCCGGAAGAGGGCCGCTCTGGGAGGCCCGTCAGCCACGTTCTGGCCCGCGGCGCCCCCTACTGAGGAAATGGAACGATCTGGGCGGAGAGTTTGGTCACCAAGCAACCTCGGGAAGGCCCCCACCTCCGCCTCTACCGCTCCCAGGGTCCCATCCTCCCCCAACCTTCCAGAGCCAAAGCGCCGGGGTGGCCCCTTAGGTTTTCGCACCTGCGCGAATGGGAATTGGGGGAAGGGAGAGCCTGGAGGGGGCCTGTCCAGAAGGTATGGGGGTCTGTGTCTTCCGGTCCGGTTACCTCATTCCATCCAAGCCGCTCCAGACCCAGTGATAAGAGAGACGGTTATACTAAAAGTTCTACAAGGACATTGCCCTCCCACCCCCAGTCCAGGAAAGCCTTCACTTAAACGAAACCCAGAATCTGAGGATGGACTTTATGGAAGTCCATCAACCCCATAAAATTGTATGCAGAATTGCGTGTGTGTGTATGTGTATGTATCTATGACCCGTATCTTTATCAGCTCATCAAAGGGGTATGTTACTCAAAATAGTTAAAAACCAACAGAAAACACGCCCCTGGTTTGAATCATCCAAGAATAGTGTCAGAGTGTTAAGAACTTGAGCTGACATCTGATTTGCCGGGCCCCTTGTTTGACCTGGCAGCCCAGGTGCTTCCTCAAGTCTATCTGAATTCTTTGAAGTGGTGCCAGCTATAAAATACTTTTGATATTCTGGAAAGATAAATAGAAAACTGGAGCGTTCTGTTTTCAGAAACTGTATTTGAAAGTCTATTACCGGCAAGCAGTTTCAGTGCTTTCAAGAGATGGTCAAAGTGATGTGATCGAAAAAAGGCTAAATCAAAAAAAAAAGAAAGAAGGCTAAATCTATTCTATAACTGTGTATATATATGTGTGTGTGTGTGTGTATTTATATATATGTAATGGTCATACCTGCTGGGATCTGTCTGCCTAACCATATCTCTGGGATTTTCCTAAACAGTACAAATTTCAGATATTCTCTTCTACTAGACCTTATGCCAGATCAATGTGGCCCAGTATTTGAGTCAGAGAAAATGGACAATACGACCTCAAGTTCCATTGTTTGCGTCTTTCTGTTGCATATCTTTGTCCTTCCCAGTTTCTCCAAACTTTTTTAAGATCCAAACGTAGGTTTTTTTCTTTGCATTTATCTTTGACAAATAGCAGAAATAATTCTAGAATGACTGAACATACTAAATGCTTAGCTTATTTTATCCTATTTCTTTTCCATAAGGACATAAAGGTTTACAACAGACAAAAACAATACAAAAAACACAAGAGCAACAAACATACAAAACTCCTAGAAACAGAGCACTAGGGCCAAAGAAAAAGGAGCTCACAATTATCCTGAGGGTAAACATGGCTGTGACTGAATTTGGTATTTTTGTTCTCAGTGTTCTAGCTGCCAAGGCAAAAGTGAAGACACAGTACATGTTCAATAGATCTTGTCATTTGAAAGGAATCAGTTTATCAGAGAAGACAGAACATACATTTTTTTGTTTTCATAACACTACATTCTAAATGTGATTTCTCATGTGATTTGTTAGGAACCAGTAAATGATATAATAAAGCAAATAAGCAGATTTAAACAACAAATGCAAAGCATAAATTAAATTGATATTTCTTATGTCCAATAAAAGCCAATGACATAAAAGTAACCTGCTGCTGCTAAGTCGCTTCAGTCGTGTCCGACTCTGTGCGATCCCATAGACGGCAGCCCACCAGGCTCCCCCGTCCCTGGGATTCTCCAGGCAAGAACACTGGAGTGGGTTGCCATTTCCTTCTCCAATGCATGAAAGTGAAAAGTGAAAGTGAAGTCGCTCAGTCGTGTCCGACTCTTAGTGACCCCATGGACTGCAGCCTACCAGGCTCCTCCATCCATGGGATTTTCCAGGCAAGAGTACTGGAGTGGGGTGCCATTGGATGGTTGTTTTTTAAGGGACTTATCTAATGTGGTTCAAGCCAATTGCTTTCTTGTGGTCTAAACTGGTCCAAAGTTAGAGCTCAGAAGGTTTGAAAAGTGTGTCCTTTGGGTCATTGTTCTAAATAGCACCTCTTCTAGCTAGGGCTTTGGTAAGTCCTTTGATAGTCTCTTCTCTGTGATACTTTAAAATTTTGAGAGTGCCTTGTAATATTAGTGTTTTAAAACAGGAAGTTATAATTTGTTTGCATGTCTGACTGTGCTTCAAAGCTATAAATTCCTTGAGAATAATAACCAAGTCTCATTCATGTGTGTTTCCCCATCGCCAGTACACTGCTTGAATACAAGAGGGGTAGGCACAGAAGGAATATTGGTCAAATAAATAAATGGTTATCATTTCAAGGTTGTGCTGTGTCCCTGAAAGCCGGTAGTCCACATTGCTGAATGAGGGTGGATTTAGTTGATTCAGAAACCAAACAAGTAGGTGATATATCCTATTATACACTGAAGATGACAGTGGCCCAACCAGTGAGATGTCCTTGAGGGAAGCAGACGGGCTACTCTGACAACTTCTTAGTATGATGTCTCCTTATGAGGTCATTACCATGGTTCAGGTCTGCTTTGCTTTGCATACTCAGATACTTGACCAGTCATACACATACACCACATACACTACGAATTACCTACCATGGATCAGACACTATATTATCATGGCTGAAGATACTATGGTATAGAAAGAGATATGGTTCCTGCCCTCCTAGGGCTTCCAGTCTATTAGAGATGGCAGACATTAATCAAACTGTAACAACGACAACTGTATAACCACAAACTGTGACAAGTCTATGAAGGAAAAAGACAAGATATTATGAGAGAGTACAGCAGAGGTCTTGTCTTGGAGAACAGTGAAGACTTCCCTGAAGCAGTGATGAGAGAGCTAATTCTTAGGTGTGCTGATAAGGAGTCCAGCGCCCTCAAGGAGGAAGGGGTCCAGGGCTCTTGAGAAGAAGAAAAAGGAGCCTGGGGCTCTAGAGGAGGAGAAAAGGACAAACGTTTTTCTTCTACATTGCTCTGTCTTAGTCAATATAACAATGTATCTTGCTCGAAGACATGTTTCTCCTTAACAAGAACCTACTGACTATTGTGGGAGAGGATCTGGTAAGAGCTTTCTATTGTTACCTCTAATCTTGTTAATTTAAGATAATATGTTGTAGGAGTGGATCTGGTAAAAGTATTTAAGGCCTTGATAAGACTAGCTAGGGGAACACTCTCAGTCCCCCTTCTAATGTCTGTATCAGAAGCTTTTTTTTGTCCTTTTTCACTTTAATAAAACTCTGCTACACAAAAGCTCTTGAGTATCAAGGCTGGTCCCTGGTGCCGAAGCTAAATCTTATTCTTCAGAGATCGTAAATCTGACATCGTTCACCATAAACCATCAGTGACATCTGAGCTAGGAATTAACTAAGCAAAGAGAAGTTGGGAACACCCCGATCCAAGGGGACAACAGTCCTAAGTCCAGTGATAAAAGAGATATAATGTGTTTGAAGAATCAAAAGAAGTCTCAAGTGGCTGTGGTGCAGAGCATGAATGCAGATTCAGGAGAGGAAAAACCAATGCAGAAGGCTAGTGCCTGAGCACTTAACGCCTATCAGTTCAGTTCAGTTCAGTCACTCAATCGTGTCCAGCTCTCTGCAGACATCATGGACTGCAGCACGCCAGGCTTCCCTGTCCATCACCAACTCCCAGAGCTTTCTCAAACTCATGTCCATTGAGTCAGTGATACCATCCAGCCATCTCATCCTCTGTCATCCCCTTCTCCTCCTGCCTTCAATCTTTCCAAGCATCAGGGTCTTTTCTACGGAGTCAGTTATTTGCATCAGATGGCCAAAGTTTTGGAATTTCTGCTTCAGCATCAGTCCTTCCAATGAATATTCAGGACTGATTTCCTCTAGGATTGACTGATTGGATCTCCTAGAGGTCCAAGGGACTCTCTCAAAAGAGTCTTCTCCAACACCACAGTTCAAAAACATCAATTCTTTGGCATTCAGCTTTCTTTGGTCCAACTCTCACATCCATACATGACTACTCAAAAAAACAAAGCGCTGACTAGACAGACCTTTGTTGGCAAAGTAACGCCTCTGTTTTTTAACATGCAGTCTAGGTTTGTCATAGCTTTTCTTCCAAGGAGCAAGCATCTTTTAATTTCATGGCTATAGTCACCATCTGCAGTGATTTTTCAGTTCAGTTCAGTTCAGTAGCTCAGTCGTGTATGACTCTTTGCAACCCCATGAATCGCAGCAAGCCAGGCCTCCCTGTCCATCACCAACTCCCGGAGTTCACTCAGACTCATGTCCATTGAGTCAGTGATGCCATTCAGCCATCTCATACTCTGTTGTTCCCTTCTCCTTCTGCCCCCAATCCCTCCCAGCATCAGTCTTTTCCAATGAGTCAACTCTTCGCATGAGGTGGCCAAAGTGTTGGAGTTTCAGCTTTAGCATCTTTCCTTCCAAAGAAATCCCAGGGCTGATCTCCTTCAGAATGGACTGGTTGGATCTCCTTGCAGTCCAAGGGACTCTCGAGAGTCTTCTCCAACACCACACTTCAAAAGCATCAATTCTTCGGCGCTCAGCTTTCTTCACAGTCCAACTCTCACATCCATACATGACCACTGGAAAAACCATAGCCTTGACTAGACGGACCTTTGTTGGCAAAGCAATGTCTCTGCTTTTGAATATGCTATCTAGGTTGGTCATAACTTTTCTTCCAAAGAGTAAGTGTCTTTTAATTTCATGGCTGCAGTCACCATCTGCAGTGATTTTGGAGCCCCAAAAAATAAAGTCTGACACTGTTTCCACTGTTTCCCCATCTATTTCCCATGAAGTGATGGGACCAGATGCCATGATCTTCGTTTTCTGAATGTTGAGCTTTAAGCCAACTTTTTCACTCTCCTCTTTCACTTTCATCAAGAGGCTTTTTAGTTCCTCTTCACTTTCTGCCATAAGGGTGGTGTCAGCTGCATATCTGAGGTTACTGATATTTCTCCTGGCAATTTTGATTCTAGCTTGTGCTTCTTCCAGCCCAGCGTTTCTCATGATGTACTCTGCATATAAGTTAAATAAGCAGGGTGACAATGTACAGCCTTGACGTACTTCTTTTCCTATTTGGAACCAGTCTGTTGTTCCATGTCCAGTTCTAATTGTTGCTTCCTAACCTGTATATAGGTTTCTCAAGAGGCAGGTCAGGTGGTCTGGTATTCCCATCTCTTTCAGAATTTTCCACAGTTTATTGTGATCCACACAATCAAAGGCTTTGGCATAGTCAATAATTTGGCAGTGATTTTGGAGCCCCCCAAAATAAAGTCTTTCACTATTTTTATTGTTTCCCCATCTATTTGCCATGAAGTGATGGGATTGGATGCCTAGTCTTAGTTTTCTGAATGATGAGCTTTAAACCAACTTTTTAACTCTCTTCTTTCACTTTCAAGAAGCTCTTTAATTCTTCACTTTCTGCCATAAGGGTGGTATCATCCACATATCTGAGGTTATTGTTGTATGCAAGGAACCTCCCACCTCCTGGCACACAACAAATTCTTTGCTATCCCTACCTAGGGATGTTTCTATGATAGTTCATTCACCCTGTGGATGCTCGACAATAGATCTGAGACTCTGTTTACTGGTGCCAGCAGTTTTCTGACCCAGGAGGATAGCTGGGCTAAAGTTGGGGCTGGGAATGCAAGGAGCAAAGGATAGCGCCTTCCAAAATCTTCTGGGATTCTTTGCCCAAACTTTCCATAGGAGTTTTTTTTTATAGTGGCTATTTCCCACCCACCATCCATCAACCCACACCAGTCTGATTTCACCCCTTGTGTTCCACTAAAGCAGGTAAATACCAATGATCAATGTATGGAGGGAAGTGGACTGACATGAGCAAGTTTACTTCTAGGTATAGAGGTAAGAGAGAAGCAAGACTCAGGTGTGATTCCTGGCTTCTGGCTTTCTCAGCACCATTTTCTGAGAAAGATTTCATTGGACAAGAACCAGACTAGGAAGAAGATATGAATGCAGTTTTGGAAATGTTGAATTAGAGGTTCCTTTAAAGGACAACATGGGATTCTCAAATGTGGTGTGTGTATGTGTGTATGTGTAAATTTGTGGGCCTGGGATTCAGGAAAAGCATAGATTGGAGAAAAAAAATGACAGTCATTGCTGTAGAAATGGTCATTGAAGTCATAGGAGAAGCTGTGATTGTCTAGAGTAGGCATTCTTACCCTTTTTTTCCTGTGAAACAAAATCCTTCTCTGAACGTTTTTAAATGTATGAAATAAAATACATATGATGAAAGCTCATATATATTTAATTATAGATTCATTTAAGATAGTATATCAATATCCACTGGATATTGATAGACTAGCTGAATATATAACATGCTGTTGTTGTTCGGTCACTAAGTCTTGCAACCCCATGGACTGCGGAACAGCAGGCTTCCCTGTCCTTCACCATCTCCTGGAGCTTGCTCAAACTCATGTCTATTGAGTTGGTGATGCCATCCAACCATCTCATCCTCTGTTGTCCCCTTCTCCCGCCTTCAATCTTTCCCAGCATCAGGGTCTTTTCCAACGAGTCACTTCTTCACATCAGGTGGCCAAAGAATTGGAGCTTTGGCTTCAGCGTCAGTCCTTCCAATGACTATTCAGGACTGATTTCCTTTAGGATTGACTGGTTTGATCTCCTTGCTGTCCAAGGGACTCTCAATAGTCTTCTCCAACACCACAGTTTGAAAGCATCAGTTCTTTAGTGCTCAGCCTTCTTTATGGTCCAACTCTCACATCTGTACATGACTACTGGACAAACCATAGCTCTGACTATACAGACCTTTGTCAGCAAAGTCGACAATACGCTGTCTAGGTTTATCATAGCTTTTCTTCCAAGGAGCAAGCATCTTTTAATTTCATGGCTTCAGTCACTGTCTGCAGCGATTTTGGAGCCCCCCAAAATAAAATCTGTCACTGTTTCCACTTTTTTCCCCACCTATTTGCCATGAAGTGATGGGACTGGATGCCATGGTCTTCGCTTTTTTGAATGTTGAGTTCTCAGCCAGCTTTTTCACTCTCCTCTTTCACCCTCATCAAGAGGCTCTTTAGTTCCTATTCACTTTTTGCCATTAGAGTGATATCATCTGCATATCTGACATATATTCATTGGATGTTAAGAAACTATCTGGAACTGTATAATACAAAGGCTAAAAAAACTATTGAGATGGAAGAAATATATTGCATGGAATTTCCTAGCAGTCTAGTGATTAAGACTCTCTGCTTCCACTGCAGAGGGCATGGCTTCAAGCCCTGGTCAGGAAACCAGGATCCTGCAAGTTGCCCTCTGTGGCCAAAATATATATATATATGCAGGGCTTCCCTGATGGCTCAGATGGTAAAGAAACTGTCTGCAGTACAGGAGACCCGGCTTCAATACCTGGGTCGAGAAGAAGATCCTCTGGAGAAATGAGTGGCTACCCACTCCAATATTCTTTCCTGGAGAGTTCCATGGACATTAGAGCCTGGCGGGCTACAGTCCATGAGATCACCAAGAGTTGGACATTGAGCGACTAATACTTTTCACAACATGCAGGTATACTGCAAAAGAAATTCCAATAATAGCCTGAAGCAAGGCATAGCAAATTATAAAAGCAAACTCTAGGAACTGCAGTAGAGGAATGAGGAGAAACATGGCAAAACCCATCCAAAGCCTTGATGTGAATGGAGAATGGGGAAATAAAAATATTCAAAAGATCTTATCTTTTGAGGGAAAGAGAAAGAAGAAGTAGGGAAGGAAGCATCTCTATAGGGCAAATAGTTGATGTATTTTTTAAATGATGATAGAAAGATCTGTGGGCATTAATAAGCAGAGGAAAAAGAAAAGAAATCATAGATAAAATGGAAAAATATAGTGGAGCTTAGCAAACAACCGGGGCTTCCCAGATGGCTCAGTGGTAAAGAATCTGCCTGCCACTGCAGGAGACACAGCTTTGATCCCTGAGCCGGGAAGATCCCCTGGAGGAGGAAATGGCAACCCACTGTAGTATTCTTGCTTGAAAAATTCCATGGACAGAGGAGCCTGATGGCCTGTGTCCATGGGGTCGCAAAAGAATTGGACAAGACTGAGCAATGAGTGACTAACAAATGACAAGGAAAAAGGGGAATGAATGGTAATTTGATAAAATCAGAGAATCAACAAAATAAATAATAAACATAGTATCGGTTGGCAGAACTAAGGTGAGTGTTACTAATTACCATTAAGTGTAAATAAACTAAGCTACCCCATTGGAAACCAGACTGTCAGATAGTATTAAAAAAAAACCCCAGCTATGAAAAAAAAAACCCAGCATATAAGAAACAGATTTAAAACAAAATGATACAAAGAAGTTGAAAATAAGGGAGTAGGCAAGGCATCCCTGGCAATGTTAAGCAAAGGGAAAAGAGAAGAGGCAACGCTGATATCAGGAGGAATCTAAAGAAAAGCACTAAATTGGTTAATATAATATGAATAATTTAAAAAGAAGTTTTAATAATCACAAACTAAAGAACATGGCAGGTAAATATATAAAGCAAAAGCTATTAGAAAGTCAAGGAAAACTTGGCAGAAATACAATCATATTGTGATTAAATAGAACTTAGTACAGAATAGGCAAAACTTAGAGGAATTGAATAATGAAATTAATGAATTTGCCTTACTACCATCCATGGCATTGAATATAGAATATCCTTCTTTTCCGTATGCCCATGAATCATTTACAAAATTAGACCACATACTTGGTTCACAAAGAAAACATTAACATATCTTTAATAAAACAAGTTTATAGAGCATACTCTAATTGTAATCCAATAAAATTAGAAATGCATAATAAAAGGTGATAAGAAAACCTTTGACTGCTTGGAAATTAATAAACAGACTTGTAGATGACACTGAAATTAAAGAGGACATAAAATCTGAAACTGTAAGCTATCCAGAGAACAATGAAAAAGAGAACACTTCAGATTATAACCTATAGAACACCCTCTAGTAAATGATGCTGTAAAGCTGGTTCTGTAGATGGAAGAAAATAATTTGACCCCATCTAGGACAATTTCAGGAGACGGCAATGGCACCCCACTCCAGTACTCTTGCCTGGAAAATCCCATGGACAGAGGAGCCTGGTGGGCTGCAGTCCATGGGGTCACTAGGAGTCGTACACGACTGAGCGACTTCACTTTCCCTTTTCACTTTCATGCATTGGAGAAGGAAATGGCAACTCACTCCAGTGTTCTTACCTGGAGAATCCCAGGGACGGAGGAGCCTGGTGGGCTGCCGTCTATGGGGTCCCACAGAGTTGGACACGACTGAAGCGACTTAGCAGCAGCAGCAGTAGGACAATTTCAAAATATGGTTGAAATATTATCATTTAAAGTAAACATAAAGTGAAATAATGAAAAGCTTAGGAGAAAATTTAGGAGGGGATCTCGTGATTATAGTTAATAATATTGCACTGTATACTTAAAATTTGCTGAGAATACAAAAGGTACCACACAAAAGGTAACTATGTAAAATGATGGACATATGAATTAAGTTGATTGCAATAATCATTTCAGAATGCATACATATAGTAAATCATTCCATTGAGTACCTTAAAAAATGTTGTACAACCTCAATATATACAATTTTTGTTTGTCAATTATCTCAAAAAATCTAAGGGAAAAAAAGACACTTTCTCTGATAAAGTACCTGTATAAACAGCAGTTGCTTAAAACATTTTGTTGAAATTTTAATCTCTTTTACATAATTTATAAAGGAAAACTGGGAATTCCTGGTGTTTCAGTGGTTAGGACTCCATGGTTTCACTGCCAAGGGCCCCAGACAAAAAAATAAATAAATAGCATCATTAAAAAGAATAAAGAGGAAACATTCAAAAATAAAAGCAACTATTTTTATTTTGTATATGTTTAAAGAAAGGAAGAAAATATAGGTGATCATATGTACAACCTAGGAGAGCAGCAGACTTATAGATAATAAAGTAAAAGATTTTGACCAAAAGATTTGACCAAATGAAACCTTTAAAATGAATTTATAAAAGAGACAGCAAATCTGGGAGGAAATGCAATAAAGAAAATAGCAAGTTAACGTCTATAACATAGGAGAAACACATACAAACAGTTAAGGGAACTGATAAACCTGTAGATAAAATGGAGAGAGGACATGAAGACGTAATTCAAAGAAGACCAAGTCTGAATAGACTAGAAGCATATAAGTGCTAAGTCTCATTTATAATAGCAAAAGAAATGCAAAAAGTTAACAATGAGACATCACTTTTTATTTATCAGACTGTGAAAGTTTAAAAATTCATCTAATTTTATTGCTGGTGAAATTGCCGAAAAAGAGGCAATTATTACATATTGCTGTTAACTGGTACAGTCTTTTCAGAAAGCATTTGGTGACATCTACTAAAAACAAAAAGATAGCCTTTCCTCTACAAATTCTATTTCTGGGAAGTCATCCTATAAAATAAAAGCACTAGAATGTATTTACAAGCATCTATATTGCACATTGTGAAGTCAAGTGGGCCTTAGAAAGCATCACTACGAACAAAGCTAGTGGAGGTGATGGAATTCCAGTTGAGCTATTTCAAATCCTAAAAGATGATGCTGTGAAACTGCTGCACTCAATATGCCAGCACATTTGGAAAACTCAGCAGTGGCCACAGGACTGGAAAAGGTCAGTTTTCATTCCAATCCCAAAGAAAGGCAATACCAAAGAATGCTCAAACTACCGCACAATTGCACTCATCTCACACGCTAGTAAAGTAATGCTCAAAATTCTCCAAGCCAGGCTTCAGCAATACATGAACCATGAACTTCCTGATGTTCAAGCTGGATTTAGAAAAGGCAGAGGAACAAGAGATCAAATTGCCAACATCCGCTGGATCATGGAAAAAGCAAGAGAGTTCCAGAAAAACATCTATTTCTGCTTTATTGACTATGCCAAAGCCTTTGACTTGTGTGGATCACAATAAACTGTGGAAAATTCTGAAAGAGATGGGAATACCAGACCACCTGACCTGCCTCTTGAGAAACCTGTATGTAGGTCAGGAAGCAACAGTTAGAACTGGACATGGAACAACAGACTGGTTCCAAATAGGAAAAGGAGGCTTTTAGGCTGTATATTGTCACCCTGCTTATTTAACTTCTATGCAGAGTAAATCATGAGAAACACTGGGCTGGAAGAAGCACAAGCTAGAATCAAAATTGCCGGGAGAAATATCAATAACCTCAGATATGCAGATGACACCACCCTTATGGCAGAAAGTGAAGAGGAACTCAAAAGCCTCCTGATGAAAGTGAAAGAGGAGAGTGAAAAAGTTGGCTTAAAGCTCAACATTCAGAAAACGAAGATCATGGCATCCGGTCCCATCACTTCATGGGAAATAGATGGGGAAACAATGGAAACAGTGTCAGACTTATTTTGGGGGGCTCCAAAATCACAGCAGATGGTGACTGCAGCCATGAAATTAAAAGACGCTTACTCCTTGGAAGGAAAGTTATGACCAACCTAGATAGCATATTCAAAAGCAGAGACATTGCTTTGCCAACAAAGGTCCGTCTAGTCAAGGCTATGGTTTTTCCTGTGGTCATGTATGGATGTGAGAGTTGGACTGTGAGGAAAGCTGAGCGCCAAAGAATGGATGCTTTTGAAGTGTGGTGTTGGAGAAGACTCTTGAGAGTCCCCTGGACTGCAAGAAGATCCAACCAGTCCATTCTAAAGGAGATCAGTCCTGGGTGTTCTTTGGAAGGAATGATGCTAAAGCTGAAACTCCAATACTTTGGCCACCTCATGCAAAGAGTTGACTCATTGGAAAAGACCCTGATGCTGGGAGGGATTGGGGGCAGGAGGAAAAGGGGATGACAGAGGATGAGATGGCTGGATGGCATCACCAACTCGATGGACACGACTTTGGGTGAACTCTGGGAGTTGGTGATGGACAGGGAGGCCTAGCGTGCTGCGATTCATGGGGTTGCAAAGAGTTGGACATGACTGAGCGACTGAACTGAACTGATATTGCACATTGTTCATGATGGCCAAACTGAGATTAAAGAAAATGTTCATCATTGAAGGAGTTATTGAATAAAGCATAGTACATTTAATGCAGCTATTAAAAAGCATGGATCAGAAGTATGCAAACTTACATGGTAGGATTTTTTTAAAGGAAACCATGGTATGGAGAATTTACATAAACCATCCAAGATTGCACACCTAAAAAGGAGTTAAGGTCAGGATCCAAAAAGTCTGGGTCAGAGTCCGTGAATTCAACCACAATCCTATGTTCCTTCTGAAGTGGAGTGAATAAAAAGTTGATATTGATGCTGTTGTTCAGTCGCTCAGTCGTGTCTGACTCTTTGCCACCCCATGGAAGGCAGCATGCCAGGCTTCCTTCACCATCTCCCAGAGCTTGCTCAAACTCATGTACATTGAGTCGGTGATGCCAGCCAACCATCTTGTCCTCTGTTGTCCTGTTCTCCTGCCTTCAGTCTTTCCCAGCATCACAGTCTTTTCAAAAAAAAAAAAAAAGGTGATAGAGGATGACAAATAAAAGGGAGAAAAAAGGTGTGAGATGGCTAATATCACGCATGTTTAAAACAGCATGGAACAAAGCAGAAATAATTGTCTGGTAGCTCCTGTACAGTCTTCCCTCCCCACCCCTTCTCCATCCAAAACAGGAGAGGAGAGGGTCCCTTCCTAGCTCTCAATGTGGTATAGGAATAGGGACTTTTCTTATTTTACCAGAGGTCCCTCCAGCTTCCTTTGTTGGTTTACAGAAATTGTCCAGTCTTGGCAGATATCACTGCTTTGGGGCTGCTTATGATCCCTTCCTGAGCTGCGACCATAAATGGGACACTTCCTCAGAATAAGAAGGGTGCTCAGGCCAGAAACCAACAAGTCCATTACAGAAATGAATAATCAAAACAGTAGCCAGTATTTTTTGAGAGCAACTTACGGAGTTTTACCTGTGTTAATTTTGTTAAGGCTCACAATAGCTCTCTATGGGGAACATTGCTTTCAGTATACAATGTGGTAGACTAAACTATGGCCTCCAGAGATACCGCTTCCTAATCCCCAGATCCTGTGTATATGGCAAAAGGGCAAATATTACCTATTACTAAAGAATGAGGTTTCCCTGGTGGCTCAGATGATAAAGAATCCGCCTGCAATGTAGGAAATTTGGGTTCGATCCCTGGGTCGGGAAGATCCTCTGGAGAAGGGAATGGCTACCCACTCCAGTATTCTTGCCTGCAGAATCCCATGAACAGAGGAGCCTGGCAGGCTACAGTCCATGGGGTCACATAAAGTCTAACACAACTGAGCAACTAAATGCATACTAAACAATTTGTTTGTCTTTGTCCCTGTGAAGTGAATTATATCTCAACAAGCTGAAATAAAGACATATTAATACATGGTAGCATTGCTGTGGGTGATAGCTCTGATTTCACCATAAGGGTGGATCTGTAGCTGCCAGCAGTTCCAGAGTCACATAATCTCAGCATTTTAACTGGAAAGGAAAGGAGCATCTTTCTTGCAACTCTGCTTTGAAAAATCTCAAAGAAAGTCTTGAGTCAACTGTTTTGGGTTATGCTCGAATCCTTTTGTGTCCTGGGAAGATCACAGGTCTGTGATCAGAAGAGAGGGAGGAGTCTGAGGGGACAAAAAACAGGATTCCATTGTGTTAGGGAATACAAGCAGAGTTAATTGCAGAAACTGTGGAGAGAAGTTTGGCAGAATCCAAGAGGGAATATTGGACCTTGAGTATCAAGAGTTTATAACTAAGGAACAGCAAGTGCCCAGTTAGATTAACTACATTTGTTTGCTCTGAGGAGTCTCAGTAGAGACATAAGATTTAAGGAATCAATTAAGGCTGGAACCACTGTCTTAATAGCTTACAGGGCTGTGAGGTAAATTCAGAACCAACATTCTGGCTAAAAAAAAGCAATGTAGAGAAAGAAATTCAAAGCTATAAAAACCATACACACAGATAAATAGATAGATATGCAAACTATTTAAAGTAGTTGCTTTTTGGAATTTACTTGAGGGACACTTTCATTTTTTTTGTTTTCATTTTTTGTGTTGTTTAAATATTTTGCAATATTTTATAAGAAATGAAGAATTTTTTTAAAAAGGAGAGAAACTGTGTGAAAAAGAAATGGAGTTTTCTTTGTTGTCAGTCTCTTCTTATCTTCTCCAGGACTCTTGTCTTTCACTGACTATTAACAGTAGATGGACTAAAAAAAACGTAGATTGGAAAGAGTGTATTTTATACTCCATATAAGAAAAACAAAAAGGGAGAGGCACACATTCACATACCCATAGATTATCTTTGAAAATATAAATACGAACCTGGTAGAACTTAATGATTCTCAGGAGGAAAACTGGGGGATTGGAGGGTAAGAGGTGTACATTACATGGTGTACAGTTGACAATGTTTGAATTGTCTTACTATGTGATTGACAGTTCAATTCAGTCGCTCAGGCATGTCCGACTCTTTGAGACCCCATGAACTGCAGCATGCCAGGCTTCCCTGTCCATCACCAACTCCCAGAGCTTGCTCAAACTCATGTTCATTGAGTCAGTGATGCCATCCAACCATCTCATCCTCAATCATCCCCTTCTCCTCCTGCCTTCAATCTTTCCCAGCACCAGGGTCTTTTCAAATGAGTCAGTTCTTTGCATCAGGTGGCCAAAGTATTGGAGCTTCAGCTTCAGCATCAGTCCTTCCAATGAATATTCAGGACTGATTTCCTCTAGGATTCACTAGTTGGATCTCCTTGCAGTGCAAGGGACTCTCAAGAGTCTTTTCCAACACCATAATTCAAAAGTATCCATTCTTCAGTGCTCCGCTTTCTTTATAGTCCAACTCTAACATCCACACATGACTACTGGAAAAACCATAGCTTTGACTAGATGGACATTTGCTGGCAAAGTAATATCTCTGCTTTTTAATATGCTGTCTAGGTTGGTCATAGCTTTTCTTCCAAGGAGCAAGCATCTTTTAATTTCATGGCTACAGTCACCATCTGCAGTGATTTTAGAGCCCCCCAAAATAAAGTCTGTCACTGTTTCCATTGTTTCCCCATTTATTTGCCTTGAAGTGATGGAACCGGATGCCATGATCTTAGTTTTTTGAATGTTGAGTTTTAAGCCAACTTTTTCACTCTCCTCTTTCACTTTCCTCAAGAGGCTCTTTAGTTCTTCTTCACTTTCTGCCCTAAGGGTGATGTCATCTGCGTATCTGAGGTTACTGGTATTTCTCCCGGCAATCCTGATTCCCACTTGTGCTTCATTCAGCCCAGAATTTTGCATGATGTACTCTGCATATAAGTTAAATAAGCAGGGTGACAATATACAGCCTAGACATATTCCTTTTCCAATTTAGATCCACACAGTCAAAGGCTTTAGCATAGTCAATAAAGCACAAGTAGATGTTTTTCTGGAACTTTCTAGCCTTTTCAATGATCCAGCAGATGTTGGCAATTTGATCTCTGGTTCTTCTGCCCTTTCTAAATCCAGCTTGAACATCTGGAAGTTCACAGTTCACGTACTGTTGAAGCCTGGCTTGGGGAATTTTGAGCATTACTTTGCTAGCTTGTGAGATGAGTCCAATTGTGCAATAGTTTGAACATTCTTTGGCATTGCCTTTCTTTGGGATTGGAATGAAAACTGACCTTTTCCAGTCCTGTGGCCACTGCTGAGTTTTCCTAATTTGCTGGCATATTGAGTGCAGCACTTTCACAGCATCATCTTTTAGGATTTGAAATAGCTCAACTGGAATTCCATCACCTCCACTAGCTTTGTTCATAGTGATGCTTCCTAAGGCCCACTTGACTGCACATTCCAGGATGTCTGACTCTAGGTGATCACACCATTGTGGTTATCCGGGTTGTGAAGATCTTTTTTGTACAGTTCTTCTGTGTATTCTTGCCATCTCTTCTTAATATCTTCTGCTTCTGTTCAGTTCAGTTCAGTTCAGTCGCTCAGTCATGTCTGACTCTTTGCAACCCCATGAATCGCAGCACGCCAGGCTTCCCTGTCTATCACCAGCTCCCGGAGTTTACTCAAACTCATGTCCATCGAGTTGGTGATGCCATCCAGCCATCTCATCCTCTGTTGTCCCCTTCTCCTCCTGCCCCAATCTGTCCCAGCATCAGAGTCTTTTCCAATGAGTCAACTCTTTGCATGAGGTGGCCAAAGTACTGGAGTTTCAGCTCTAGCATCAGTCCTTCCAATGAACACCCAAGACTGATCTCCTTTAGAAAGGACAGGTTGGATCTCCTTGCAGTCCAAGGGACTCTCAAGAGTCTTCTCCAACACCACAGTTCAAAAGCATCCATTCTTCGGTGCTCAGCTTTCTTCACAGTCCAACTCTCACATCCATACATGACCACTGGAAAAACCATAGCCTTGACTAGACGGACCTTTGTTGGCAAAGTAATGTCTCTGCTTTTAAATATGCTATCTAGGCTGTTCATAACTTTCCTTCCAAGGAGTAACTTAGATCCATACAATTTCTGTCCTTTATTGTCCCAATCTTTGCATGAAATATTCCCTTGGTATCTCTAATTTTCTTGAAGAGATCTCCAGTCTTACCCATTCTATTGATTTCCTCTATTTCTTTGCATTGATCACTGAGGAGGACTTATCTCTCCTTGCTATTCTTTGGAACATGGATACGTCATTCCTTTTCTCCTTTGCCTTTAGCTTCTCTTCTTTTCTCAGCTATTTGTAAGGCCTCCTCAGACAACCATTTTACCTTTTTGATTACTTTTTCTTGGAGATGTATTGCCTATTAAAATAGTTTTATATTTTTTAATTGAAGTACAGTTAATTTACAATGTGTTAGTTTCAGGTTTACAGCAAGGTATATATAAATATATATATATTATTTTTCAGATTCTTTTCCATTATACATTCTTAATAACAAGGTACTGAATATAGTTCCCTGTGCTGCACAGTATGTCCTTATTGTTCGCTTATTTTATATACAATAGTATGCACGTGTTAACCTCAAACTCCTTATTGTGTCCCCTTCCCCACCACTACCTATTCCCTTTGTAATAATAAACTTGTTTTCTATGTCTGTGATTCTGTTTCTCTTTTGTAATAAGTTTACTTGTTTCATTTTTCTTAGATTCCATATAGAAGGGATATCAGATGATATTAGTCTTTCTCTATGTGGCTTACTTCACTTAGTTTGATAATCTCAGTTGTGTCCATGTTGCTGCAAATGGCATTCTTTTGTTCTTTTTTATGGCTGAATAGTAGTCCATTATATGTACCTGTATGTGTGTATATATATTAATATATATGTACACCACATCTTCTTTATCCATTCATCTGCTGATGGACATCTAGGTTGCTTCTATGACTTGGCTATTGTAAGTAGTGCTACTGTGAACATGAAGGTGCTTATATCTTTTCAAATTATACATAGCTTTGTCTGGGTATATGCCCAGGAGTGGGACTGCTGGATCATATAGTAACACTGTTTTTAGGTTTTTCGAGGAACATCCATACTGTTTTCCACAATGGTTGCACCAGTTTACATCCCCACCAGCAGTGTGGGTGTTTTTCTCCACACCCCTCCAGCATTTGTTACTTGTAGACTTGTTAATCATGACCATCCTGGTGTGAGATGATTCCTCATTGTAATTTTGATTTGCATTTCTCTGCTGCTGCTGCTAAGTCGCTTCAGTCGTGTCCGACTCTGTGCGACCCCACAGACGGCAGCCCACTAGGCACCTCCGTCCCTGGGATTCTCCAGGCAAGAACACTGGAGTGGGTTGCCATTTCCTTCTCCAATGCATGAAAGTGAAAAGTGAAAGTGAAGTCGCTCAGTCGTGCCCAACTCTTAGCGACCCCATGGACTGCAGCCTACCAGGCTCCTCCGTCCATGGGATTCTCCAGGCAAGAGTACTGGGGTGGGGTGCCATTGCCTTCTCCATTGCATTTCTCTATTAGTTAGCAATATTGAGCATCTTTTTGTAAAATTGATTTAAAAAAACAATAGCATTCAGAGACTGAAAAAAGGTAGAATGAGTAGTATCTCAGGCAGGTGGGGTAGACAGCTATTGCCAATCCCCTCCTATTCTGCCTCCCTATACTGCAAAGCCTAGAAACCTAAGACTGCATTTCCTAGACCTTCTTGTACCTGGATGTGTTTTAAATTCCCCAATACACGTGTAAGGAGCTTTTGTTGAATTCGGAACTGAGTTAAGTGACGGAGAAGTGAAGCAACATGTGATGATTTAGGAAGTCATCGCTCTGGCTGTGGCTTCCCCTTCCCTAGATCTTGGCTAAGGTGTTGTGTTCTCAGAACCAATAGTTAGGACAACTTCCTATTTCCCCACTTCTCTAATGTGGCAGAGATAATAGTTTTCTTGGTGAAAGTTGTGCCTGACTTGCATCAATCCTCATTCAATAACCAGCTCCGAGTAAGCATGCACACATGCTAAGTTGCTTCGGGTGTGTCCACTTCTTTGTGACCCTCTGGACTGTAGCTTGCCAGGCTCCTCTGTCCATGGGATTCTCCAAACAAGAGTACTGGATAAGGGTTGTAGTGTCCTCCTCCAGTGGATCTTACCCACCCAGGGATCGAACTCTTGTCTCTTATGTCTCCTGCATTGGAGGGTGGGTTCTTTACCCCTAGCACCAGCTGGGAAGCCCAGCCTTAAGTATAGATTACTACAATTTGTGAGTCTTATTTGCTATAGGCTCTGTGAAGTATACTGGTCCAGTCCTGAGCTGATGTCCCAAGCAGGGCTGCTCTTGAATGTTCAGTGCGTAGTAGATACAACATTTCTTCTTGTCCCTCAGCATCGGGGCCCCTTGTCCTGCATTTGTGAAATTCCCTCAGGTTATGAATCGAACCTATAGGGCTTATCATCCTCTATAAAAGCCGAAGTGCTAGGAACTTTATTTCCCACATTCCTTGCAGCCAGAACATCAGTACATGGACCAGGCTCTGCCAGTTTGGCACACCAGCCTCTAAGATAGCTAGAAAAAATGGTTTCAGGAAGATCACTTGCTGGAAAAGCAGTGGCTGCAGGGGTGGTGATCAGTCTAATACTCAGTGCTGGTTGAATCATCAATGCAGGCTTCATGTCCAGCATTCTGCAGCCATGGCACTCGTGTCCTTGTCACCAGACCAATTCTGTAACTTGACTTTAGCTTCCGTTGTGTGACCCAGAACGTGAGTCTTCTCTTCAGTTCTCCCACTGACTCTGTGAGCAACTTAATATCCTTTTAATAAATTTCTTTCTGCCTAAAACATCCACAACTAGTTTTTGTTGGTTAAAATTAAGAATCTTGACAGAGGGACTTCCCTGGTAATCTAGTGGTTAAGACTCTGTGCTTCCACTGCAGGGGCAAATGTTCCATCCCTGTTCAGGGAACTAAGATCCCACATCCCAAGTGGCTGGAAAGAAAAAGAATCTTGATGGATACAAAGAAAGAAGAAACATCCTACCACTTAAGTAGAGTTTTTGTCAGCAAGATTTGAAACTTAAGGAACATACTTTTCATTACTGAAGTATGGCCAAATGGTAGCATGGATCCATCTATGCTATTATATGTCTTACTTGTATTAGTTAGGGTTCTTTGGATATATGTATATATCTGTATAACGTACTGTTAATTATGTATATGTGTGTGTGTGGGTGTAACACATTGGCTCATGCAATTTGTTACACCCACAGATTATGAGAAGTCCCGTAATCTGCTGTCTACAAGCTGCAGACCCAGGAAAACTGATGATGGTGATGCAATTCACTGTGAGTCCAAAGGCCTGAGAACCAGGGCAACCAATGGTTTAAATCGCAGCCTGAGCAACAGAGAAGACAAGAGGAGATGTCTCAGTTGAAGCAAGTACAAAGCAAAAAGGGAGGGATTCCTCCTTCTTCAAATTTTTGTTCTCTTTAGGTCTTCAACAGGTTGGATGATGCCCACCCACATTGGGAAGGGCAAGCTACTTTGCTGAGTCCACTGATTCAAGTGCTAATCTCATCCAGAAAATCCTATCCACTCATCCAGATATAGTATTTAATCTGGGCACTCCATAGCCAGTCAAATTGGCACATAAAATTGACCATGATATACTACATTAATGAGGATTCTTCTGGTTAAAACAATAACCTCAATTCAAACCATATTAGGCACAATGGGAAAAATATTTTGGGCTCATTCAAATCTGTTGATTTGAGGTGAGTTAGGAATACGGGTGGGGTGCAGGACTCTTGCCCTATTTTGTCTCTGTTTTTTAGGGATTTTGTTTGTTTGTTTTTCTTTGTTTTATTTTATCTTTAGCACATTGGTTTCATTTTTTTCCTCATTGGAAATTGGCTTTCTCTACATAGCAAGAAATGTGACCGGCAGGTCCTAATTTTTTTTCAGTGTACAACTTCCACCCTGGAGAAGGACAAATGTTATCGATTTAAGCCTGAAGAATCCCGGAGAAGGAGGTTAATTGGCTTGACTAGAATCAAGTGCCCTCCTCAGACCAATTTACTGTGGCCAGGAGGGATGTAGTTAGGTAAATATATGGTCTTTGCCATGATGTCTCCCATGAATGGTGAGAAGGGAGGAGTTAGTTTCCAAAAGAAGGGAGAAGTGCTAGATGTGTAATACCACAGCTATTTCTTACGGTATACCTGATGATCGAACACAGTTATATGGTAGGCACGCACACGTGCTCTTTCTTCTCACACATACTTTCCCCCAAATTCCTTATATAATACAATGCAATTAAGCCATATACAACTTCAAAAGCATCCACATTCAAAATCACATCTGACAGTTGCATCCATCTCTGAGTACAGAATCTTTCAGATCAGATTAGTCGCTCAGTCATGTCCGACTCTTTGCAACCCCATGAATCACAGCACGCCAGGCCTCCCTGTCCATCACCAACTCCCGGAGTTCACTCAGACTCATGTCCATCGAGTCAGTGATGCCATCCAGCCATCTCATCCTCTGTCGTCCCTTTCTCCTCTTGCCCCCAATCCCTCCCAGCATCAGAGTCTTTTCCAATGAGTCAACTCTTCACATGAGGTGGCCAAAGTACTGGAGTTTCAGCTTTAGCATCATTCCTTCCAAAGAAATCCCAGGGCTGATCTCCTTCAGAATGGACTGGTTGGATCTCCTTGCAGTCCAAGGGACTCTCAAGAGTCTTCTCCAACACCACACTTCAAAAGCATCCATTCTTTGGCACTCAGCTTTCTTCACAGTCCAACTCTCACATCCATATATGACCACAGGAAAAACCATAGCCTTGACTAGACAGACCTTTGTTGGCAAAGTAATGTCTCTGCTTTTGAATATGCTATCTAGGTTGGTCATAACTTTCCTTCCAAGGAGTAAGCGTCTTTTAATTTCATGGCTGCAGTCACCATCTGCTGTGATTTTGGAGCCCAGAAAAATAAAGTCTGACACTGTTTCCACTGTTTCCCCATCTATTTCCCATGAAGTGATGGGACCAGATGCCATGATCTTCGTTTTCTGAATGTTGAGCTTTAAGCCAACTTTTTCACTCTCCACTTTCACTTTCATCAAGCGGCTTTTTAGTTCCTCTTCACTTTCTGCCATAAAGGTGGTGTCATCTGCATATCTGAGGTTATTGATATTTCTCCCGGCAATCTTGATTCCAGCTTGTGCTTCTTCCAGTCCAGCGTTTCTCATGATGTACTCTGCATAGAAGTTAAATAAGCAGGGTGACAATATACAACCTTGACGTACTCCTTTTCCTGTTTGGAACCAGTCTGTTATTCCATGTCCGGTTCTAACTGTTGCTTCCTGACCTGCATACAGGTTTCTCAAGAGGCAGGTCAAGTGGTCTGGTATTCCTATTTCTTTCAGAATTTTCCACAGTTTATTGTGATCCACACAGTCAAAGGCTTTGGCATAGTCAATAAAGCAGAAATAGATGTTTTTCTGGAACTCTCTTGCTTTTTCCATGATCCAGCGGATGTTGGAAATTTGATCTCTGGTTCCTCTGCCTTTTCTAAAACCAGCTTGAACATCAGGAAGTTCACGATTCACATATTGCTGAAGCCTGGCTTGGAGAATTTTGAGCATTACTTTACTAGCGTGTGAGATGACTGCAATTGTGTGGTAGTTTGAGCATTCTTTGGCATTGCCTTTCTTTGGGATTGGAATGAAAACTGACCTTTTCCAGTCCTGTGGCCACTGTTGACTTTTCCAAATTTGCTGGCATATTGAGTGCAGCACTTTCACAGCCTCATCTTTCAGTATTTGAAATAGCTCAACTGGAATTCCATCACCTCCACTAGCTTTGTTCGTAGTGATGCTTTCTAAGCATCACTTTCTAAGTCAAGTCACCACTTGACTTCACATTCCAGGATGTCTGGCTCTAGGTCAGTGATCACACCATTGTGATTATCTGGGTCATGAAGATCTTTTTTGTACAGTTCTTCTGTGTATTCTTGCCATGTCTTCTTAATATCTTCTGCTTCTGTTAGGTCCATACCATTTCTGTCCTTTATCGAGCCCATTTTTGCATGAAATGTTCCTTTGGTATCTCTGATTTTCTTGAAGAGATCCCTAGTCTTTCCCATTCTGTTGTTTTCCTCTATTTCTTTGCATTGATCGCTGAAGAAGGCTTTCTTATCTCTTCTTGCTATTCTTTGGAACTCTGCATTCAGATGTTTATATCTTTCCTTTTCTCCTTTGCTTTTCGCTTCTCTTCTTTTCACAGCTGGGGAGTAAGGCCTCCCCAGACAGCCATTTTGCTTTTGTGCATTTCTTTTCCATGGGGATGGTCTTGATCCCTGTCTCCTGTACAATGTCACGAACCTCCATCCATAGTTCATCAGGCACTCCATCTATCAGATCTAGGCCCTTAAATCTATTTCTCACTTCCAGTGTATAATCATAAGGGATTTGATTTAGGTCATACCTGAATGGTCTAGTGGTTTTCCCTACTTTCTTCAATTTCAGTCTGAATTTGGCAATAAGGAGTTCATGGTCTGAGCCACAGTCAGCTCCTGCTCTTGTTTTTGCTGACTGTATAGAGCTTCTCCATCTTTGGCTGCAAAGAATATAATCAATCTGATTTCAGTGTTGACCATCTGGTGATGTCCATGTATAGAGTCTTGTGTTGTTGGAAGAGGGTGTTTGTTATGACCAGTGCATTTTCTTGGCAAAACTCTATTAGTCTTTGCCCTGCTTCATTCCGTGTTCCAAGGCCAAATTTGCCTGTTACTTCAGGTGTTTCTTGACTTCCTACTTTTGCATTCCAGTTCCCTATAATGAAAAGGATATCTTTTTTGGGTGTTAGTTCTAAAAGGTCTTGTAGGTCTTCATAGAACCGTTCATCTTCAGCTTCTTCAGCGTTACTGGTTGGGGCATAGACTTGGATTACTGTGATATTGAATGGTTTGCCTTGGAAACGAACAGAGATCATTCTGTCATTTTTGAGATTGCATCCAAGTACTGCATTTCAGACTCTTTTGTTGACCATGATGGCTACTCCATTTCTTCTGAGGGATTCCTGCCCACAGTAGTAGATATAATGGTCATCTGAGTTAAATTCACCCATTCCAGTCCATTTCAGTTTGCTGATTCCTAGAATGTCAACATTCACTCTTGCCATCTCCTGTTTGACCACTTCCAATTTGCCTTGATTCATGGACCTGACATTCCAGGTTCCTATGCAATATTGCTCTTTACAGCATCCGACCTTGCTTCTATCACCAGTCACATCCGCAGCTGGGTATTCTTTTTGCTTTGGCTCCATCCCTTCATTCTTTCTGGAGTTATTTCTCCACTGATCTCCAGTAGCATATTGGGCACCTACTGACCTGCGGAGTTCCTCTTTCAGTATCCTATCATTTTGCCTTTTCATACTGTTCATGGGGTTCTCAAGGCAAGAATACTGAAGTGGTTTGCCATTCCCTTCTTCAGTGGACCACATTCTGTCAGAATCTTTAGGTGATGTCTAATCTCAATCAGATTCAGATCTTACAATTTATGGCTAAAATGATATGTTTAATTATAAGCAATACATTGTTTATACAACAGTACAGGAAAAATGGAGTGACCTTGTGGGCAGAATTATTTGTTGTTGTTTAGTAGTTAAATCGTGTTCAACTCTTAGCCCACCAGGCTCCTCTGTCCATGGGATTTCCCAGGCAAGAATATTGGAGAGGGGTTGCCACTCCCTTCTCCAGGAGATCTTCCCAACCCAGGGACCAAACCTGGGTCTCTTGCATTGCGGATGCATTGTTTACCACTGAGCCACCAGGGAAGCCTGGGATCAATTATAGTCTTCAAACATTCATAAGCTGAAGACCTAAGTCTCTGTACTTCAGAATGTGACTATCTGGAGATAGCTTCTAAAGAGGTAATTAAGTTAAAGACATTATTAGAGGTAGGCTCTAATTAAATAAGACTGGTGGGCTTACAAGAAGAGGAAATCTGGCCATAGACACGTACAGTGTAAAAATATAGGGAGAAGACAGTCAACTATTAGCCAACGAGAGGAGCTTAGAAAAAAACAATATTGTCAGCACCTTGATCTTGGAATTCTAGCCTCCAGAACTATGAGGAAATAAATTTCTCTTGTTTAAGCCATCCAGTCAGTGGTACTTTGTCATGGCATTCCTAGCAAAGTAGTTCAGACATCGGTTAAATCTCTCATTTTAAAAAGGGGGAAGATAAGGTACAACATATAGATATATTCCAAGCCCTGATAGACTATGGTAAGGAACGCCTACACATTTCATATTCATTCATTCATTAACTCATTTTCCCGATTAGGGCACCACATTTATACTTTAGAATACCATTCACATGACAGTTTATATGAATGGTGCCTGCAGCAGCTGGGCACTGAGCAACCTGTGCAGCTCTATGTAGAGATCGGTTCCTTCCAGTAAGTAAATTCCTTTGTAAGAGAATCTGGGCATCCCAGGTTATAACCACCAAGTGATTTTCCTTGTCCAAGATCCTTCAGAGACACTCCTTGAGACGGGAAACAGAGAGGGTTCCTCTCCAGGGAGCTGTTCCAATTCAGTGTCACTCGTTGTACTGGTAAAATATTTAGGACTGGAGATTGCCTTAGGGGCTGCATAATAGATCCCCATTATGTTTTGTTTCTGTTTTTTGGCAATACAATTTCCCTAAAGAAAGCCTTAAATTAGTTGGTTGCCATTTAACTTCATTTAGGGGAAACCCTGTTATTGTCAACGGTTTTGATTGTCCATTGCTCCATAACAAATGCTCCTAAAACTTGGTGAATTAAACCAACCACCATAGCTACTTATCTCTCACAATTCTTTGAGTTGACTGTGCTCAGCTAGACAGCTCTTCTTTCCTTTGTGGGATTAGCTAGTGTTTCAGTAATCTTGCCTAGAAAATCCCATGGATGGAGCCTGGTGTCCATGGAGTCTCAAAGAGTTGGACACGACTTAGCGACTTGACTTTCTTTCTTTCACTTTCAGTAATCCCAGGTTCAAATGGGCAGAAACATTTGAAGATGTTCCCTCATCTGACTGGCAGTTGGCCGGGAGCTCAACATCTGGGACTGTTGGCCAGAGTTCTTCAGTCATCCTTCATATGGCTTCGCATGTCAGCTGGGTTCCAAGAGGAAGAGTTCCAAGTATAGGAACTAGATGCTACAGATCTCTTAACCCCTGCCTCAAAAGTTCAGCATGAATCCCCTCACATTCTTTTAGTCAAAGAAAATTACAGAGCCAGCCTAGATTCCAAGGGAGAGGAAATCAGATTTAGATCTCAATGGGAACACTGACAAAGTATTTATAGCCGTCTTTATTTCACCACAGCAACCGGTGCTGTAAAATACAATCTGAAAACCCTTGATCAAAACTTCGCTAAGGACAGCCAGGATCTCGTGCCTTACCTGGGTTCTGCCACTCACCAGCTAGAATCGCTTAATCTCTCTCTGTCTTAGAATTGATGAATAAGTGTATATACAAAGGGCTTCCTAGGTGGTGCAGTGGTAAAGAATCCACCTGCCAATGCAGGAGATGCAGGAGATTCAGGTTCGATCCCTGGGTTGGGAAGATCCCCTGGAGTAGGAAATGGCAGGCAACCCTCTCCAGTATTCTTGCCTGAAAAATCCTATGGACAGAGGAGCCTCGTGGGCTGCTACCCAAAGGGTCGCAAAGAATCAGACATGACTGAGTGACTAACAAACACACACACACAGTTGACTCAGTTATACACGTATCTATATTCTTTTTTATATTCTTTTCTATTATGATTTTTCCCAGGATATTGAATATAGTTCCTGTGCTATACAGTAGGACCATGTTGCTTATCCATCCTGTAAGTAATAGTTTACAACTGCTAATCCCAAACTCCCAGTCCATCCCTTCCCCTCTTCCCCTCCCCTTTGGCAACCATAAATCTGCTCACATTGTCTGTAAGTTTCTTTTGTAGATAGATTCATTTACACCACTTGAGATTCTGCATCATATAGTATTTGTCTTTCTCTTTCTGACTTACTTCACTTAGTATGATAATCTCTAGTTGTATCCATGTTGCTGCAAATGGCATTTTTTTTTTTTTTTATGGCAAGCAAGAGAGTTCCAGAAAAACATCTATTTCTGCTTTATTGACTATGTCAAAGCCTTTGACTGTGTGGGTCACAATAAACTGTGGAAAATTCCGAAAGAGATGGGAATACCAGACCACCTGATCTGCCTCTTGAGAAATCTGTATGCAGGTCAGGAAGCAACAGTTAGAACTGGACATGGAACAACAGGCTGGTTCCAAATAGGAAAAGGAGTATGTCAAGGCTATATATTGTCACCCTGCTTATTTAACTTCTATGCAGAGTACATCATGAGAAACGCTGGACTGGAAGAAACACAAGCTGGAATCAAGATTGGTGGGAGAAATATCAATAACCTCAGATATGCAGATGACACCACCTTTATGGCAGAAAGTGAAGAGGAACTAAAAAGCCTCTTGATGAAAGTGAAAGTGGAGAGTGAAAAAGTTGGCTTAAAGCTCAACATTCAGAAAACAAAGATCATGGCATCCAGTCCCATCACTTCATGGGAAATAGATGGGGAAACAGTGGAAACAGTGGCTGACTTTATTTTTCGGAGCTCCAAAATCACTGAAGATGGTGACTGCAGCCATGAAATTAAAAGACACTTACTCTTTGGAAGGAAAGTTATAACCAACCTAGATAGCATATTCAAAAGCAGAGACATTACTTTGGCAACAAAAGTTCGTCTAGTCAAGGCTATGGTTTTTCCTGTGGCCATGTATGGATGTGAGAATTGGACTGTGAAGAAGGCTGAGCACCGAAGAATTGATGCTTTTGAAGTGTGGTGTTGGAGAAGACTCTTGAGAGTCCCTTGGACTGCAAGGAGATCCAACCAGTCCATTCTGAAGGAGATCAGCCCTGGGATTTCTTTGGAAGGAATGATGCTAAAGCTGAAACTCCAGTACTTTGGCCACCTCATGCGAAGAGTTGACTCATTGGAAAAGACTCTGATGCTGGGAGGGATTAGGGGCAGGAGGAGAAGGGGACGACAGAGGATGAGATGGCTGGATGGCATCACTGACTCGATGGACGTGAGTCTGAGTGAACTCTGGGAGTTGGTGATGGACAGGGAGGCCTGGTGTGCTGTGATTCATGGGGTCGCAAAGAGCTGGACACGACTGAGCGAATGAGCTGAACTGACCTGAGTATTCCATTGTATACATGTACCGCATCTTCTTTATCCATTCATGTGTCGATGGACACTTAGTTTGTTTCCATGTCTTGGCTATTGTGAATAGTGCTGCTATGAACATAGGGGTGCATGCATTTTTCGAATTATAGTTTTCTTCAGCTGTATGCTCAGGAGTGGAATTGCTGGATCACATGGTAAGTCTGTTTTTAGCTTTTTAAGGAACTGCCATATTGTTCTTCATATTGTCTGTACCAACTTACATTCCCATCAAGACAGTAGGAGGGTTTCTCTTTTTCCATACCCTCTTCAGCATTTGTTGCTTGTAGACTTTTTAGTGATGACCATTCTGACTGGTGTGAGGTGGTACCTTACTGCAGCTTTGATTTGCATTTATTTAATAATTAGAGATGCTGAGCATCTTTTCATGTGGCTATTTGCCATCTGTATGTCTTCTCTGGAGAAATGTCTACTTAGGTCTTCTGTACATGATCTTTAAATGAAATAAGCATCATAATTAGCCTTATGATCCAGAAAGCCTGCTTTTTGTAGCTAGTTCAGTTCAGTTCAGTTCATTCGCTCAGTCGTGTCCAACTCTTTGCGACCCCATGAATTGCAGCATGCCAGGCCTCCCTGTCCATCACCAACTCCCGGAGTTGACTCAGACTCATGTCCATCGAGTCAGTGATGCCATCCAGCCATCTCATCCTCTGTCATCCCCTTCTCCTCCTGCCCCCAATCCCTCCCAGCATCAGAGTCTTTTCCAATGAGTCAACTCTTCATATGAGGTGGCCAAAGTACTGGAGTTTCAGCTTTAGCATCATTCTTTCCAAAGAACACCCAGGACAGATCTCCTTTAGAATGGACTGGTTGGATCTCCTTGCAATCCAAGGGACTCTCAAGAGTCTTCTCCAACACCACAGTTCAAAAGAATCCATTCTTTGGCGCTCAGCTTTCTTCACAGTCCAACTCTCACATCCATACGTGACCACAGGAAAAACCATAGCCTTGACTAGATGAACCTTTGTTGGCAAAGTAATGTCTCTGCTTTTGAATATGCTATCTAGGTTGGTCATAACTTTCCTTCCAAAGAGTAAGTGTCTTTTAATTTCATGGCTGCAGTCACCATCTGCAGTGATTTTGGAGCCCAGAAAAATAAAGTCTGACACTGTTTCTACTGTTTCCCCATCTATTTCCCATGAAGTGTTGGGACCAGATGCCATGATCTTCGTTTTCTGAATGTTGAGCTTTAAGCCAACTTTTTCACTCACCTCTTTCACTTTCATCAAGAGGCTTTTGAGTTCCTCTTCACTGTCTGCCATAAGGGTGGTATCATCTGTATATCTGAGCTTATTGATATTTCTCCTGGCAATCTTGATTCCAGCTTGTGCTTCTTCCAGCCCAGTGTTTCTCATTTTGTAGCTAAGAAAGACTAAATTGTTTTCCTTTTTCCCTCTTTAGAGACAATTTTATGTGAAAATAATCTATGTATTGCCCACATATGCAATTCAAAAACAATGACCAGTTTTTAAAAATTAAAAAAAAAAATTAAATAGGTACTGGAGTCCTGGGAAAATAAAGCTTATTCTACTAGGAGTCTCAACTAAGAATTAACTATTCCCAGGATTTCCTGTGTGGTCCAGTGGCTAAGACTCTATGCTCCCAAAGGAGGGGGCCTGGGTTTGATCCCTGGTCAGGGAACTAGATCCCACATGCTGTAACTAGGATTCAATGCAACCAAATAAAATAAATGAAATATATTTTTTAAAAAAGAATTAAATATTTCCCAAAGTGGAAATTATATAGTGCTATTTCAGGAACAGGCTATTCAACTGATCCCCATTATTCACAAATGCCTACCATAATATTACTACTCAAGCCAGATCAAAACAGTCCAACATAATTAGGCCTCAATATATCAAACCATTATGTTCTTCTAAGATGCTAATAAACCAAAATTGGAAATACTAAAATCAAAAGAAGAGATACTGCCTGAGGGTAGTTATCGTACAGATTGCTAGTTCCTTGATTTATCCTTTCTAGAACATTAAGGGAATATTTTACTGCAAAGAAAATTTTATTTTATATATTACTTGTCATGAATTTGTCATTAGTTACTATATAAATTGCAACCACCCTCTTCCAACAATACGAGAGACAAGTCTACACATGGACATTACCAGGTGGTCAATATTGAAATCAGATTGATTATATTCTTTGCAGCTGATGATGGAGAAGCTCTATACAATCAGCAAAAACAAGATTGGGAACTGACTGTGGCTCAGATCATGAACTCCTTATTGCCAAATTCAGACTTAAGTTGAAGAAAGTAGGAAAAACCACTAGACCATTCAGGTATGCCCTAAATCAAATCCCTTACAATTATACAGTGGAAGTGAGAAATAGATTCAAGGAATTAGATCTGATAGACAGAGTGCCTGAACAACTATGGATGGAGGTTTATAACATTGTACAGGAGGCTGTGATCAAAATCATCCCCAAGAAAAAGAAATGCAAAAAGGCAAAATGGTTGTCTGAGGAGGCCATACAAATAGCTGAGAAAAGAAGAGAAGCGAAAGGCAAAGAAGAAAAGGAAAGATATATCCATCTGAATGCAGAGTTCCAAAGAATAGCAAGGTGAGATAAGAAAGCCTTACTAAGTGATAAATGCAAAGAAACAGGAAATCAATGGATGGGGAAAGCCTAGAGATCTCTTCAAGAAAATTAGACATACCAAGGGAACATTTCATATGAAGATGGGCACAATAAAAGACAGAAATAGTATGGACCTAACAGAAGCAGAAGATATTAAGAAGAGATGGCAAGAACACACAGAAGAACTATACAAAAAAGATCTTAATGACCCAGATAACCACGATGGTGTGATCATCACTCACCTAGAGTCAGACATCCTGGAATGTGAAGTCAAGTGGGCCTTAGGAAGCATCACTATGAACATAGCTCGTGGAGGTGATGGAATTCCAGTTGAGCTATTTCAAACCCTAAAAGATGATGCTGTGAAAGTGCTGCACTCAATATGCCAGCAAATTTGGAGAACTCAGCAGTGGCCACAGGACTGGAAAAGGTCAGTTTTCATTCCAATCCCAAAGAAAGGCAATGCCAAAGAATGTTCAAACTACCACACAATTGGACTCATCTCACACACTAGCAAAGTAATGCCCAAAATTCTCCAAGCCAGGCTTCAACAGTATGTGAACTGTGAACTTCCAGATGTTCAAGCTGGATTTAGGAAAGGCAGAGGAACTGGATATCAAATTGCCAACATCTGTTGTATCATAGAGAAAGCAAGAGAATTCCAGAAAAATGTCTACTTCACTGACTATGCTAAAGCCTTTGACTGTGTGGACCACAATAAACTGTGGAAAATTCTGAAAGAGATGGGAATACCAGACCATCTTACCTGCCTCCTGAGAAATCTGTATGCAGGTCAGGAAGCAACAGTTAGAACTGGACATGGAAAAAGAGACTGGTTCCAAATTGGGAAAGGAGTACATCAAGGCTGTATATTGTCACCTTGCATATTTAACTTATATGCAGAGTACATCATGTGAAATGCCGGGCTGGATGAAGCACAAGGCGGAATCAAGATTGCCAGGAGAAATGTCGATAACCTCAAATATGCAGATGATATCACCCTTTTGGCAGAAAGTGAAGAGGAACTAAAAAGCTTCTTGATGAAAGTGAAAGAGGAGAGTGAAAAAATTGGCTTAAAACTCAACATTCAAAAAACTAAAATCATGGCATCAGGTCCCATCACGTCAAGGCAAATAGATGGGTAACAATGGAATCAGTGACAGACTTTATTTTGGGGGTTCCAAAATCACTGCTGATGATGACTGCAGTCATGAAATTAAAAGATGCTTCCTCTTTGAAAGAAAAGCTATGACCAACCTAGACAGCATATTAAAAAGCAGAGACATTACTTTGCCAACAAAGGTCCATCTAGTCAAAGCTATGGTTTTTCCAGTAGTCATGTATGGATGTCGGAGTTGGACCATAAAGAAGGTTAAGCGCCGAAGAATTGATGCTTTGAACTGTGGTGTTGGAGAAGATGCTTGAGAGTCCCTTGGACTGCAAGGAGATCCAACCAGTCAATCCTAAAGGAAATCAGTCCTGAATATTCATTGCAAGGAGTGATGTTGAAGATGAAGCTCCAATACTTTGGCCACCTGATGCGAAGAACTGACTCATTGAAAAAGACCCTGATACTGGGAAAGATTGAGGGCAGGAGGAGAAGGGGATGACAGAGGATGAGATGGTTGGATGGCATCACTGACTCAATGGATATGAGCTTGGGTAAGCTCCGGGAGTTGGTGATGGACAGGGAGGCCTGGCGTACTGCAGACCATGGGGTCGCAGAGTCGGACACAACTGAGCGACTGAACTGGACTGAACTATATAAATGCTGTCTACTGCCATCAACCAAATGGCATGGCCATTTTGTGTCCACAGTTCACTTCTGTATTTACAAACATAATTTTCATGAATTACAGAAGTGTATCTCTCAGTGAAGGTTTAATATTGAGATGCATCCATACTACCTGCTGTCCCACAGATAACGCTGTAGGAGAGAAGTACTTTCATCCATTTCTGAGTGATCTTATGTGAAAAAATCAATAATTTAGAAGTTCTATGCCTCCATAGGAGATTTCCAGATTCACTTAAAGAAATGGTTTCAAGCAGTAAGAGTTTTAAGAAACATCTTCCATGTCAACATCCTGTTGTAAATTCTGTACCTTTTTGTTTTCCTGCTACTTTCCTTCACCTGAAAGAAGGGCCCAGATAAGATGGATGCTTGGCTTGACTGCTTTAATGTTCTGAACTTTACGTAGTTTTTTATTTTTCTTCAACTTGTTCATTATAAATTTAGCTTGGCATTTCTGTTTGATCTCTTCAACTCTCTTCATCACATCAGTGGTTTTATTCCATAGCTCTTCCTGTTATTTGACAGTGAGATCTATGGAATACGTTTTTCAAATTCAAGTGAATTACCGCTGTGAGTTCTATATAGTTGCTATCTGGAATGCTTTAGTCTGTCTGATCTTGTGAGGATTTCATTCTTTTTTAAGTATTTATAACACTTGGTTTTACAGAATCTGAACACCTTTGGAAACAAACATGATGCTGTGGCCTGGGTGGGCAAACAGGGCTGAACAGAAATAACACTTCTCAGTCTGCTTGTTGAACTCGCATGGGGATGTGCAGGCTTAAGATGAAATGACATAGCCCTGCCACAGAAAGTGCTTCTCCAAGACAGACTAAATTTCAAGCTCATTTAGCTGACATGAAATCTGTGGAATTCAGGTAAATAGGTAGGTGATGCTCGCTTTGGCAGTGTATATACTAAAATGGGAACAATACAGAGAAGATTAGCATGGCCTGAATGATGCTCAATGATTTTTGTGCTCAATGATGACACAAAAATTCATGAAGTGTTCCATATTTAAAAAAAAAAAGAAACATTGCATTAGTCAGAACAGTCTAAATGTTCTGCAACAAAATGGTCCTTAGTTCTTTACTTACTTCGAAATATTTAAGCAAATGATCTAAATGAGAAAATACTATAAAGCCTCTTCCAGAAAAATTTATAGAAATCTTTTTAATTGACCTTGATTTATACTTGTTTTTTTTTTCCCTTAAACACACAAGCACAGAGTCTCCTATAAGAAAGGACTATTAGGCTTAATTTGCTTGAGGACACTGAGATGTTAATAGAGCTTCCCAGGTGGCATTAGTGGTAAAGAACCCACCTGCCAATGCAAGAGAGGTAAGAGACATGGGTTCAATCCCTGGGTTAGGTAGATCCCCTGGAGAAGTGCATGGCAACCCACTCCAGTATTCTTGCCTGGAGAATCCTATGGACAGAGGAGCCTGGCTGGCTATAGTCCTTAGGGTCGCAGAGAGTTGGACACGACTGAAGCGACTTAGCATGCATGCCCTCACTGAGATATTGATAAACTTTGAATTCCTAAGTATCTTCTACTATATTTCATTTTGCATGTAACTTTCATCCTATCAGTCTAGGAAAAGTCTTTTTTTTTGTTTTGTTTTAGTTTTTGACTCTTCAACCACAAACCTAGAGAACATGGTTCACTTAAAGAATGAAATGTAGAATAGATGGAATCCATTTTTGCTTATAAATAGTCTGATAGAAAATGAGGGCAGAGCCATCTTTCAAGGTGTAATCAAGACAGAACTTCAAGGAATCCTGGAGCAATAGTAACTTGCCAAGAAAATTCAAGACACTTTCATTAACTCTCAATATTCTTTATTCTTTAGTCCCATCAATTGTATGTACATATTATTTTCCAGATTATTATGTCATAGACTGAGGTGAGAGGAAAATATTTGTTTTCAATATAGTCCAACAACTTTGGTAGCTAGGCTCCAAGATGGTACCCAATAATCCTCTCCTTTTGATATTTATTTATTTTTTATTTAAAAAATGTTACAACCAAAAGGTATTAAACACCCCAAGTGTCCATCAGTTGATATATGGATAAAATATAGTAATTCTATACAAGGGAATATTTTTTCAGAAAAAAAATTTCCCAGTTTTATTGAGAGCTGATTGACATGTAATACTGTGCAAGCTTAAGGGATATAACTTGATAATTTGGTATGCCTATATATTGCAAGGGCTTCCCTCATAGCTCAGTTGTTAAAGAATCTGCCTGCAATGCAGGAAACCCTGGTTCGATTCCTGAGTTGTGAAGATCCCCTGGAGAAGGAAATGGCAATCTACTCTAGTATTCTTGCCTGGAGAATCCCACAGGCAGAGGAGCCTGGCAGGCTACAGTCCATGGGGTTACAAGAGTTGGACATGACTTAGCAACTAAACCACCACCATATATTGCAAAATGACTGTCACAATAATTTTCTTAATAATTTAGTTAACACCTCTTAAACTACATAATTACTTTTTGTGCATGTATGGGAGGTGGGAATATTTAAGATTTACTCTGGCCTTGTGATATTCATTCTCTTGTGTTCTTGCCCTCCACATTTAATAAAGACTGACTTGTGAGATCTTTAGAATTCTCCCAAAGTGATAGTATGAACCTACTGAGTGTAGGTCATAAAGTAGGTCTTCCGCTTTAGTCTCTTGGGAAACTTGCTTTTGAGGAACAAGTCACTATTTTATGAAGATTCTAAGTAACTCTGGGAGATACTCACATGGAAAGGAACTGAGGCCTCCTACCAACAGCTGACACCAACTTTCCCATTTGGAAGCAGATCCCTAACCCCAGTCAAGCTTTCAGACGACTACAACTCTAGTTGACATCTCAATTGCAACCTCATGAAAGATTCTGAACTTCCCTGCCAAATTGCTCCTGCATTCCTGATCCACAGGAACTGTGAGATGCAATAGTTTATTGTTGTTTTATGCCACTAAATTTGGGGGTAATTTGTTATATAGCAATAGATAATTAATATACTCTCCATTTTCAAGAATAATGACAGAAACCCTCAGGAAAGCAAGGACCTCAGGCTGACAACCATAAGGAACTGAACTCTGCCGACATTCAGTGAACTTCAGATGAGATTGTATCCCTTTTGGACACCTTGATTGTGTCCCACTTCAACACTGTGAGATACTGAGCAGATGACTCAGCTAACCTGTAGCCATACTCCTTACTCACGGGAACTGTGAGATAATAAATTTGTGTTGTTCTAAAAAAGAAGAGTAATGGTAATCAGGGGAGCCTAGCCGTAATGTGGTCTGTAACAGTATAACAAAATTGCCATCTCCAAATTTATCCCCAAAGATGTATTAAAAAATAGTGCATTTATTTTGTAAGTAAATTTGGGGGAAAATATCCTATTTAGTCCATAAAACTATTCCAAGAAGGCATTGCTAGTTGAGGGGAACTATTTAGCAGATATTATGGAAAATGTCACAGGAAAGAGGTCTGACAAGCTTGGGAAGTACCAAGTGAAGCAAAGTTGAACAGACTTCTCTGTTTGATACCGGACTTCTTAGAGCCTCATGATGCTGACATGCACTGTGACTCTTCAAGGGAGGATTATAATATGAAACACTTCCTTTGTTTAATTAACTAAGAAACCCCTTTTTTGGGACTCATCTAATGAGACTAAAATTTGTGGAATATACTTGGGACACTGGCCAAAGAGAAATGACCCATACCGTACAATCTCCCTATTATCAATATTGTCATTCAGAACCTTCTGAGATAACTGTGTCTGCTTCAAGTATATAGAACAAATAGAAGTTTAAATTTTTTCCTGTATAATCTACATTAGAAAATAATCTGATAAAAATGCATATAAAACCAAATCACGTGGCTGTCGAGTTGAAATTAACACAACATTGTAAATTAACAGTACTTCAATTTGTAAAGAAAGCTTTAAATTTTATAAAACTGCAAAACATGGCAATAGAAAAATGAAATCATAGAAGTCTGCAAAGAAAATGGAGATATTATGAACAGCCTGGGCTTCTGTGGTGGCTCAGACGGTAAAGAATTTGCCTGCAATGGGGAGACCTGGGTTCAGTCTCTGGGTTGGGAAGATCCCTTGAAGAAGAGAATGGCTACCCACTCCAGTATTCTTGTGTGGAGAATTCCATGGACAGAAGAACCTGTAAAATGTCTTTTGCTGGGCAAAGACAGTCTCTTCAATAAATGGTGCTGGGAAAACTGGACAGCTACATGTAAAACAATGAAATTAGAATACTTCCTAACACCATACACAAATATAAACTACAAATGGATTAAAGACCTAAATGTAAGACCAGAAACTATGAAACTCTTAGAGGAAAACATAGGCAGAACACTTGATGACATAAATCAAAGCGAGATCCTCTATGACCCACCTCCTAGAGTAACGGAAATAAAAGCAAAAGTAAACAAGTTGGACCTGATTAAACTTAAAAGCTTTTGCACAGCAAACGAAACTATAAGCAAGGTGAAAAGACAATCCTCAGAATGAGAGATAATAATAGCAAATGAAACAACTGACAAAGGATTAATTTCCAAAATATACAAGCAGCTCATACAACTCAATACCAGAAAAACAAACAACCCAATCAAAAAGTGGGGAAAAGATCTAAACAGACATTTCTCCAAAGAAGACATACGGATGGCTAACAAACACATGAAAAGATGCTCAATGTCGCTCATTAGTAAAAAAAATGCAAATCAAAACTACAATGAGATATCACCTCACACGGATCAGAATGGCCCTCATCAAAAAGTCTACAAACAATAAATGCTGGAGAGGGTGTGGAGAAAAGGGAACCCTCTTGCAGTGTTGGTGGGAATGGAAATTGATACAGCCACTATGGAAGACGGTATGGAGATTCCTTAAAACCTAGAAATAAAACCACCATATGACCCAGCAATCCCAGTCCTACTCATATACCCTGAGGAAACCAAGTTGAAAGAGACACATGTATCCTATTGTGCACTGCAGCACTATTTACGATAGCTAGAACATGGAAGCAACCTAGATGTCCATTGACAGATGATGAATGGATAAAGAAGTTGTGGTACATATACACAATGTAACAATGCTCAGCCATAAAAATAAACACATTTGAGTCAGTTCTAATGAGTTGGATGAGGAAAATCCCATGGATGGAGGAGTCTAGGAGGCTGCAGTCCATGGGGTTGCTGAGGGTCGGACACGACTGAGCGACTTTGCTTTCACTTTTTGCTTTCACTTTTAACTTTCACTGCATTGGAGAAGGAAATGGCAACCCACTCCAGTGTTCTTGCCTTGAGAATCCCAGGGACAGGGGAGCCTGGTGGGCTACCGTCTATGGGGTCGCACAGAATCAGACACGACTGAAGTGACTTAGCAGCAGCAGACCCTATTATACAGAGTGAAGTGAGTCAGAAAGAGAAAGATAAAGATCATTTTCTAATGCATATATACAGAATCTAGAAAAATGGTACTGAAAAATGTATTTACAGGGCAACAATGGAGAAATAGATACAGAGAAGGGACTTATCAACATGGGGAGAGGGGAGGAGAGGGAGGAGAGATGTATGGAAAGAGTAACATGGAAACTTACATAACCATGTGTAAAATAGATAGTCAACAGGAATTTGCTGTATGGCTCAGGAAACTCAAATAGGGGCTCTGTATCAACCTAGAGGGGTGGGATGGGGAGGGAGATGGGAGGGAGGTTCAAAAGGGAGGGGATATATGTACATCTATGGCTTTATTTTTCTGGGCTCCAAAATCACTGCAGATGGTGACTGCAGCCATGAAATTAAAAGACGCTTACTCCTTGGAAGGAAAGTTATGACCAACCTAGATAGCATATTCAAAAGCAGAGACATTACTTTGCCAACAAAGGTTCGTCTAGTCAAGACTATGGTTTTTCCTGTGGTCATGTATGGATGTGAGAGTTGGACTGTGAAGAAGGCTGAGCGCCGAAGAATTGATGCTTTTGAAGTGTGGTGTTGGAGAAGACTCTTGAGAGTCCCTTGGACTGCAAGGAGATCCAACCAGTCCATTCTGAAGATCAGCCCTGGGATTTCTTTGGAAGGAATGATGCTAAAGCTGAAACTCCAGTACTTTGGCTACCTCATGCTAAGAATTGACTCATTGGAAAAGACTCTGATGCTGGGAGGGATTAGGGGCAGGAGGAGAAGGGGACGACAGAGGATGAGATGGCTGGATGGCATCACTGACTTGATGGACATGAGTCTCAGTGAACTCCGGGAGTTGGTGATGGACAGGGAGGCCTGGTGTGCTGTGATTCATGGGGTCGCAAAGAGTCGGACACGACTGAGCGACTGATCTGATCTGATCTGATGGCTGATTCATGTTGAGGTTTGACAGAAAACAGCAAAATTTGTAAAGCAATTATCCTTCAATAAAAAATAAATAAATTTTAAAAATGTATTTTGCCCATTTTTCTGTTTGGTTGCTTTTCGTTTCATTCTCTTTGATAAAAAGCCATTCATTTTAAAGTGGCTAAATTCATCAATCTTCTCCTTAACGCTATGCATTTATTTACATCTTTAAGAAATTCTTCTTAGCCAAAGTTATTAAAGACATTTTGCTATATTTTCTTCCAAAGGTTTGGACTTTTTGCCCTATTTGTTTCAGTTCTTTGTATATTTGGAATTTAATTTAAAAATGCTTTTATTTTATTTGTTTGGCTGCAGCAGGTTTTCGTGGCGGCATGTAGAATCTTTAGCTGCAGTTGCAGCATGTAGGATCTAGTTCTCTGACCAGAGGTGGAACCTGAGTCCCCTGCAATGAGAGCATGGAGTCTTAGCCAGTGGACCATGATGGAGGCCCTGAAAAAATGTTTTGAATATTTTCACTGTTTCTAGTAGTAAGCTCCTAATGGTCCTTGAAGGTCCTTGCCACTTAATATTCACACCCTTGAGTAGTTTCCTCCCTCAGTGAATCAGGGTTGGTTTCTATGATGGTAGTAGTGATGCTGTGTGACTTTGAGACTAGATTATAACAGGCATTGTGGCTTCAACCTCAGTACCTTGGGATGTTTGCTCTGGGGTAAATCAGCCACTAGGTTGTGTGAACCCAATCAGCCCTGTGAGGAAATCCACAAGGAAAGGAATGGAGGCCTCCTGCTAACAGGATGTACCAAGTTGCCAACAAGATGACTGAGACACTTAAAGTACATCCTCCAGCCCCAGTCAAGCCTTCAGATGACTGCAGCCTCATTAGAGATTCTGAGGACCATTCAACAAAGCTGCTTTTGAAATTAAATGTAAGAGATAACAAATGCTTGCTGCTAAAACTGAATCATTAAGTTTTGGGGCAATTACTTATATAGCAATAGGTCATTAATACACTATTTAAATATATTATTTCTCTATAAGTACTACTTTCGCTGCATGCCAAAAAATTTGACCTGTAATATTTTAGTTTCAAGTATTTTTTTTTTACTTTTTAAATTGAAGTATAGTTGATTTACAATGGTATGATCTATTTTCTAGTTTCCATGATGATTTCTTCCTTGACCATCAATCATTTGAAAATATGTTTTTTAAATTTCCAGATTTTTAAATTTATCTTTTTGGTATTCTTCTTACATATTTTATTATTCTGATAAAATACACATAATGTGAAATTTGCCATTTGAAGCAATTTTAAATATATGATTCAGTGGTATTGGTTATATTCACCATGTTATAAAACCATCACCAAAAAACTAAGATCATGGCATCTGGTGCCATCACTTCATGGCAAATAGAAGGGGAAAAAGTGGAAGCCGTGACAGATTTTCTTTTCCTAGGCTCCGAAATCACTGTGGACGTTGATTGCAGCCATGAAATTAAAAGATGCTTGCTCCTTGGAAGGAAACCTATGACAAACCTAAACAGACTATTAAAAAGCAGACATCACTTTTCCTACAAAGGTCTGTCTAGCCAAAGCTATGGTTTTTCCAGTAGTCATGTACAGATGTGAGAGTTGAACCATAAAGAAGGCTAAGCACAGAAGAATTGATGCGTTTGAATTGTGGTGCTGGAGAAGAGTCTTAAGAGTCTCTTGGACTGCAAGGAAATCAAATCAGTCAATCCTAAAGAAATCAACCCTGAATATTCATTAGAAGGCCTGATGCTGAAGGTAAAGCTCCAATACTTTGGCCACCTGATGCACAGAGCTGACTCGTTAGAAAAGATCCTGATGCTGGGAAAGGCTGAAGGCAAGAGGAGAAGGTGGAGGCAAAGGATGGGATGGTAAGATAGCATCACTGACTCAATGGACATGAGTTTGAGCAAACTCCAGGAGATAGTGGAGGACAGGGAAGCCTGGTGTGCTGCAGTCCATGGGGTCGCAGAGTTGGACTTGACTTAGTGACTGAACAACAAAACATCAAGAACAAAGAGAAGACTTAAAAAGTAATGAGAATCCACTGAGTTGTACACTTAAAGATGGTTAAAATGGTAAATACTATGTTACGTATATTTTATCAAAAAAAATTCTGAGAAGTTTAACTAAGGTCAGCAGTTCTAAATTAAAACCTTTACCAGTCTCTATAACTTGCAGGCATGTGTGTGTATGTGTGTGTGCACGCACATACTCAGTCATGTCCAACTCCTTGTGACCCCATGGACTGTAGCCTGCCAGGCTCCTCTGCTGATGGAATTTTCCAGACAAGAATAATGGAATGGGTTGCTATTTCCTACTCCAGAGGATCTTCCTGAGCCAAGAGATCAAACCTGCATCTTGTGCATCCTCTGCACTAGCAGGCAGATTCTTTACCACTGAGCCAGGTGGGAAGCCCAAAATATGGAGATGCCGGGGATTGAACCCGGGGCCTCATACATGCAAAGCATGCGCTCTACCACTGAGCTACATCCCCTGACAAACTTTAGTATGGTGAATTTCAATACAGTGATTACAGCCAGGAATCATGCTGCATATACCAATCCTTCCAGTTACCCTATTGTTGGTTTTTCTGGCAGTCAAGGGTTCCTAAATTTCTCTAGTGAAATTAAACAAAGGAAAATATCCAGGATTTTTAGACTCTATTGTTACTTGCCTAGACTTTCAGTCATTGCTATTTGATTTTTCTTGGTTGTACTTTTAATTCCCTCTAATTTATTTCAACAAATTAAACATAATTAAACTACAGTTTATAGTTCAAAATAGCAGTATCTTGGGACTTTCCTGGTGGTCCAGTGGTTAAGAATCCAACTTGCAATGCTGGGGACACAGGTTCAATCCTTGGTCTGGAAAGATCCCACATGGCACGGGACCCCACCCGTAGCCCACTAAATCCTGTGTATCCCAGCTACTGAGCCTAAGCCCCAGAGCCTGGGGGGCTGCAACTACTGAAGCCCAAGCGTCTCGAGTCCATGTTTTACAACAAGAGAAACCACTGCAATGAGAGGCCCAGGCACCACAAGGGAGAGTAGACCCCACTCACTGCAACTAGAGAAAGCCCATGTGCAGCAATGGAGACTCAATGCAGCCAAAATTTTTTTTAATTAAAAAAAAAAACGTATTTCTGATCTTTATGGGTATGTTCCTCTAGCTGGTTGTTTCCGCTTATAGGGATTTGTTTCTTCGAGCAGTCAGAGGCTTTTTAAAAAAATTGTGAGTCATGCTGAAACTTTGTGGGAAATATTTGAGGCCTGAGTTTAATCATATTCTTCAAGAGGAAGTTTGGGTTTGCTTCTCCCAGCTGTCTCTCTGCCCTGCCAACCCAGAAACACTCTAAATTTTCATCTTGGAGTGTTTGGTTCATACAGATAAGGAGAGTATGTCCCAAGGTAAACACGTATAAGTGGAGGCATGGGATAGAGAATTCTCAGGAGAGACGGTTTTGTGTTTATTTTTCACTCTTCTCTGATCCAAGTGAAGATAGGCCTGCATCTCCACTCCCACTTTCCCAGTTTTTATTTTCAGTTTGCTCACTGTCCGCCGAGGCTGTTAGTGGCTTGGGTGCTGGAGAGGCTCAGCCTCGCCCTCTGACTTTATTTTCTGCTCTCTTTAGACCCAAGGTGGTCTTCCCTCTAGCTCAGCTGGTAAAGAGTCTACCTGCAATGCAGGAGACCCCGGTTTGATTCTTGGGTAGGGAAGAATCCCCTGGAGAAGGGATAGGCTACCCACTTCAGTTTTCTTGGGTTTCTCTGGTGGCTCAGATGGTAAAGAATCTACTTATAATTTGGGAGACCTGGGTTCGATCCCTGGGTTGCAAAGATCCCATGGAGGAGGGCCTGGCAAACCTACTCCAGTATTCTGGTTTGGAGAATTCATCACAGTCCATGGGGTTGCAAAGAGTCAGACGTGACTGAGTAACTTTTACTTTTCCTTACCTCCATGGTTCATGAAAACACAGATGCTGGGTCACTAGGAATCTGTATATGGCACTGGTTCAAATATGAGTCTCACACTTGCTTACTCCTGTTTTCTCCTAGAGACGCCTCACATTCCGGTCAAGGTCAGTCATGCATTTACAAGATTTTCTTTTCATTTTATCTAGTTTCTTTTGTTTGCTTTGTTTTTGCCTTTTTTTTTGAAGTGAAGTGAAGTGAAAGTCCTCAGTTATGTCCGACTCTTTGTGACCCCATGGACTCTACAGTTCATGGAATTCTCCAAGCCAGAATACTGGAGTGGGTAGCTGTTCCCTTCTCCAGGGGATTTTCCCAACCCAGGGATCCTACCCAGGTATCCCGCACTGCAGGCGGATTCTTTATCAGCTCCTCTGTATTAGATTTTCTGTACTTTTTCATAGATGAGTATCTTTTTAACAATTTATTTTTCCTTTAGACATAGAATGCTAAAACCCATAAGGAAAGATCACTTATTGGGAGACTTCTCTTTGCAGTTCATCTAACCTGTTTAGGTGGAGGAGGAAATGGCAACCCACCCCAGTATTCTTGCCTGGAGAATCCCATGGACACAGGAGCCTGGCAGGCTGCAGCCCATGGGGTCCCAAAGAGTCGAGTGACTAACACACACTCACTCACACACACACACACACACACACAACCTGCTATCGGGAAACATGCTATCGGGAACCTGGAGGAATACAATGAGTAGCTTGTTGCAGCCTCAATTATACCACTTCTTGTTAGAGCCCAACACCCTGGCCTTAGAGTTGTCCAGGTGGTCACTCTTCATACCTTCAGTGACTCACCTGTACTTTTACCAATTGCTATGGATCAGACAAGGAGCTTGGTAGTCAGAAGCCACAGAGACATGTCCTGACACCTGCTGGTGGCTGAGGGAGTCTTCACCTCAGAAAGGTGGGAACCTCATTTTTGTTGCCCAGTTTGAAAGTTCAGCCTTCATTGTTTCCTACTTCGTGTCATATTTGGGGCATAATTGCATGGATACAAAGATGAAACAGTGAAGGTTACTGTTCTTGAAGAGCTCATCATCTCTTTAGCAGGGAAAGAGAAAGACATGCATCCAGGTATTTACATTGTGGTAGGTGTTATGGTGTGTGTGAGAAAATAGAACATATGCACGGGTCTCTGCAGCCAGTTCCTGGCTCAGCTGCTGAAACCCTTGTAGTTTCTTAATAGATAAGAGCATCTTTCTTTTTAATGGGGCAACTTTGAGTGGGCTCCTGGATGGGGGCTGGTCACCAGAAAGACCAAGCCATGATTAGAAGCTTGGAATTTTCAGCCCTGCCTCCACCCTCACTTCTCTAGTGAGGGTAGAAGGGTTGGAAATGGGAGTTAATAATTGATCACGCCTATACAAGTAAGCTTCTGTAAAATGCCAATAGCATGGGCTTCTGAGAGCTTTCATGCTGGTGAAACAGCCGTATACTGGGAAGGTATGCCCCCTAACTCCATAGAAACAGAAGCTCCTGCTCTTGGGACCCTCCCAGACCTCGCCCTGTATGTCTTCACCTGCCTCTTCATCTGTATCCTTTATCACATAATTTTTTAACAGACTGGTAAATGTGTTTCCGAGTTCTGTGATCCACTGTAGCAAGTTACTCAAATTTGAGTACAGGAATGTGGGAACTTCCAATTTGTAACCAAGTTGTTTAGAAGTCTTGGGTAACCTGTTATTTGGGACTGGCATCTGAAGTGGGGACAGTCTCATGGGACTGAGCCCTTCATCTGTGTGATGTGACACTCTCTTCAGGGCAATCGTGTCAGAACAGAGTTAACTGTAGGACACTCAGCTGGGGTCACAGAGAATTGCTTAGTGGTCACACATCTGGTGACCAGAAGTGTCAGAAGTTGTGTGGCAAGTTCAGAGTGCCATGGAAAAGACTCGTTAACTGTGCATTTCTTCGTAAGGAACTCTCTGTAGCTCCCAGGCTTACTTCTTTTAGTTACAGCTATAAGCAGAGACAAAGTAGAGTCTCCCTTCCCCTATGGCCATTTTTAGGAAAAGGAAACAAATTGGCCCAGCCTGAGTCAAATGTCCTCTTTCTGAGGACATTGAAAAACCAATGAAACAAATTCTGGGCACAGATTACATATACGACAGCCAAAGTTTTGCGGGATGAATGAGGAGGAGCTGGGTGTGGTGAGCTGGAAAGATGCGTGGCCCTTGCCTTCCTATAGCACCCAAACCCAATCAGTCCAATCATCCTGCTATGTTCTTTGCCAGAGCAGCAAAGCCCAGTCCTAAACGCTGGGCTGCCTGGGAATTCCCAGGCAAAAGATCTAGATCTCATGATGTTGGTTGGATGAGGAGGGATGGTGCTGGGTATGCTACTTTACAAAGAAGAAGCCTGGTTCACTGATCTAGAGGGCCATCATATTTATATACAATGGAATACTACTCAGCCATAAAAAAGAATGAAATAATGTTGTTGGTAGCAACATGGATGGAGCTAGAGATTAACATACTAAGTGAAGTAAGTCAGAAATAGACAAATACCATAGGATATCACTTACATATGGAATATAAAGTATGACACAAATAAACTTCTTTGCAGGACAGAAACAGACTTAAAGATATAGAGAGCAGACTTGTTGCCAAGGGGGAGGGAATGGGGGAGGATGGATTGAGAGTTTGGGATTAGCAGATGCAAATTATTATATACAGAATGGATAAAGAAGGCCCTACTGTATAACACAGGGATATTCAGTATCTTCTGATAAGCCATAATGGAAAAGAATATGAAAAAGAATGTATGTGTGTGTGTGTGTGTGTGTGTATATATATATATATAATATATATATTATATATATATAATCACTTTGATGTATAGCAGAAATTACCACAAATTGTAAATTAACTATACTTCAATAAAATAAATTTTAAAAAGGGAAATGAGTATGATTTTGGTGAATTCACCACAGTGCAGGGCCAGGCTCTGAATTTTGCAGATTTAGAAACATTTGTCAATGTTTCAGAACTGACATGATTTGTAGGCACTGATTCATATGAATGGGGTTTCAACAGCAACCAATACACAAATCCTAAATGAGAATTTATTAATTTACAAAATGTATTTAAAGGCATATCAGTCTTCCCCAGGTCTGTTTTTCAAATACCGTTTTGAACCCCAACTAATTGCTGAACCCCAACTAATTGCTGAACCCAGTGCTGGGTGCTGGGGACACAGAGATAAATTAAATACAGGCTTTGGTCTCTGAGAGCTCCCTAACTTATGTGTGTGTTGGGTGTGACCAGACACGTTCCTTCTCTGAAATCACATAGCTTGAGAAACCAAGTCACAGTCAGGAAGCAGCTTGTTGAGGGTGAGACAAGAACAAGGGAGGTTGGTTGGAGGCTGGACTGCTCAATGGTGTCTCTGACAGCCCGGGTCCTGCTTTACTTGGTGGGGAGAACTGGATCCTGGAGTCGAGTTGGCACAGCCACTGTTCCCGTGCAGTTCTGCAACCCAGCACTGCCACTGCTGGCCTCAGATGCTCTTCGCACTTTCATGGCTGCCCACAGTCCCTTAAAGCAGGACCTTTTCTCTGTAGACAGCTCCCATCTTACGGAACATCTCCCCTAGATCTGGGAGCTGAACGGTGTTGGTGGCATTCCCCATGAGTCTCATCCATTTCCCATTGATCTCACCAACATGTCACTTAGGACAGGAGCTGCCCTGAGGGCCCCTCAACCTTGCCTCCTTGTTAATCTGTGTTCTTTTTATTTAAGGGTGCAGGCTCCAGAGTGCACGTGCTCAGTAGTTACAGCACCCAGGCTTGGGATCTTTGTTTCCTGACCCTGGATCAAACGCACGTCCCCTGCATTGGAAGAAGGATTCTTAACCACTGGACCACCAGGGAAGTCTCCACGTATGTGTGTTGTTCTGATTGGACTCTCCATACTCCTCTGTGAGCCTCTACATTACTTTGGTCAAGTTTCTCTCCTCTCAATAGTTTTTTCAAACATTTGACAATTCCTTGCAATCTTCCATCCAACCTTTATCCCTCTAACTCCTAACAGGTGACTGTGCCGCCTACTTTAGTTAGGAAATAGGGCTGGGGTGCTACCCCCTTAAGCTCCTAAGAAAAGGCTCAGCGATCCATCTTTAGTGCTTTAGGGCATCTCCCAGGTACAGCTGCTATTTCTGTACCACTCCTAAATATCTTTTTTCCAGCTGTTTGGTTCCCTTGTGTGAGATAATAGAAAACATATATATATATTGGTCTCTGTCCCAGGTTCCTGGTTTAGAGAGAGCGCCTAAAAGTCTTGTAATTTCCCAAGTGATAAGAGCGCTGCCAGCATCTTTTTGTTCTAATATTTGGTTTTTGACTCTGTCCCTGACACAAGGCTCTTAAAACACTTGTAAAACTTCTCAGTCCAGATAAGAGCACAATGAACATCTTTTGTTTTAATGAGGCCACTCTGGGTGAGCTCCTGAATGGGAGTTCGTCACTAGAAAGACCAAGCCAGGCAGTATTAGAAGATTGAAATTTTCTATAGTCTGACAGGATAGAGGGGCTGGACATGGAGTTAATAATTGATCATCCCTATGTGAGGAGGTCTCCATAAAATCCCAACATTAGGAGTTCAGGGACTTTCCAGGTTGGTAAACGCATCCACCTTTGGGTAGGGTGTTGCATCCCAACTCCACGAGGACAGACACTCCTGTGCTTGGTAACCATCCAGACCTCACCCTAGATGTCAGGAAGGGAACACAGGAACCTCTGATGTGTAGCTAAGTTGGACGAAAGTTATGGGTGACCTGGGGACCTACTTCTTGCAATTGGCTTCTAAAGTGGGCAGCAGTTTGAGCCCTTCACCTAGGGCATCTGACATTCACTTCAGGTAGATTGTGTCAGAACTGAGTTAAACTGGAGGACACCCAGCTGCTATTGCAGAATTGTTTGGGGTGGGTTAAACCCACACACCTGGTGTCAGAAGTGTTGGATGGTATTCCTATGTGAGTAAAGAAGAAACACAGGAGGGAAGACTGTTTTTTCCTTAGACCCCCTTCCCCCCTCCATCCATTCTCTATCTGGCTCTGTCTTGCTCTGGGTCTTGGGGCGCCGACCCCTGTGGGATGCATCAATAAGCTCTCTTGCTCTCCAGCATCTTTTTGACAAGGAATCAGGAAATAAGAAGGTGGGAAAAGAAGGGAGTCCTCTGGCTGAGGTCTCTCCAGAGAGCTGAGAACAGAGCAAGAGACCTGGGAGGGCAGGACTAGGAAGAGGATTGGAGTTCAGGGCCAGGGCCAAGGAGAAAGAGCAAAGGGGCGGTCACGGGCTCGCTGGCACAAACCCAGACAGGCGGAGCGGAAGGGCTCATTCATCCAGGGCCAGCCCAGGGCTGAGGTTGCCGAGCTGGCTGGCCCGGCCCAGGCCCTCTTAGGGCTGGGAGGGAATTTCCTCGGGCTCCCTCCCCCAGGGCTGGGCGAGCGGGAAACTGTGCGGAGGATTTTAATTTGAGGAGCTACCTAGGAGTGTCTGGCAGGGCGGGAACTTCAGGACACCTGAGGCAGCCCCTTGGCAGGGAGCAGCCTGTCCTGCCTGGGACGCACCTTGGCCTCCCCCAGGTAAGCTGCCGGCTCTGGTGAGGGCGGTGGGAGCCGTCGACCGGGTCCCTCTGTCGGGCGGGTCGGGGGTGGGGAGCGCCCGAGGCCCAGGGCCGACCGAGGAGTGCTCCCTTAGCAACCTCCTTCCGGAGGAGGCTTCAGGAGTGTCCGCTCCTGCCACTTTCATTTTAAAAGTTGGCAGCAGGTTGGGCCAGGAGTCAGGGGGCTGTCTCTGACTCACCCCTCTCCCCGATGGTGGGAGGACCAGGTAATGCCGTTGCCCCTCTGAGCCCTGGTCAATCTCTTGCCTTCTTTCTCCCCCTTCATCCTGTTCTCCTCAGTAACCTGTCCCCAACTCCAGTCCCACATTTCTCTCCTCCCTCCAACTGAGCCAGATCCTAGTCCTCCCTAGACCTCTGCCCCGGGAGACCACAGCCAGGGCCGGACAGTCTCTGGCTGCTTCCTGCCCAGCAAGTCTCCGAGGTTGTTTCCTCCTTCCTGGTATGGGTGTCTGAAGGATTCTGTTCACTCCTGAATATGTTACTTTTTATTCTTTATTCATGAGTCTCCGTGGGGGGTGGGGGGATAGGGTGGGGCAGGGGTGAAGTTAGGCGTGGGACACACAGTTTCGCTCTTCCTGGGAATAAGAGAACTGAAATTTATTTCACAAATGTATGGTGATCATCTGTAAGCAGGTGGCCAGCGTGGCAGAGTGGAAACATTTTGGAGTCTTAGGCATTTGGATTGCTATCCCACCTCTTCCTGAAGGTCAGTTTCCTTAGCTCTAAATAGTATTGTTATAAAGAGGACATGAGATGTTGTTTTGTTGTTGGGACTCCATGGACATGAGATGATGCATATCAAACACCAAGCCCAGTGCCGGGCACACAGCAAGGCCGGCTCCAGAAACACCTGCGCTTCTTTGGCCCGCTTCCTGCCATGACCCACCCTAACTGCCACCCTCCCCTCTCTATCTTGTAAACATGTAGCAGACACCCTCGGCCTTGAAAGCACTTGGGCCCACCTGTAAACACTGAGCTGGGAGTGAAGGGGCAGGTGGTGAAGGGAGGGGCTGAATAGGGAAAGCGCCTCCTGCCATTTGAGGTTAGAACAGCAATCAGGGCTGGGACCTCTAGCTGGAAGGAAAGGAAGGCTCTCCCGCTGTGTTTCTGAATTTGCATACTTAGAGTCAGTGATGGGAACCGTCAGTTCCTACCACCAACTTTGCCTGGCCTCAGGTTCAGTTCAGTTCAGTTCAGTCCCTCAGTGTCCAGCTCTTTGCGACCCCATGAATCGCAGCACGCCAGGCCTCCCTGTCCATAACCAACTCCCGGAGTTCACTCAGACTCACGTCCATCGAGTCAGCGATGCCATCCAGACATCTCATCCTCTGTTGCCCCCTTCTCCTCCTGCCCCCAATCCCTCCCAGCATCAGTCTTTTCCAATGAGTCAACTCTTCACATGAGGTGGCCAAAGTACTGGAGTTTCAGCTTTAGCATCATTCCTTCCAAAGAAATCCCAGGGCTGATCTCCTTCAGAATGGACTGGTTGGATCTCCTTGCAGTCCAAGGGACCCTCAAGAGTCTTTTCCAACACCACACTGCAAAAGCATCGATTCTTTGGCGCTCAGCCTTCTTCACAGTCCAACTCTCACATCTATACATGACCATAGGAAAAACCATAGCCTTGACTAGACGGACCTTTGTTGGCAAAGTAATGTCTCTGCTTTTGAATATGCTATCTAGGTTGGTCATAACTTTCCTTCCAGGGAGTAAGTGTCCTTTAATTTCATGGCTGCAATCACCATCTGCAGTGATTTTGGAGCCCAAAAAAATAAAGTCTGACACTGTTTCCACTGTTTCCCCATCTATTTCCCATGAAGTGATGGGACCAGATGCCATGATCTTTGTTTTCTGAATGTTGAGCTTTAAGCCAACTTTTTCACTCTCCACTTTCACTTTCATCAGGAGGCTTTTTAGTTCCTCTTCACTTTCTGCCATAAGGGTGGTGTCATCTGCATATCTGAGGTTATTGATATTTCTCCCGGCAATCTTGATTCCAGCTTGTGTTTCTTCCAGTCCAGCGTTTCTCATGATGTACTCTGCATAGAAGTTAAATAAGCAGGGTGACAATATACAGCCTTGACGTACCCCTTTTCCTATTTGGAACCAGTCTGTTGTTCCATGTCCAGTTCTAACTGTTGCTTCCTGACCTGCATACAGATTTCTCAAGAGGTAGGTCAGCCAGTCTGGTAGTCCCATCTCTTTCAGAATTTTCCACAGTTTATTGTGATCCACACAATCAAAGGCTTTGGCATAGACAATAAAGCAGAAATAGATGTTTTTCTGGAGCTCTTTTGCTTTTTCCATGATCCAGTGGATGTTGGCAATTTGATCTCTGGTTCCTCTGCCTTTTCTAAAACCAGCTTGAACATCAGGAAGTTCACGGTTCACATATTGCTGAAGCCTGGCTTGGAGAATTTTGAGCATTACTTTACTAGCGTGTGAGATGCGTGCAATTGTGCGGTAGTTTGAGCATTCTTTGGTATTGCCTTTCTTTGGGATTGGAATGAAAACTGACCTTTTCCAGTCCTGTGGCCACTGCTGAGTTTTCCAAATTTGCTGGCATATTGAGTGCAGCGCTTTCACAGCATCATCTTTCAGGATTTGAAATAGCTCAACTGGAATTCCATCACCTCCACTAGCTTTGTTCGTAGTGATGCTTTCTAAGGCCCACTTGACTTCACATTCCAGGATGTCTGGCTCTAGGTCAGTGATCACACCATCGTGATTATCTGGGTCATAAAGATCTTTTTTGTGCAGTTCTTCTGTGTATTCTTGCCACCTCTTCTTAATATCTTCTGCTTCTGTTAGGTCCATACCATTTCTGTCCTTTATTGAGCCCATCTTTGAATGAAATGTTCCCTTGGCCTCAGGTTACAGCCTTTTAAATGCATAATCTAATTTAATCATAACCCTATTATATTTTCCTCAGCCCCATTTTACATTTGAGAACACGAAGATACAAACAGACAAAGGGATTTCCCTACGGTCACATGGCTAATAATAAGTAGTGGATCCAGAATTCAAATCTAGGTCAGACTCTGGATTCCACACTTTGTTCAAATCCTTATTGTCCTTCAAATTTCTGTGTATCAGAAAGAACAAAAGGCCATCAGCCTTCTCCCAGCTTCCTAGACACTGGCTTCTCACTTGCCGTACATCAGTACATCTCCTGCTCTGGGCTGCTTCATCCAAGTGGGAAAGAACCCAGTCCTTCCCTGATTTGTTCATTCAGTCGCCCATTCATACTTCATTCATTCAGTCGTGTGCTCCGTTGGTCCTATGTATATGTTCACAGCTTATAGTGAGCACCCTGTATGTTCCTGATACAGAAATGTTGGAGGAATCTTTCGTAAGTTAATTCAACAAACATAATCTGATTCGTCCTGTGGGTTCCCTAATAGGGATTCAAAGATGAATAAAATAGGTCTTCCCTGGTGACTCAGTGGTAAAGAATACGCCTGCCAATGCAGGATACACGGGTTCAATTCCTGATCTGGGAAGATCCCACATGCTGTGGAGCAGCCACAGTTATTGAGCCTATGCTCTAGAGCCCACGAGCTGAAAGTACTGAAGCCCACTCGCCCTAAATCCCATGCTTTACAGCAGGAGAAGCCACCGCAGTGAGAAGCCTGCACAGCACAACTAGAGAACAGCCCGTGCAGCAACGAAGACCCAGCACAGCCAAACGTGAATAAAGAAATAACTTTAAAAGATGAATAAAACAAGTTCTATCTTCAGGGCTTTCACAGCCTTGTGGAGGAGACAGTGATAATACAAAGAAGACAGTGGTACCCTAAGGGGCATTTAATTCTTCCACGTCTGCTTTATTCGTTACTGTATCCCTTGCTTAGCACAATGGCAGGTGCCTAGTAGAGCCTTAATAAGGCTTTGCAGAGGAAATGTTAGGACAGAGTCTTGGAGGGGGTGTTAGGACTTGGCCAGGAGAACACACTGGGGAGGGAAGATGTTCTAACAGAGAGAGATGCTCATGAAAAGGCCTAGTGCAGGGTGGGAGCTAGAATTGCTAGGCGCTCAGTAAGACCAAAACTAGTGGTTACCAGTGGGGAGAGAGAAAGGGATGGGGCAGGATAGGAGTGGGAGACTGAGAGGTTCAGGCTACTCTGTGTAAAATAAACAAGCTACAAGGATATCTTATACAGCACAAGGAAAATGGCCAATATTTTATAACAGCTTTAAATGGAGTATAACCTATAAAAATTTTGAATTACTGTGTTGTACACCTGAAACTAACATAGTACCACAAGTCAACTATACCTCAGTAAAAAATTAATTAGAGGTAACAAGGAAGAAAAGAATGAAGGCGGATTCTCTTACAGACAGAAGATTATTCTGGTTTAGCTGGTCGATTTGACAGTGAGGACTGGTTTTGACAATTGGATTATATGGCAGACATTTTCCATACACTGAGCAAGCTAAATCTGTAGCTCCGAGGTTTAGAGGAAGACATATCTAAAGCATGTCTCTAATAAAGACTATGCTAGAAAGTTCTATCTTGCAACTGATTTTAATTTGTGAGAAATAATTTATTGTTGACTTAAAAATGTATGAGAGTAACATAGCTTGTCCGAAATTCTTATGGGGCTACATGAGCAACAAATGTGAACACTGCAGGTGTGTGGCACACACAACATCATTGTCCAGGGCATCACAGTGGGGACTGATCAGGTGGGGTGAAGTGGCTCGTCTGGAGATAAGCAGGGGGCAGAACTGGAGCAAGAACCAGGGTTTCCCGGGTGTAACAATTCAGTGTTCTTTCCAAATTTCCCCCTTCTTTCTTCTTCTACTCACTTAGTGGTTTATTCAGCAAACAGTAAGCACCATTAGATAGGATAAAAAAGAAAATTTCCTACTTGCCTGGAGCTTATATTCTAGTAGAAAGAGACAGACAACAGATAAACACACCAGATTTTTATTTTTACATATTTATTTGACTACATCAAATCTTAGGCCGCGAAAGGAGAAGAGAGTGGTAGAGGATGAGATGGTTAGATAGCATTACCAACGGACATGAATGTGAGTAAACGCCGGGAAATAGTGAAAGACAGAGAAACCTGGCCTGCATGCTCCAGTCCATGGGGTTGCAAAGAGCCGGACACAACTTAGCGATTGAAAACAACAGCAGCAACACTGAGTCTTAGTTGTCATACCGGAGATCGTTTTGTGGCACGCGGGATCAATACTGACTGTGGCATGTGAGCTTCAGTTTGTTGCACACGTGGGCTCCAGAGCTCCGGCTCAGTAGCTGCAGTGTGTGGGCTCTGTAGTTGTGGCATACGGGCTTAGTTGCCCTGTGGCGCATGGAGTCTTCCCTTATAGCCCAGTCAGTAAAGAATCTGCCTGCAATGCAGTAGACCCGGGTTCGATTCCTGGGTCGGGAAGATCCCCTGGAGAAGGAAATGGCAATCCACTCTAGTATTCTTGCCTGGAAAATCCCATGGACAGAGGAGCCTGGTGGGCGGAAGTCCAGGGAGTTGCAAGAGTTGGACACGACTTAGTGACTAAACCAACCAACCAACCAATGTGGAACCTTAGTTCTCTGCCCAGGGCTTGAATCCATGTACCCTGCATTGGAAGGTAGATTTTTAACCACTAGACCACCAGGGAAATTCCCAAACCAGGTATTTTTAGATAGTTAAGTGCTGAAAGTGAGTTAGAAGGGGGATGTGATAGAGTATATGGGGTGGGCAGAGGTTGGGCTGCCACTACAGAGAGGCCAGAAAAAGAGCTAGCCTTGAGTGTATGTGCTGGGGTTTGGGGGGTGGGGGCTGGGGAGGAGAAAGGGTTAGGTGGGGGGAACAGCAAGTGCAAAAACCCTGAGACAGGAGAGAGCTTGAGTCAGAAAGAAGCCCCTGTGGTTGCAGCACAGAGATGTGGGGAGAGTAGTAGGAGGTTAAAAGAAGGCTGGAGCTAGGTGGTGCAGGATTTACCAGCCATGCCAAGGATCCTGTATTTACCTTGAAGACAATGGGAAACTCTGAAGGGTTTTATTTCTTTGTGTATTTTGGCTGTGCTGGGTCTTTGTTGCTGTGTGTGGGCTTTCTTTAGTTGCAGTGAGCAGGGGCTGCTCTCTAGCTGCTTTGTGGGGACTTCTCATTGAGGTGGCTTCTCTTGTTGCAGAGCATGGACTCTAGTGCGTGGGCTTCAGTAGAAGCCACACAGGGCTCAGTAGTTGTGACACATAGGCCCAGTTGCTCCAGGGCATGAGAGATGCTCCCAGACCAAGGATTGAACAGTGTCCCCTGCATTGCAAGGTGGACTCCTAACCACTGGACCACCAGGAAAGCCCCCCACTAAAGGATTTTAAGCAGACAGTTGATTGTGTTTTGTTTTGGAAGGGGGGCAGGAATGGAAACAGAGATGGAGATTAACTGAGAGGCCCTTTCAGGTGAGACAGCTGCTGTCTACTCTGCTGAGGGGGTGTGAAGGTGAATGGTGTTAAAGGGAAGGCAGAATGGTGTGGAATGTCATGTTGTCCTCTGGCTCTGATAAGGGGCGCTGGTAACTATTGCTATATAACAAATCACTCCTCAGAGCTCATTCTTCTTATATTATGTCACATCTCAAAGAGGGGACATTCCAAGAGGAACAGAAGTAGGGCTGCAGATCTCGGCAGGCCTGGCCTTGGAGGTATCTGGCACTACTTCTGCCTCATGCTATCAGTCAAAATTAGTCACAGGTCTGGCCCAGATTCAAGGTGGGGAAACAAAACCACCTTTTAGTGGAGAAACAGCAAGTAATATGCTCCGTCTTTAATCTACCACACTGGGCTTCTGGAAACGGAATAACCACAACTGCCCTGATGAGACTGACCCATTTGAAAATCTAAACCACAGTTTAGTAGCGCCCTCTTCTTACCCGAGGTTTTGCTTTCCTCGGTTTCAGTTACCTGAAGTCAACCTTGGTTTGAAAATATTAAGTGGAAAATTCCAGAAATGAACAATTCATAAATTTTGAGTTGTGCACTTTTCTGAGTAGTTTGATGAAATCTCAAGCTGTCCTGCTCCATCTGGCCCAGGACATGAATCATTTCTTTGTCTAGTGTATCCTGCCCAGTCATCTAGCTGCAGTCTTGGTTATCAGTTGAGGTATGCCAAAGTCACCCTTATTTAACTTACTAATGGCCCCAAAACACAAGGGTAATAATGCTGGCAATTTGGATATGCCGTAGATAAGCTGTGAAGTGCTTCCTTTAAGTGAAAAGGTGAAACTTCTTGACTTAATAAGGAAAGAAAAAAGGGAACTTCCCTGGTGGTTCAATGGTGAGGACTCTTGTGTTTCCACTGTAGGGGGCACAAGTTCGAGTCCTGGTCAGGGAACTAAGATTCCACAAGTCACATGGGGTGACCAACAACAACAACAAAAAATGGTAAGAAAAACAAATTGCATTCTGAGGCTGCTAAGATAAAAATGAATCATCTATGAAACTGTGAAGAAGAAAAAAAAATTCATGCTAGATTTGCTATCTCACCTCAGACCGCAAAAGTTACAGCCACAATGTATGACAAGTGCTTAGTTAATATGGAAACAGCTTTAAATTTGTACAATAAGATTTGGAGAGAGAGAGAAAGATGACAACATTCACACAACTTTTATTACAGAATATTGTTTTCATTCTATTTTATTATTAGTTATTGTTGTTAATGTTTAATTTATAAATTAAACTTTACCATAGGTATGTGTGTATAGGAAAAAGCATTGTATAGATGAAATTTGGTGCTACCCACAGGTTCAGATATTCCCTGGGGACTTGGATTGTATTGCTGTGGATAAGGGGAGACTACTGTATACTGTGTTGGAACAATTTATAGGTCTTTGTTCTCCACTGAGGAAAAAAGAGGGCCTGGGGAATAGGAGGTGGTTTTGTTTTTGGTTTTTTGTGTGTGTTTCCAGAGTATAGCATATACAAGGCATTCAGGGTATGTTGTCCAATAAATTTACATATCACGTAAGAATTCATAGGTTATCAAATCATAGTGTACATGAGAATCCCCTGGGGAGCTGTTACAAAGACAGGCAGATTCCTGGGCAAGACCCCAGCCCAGAATCCAAATTTCTAGGGCAGGGGGTTTCAATCTTAGCTGCACATCAAAAAATCCCAATGCACCCTAGCTCCAGAGGCCTTAGTTCAACTGATCAGGGGTGAGCTCAGATATTAATACTGCTTTACAATCTCCTCAGACAATTCTCATGTGTAGCCAGGGTTAAGAACCACTGCTCTAGGATTAGAACCAGCCATCTCCACTTGACTTGTTCAGATGATTCTGTAGCTGGTTTATGTCAGGGTGACCAGCTGTTCTTGGTGTGCCCAGGACTGTCCTAATTTTAGCACCCTAAATCACATATCCCTAGTCCCGTGCAAAGCAGCACAGTTGGTTATCATCAATGGACCATTATTTAAGAAACATTGAAGATGAGGCAGTGAAAGCCTTTTTGAAGAATACCTACAAATAACTACTGAGAGCAGTGATTCTGCCTCCTTACTGAAGGGACTGAAATAGTATCATAATGTTATCAAACAGAGCCAACTCCTTGACTTAAGGAGGTTGGGAGTTTTCTTTCAGCCCTGTGCTCTGGTGGGCTAGGTCATTGCGTGCTGCACGCTAAGTCACTTCAGTCGTGTCTGACTCTGTGTGACCCCATGAACTGTAGCCCGCCAGGCTTCTCTGTCCATGGCATTCTCCAGGCAAGAGTACTAGAGTGGGTTGCCATTTCCTCCTCCAGGGGATCTTCCCAACACAGGGATCAAACTTGTGTCTCTTATGTCTCCTGCATTGGCAGGTGGGTTCTTTACCACCGGCACCATCTGGGAGTTTTCCTTTAGCTCTGTGCTCTGGCGGGCTAGGTCATTAGCCTAGTTAAATAGTGTGTCTGTCTTTGGGACTTCTTCCATATTCTATTTCTTAGTGTGCATGTGGCAACTTTGAAAGTCTGATCACAATTAACAAGGAAAATGTGTTGAGGACAGTATGAGATACAACATAAAGCTTTGGTCTTTACAGTATATATTATTATTACTATTATTTATTATAATAGAAAACAAACATGTTATAATAGAGTACTTAAATAGCTCTGTGGGGAGGCAGTGTGTATATTAATAGTGGACTGGCTCAGGATCTAGCCTCAAGAATGGGACAGTGCTCTGGCTTTGCTTTTGATGTGCAATCACAGGTACCTCTTTTTGCCTTAGTCGTTCATCTGTAAAATGGGAATAAAAATGGTGTCTTCTTCACAAGGCAGCTGCTGCTGCTGCTGCTAAGTCACTTCTGTCGTGTCTGACTCTGTGTGACCCCATAGATGGCAGCCCACCAGGCTCCCCCGTCCCTGGGATTCTCCAGGCAAGACCACTGGAGTGGGTTGCCATTTCCTTCTCCAATGGATGAAAGTGAAAAGTGAAAGGGAAGTCGATCAGTCGTGTCCAACTCTTCGCGACCCCATGGACCGCAGCCTACCAGGCTCCTCCACCCATGGGATTTGCCAGGCAAGAGTACTGGAGTGGGGTGCATCACCTTCTCTGCAAGGCAGCTAGGAGGATTCATCAAAATACCACAAGTGATGGGGATTCCCTGATGGTCCAGTGCTTAGGACTCAGTACTTTTACTGCTGTGGGCCTAAGTTCGATCCCCGTTCAGGCAACTAAGATTCTGCAAGCCTTGAGGCATGGCCGAATGAAACAAAAACAAAAAACAAACTAAAAACCCCACAAGTGAAAGTGGTTCTGTGGATTGGGAAGGGGCAGTCATGATAGTCTTTGAATGGGAGAGACACAAAGAAATTATTCCACTGAGAGGTCTTGTACATGACCAGAGTCTTGGTCCCCCCACCTTGAACCACAGCCGCAGTTGTGGGATTCCAAAGAAGAATCTTAACACATAGTGGGCATGCAGAGACCTCAGGAAGAAGAGCATCCCTACCTTAGGTGCCCTCACAATTGAGGGCAAGTGTGCTTTGCTTCAGGAATAAGGAACACTTTTGGAAAAGGGGATTTGTGAAGGTACTTTCTATTTTGTTTTAAAATCTTTTGCCTATTTATTTCAAGTGTATTCTTGGATATGTAGCGAAAAGAAAACAACCACAAACCCATAAATTGGAAAGGCTGGTTCTTAATTTCTGTAGCTAAAAAAGCCCTCTTTCAGGCTATAACCACAGAGAGATTGCTGCAGGACTCTGGAATGAGGCATAATGATGGTCTGCAATGTGATGAAGGAGGCTGTTCGTCTCTGTGGCCCAGAAGCCCAATCCGTGGCCTCTCCAATTACCCAGGTTGCCTAGCAACACCACCCAAAGCCTCCCCACCAGGCCCAGCTGGGCAGCAATTGGGTACACCCAGCATAGTCTGTTGCCCAGCCTTCTGGATACCCCGGCCACATCAAGGCTGGACTCAGCCTCTGCAAGGGCCCGCCTGGTACCAATGAATGGGTGGGGCCAGCTGTTTAAAAAAACAATTCAGATGTCTGAAACCCAGTTGTTCGAGTGCAGCTGGGAAGCAGCACAGCTTAGTGATCGAAAGCCTCTTTGTCAAAGAGGAGTTGTCCTAAGGTTGGTGGCCTTGGCAGTGCTCTCCTGGGTGAGGTGAAGAAGGGAAGGTGAGCCTGACTTAGTCCTCGGGTTCTCAGAGAATCACATCCTTTTTCTTTCCTGGATGTCTTTCTCCATCTTGACTCCTTGCAGCAGTAATGGGAGTGGTGGGCGTTCCCAGCCCCGCTTGCCAGTTCTTCTGCAGCTCCCATCTGGGAACTCTCAGAGTCTAGTTGGGATCTAATCGGAGAGCTGGAGGAGGAAGTGGGAGGAGGAAAGAGGGAAGGATGGGATGAAAATACTCAAAACTATGCACACTTCTTGCACACTTGTTACATGGGAATCACAAGCCAGAGGAATGCCTGGGGCCTTTGGAGTCAGGCGCCTTCAAGTCTCCTGCTCCAGCCTTCTTCTCACCAGCTCTATGACCGTGAGCAAGGTGCTTGGGAAGCCTGAGTTACCTTATCCATAAATTGGGGACGTTATTATCCCAACTTACAAGACTGTTGTAAGAAGTAAAGTAGAGCGTGCTCTTAAAGTGTTTGGCATAGAAGCTGGCACACACTAAGTGCTTACCATTATGGCAACTCTTAGAATTTCATTTGATTCTTACAATAATTCTGTAAGATATTGAGGGGAGTAGAACTCGAGTCTTCACGGTGCCAAGCACAAGGAATAGTGCTCCCTGAAGACAGGTGACAGCCCCTTTTGTAACCAATACAGCATGGTAGCTCTGCAGGTCTCAGTGAAGGCTCAGTGATGGCAGAATGATGACGATGGGGGGGGGGGGGGCGGTGTGCGGAGGAAAAGGAAGAGGGGAAGTGCTTCTCGGTATAAGAGAAGTAACCAAAACTCTTAGTTAATATGGTGTACACGGAATTCTTCTCTCCTTCCCTCTCTCCTTCCCTCCCTCCTTCCAGTATTCTTTTAAATAAACTGTATTTTGGAACAATTGTAGATTTACTAATACATCAAAGTTGCAGAGTTTGTTTACTTTTTACTCAGATACAAGTATTTTCTGAACACCTTTGATGCATCAGGAACTTTCTGGGCTTGAGGAAAACAGCAACAAAACTGTGTCAGTCTCCTGTTGGAAGATCACAGAGATTGTGAGATAGAGTGGACCTCTAATAGTACTCACACTTCTGACACCACATGTGTGCGTCTTCCATGTCAAGCAATTCTGACGCTGACTACCCTGCAGATTAAGGGCTCAGTCCCACAAAGCTGCTCCCTATTTCAGATGCAGTTGCAAGCCTAGGCTTCCAGGGCTTTTGACCAAATGGCTATAATTTCAGCGTTTCTGTCACCTCCCTCCTTGGGTTCCATAATTTGCTAGAGCAGCTCACTGAATTCAGGACTGGACATTGCCTACTATTATCAGTTTATTATAAAGACTACAACTCAGGAGCAGCCAAATGGAAGAAATGCGTGGGGCAAGGTATGTGGGAAGGGATGTAGAGCCTCCACACCTTCTGTAAATGCATCACCCTCCCAGCATCTTGAACTGTTTACCTAACCTGGAAGTTCTCCAAACCCATTTGTTAAGGATTTATATGGAGATTCAATTACATAGGGATGATGGATTAAATTTTTGACCACTGATGACTAAACTCGGTTTCAAGCACTTCTTCCCATCCCAGAGGTGGGGGACTGAAAGTCCCAACCCTCTAATCACATGGTTGTTTCCTCTGGTGACCAGTCCCCATCCTCTAAGAATAACTTCATTTCCATAAACTCAGGTACAGTTGAAAGAGGCTTATTAAGAATAGCAAAAGATACTCCTCTCACATTGCTCAGGAAATTTCAGGGGTTTTAGGAGCTCAGTGCCAGGAGCTGGGGAGGAAGACCAAATATATATATTTCTTAATATATCACAATGTCATGGCAGATTACAAGATCACTGGAAGGAAATAAGGAGAAACAAAGGGAGACCAGGCAGTTAGAAGTACACCAAAATTACAGAGCCAGGTAGGCAAAAAGAGCCCCATTGTTGCTGCTGCATGCTCATTGCTTCAACCTGCATGAAAGACACAGCTGGCATCGGATGCTGGGTGCCACACTGACTCCAGTGGCACAGCTGGATGGACACGAGATACTGCTGCCATTGCTTTAAAGTGCGCCGTGTAAAGAATCTTCCCCATCCGCAGCTCCAGTCCTCCAAATTCTAAGCAAATGCAGCTGATTGCTCCAGGTCACATACCTGAGCCTAAGAACCTGGAAAAGTGAGTATTGAACATTTTTAGCTTTTGTACTGGGAAGTGGTCCTTGCTGCCCACCCAGATTTGTGAAATGAGTAATTGGCTGAGAAAATTAACCAATGACCATTACATAAGCATTATCAAAAGAATACAGTGGAAGTGTTACAGAACCAAACTTGGGTCCACTCATCCATGCACTGAAGCCAATCTGCTGACGCTGGGTTGTGGTGAAGGAAAGTGCTGTGTTTATCGCAGGGCATCAAGCAAGGAGTCCAGGGTGGCTAGTTCTCTAAACACCTGAACTCCCTAATGGGTTTCAGCCAGGCATTTTTTAAAGGCAAGGCGAGGAAGGGGTGACCCAGGGTATGTGATCAGCTGGCACACAGTTCTCTGATGAGGTAACAGGGTGGAGTCACAGGGTTAATGTTATCAATCCTTAGGTTCAGTAGGCCTGGGGGCTCTGTGCTCATCGTCATCAGGTAGTTAACATCTTTCATTTGGTGGGGGTTTTACTAGCATCTGCCTGCAATGCGGGAGACCCGGGTTCGATCCCTGGGTTGGGAAGATCTGGAGAAGGAAACAGCAACCCACTCCAGTATTCATGCCTGGAGAATCCCACGGACGGAGGAGCCTGGTGGGCTACAGTCCATGGGGTAGCAAAGAGTCGGACACGACTGAGCAACTTCACTTTCACTTTCACTTTCACTTAGTATCTGCAAAACAACTCAGGAAATGTATATCAGATACTGTTATCTAGGTACCTTAGAGAGGAGCTGAAGCGGAGGATATGGCAGAGAGGTCTGTCCTGGGAAGGCCCCATAGGGTCCTGCTCAGTTACAGAAGTCCTTAACTTAAATTTTTTTGACTTAATTTATGACAAAATTTTGAGAAACACTATGTGATATTGAAAATGCTACATGGCATTTTGAGGGACTCCAAGGAGCTCCAGTCCTTTAGGTCTCAGTGCAGAAAGAATTCAGTGAGAGGCAAAGTGATAGAAGTAATTTATTAGAACAGGATGCTTGTGAGGCTTATAAGTGGCCAGCCGAGAAGGTGCCCCACCCCAAGAACTTAGTGGGCTACAGTTTTATAATCAAAGGAGAAGTCAGAAAGGGAGAAAACCACTTTCTTCCTCATTCTTGAGTAGATGTCATGCTTCCATCGTCAGCTCCTCCTCTATGTCAGGTGGGGGAGGTTTTTTTTGTCCCTACATGGTTAAGACACTATGACTGTTACTATGACTGTTGTGACACTATGGAAAAATTATCTCAGATCTCAGTACACTGAGGATCTTGCACTTTGAAATGTTACCTTTCCATAAATTATTGTTTTTTTATGTGTGCAGAGAGCATGTCCTAGGGGTCATTAACTTACCAGGCTCACTGGGCAAGATGTAGGTCTCATGCCACCATGGTTTTACAGTCAGGGGGCATGTCTCATGCTTCTCTTGTGTGGTTTTGTTGCTAAGCAGCCCTGCTTGGTTTTGTGGTTAAGCAAACCTGCTTTCTTGAGTGATCATTAACTTACAAGGGTCTCCCATACTTTTTTCTTGACTTATAATCCCCTAGTGGGATTAACTATTTAAATACCAACTTTGTCGCTACTCTGTCCCTATCAGTATTCTCAATAGTGAATAAGGGCACCAAAGAGGTCTTTGGGCTTCCCTGATAGCTCAGTTGGTAAAGAATCCACGTGCAATGCAGGAGACTCCAGTTCAGTTCCTGGGTTGGGAAGATCTACTAGAGAAGGGATGGGCTACTCACTCCAGTATTCTTGGGCTTCCCTTGTGGCTCAGCTGGTAAAGAATCCGCCTGCAACGCAGGAGACCTGGGTTTGAGCCCCTGGAGAAGGGAAAGAATACTCACTCTAGTATTCTGGTCTGGAGAATTCCATGGACTGTATTGTCCAAGGGGTCACAAAGAGTCGGACATGACTGAGCGACTTTCACTTGACAAACGGTCTTCAGAAAAATCCCTTGCCAATGTCTAGAGTCTCCTACATAAATCTTATGGAAATCTCTTTTTCTACAGATATATATATTTTAAAGGCAAATCACTATTCTGGGTAAATGAGCAGAGCCCTCCCCTTTGCAGAGCCCTCCCCTTTCCAATCCTTGGCCAGCACACTGGCTCCATGATTCATAACAAGAACAATGCTTATACCAGGTAAGGTCAGGAAGTCGAAAAGTTCTTTCCATTTTTCCTCTTCTTGAGAATAATTGCTAACTTGAAGGGAAGGTCTTCAGTTCTTGTGTGCAGGGGAACATCTCCATTTTTAACCAGAAGGCTCTGAGTCTTTTCTACTTTTCCTGTATTCTTTTTAATAATCTACCCTAGTTGTTCTCTAAGTGTAGGATGACAACATTTCACAGCAGTTCCACCCAGTTTTGATCTGCATGTGTGTGTGTGTGTTCGTGTGTGTGTGATTTCAACAAAGAGTTGACAGCCACTTGCTGCAGATAAAAGGTAGGAGCTGAGGCATAATATCAAGTCTACATTCAAGAAAGCTTAAGAAACCCTAACCTTTGCTTAATGAATAAGAAAGCAGTCAATGTAGTAAGCAATTCACTCCATGAGTAACACTGTGATGAGAGTGACCAAGTAAATAATTTGATAGCTGTAGATGTTTTTATATTTCTGAGACTATAATGTGTTGTAACCATTGGTGACTTGTTTTGAGATCTTGTGCTATGGACTGAGCCTCTGAAAATTCTGGTAATCCAGAAACTTCAGATTATCTATCCCAACTTTGAACCCATGGCCTATATAGGCTACACCCTCATGATTAATGACATGACCCTAGCTTATACTTGCTTTGTGACGCCCTGGGGAGGGGAACCTTTGACCCAGGAAGTGCTGGTGAGCAGATTTCAGCACAGTATAAGGAAGTAGAACTATCAGAAAATACAACAACCTAATTAACGTACTTTAAGTTTCTTTGTAATTTTTCACTACTCTAAATAGTTCTGCTCTGAACATCTTTGAATGATAGCCTTGAGTACTTGCTCAAATACATTTCTAGAAGGAGATTTCTAGAAGTAGAATAAGTCTGTTGAAAGGTATATGAGTTTCATATTTTATAGAAGCCGCCCAATTGCCTTGTGAAAAGCCTGCATCAATTACACCTCATAAACGGCAGCCATTTCCATAGAGCCTCATAAGTATGGATCAGTGTTTTTCATTGTTGCCAATCTGGTCAGTAGTGTTTCCATGGTGGTGAATTGTGCTCAGAAATTCAGCTGTGGGAGCAGAAGGTAAACAGGAGTAGGAGGGACAGGGAATGTCAGATGAGAAGCAGCACCTGTAGAGATGAACCAGAGACAGGCCTCGATATTCATGCAATAGGCACACAGCCAGGTACGGAAGTCAGAGCGTAATAGCGTTTGAGAAGAGAGATCAAAACAAAATGCCACCATCTCTACCAACATGTTCATCTATTTTTAGAATCTACGACAGTAGGTAGACCTAGACGTCAGATCCCTTTACTGCATGTACCAAGGAAGAAGGTCTTCCCTGGTGGCTCAGACAGTAAAGAATCTGCCTCCAATGCAGGAAACCCGGGTTCGATCCCTGGGTTGGGAAGATCCCCTGGAGAAGGGAGTAGCAACCCACTCCAGTATTCTTGGCTAGAGAATTCCATGAACAGAGGAGCCTGGCGGGCTACAGTCCACGGGGTCGAGAAGAGTTGAACACGACTGAGTGACTAATACACACTCACACACATACCAAGGAGAAAGCAGACACAGAGTGAGCTCAGCTAAACTGAATGGGTCAGATACTTTTGCAACACAGGAAATATATTTCACTAAAATAAATAAAATGATGGCCTTGAGGTCATAAAATTTCTGGAAATTTTGAAGTCTGGAAAAAAGAGAAAAATTGGGGGAGAAATGTAATCCTTGTTTTTCTAGCTCCTTTTATAGGGGTGTGTGTGTGTGTGTGTGTGTCAGTCACTCAGATGTGTCTGACTCTTTGTGAACCCGTGGACTGTAGCCCGCCAGGCTCCTCTGTCCATGAGATTCTCCAGGCAAGAATACTGGAGTGGGTTGTCATTCCCTTCTGTAGGGGATCTTTCCAACTCAGGGATTTAACGTGGGTCTCCCACATTGCAGGCAGATTCTTTACTGTCTGAGCCACCAGGGAAGCCCTTTTATAGATATAAAGTTGTGTTATTAACAATGTGGAATTTTATTTCCTCGTGAAATGACCGTGTATGACTAGGGCTTATTAACACAATGTTAATCACTCCTACTTGAACTTATTTTTTAAAAGAACATTTATTTATTTATTTTGCTGCACCGAGTCTCAGCTGTGGCATGTGGGATCTAGTTCCCTGACCAGGGATTGAACCCAGGCCCCCTGCATTGAGAGTGTGGAGTCTTAGCCACTGGACCACCAGGGAGTCCCTGAACTTCTTTTAAAAGTGCCTTAGTATTTGCGTTTAAGAGCTGCTGATCTTAAATCCATACTCTGTTTTGCCATTTATGAGACATGAAACAAACTAGAAATAATCATCAATATGCAAGGAAAATGAATTAAATACTGGATTGGCCAAAAAGTTCATCCAGGTTTTCCACAAAACATTGCAAAAAGCCTGAAAGAAAGTTTTGGCCAACCCAATAGCTATTTCTATACACTTAGAGTCTGACCCTTGGAGACTGGGTGAGTGTGAGAGAAGAAGCCTTTATTTTCAGCAAAGTTACTGGGAAAAAAGTAATAAAAGGGGACTTCCTTAAATTTATTAACTATAATCTATTATAATGTGCACCCTTGCCTAATGGAATGCATTTGAAAAAAAATAAATGTGACCTGCCAGGGTCCAGCCCCGGCTGGATCCAGGGATTCCCTCGGGAGGATGGTGTTGGCGAAAGGATAGCAAAGCAGAGAAACAGAGGCTTGAGCTAACTGGTTTACGCAGAAAGCCAATAAAACCTGTGCCATCAGGTTTGCACTGACCACAGAGGCCACAGACGCCCTCTCAAATTGCGGAAAGTGCCCCACCTTAGGCATCTTCTCGAGTGGGTCTTAGAAGCCCGGGCAAATAAGTGGTCTCAGAGGGCCCCCGTGCTCCAAATTAGTCATCCTGAAGGAAGAACAGAGAAGAAAAGGAGAGAAAAGGAAACAAGAAAGAACGACATGGGGAGACCAAGCTTGATGAGCATGGCCCACAACTTTATTTTCCAAAGTAGTTTTTATACCTTAAGTTGTGCATAGAGGATAATAGGGGGAGTATAGTCATGCAAGGTCAGCAGTCCTTGACCCTTAGCGAAGCCAGGCTTTCTTTCTGCAAACTTATATGCAAAGGCTTTAGGTGATTTACATCATCTTCTGGCCAGGAGGCCTGGTAACATTTTATGACCCTTTCTTCTGAATAATGGTTAGTCAATCAAAAAACTTATTTTCTCTAAAGGTGATTATTCTAAAGTCAGGCGCCACCCTCTGAAAGCATTAGATAAAGTTGCATTCCTATAGGGCAAAGGTGTGGTGGGCTATAACAAGAAAAGAATTAACTCAAGGGTCCAAGGTTACAAACATTAAAGCTACTACTTACATTTCTATGTACCAACTATATTAATCAATACACTCCCAGGGACACAGTAGGTAAGGGATATGGAAACTTGGCAGCAAGCATTAGCTCAACAAAGAAATCTCCTCTACTAGTTCTATTCCAACAATTTTAACTCTCTGAGAAGCTCTGCATTGTTAGAATATCTTAAGCTTCCCGTGCCTCTCTGCCTCTCGTGGTTGGGAGGCTGTGAACAATCACATGTGTAGCTGAAGGAGTCCGAACAAACCTGTCAGGCAAGCTAGAAAGTCATCAGAGGGGTTTGAATTGAAATACTCCTATTATGCCCAGGAGACTTATTAACTAGAGCTCCAAGTTGATTTTCTTCAGAGAAAGGTGGTTGGGGATAGCCCCCTGTTAATGTCAGAAGAGTTGGTGAAAGTCGTGAAATAGTAAAACAGACAGATTTTGGTTTTGGGGTAGATGCTTGGGCAGGTCCAGGGGGCCTCTCGAGTTCTGATTCGCCTTTGCATGTTAGATCCTCTCTGCATTACCTTTGTCATGGGTGGGAACTCCCGTCTGGCTCCCGGCAGTGACCCAATTCCTAGTAATTTGCAATGTGAAAATAGACCCCAGACTCAGTCCCACCCTTTCTTCTAGCCATCTATCTGCCTATCCACATACCCACTCATCCATCCATAGCCGATAAGACTAATAATTAAGGCATGTTTACTATGTGCCAGAAATTGTCCTAAGGTTTTATATGCATTATCTCAAATAATCTTCCCCAAAATGCTATGAGGTGGGGTTGCTAGATGCAAACTATTACATTTAGAATGGATAAACAACAAGGGCCTACTGTATAGCACAGGAAGCTGTAATCAATATCCCATGATAAGCCGTAATAAAAAATAATACAAATAAAAGGATGTCTATACGTGTATAACTGAGTCACTTTGCTGCACAGCAGAGATTGTAAATCTCTGCACAACACTGTAAACCAACTATACTGCAATAAAAAAAATTAAAAATGTTATGAAGTAAGTGCTATCCTTATCCCCACTTTAATTTTTTTTTTCCACCTCATTATTTGGCTTGCGGGATCTTAGTTTCCCAAACAGGGATCAAACTTGTGTCCCCTGCCATAGAAGTGAAGAGTCTTAACCACTTTAAAATGGGATCTGAAGATTTCCTGATAAATTAAACACAGAATTACCATATAACCCAGCAATTCCACTCTCAGGTATATACCTGAAAGAATTGAAAACATGTACTTAAATAAAAACTTGTATCGGGATGTTCATAGCAGCTTTATTCACAGTAGCCCAAAGGTGGAATCGATCCAAATGCCCTTAAACCCATGAATGGATGAACAGTGTGGTTTTATCTATGTGATGCAGTATTATTCAGCCATAAGGAATGATGTACTGACACATGCTACAGCATGGATGAACCTTGAAGACTTTAAGTGAAAGAAGCCAGGCTCAAAAGGCCACATATTGTATAATTCCATTCATATGAAATATCTGGAATAGGTAAATCCATAGAGACCAAAAGCAGGTTAATGGTTGCCTGAGGCTGGAGGGATGGAGCAAGAGGGAAGTGACTTCTTACTGAGTATGAGGGTTTTGTCTGGGGTGATGAAAACATTTTGGAAATAGATAGTGGTGATGTATTTAATGCTACTGAATTATATACTTTAAAATGGTTAATTTTAGGGACTTCCCTGGCAGTCCAGTGGTTAGGACTTTGTGCTTCCACTGCAAGGGGCCTGGGTTCGATCCCTGGTTGGGGAACTAAGATCCTGCATGCTGCTTGATGTGGCCCCCCACCCTCCCAAAAAAGAAAATTCCAGTGGAAAATACTCAGAGGGTTTCCCAGGTGGTGCTAGTGGTACCCCTTGGGAAGATGTACCATTTCCAGTGCAGGAGACATAAGAGACGTGGGTTTGATCCCTGGAGAAGGAAATGGCACCCTACTTCAGTATTCTTGCTGAGAGAATCCCATGGACAGAGGAGCCTGCTGGGCTATACTCCATGGGGTCGTAAAGAGCCAGACACGACTGAGCATCTGAGCATGTGCATGAGAGGAAGTTTAGATACACTGGACTAAGCTGAAAATGTCAGTAATGTTGGGTACTGTTGATTAAGCACATGCTAATGACAACATTCAGAAAACTACGATCATGGCATCTGGTCCCATCACTTCATGGGAAATAGATGGGGAAACAGTGGAAACAATGTCAGACTTTATTTTTTGGGGCTTCAAAATCACTGCAGATGGTGACTGTAGCCATGAAATTAAAAGACACTTACTCCTTGGAAGGAAAGTTATGACCAATCTAGACAGCATATTCAAAAGCAGAGACATTACTTTGCCAACAAAGGTCTGTCTAGTCAAGGCTATGGTTTTTCCAGTGGTCATGTATGGATGTGAGAGTTGGACTGTGAAGAAAGCTGAGCGCCGAAGAATTGATGCTTTTGAAGTGTGGTGTTGGAGAAGACTCTTGAGAGTCCCTTGGACTGCAAGGAGATCCAACCAGTCCATCCTGAAGGAGATCAGCCCTGGGTGTTCACTGGAAGGAATGATGCTAAAGCTGAAACTCCAGTACTTTGGCCACCTCATGCGAAGTGTTGACTCATTGGAAAAGACTCTGATGCTGGGAGGGATTGGGGGCAGGAGGAGAAGGGGACGACAGAGGATGAGATGTCTGGATGGCATCACTGACTTGATGGACGTGAGTTTGGGTGAACTCCGGGAGTTGGTTATGGACAGGGAGGCCTGGCATGCTGCGATTCATGGGGTCCGCAAAGAGTCAGACACGACTGAGCGACTGAACTGAACTGAACTGAATGACAAACAGTATATTCTATCTAGTCTTCACAGTGACCTTGAAAATTTAATATTATTATTTAGTTTGTGTGTGTGGTAAAATACACATAAAACTTACCATTTGAACTGTTTTTAAGTGTATAATTAATTCATAGCATTCACGTTATTGTACAACCATCACCATCATCCATCTCCCGAACTTTTTCATCTTCCCAAACTGAAACTCTGTACCCATTAAACATAAACTTCTCCATTCCCCTGCCTCCCACCCCTCGAAGCCCCCATTCTATGGCTCACAGTCCCAGATCCAGGGCTATTTACTGGGGTGGCATATAAAAATAAGACATGGCCATTCCCCAGTCTGTCTAGCCTGTGTACCCGCCCTTTAGTGACCTTGACACTGCCTTTTCCCACCAAGTTAGAGAAGGTCAGTTGCAGGAGGACAGTGTTGCTGAAGTGCACAGAGGGGATGCCTGTGGCTGGGTAGTAGGAAAAAGAAGTCACCCAATGGAATGTGGTTGGGATGAAAGGCAGGGATGAAGGATTTTCAACAGGAAGCTCAGTTAGGAAAGTGGAAGGTCAGAATTGGGAACATATTGCTTGCTTTTCTTCCCAGATTGTTCAGAGGAGTACGTGAGAATTTGCATGAGGATGTGCTTTGAAGAGACTGGGCTGCTCTACACACTTTGTTAGAACTCACATTACAACAGAAGTGGATTTATTTAAAGGGCATAACTTAGCAGAGCAGTTTCGATCGGGGTTGCAGTTGACAAGGTGTTTAGTGGATACAGACTCATCCTTTAAGACATTGATCCACAAGGGGAGGGAAGAAATAGTACAGTGCTTGAGACTTTAGGATCCAGCAAAGGTGTCGTACATATGGGTCTGTTTTATTATATCTTTTTTTTTTTTAAGTTTAAGGTGTGCAACATAATGATTGTTGTACAACTTACATATATCATGAAATGATTAACACAATATGTTTAGTGAGCATCCATCATTTCATAGAGATACAACATTAAAGAAATAGAAAAAACATTTTTTTCTTTATGATGAGAACTATTGGGATTCTCCTAACAACCTTCATTTATAATGTACAGCAGTTAATTATCTTTATGATGTTGTAGTGTTACATCCCTAGTACATATGTATCTTATAACCACAGGAGAGGGAAGAGATGTGGGTTCGATCCCTGGTCTGGGAAGATCCCCCTGGAGGAATAAATGACACCCCACTCCATTCTTTCTCGGAGAATCCCATGGATAGAGGAGCCTGGCAGGCTACAGTCCATGGGATCGCAAAGAGTCGGACACAACTGAATGAGCGGCAGCAGCAGGAATTTGTACCTTTTGACTACATTCATCTAATTCCCCTTCCCACCCCCACCTTTGGTAGTCACATATATCTGATGTGGCTGATCTTTTTTTCTATGACTTTATTTGTTTTTGAAATAACAGACCCACAGCACTGTTACTTCCTGGTATACAGCATCAGTTCAGTTCAGTAGCTCAGTTGTGTCCGACTCTTTGCGACCCCATGAATTGCAGCACGCCAGGCCTCCCTGTCCATCACCAACTCCTGGAGTTCACTCAAACTCATGTCCATCGAGTCGGTGATGCCATCCAGCCATCTCATCCTCTGTCGTCCCCTTCTCCTCCTGCCCCCAATCCCTCCCAGCATCAGAGTCTTTTCCAATGAGTCAACTCTTCGCATGAGGTGGCCAAAGTATTGGAGTTTCAGCTTTAGCATCATTCCTTCCAAAGAACACCCAGGGCTGATCTCCTTTAGAATGGACTGGTTGGATCTCCTTGCAGTCCAAGGGACTCTCAAGAGTACAGCATAGTGATTTGTTATTTCTATACATTACAAAATGATCACCATGAAAAGTCTAGTTGTCATCTGTCACCATACATAGTTATCACACAGTTATTGACTGTATTCGCCACACTACATTTTATTCCTGTGACATTTATTTTGTAACTGAAATGTACCTCTTTATCTCCCATCTTTTTCTTACCTCCTCCCAACCTCTTCCTCTCTGGCAAAAACCTGTTTGTTCTCTGTATCTATGACTCTGTTTCTGTTTGATTGTGTTTGTTCACGTGCTTCTTAGATTACCCACATAGATGAAATCATACAGCATTTGTCTTTCTCTGCCTGACTCATTTCTCTTAGCATAATACCCTTTCAGTCCATCCGTGTTGTTGCAGAGCAAGATTTTATTCTTCTTCATGGCCAAGAAATATTCCTCTGTGTGTGTGTGTGTGTGTGTGTGTGCATACCACATATTCTTTATCCATTCATCTATTGATGGGCACTTAGATTGCTTCCATATCTTAGCTACTGTAAATAATTTAGCATTTAACATGGAGGTACATTTTAATTGTCTTTGGATAAGTGCCTAGAAATGGAATTTCTGAATCTAATGGTAATTCTGCTTTTCTTTGAGGAATCCGTATACTGTTTTCCATGGACTTCCCTGGTGGCTCAGTTGGTAAAGAAACCACCTGCAGTGCAGGAGACTCTGATTTGATCCCTGGGTCAGGAAGATCCCCTGGAGAAGGAAATAGCAACCTACTCCAGTATCCTTGCCTGGGAAATTCTGTGGACAGAGGAGCCTGGCAGGCTACAGTCCACACGGTCTCACGAGTTGGACCCAACTCAGCGACTACACCACCACCATGTACCACTTCCACAGTGTCTGTACCAAAGTACCTTCCTACCAACAGGGCATGAGGCTCTTTTCTCAGCACCCTGGCCAACACTTGTTATGCTGTCTTTCTTGATAACAGCCATTCGGTCAGGTGTGAAGTGATTCTCACTGTGTTCTTGTTGTTTGTTTTTGGCTGCACTGCATGACTTGTTGGATCTATTTTCCCGACCAGGGATTGAACCTGGGCCACAGCAGTGAAAAATGTGGAGTCCTAACCACGGAGATGCCAGGAAACTCCCCTCATTGTGGTTCTGATTGTGTTTCCCTGGAGATTAGTGATGTGCATCTTTTCATGTGTCTATTGGCCATCTGTATGTCTTCTTTATAGGAAGAAAATCTACTCAGGTCCCCTGTCCATTTTTCCATTGGGTTGTTTGTTTTTTATGTTGGGTTGTATTGTGAGTTCTTTGTATATTTTGGATATTAACTCCTTGTCAGATCTATCATTTGCAAATATCTCCTCCCGTTCAGTAGGCAGCCTTTTCCTTTTGTTGGTAGTTTTCTTTGCTGTGCAAAAGCTTTTTAGTATGATATAGTCCCATTTGTTTGTTTTTGCTTTTGTTTCCCTTTCCTGAGGAGAAATATCCAGAAAAAATATTGCTAAGACCGATGTCAAAGAGCAGACTGCCTGTGTTTTCTTCTAGAAGTTCTATGGTTTCAGGTCTTACATTTCAGTCTTTAATCCATTTTGAGTTTATTTTTATATGTGGTGTAAGGCCGTCTTTTCCGCATTGTATATTCTTGCTTCCTTTGTCATAGGTTAATTGCCTGTATAGGTGTGAGTTCATTTCTGGCCTCTCTATTCAATTCCTTTGCTCTGTATCTGTTTTTGTGCCCGTACCATACTGTTTTGATCACTGTAGTTTTCTAAATTATAGTTTGAGTCAGAGAATGCGGTACCTCCTGTTTTGTTCTTTTTTAAGATTGTTTTGGCTGGGTTATCTGTGATACTAAAAAAGCTTAAGCTTCAGATTTCTACTTACACAGGCTTCTTCTAAAGCATTCTAAGTACTTTTATAGTTTTTCTGTTTTATAATTTTAATATAATGTTATTTTTTCCAGAGCACGCCCCCATATTGTTTAAGCTTCAGCATACACAAAATGTAGACCCACTCCTGCATAAAGGGCAAAAATCTAGTGAAATCCTATCATGCAAATATAATCATGGTTAATTCTCCAGATGTTTTCCCTTCGTATCAATACATTCCTTAAAAAAAAAATTGGATGGTACTCTATGTAGTGTCTGGAAACATTATTTTTTTCCTTTAGTGTATTTGAGCCTCCCCCATCCCTGCCAGGGGCTTCCCTGGTGGCTCAGTGGTAAAGAATCTGCCTGCAATGCCGGAGACCCGAGTTCGATCTCTGGGTTGGGAAGATCCCCTGGAGGAGGTCACAGCAACCCACTCTAGTGCTCTTGCCTGGAGCATCCTGGCAGGCTGCACTCCACAGCGTTGCACAGAGTCGGACACGACTGAAGCGAGTAAGCGGCAGCAGCACCCATTTTTTTGACTATGAAAATATTTGATTAAATAGTTCAACCAGAAGTAAAATATAACAACTAAACCAAAAGGAGAAAGACTGTACAGATAGCACCATGACACATGGAGAGGAGGGGGTATGTAGTTCAGGCCTCACTGTTACAGACTTGCTGCCTCAGTAACTTATGCATCTGCTTGGTGTCTCTTAGCACAGCTGTAATCGTACAATTATCTGTGTGATTTTTATTGACCTCAGCCTCCTCCCTGACACTGCAAACACTTTGGGATGGGACTGGTCGCCTGATACATAGTAGGTGTTCAACAGATGTCTGTGAATAAATGCTTGAGTGTCTACATATTGAGGATTGAGTTCAAGGGGATACTGGGTGTAGACATTAGTAGCAACTCAGCCAAGAGTGTCAGATGTCAAAGAGTTGTTGGGAAGATGTGTTTTAGGGAGACCGGCAGCGCTGCCCCTGGAGGGTCAGTGAGCAATGGCCTACTTGACTCATGTGCTGCAGAATGGCAGCAGTGGCATGTTAGAAAGGACACCGGTAATTTAAAAAGGGAAGATGTGGTTTTAAATCTTTTTTGAGGGGAGGGGAATTTTTTAAACTAAAATGGGTGCCTGACACATAGCACCTCTCAGCATAGTACCTGATACATAGTCGATGCTCATTAAATAGTTTTTGATTTGGAATCAGAAACCAGAGACCTGTGTTTGGCTTGGGAGTAGAAGCAAGATGAAACTAAGAGCTGAGAGGAGACTGTTTACATAAGCTAGTCAAAGCTGAATTCGGTTACGCACGTGTGTGGCTTAGACTCTGAGATGCGTCGCCTCGTGGCAGAGCTATCTCTTACACTAATAACTGCCTTGGGAGTCAGTGGCAGAGGGCAAGGAAAGGGTGTATGAGGTAGAGCTGCCATCCCAAAGCTCCAGTCCACTCTGGGTGGTGACAGTAGGTAATTCCATAAGTGACTTCTGGGGAGTCCTCTTCCTCAGCTGGGGAGAACTTAGTACTTTTTCACAATTACACCCGGATGGTGAGGGTATGGATATTACGTGTCTTTGGGCAACAGATCTGCAGCCACCTTCTACTGACTCACTGGGAAGGCACTGAAAACCAGTGCCAGAGAGCCCAGGTGGTGCCAGAGAGCCCAGGAAAGAGCTATGGTGGTGCCAGAGAGCCCAGGAAAGAGCTATGGCCTGAAGACCATAGGGTCATCTGTTTTCCCCTGACAGTCTTGTTCCTTTCAGGTGGAGGGGGACCCAGGACAATGGCTGCTGCTCATGATTTGGAGATAGAAGAGGATGTGAATCTGAATATGGAGACAGAGATGAAAGAAGAGCTGGAAGAGGAGAAAATGAGAGAGGGCAGGGCAGATAAAGATCCCTTCAAGCCTAGAAAAGTCCACAGGATTGTCTCAAAATGGATGCTTCCTGAATCAGTGCGAAGAACATACCTGGAAAGAGCTAACTGCCTCCCGCCCCCACTGTTCATCATCTTCATCAGCATCGCTGAGGTAAACGTGCCGGGTGGTGCGCACTGGCGCAAGGACTCCTGGGGGGCTGCAGGTACACTGGGGCTTCAGATCACACCTGGAGGAAAGACTGGGAAACATGTGAAGAGAGCTTGGGGGTGGCAGTACAGCACACACAGAACTCGACTTCGTCCTCTTCAGAGTCCCCTTCCCAGGTTCCTCCTGCCTTCCCAGGCACTTTCAGTCACGTGTTGAGTTTTATTTTTCAAACAACTCCTCTGCAGTGACCACAACTGCAGTGGCTTCATTTCAATTTTGGAGAAGGCAATGGCACCCCACTCCAGTACTCTTGCCTGGGAAATCCCATGGATGGAAGAGCCTGGAAGGCTGCAGTCCATGGGGTCGCTAAGAGTCAGACACGACTGAGCGACTTCACTTTCACTTTTCACTTTCATGCATTGGAGAAGGAAATGGCAACCCATTCCAGTACTCTTGCCTGGAGAATCCCAGGGACAGGGGAGCCTGGTGGGCTGCTGTCTATGGGGTCGCACAGAGTTGGACACAACTGAAGTGACTTAGCAGCAGCAGCATATCATTTTAGTTGGTGGGGGCTTTAGATATCAAATAATCTCTGGGTGTCCAATTGGTTTGATCTCATGAACCAGCTATGATTGATTGGTAAGGTGTATCAGGAGCTCTATGTTTAAAAGAGATATAGGTTGCCTCCAGATTTCAGTAGGAAAAAATGGGATTGGGATCTTCTAATGATGTCAGCTCTGGGCAGCATGTAGTGAGTATCAGACTCTGGTCTAGTCAGCTGTTTTGTTTTCCAGAAAAGAGTGGGGTGACTTGCCCAAGGCCACATACTTAGTTATTTAACCAGGACCGGGCTTCTCCTGAGCCTCATCTCACCCAGCTTTTTCTCTCACACCATGATGCCTTATAAAGGAATTGACAGAGTATGGCTGCCCGTGGGATGTGACTTAGGGGCATTGTGTGTTTAGTCACTCAGTCATGTCCGACTCTTTGTGACCCCGTGATCTGTAGCCCTCCAGGCTCCTCTCTCCATGGAATTCTCCAGGCAAGAATACTGGAGTGGGTTGCCATTCCCTTCTTTAGGGGATCTTCCTGATCCAGAGATTGAACTCAGGTCTCCTGCATTGCAGGTGAATTTTTTTTACCCTCTGAGCCACCACGGAAGCCCCAACTTAAAAGTATGAGAAAGTTTCTGGTGTTATTCTCTTAGTGCCCACTGATGCCTCAACTTTTTTTTATCAAGGACTGTATTAGTCAGGGTTCTTTAAAGAAGCAGCATCAATAGGATGTACACACACACACACTATCTATCATCTATGTATACACATATATGGGGAGAGAGAGAGAGAGAGAGATTGATTTAAGGAATTGATTTATGTAATTGCAGAGGCTTGGCAAATTTAAAATCTACAGGGTGGGCCAGCAGACTAGCAACCAGGGGATAAGTTGAAGTTCAAAGGCCATTTGTTGGCATAATTCCTTCTTGCTCAAGGAGTGTTTGTTCTATTAAGCCTTCAACTGATAGGAGCTCACCCGCATTACGGAGGGTAGTCTGCTTTATTCAAAGTCACAGAAACATGTAGAATGATATTTGACCAAATACTGTGGTTTAGTTACGTTGACACATAAATTTAACTATCGTAGGGACCTGGCCTCTTATGGCTTATATAAAGATAAGGCCCCAATGGGGCGTTCCTGAAAGAAGCTTCTGTCAATGCTGTGTTGGTTGGGGCAGACACAGAAACCAGCCCTGAGTCACTGAAGGAGGAAACTGTTCAAGGGTGTGACTATGAAGTGGTGAGGACCCTTGAGGACCATCTTAGGGGCTTAATACTACAAACAGTGAAATGTTAAAATCGTTTTTTTCCTTTAGAATCAGAAATAAGACAAGAATTCCCACCATCACCATTTCTACTCAATATTTTGCTGGAGGTGACAGACTGTACATAAAAAAACGACGGAACTCCCTGGCAGTTCAGAGGTTAGAATTTGATACTTTTACTGCAGGGGCCTGGGTTCAATCCCCGGTCAAGAAACTCAGATCCTGCAGACTGAGTCGTGCTGCCAAAAAATTTTTTTAAGCAAATTTTTTTATTTTGGAGTAATTTTAGCTTTATAGCAAAGTTACAGAGATAGTAAGAGAGTTTCTCCCAATGTTAATATCTTACATTTCCACAGTTTTACATTTGTCAAAACTAGGAAACTCATATTGATATATTAGTATTAGCTAAACTCCAGGCCTATTTGAATCTCACCAGTTTTTCCATTGGTGACCTCTTTCTGTCCTTCTGTACTTTCGAACCCAGGGAGTCACGCTGTGTCTACTTGTCACATCTCCCCGGTCTGCTCTGATCTCTGACCCTCTCTCTGTCTTTGCTTTCCATGCTTTTGATCGTCTTGAGGAGTACTGCCCAGGTATTCTGTACAATGTCCCTCTGTCTGGGTTTGTCTGATATTTCTTCTCATGGTTAGACTGGAGTTATGGGTTTGGGGGAGGAAGACCACAGAAGTGAAGTGCCCTTCTCATCACATCACATTCGGGAATGGGGGCATCCACATGCCATCCCTGTGACATGAGCCTTCGTCACTTGGTTCAGGTCCTGTTTGCCAGGTTTTCCCACTGTAAAGTCACTATTTTCCCCTTTCCCTCTATTTTTCAGAAGCTAGCGGTGACCTAATTTCCTATTAAGTTGCAGATGAGTGATCAAATGGTGAAGGTGGGAAGAGGAGGGCAGAGGAGGGGAAAGTGGGTTCAAGGGAGACTCTTCTTTGAAGTTTGGTCTAGGGCTGCTCCTAACTGCTGGAAGAAGCAGGAGACGCCTACAGTTACACGGTCAGATATACAGCAGGGAATTGAATTCTGCCATCTGAGCACATGCTGTGGAGCGGTCCTCTTACGAGCAAATTGTTTCAAACAGAGGTAGTACCCGTGGGCTTTAATGGGGCCGCTTTCTGCAGCAGGTATGGTTAACTTTAGTGTCTGCCCCTCCCTGTCAGCTGGCGGTATTTATTTACTATGCTGTATGGAAGCCTCAGAAACAGTGGATCACCTTGGACACAGGCATCTTGGAGAGTCCCTTTATCTACCGTCCTGAGAAGCGGGAGGAAGCCTGGAGATTTATCTCGTACATGCTGGTTCATGCTGGGTAAGCAATGATAGTTGAGTCACTGATGTCAGAGGTGACTGCAAGTAACCATAACCCTGAACATTTGTCTGGTATTTTATTATTATAACTTTATTTTATATTGGACTATAGTTGATTAACAACGCTATGTTAGTTTCAGGTGTACAAAGTGATTCAGTTATACATGTACATGTATTTATTCTTTTTCAAATTCTTTTCCCAGTGAGGTTACAGAATATTGAGCACAGTTCCCTGTGCTGTAGGTGGTGCGACCCTGTGGACTGTAGCCCACCAGGCTCCTCCGTCCATGGGATTCTCTGGGCAAGAATACCGGAGTGGGTTGCCATTTCCTTCTCCAGGGGATCTTCCCGACCCAGGGATCGAACCCAGGTCTCCCGTATTGCAGGCAGACGCTTTAACCTCTGAGCCACCAGGGAAGCCCTTATTATCGACCAGGCACTTTTATATCCATAATCTTGTTTGATGCTCCTGGCAACCTTAGGAGGCAAGCGCTGCTCCCGCTGTTTTGTGTGAGGCTTACGGGATGCAGTCATTTGCAGAGTGAGGATCTCAACTCATTAGTGCTGACTCCAAGTCCAGTGTACTTTGTACCGTAACTGCCTAATATTGGTATTTACGTAGGAATATCAATGAGAAGAGACCAAATTGTCACCAAACCAGAATTGTGTCCCCCACGTTGTGTGGTGTTGTTAAACGTTCCCTGTAAAATGTGAATTGCCAGTGCCTTCCTCCCCACCTCTGCCGAAGTTAAAAACGTAATTCATCAACATTTTGATGGGTGTAGAATAGTTTATTTAGAATAATACAAGCAATGGGTGATGCAGTGCCTGCCTTTTAGTTTTGCTTACAGTCTCTTAAATGCTAATAGCCTTTTACGACCTCGCTCAGAATTCTGATCACTATGCCCACTTAAAAAAACTGAAGCATTTTGCTACATAGCAACTAAATCAAGGATTACTGTTATATGGAAATTTGCCAAGTGACATTCAGAGAGTTTCCATAGATGCTTGTGGGGTTTGACAAGCAAAATAATGTCAATTTCCACTTAAAAATATTTTTCCATATTTATAAACTATAATAAAAAGCATTTGTATTCAACAATGTTTTATACCAAATTATAGTATATTTATATGAGAGAAACCAAGTTTAGCTAGTGTTACTAGGTAAACATTTTTTTTTTCCATTCTGGTAAATTTAAAACCTTTTAAATACAGAACTGGGAATGAGGTTTCTCTTGCCATATCTGTTTTATTTATTTCTTTGGCTGTGCCAGGTCTTAGCTGTGGCATGTGGGATCTAGTTCCCTGACCAGGGATCAAATCCAGGCCTCCTGCATTAGGAGTGAGTGCAATCTTAGCCACTGGATCACCAGGGAAGTCCCACCTCTGTTTTATTAAAGACTACCCTGAGCTTGCAAGAGATGTTTAAAAACCTACTGAAATTTCAATACAATATGAGTGAATTAGTATTCTCTCAATATTACTGTGCAACTAAAACAAAATCAAGTGCTGAGGCTGACATGTGATGGCAACTGTCAGCTAAACCCATAATTGCAAGCTTATATTCCATTCCTTAAAGCTTCCTCACTGCTCTGTTTGACATTATCAGTAATTATTGTAAAACAAAACTCATAAAGTAAATGTGTATTTCTAAAATGTCCTTTTATCTGCTTCACATATTGAAGCTCAAGATTTTATCTCTTTAAAAAGTCACCTAACAAAATTAGAAAATGGAATTCACATTAAGCATGTTCTTAACTAGAAACAACATATCAGTGCCTGTTACCCTCCCAAGGAGATAACTGCCTGGGCTAGTCCTAATGTTTGACAATGGTTTTTGTCTCTGCAGAGTTCAGCACATCCTGGGGAATCTCATTATGCAGCTCGGGCTGGGCATCCCCTTGGAAATGGTCCATAAAGGCCTCCGCGTGGGGCTGGTGTACCTGGCAGGAGTGATAGCAGGTTAGTGTTCCGAACACAGCACAGAATCAACATCTCTGGACTCTTAGGAGGCAATAAGCAAAGGCAATAAACTTTTAAATCAAGATTTACTGTGTTCCTAATATGTGCTAGGGCACCTGGTAAGTTTAGAAATAAGTTAACCAGAGAGAAGCATATCGAGAGGTCTTTGTGCCCATTCTCAGGTACCTCAGAGTTCTGCACGACTGGCAACTGTGAGTAGTTTGGTGTCCAGGTGTATATACTGGATAAAGGACTAAAGCCAGAAGGTCCTTATGTCCCAAGACTAATGATTTTGGGAAATAACGTGATCAAATTTGCATTTAAGAAAGATAACTTCAAGAGAACATTGAGAATAGCTAAAGGGACCCAAAGATTGGGTAGGGACTAGCATCCTGGGATGCCAATGATCTCTCAAATTGGGTATGCCAAAAATTCATTAGGGTGTGGGCAGGAAATATTAGAACCCCTATCTACCCATTTATTTATTAGAAACTTTAAAAAATTAAACTTTTTAGATAATTATTAATTCACACTGTAGGAAATAAATACCTATAGGTCTCATATACCCTTTAACTAGTTACCCCCAATGGTAACAGCTGACAAAACCACAGTACAGTATCTTAATCAGGATATCCACACTGATACAGTCAAAGTACAAAATATTCCCAACATCACAAAGATTCCTCACAGTTTCATTTTTATAGCCATACCCCCTTTTCTTCCACCCTCCCGGCAACCCCATTAATCTGTTGTTTCTATAATTTTCTCACTTCAAGAATGTTATATAAATGGAATAATACAGTGTACAGCCATTTAGGATTAGCTTTCTTCACTCAGCATGAGTCTCTGGAGAGTCATGTAGGTTGCTGCATTTATCAACAGCTTATTCATTTTTATTGCTGGGTAGTATTCGATGGTACGGATGGTATACCACCACTAGTTCAATTGTTCACTTGCTGGAGGATATCTGTATTGTTTCCAGTTTTTGGTTATTACAAATAAAGTTCCAGTAAGCATTTGTGTACAGGTTTTTTAAAACATAAGTATAGTTTTGTGAACTTGAGTTTTCATTTTTCTAGGATAAATGCCCAAGAGCAAGTTGGTTGAGTTGTATGGTAGTTGCATATTTAGTTTTTTTAAGAACCAGCCAAAATGTTTTCCAGGATGGCTGTTCCATTTCACTGTCCTCCCAGTACTGTGTAAACAATTCAGTTTTCCACATCCTCGCCAGCTTTTGGTGTTGTCGCTATTTTTTAAAACAGTTATTTATTTTTGGCTGAGCTGGGTCTTTGTTGCTGCACTCGGGCTTTCTCTAGCTGTGGCGGGTGGAGGCTACTCTCTAGCTGTGGTGTGCGGGCTTCTCATTACGGTGGCGTTTCTTGTAGAGCACGGGCTCTGGGCACACAGGCTTCAGAAGTTGAGGCGTGTGGGCTTAGCTGCCCCGCAACATGTGCAGTCTCCCTGGACCAGGGATCGAACCTGTGTCCCCTAAGTTGGCAGGTAGATTCTTAACCACTGGACCACCAGGGGAGTCCACTGTCACTTTTAATTTTAGCTGTGCTCCACGTGTGTGATCTCATCATGGTCTTAACTTGCATTTCCCTAGTGGGCTGATGATGTTAAACATCTCTTCATGTGCTTATTTGCCATTTATGTATCCTCTTCAGTGAAATATCTGTTCATGAATTTTGCCCACTTATCTAATTAGATTTTTTTTAAATTTTTTATTTTTTTTATAATTAGATTTTTTTTAACTGTTAAATTTTGAGACTTCTTTATATATCCCAGACCTAGTCCTTTATAGAATATGTAGTTTACAGATATTCTCTCAGTCTGTAGCTTATGTTTTGATTGTCTTAGCAGAGTCTTTCACAGAGCAAAAGTTTTTAGTTTTGATGAGGTCTAGTTTATCAGTTTTTTCCTTTTACGAGTCATGGTGTCATGTCTAAGAACTCTTCACTGAGCCCTAAGTCTTGAATTTAATCTCTATGTTATCTTCTAAAGTTATGTTTTGCACTTTACATTTAAATATGTGATTTATTTGAGTTAGTTAGTTAAAGCATGAGGTTCAGATTTTCTTTTTGTTTGTGAATATCAGAATAAATTGCTGAATAGACCATTCTTCGTTCACTGAGTTGCTTTTATACCTTGTCAAAAATCAGGTGGCTGTAGTTTCATGGAACTCTTTCTGGCTTCTCCTTTTTGTTTCATTGATCAGTGTGTCTATCTCTCCACCAATACCACACAGTACCACTGGAGCTGTAAGTCCTGAAATGAGCGAGAGGGATTCCTCTCCTTTTTTGCTCATTTACTGATTAGTTTATGTATTTCTCTTTTAAAAACAGTTGGGTGTCTGTTTTTTTTCTGTGATAACAATAGGCTTTCACTAGTAAGCTACTTTATAGATGCTGAAAAACAAACACAAAATATGTCCCTTTGAAGACACAGTAGTATTTTTCTCTTAAGAAGTGAGAATGTAACTGCTTTTCCAAAAACACTCATGCTTTGAAAAGGGCATTTTGAAAACTGGTTATTGGAAATCATTCCATCATTATGTGATTTTTGCTGCTGAAGAAGATGAAGTAACTCTTTTCAGTTCACACTTAAAAAAGCCAGAAAACACTTTTCTCATCTGATTTAAAATTTCTCAGTGGAGAGTTTTAGTAAATTTTAAACTTACTGATTGTTAACACTTTCTGATTAGTTTGCAAGAACAACTGACTGATGTTAGGGAAGGTGGGAATTAATAGCCATATTACAACAAATTTTTTGGATAATTGGAATGAGCATAGACAATTATGGGGCTTCCCCAGTGGCTCAGAGGGTAAAGAATCTGCCTGCAATGCAGGAGACACAGGAGACACGGGTTCCATCCCTGAGTGGGGAAGATCCCCTGGGAGAGGAAACGGCAACCCACTCCAGTATTCTTGCCTGGAGAATCCCATGGACTGAGGAGCCTGGCGGGCTATAGTCCATAGCCTCATAAAGAGTCAGATGCGACTGAAGAGACTGAGTGCATGTGCGAGCGCACACACACACACACGCACACATACACACAGACAATGATGCAATTCTTCCAGTTGAAACTGGACATTACTTTTTTAATTTCATATTTTAAGTGATTAAGAAAAAAATTTCTATGGAAAATAACTGAACTTAAAAGTACATCTTTGCGGGTCTTGGTGGTGGTGGCTGTGGAGTGAGTGCAGAGTGGTGCCAATATGGGGGCCCAGCTGGGCACCCTGGGCCACAGGGTCCTGTCCCCAGTCTGGCTCCTGTGCAGCCTCCTCGGGAAGCTGTTTCAGCGCTCCACCCCGGCCATCATGCTCCAGAGTTGGGACATCAAGTACCCGCTGTGGCTCATCAACAAGAAGGTCATCAGCCAGGATACCCGGCGGTTCTGCTTTGCTCTGCCGTCACCCCAGCACATCCTGGGCCTCTCCGTTGGCCAGCACATCTACCTCTCTGCTTGAATCAATAGGAACCTGGTCCTTTGGCCCTACACGCGTGTTTCCAGTGATGATGACCAGGGCTTTGTGGACCTGGTCGTCAAGGTTTACTTTAAAGACACCCATCCCACATTTCCCTCTGGAGGAAAGATGCCCCAGTACGTGGAAAGCACAAAGACTGGAGACACCATTTGAGTGCTGGGGCTCCAATGGGCTGCTGGTCTACCAGGGCAAAGTGAAGTTTGCCATCTCTCTGGACAAGAAATCCAACCCGGTCTTCAAGACGCTGAAGTCTGTGGGCATGATTGCTGGAGGGACCGGCACCACTTCAATGCTGCAGGTGATCCATGCCATCATGAAGGACCCCAGCGATCGCACCGTGTGTCACCTGCTGCTTGCCAACCAGACCGAGAAGGACATCGTGCTGCAGCCTGAGCTGGAGAAACTGAGGAATGAGCATTCTGCATGCTTCAAGCTCTGGTACACGGTGGACAGAGCCCCTGAAGCCTAGAAATACAGCCAGGGCTTCCATCCCTACTACCTTCCATCCCTGGAAGAGGAGCCTGCTGGTACAGATGTGCAGACCCCTGCCCACGAGCCAGTATACTTGCCTGGACCATGTGGGCCATCCCAAGGACTGCTACTTTGCCTTCTGATGGATGGGCGCTGGCTGCACCCACTTCTCCTAACACTGTTCATTACCACCACTTTCCCTTGCATCTCCTGCTGTGGCTGGGTTCAGCCTGGCTTGGCCATGCCTGGGAGGTCACCCTGCTGGGCTGGCCCTTTGCCTTTGGGAGCAGGGCTGTGTTACAGGTGGGCTGCTTTGGCCACCTTTAGGGCAGATTCCTATTTGGACCTCGCTACAGATGCTTGGGCCCTTGCCCTTCCTCGCCCCACTCTCGCCCCCAGCACACACACTACTGGGTAGAGGCTGCCAGCACCATGTGCCCCGCCCTCCCCAGCGCATCCCCCGCTCTGGAAATAAACATGAAGGTACCGGTATTTGCAGGTGCCAGGCCCCTACCCCCTGCCTCGGGACCCTTGTCTCCTCCTCCCACCTGCCATTCCATCCTGGCAAGGTGCCTCAACAGCCCCCCACTCCCTCTTCCTAAGGCCCAGCAATCACAAATCTACCCCCTGAGAAGAATGACAACCCTGTGCCAGTATAACTAATAGTGTCTTGGGCAATCACCATTTTTCATGCGCATTTGACTTATTTCTGCTTCAGGGCCACTGCCAGGCCTCAGCACCTGACACTGCATGGCAGGGAACACCAAAATGTCCCTTTGGCAGGGGCTGCTGGGGTGAAAGTCTGCCCCCATCCCAGGGCCCAGCAGGCCTGGCCAGCAGGGAGTTAGGCTCTCCCTGGGGCTGGAGTGGGAGGAGGGAGCTGGCTGAGGGCCCTTCCAGCTGGCACATGTGCCCTCCCAAAACCTCAGCCTTGCCCTCAAAGACCCAAACATTTGGGAGGCTTTGGAAGTTCCAAGCAATCGACCTCCGATCATGTGCCTTGGGGTCCTGGGCCGCCAGCCCTGGTGGGAAAGCCAAGATCATGTGTATTTATTTGTCTGTCCCAGTACCCACTTCTGCTGCTCTTGCCCCAGGTGGGGGAGATTTAGAGTACAGTCTCTTTCCTGAAGAGACGTTTTCATTGGCCTTGACGTTGCTTTAGACCGCAGCATGTTAGTCTCTTGCATATCAGCTTTTTCAGACTCATTTATGAGCAAACATAACATTAAAGTAAAATTGCTGAGTTGAAAAAAAATCTTTGCATTTCTGTGGCATGATATTTAACCAGGGTTTTAAAATATAATAATGCTTATTTAATAATGTGTACGTGTACTAAGCTGCCTCAGTCGTGTTTGACTCTTTGTGACCCTATGGACTGTAGCCCACCAGGCTCCTCTGTCCATGGGATTCTTCAGTCAAGAATATTGGAGTGGGTTGCCAGCCCTCCTCCAGGGGATCTTCCCGACCCAAGGATTGAACCTGTGTCTCTTGTGTCTCCCGCATTGGCAGGTGGGTTCTAATGCCACCTGGGAAGCCCTTATTTAATAACACTGCTCATTGAAGGATTTTTTTTTTAAGACTAATTTTTAGAGCAGTTTTGGGTTCATGGCAAAACCGAGAGGACAGTGCTGAAGTTTCCCATTCATCGCCTGCCATGACACCTGCACAGCCTGCTCCATTTTCAACAGAATGGCACATTTGTTACAACCGATGAACCTACATCTATGGCATCACAATCACCCAAAGTCCTTTAAAACTAGGGTTCATCTTTGCTGGTGTACATTCTGTGGTTTTGGACAAATGAATACTGACACGTATCCATCATTATAGTATTATAAAGGCTATCTTTTTACTGTCTCCATTGTTTCCTTTTCCAGAATGTCATATAGTTGGAATCATACACCATGTAGCCTTTGCAGATTGGTTTCACTTAGTAATATGCTTTTCGGTTTCCCCCATGTCTTTTTATTTCTTGATAATAATTTTTTGTGTCATTAATGAAGTAAAAATAATTTAAAAATATTGTTACCAATAAGTCCCATCCTTTAAAATTCTATGTTTGTGATTTTACAAAACATTAAAGAAGTGGTACATATATTGATACATGTAATTTATAAGTCAATATACCCGTATTGCAGGGGGTGGCTGTATTAGTTTCCAAGGCCAATATGACCTCCTCTTAGCCAGTCACATCTGTAACAATTTTCCAAACAAGGTCACATTCTGAGGTGCTGGGGGTTAGGACTTAAACCTATTTTGGGGAGGGGGAGGACCCAATCCGACCCATGGCAGTGCTCAAAACTTTACCAATCACAACTGTGCCTGCTTCCTAGAGCAGTGGGGATGGAGAGTGGGAAGCCTTGGTAAAGACGAGGTAAAGAGGTGGGCTTGGCCAGGCCTAGTGGTGCAGCTCCCCAAGGTACTCCCCCTGCCTCTGTGGATGCTGTTATCCCACCTCCTCCATGTGTTCCTGCACACACTCGTTTTTCCTGGCTCCAGTATCTATGCTTGTTTCTCCCACAGCTGGATTTCAACATGTGGGATCAGCTGTGCCCCCGTTTCAGTGCAGAGAGAGGAGAGAACGTGAATAACCTGTTCACATCCTCTGTCTGTTTTTGCAATACCTTTTGGCAGGTATCTCTTTGCTGAATCGGTCTCTCCTTCATACTGCTGCTGGTCACCTTCCTCAAACACATCCTTCCTAAAATATTTACAGTGGCTAATAAAAAGTTGAAACATCCGAGATTTTTTTTTGGAGCGGGGAGTGGGGGGGAAGGGGAGCTGGGCTGGGTCTTCATTATGGCAGGTGGGCTTTAGTTGCCATGGGGCAATTAACCCAGGTCCCCTGCATTGGAAGGTGGATTCTCAACCACTGGACCAGAAAGTCCCTGAAATGTCTGAGATTACTCTGTATTACCCTCCACCATCTGGCCCCACTGCTTTTTATTCTTTTCTCCTTTTTCTTCAGGGAAGAATATATATGAAGATGTTAGACATGTTTACATAACATAAAACATTTTAAAAAATCACTTTTGAGGTGTAATTGACATACAAAGTTTTGTACATATTTAATGTATATTGTGGTGTTGGAGAAGACTCTTGAGAGTCCCTTGGACTGCAAGGAGATCCAACCAGTCCATTCTAAAGGATATCAGCCCTGGGTGTTCTTTGGAAGGAATGATGCTAAAGCTGAAACTCCAGTACTTTGGCCACCTCATGCGAAGAGTTGACTCGTTGGAAAAGACTCTGATGCTGGGAGGGATTGGGGGCAGGAGGAGAAGGGGACGACAGAGGATGAGATGGCTGGACGGCATCACCGACTCGATGGACGTGAGTCTGAGTGAACTCCGGGAGTTGGTGATGGGCAGGCCTGGCGTGCTGCGATTCATGGGGTCGCAAAGAGTTGGACACGACTGAGTGAGTGAACTGAACTGAATGTACACAACTTGCCGAATCTGGAGAAAAGAATACACCCATAAAACCATCACCACATTCTATGCCGTAAACATATCTATCATCTATGAAAGTTTCTCCCTGCTAGTGTCTTTCTTGCTTTGCTTTTTATTTTTAAACGAGGGAAGCAGTAATACTTTATTTTACCTTTTGACCCCTTTCGCCCGTTTCTCCCATTGCTTTGCTTTCTTCCTGGATTCCTTCATACGTAACATAAGTCTAGTTTCCCTATTCTTGCTCCTGGCAAAGTGTGGTCGCCGAATCAGCAGCACTGGCCTCAACTGAAATCGTGTTAACATGCAGAATTCTGGGGTCCCACACCAGACCTACTAACCAGAATTTGCATTTGGACAAGTCCACAGGTGATTCATAAAAACTGAGAACCACTGGCCTGCACTCCAGCCCTGGGTCCCCCAGTGTGACTGACCATCAGAAGCACCTGAAGAACCTGTTACAACTAAAATATTATTCAGATCACACCCAGATCTACTGAATCAGAATCTCTAAGAACACGGTCCTAGGATCTGTGTTTTTCTTTTTTTGCTTTTTCATTTTTCTGTTCAGTGAGGTTTTTTGTTGCTGTTTAGTCGCTCTGTCACGTCTCTCTTTGCCACTCCATGGACTGCAGCCCGCCAAGCTTCTTGCATGGAATTTCCCAGGCAAGAATACTGGAGCAGGTGGCCATTTCCTTTTCCAGGGGATCTTCCTGACCCAGGGATCAAACCTGCGTCTCCTGCAAGTATCCAGCACTGCAGGATGACTCTTTACCACTGAGCCACGAGGGAAGCCCTTAGAGAGGTATAATTGACATATAATAACTACTGAACTTTAAAAATAATTTATTTATTTTTGGTTGCTCTGGGTTTTCGGTGCTAGACGTAGGTTTTCTCCAGTTGCGGCTCTTCGTTTTGGTGCTTTGGGGTGGCTTCTCTTGTTGCAGAGCGCAGGCTCCAGGTGCTCAGGCTCAGTAGTTGTGGAGCATGGACTTAGTTGCTCTGCAGCATGTGGAGTCTTCCTGGACCAGGGATTGAACCCATGTCCTCTGCATTTGCAGGTGAATTCTTATCCACTGTACCACCAGAGAAGTCCACTGCTGATGTTTTGATGTGTGTATATAACTGTGAAACTATCCCCAGTCAAGGCAATGAACATTACTCCCTTCAGAGTTCCTGTAATCTGTTGGAATCACTTCTTCCTGCCTCTCCTTGTCCTCCTTCTGCTTTCCCCTGGCAACGGTTGACCATCACAGATTAACTTGTATTTTCTAGAATTTTATATAAATGGAATCATGAAATACGTACTTTTTTGGGTCCCTTATGTTATTCAGCATAATTACTCTGAGATGTGTCCATGTTGTTGCTGTGTATAAACAGCTGATTCCTTTTTGTTGCTGAGGAGTCTTTCAATGTGGGAATACACTCAAACTTGTTTATCCACTCTCCAGCTGATGGACATTTGGGAGGTTTCCAGTTTGGGGTTATTACAGATGAAAGTTACTATGAACACAGTACAGTCTTTGTGTGGACAAGTGTTTTCAGTTCTCTTCGACGATTACCTAGGAACAGACTGGCTGGATTCTACCATAGGGTTATATTTAACTTGTAAGAAACTATCAAACTTTTAAAATAGCTTTTCTAAGATATATCAATAATTCATACAACCTATAATGCACCCATTTAAAGTGTATAATTCAGTGTTTTTTAGTTGATTTACAGGTTATGCACCCATTATCACAATCTAAATTTAAAACACTTGTGCTCCAAAGAAACCCTGTAGCCATTAGCAGTCACTCCCCACTCCTTACCCCAAACCCCCTCCCTAGCCTTAGGCAGCCACTGATCTAATTTCTAATCTACCCATTCTAGACACTTCATATAAATGAAATAATATACTATGTGGTCTTTTCTCGACTTTCTTTTTAAGCATGATGTTTTCCTCCTTCACCCACGTTGTAGCACGTACCTGTACTACATTCCTTTTTATCATTGGATGATATTCCATTGTATGGATATACCACATTTTCCTTATCCATTCACCATTTGGTGGACATTTGGGTTGTTTTCACTTTCGTCTATTATGAATAACACTGTCATGAATATTTGTGTACAAGTTTTTGTGTGAATTTCTTGTGTATATATTAATATCTGCAAATGGAATTAAGTCATATGGTAACAAAGTGTATAGTTTTACATCCCCACCATAAGTTTCAGCTCCTCTATATCCTCATCAACACTTGGTATGATCAGTCTTTTAATTGTAGCCAATCTGTTAGGTATATAAAGGCATTTCATTGGGCTTAAATGTGCATTTCCTAATGACAGTGATGGTGAGCATCTTTTAATGTGCTTGGTTGCTACCCATATATCTTCTTTGGTAAAGTATATGTTTAAATCTTTTGCCAATTTAAAAACTGAATTAGGGACTTCCCTGGAGGTCCAGTGCACTGTTAACAATCTGTCTTTCAATGCAGGGGACACGGGTTCAAGCCCCGGTTGGGACACTAAGATCCCACATGCCTCAAAACAACTAAGGCTGCAACGAACCACAGCTAAGACCTGACACAGATACAAACAAATATTTTAAAAAATTGATTTACATTCCTTATTATATATTCTAAGTTCTTTATCAGATATATGACTTACAAATATTGCCTCCGAGTCTGTTGCTTGTTTTTTCTCTTAATAGTACATTCTGAAGACTCAAATTTCTGAATTTTGATTAAGTATAATTCATCAGTTTTTAAATTTTAGGAATTACGCTTTTAGCATCATATTTAAGACATTTTGCCTGATGTAAAATCACAAAGATTTTATCTATGTTTTGCTCTAGAAGTTTTATAATCTTAGACTTTACGTATAGGTATATGATCCATTTTTATACATGGTGCAAGGTATGGACTGAAATATCACATTTTTGCATGTAAATGTCTAATTGTACCAGCATCATTGGTTGAGAAAACAATCTTCTCTTTACTAAATTGCCTTTGCATCTTGTCAAACTCAGTTGTCCATATATATATGTGGGTTTATCTCTGGACTTTCTGTTGTGTTTTGCACTCATCTCACATCCTAGTAAAGTAATGCTCAAAATTCTCCAAGCCAGGCTTCAGCAATACGTGAACCATGAACTTCCAGATGTTCAAGCTGGTTCTAGAAAAGGCAGAGGAACCGGAGATCAAATTGCCAACATCTGGTGGATCATCGTAAAAGCAAGAGAGTTCCAGAAAAACATCTATTTCTGCTTTATTGACTATGCCAAAGCCTTTGACTGTGTGGATCACAATAAACTGTGGAAAATTCTGAAAGAGAAGGGAATACCAGACCACCTGATCTGTCTCTTGAGAAACCTATATGCAGGTCAGGAAGCAACAGTTAGAACTGGACATGGAACAACAGACTGGTTCCAAATAGGAAAAGGAGTACATCAAGGCTGTATATTGTCACCCTGCTTATTTAACATACATGCAGAGTACATCATGAGAAACACTGGGCTGGAAGAAGCACAAGCTGGAATCAAGATGGCCAGGAGAAATATCAATAACCTCAGATATGTAGATGACACCATCCTTATGGAAGAAAGTGAAGAAGAACTAAAGAGCCTCTTGATGAAAGTGAAAGAGGAGAGTAAGAGTTGGCTTAAGGCTCAACATTTAGAAAACGAAGATCATGGCATCTGGTCCCATCACTTCATGGGAAATAGATGGGGAAACAGTGGGAACAGTGTCAGACTTTATTTTTGGGGGCTCCAAAATCACTGCAGATGGTGACTGTAGCCATGAAATTAAAAGACGCTTACTCCTTGGAAGGAAAGTTATGACCAGCCTAGACAGCATATTCAAAAGCAGAGACATTACTTTGTCATCCAAGGTCTATCTAGTCAAGGCTATGGTTTTTCCAGTAGTCATGTATGAATGTGAGAGTTGGACTATAAAGAAAGCTGAGCACCGAAGAATTGATGCTTTTGAAATGTGGTGTTGGGAAAGACTCTTGAGAGTCCCTTGGACTGCAAGGAGATCCAACCAGTCCATCCTAAAGGAAATCAGTCCTGAGTGTTCTTTGGAAGGACTGATGTTGAAGCCGAAACTCCAATACTTTGGCCACCTGATGCGAAAAGCTGACTCATTTGAAAAGACCCTGATGCTGGGAAAGATTGAATGCAGGAGGAGAAGGGGGACGACAGAGGATGAGATGGTTGGATGGCATCACCCACTCAATGGACGTGAGTTTGAGTAAACTCCGGGAGTTGGTGATGGACAGGGAGGCCTGTCGTGCTGCAGTTCATGGGGTCACAAAGCGTCGGAGACAACTGAGCGACTGAACTGAACATCCATTACATACTATCTTGATTAAGTAGTTTTCTACTAAGTTTTGAAATTGGACACCTCAGTGGTCCAACTTTGCTCTTTTTCAAGTTGTTTTGGTTATTCTAGGTCCTCTGCATTTCCATGTAAACTTGAGAATCAGTTTGTCAATTTCTATAAGATAGTTTACTGGAATTTTGATTTGGATGGCAAAGTATCTTTAGATCAACTGGGGGAGAATTGACATCTTAACAATATCAGAGTCTTCTAACCAACGAACAAGGTATAGACTTCTGTTTATTTAGGTCTTTCAGAATTCCTTTCAGCATCGTCCTTAGCTTTCAGTGTTTAGGGCTTGCACATTTTTGGGGTCATATTTATTTCTACATTTCATATTTTTGATGTACTGTAAATGGTACTATTTTTAAAATTTCTATTTCTGATTTTCATTGCTATTACGTAGAAATACAGTTGATTTTTTTGGTATTGATCTTGTACCCTCTTGATAAAGTCATTATTTCTAGTAGTCCAATAGTTTAACTGTTAAACAATGAACTTCTAAAGAGATTTAAATAATAACAAAATCCTGTATATTTGCCCATGTTCTTACCATTTCTAATGCTCCCTATGCTTTGTGTAGCTTTATTTTTCCATCTCTTTTTCCTTCTTCCTGAAGATTTTCTTTAACATTTCTTATAGTATGGAAATGCTAGTCATCAATTATTTCAGCCTCTGTATGTCTGAAAAAGAAAATCTGTCTTTTGCCTTCATTTCTGTAGTGCATTTTGAGGTTTAGCGTCCTAGCTTGACAGTAATTTCCTTTCTTTACTTTAAAATGTTGCTCTCCTGTGGTTCTCATGCGCATTGTTTCTGATGATAAATCTCCTGCCATCCTTATCTTTGTTTCTCTGTATGAAGCATGTCTTTTTATTCTAGATGCTTTTGAGACTTTCACTGTTTTGAAGATATGATTCTGTTATGCCTTGCTGTGGTTTTCTTCATGATTCCTGTGTCGGGTTTGTTGAGGTTCTTGGATCTGTGGGTTTATAGTTTTCACAAAACTTTGGAAAAAAATTGGCTATTATTTCTTCAAGTATTTTTTATGTGCCTTCATTCTTCTAGGGATTCCTACTATGCACTTATTATTATAGATATTATGAGGCTGCTTGAAATTGACCTATAGCTCATTGATGCTGTATGTATTTTAAAAAATATTCTTTTTTTTTTTAACCCCACGGCATGGGGGATCTTAGTTCCCTGACTAGGGGTTGAACCTGTGTCTCCTGGAGTGGAAGTGGTGAGTCTTAAACACTGGACTGCCAGGGAAGTCCCCTGTGTTTTATTTTGGACAGTTTTATTGCCACATCTTCATGTTCACTAAACTTTCCTTTTGCAATGTCTAATTGGTCAATCAACTCAACAAGTTTATTATTTCATCTTAGATGTTGTACTTTTCATCTTTAGAAGTTTGATTGAGCCTGTTTTATTGCTATTTAACTTTTGAACACATTGAATATATTTGAAATAATTATTTATTGCCCTTATTTGCTAAATCTTAACACCTGTGTCAGTTCGGGTAACTTTAATTAAAATATAGTTGATTTAAAATGTTGTGTTAGTTTTAGGAGTACAGAAGTGATTCAGTTGAACACACACACACACAATCTTTTTCAGATTCTTTTCCCTTGTAAGTTACTACTAGATATTGAGTATAGTTCCCTGTTCTATACAGTAGGTCTTTGTTGGTCATCTATTTTATATATAATAGTTGTATATATTAATCCCAGACTCCTAATTTATCTCCCCACTTCCCTTTTGGTAACCATAAGTTTGTTTTCTATGCCTGTGAGTCTATTTCTGTTTTAAAAGTAAGTTCATTTGTATCATTTTTACAGATTCCACATATAGACAATATCATATGACATCTGTCTTTCTCCGTATAGCTTACTTCATTTAGTATGATAATCTCTACATCCACCTGTGTTGCTGCAAATGGTATTATTTCACTCTTTTTTATGACTAATATTCCATTGTGAGGAATGGAATGGCTCAGTGGCAAAGAATCTGCCTGCAGTGTAGGAAATGTGGGTTCAATCCCTGGGTCAGGAAGACCCCCTGGAGAAGGAAATAGCAACCGACTCCAGTATTCTTGCCTGAGAAATCCCTTGGACAGAGGAGCTTGGAGGGCTACAGTCCAGGGGGTCGCAAAAGAGTCAGACATGACTTAGTGACTGAACAACAATATTCCCCTGTGTATATATACCACATCTTATTTATCCATTCATCTGTCGATGGATATTTAGGTTGCTTCCATGTCTTGGCGTTTGTAACTAGTACTGCAATGAACACTAGGGTGCATGTATCTTTTCAAGCTATAGTTTCCTCTGGGTGGGATTGCTAGATCATAAATAAATTTACTTTTTTAAATTTACTTTTAGTTTTTTTTTTTTAGTTCTGGTAGGTTTTAGTTGATTTTTTTCTCTTCAGTATGGGTCATAACTTCATGCTTCTTTGCATGTCCTGCATGTCTTGAGTTTTTGTTTGGATGCTAGACATTTTATCTTTGGATGGTGGGTATTATTGTTTTCATGTAAGTATTCTTTAGATTTGTTCTGTAACTCAGTAAAGTTACTTGGAAGGAGTCTGAACTCTAGCTGCTGAGCTCTATATAGACCTAGACTCTATCTCATCAACTTGAAGTTTACTGTTATCTGCCTAGGTTTGCCCTTCATGCACGGCTACCTGCAGTCTCTCTCAAGGCAGTAGCTGGGCAGTTAGTCAACTCATTTATTTCTTGTTTCTTAGGGTTCATTGTCCCTTGTTATCTGATGTCCAGTATCTTTAAGACCACTGTTTCATATATTTTGTCCATTGCTTTCAAACAGGAGGAAAAATCTTGTCCTGTTACTTCATTGTGGCCAGAAGTGGACATCTATATTTTAAAAATAAATTTCTCATAACTAAGATACAACCACCCCAGCTCCAGCTTGTAGGTTAACATCTGAGAACCACTGGGTCCATATAGCCCTCATGGACTGCTTCTCACTGATCTTCAGTAACCCATATAACTTTGTCTTTGCTTTTCCAGATCCCTAAATCCTTGCCTTCTTCCCCCTTTTTTTCCTGTCCAAATCTTAAAGTGTCTTCAGAATTTAATCAAAATTCTGTCTCCCCACGTGCACCCCAATGTTCACTGCAGCACTGTTTACAATAGCTAGGACATGGAAGTGACCTAGAGGTCCACTGGCAGGCAAATGGATAAGAAAGTTGTTGTACATATACACAATGGAATATTACTCAGCTATTAACAAGAATGCTTTGAGTCAGTTCTAAAGAGGTGGATGAAACTGGAGCCTATTATACGGAGTAAAGTAAGTCAGAAAGAAAAACACCAATACAGTATATTAATATATGGAATTTAGAAAGATGGTAACAATGACCCTATATGTGAGACAGCAAAAGAGACATAGATATAAAGAACAGACTTTTGGACCCTGTGGGAGAAGGCAAGGGTGGGATGATTTGCGAGAACAGCATTGAAACATGTATATTACCATACGTGAAATAGATCACCAGTTTAAGTCCGATCCATGAAACAGGGCACTTGAAGCTGGTGCACTGGGACAATCCAGCCCAGTGGCTGATTGATGTCAATGTATGGCAAAAACCACCACAATATTGTAAAGTAATTAGCCTCCAATTATAATAAATTAATTAATTTAAAAAAAATGCTGTCTCCCTCCTCTCAGAGTAGCAGGGCCTCCACCTTTCTGCTCAGAAAGTCATTCTTTCCTAAGTGCTTCCATAAACAAATTTATCACATTAAAAAAATCACAGTAATTATTAGTCTGAATTTTTTGATAACTGTTTGATCATACATTTGTAAGATTCCTAAGGTCAGACACTTCCCCTTTTTTGCATTAAGTGGCTACTTTTTAATGAGAACTTCCTTTTTAAAACTCATTTGACTGCTTTTTGGCTGCACTGGGTCTTTGTTGCCGGGCTCTCTCTAGTGGTGGTGAGCCGGGGGTGGGGTGCTCTGTAGTTGGCTCCTCACTGCAGTGGCTACTCTTGCTGTGGAGCATGAGCTCCAGGGTGTGGTCTCCTGGCCTGTGGGATCTTCCGGGACCAGGAATCGAACCTCTGTCCCTGCACCAGCAGGCAGATTCTTAACCACTGGACCACTAGGGCAGTCCTAAAGTAGGTTCTGAAGTGTACTGTATCTTAAAAAATGAAGGAGGGACTTGAAGGCAAGGGAATAATAGAGCTAAGCAGTATGGAGAACACTTCAGAGTTGGCATAAGGTGGTTCTAAAGCCTTGTTTTGGTTCAGACAAGTAAGATTGAATTAGCAAACAGGATTTCATCTTGCTTGGTGAAACTGATTGAATGGTATATTAAGAAGGATTCTGAAACCACATCTTGACTCCATGAGAAAGCTAGCCCGTAGATAATAAAATGTTGGAATGTCTCACGTATTTTGATAGTTTTGGTTAACTGTGTAGGACATTTTGAAACAGTAGCTAACAAGTATTTAACACATGTCAGGGAGTATTCTAATCATAATGTACATGTAAACTCATTTATTTCCCCTGACAACCCACTGAAGTTCTATTTAACACCGCTATTTTTATAGAAAGGGAAACAAAGGCACAGAGATATTAAAAAACTTGCTCAAGTCACACAGTTGCTAATTCTGGCTTCAGAGTATTTGTTTTTGTTACTGTTATATTGTCTTCATATTGAGCATTTAATGTTTCATAATAATTGAGAGAGATCACACGGCTATCCTTTTCTAGTATGGAAGCAACAAAGTGAATTTGTTGTTTGTTAATATAATGGCCAAGCTTCCCCAACTTTTACCTTAGATTAGAAAGATTTATCCTTCATGATTCTTACAGTCATGTCTGAAATTCTTTGTGTTTTATTTCTTTAGGATCCCTTGCCAGCTCCATCTTTGACCCACTCAAATCTCTTGTGGGTGCTTCAGGAGGAGTCTATGCTCTGATGGGAGGCTATTTTATGAATGTTCTAGTGGTAAGAATTTTGGGGATGAATCTGTAGACCTTAAGAAAAAATTTTAAAATAATTACTGGTATTTGGTTCAGGGAATCTTATTTATCAATATTTACTAAGCACACATCTTCCATCTGACCACAAGAATTTTCCTTTCATCTCTGATCTCAAAAGGAATAAATACTAAAGAAAGTTCAAAGTTGCAAAAGAGAAAAGTCAAAGTCCCCAACGTAGTATCTGTTACCAGTCTGATATACATCTGTTCAGATGTTTTCTGTATGTATGCAAAATTTTACCAATAGTAACACTACAAAAATGGAACTACCCTTACATTATTCTGCATCTTAACAAAGTATCCTATCTACTCATAGGATACTTGAGCAGGACACCGAAATCCACCCCAGTCTTTTCAGGCACTCCACAGTACCTTCTATATAGTAGCCCTACTTACTCAATTTTTCATTGAAAGAAAAGGTCCAGGGTGATTACAGCTTTTTACATCTCAAAATAATGCTGTCAGGAATGTACCTTCACCTGTCTTTTTGCATTTGTGTGATTCTTTTGTAGGCAAGTTCCTAGAAGTGCATTTACTGGGTGAAGGCTTTACATTTTTATATATAAAGGCCTCCAAAGTTGGCATACCATTTTACACAACCATGATATAGTAGGTGAGATGCCAATCACTTTTTAAAACAGGGTAAAATCCTGATTAAATTAACCCTTTAACCATGTAGATGTGCCTTAAAAATACTCTACGAGGAAAAATTTGAAGCAATTAAAAAACTGTTCCCAAACTAGAAGTCACTTAGAAAAATGTTTTTCAAACTTTGGGTCACATCACATTAGTGCTTGTGAACTCAGGTGGAGGGGCTGTGAAAATCCTTTTACACAGAAATTTCAGTACGCGTCATGTAAAATAAGAGTAGGTACTGTTTATGCGTGTGCTGGATTTTTACGTAAATTATTTGTTACTGTACATCTTGGTCACAACAGTTTGAAAATAACTGATTTAGAATTAACATAGCTATTTCAGCATGTCTCACTGGGAAGAGAGTTAATAACTTTAAAGGGAAGGGACAGGCAATTTGGGTTGAAGTGGAGCTATCTTTCTGAGTCTGCTTGGTTCTCTGGTAACACATGAGGGTAAATGCAAGTTGGTCTGAGGCTTTTTGAAACTAAAATCAAACTGAGTGTTTTTGGACCAGTGTTTTTAATTTTTAAAAAATTATCTTAAAAAGAAATCAAGGTAATGCTCAAATTTTAGCTGTCTTTGCTAACTCCTACTTAGAAAGAGGGTAAAGCTGTATCAAATGAATATTAAACAAAAAACTTGGAAATATTTTCACCAGATTTAGTTTGACAGCATCTATTAACTATCTGTGACATATTAAGAGTTGATTTTTTATTACTTATACTTAGCATATTTCTTGCTATTTCAAGGAATATCATGTTTCATTTTCACTCCAAAGTATACTGGCACTGTACTTCCCAAATACATTTGAAAACTGGACTGTTAACACTGATGCTTTGATTGGCAAACATTTGACACACTTTATTTTAAATGAAAAAGCAGATGGAGGGGGAGTACAGTTGAGATTCCCTTTGCCAATAGATAACTTGTGTTATTACTGTCATTTATCTCTTTGCAAGAATTTTCAAGAAATGATTCCTGCTTTTGGCGTTGTCAGACTACTCATCATTGTTGTTATAAGTAAGTGTGTTCTGTGAATACTTCACATCTTCAAGTTTATGGGTTCAACCTTCAGAAGGCCTTCTCATATTTCCCAAACACATCCTACATGTCCTGATGCAGAAAGACATGAGTGGAGTTTTCACAGACCCTTGTGGGTGGTTCTTAGAGGTGCCTGTTTCTGGGGTGTGGGGAGTTAAGAGAGTAGGGCTCGAGGTACTCTGTCCACTTCATCCACCATACCATCACTTATTTTTTTATGTTTTTTAATTTTTATTGGAGTATAGTTGATTTACATTGTGTTACTTTCTGCTATCATTTATTTTTTATTAAATTAAAAAATTAATTATTTAATTTTATTTATTTTGGTTGTGCTGGGTCTTTGTTGCCACATGGCTTTTCTCTAGTTGTAGGGGGTGGGGGCTACTCTCTAGTTACAGCGCTTGGGCTTCTCACTGCAGTGGCTTTTCTTGTTGAGGAGCAGAAGCTCTAGGATGTGCGGGCTTTAGTAGCTGCGGTTCCAAGGCTCCAGCTGCTGCTGCTGCTGCTAAGTTGCTTCAGTCGTGTCCAACTCTCTGTGACCCCATAGACGGCAGCCCACCAGGCTCCCCCGTCCCTGGGATTCTCCAGGCAAGAACACTGGAGTGGGTTGCCATTTCCTTCTCCAGTGCATGAAAGTGAAAAGTGAAAGGGAAGTGGCTCAGTCAGCACAGGCTTAATAGTGGTGGTGAATGGGCTTAGTTGCTGCCTGGCACATAGGATCTTCCCAGACTAGGGATCAAACCCGAGTCTCTTACATTGGCAGGTGGATTCTTTACCACTGAGCTACCAGGGAAGCCCTATTTATTTTTGACTGTGTGGGCTCTCATTGCGGTGCAAGGGCTTCTCTAGTTGTGGTATGTGAGCTCAGCTGCCCTGTGGCATGCAGGATCTTCATTCTCCTAGCAGGGATCCCACATCCTCTGCATTGGGAGGCAGATTCTCACCCACTGGACTACCAGAGAAGTCCCTGTCATTTATTTTTTATACACTGGATTTTTCTCATTCATAAACTAGATTCTGTATACAATTTTGTTTGAAAGGGAAACCTTAAAAACCATTCACATTATCCATTTTCTTCTTCAGTTTCTACATTTTCAGATTAAAAAAAAATTGATCTAGGATATAAGCATGGAGTGGTGGCTGAGGATTGATGATGAGAGCAGAGGTGGAGGAAGAGAAGGGTCAGGGAACTAGGAAGATGACTGATGTGGCTTTGGAAATCTCAAGAATGATAGCGGAGAATGACATGCTGAAGGAGCTTAGGAAGCCTCATTCTGGAGAAGAGGTGGAATTTTAGCTGGGTCTGAAAGTCAGGATTTTGGATGATGGCAAGCCATACAGAGCAGAAACAAACAAGAGCAAAGGCAGGGCTTATTACTTGTATATCGAGGCCTGCTCCTGCTGCAGATGTATCTGCACAGAGGGTGTGGGGAGAAGGCTGACCTTGAGGCTCAGACTTGAAGACAGAGACAGAAGTGACATTTGATACAGGCTACTTTGGGCTGTCAGGGCTTCCCAGGTGGCGCTAGTGGTAAAGAACCCGCCTGCCAATGCAGGCGACGTAAGAGACGTGGGTTTGATCCCTGGGTCGGGAAGATACCCTGGAGGAGGGCACGACCCACTCTACTATTCTTGCCTGGAGAATCCCATGGACAGAGGAGCCTGGTGGGCTACGGTCCATGGGTTGCAAAGAGTCTGACATGACTCAAGAGACTTAGCACACGCGCATGCAATTTTGGCTGTCCACATAGTAGGAAAAAAATGATCCTGCAAATTGGTATCAAGTGTTCAAAAAACAGACTAAGTTTAGTTTATAAATGGTATAATTATAAAACAGTATTTCACCCAGATAGAAAAGAAGTGACTTGTTTGTAGTTTATACCATACCGTATATAGTGTTTTCTCCATAGACATCGAGAAATTTAAAAAGAGGGAAAGTAGTCAGCACAGGAAGGAGGGCAGATGTCTGGGAGTTAGTTAGGAGGAGTCACTGTGTGGGCTGAGCTACCTGAGTTGTTAAGGGTCACAACCAGAACCAAGGAACAAGCCCTTAGAAAAATATTCTTACGCAAGTTACCTGGGTTTTCAGTTGATCTGCTTCTGTCAAATAATGACTTTCGTAAAATAAGCCTCAAACTCTCAGTGGGGAAATGATTTTAATTCTCTAATACTCTTTAATGGTGGAGTAAAAACCCTTTCCTCATGCACAAAGTTATCTCCAAATACAGTTTATGTAACATTCTGTCATTCTCGAGGTAAGTAATACAGTCACTGAAGGATGTGGTTGTATTATATCCTACAAACACAGGTAGGCCAGCTAACATCAACCTTCCCCACATGCCATTTTTTCTAAAAGTTCTTCCCCGGTGGCTCAGCTGTAAAGAACCTGCCTGCCAATGCAGGAGATGCAAGATGCAGGTTTGATCCCTGGGTTGGGAAGATCCCTTGGAGAAGGAAAGAGCAATCTGCTCCAGCATTCTTGCCTGGAAAATTCCATGGACAGAAGAGCCTGGCAGGTTACAGCACATGGGGTCTCAAAGAGTCAGACACACACCTACAACAAACTCCAGATTAATGAAACACAAATACATTTTAATTTTAAGCATGTTTTCTTGGGAAAATTTATAGTTTTTTTTTTTTTTTAATGGTAAATATTATTCTTAACTGTGAAGGACAGTTGGCCTTAAGGACCTTCCTTCATTAAGCACCAATTTTTAGATGTGTTTTCTAACAAAGCAACTGAGCTTCCCTGGAAAAAGTTCAGGACATCTCGATTTTCATCCTTCAAAAAACCCATATAAAGGCAACTCCCTTAAAAATGAGTGTTAGGTTTTATTGAAGATAATGATTTGGCTTACTGGAACAAGGGCTTCTTTTCAGGTGGGAAGACAGGTCTCAGTTTAGAGACTGCAGCAGTTTAGAAGTAAACTGCCCTAGAAAGCAGAAAGGGCCAGGCAGATACAAATCAGAAGGCAGGAGAGAAACTGAATGGAGAAACTGGCATGCTAAGAGTTACAGAGTTTTTTTGAAAGGCCTCCTACTGTGAAAGACTAGACCAAAGTAGCTGTTTCTAGTAAGTCTGCCCTGTGGTGGTTTTCTTATACTTTCCTAGCACTGCATCTGTTATTTACACTCCCTCAGGGATTGCAAATGACTTAAAATACAATAACAGCCACATTTATCTAGCATTTGGTGTGATAGTCATTTACAATTAAATTAATATTGAGTACTTCCCCGACCTCAATTCCTACCCAGTGACTTCAGCGTCGATACTGTATTGAAAGGGAAGCTAGCCGGAACACAAGGTCCCGATGCTATTTTCCCAAAGGCAAGGACTAGGTCTTTCCGTCTCCTGGGGCACTCACTAAGTAGAGCATAGAGTATTGGGGGATGGGTGTGGAATGTGACAGTTGAAGGAGACGTTTCCAAGCTCACATGTAGGGCAGAGTTCTTCTAACCCAAGAAGCCACCACCGATATGACTTATTTAAGGAATGTCTAAGTTCTGGCTCTTATTGTTCCATTAGTGACTGTGGAATCACTTCCTTTCTCGGGCAGTCTTCTGTATTCCTGATGGTAATTATGAAAGGGTTAATGGGGAGGCAGGTCTCACTAAGGGGGCCAGAGGTCCCCAAGCTGCAGGAGGAGACAAATGGCAAATGGCAGTGGTGGGCTTTTTTTTTTCTACATTCCTTTGCTCCCGCTTTAGCCAGGTAGCCCCACTCTAGTACTTTTGCCTGGAAAATCCCATGGACGGAGGAGCCTGGTAGGCTGCAGTCCATGGGGTTGCGAAGAGTCGGACACACCGAGTGACTTCACTTTCATTTTTCACTTTCATGCACTGGAGAAGGAAATGGCAACCCACTCCAGTGTTCTTGCCTGGAGAATCCCAGGGACGGGGGAGCCTGGTGGGCTGCCGTCTATGGGGTCGCACAGAGTCGGACACGACTGAAGAGACTTAGCAGCAGCAGCAGCAGGCTCCTTTAATTCTGTTGCTATGAGACAATCCGTTCTTCCTGAAAGTTACTTTTTCCCAACCTTGAGGGGCTGATTGCCCAACAAAACAATACATCTTACTCATGGGAATGTTTTTCTTAGGCTATGTTAATAAAACTATGTATCTTGCTTGGAGGTCTGTTTTCCTTTAGTATCTTGCCAGAGACTTCGAGGTCCAGAGATGACTCCCGGTGTGTAGATGTGTCTGTTGTGGGAGAGAGCTGCACCTGGTGCAACTCTCTTAGCCTTGAGGTGTTTTTTTTTTTTTATCTGTGATCAACAGCTTGCTAAAGACTATAAGATGCCTTGCAAAAAACTGCAAAAGGGCTACTCTCCTGTCTCCTTCTGATGTCTATGTGAGAAGCTTTCTCTCTTTTATACTTTAATAAAATTTGGCTACACAAAAGCTCCAAGTGGTCAAGCCTCGTCTTTGGCTCCACATCAAAATCCTTTCCTCTGGAGGCCAAGAATCCCAGCATCGTTCATGGCTAATAGCCACAACCTTTCATCTTGGGATCTTCAAGACAAGGTGTAGGCTTTCATCTTTTAATCTGGGGTGATTAGGTGGGTGAGAGTGAAGCCCCCATAGTCAGACGGCTTAAGGTTCAAATCCCACCACTGCCTCAGAGCTCTGTGGCCTTGGGTGAGTATTTAGCCTTTGTGTCTTGGCTTCTTTGTGTATAAAACACCAGGTCTTTCCTCACTCGAGATGCTGCAATAGTGGTAATTGGCTTGCCTGCCTGCTTCTGTCTTTACTTCTTTAGAGTATGCTTTCTATATGGCAGCAAGAATCATCTTTAAAAAATGTGAGTCAGGGGGTTTCCCTGGTGGCTCAGTGATAAAGAAACCACCTGCCAGTGCAGGAGACACGGTTCAGTCCCTGATCAGGGAAGATCCCACATGCCATGGAGCAACTAAGCCTGTGCCACAACTATCGCGCCTAGGGGACGCAACTGCTGAGCCCTCACACTGCAACTACTGAAGCCCGTGAACCCTAGAGCCTGTGCTCAGCAAGAGAAGCCACTCCAATGAGAAGCCTGTGCACCGCAACTAGAGAGTAGCCCCCACTGGCCGCTCATGCATCAGTGAAGACCCAGTACAGCCAATAAGCAAATAAATAAAAATTATTAAAAACCCAAGCCAGGCATGTCACTTCTGTGCTCAAAAGCTTTTGAAGGGTAAAAGTCAAAGTCCTTACAGGGTCCATAAGGCTCTATGTGATCTGCATCTGCCATGGTTTGATCTCCTCACCTACAACTTCATCCCCAGCCTGAGTCCAGAATCATCTGCAGGTCTTGGTAAAGCACAGTCTGTTGAATCGTACCTGTAGAGTTTCTGGTTCAGTAAGTTTGGGGTGGGCCTGAGAGTTTTCATGTCTAGTAAGTTCCCAGTGAAGCTGGGAATCCCCAGTGGGAAATGGAACCATCCTTTGAAAACCGTCGACGCCATCAGATCAACTGCTTTGGTATTCCTCACACACTAGGCACTGTTGGCTCTGCCTTAGTGATTTCGTACTTCAGCCTGCCTAGAAGGCTCTTTCAGAGGTCAGCATGGCTTGCTCCCTTATCTTCACCAAAGTCTCCTTGAGATCCTTCCTGCCTCTCCAGTTAAACATCACACCCAACTCCCAGCATTCTCAATTCTCCTTCTTTGTGTACTCTCTACAGCACTAGGCACCCTTTGACAATACTGTAACGTTTTACTTTTTCATTCACCTTTCCCAGCTGGACTTTCAGTTCCATGAGGCAGTCTAATCTTTTCATGGCAGTATATCCACCACCTAGAATAGTGGCTGGCACATGAGAGATCATTAATAAATACTTGTTGGATCGATGCATCTATAAAATGGGGTAATGACAGTACCAATTTCATGGCATTGTTGTGAGGATTAATGATACAAAGTTAGTACATGTAAAGTTCTTAGAACAGTACCTGGCACAGAGTAAGTCTCAATAAATGTTACCGTTGCTAGAGGGGAACCAGAAATAACTGGTATACTGTTGTGGAGATCCTGGGGCTTCATCAGGCTGTTTTCCCTTCTAGTTGTGTCGGACATGGGATTTGCTCTTTATAGACGGTTCTTTGTTCCTGAAAATGGGTCTCCGGTGAGTTCGGTTTATTATTTTTTAAGTGAAAATTTGTCTACCTATGGTATCTATCAATAGCTAAAAAGGGTCACCAAATAGGGGCAGCAACAGTTGTGAGATTTAAAGCTGTCAGATTTCCATTTGGAAGGTAAGAAAATTCCTGGCAAACCAGCCTTTTGGGTTGTCCTTTTCACTTCTCCCATAGCCCAGATAACTGGCTCTAGTTCTCTGCACCTGCTATATGGGTAGCTATTCCAAAAAACAGGAGTGAAGGGACTTTACTGTCTATGGAGGATAAAATGCATATTGGAAAGCAGCAATAATATGGGTCCAGATAAATTTACAATATAAAGAAAACTGACAAAGATTTCCAGTTTTATTGAAATTGGTTCCTGAATTTGGTAATTTCTGCTTGAGTATTTGTGCGTATGTTATTACCTGTGTTTTAATTCAGACATTCCATTTATGTGGGATAGATTATGCTCCTATAAAGAACCCTCACTGATCTCAACTCTTACTCTCTTGGCTGGCCTTGTACAGAACCATCCTAATGCAATGACGGCCTAGAAGAGAGACAGGCTGGCTGTCGCATGTACTCAAGAGTCAGTGAAATGACATTTTTTTTAGCTTTGCATGATGGAGTTTTCTTGTCTGTTTTGTCTCACTGCCTCACTGTTCAGACTTTTAAGACTCTGACTGGGATGGTATTTGTTCTCTAATAAGTGAGATGCAGCTGAAATATACAATTAGCATTTTCTTCACTTATTTTCATTTTCTCCTTTTCTCCCAAGGTGTCTTTTGCAGCTCACATTGCGGGTGGATTTGCTGGAATGTCCATTGGTTATACCGTGTTCAGCTGCTTTGATCAGGCACTGCTGAAAGATCCAAGGTTTTGGACAGCGATTGCAGCTTATTTAGCTTTTGTTTTATTTGCTGTGTTTTTCAACATTTTCCTATCCCCAGCGAACTGACTTGCCCCTAACACAAACCAATGAATAAAAAGGGTCATCTGGGGGAAAAAAAATCAAAACCGGAGAACTCTCTATGAAGAAACAGAGAAGTCCCAGGAAATGCTAACAATTTTATAAAGAGAACAAACACCCCTGAAGTTGTCGGTTTCAAAGACTGCTTACAAAAGGGGTTAGGGTTTAAGGAAGGAGCTCTTCCGAGGGAATGAGGGGGAGGGGGAAGAGAGAAAAGGGAAGGGAAGTAAGAACCAGAGACTGGCTCTTTTCTAGGCATGCTGTGTCAAGGGTATTTATTCTCTAAAAAGAACTTGCTCTTAGGAGGATATGGTATAGAGATTGCTTGATAGAATCCACAAATAATGTACTCTGCTGATAATAAAAACTTTTCATATCTGTCAGACTACTGATTATCACTTTTCATCACTGTTTTGAGTCAATAGGTCACTGTTTAGGGTGCTTTATGTGCATTATTATTAATCTTGTTGACAACCCAGAAAGGCAGCTATTACTCTGCATCTTAGAGAGGAGGCTATGAGAATTCTTAAAAAAGAAAAAAATTAAGTACTCTGTGTAAGAGGGGGCAGGACTTAAAGGTTGCTAATGACTTGACAGGGCTTCCCAGATGGCTCAGTGAGTAAAGAATCCATCTGCAATGCAGGAGACACAGGAGACGTGCATTTGATTACTGGGTCAGGAAGATCCCCTGGAGGAGGGCATGGCAACCCACTCCAGGGTGGAGAATCCCATGGACACAGGAGCTGGCTACAGTCCATGAAGTCACAAAGAGTGGGACATGACTTAGTAACTAAACAAGATGTGCTATCGTTGACTTAACCATTCCTCTATTGAACACTTGAGTTGCTGCTGATTTTGTACCATTACCAACAGTGCTTTGCGATCATCCTAGTATGCTGCTGTGTCTTTGAGAATGATTGAATGAATGGGTATTTCAAGCATCTGGAAGCAGAAATGTTATGTTAATTTTGATAGATTTAAACTACCACTTTTTTCTTTTTTTTGGCTGTGCTGTGCCACACAGCTTGCAGGATCTTAGATCCCCAACCAAGGATTGAACCCAGACCACCACAGTAAAAGTTTTGAGTTCTAACCACTGGTGCGTGCTAAGTTGCTTCAATTGTATTCAACTCTTTGCAACCCTATGGACTGTAGCCTGCCAGGGTCTTGTGTCCATAGGAGTCTCCAGGCAAGAATACTGGAGTGGGTTGCCACGCCCTCCTCCAGGGGATCTTTCCAACTCAGGGATGGAAACCGGGTCTCCTGCATCTCCTGCACTGCAGCCAGATTCTTTACTGCTGAGCCATCAGGGAAACCCCCTAACCACCGGATGCCAGGGAATTCCCTAAATTACCTTTTAAATAGTTGTATTCATTTATATTCTTACTGATATTATATGACAGTAACAGTTTCCTCATACATTTGCCAAAAGGTGGCTTTATAAATCTTTAAAAAATTTACATTTTGATTAAAAATATTTTATTTCAATTCATATGTAACACTAATGAAGCTTAGCATTTAAAAAGTTTATTAATATTTATAATTTATATATTACACATAATATATAATATCAAAGTATGAATATATATATGTATATATATATTTCCTGATGAAAGGGTTGAATTTAAACTGAAAAGTAGCTATTAGATAGCAAAGAAGCCCAAGGAAGAAATATTTATCTGCCATCACCAACCCACTAGGTCAGTACTCTGGAGATCTTTAATGACCTAAAGTGCAAATAGAAAACTAGACAGAGAAATAGCATTCATCTAACTATGAAATCGGACATGACCCATTGATTATTAAGACCGATGACTAAGAAGTTATTATCTAGTTAGGTTATTTTGGTACTAGAAACATTGTTTACATTACCAAAAACAGTGATATCTTTCTGGGTCTCCAGGGCGCAAAGTTACCATTAAAAAAGCACACATATGTCTGGCATTTTAAGTTTGACATTTCTGAATAATACAGGAACCATTTATTCAGCTTAATTTTGGGCTCATAGTTTTAGTCTTCTAAACTGTGCTGTATTAATCAGAAATATTAGAAATATTCTTTCTGTGGGCTGCCCAGTAAGGTAGCCACCAGGCACATGTAGCTGTTTACATTTAATTAAAATTAAATGAAATTAAAAACGGTGTCTCTGTTACACAAGCCTCGTTGCAAGTACTCAATAGCTATGTATTAATAGTGGCCATCTTATTGAACAGTGCAGACAGTCTACTTCAACACTGCTGCAAAAAGTTCCATTGGATTAAAAAAACTTCCATTGGGTGGTGCTGTTTGAGAGGCAAGAATGAAGGCAGGGAGATGCAGTTTAGCTGACGGCTGATTCACTGCGCCGAGCTAAACCGAATCTGCTCTACACCTGCAGAGGGACACGTGGAGACAACACGTTGAAGACGGCTGTGGTGTAACTTTAAAGTGTGATCTGCTTCAAATTTACCTAAATCAAGAAAGGTCTGTGTTAATGTGTCTTAGCTAATTAAGAGTCATTTGAAATATTTTTTCTTTTGAATTTTATGGTACTGTATCTATGTATATTAGTATTCATGCTATTTGCTATGAAAGCTTTAGGACCTAAGATTTGAAGCTACGTAACAGTGCTTCCTCTTTCAGAAAATACTATGCACTTGTCCTTTTAGGGAAAAAAAAACAACTTTAATTTTCTTTGGTAATTTTAAAAGTAAAGTGCTCATGGTAAAAGAAATTAAACGGATATATAATTATAAAAAATTAAGTCAATTATTATCATTCTACCCAGAGATAATCACAGTTAGTATTTTGATGAATATCCTTCTAGGCTTTATTGTATGCATCTCTACATATAAGTAAATTTACAATAATGAGGCTACATTATTCTGTTTTATAACCCGAATGTCACTGAAACAATATGTCCAATGTCTTTTTATGTTAGTATATATTTATTATCTCTACTGGTTGCATAGTACCATACTGTGGATGTACTATTATTTATATGTGCAATACAGTCTTTCTTGTATTGATAATTATTTTGGATAGTTTCAAGTTATAATTATTATAAACAACAATAAGAAAAGTATCTTTGCTTATATTTTTAAGTGTTTTGGACTGTGGGTCAAAGAGTATACTGCTATTAATGTAAAAAAGTCAAATACAAAATTTCTCTATCTCAGGAATACAACTAAATTTTAGAAGGTTGACGCTTTTGCAACTCTTTTGAACTACATAAAGCTTTCAAAAAGGAACTAAAAACTCTAGAACTTGTTATTTAAAAAATCAAAACTTTCACTATTTGACATACCTAATTTAAATAATTAAAATTATAAGAGAAAACAGGTGATTTCTTAATATCTCTTTCATGAAAACTTCAAGTGTGTTTGGAGAAGAAAAATAACAGTTTAGTAAAACAGTTAAGAGGTGATTTTAGAACCACATTGATCTTTGAATGCCAGTTCTAGCTGTGTGATCTTGGGTAATTTAAGGTGTGCCTCAGTTTCCTCATCTGTAAAATGGAGAAACAATATACCTAGCTCACAGGAGTTTTGTGATGAATATATAGCTATAATATCTATATTATAGCTATAATATCTATGTTGTAGCTATAATATCCCAGTATGTTGTTTGATTGTGTAATATTTCCCTTTCTGTGAGGAATACATGAGATGCATTTACATATTAAATGAAAATGAATGAAAACATTCCCCCATTTTTTCTTTCCTTTGGGATGTATTTCCTCTTAGATATCTCAGGGTTATCAACTCTAATATGGAACCTATTGGCTGATAATCCAAGCATCTAAATTATAACTGGCCCTACTGCTCGCTCCACAAAGCAAGCTATATGTCTTAAAAGGGTCAAATACTGTTGTAATGAAAATTTCTATAACACTACCAACATACCAATGATCCAAGCAATATCTAATAATATCCTTATAATTTTCATAGCAAAGTACAGTAATAATTACATAAATATTCATAAATATTTTTACTGAAATGATTTCTGAAAATGCTCAAAAACTGCCAGAAAGAAACTAGAATTTAGACATTTAAATGTGGATTAAAAAACTGATCTAAATTCTTACAGCAAGAGCCAGATCTGTTTCCTTTGGTTTCATAAAATGCTGTACCTTACTGGATTATGAAATGAAACACATGCCTTTTCCTTTGTACATAAATGAGATTTTAAAATCATTGACACTGGTCACAGCTTCCATATAAAATAATCTTAATAAATAGGTTTGTAAGATCAAGTCAGTAGTCTCAGGAACCTCTCTAAGAGTTATCAGTTTAAAATAACAAAGCAAAAAGCCAGGTAAGACTCCTTTCTTCCAGGAACTCCTACAATTCTGTTCTTCATAGAGAATATATACAACCCCTCCTCCAGGTATCTTTTTTCCTCCTACTGCATTATAATGTCTAAATGTAAATGACTTTCTATGCTTGACATCTTAAACATATTCTTGGTAACATATTATTACAACTTTCTAGGGAAAAAAGAGAGCAACCAGCATGCTGAAAGAGTGATGCTTTGTTCATATTTTGGCCATAGGTTTGCTTAAGAAATAGCACACGCTTCAGAAATGGAAGAATGTATCGGCCTCCTATTTGGTGGGGTTCAGAGATAATATGACTGACTAAATAAACATGGGGGACTGGAATTTCCTTGGAGGCATTCTGGAGGAGGTTCACATCCACTCCACGGTGATTGGAAAGATGTGGCTCACCATCCTGTTCATATTTCGAATGCTTGTTCTGGGTGTAGCAGCTGAAGATGTCTGGAATGATGAGCAGTCTGGCTTCATCTGTAATACAGAACAACCCGGCTGCAGAAATGTATGCTATGATCGGGCCTTCCCTATCTCCCTCATTAGATACTGGGTTTTGCAGGTGATCTTTGTGTCTTCACCATCCCTGGTCTACATGGGCCATGCTTTGTACCGACTGAGAGTTCTGGAGAAGCAGAGGCAGATGAAGAAGGAGCAACTGAGAGGTGAACTGGAGGAGGCAGAGCTTGAAACGCCTGGGGATCGGAGGCGACTGGAGGAAGAACTGTGTCAGCTGGAGCAAAGGAAAGTAAATAAAGTTCCACTCAGAGGAACCTTGCTTTGCACTTATGTGATACACATTTTCACTCGCTCTGTGGTTGAAGTTGGGTTCATGATTGGACAGTATCTTTTATATGGATTTCACTTAGAGCCTCTATTTAAATGCCACGGCCACCCATGTCCAAATACAATTGATTGTTTTGTCTCTAGACCCACAGAAAAGACAATATTCCTATTATTCATGCAATCCATAGCAACTGTTTCACTTTTCTTAAATGTTTTAGAAATTTTCCATCTAGGTTTTAAAAAGATTAAAAGAGGGCTTTGGGGACAATATAAATTGAAGGATGAACATAATGAATTTTGTACCAAGTCAAAACAAAACCTTGCCAAATATCAAAACACATCTGCAAACTCACTGAAACGACTCTCTTCTGTACCTGATTATAGTCTGTTAGTGGACAAGCAAACACACACAGCAGGGTATCCTAGTTTAAATCCCTCTGCATTTCAGACAGACCCTGATAACCATATTGGAAATGATGACAAAGGCATTTTGGATGAACAGGAAACTCTACTTTCTGAGATGTGCACATTTAGTACGGCCTGTGGTCATCTTCAAAATATCAGCTCAAGTAATAAAGAAGACACTCATAAACTATCTGGAAAAGAAGTTAATGGTAACCAGTTGAGGGGAAAAAGAGAAATTGATGGCAAAGACAGCAAAAGAAATCACTACTTTAAAGGTCACTGTTCCAGTCCAGGTGATGCTATAGAGCTTAACAACCACGTGGGACAGTCACCCCAAACAGCTTTCTCTCTGCCAGCTAACTGCACCTGGAAACCGAAGTGGCCTCGGGCTACCCGGGGTCCCTCTGCAGAAAGTGAAAACCAGGCATTACCTCCTAAAGGTTACCTCAAGGGCCAGCTCAGGGAGAGCACAACCAGAATCCTTCCTCCTTCACAGGGAGACTTTCAACCACTTGACATTCCAGACACTCCTGATTCTTCGGGAGGGCTGTCCTTTGAATCCAAGTTGGTCAGAACCTGCAGTAACCCTACTGCTTGTACTCCAACTCATTTGGTGTCACTGACAAACAACCTCATTGGAAGGCGGGCTCCCACAGACCTTCAGATCTGAACATCCGTTGGCGTTTAGACATTCTCCATATTACATTATCACAGAAGTAGCCTAGTGATGGTGGAACACAGAAGCAATAGATAGGGCAGCTCTAAAGACCAGCTGTTTAGACAAACGACTACAAATCCTTTTAAAAAGGGAAAATGGCTCTAGTTCTGAACTGGGAAGGATTAGTTGGAAGTTTAAAGACACAGAGTTACCAAATCAGGATTACTTTTTTGTGGTTCCCTTCAGAAAAACACTGATTCTGGGAAAACCTATGTCAGAATTGAAGCTAAATGGAACCAGGTTTTTCCTTGAAGGGAAAACAGCCTTCGGAGATTGTTCTTGATCTATGTAATTCCCTCTTTTAGTTACTGATCTTCTTTCTGGACACTGATTAAACTTTGTTTGCCCTTGGTTCTTAGTTTTCTTATGGACTGCAACCCGATGTGTCCTGGATATAATCATCATGTTGCTTCTAGTAAATAAAATCCTAAAAAGATGTCGCTTTCTTTTACCAGTTTATAGCATCGTGATTCAGTGCCAGGATCCGAGTCTTGGCTTTACTACACTGGCCATCTAACCATTACAGTTTACTAACAGTGTCTACTTTACAGGGATGGTGTGAGGATTAAAATAAGAAACAGGTGTTTAACGCGCTGCCAGGCATACAGTAAGCGCTCAAAAGTGCTAGCTATTATTATCACATTACTGCTCACCCTCTGGAGACCCACATCAAGTCGGCCACAAAATAAGGAGACTCCAAACGACAGAGCTGGAGCCCAAACAGACGATTCTAAGCGGTCTTCCAGCCACTGGAAATCCAAGGGTTGCCCTCGACGGTCGTGCGCCCTCTTTCAAGACGAGAGTCCACACACCAGTAGGCGCCGCCTGCCACGGCTTCTGAGGTCCTAGTTGAGACGGGTCCGCCCACTCTCGGCGTCTCGAGTGAGTCCTAGCGCTCCAGGGCTCCGCAGGCCCCGCCCCCTGGCGCCACGCCCGTCTTTGGCCCCACCTGGACACTCGCCCCAAGTTACCAAAACCTAGCCTCCTACTAAGCAACCAAATCTTGGCGAGGACCGGAAGAGGAAGGAGAGGCGACGCTTCGCTAACCAGAGGGGCGGGTGCACGCAGCCTCCCTCGGCTCATCTCGCTATGGGGCATTCAGAGCGTCCTGGTCGCCATGAAAACAGGCCACACCCCGGCCATCCCGGCCCGGGGATCCCAAGTGCGCAGGCGTCCGTGCCCCTCCGCGCATGAGCAGTGCTGCTCCGAGCCCGCCAGCCACGGTCTCCGGCGCCAGCTACGCCGCTGCCGCTGTCACTATGGCCCATTACAAAGTGAGGGGGGCGCGGCGTGGCTGGGGGCGTGCGGGCGGTAGCCAGCCGCTGGTCGGCTCGGGTGGGAGTGGGGGCGTGCGCGTAGGTTTGGGGGGCTTGAGGTAGTGAGGCGGAGGCGGCGTTGCCGGACTCCCAGCGCCTTCTTCCTGCTCTGGCCCCCGGGCTTCGGCCACTGACCCGCCGTGTCTCCTCAGGCCGCCGACTCGAAGCGCGAGCAGTTCCGGAGGTACTTGGAGAAGTCGGGGGTGCTGGACACGCTGACCAAGGGTGAGCATGGGCCAAGAGAGGGTTCCTCATGCCGTCGTCGTGTTCCTCGGCTCTGTGCCGCGAACGGGCATGGTGTGGGGCAGGAGGGGAACAGGGGGGACCCACTCCGGGTCCAGCGAGGTGGGCCTCGGGGGTCAGCGGGGACCGGCGCACGCCTGGCTGCCGGACGCTGCCCGGGTCGGGGAGCCTCACCCTCCCCGTGGTGAGTAAAACTCTCGCAGCTGTTGCAAAGTCCCTCCAACTTCCGTTGCTCTGCCTCTAGCCGCCGCAGTGAGCATGTTGCTAGAGACCTTGGGAGAGCCCAACTCCTCTCTCCTGACAAATTTTCCCGAGCCCTCCAAATCCTTTAGAAAGTTTCCCTCGAACAAAGGACAAATGGGAAAATGACCAGATTTGAAAGCAGTTTATAAAGTAGCTAAGTGAACCTAATCCTTGAAATAGCTCTTTGGATGTGGCTTTTCAGCTGAACCCCATTTTGTAGTCTATATCAACTCCTACTTGGTGCAGATTTCATAAAGTAGAATTACAGTTTAAAGAACGTGAGGACACATCAAAATGGTTATATTGTTTTCACTTTTTAAAATGGAAGTCGTTACAATGTATTTCTTAATCTGGATTCAGGATCTAAGTAGATGAGTAAGGTGACTGACACTGGAAGGTTCCAAGAACTAGTGTGGGTACTGCTTATTTCATCAGCTAGGCAGTGAGGCGAATGCTGTTATCTATCACTCAGCTCACTGGCTGGGCCTTTCAAGGGTGTGGAACAGAAGAGCTGGCAGGGATGATGGTTTGGGTCCATATGAGAAGTGTAGTTAAGTATCTGGAAATACTTTGGTATCTGCTCTTTGTCCAGAAGCAAAAGTTTGAAAAAACTGGGAGAATAACAACTCTGGGTCTTAGCAGAAAGCAGGGCTTTTAATTCTCAAGCCTGGGTTGGTCATTTTGAATTGCTACCTACCTTAGGTTCAATTTCCTACTCTTTGCAAATTTCAGTAAACATTAAGGTAGTGTGAAAGCACTGTGCTGTCATCCTGGAAAGTATCACACCATTGGAATTTCATGGACCTCCCGCTCCCCTCAAAAAACTCCACAAGCACATTTCTTTCATTTATTTAACCATTTTATTCAGGTGTCTGTTAAGGCACTGAGGATACAACAGTGGGGGGAAAAACTAGGCCCCTGCTCTAAATGAACTTATATCCTAGTTGGGGAAGACAGATAATAAATACACAGTGTCAACCAGTGCTAAGTGTTGTGAAAAGAACATTGCTGATAGAGTGATGGGGGTGGCATTTTACCTAGGGTTGTGGGGGAAGGCCTCTCTTAAGAAAGTAACCTTTGAACAAAGACCTGAAAGAAGTGTGCTGTTGAGTTTCAGGAAGTGTAAGGAAGCCAGAGTGGCTGGATGGAGTGAATGAAACATACATTGGTAAAGGGCAGAGAAGTGACCATTGTGGGAGGTAAATGAAGATATTAAGCCTTGTGGCCATACTTGGATTTTCCTTCATGAGAAACGAAACCCTTGGAGGCTTCTTTTCCCTGGCTGACATCTATTGGTATTCCCCCTCAACCTTCCTGGGTTTCCAGTTTCCTAAGTAACATCAGACAACACAGTATCTACTGATATGATGATCTATTTAATATTTGATTTTGTGTACTTCACACAGATTTAGCATATACTTTTTATCCAGCTCATTTCCAAGAGGATTTGAAACTGCTTCTAACATTAAAACACTATAAGGATGTCTAAAGATAAGTTATTTGGAAGAAAAGGCATTTTAGTTATTTTGAGCACTATATCAACCTCTAAAAATCCTGGCTGCTAAGACAAAAAGGGAAACACTGGGTATAGAGTTCTTGTCTGTTTAAAAGGAAGTATATTTCATCTATAGAAAAACACAGGAAATTTGACGTTTACATTATGTTCTGTAATTATCAACCTTGTAAGTACCACTGACAGAAATTTAGAAGCTAAAAGAAAGGGTAGGAGAAAAAGAGGAAGAAAGGGTAAGAGTATTTATGTCTTATAAAATCAGAATTTGATAGAGATCAGTGGGAATTAATGGAAGAAGAAACATAGGGTTGAGTATATAGTTTGAAGAAAAAGGTAGTAAGTAGAGGAATAAAGTGTCCTGTAACACTGAAAGAAGAGGGAAGGAGAGGAGAGGGTAGTGGTGACATAAGTTTGCCAATTTCTCAAAAAATAGTGATGTAAATACATTTAAAAGTATAACTATCAGAACTTAATGTAAGTTGTTTGTAGTAGTTGGCCATTTGATTTTTTTTTCATGCTGTCTAAATTATTTTGATGTTATTAAAACTAAAAAAAAGCAAAGCATGTTAAGTTGGTTTATAAGAGTTCTTAACTTGGGGCCTAGATATGCATGTTTTTTGTATGTAGTTACAGCTCTTGGTCTTTGATCAGATTTTTCAGAATTTTGTGCACAAAAAACTTAACCACTGATTTAGATTTTTATCTGGGAAGGATCCTAGAAGGACTGTGTTCAATATAAGATGGAAAAGGTAGTGCTGACATGAATTACTGGATATGAAACCACTAAAGTATGTATTTTAATTTGAGCACATTGATTACTGGTAGTTTTTGGTTGGTGGTTATTTAGAATGTGGTGTGTGAAACTTCATTCTTGAAGAATATTTTGGATTCAAAGCTTCTTTCTTCCAACAATTAACCACAGCCTTATTGATTCTCTAAAAATTTTTCTCAAATGTATCTACCTTGTTTTCATCTCTTTATTACTCCAGTACAGGTCACTTCTCTTTTTTTTTTTGGTGGTGGTGGGGGATGCCATGTGGCATGCAGGATTTTAGTTCTCTGACCAAGAATCGGGCCCATGCCCCTGTAGTGAAAGCTTGGAGTCCTAACCATTGGACAGCCAGGGAATTCCCAGGCACTCTTTTTTTAAAGTGATTAGCATGTTGTTGTTGTTTAGTTGCTGAGTTGTGTCTGAGACTCTTGCGACCCCATGAACTATAGCTCACCAGGCTCCTCTGTCCATGGGATTTTCCAGGCAAGAATATTGGTTGCCATTGCCTTTTCTAGGGGATCTTCCCTACCCAGGGATTAAATCCCGTCTCCATTAACAAGCAGATTCTTTACCACTGAGCCATAATTGCTCTTCGTGCATTTAAATCCTTGTCCCACTTGTTAGCCTACTTGACTCCACACAGGATCAAGATCCCGTCACTCCCCTGCTTAAAACTGTTTTAATTATATGCCATTTTGTTTTAGGATCAAGGCCCGACTGAACATGCAGGATCCTCCAATCTCCTCCCTAACCACCTTTTCAGCTTCCTTTCAGTTCACAACTCCATCTAGCCACACTTGAATTTTCAGTTCCTGAATACATTGTTCTTTTGCCCTTGGCCTTCCCTTTTTATCTGAAGCCTTCATTGCCAAGGTCTTAGGTCTTATTTCCCTTCCCTGGTGCCCTGGGCTGAGTTAGGTGTTCTTCCATTGTGCTCCCATCACCCATTACCCTTATTGATGCTTGATACTCTTTCGCACTAGACTGTAAATACATTGAGAACAGGACCTTGTCTGTCTTGTTCACCATGGTATGTCCTAGTGAGATGTGTGGTATATAATAGGTGCTTAATATTTACCGAGGTATGGCATATGACTTCGGCCATTTTAAGACTTTAATTTTTTTTTTGCTTTTTGATTTGCAGTATTGGTAGCCTTATATGAAGAACCAGAGAAACCTAATAGTGCTTTGGAGTATCCTTTTCATTTTTCAAGTCAGAAAAAAGCCTTTATTCTGTTGAAAAAGTTACTTTGAGTATTTGGGTTTTGATCTGTGGGTAAATATTGGTGGTAGGGTTGGGGTGACTCTCATCAGAGTTATTTCAATAGAAGGCTATTTCATTAGTTTTAATGAGCTCAAGTAAATCCTTAACTTTGATATTAGTTTTTTAAAGCATCACTTAGGAGCTGCTACCCCAGAAAATCCAGAAATAGAGCTGCTTCGCCTAGAATTGGCAGAAATGAAAGAGAAATATGAAGCTATTGTAGAAGAAAATAAAAAACTGAAAACAAAGGTAAAATTTTTGAAAGAATTCATGTTAAAAATAATTTCACCTTTAATGACTGTATGATCAGAACCTCACTAAAATGGACAGTAGAGCAGGGAGGAGGGTGAATATCAATCTCAGCTCAGTTAACTGCAAGGAGAAGCTGATACCCTGTCTAGAAAACCACTAGCAGATTGTAAACAGGATGAGCAAAGTGTGGTCAAGAAGAGGTTCTTTGGAAACCTTCATCAACAAAAAGATGAAAATACTGGTGAAGAATACTGGTTTTTAAGTAAATGGAAATTTCTGGGAGTCTTAGGCAGTTAAGTAGGTCATTATGGGGCCACTGCTTTGCGAATGGCACACCTTAAGACTGTGCAGTGCATGATCTGTATAGTTACGTGGTGGCCCTGAAATGTGTTAACTGTAAACTTGTTTGCACTTAAGCTCTGTACATTTGTTTGCACTTAATTTTGTCTAGTGCTGAAGTTTTTTCTTTGTTTAAACTCCATGAGAATTTTCATAAACTTTTGTCAATAAGCCTTTGAGGTTTTAACTGCATTCTGAATCATATAATGCATTTCACATGACTCTAGGCATTTCTCATAATGTGTTTTATCTTCTCAACAACTTTGTGAGATAAATGACACAGGTGCACAGACCATTTTATAGGTGAGGAAACTAAAGCACAGTGAAGTCTAGCTTCTCAAATCTCACAGCTAATTGGAACAACTCATATCTTAGTGTTCTTGCAGTAAACCACAGTTCAGCATAAGAGATCATTCAGTATCTTAAATTATCCAAATTATTATAAATGCTAGATAACTTTTTTGACACCTTTTAAAGTCCAAGACATTAGCTGCTTTTTCATTAACTGGCTAGATTAATACATGTCACATGATGTTTTTTTTATACTTTCTAGAAGAAAGTTTTCAGTAAACTTATGGTGGAGAGGAAGAAAGTACCTTTACTATATAAGCCACAACATCTTAGGGAAGATACGGATTATTGCATAGATGTTTGTGCAGTGCAGTCATGAATGGGAATTAAATTTTAGTTTCCCAGTAATTTGTAAGGTTTATACAAAAAAAACTTTCACTAGGTTTGATTGTATTAAATATTAAAAAAAATCACTGGTTTAAAAAGGCTAGGATTTTATAAACTGATTCAGTCATTGAACAAAGTAGTTGACTCGTTTTGTTACTGTTAATAGTTTTTTTTTTTAACCCAATTTAGAATAAAATTCACCTAAACGCCTCTGTCTTTGCCCCCATAGCTTGCTCAGTATGAACCACCTCAGGAGGAGAAACGTGCTGAATAGGATTCTTCTCAGTTGAAAAGACACTGAAAAAAATGGTTTTGTATGACTCGAATAGTTTGTACAGTATATAATCTTTTCTGAACAGATGCTATAGCACTCTTTTAAATATGTTAAATTCACCTATCACACGTTAACTGTTATAAACACATATACTTAGAATCACCAATAAAAACTCAGTATAACTTTCTTTGGGTCTTAAAAAAGCAGGAGAATCAAAAGTGAATCCTGGAAAGAAAAAAAAAAATCTATAAACACAGCCATCGAATTCATTACCTTAAAAGACATTCTATCAGTCTGACTAGGAATGATGGTACTGGTTGTATTTTAGCCAAGGAAGTTTAGCACAGAGCTATTCCCTGGTTTAGCTCAGGATTATGAGCACAGGTACAGTCATTCTTTAAAATGAAGATGACACTGTTGTTTTATATTCTCTGTAGGCAGCTGGAGAGATCTGTGTGATACACGATGCTGTTTCATGGGGGTCTCATGAATCTTCTGCTCTTGTTTATATTAGGTGGAACGAATGACTCTTTGCCACCACTTTGCCTTAGATACTGTGTGTGTGCCAGTGTGAACTCTGACACCACCTTTCCTTCTATGCAATCATGCCCTATCTGATACTGTTGCCTTGCTTTACTGTGCTTCCCTGGGTCCCAGTTGCACATTGGCCTTTCTGTGTTGTTTTTCAATTTCCTGTAATAGCAGTTACCCTGACTGTAATTTATATAAAGAGGATCACACTGTTCCCCTGCCTTACTTAGTTGCTTAGCGGAACACAGAACAGAGGCAATTTAAAATTCTGGGTTCACGCACAAGCCTGGATGACAAGGGGAATGAGCCATATATTGTGGAAAATTATAGTTTGTGGGTATAATTATATAGTGCTTTTTCCCCTCAAAGTATTTTTCTAGCTTTGAATTCATTTTATCTTCATTATCCCTGTGAAGTAGGTAGGCAAGTGTGAGGGGAGGTGGGGTGCTGAATCTTTAGGCCAAAGACTGATATGAATACCAATTATTTACCAATTGTAGAACCTTGGGCACATTAGTAAATTGCTCCAAGATTCACTTTCCTCATCTGTCAAATGAAAATAATATCTGTGCTGCCTACCTCACAGGGTTGTTGTGAGGGTCAAATGGAATGTATATGAAAGATTTGTAAATGGTAAAGCACTATATTCTTGTTTGTTAGTCCTTTTTCCTTTCTTGGAAGACCTACAGTCAGATGTTTTTGTGTTACTCTTCACTTCTTTTCCTTATTGATTGATTAGCATTATTAAGAAGTAGCCCTATCTCATGTACTTTGTCCCCAGTGTTACAGAAATGTCCTTATTTTTTGGTCAAAACACACAGAGAAAACCATACAATGAAAGCTGGTTTTTAACTAGCAGAAGCCTCAGCACCTGCTGGAAGCTGTGACCAAGCCAATTATAAGGGCATCTTAATCAGTCACAGTGGCAGGAATGTGGCAGTGGTCTGTCTCTTCCAGTCACAGGTTTGTTTTTGTAGGGGAATCAGATATGGCTGGAAGAACATTTACTTGAATTGGTTTATCTTTTACCAGTTTGAGTGCCTCCTACAGGGACAGCAGTGGGCTGAGTATTATAAAGATGAATGACTTGAAGTTAACTATAAGACATGTATATAATCACAATGTGGGATAGGATGTGCTAAGAACGATAATAATAAAACATGGCCTCCTGGGGGGTTTTGGAAGAGAGGGAGACATGGCTTCTTTAAGCAGTTGGTGTCATAGTCCCTTTGTGGACAGGCAAGTAGAAATTTTTTCTGGCAGCCAACCCTTATTTGCTTTTTTCCCTAATGAGACTGGTATTAATATTTATGTAAATCAGATGATTGTCTCCTGTACCATCCTTTTGAAAAATGGCAACCTGTGAGTTGGATAATCAGACTCTTGGGGGGAACTGACATGCTTACACTGCTGTATCAGTCAGTGCTATGTAAGAATTCAGGGTGAGCCTGGCCTCTGCAGGTCCTCTTCAACATTTCTATCAAGGATCTGGATGAAGACAGTATACATGATGCTCAATGGAGTAAAAAAAGGATCCGATCTGTTCAGTTCCTGCTGTTCCAGCTGCCTTATCTGTAAAATGTAGATTTCATATCTTGCCTATCTCACAAGGTGTTCTAAGGATTAAATTAAATATAATGGATGTAAAAAGTACCTTGCAAATTGTAAAGGACTACATATGGGTCAGATGGTAGTAGTGCTAATTCTCTAATTGCCACAGAGTTGGAGAGGCTGGTTGGTAGACTATATTGAGATGAGCTTGAAAATGATTCACAACTTGGGAGTGCCTAAACTTCACGGCCTAAATGAAAAAGCTGAAATATCAAGTCTTACATTGAGGTTAAAAATGCAGCTGCACAAGTTTAGGCACTTAGGGATTGCTGACAAAGTACTGGTTCCAGTGACTGTTAGTGTGAACCACTTACAGTCTGTACATTTTTTTAAAAATTCCATTCTGGAAAGCATTAACAGAAATACTGTCCAGGTGCTAAACAATCACCCTGAAGGCTCTACTGGTCCTTACTGTAGGTGTCAGACATTTGATGGATGTTGACAAGCTCAATTGCATATAAATGTGGAGAGTACATTTGAAACCACAAAGCTGTATTGTCCAACATGGTGGCCGCTAGCCACATCTGGCAAGTAAAATTAAAAATTCAGTTCCTGAGTCACACTAGCAGCAATTTAAGTGCTCAATCCACACTGGCTACTATGTTGAGCAGTATAGATGTGGAACATTTCTGTGATCACACGAAGTGCTATTGGACATTACAGTAGAAGGCCTGGCTAAAGTATGTTTAATGTGGAACAGAAGACTGGGTAATGAAGACTGTAATCCAATATCTGAGGTGCTGTCATAAAAAAGATGACCACTGCTAATAGACTGTGGTGTATAAGCTCCAAGGAGTGTGATTTTTGGCCTGAATAAGAGACTTCTATGCCAAATTTTACTACAGTGGAATTGTTTGCCTATTGAGATAGTGAGCTCTCTTCCCTGGGCTCTACTGAAATGTATGCTGCAAGTCTTTCATGCAGCGTCAGAAACGCTATACAGTGGATTCTTTTTAGGTGAGAGGTTGCACTAGATGACCTCTAAGGATGTCCTAGCTTTAACTTCAAGATTCAGACAAAACCAACTTCTAGATTTGCATACCTGCTTTCCCTTCATAATCAAGAAAGTTTCCTTGAAAGATCAGTACCACCACCCATGTCCCCGTTAAGAGAAGGACCTTTTTTGGTTAAATTTCCAATTCTAAAGCCTCCCTGTGAAGAGTAAAATTCCTCTAGTTTTCCCATATTTTGGTGACAAGCATTTGTTCTGGTCAGCTTTCATTATTAATTCCTTTGGTCTCTGATCTGAAGGAGATCGCACAAGATGCAATGTTCCACGGGGTGATGGAATTACTAAAGAAATAGATACTGGGTGGGGAGGAAAGAGGAGTCAGATCCTGGTAAGTGTGAAACAGTAGCAGTATTCATTGTCAGTGATTTGCTGAAGAAAGAGGGTAAAACATTCTAGCTTGCTGGCATTTGCTTTCCCATCAGGGTCCAGCTACCTGCTAGAACAAACTATCTCACCGATGACTCTGCCTTGTTTGAGGTTTTGCCCTCACTCTGGCTAGCTTCTCCTCTCTACCTTTGAACATCCCAACCAATGCCATCCTTCCAGACCTGTTCAGACGCCAGCTCCTTAGAGATGCTTTCACCCACCCTTGCCGAGCATTTTTATCTGCACCTCTGACCTTCCCACTTCCTATCTCATACAGAAGCTACTTACTCAGAGGTCCGATTTCCATTAACCTTGGGGCAACTTGAGGGCAGGCAGGATCCAAGGTAGTTCCAGTTTTGTGCCCCTTGTGCCCCAGGACTTCGCGGGCATCAGTAAGTATTGGTTGGGCAAGCACAATAGTAGGAGGAGGACAATCAATTCTCCCAAGTGCCCAGAGAGCGTCACTCATTGCGTTGGCCTCTGGAGTCCCGAGGAAGGCAGGAGAACGGTGAGCAGCAAGGCGCGTGGCTGAGTCGGACCGAAGTGCGGGCTGGGGCGGAGGGCAGAGGGCTCGGCCTGGCCAACCTCCTCGTGACTCCTCCTCCCCCCTCCACGGCTCCGAGTCAGGTGATTCCGGGCACGTGACGGGCACCACCTACCTTGCTGCTCCCGAGTGGCAGCTCAGGCGACCAATGAGGGGCTGGGCTCGGGCGGGGAGCCTATGAGAGCCGGGCGCCGGGGGGCGGGCCTCACAGCGGCGGCGGCTGCCGGGGGCGGCGGCGGCGGCGGCGGACTGGGGAGGCGGCGGCCTGGCTTGGCCTGGCCTGGCCTGTCAGGGCGCGGGCGGCGGCGGCTCCAGCACCATGTCCCTGCAGTACGGGGTGGAGGAGACGCCCCTCGCCGGCAGTTACGGCGCGGCGGATTCGTTCCCAAAGGATTTCGGCTACGGCGTGGAGGAGGAGGAAGAGGAGGCGGCAGCCGCGGGCGGCGGGGTTGGGGCGGGGGCCGGAGGAGGCTGTGGCCCGGGGGGCGCTGACAGCTCCAAGCCGAGGATTCTGCTCATGGGCCTCCGGCGCAGCGGCAAGTCCTCCATCCAGAAGGTGAGTGGGGCCGTTCGGGCCCTCTGCCCCTCCCCCTCCCTCCCCTTCCCGGGGGCGCCGGGGGCCAGCCGGGAGGGGAGGCCCTGAGGAGGGCGGCGGCCGAGGTGGCCGGCTGGATTGTCCCAGCGCGCTTTCTCTTCTCCTCTGGGAAGCAGAGCCCGGGCGCGGTCCGCGCCGGGACCCCGATCTCGGAGTCCACGCCCAGGTCAGCCGAGGCCGAGTGGATCCCCGCGCTCCCCGAGTGGCCGGAGCGAGGCAGGTGCCCGTGGCCTCACCTCCTGGGACCTCACTTCCTGGGACCCAGCCCCCGTGCCATTCACGAAACTGAGACTTGCTCCCCGGTTCTAACTCGGAGAACTTTCCCACACTCCCTCCCCGACCGCGGTTGTGTGTGTGCCTCTTACTTCAGGTGACCTGAGTTTGCAGGGCTTCCCAGGTGAGCCCCAGGGAGCAGCGTCAGAAAGAGTTGTGACTAACTCCTTGGCCTTTGTAATGCCTGCTCTTGTTACTAGTACGAAGGAGACTTCACTGTGACATTCCTTAGTGGGAATGGGGGCTGTTCTTCCACCAGTTTTAGTACTTTTAGTCCGGTGAGTATAATTAGTAGTGATTTCCCTTCTGTGTGTGTGTGGCTACAAAAGTCTTGAGACCTGGAGAATATTTACAGACCTTTGTACGTGTGCTTTCACTTGGGAAATGGCAGGAGAGGATGGAGGGCTATTCGCTTTTTTAGTAAGGGAGAATAGAGGCAGGGTTGACGACCTCCATCAGCCATTCCTCTTCAACACAAGGTGAGCTGGTGATAAAATGCCAGATACCTGGCTTTTTGCTCTTTTCATTCTGTGGCAAAGATCTCTCCAAAATAAATCTCTGCGTGATATTCTGTAGACATGATGATTTTAAAAAGTAGCCTTCCAAATTACGGGATTACTGTGTTTTATTATCTTTTCACCGTTACAGCAAAATCGGAGTACACTGATGGCAGGTTTTTAGCAAACTGGTTTTGATTCGTTATAGTGTTACTCACCGTCTAAACCTCAGGAATAACTATCCATTTTTCTCATCCAGCGAGTAGAGAGAGGGAAATTCCTTGTGTGTTGGAATTGTGTGGATTGTGATAATTGTGATTCTTAACAATTGCGTTTACCTTTTTTTTTTTCCATGGGAACTGTCTTTTCGTTGTCAAGTCCCATTCTTCCCCTCCTCACAAATATTCCTTCTCTACCAATATGCCTTTTCCTATTTGGTATAATTTGCTTTTGTTTTATTTCTTCCACAAGACTGCAAACCCATGAAGGACAGGGTCCAGTCAGTTTCTTTTCTGATTATTCGTTAGAACCTGATGTGGGCATTCTGATAAATTTTCAATGAACAAAACTTTTTAAACTTTAGCTATAAATTTTCATAATCTTAGAGCAGATTTTGGCTGAATTTATACAATGGGGAGGAAAAAAAACTGAGGAGAGACATTGCTACTGCTAGTATTGTATACAGACAGAGAAAATAGAAAAGTTTTAGCTTTTCTGGGTGATTTGGTTTTAGTAATTTGGTGTTTTCTGTTGTGTTACAAGTTAGAGGAGAGTGAGTACCAATGGATACACCATTCACTTTTCATCTCTTTTAAAATTTTTGCTGTAGGGTCACATTCTTTATGTTAATTCCAGGTGGAGTTTTTGTACTTATTTTAAATAAAAAGTGGAATAGTCATTAAATTGTCTTTTTTTATTTTAACAGGTGGTGTTTCATAAAATGTCACCCAATGAGACTCTCTTTTTGGAAAGTACCAACAAGATTTACAAAGATGACATTTCTAATAGCTCCTTTGTGAATTTCCAAATATGGGATTTTCCTGGGCAAATGGACTTTTTTGACCCAACTTTTGACTACGAGATGATCTTCAGGGGAACAGGAGCATTGATATATGTCATTGATGCACAGGTAGTTGGAAATGATGATGTTTACTTTTCTTCTCTGAAGGCGAAACATGTAGGAACAAAGAAAAGTTGTTTATCTTGTCATGTGCTTCTTGCAGCTTGTTTCTTTGCCACTAGATTTCCTAACTGAGAGATGTACCTGCAGAGGTGCTTTAGGAGCAGGCATGCCTTTGTGCAAGGACAGAATATGACATGACTAGGAGATAGGGTTTATATCTCTGAGTTCTAGTTAATGAGCAGTGTTCCATTTTTGTTAATAGTAGATACTGCTGTATTTTTATTAACTGTTGTAATGTCACCCACTGAAAAAGTCTTATCAGTGTGCCTGTAATGAGGAATGTGAGAACTGAGTCAGTAAATATTAAATGAATAGTTTCTTTAGTTGTCCAAATTCAATTTAGCTCAGCTAGCACTTATTGAGGGCTTAGCATGTGGCAGACACTCAGATAAATGGGACATGTCTTTATCCTTAAGAATCTTAATTTTTTTTCTAAGCTTAAGCATTAGCTAGGAATGAGTTCTGAGGTACAGACTCTGTTATGAGTGCGTTCATACATATGACCTAATTTGATTTCTTCGTCACAGTGCTGTACGGTAGGTATTGTAATTACAATTCTATGGCTGAGTAAACTGAGATCACAGAATTTAAGCAACCTGCTTAAAGTCACACATCTAATAAATGGCAGAGCTGGGATTACTTAAAAATTTTTTTATTGGGAATAAGTGTCCATTTTCCATTTCCTTTTCTTATCAGTATTAAAAATTACAAGCATTAACTTGGTAGTTGAATTCTTAACAAGAGAGATTGAAGATCTATTTAGTGGTATAAGTTAATGTAGTTGTTTGAATACTTATGAATGATTAGGGTAATATATATTCTGTGGTTGGGGAAAGAGGTGGTTTGAGGCTTTCCTAACATAAGATTTCTTTTTAAAAAATATTTTGTTCTGACTTACAGGATGACTACATGGAGGCTTTAACAAGACTTCACATTACTGTTTCTAAAGCCTACAAAGTTAACCCAGACATGAATTTTGAGGTTTTTATTCACAAAGTTGATGGTCTGTCTGATGATCACAAAATAGAAACACAGAGGGACATTCATCAAAGGGCCAATGATGACCTTGCAGATGCTGGGCTAGAAAAACTCCACCTTAGGTAACAACCTGTGTGTTTGATATGGGAGCCCTGAAAAGTGTGTAAATGTATTCCCATCTCTGTCATTACAAACACGTAGCTCTCTGTTACTGGTATACCCTTCCCAAATGTGTAATGTTTTTGATTTCTGTTGAATTCAAACAGTTTTGGGAGCCTAATGTTACTGAGAAGTTACTTCCCCTGCTTTTTTGCATTTTCCCAGAGGTTGAAGTCAGGCGAGGTCTGTTTCTGTAGGTGTGTTTACAAATTCATCTCAAGAGACTGGAGTCAGGCTGTTTCCTCATGGCATTAAATCTGCTTTGGGATTCCCCCGTCTTGGTTTTTTTTTTTTTTTTCCCCCCCTCTCCTTGCCTCAGTTTGAGGAATCTCACATTTGTTGTAGAACTCTGTAGCTTGATCTTTCACAGTATCTCTCTCAATAGGAAGAGCCTTTTAAAGAGGGCACATTTTAAGTTTGGATTCTAATGTTTCTTGTTTATGTTTTTTAAAACACTTTATGCTTTTATAAACCTCTAAAAATTGGGTGAAGTGATTGTATCCATTAAATCTGCTTAGGGTTGCTATCAAGTTAAAGAACTGCTGATTCATAATTCTCATTGCAAAATTAATATTAAAGAACACCTACTAGATAAACTCAGTGGTTTGTATGCTTGTATTTTAAAAATATGTGAGAATTATTTTCTGCATCCTTTTTTATGGTTTAGGTAGAAATGAGTAATAAAAAGTACCCAAGAAAATGTTCTTTTGATGGTACAAACAACTTAAAGGGGAAGCAGCAGAGAGACAACCGTAGCTATTTCCTTATCCTTGGTCTGTTATAATGACTTCCCTCTAGGCTCAAGCCAACCCCCATCCTTACCCTAATATTCCCTAGGGCCTCCGGCTATAAGATCTTTCTGTTATTCTCCTAAGAAACCACATAGACAAGTCCCATTGACCTTTAGCCTGGATTAAAATATGTACAAGTAATTCATGCTTTTAAAAAAATTCAGCAGTATTTGTAGGAGAAAGTGAAAGTATCTTCCAATAAAATTCCTCAGTCTTATTTTTCTGCAATGAATGATGGGTTTTAAGCCATGATTGTCCTGTGTTCTCCAGGACCCGTAAGAACACTTCTGATCCTCTTAGCACCATGTCTGTCCCTTTCCAGAGCACCCACCTCAGTGGTACACACTATCCCTTTCTCCAGTTCTCTGTGGGGCCCTGGGCCTTGTTAACAGCATTAAACTTTTATTAATTACTAACAGACCTATGGATGAGGTTCTTTTAATTTCCAGTTTCCAGAAACTCAGCTTCCTAGAATGCCCTGTGCCTTGGGAGGTTCTTCCTGTCGCCATCCATCTCCAAACCTCACAGTTCCTGCAGGACCTTCTTACATTGCTAACCTAAAATATTCCTTTACCTTCGTGCCTGTGGGGGGATAATCTTGGTCTTACCTCTTCCATTGTTCTAACATCTAGATTAGAGCCCCATCTAAGTTAGGTTCTTAGGTGCAGTCTTTGAAAGTATCTTTGAATTTTGATAAAAAGTGTGATATAAACAGTTCTGTGTCTCTGACTTTGTTATCTGTGTTTGTAATTACGTAATGGATAGAGCTGTGTAACTAAGAGTATACTTCATGAGTGAAAAAGCAGGTACAGTTGACCACACTGTTTAAATTGTTAAAAGCCTCTCTCTCAAGTATGTGTTTTGTTAAATCTACAAATTTACTTCTTTGTGTATCCTTTTAGGCCTCCAGATAGCTGTCCCTTCTCTCTCGAGCTCCTGCTCTCATCTTCCTTAGCATGTTATTTACATAAATTCTAAGTGCCAGTTTTATTCATTTGTTTACTCAACAAATATTCACGGATACTCTACAGGGCAGTGGGCACGCAGCTGTGAGCAAGGCTGACAGCCTTTATTCTCATGGAGCTTACATTCTGATGAATGAGACAGCTCAAAGGCACATAAATAAACGTATAGTGTAATTTTAAGTACTCATCAGTGCTATGCAGAAAAACAAAGGGGGAAGAGGTTGAAAGCAAAGGGCACAGGACTACCATTTTAGGTGGGATCAGAAAGGAACTTTCTGAGGAGGTAACATTTTATTAGAAACCTGTATTGTATTCTTATTTAATAAATGTCAATAAATGTCACCTATCTACTCTGAGCTTTCTCTTGGTTTTTTTGTCAGTTGTGGGCTTAAGAAACCAAGCTTTTTGGATCAGATTGCACGGACTTAGGTGAATGTTCAGGTTTCCGCATCTGAAAATGTTTTCCTAGTACTACCTCAGTTGCCCTCTGTGTAAATGTATTAAAGGGATGGAGAGCTATAAGCCAGGTGGGGAAATTGCTTTTGTCATCTTGAGTGAGGGAGATGGTGCACAAAATAGGCTTTATTTGAACTTACTGAAATGAAATGTGAAGAAACTTAAAATTTTATGTATTGTGATAATTGTTGTTGGACTTTTAAGATATTTTTCAAATTAATCAAACTGTGTTGTGTCTTTCAGCTTTTATTTGACTAGTATCTATGACCATTCAATATTTGAAGCCTTTAGTAAGGTGGTGCAGAAACTTATCCCACAGCTACCGACCTTGGAAAACCTATTAAATATCTTTATATCAGTAAGTGTGCTATTTAATTCAGTGTTGTTTCTGGTTTTTGTTGAATATATTTGTATTATCAAATTCTCCAAAAAATGCCTTGAATTAATCTGAGTCAAATTTAAAGACAACACAGTTAAATATTAAATAAATAATCAGATCAGATCAGTCGCTCAGTCGTGTCTGACTCTTTGGAACCCCATGAATTGCAGCACGCCAGGCCTCCCTGTCCATCACCAACTCCCGGAGTTCACTCAGACTCACGTCCATCGAATCAGTGATGCCATCCAGCCATCTCATCCTCTGTCATCCCCTTCTCCTCCTGCCCCCAATCCCTCCCAGCATCAGAGTCTTTTCCAATGAGTCAACTCTTCGCATGAGGTAGCCAAAGTACTGGAGTTTCAACTTTAGCATCATTCCTTCCAAAGAAATCCCAGGGCTGATCTCCTTCAGAATGGACTGGTTGGATCTCCTTGCAGTCCAAGGGACTCTCAAGAGTCTTCTCCAACACCACACTTCAAAAGCATCAATTCTTCGGTGCTCAGCCTTCTTCACAGTCCAACTCTCACATCCATACATGACCACAGGAAAAACCATAGCCTTGACTAGACGAACCTTTGTTGGCAAAGTAATGTCTCTGCTTTTGAATATGCTATCTAGGTTGGTTGTAACTTTCCTTCCAAGGAGTAAGCGTCTTTTAATTTAATAAATAATAGAAACATTTAAAACATGGTTTGAGTTATTTTCTGAAATTTTCCTTAATACTTTTTTTGTCTTAAAAGGCTCTGATGAAAAATTTTCTTATGCTTTTCTTAATTAAAAATATCTTTGTGATCTCTTTTCCTGAAGGAAGAGTAGAAAGTGGGATATACTGGGTGTTGGGAATTAGACTCAGTTTAATCTCTGCTTTATTGAAGGTCACATTGAAAAATTGATCCTTGTTAACTGTAATCTCAGTGTCATATTTCACATTTCTTTTTTTGAGGATTCAGCTTAATTAAAAAGGATATTCTTCCCATCAGTTTAGCATTCAGCGACTGTGTTTTCCAAACACTGCTTTGAAGGACTCAGTGTGTAGTGATCCCCAGTTCTTTAGGCTTTTGCACTATGCTGGATGTTGATGTGAAACATTGTTTGCTGAGTGCCACATCAAACCTTTCTGGTAGCAGGATCATTTGAATCAGAGATTGATTATTGTCAAGAAAAGGATTATCAGAAATGTAGCATGGCTTGATTTTAGGAGGATTTTGTTTGTTTGTTTTATGGTGGTATCTTAGAAAATAATTCATTTAAGTAAAGAGGACGAAAGAAGAACAAATTTGAGTGTGCTATTATGTCAGTAAATCAAGAGCAGAGAAACATTTTGACTTTTCTTCTTTGGATAAGAAAAGTGTCTCCTAAACAAAGTACTGTTTACTCTTGGTATTGGGTTGTATTGTTAAAAATGTTCTTCGATGTTAATGATTCAGGATCTTTGATAAGTTTACAAATTGTGATTCTTTAAAAAATGAACACTTGACTTTGTTTTTTTCAAGAATTCAGGTATTGAAAAAGCTTTTCTCTTCGATGTTGTCAGCAAAATCTACATTGCAACAGACAGTTCTCCTGTGGATATGCAGTCATATGAACTTTGCTGTGACATGATTGATGTTGTAATTGATGTGTCTTGTATATATGGGTAAGTTGTGTTTGTATATATTTTTGTAAGATCTCAGACAAGTGGAAAACCACCAGTTTGACTTGTTAGGGGGATTAATTTCTGAGGCATCTAGCAAGTACTGTATGAAGTAGAACTGACCATAGTGCTTCAGTTTGGAGCATAATTTCTCTGTGAGTGGACTGCTGGGTCTTACTCTTTCCGAGTGGATGGACAAGAGCAGTTGAAAAGGTGTGACTAGTGCCAGACTTAATTATCAGTGAAAGTTTCACCTGCTTTAATTTGGGGGGTTTATACTGTGTCTTCTCACTACTGCGACTTCTCACTACTGTTAGATCAATAAACTAGACTAATTTATTGAAAACACTGAATAACAAGAGTATGTACTGGTTCCTAATTTGATTTAGGCTCTGTGGAACTGAGGAGTCCTTAATCTTTCAGAGAGCACAGAAACAAGGAATGTTTGACCTACACGTCTCAGTTTCTAAGAAGTCTCTAAAATATAAACTCTTCTTTTATTTAAATTCACCACACTTTATACAGAAATTTGTAAAGAAATGGTTTTGTAGAATAGTTCAGAAGACAAGTGAAAACCTTGGTGGATTTACTAATAATTATTTCAAAAGCCAGTGACCTCTGCGCCTCTAATAGTGATGGTTCATCTTGTATATTAATGTCAGCCCTCCCAAGCACTGTCCTGATGCTCTGACATTACCTTTGCTTTTTGATGCCTCTGTCCTTGATCTGTTGTTCCTCTGTGTTCCACCTAGTCTAAATCCCTCTTTCATCTCTCTGTCCCTACCTGGCACCTTGGTCTTTCTGCCTCACTTGTCAGTGTCTTTCTCTAGCTGCCTCGGGGTAGGGAATGCATTTGTCTTAGCTCTTCTTTACCTGTCTATTCTTGTTTTCTATTCCTGTCAGTTTTGTGACTACATGCTTGCCTTTGTTTTTATTCTTTCCCCAGAGAAGAAGTAATTTTGTCTGTAGGTCATGCAGAAAAGTTTCATGTTCCTGTTCCTAGTTTTAAAAAGAGATGAATAGAGTGTATTTTTTATAATTAAAGAATCAAATTTAGTTGTAAATTTTATTTTCAGTATAAGACACATTGTAAACTACATTACACATGATAAAGTATATTATAAAAAAGAAAAGAAACAGCCATTACTTCATTATTATTAACCTGTGTGTGAAACTTGGTATGCTTTATTGAAGTTCAGTTTGTTGCTTACTTGGCTCTTGATTTGTGTTTTTTGAAGGGGGACTCCATGTAATTCTGACAATCTAATCTGATAAATGAAATAGCTTTCAGACCCTGTAAGGCTCACTTTGCAGGCATCAGGATTCCACAGTATCTTTGATAGACCGTATTTACTTTAGTTTTTGTACTTACTCCTTTTTCACTACTCACAGTTTTCATATTTCAGGTCCTTCTTTATTTGCGGAGGGTGTCAGCACTGATTAGTGTGAAGTAAAAATTAGAAGTCTGCTGTCTTCCATGCGTCCTAGGTCAACAAGGTGGTGTGAGCACATGGAATGATTATGCAGCAGGGGCTGGGCACCCACAGCTAAACACAGCTTCTGTTCCACTGTGGTCGAGCCAGCCTTTTTTCTCAAAAGACATTTAGGAAACTGGGTAGAAAGACTTGTCGTGCAAATGTGACAAAATGCCGAGTTGGGAAACCTATAATGAACAATACTTTGTTTTAAAACAGGCTAAAGGAAGATGGAAGTGGAAGTGCTTATGACAAAGAGTCCATGGCCATCATCAAGCTGAATAACACAACTGTCCTGTATTTAAAGGAGGTGACTAAATTTTTGGCACTGGTTTGCATCCTTAGGGAAGAAAGTTTTGAAAGAAAAGGTAATGACATTTTAAAAACTGTCTTTATATAAAGGTCTTTGTCATAATTTCTTAGGTTCTGGAAAACAAGAGAAAACATTGTTGCAGTGTTAGAGGATTTACCAGTTGGTTTGATCCCCTGGAGAAGGGCGTGGCAACCCACTCTAGTATTCTTGCCTGGAGAATTCCATGGACAGAGGAGCCTTGCAGACTACAGTCTGTGGGGTCACAAAGAATTGGACATGACTGAGGGACTAACACTTTCACTTGCATGACGTTTTCAACTACTTCTGTGCCTTTCCCTCCATGTACAGTCCATGCTTTCTCCTGCCTTCTTTTGGTCTTTTGTTTTTAAATCACATTTTTTATTCCAGCCTCTGATTTCACATCCTTCTGTTACCTGTCTGCCTGCATTTGGCTTCCACCTGCACCAGTCTCCTGAGGTGGTTTGAGACGTCACCGGGTCACCTTCTTGCCACATTTGGTGGCCTTTCCTCTTCAGCCTTCCCAGGCATGTGACCGTGTCATCCCGTCCTCCTTCACGCCCTCTTCTCTCTGCTTTCCCAAAGCAGAGCTCTTTGGGTTCTTTTGTGTGTCTGTTTCTCTGACCACCTGTTTCTTCTAATTTTTCTTTTTCTCAGTTCTGAGTGCCCTTCAGAGCCGCGGCTTCTGGCTCACTTCTTCACTTATTCTTCTGGTCAGCACATCACATCTATGACTTCAGTTAATCTCTGTGTAGTTGACGGAAAAATTCACCTCTCCAGCTCTGACTTGGGCCTGTTTCCATCCCATATTTGAAGCTGTTAGTAAGGCATCTTTACTTAAATATTTATCTTTCCATGATGTCAAAAACCGATGAATATTTTCCCCGTTGTTTCGTGACTCATGGCTACTCTACTTCTGTTACTAGTTATGCCATTTTCCTGGTGTCCACACTTAGCTGTGTGCAGTCTGGTAATCGTGTGGTGTAATTGCTTCCGAGGCCCTTGCACAGCATCTCACAGAGGGTGTTCTTTGTTCTCCTTTTCCCATTCTTTTCTGTGGTTTTCATTGAATCTTCACCAACTCTTTAACATTTTCTTGTGGAACTTTCTAGGGTGTCCTATCCATTTCCACTGTTGGTATCTCCAGTCCAAGTCCTCACCCATCCAGGCCTAAGGTGCTGCTTTCAGCATATATATTGAGGGCTCAGTCTGTATCGTCCTTTATTCTCAAGGCAGACTAGTTTTCAGAATATTCCTTTCATCGTGTTATTTAACTACTCAAGGGTCTATAGTAGCTCTGTTACTCATGCAACAAGTTCCTTCTCTTCTGTCTGGGTTTGTGATATTAATTAATATTGAATGAGTTAATATTTCACTGATGCTTATATTAATGAAATATTTTAGATATACAAAGTTTTTTTGATAAAACAAAAATGTATATATTCCCCTTTGAGCTTAAGATCTGAAACATGACCAATACATATTTGTCTTTTGTGTATTTCTCAGTTGAAACCCTCTCTTGTGCTCTGTTGAATGTAGTGTTTTCTTTTTCCTGTGTCTGAATTAGTCTTTACTCCTTATCTTTCCTTAAACTATATAGGGTGTTATATATCTTTGTGTAAACCATGTCAAAATATAAGTCATCTTCTGCAGCTTGCTTGTTTCTCTTCATTCAAGATTGGTTTTGAGGTTTATCCATATTAATAGCATGTTGCTTCAGTTCATTCTTTGTCACTGTGGAGTGTGTATATCACAGTTTATATTCTTTTTACTGTATGTTTAGATGATTTTTAAGATTACAAATAGTTTTGCAAGAAATTAATCAACAAGTTTGCCTTTGCACATAGAATTTCTCTAGAATAGGAAGTATTTAGGAGTGGAATTTATGGAGGGCATATGTGTTCAGTTTTATTGTTGTTGTTCAGTCAGTTGCCCAGTCCGACTCTTTGTGACTCCATGGACTGCAGCCCCCCAGGCCTGCGTATCCCTCACCATCTCCCAAAATTTTCCCAAGGTCATGTCCCCTGCTCAAGTTCATGTCAGTTTTATTAGGCATTATTGAATTGCTCTCCAAAGTGGCTTTATCGTTTTCACCCCAGACAGAGCTTTGTGGGAGTTTCTGTCACTTCATGTCCTTGCTAATGTTTGATGTTGTCAGATTGTTCAGTTGTTGTCAGTCTGGTAGGTGTGAAACGATGTCTCATTAGCGTCTCGTTTATATTTCTCTAATTACTGGTTGGAGCAAGCATCTTTTTCATTGCAGGTGCTCTTTCATGTCTGTTTAGGCTTCTCTAGTAATTTATTTGTTCCTATGCTTTTATCTTTTTTGTGCCTCTTAGGAGTTTCTTATCTTTTTCCATTCTAATCTTTAAAAATTTTAAAAACTTTTGGTTCCTGGAAATTTTCAAGTAAACACAAAAGTTGAGCAGCTCAGCGATTCCATGTACCTGTCCCTGCTTTCACAGTCATGAACACATGGTCAGTTTTGTTTCCTGTATATCTTCATTTTTTTTTTAATCCTTTGTTGTGGAAAGTGTCACACATAAAAGAGGACAGAAAATAATGTAAGGAAGCCCTTCGTATCTATCACCCAGATTGAACAACTATCAAAATCATAGCCATTTTTATTTCATCTCTGTACCTTTTCTCCTACTGGGTGATTTTGAAGCAAATCTCTGACATCAAATCATTTTGTCTTATAGAGATTCCAGCAGGTATCTCTAAGCAGTGGTGCTGTTTTTAAAGCGTAATGGTATTACCATTAATAGATGTTAAAAGAAAAAAAAATTAACAATGATTTCATATCATCATCACATATCCACACATTGTTCAGGCTTCCTTGATTGTCAGTTTAATTTTACCATTTGTGGAGAACTCAGTTTTAATGTAGTTGAAGTTATCAAAACCTTTATTTTTCTCTGAATCTGAAGGAACTCCTTATTTTGACTCTAACCTGCTTCTTCAGCCGCCATTCCCAGTACTTCTCCCAAGAATTGTCTGCTCCCATCTCCAGTCAGACCAGGTTCTTTCCTGTCTTCACCTGTGTGCTGTGTTCTCAGTGCAAACGCCCTGCTATTTTCTTGTGATTTTGCTCCTCTTTCCTGCCTATTTAAATCTTGCCCGTATCCTCAGAGTCTTGTCTGCGCCCTGCAGTTTTCTTGGCTGCTTTTGCCTTGCACTTGACCCTCCCACCTTTGGGCTGCTTCCGCATCTGTAGTCGCTTCGGTTTGTTTCTTGGTTTGTTGTCTTTCTGTCCCGGTGTCCTCGAGGACCAGTGCTTCTCTTTCAGCTCTGCTGTTCTCAGTACTGGCTACTAGTTTCAGGTTCTTCTCGTGATGTGGAAGGACTTCTGGATCTCCAGCAATCTCCCTCAAATTCTGGGCGCTAAGGAGGATTGGGGGAGGAACAGGGAGGTCTTCCTTTTAAGGAGACTCCATGCAGGTCTTACACACTTGCACTTTTCTTGGTGGCCGGAATTGGTCATATGTCCATACGCACCTGCAAGGAACCCTTTGACTAAAATCTGATTTGGAAGCCAGTTCATAAGCAGAAAAGGACAGAGTTGCCCTCCTTCCCCTCTGAGGTGGGGGAGCTGGCTTCCTGAGGCTCTGCCCTAGGGGCCTTCCTGATCCCTCCCATCCCCTTGGCTCTACTAAGCAGTTTGCACAACTCTTGTTCCAACTGTTTCCTTCAGCTTTTCTTTGCCTGCCCCAGAGACTTGTAAAAGGAAAAACTTGATGTATCGAAAGTATTTTACTTTCACTTTAGAGTTCATTGTAAATTTTCTTAGCAAATTTGTCTTCCTAATTGCTTTTTTATTTACTCTCTTCATTCCCAGGCCCAGAGGTAATCAGTGTTAACAACTTGGGCATATGCTTTATCATGCTTCCATTGTAGAGAATTTCTCAATTGGATATATGTTTTAAAATACATACCAATTATTTCTTTCCGTCACCAAATGTTTCCTAACAGATAGTTGACATTCAGGGCGCCTGATCTTCCTTTTTCTCTCCTGCAGGTTTAATAGACTATAACTTCCATTGTTTCCGAAAAGCCATTCATGAGGTTTTTGAGGTGGGTGTGACTTCTCACAGGAGCTGTAGTCACCAGACCAGTGCCCCCAGCCTGAAAGCGTTGACACACAACGGCACGCCACGAAATGCCATCTAGCCCGGACGCCAGCAATCGGGGCTCTGTGCCAGCTTATTCTTCACTCCAGGGTCAGGTGCCATGTGCTACAGGACATAGGAGTTGCCGCTTGTGGGAACCTGGTGCCTGTCCCCCTAGAGACAAGGGGTAGAGTTTCTCATTTGGATGCAAACACCTTCAGCCAGTGGTGTGCAACTGAAGCTACTATTTCTTTAAAAAAAAAAAAAAAGGCAAAAAAGAATTCCAGAGACCACAGAAGTGTGTGTCTTTCTCCTCTTGGGGGCCCTACTTTAAGTAGTTGGGACATCTTGGACCTGGAGATAACAGCCCTTAACCCGTCCTTACCAGGGGATGTCTCCATCAAATACCAGTTGAAAATAATAGAAAGAACTGAATTTTTATATGCTTCACTTAGATTTTCATTTGAGTAGTCTCTAAAAATCCTGCCTCGCTTAAGTTCTAACACTGCCTCTCAGATTTCAGTTTTGGACCTTGCACACCTCAGACCTTCTAAACGCATTTGCTTGCTAACTTGGAAGACACGTGGTCTGACTGCAGCAAGAAAGGACATTCCTGTATTTGTTTCTGAAGAAATGAGAAAATTTTATGCTGCATAAAGTCGAGAGCAAGTCTCCAACAGTGGCTGCTGCGTTCGTTCCCTCAGAAGTGCTGAGGAACAAACTTTGAGACAGAAGAAGATTTTTGCACCTGTGTTTTGGATACCAGATACCTGGGTTCCTTCCCTCACATTTGATAAATGATTCTGATCACTGTTTTGAAAAAAAAAAAAAAAGGGAATTAAAAAAGTTGTTTTCCCCACAATCTCTTCCTCCTCTTAGGAGGAAAACTCATCATGTCATTGAAATATTTAGCTCATTTTTCTTTAAACTTGATAGCAGTCTCCACATACCTTTTTTCTCAGCTGGTGAGAGTCTTTTAAGAAGTGCTGTGTTGTTGACCCTGAATGACCCGGAGGCACTGGTGGACTGCCCTGGGGCTTGAAGAGCGTACGGCACCACGACGTGTCGGTGAACGTGCTTCGTCTCCAGTGTCCAGACACCCGGTGTCAACTGTGGTCCTTTCTTCACCCAGGATATTGATTTGTAATTGGTTGTTGTTTGTTGAAAGTTGATACCCTTTCCACTGACTTAAACTTATACGTTACTCTTACTCCACACGCCCAGTTGTCATATATCCGAAGCCACTGGACCACTTGAGTACATAAGTGCCACTGTTAATGAAGTGTGTGTTCAGGTCTGTAAACCCAACTGTGTGACTTGAGTGCTTCCTGCAGGTGATTCTGACTGTTGAGTATTTACATGGACCATGGTGATATCCAAAAGAAAAATGCTTTTATATTTATAGGTTATTTCATTGAACTATATAAAATGGGTATCAATAAATGTATTTACTCCAGAATCAGTTTTTTATTTGCATAAGATATGGAGGGTTGGGGCAACGAAACATTGGCTCTTCCCCCTCTGATTTTATTATACATTTCTTCTTTTGCTGCCTCATATGGTTAAGATCCTGTATGTTTCAGGACTTAAACTTCTGTCCTGGTGCAGGAATTCCATGCCTTGTGTCCAGGCATCTCTCTCTCACCCGTTTCTGTTTAGGAGATCTAAACAGGTAGAAATGGGCCTTTTGGTTGTAGTCTTTTTGTGGTGGTTCATGGTGGGGACTGTCCAGGGCCTCACATAATTGATGTGCGATATCTAAGCCAGGAAGCATGTAAAGGAATGAGTTAAGTAGAACACATTTTACAAAATATGTATTGATTGCAGTTTAGTTTTCATTTCTTCCAGTTTCTGAGATACTCATCATTGACCCTTAAATGTCTCTTCTGCTTATACAGTTAGGTTGGATCTCAACTGGTTGGGGAAAATATGTATATTAGGAGGGAGGGAGGTAGAGGTTGAAAGATCTTTAATTTTGTGATTGGGCTATTTAAAAAAAATGGAAATCACAAAAACAAGTTAAAACAAAAAGCCCTTAAAGTACTATCTAATCCTATACCATTTTCAAATTATGGAGACTGAAATCCAGAGGAGTAAAGAGCCCTGTCTAGGGTAATAGATGGCATGACCATTGTAACTTTAAATCCAGGGTACTGTTGAGAGTGAAAGGGATGTCGTTAATAACTACGCCAGAGCAACAGGTGTGTACTCTGCTGTTCGGGGCAAGCCAGGTAGCAGCTCAGTCACAGAGCTAGTTAGAGCCGAAGGGGCGCCTGTGCTCCAGACCTGGCAGCCCTGTGCTGCCTGTCTGCATCTCCAGCCTCAGGCTTCTGTTGACCCAATGGAGATAATGCCTCAAGAGGGACACGGGTGCCCATAAAATTTTTTTTTCTACTACTGTGGGAAGTTATAAATTCAGGGAGTGATAAGGAGAAAAAGTGGAAAATGGTGAAACAGACTCAGGAAAAAGGAAACAAAAGTCAGAAAAGGATTTGCCTGAAATGTTTTGTATCTCCATGGATGTTTATATGCACCAGGCTACCTCAGAGAGCTGGCAGACATGGTGGAAGAATACCTTGATCATCTTTTGCAGCAGGGTGTTGGAACTGTTTCACATAACACTGCCTCTCCTGTTCACACACATTCATACATACATGTGCATATATGTACACAGACACACTTATGTAATAATGTCTCAATAACCGAATGTTCAAGGTATTTGGAATTGTATATATTTCCCTCCTACATTTAGGGTTCTGTGTGTACACACAGAAACAAATGACTTGAAAGATAAAATTATGATTGTCACAAACTTAATGTGTGTGATTCGTGGGCTTTGTTAAGGTTCTGTATCGGTCCTGTTTTGTTTTGCAAATGCTGACAGCTCTTAGAGTTATATCCAGAAGAGGTTAATTAGTGAATATTGTTATTTTTCATCTAAGCTACCAAAGTAACTTGAAACATTCCTCCTTTGTTCCCCAGAGACCTTGAAGGACCAGAGTCTTCCAAGGGACTGTAGGCAGCAGCTGGGCAAAGCTGGAGTGCATTTCCATTAGTAGTGCTCAAACTGGTCCTATGGAGCCGAGGGTCTAGCCGTAAAGAGCGTGGCGGGAGGGACATGAAGGGGCAGCAACTACTAATTATTTCAGGTGTTTGTGTGTATTACCTCGTAATCTTCACAGTACCTGGTGAGCTAGGGCCTCTAGTTCTATTTGCAGGTGGGGAAACAGGCCTGTGGAGGTGTAGCGGTGGAGTCCATGCAGTTTGATTCTAGAACCTGCATCCTTCAACCATCACTTTACCTCACTTCCTTCATAGGGAGGGAGGGTTTGCTCATGGAAAATTGTGCAGAAAACAAATTCTGTGAAGTTTGGAAACCACATTCTGTAGTTCTCGGAGATTTACTGTGTACAGTAAAATACTAAATTCTTTGAGAAGACCTGCAGTAAAGAAGTCTGATTACCTTGGTTTATGTTCCTAAGTTTGATTGTTTTAAGAAACGCCTTTTCAAGAGCATGGGCTTCACAGGTGGCTCAGTGGTAAACAACCTGCCTGCCAGTCCAGGAGACTCAGGTTCAGTCCCTAGGTTGGGAAGATCCTCTCGAGGAGGAAATGCCCACCCTCTCTGATATTTTTGCCTGGAGAATCCCATGACAGAGGAGCCTGGTGGGCTGTAGTTCATTGGGCTGCAGACAGGCATGACAGCACGTTAAATAAGTACACAGAAGGACATTTTACTGGAATGTTTTCTGTGGAATTGGAAATATGATTTTTTATTCCATTTTCCAAGTGGCTTAATATAACCTATAATGAACTGGTGATGAGTAAATCTTGTATATTTTCATAATTGAAATTAGTAGTTCATGCTGGTCCTTCAGCTCGGAATCTGCTTCCCTTGGCATATAGAAATTCTGTTCATCCTACCAAGGTCAGCTTAAATGTCCTAACTTCTACAAAAGCCCTCTAACCACTGAGCCTCCCTAGCACCATGGGTGGGTTTGTTCTCTGCCCTCTTTTTTGGTGACTTGCTCAGCACCTGTCTTTGTAGGTTGTGATGGGGGAAGCATATTTTCTACTCTGTAGGATTTCTCCAATATCCCATATGTTGAGGAAAACCCAGACTCATTTAAATGTCTCTCATTGCAGCTTTGACGTGAAGGCAATGATGCTTTTCCTGGCTGGGCGGTAAGCTTGTCAAGCTTTTTACCCATTTGGCTGCAGTGTCCAGTTCCTCATTGCTTGACCTCTAGGTGGCGGTGTTGTATCATTTAAACTCAAGCTTTCAGGCTCCCAGAAGTTGGCTCTGTTCTGAAAGTTTCTCAATTGCCTGTATCACCCAAGTATACACCTAACTTAGAGAGTCAAAGGATTGCTGAAGTTATTTCCCCTGAAATCATACTCCGTGCTGATTGAGACAGTGTGTTGGAGGTGAAGCAGTTTGTGATTTTCACTTTTTCTGTTCATTATCAGCTCTTTAACAAGGGGTTGGATAGGATGAAGGTCCTAACATTCTTTTCTTCACTGGATTATGGGTTACAAAGCAGCTTTAATAAGAGCATGCTGTCCTTATGCGTATAGCAGGCAGAACGATTTGCTCACCAAGCCATCTGCCGTAGATGAGTGTGCTCTTAAAGGAAGGAAGGAAATTTGCATTTCTCTAATAATTAGCAATGTTGAGCAAAAGGATGGTTTTTGAAGTGCAAGGGTCTTAAAGTGGAAGTTGCAGTACTTTTCTAACGACACATTAGTAGTAATGGGCACTGGTAATGGGCACTCGTTTGGAAGGAAATGCCACATGTTTGAATGATAATTTCTGCATTCATCACTTTTTTTTTTTTTTTTTGCCTCAGATGAGGTTTGTTGTAATTATTTCACACTTGAGAGCTAAAACACTGCAAAGAAAAAGGCTGCAGCACATTATCCCTCCATGGGCATATCATCTTGCCACAATCCCCAGCTGTGACTTTGTTCCACAAGGACAAATTTTAATGTAAAAAAAACCTAGATTCATCAGTGTAGCTTCAGAACTGTTTAAAATATAACTGAGAAAATTGCAAAAGGACAGTTATAATGAGGAACTGAGTAGAAGGAAACGAGTTACCCCTCGACCTCCCCCACTCCAGTGCCCATTACTACCAATGTGTCTTTCAGAAAGTACTGCAACTTCCAGTTTAAGACCCTTGCACTTCAAAAACCATCCTTTTGCTCAATATTGCTGATTATTAGAGAAATGCAAAACAATGATCTCTTGCCAGTCAGAATGACCATCATCAAAAAGTCTATAAATAGTAAATGCTGGAGAAGGTGTGGAGAAAAGGGAACCCTCCTACAATGTTGGTGGGAATGTAAATTGGTGCAGCCACTATGAGAACAGTATGGAGGTTTCTTAAAAAACTAAAAATAGAGCTGCCATATGAGCCAGCAATCCCACTACTGGGCATATAGCCGGAAAAACTGGAAAATCTAATTTGAAAATATACATGTACCCAATGTTCATAGCAGCACTGTTTACAGTAGCCAAGACGTGAAAGCAACCTAAGTGTCCATGGGCAGATGAATGGCTGAAGGTGTGATATGTATACAGTGGAATATTAGTCACAGAAAGAATGAAATAATGCCATTTGCAGCAACATGATGGACCTAGAGATTATCATACTAAGTGAAATAAATCAGAGAAAGACAAGTATCAAAGGGTACCACTTAAATGTGGAATCTAAAAATGGATACAAATGAACTTATTTAAAAAACAGAACAGACTCACTGCTATAGAACACAGTCTTATGGTTAACAAAGGGGAAGGAAAGAGAGGGATAAATTAGGGCTTTGGGAGTAACAGATTCGTACTACTATATATAAAATAGATAAACAACAAGGACCTACTGTATAGCACGGAGAACTATATTCAATATCTTCTAATAATCTGTTATGGAAAGAATCTGAAAAAGAATATACACATGTTTGTGTAACTGAATCACTTTGCTGTATTCCTGGTGGTGACGGTGGTTTAGTTGCTAAGTCATGTCTTGTGATCCAGTGGACTGTAGCCTGCTAGGCTCCTCTGTCCATGGAATTTCCCAGACAAGAATACTGGAGTGGATTGTCATTTCCTTCTCCAGGGGTCTTCCAAACCCAGGGGTTGAACTCAGGTCTCCTGCATTGCAGGCAGTCTCCTTCATTGCAGGCAGATTCTTTATGGACTGAGCCACCAGGGAAGCTATATACTTGAAATGATACAAAGTTGTAAATCTATTATACTTAATTTTTTTTTTTAAAGCATCTTTTGAGCTAAAGTGGTCAAATATCAGAAGGGACACGGCAAACAATTAAAATTTGGTTTACTACAATATAGATAGGAGCTTGGGTTGTAAAAATGGAATATTGATCTTCTACAATGTTCTTTTTGCTGTTTTTGTTTTTTAAGAGAGGTGCTGTTACACTCATGTTAGCAAGTTGTGTATATTCCTTCCTTCCTTTTCATTGTCCTCTCTCCTGTCTGTATTCAAACAGGCATGCAAAGTTTGTGTTCTAGGTAATGAGTCAGCTGAGAAGGGAATGTTAATTTATTTGAGCCTGAGTGTGTGGGTGCTAAGTTGCTTCAGTTGTGTCTGACTCTTTGTAACCCTAAGAACTGCCAGGCTTCTGTCCATGGGATTCTTCAGGCAAGAATACTGGAGTAGGTTGCCATGCCCTCCTCCAGGGGATCTTCCTGACCCAGGGATCTAATCTGCTTCTTTTGTGTCTCCTACGTTGGTAGGCAGATTCTTTACCACTAGTGTTACCTGGGAAGCCCTTATTTGAGCCTATCTTACTCTAAAAAGCAGTACTGGAACTCTCTGTACTGGAACCTTATCCCAGACAAGGTATTGGCTTTACACTTTTGCAAGATGAACTAAGAAGTAAGCTTAGAGCCCTACTGACATTTTCTAATACCTGTCTTTGGAAATTAGAGCTGTTTGCCATTTCATGCTTGGAGGATGCTTTATAGCTGCACTGCAGCTTTTCCTGGTTAGTTGTTAAGACTGAAAGTTCTCTGGGCTCTGTGTCCTCACTGCATGACCCTTGTGGCGGGGTATTGATAGAAAGGGGATAATTGAGAAAGGCAGCCTATTTGGCAAAAAGGAACTCATTTAGGTGTCAAAGGTCACAGGATCTTAGTGGAAATGTTCCCTGGACAACTCGAGTGACAAGGCTGAGCTGGAGGCTGAGCTGAAGTTTGAGGGAGGGATTCAGGGCAGGACTGAATGAAGGCCATGGTTGATCAGTGGAAGGAGCCTCGCTGGGGAAGAAGTCAGAATGATCCTCGTAGTGAGAAGAAAACCAGGTAGACTGTGAAATGTGAAATGCAGCAAGAGATCTGAAGGCTGAGAACAAATAGATCTTAATTTTACCTAGAAGTACTGGTGACTTGGAAAAACCTCTGAACTGGAGATCTGGACCATTTGCAACTTCTATAGGTTCTTTACTTTCCTCTCCCCATTAATGTATTGTTAAATCTTGAAATTATTTATGAAAAAAAATTTTTTTTGGCTGCACCACGTGGCATGTGGGATTTTTAGTTGTCTGACCAGGAATCGAACTCTCACTCCCTGCATTGGAACCACAGAGTCTTAGCCACTGAGCTACGAGAGAAGTCCCAAAATTATTTATTCTTGATTTCTTTCAGATCTAAGTTAATGGTCATAAAAGTACTTGTTGAACACTGGAATTCTTCTTCATTTTACCCCAGGCCAAACCTTTATCACATTTAATCAGAATTCTTACAGAAGCCTTGGCTTATCTCTTAGATTCTTCATTTTCAAAATCTGGACTAGCCTATAAAGAAAGGAAGTGTAAGCAAAAGCAAAGGTGTTAGTCACTCAGTCATGTCCGACTCTTTGTGACCCCATGGACAGTAGCCCACCAGGTTCCTTTGTCCATAGAATTCTTCAGGCAAGAATACTGGAGTGAGTAGCCATTTCCTCACAGGGAATCTTCCCAACCCCAGGATCGAACCCAGGTCTGCTGCATTGCAGGTGGATTCTTTACTGTCTGAGCCACCAGGGAAGCCCCATAATAATAGCTTTGTTTTTGTTTTAAGTATTATTAGCAGTAGCATTGGTATTAGATTACTTGAGTGCTTACAACTCATCAACCATCAGGCTAAGAACTTTACTTGTGCCTTCTCATGTAGCCCACCAGTGTTATACTGGTGGTGTTGTCTAGTCACTAAGTTGTGTCTGGCTCTTTGCAACCTCATGGATTGCAGCACACCAGGCTTCCCTGTACTTTACTCTCTTGAAGAGTTTGCTCACATTCATGTGCGTTGAGTCAATGATGCCATCCAACCATCTCATTCTCTGTCACTCCCTTCTCCCCCCTCCCCATCCCCAATCCTCAGTCTTTTCCAGCATCAGGGTCTTTTCCAGTGAGTTGACTCTTTGCATCAGGTGGCCAAAGTATTGGAACTTCAGCTTCAACATCAGTTCTTCCAATGAATATTCAGAGTTGATTTTCTTTAAGATCGACTGGTTGGATCTCCTTGCAGTCCAAGGGACTCTCAAGAGTCTTCTCTAACACCACGGTTCAAAAGCATCAGTTCTTCAGTGCTCTGCTTTCTTTATGGTCCAGCTCTCACATCTGTACATGACTACTGGAAAAACCATAGTTTTAACTATATGGACCTTTGTTGGCAAAGTAATGTCTCTACTTTTTAATATGCTGTCTAGGTTTGTCATAGCTTTCCTTCCAAGGAGCAAGCGTCTTTTAATTTCATGGCTGCATTCACCATCCACAGTGATTTTGGAGCCCAAGAAAATAAAATCTGTCACTGTTTCCATTTTTCCCCATCTGTTTGCCATGAAGTGATGGAATAGGATGTCATGGTCTTAGTTTTTGAATGTTGAGTTTTAAGCCAGCTTTTTTCACTCTCATCTTTCACCTTCATCAAGAGGCTCTTTAGTTCTTCTTCACTTTCTGCCATTAGGGTGGTATCATCTGCATATCTGATGTTGTTGATATTTCTCTGGGCAATCTTGATTCTAGCTTGTGATTCATCCAGCCCAGCAGTTTTATGACGTACTCTGCATATAAGTTAAATAAGCAATATCATGAAGTTAGAGCTATTGTTGTGGTCCACTTTATAGATGAGAAAGCTGAGGCACAGAGATGAACTTCCAGGAACATATTGCTCATTACTGGCAGAGCTTGGATTTGAAGTCTCACTTGTCTGATGCCTGGGCAAAGGGCTTCCTTCTTGGTAGTGGCAGAACTCCTTAGAGGCTGAGTCTACAAAAGGAGGAAGAAGAATGGCTAGTGAGGACTCTGAACGGCTTGCCCAAGAGTAGTTTGGAAATAGCTGTAGTCATCCATTGTGGGCAAGGTAGGACACCTGTTCACCAATAAGCTTTCTCCTCTTGGGTGCAGGGATAACATTTCCAGCCTCCCTTGCAATTACAGATGGTTATATGATTGAATTCTGGCTGTAAGAATGTGAGGAAGTGGTGCACACCACTCCCAGTCTAACCCATAAAATCCTCTCCCTCATTATCCTTTCTTTCCCCAAGATGGAAAAAATAGCATGACAACTCTTCAGAAAATGCAGAGCTTTGATGTGGATGGAGCCTGGATTCCCAGACGGGCTGTGAGAGCCTCATCTGCTGACCAGAAACAGTTGCATTGGAATGTTACATAAGCTGTGAATAAATGATGTGAAGTCTTCGAGATGACAGACTTGATTTGTTTTTTGTTTGTTTATTTGACTGAGTCTGGTCTTAGTTGAGACATGCAGGATCTTCCTTTCATCATGCGGAATATTAATTGGGTCCTGCAGGGCTCACTAATTGTGGCACATAAGGCTTCAGCGTGGGAGGGTTCAGTAGTTGCCCTGGGGCATGTGAGATCTTAGTTCCCAGACTAAGGACTGAACCTCCATCTTCTGCATTGGAAGGCGGATTCTTAACCATTGGACCACCAGGGAAGTCCTTAGACTTGATTTGTTATAGCAGTTGGTATTATCTTAACTTACACACCTACACACTCTTTTGGTTGTGATTTTTAGGTAGGAACTTGGACAGGTAGTGAGTGAGAAAGGACATCATCTCTTGAAAGAAGTAAACCGGAAAGATTCAGATTTTGTAGCCAGTTGCAAAATGCCCAAAATAATCCTTTTCAGGCCAAGGAGATTATAACAATTATAGAATTTGAAGGCTGCAGTTTGCTGGCTACTCTTCAGGGTCAACTTCTGATGCAAGGGGTTCACAGTATGACCCTAGGAGTCATTGGATGGGCTACAGGTATTCTGAGAGCTCCTGTATTTGTGTGCAAAATTACATGTACCAACTGGACAGAAGGAACCCCACTTTTCTTCTCACTCTCCAGTGTGTCTGCACTCAAAAAACTGAAGAATTAGTTGTGAATCTGAACATAAACCACTTAGGTTGATTTAGAACTGAAATGAAAGCCTGACTTGGCTGAATGTTCTGGATTTCACATTTTTCCCCTGGGGTTTCCAATCCTAAGAGGAAAAGGAGAGCTTTTCTAGAAACCAGTACACTAGCATATGGAATCATTGCCAATGAGCAAGTAAAATAGTCTGGGTGAGGGAAATCATGAATATATAATACAATTGTCTTGTGGTCAAGTAGCACATTAGGCCAATAGTCTTAAGAGTAAAAGCAAGCCTGGATCCTTGTTTATCATCTGGCCTCGAAGCCTCCTCGCCTCTGCATGCTGGAAGAGTCTTCATCCTTCAAATCTCTTGCTGGGGGCCTCCTTCTTTAACAAGCCTTCCGTGTTTCTGCTTTTCCCTTCTTGATCTCACTTCTCAGTGAGACTCCTGGCCCACATTCTGGCTCATCTCATCTCCTCTTTTAATTATTCTGTATGTACAACGAAAGCCTATAAGAGCCGTCACTAGGCTGAAGGCAGAGTTTGTGCAGTAGCCCTCTTTCATATCCACCAGGGATGCTCAGAACAGGCCTATTCTCATACTAGACACTCAATACATACATTACTGTACTTGGGGAATCATGGCAAAGATGTAAATGGCTGGATTACAAGATACAGATTCTGACAGGTTAAGATTGTGGCATCTGGGCTTGTTGTGAGTGACCACAATGTGCTGATTGCCTGTTTTGGGTCAGAGTCCAGGCCAAATGCTTATCCACTCATTTAACAAATATTTGTTGAGTGCCTACTGAGTACTCTGTTTTCTGGGGATGTATCAGTAGATACAAGATAGCCAAGTATATACAAGTAGATACAAGATAGCCAAGTTCTTGTCATTAGAGTGGTGACTGAATTTCATCCTGATAAAAGTTGGGATGCTGATGAAGGAAAACAGATTTATATACATGAAGTTGGGCACCCTCAATTAAACGCTGGTAAAAATAGGAAAAGGAGTACGTCAAGGCTGTATATTGTCACCCTGCTTATTTAACTTATATGCAGAGTACATCATGAGAAACGCTGGGCTGGAAGAAACACAAGCTGGAATCAAGATTGCTGGGAGAAATATCAATAACCTCAGATATGCAGATGACACCATCTTTATGGCAGAAAGTGAAGAGGAACTAAAAAGCCTCTTGATGAAAGTGAAAGTGGAGAGTGAAAAAGTTGGCTTAAAGCTCAACATTCAGAAAACGAAGATCATGGTATCCAGTCCCATCACTTCATAGGAAATAGATGGAGAAACAGTGGAAACAGTGTCAGACTTTATTTTTTGGGGCTCCCAAATCACTGCAGATGGTGACTGCAGCCATGAAATTAAAAGATGCTTACTCCTTGGAAGGAAAGTTATGACCAACCTAGATAGCATATTGAAAAGCAGAGACATTACTTTGGCAACAAAGGTCCGTCTAGTCAAGGCTATGGTTTTTCCTGTGGTCATGTATGGATGTGAGAGTTGGACTGTGAAGAAGGCTGAGCGCCAAAGAATTGATGCTTTTGAACTGTGGTGTTGGAGAAGACTCTTGAGAGTCCCTTGGACTGCAAGGAGATCCAACCAGTCCATTCTAAAGGAGATCAGCCCTGGGATTTCTTTGGAAGGAATGATGCTAAAGCTGAAACTCCAGTACTTTGGCCACCTCATGCGAAGAGTTGACTCATTGGAGAAGACTCTGATGCTGGGAGGGATTGGGGGCAGGAGGAGAAGGGGACGACAGAGGATGAGCTGGCTGGATGGCATCACTGACTTGATGGATGTGAGTCTGAGTGAACTCCGGGAGTTGGTGATGGACAGGGAGGCCTGGCGTGCTGTGATTCATGGGGTCGCAAAGAGCCGGACACGACTGAGCGACTGAACTGAACTGAACTGAAGGGACTATTTAAATGATCTTTTGACTCCAGGCCCCAGGGGCTTGTTGACACACATAGAGTGTAGGGAGGAGAAATAAGCAAGATATTAGAGACAATTTAACAGAGTTCTGTTTGTTGTCTGCTCCCCTCCCCCCCATAAGAATGGAAAGCTTTTTATGTCAAAATATACTATAAACAAAACAGGAGAAACCAGGGAAAACGTTCTGCTGCTGCTGCTGCTAAGTCGCTTCAGTCGTGTCCGACTCTGTGTGACCCCATAGACGGCAGCCCACCAGGCTCTGCCGTCCCTGGGATTCTCCAGGCAAGAACACTGGAGTGGGTTGCCATTTCCTTCTCCAATGCATGAAAGTGAAAAGTCAAAGTGAAGTCACTCAGTCGTGTCCGACTCTTCATGACCCCATGGACTGCAGCCCACCAGGCTCCTCTGTCCATGGGGTTTTCCATGCACGAGTACTGGAGTGGGGTGCCATCGCCTTCTCCAAGGGAAAACGTTCACTAACGTGTAATAGATAATGTTAATATTCTTGATGTAATTTTACAAATTGTAAGAAATCACATTCCAAAATAGAGTGAGGAGGAAAAATAACACGGACACACAAAGTAGAGGAGGCCCCAAACATGAAAACCCATAAGACCTCACAAGCAATAGAAAGAAAAGGAAATTAAAATCACAACCAGCTTCCATTTCTCCTTATCAAGGGGGCACTTTTCCCCAAGGGATGATGCTGGGTGAGAGTCTAAGGATGAGATCTTTCACACATGTGTTGCTGTCAGTTCAGTTCAGTCACTCAGTTGTGTCCTACCCTTTGTGATCCCATGAACCACACCACACCAGGCCTCCCTGTCCATCACCAACTCCTGGAGTTTACCCAAACTCATGTCCATTTAGTTGGTGATGCCATCACCAATAGTTTTCCAATTTTTCTACAATGAATATGTATCCTTTTTACAAGTAACTATATATATACACACACACCAGAGAAGGCAATGGCACCCCACTCCAATACTCTTGCCTGGAGAATCCCAGGGACGGAGGAGCCTGGTGGGCTGCTGTCTATGGGGTCGCACAGAGTCGGACACGACTGAAGTGACTTAGCAGCAGCATACACACACACACACACACGGATTTAAAAATATCCTATACAAATTGAAGGGAAGATGAGGAGGAGAGGTTTTGAGATTTCTAACATGCAGCAGAGCATGGTCCTAGACTCAGAACAGTGTTAGGGTTTCCCTGGTGGCTCAGACATGAAAGAATCTGCATAGGGGACCAAATCTGTTGTCTGTAGTTTCCAGTACCTCAAATTGCCCCTCTTCTGTGCATCCTCACCTGGCCAGTGTATGGCCCTTTTCCTTTCCACTCCTAGTCAGAGCTGGACCCTCAAGTCCTCCAACTTTCTGAGTGTGGTCTGAGCAGTCTCTATTGTGTTATGTTGTAAGCCTTTTAAGCAGTGATTCTGAACCCCAGCTGCACTCCAGAATCACTTGGGGCTGATTTTTAAAAAATAGTGATACCAGGTTGTCCTAATAAGGCTGTCCCCTTGTGACTTGCTGTCTTTTAGTGTTGTTGAGATCCTCTGGATCCAACCAAATCTAATTACTCTGGGTGTCCAGGTTTAGGTCATGAACATAATACATGCTTGTTGAATTGAGTTAAATAGGTTTGGTCTGCCAGCTCCTTGATCACAAAGAATTCGGATTTTGCCAATCTTTATTATTATTACTATTTTTGATGTTAACTCATGTGTCTCTATCGACACATGAGAGGTGTCAGATGTATATCTGCTAGACTGTATCCTGTTCTTTTTTCTTTTAACTTCCTGGGTTGCGATAGCTCACAATATCTGCAGTTATTACCAGGTTTATTGCAAAAATTTCAAAACAAGATGAAGTTTGATTCACTTGGTTAAACAAAGAAATATATTGCATTGCACTATTTGACAGAAGCGATCATTAGCCCCCATAGAGAACTGATTGTATTTATCCATCTCTGGCACTTGATAGGTGCCTAGTAAATATAGGCAGAATGAATGAGTGAATGAATGAATCACAAAGTTGAAACCATGGTAGTACAGTGTCTCTAACTTTATCTCTTATAAGGGTCTCTAGCTCCTTCAACTACTCCCAGGCTACCTTGCACGAGTACATTATTGTTTTGGACTAAATATTATTGTTTTGGTGGTGTTTTACCCCAAACAACTTTCAAGCACCAAATATTCTTCAAAGGAAACCAGTTCATGGGCTAGGACAATGCTCAAGAATATTCCCTCTAGAACTGAGGTTCCTATAGATGGTCTGTCATTTTCTCAAACACCAGCACTTGCTCTCATACAAAATTTCCCCTTCCTCTCTCCTCTGAGTAAAGACTCTAAAACACAGGTAGGAGCCTCATCCAACTTCTCTTGTTACGTTTGCTCTGTCGGCAGACATGGTACTGTGAAAGCAAATGTCACTGCAGCAGCCATAATTTAAGACGTCCTTTTAAAAAATTCCAATTTCATCATTTCACAGAAGAATAGATCAATATTTCTACAGTTAAGAGTTTAGTTAAAAACCCTGCTGTGCAATGAAATAATGCATCTGCTATTGGCGTAGAGCGACTGGGATGTTAATTCCCTGGTTTTGTGTCAGTTAAGGGCAAATTAGCCTTCCAGCACCAGTCATGACTCATTATGTCATTATGCAGAAGGCACTTACTGTACCTCCACTACTATGCAATTTAGATCCAATAAAAATTGTGACAGCGTTTTTATCCACTTCATTAAGCTACTAATTTCTTGTAAAAAAATGTACATTAATCTTTTTATAGCTTCATGCAGAGTGGCATATTTTTAGACTCTAACATTGATTAGGTCCTGGTTAAGAATAATTTTCACAGTACTTTTAAGAAATGTAAATAAAGTTACAATAATTTAATTTTTCAACATAGTTATGACAGTATTGATCTTAAAATGAACATGTTGGCTGAATTAAATGTGGAGCCCAAATGAAATACAGACTGAATATTTAAACATGCAACAAATTACAAAGCATGGCTTAACAATACCCTGCAAACAGAATGAAGAGAGGGAGCGTGAACCTCTGTGGAAAATATTAATTGCTCACATTTTAAAAGATGTAAATGGGGATTTTTTTTTGACATCTGACTTTTCTTACCCAAATGTTTAAGAAATACAGTAAAAAATTGTCTTCTTCCTTTGATTTTTCATTCCTCGTGAAGTATTAATGACTCTTCTGCCTGAATGCATTAGGGAAAAGTGGAAAAGGAAAAAGTTCTCTCTGCCAGGGTTGCGGTATTAGTAGGATAGAGTTGAAGAAGGATGTGCCCAAGGTTTTCAGAGGGTCCAGTGTATGTCAGGGTACTTGCGTGGGCAGGGGCTGCTCCTATTCACTTCCAAGCACCCATCCTCTCCGATCTTTTCTGAACAGGGCTGACCAAGCCATGAATCAAGTCCTCATTGGCTGTAAAGGTGAGCTCTAAATGCTGGCTGGAATTCGATGCAATCACACAGATTTTCCACTAGATCTTGACCTGCCTCGCTGGACTTATCTTCTTGCTCCCGACTCAGAGCTTCATTCTGACTTTGCTCCCATCTGGCAGTGGTGTCTTCTGCTTTCCAAGGCCAGGGAACTCCAGTTCTGTCCTGACCTCCAAACCTACCCAATCCTAGCCCTTGACAAGTGTCCACTATGCTGGCCCCAAGAGGCATATAGAGAGAGGGAGATGGGCTGTGTGGGATGATTCCGCTTTTATCACAGGAGCTACACGGAGTGGCAGCACCGAAGACTTAGCTTCTTCCAGGGAATAACGACATATCCTCTCCGAGTCTGTTCCTATCTCTCGTATGAAGGCTTTGTGCTGGCCGATTACAAAGGGCGGCTGTAGAACTACTTTTCTGGGACTGAAGACTTCCCTGTCAATGAAGGAAGTCCTCCCTAGGACAGCACTTGGTGGGCTGTGAACAGATGCTTCCTGTGTCAGGAAGCTCACTTCTTTTTTGTTTTGTTTCTTGAATTTATTGAGCCCTGTATCTCTCCCCAAAGGATTTAAAATGGGATTAGAGAAGAGCTTCCTGCCGTATGATTACTTTTCCGCTTTTCATTGAGACAGTATAAGTCAGAGCCGTTCTAAAGACAGTATAAGGCAGAGCAGTTCTAAGTGCTGCTGCCGGCCAGTCACGTCTCAGTATGAAAGACCTGGCAGCTGCTGCTGCTGCTGCTGCTGCTGCTAAGTCACTTCAGTCGTGTCCGACTCTGTGCGACCCCATAGACGGCAGCCCACTAGGCTCCTCTGTCCCTTGGATTTTCCAGGCAAGAATACTGGAGTGGGTTGCCATTTCCTTCTCCAATGCATGAAAGGGAAAAGTGAAAGTGAAGTCGCTCAGTCGTGCCCGACTCTTAGTGACCCCATGGACTGCAGCCTACCAGGCTCCTCCGTCCATGGGATTTTCCAGGCAAGAGTACTGGAGTGGGTTGCCATTGCCTTCTCCGGCAGCTGCTGCTAAGGGCAACTATGTTCCCATTGCCATCATCCAGGTTCCTGGTTCTGGGAGTCCATTGTTCCCAGATAGCCCCGGTTCCCATCTCTCTGGCCCTCGGTGGCTCTCTAGCAAGCCCGCTGTGGTTGGAAACAGTTGTTCTGTTTCTTGGCTGCCTCAGACACTGGGCTCAAACAGCCTCCTTCCCTGGTGCGTCCCCAAAGCCACTCATCTTTGTAGATGCTGCTTCCCAGCTATTTACTGCTGGTCCACGCTGCTCTCCTAGGAGCAAGGCTGGTGGTTGCTCTTCTCATCTGTTCAGTAGTTTACCCATTAAGAGCAGTTAGTCTCAGCCTTCATCTCCTAAGAGCATCACTGCCACTCCGTGAGGCAGGAAGACAAACTTTGACCCAGAGGGGCAAAGTGACCAACCCAAGGTCACACAGCTAGCAATCAGGGGGCTGGGACTGAAACGCTGGCCTTCTACTTCAAGATCCTGTGCTCAGTATATCAGAGCTCACAAAATGCTTTTGGGAGGAGGGCGGAATAGTGGTCGAGTGCTTGGGCACTAGAGCTGGGTAGATTTGATCTCAAATTCCAGCTCTCCCACTTAGTAGGTTACTTAGCTAAGGTAAGCTTAGGTAGCTCACCTAACTTCTCCGAACCTCTGTTTTGTCTTGTGTGAAATGGAGGTCAATACTTTTTAACATGATTGTGGTGAGGATTAAATGGCAAAACGTGAAGTGCTCAGCCTTGTACCTGACACATACACTCCATAAATGGCAGCCATCAACATCATCACCATCATCATTACTACTTCATTCAGAATCTCACCGTAAGCCCGAGCAGCCGGTATGATTGATTCATGTACAGCTATTTATTCCCAAGTAGCTCAGTGTAAAGAATCCGCCTGCAATGCAGGAGACGTGGGTTCCATCCCTGGGTTGGGAAGATCCCCTGGAGAAGGAAATCATAACCCACTCCAGTATTTTTGCCTAGGAAATCCCATGGATAGAAGAGCCTGGTGGGCTACAGTCCATGGGGTTGCAAAAGAGTCAGATATGACTTAGTGACTAAACAACAACAGCAACGTAATAGCAACAGTTGACAGTGGGAAAAAATGCGGCTCGGCATGGTTTGTGAGGATCTCCTTGAAGCCTGCTCTTGTGTTTCTACCAGTGCTCAGCATCACTTTGACAAGCCCACACCTACAAGGCTCCCGCCTTCTCCATTGCCTTCACATGCCCATGCTCAGGGAGGATGGCCCCATGGCCTGGTGACCCGTGATTCTCAGAGGGCCATCTGGTGACACAAATGCAGAGGCTGAGGAAACGGGATCCAGCCCCGGGGAGGAGCTGAGCTGTGCCCCAAGCACCCAGCCTCTCTCTCCAGGAAGAACTCGTGTTCTGGGGTCACCTAATTACTCCCCACAGAAAGCTCTTTCAACTTAAGTATAGGGTTCTGGAGATGACGCTGTCTGCAAGGCAACCCCAAGGACCGGCAGGCGGTTAAGTTCTGTTTCTCTTCCAAACAATGATGCTTTCGAGGTTTATATAAATACTCAATCAGTTTCCTATTATGACAATGTGGAGGAGCAGTTGACTGCATCTTCATAATTAAGACTTGAAGAAAAGTCAATGGCAGTGAATAAATTAGATGTTTTTGCTCTTCTTTGTATATACCTCGGTCTCCTCCTGGGATCAGCCTACTAGCCTGGCCCTGATTCCCTGGCAGGCCTGTCCCGAGCATCAGGCTACAAGGGGAGGAGGGCTGTGGGCCACCCTCACCCCACCAGGCTGCCAAGTCCCAGAGTAGGAGGGGTTAAGGCTTGCGGGCTTCATTGCCAGATGGCATTTGATACGAATATTGACGTTAATGGCGTTTGGATAATGACGCTGTCTGTGTTAGGGGCTTTATTACTGTTATGAACAGTGTGGTCCTGGAGGGAACCATTCCGATTAGTTACCTTTGTGTGTGAGTTGCAAATGTTTAACAGACAATTATCAGGAGACAGTGTTCTAGGGGATTCAGGGTATTCCTGGATTCCCAGGCAGGTTCTGAAAGCAGTTCATGCCGCAGAGCTCAGCGCTTTGGAGAAGTTGGCTGGGGCTGCCTGAGATCATTGCCTTGTGTGCAGAAGCCGGTCACCCTAGTCTTCCCTGTTTGTCCTCTGACGAGGCTTCCCCATTCTCGGGGGTTCTGCTTTGTTGCAACCTCTCCACATCAGATACATCAAAACCCTACCTTTTACACTTCCTGGGGGAGTTTGAGCCTCTTCCTCCTATTAAAAATGAATAATAAAATCCTCCACTTTCATCCTAATGGGGTTAGTAGGAGGTGTTTAGCTTTTTATAGCTACCTAGATGATGGAAGGAGGCACATGAAGCCATCACAAAATTAAGGAAGAGGTCATCATCAGAAGGCCAGGGACTGAAGTCTTTTAAAAGCATTTCTGGTCTTAATTCAAAGCATCTCTCTGGAGAGCTTCAGTGAGCAGAGGCCATGTGTTTCCTCTGTTGGAACCAAAGCTTTGGCAACACAGGGATGTGTGTATAGCAGGTTTCTCTGCAAGTCCTGTGCAAGGAGCAGTACCTTCAGAGCAAACAGGACCCTTTCAAGATGGACTTCCTGGTGGAGGGTTAGGGCTGTTCCCCTGCATCAGGCAAAAGCCTTCTGCCCTTGTGAGAAGTGAACACATGAATGAATGGGACCCTAGGGTTTTGGGGGATCCTGGAATGGCTGAAGAGGCTGAAGAGGGGGGTCCTGGAAAGGCTGGCCTTAGCTCTGGATCAGATGCTCCTGGGATCTTAGCTCTCAGGCAAAGTGGGAAATCAGGAGGCTGAACTGAACTTCTGGAAACAGCATAAAAATGGATTGTTGTGTGTGCTCCCAGTGCAGCTCTAAATCTGAATACAAAATAGAGAAGATGCTCTTTTGCTCCTTTCAGACTAATGATTTTGTCCTTTTTCCCTCTCCTCCTCATTTTATTTCTTCATCTATAACATCTACAAGAGGGCAGCCAGACTAATAAAACTGTGCTAAGCTCGCCTAATGCCAGCCATTGATCCAAGGGTGGGACCCGATTAATCAATGGGATTTTAGCAGTGTTCACATCCCCAAGGGCCATTAGGCCCAAAGACAGCTCTTGCCTTGGCCAAGCTCTTGCCTTGGAAGGCGCTGGGATTCTCTGGGCGTGGATGCTGGGAGGTGGTGAAAGACAGGGTGCCTATGGCAGCTTCAGACAGCCACCTGGAGTGTTTGATGGCCTTGCTTTTAGGATGTGCCCTCACTTTCTCTGCAGTGTGGCATCACTGTGAGATTTGCTGGGCTCCACAAGTATGGGTCCTTTGGGAGATGGAAGGGGGTTTCTAGAACAGAGAAAACCTCACTCAACATGCAAGATACCTCTCACATAACTACAGGCCTGGGGAATCATCTCCTCCAACCCCCTTATTGTGTACTAGAGGAAACTGAGGCCCAGAGAGGGAAGAGACTTGTCCAAGGTCACACAGTAAATTAGTAATACTACAGAACCAGAATTCCAGCTCCAGGGCTGAGCTCTTCCTCATCTGTGTTATCTATAAAGCTGAGTAGGGATTAGAACCTGTTGCCGTCATGTGAGAGAAACAAACAAAGTGTTGATACAGCAGTTACAGAAAATTCAGAAAGGGTACAGACACTCAAACTTGAAGAAGGAAATAGCAACCCACTCCAGGATTCTTGCCTCAAAAATCCCACGGACAGAGGAGCCTGGCGGGCTATAGTCCACAGGGGTTGCAAAGAGTTGGACATGACTGAAGCAACTTCACTTTACACAGATACTCAAACTGAACAATTCAGTTTGAAAAAAAATGTAATACATTAAAAAATAGGTTGGATATTACTTTTCTACCTATTTCTTGAACGAATATGTTTTTTATTGTGAGCTATCACACATATATAGAAATGTGCATAAAACAGACATGATTTGACAAATAATATATAGAGCAAATAATTTTGCAGCCACAATCCAGGTTAAGAACTAGAGTATTACCAGCTCCCCCAAAGCCCACTGTTTGCCCCTCCCTTATCTCAACCACCTCCCTTCTAGAAATAATCCCTCTCTTGACCATGATCCTTGCCTTTCTTCATAATGTTCACACCCAAATAGCTTATTGCTGCTTGCTTTTAAAGTCTGGATAAATGGAACCATCTTGTACGTATGTGTCTTATTTCTTGGTTCCAACATTATGAGATTCATCCATGCTGTTTCCTGTAGTTGAATTTCATTCATTTTCATTGCAGGTATTTTTCCTTTTACATGGGAATTATCTTAAAGAAACTTATGAGAACCCAGCCTTGTGAAATAAAGCATGATAAAACTCAGCTTACAAGGCAGGAGTTGGAACAAGGGTGCCCCAGAAAAGTTGTTCTTTGGACTTTGGTTCTGGATGCTCTGATCAAATGCCATCCTTTTTTTTTATAGCATTAGGGACCTGATTGCTTTATGAATTCCCTCAAAGCATACACTAATTTAAAGGACATAGAATTTTGCTGGGGTCCAGGTCTTGACACAGCCAGGCCAGGGAAAGGGAATTCCTAATTCCTTGCTTTGCAAAGGAGAAGCCAGACTTAAACTGTGAGCCCCCTAAGGGCAGGAGGTGTTTTATCTGCCTTACATCACCAGGACCCAGTGTAGAGTCAGTCCACAAGTTACGCTAGTGGTAAAGATCTTGCCTGCCAATGCAGGAGACATGAGATGCAGGTTCGAACCTGCATCGAACCTGCAGGGTTGGGGAGACCCCCCTGCAGAAGGGCATGGCAACCTATTCCAGTATTCTTGCCTGGAGAATCCCATGGACAGAGGGCTACAGTCCGTGGGATCGCAAAGAGTGGGACATGACTGAAGCAACTTAGCACACACGCCTAGTAGGAGAGCAATAAAACTTTGTCCACTGAAGGAAAGAATAAAAGTTATTCAGAATACCCCCTGCAGGATGCCTGAATTTCCTCAACAATGTGGCCTTCAGTGACCAGTGAGGGAGGAACTATTTCCTTGGTGGGCTGATGGAGGCCCCCCAAATGCAAAACTCAGGTTAGTGATGGAAACAGGAATCTGGATCATCTTTAGTGCATTTATATCTTATATTCAAAAAGACCTTAGAAAGGTCAGTGTTAACCAGAGACTCACCATTTCTCAAGAAATTACATAAAAGGGAGTGTGGGGAAGAGAGGTTTATTAAAAACAAACACAGCCGGCAAGGTGCTTTCGCAGGGAGCTCCGACGAGCTGGGTGGGGCTGCTCCAGGTCTCCTGATCTGAGGGGTAGGGTTTGTAGCCACTGCAGCTTCTCCCGCTAGTGCTGAGCTTCTTGCTTTGTTGGGAGAAGCTGCTAAAAGTGAGGCTCTCTCTGATGCTTTGTGGGTTGCACTGGTTGGACAGCAGTCTGATGGGCTAGCTGTGTTCTCCTTCTCAACCTATGGGTGCTCAGTGATCACCACCTTACCCAGCCAGGCCAGGTATCACCATGGCTACCATGTACAGCAGATGTCTATACATATTGTTGAATTGTTTTTAAGTTGTTGTTGTTGTTTTTTTAAAAAAGCTCATCTGTTGAAGAAATACTGTGAAATATTTAGGACACTCAAAGATCAACCCTCAGATCACCCTCCAGAACCCCTGGAAGCTTCCAGAACTTTTATGGAATCCATCCTTGGAAGTTAAAAATCTATACTCTTGCTTTTTTTTTTTTTTTTTCCTTTTTGAGGCACTCACTGTAATTTGCATGGATTTATTTCTAGGACTGTTCATTAAGTCAAACTTACCCAACCAGATTTGAATTCTATGTCTGTTTTGATCACCAGGTTTTAGCTAAGGGTTTGGTAGGTGCTTGGTGATGGGTAAATATTTGTTGAATGAATGATGGGTGAATGCTGAGGGGTCTGACTCAGTTGCAGACTTAAGGAAAAAGACCAGTCCTCCTCTAACCCCGTGCAGGTCTCAGTCAAGGGCAGTTCAGAGCTCTCGGCCGAGAACCACCGCCTGGAAGCCCCCGGTGAGCTCTGGAAGGCGCCGCGGGGAGGCCCGCCTTCCTGGAAAGCTTCGCTTGGAATTGTCTTCAAAAGCTGCGACGCAGCCCCCGGAGTTTGAGCACGAATAAATCATTAGCATTTTATTTACAATTCTGGGTTTACAATTCCTAGAAAAGGATCCTGCTGTTCAGTGCGGAGTCCTGCTTTGCTGGCTTTCCTCAGCGCCGCCTTCTTCTCGCGTCTTCGGGGGACTGGGTTTGCTCAAGACTCATTTGGGCAGGAGTCGGGTGTGAAGCAGGCGAGCGGAGGGCTGGCCTGGAGGAAGGGGGCTGCGCCTCTCTCCCCGACGCATCTTTCCCGACGACCCTGAGCGGAGAAGTCGTTCCCTCTCTGTTTTACCAGGAAAACAGGTTTGATTCAAAAAGGTCGGGGGCTTGTCCAGGGTAACACAGCTTGCGCTTAAGTTTGCACCGAGTCCTTGGCTTCCAAACCCTGCCGGGCTGCAGCGGACACCGGGATCCCTAGGCTTGGGGCCCCCCGGCGCCTGCCTACTGCGCCCGCTAGATGGCAGCCTTGGTCTCCGCCGCGCGCGCGGCCAGCGAGGGCTCAGCGGGCGCCGCCGCCACGCTCCAGAGGGTCCGGCCGGAGGCCCCGCGGGCTGCTCCGTGGGAGGCGCTTCCGTGGGTACCCAGGACCGGGTGGCAGGCTCCAAGTGACCAAGGGAAGAAGGTTGCTGGAAGCAGTCCAGGCTCCCCTGCCTGGAATGAACGGGGTCTTGTTCCGGGCTCTCCTGCAGCGGGGTCCGAGAGAGAGCTCCGCGATTCTCCCCGGGGTGGCGGCGCTTTCAGCCCTGGCAATCCAGGGCGCGCGGGCGCAGGGCCCTCGGGGAGGCCACCTAGCCTGTTCTAATCCCGTCCCTTTAGATGTGGCCCACGGTTAAGCCTTCCCCCTTCTCCCTGCCCCAGACTTGAGCGTTCTGGGCCTCACACTAGGGGCGTGGTGATCCTGGGCCAGTCCCTGCTGGCCTCTCAGCCACGGCGGTGCTTGGTCCACCAAGACCCGCAGTGGCCGACAGAGTCACCCCTCCTCTCCCCATCCCCACGGCCCCACCTTTGGGGAGCAGCGATTGGCGTGTCTCTGAGGCTAGTACACCGTGGGACCTGGACCCAGCCACTGGAGAGAGACGTTTGTTTGTGTAGAGGAGGGGGCCATGGTGGTAGGGGGGCAAATCCTGTCCTTCCTGAGTAGGGGGAAGGTAGGATGCAGGGGGCTGTGGTCAGTCCTGTTGTCTCTGGAGTGTGTGATATGAATTCGTGGATTTGTTTTATTGGCCTCTTTCTTTTGGGCTCCAAGTTTTTCTTTTGTGAGCAGGTGAGGTTTACAAACACCCTCTCCCCTCCCTTCTCCAGTCAAGTCCCTTCTCTCCAGGTGCCTTCTCTGCTTTCTAGAAGGAAGGGGGCTGCACTGGAATTTGTCTTGGCCTAGTGGCCGTCTTTATGTACTGGTCAGGGACAGACCTGATCTGCTTCAGCTTCTGAGAAATTGGGCCTTGTCGTGGCACTTGAGGAGGCGGGGCGGGTGTGTGTGTGTGTGTGTGTGTGTGTGTGTGTGTGTGTGTGTGTGTGACTGAGGACCCAGGAGAAGGCCTTTCTCAAGGTCACTCCTGGGCATCCACGTGTCCCACACAGCTGCAAGCCTTGATCCAAAGACTTTTCTACTTTAGATCTGAGAGCCTTGCAAAGTTCTGCAGTTTGGAGAAGCATCTGAACCTTCTTGGTAGAAGGCCTGGGTCTAGGAATTGGGTCAGGCACAGAAGGGACATTGTTTCCCCTGCTGTGAGGGTCTCCAGGCCATGCCTTCCCCAATCTCGGCCCTGCAGGTCAAGTCCAATGAGGACTGGTCTGGGGAGTTAGGTCATGGTGATGGGTTAGGTCAGGGATGAGAACAGCCCCTGATCCTATTAATCAGGCAGGGAGAGGGGCCTGCCAGTCAGTGTAGGCTGGTGCAGGTAATTGGGTATCCACCACATACTCCTCTGCTAAGATCACAATTTCCATGACACAGCCGCTCTCTAATGGAGCCTGTCAACTCAGAGCCTCAGAGCCCTGCGAAAGTAGGATCCTGGGCGTTAACCGTGCCTTCCCCATGCAGGACGCAGACGGCGGTTTCGAAGGGTCTTGGACTTGGCACCTATCAGGCCCGCCATCAATTACTCGGTAATTATTCCGCACAACCTTGCAATCGGCCCGGGTCGCCGGCGTGCGCACCGGCAGACAGAAGGGGGAAGGTTGAGCGTCCCCCGGGGGCCCCAGCGCGCGCCGCGGGCCGAGAGGGCCTCTCCGAAGCCGCTGGAAAGGCCCCCTTTGACCGCGTGCCTGGGCCTAGCGCCGCCGTCTTTATTGGCAGCCGGAGAGGCTGTTTGGGGAAATGGAAAAACTTGTGTCGGCGGCGTCAGTCTTGCAAAGGGGGTAGCCAAGCAGTTTGCAGCGCGTTCTGTTCCTCGCGCTGCCGCCACCGCCTCGGCTCCTTGGAGCCTGCAGGGGAAGGGAGAGGGGGAGGAGGTGACCGAGTTCACGTCCCCACCGCCGCCTCTCCCGGAGTGATGGATGGCTGTCTTCCCGGGCGGGGGAGCGCCTGCACAGCTCCCTCTGCAGGGAGCGCCGCTCAGCCTCCCACACCAGGCGCTGTGGCTTCAGCAAGCTCCCTTTTCCCAAATGCTCGGGGAAGATGGGCTCTGGGTCAGTTAACTTGGCCGGTTACTTTCTATTAATGAGACCAGTCTTTTCGGTTTCATCCTGACCTGTGCCAGTCTTTCGTAAACGTCCGTCTCCCGCTCCAGGCTCCGCTGACCCCATATTTTATTACTATTACAAACCCGCGAGGGTCTTCTGTCCTCAGATGCCTTAGGCTCAGGAGGTAACAAACAGGACTCACCTGAGTTCCCTTGGGATGACACTTTGCCCTTGGGTTAGGGAACAACTCACCCCTGGGAAGACAGATGAGAGATGGTGGGTATCCATCCCTCTCTTCTTTAAGAGATTCCATTAATTGAAAGCTCTAGTTAAGTAGTTAATTACAGAAATAGATTCTATTTTGTCTTTCTTTTCTCCCTATCCCCAAATGGCCTTAATAAATCTTCAGTAGCTGGGAATTCTGAGATCAAAACCAGGGGGTGGGGCTGAGGGTTGGGGAAGAGAAACCCTTCCTATTGGAAGGCGCCTTTATTTTGCAGTTTGTCTCCTGTTAGGAGATCCTTGGGTCTAGCTCATGAGGCAAAATCAAATCCCAGCTGTTGGTCTCAGGGCAGGCTGTGTGGATGCTACTGCATCTGGGGGCCAGTGTACTTGAAAAACAACCTCACCAACAATAATGATGATGCAAATAATAACATGAGGCAGCTAACATTTCTTGGGCACCTAGTATGTGTCAGGTACTGTATACTCTGTCTCCAGTATCTTATTTAATCTTCAGAGCAGACCTATAAAGTAGGTGCTACTGTCATCTCCTTTTGTCAAGGGAGGAAACTGAGGCTCAGAGAGGTTAACTTGCTTATGGTGATACAGCTGGAAAGGAACAGCGATGGAACTCAGCCTAAGTCCTTCTGATTTCAAAACTCTGGACTTACTCACTCTGCTCTATTGTTACAGAAACTTGCAGTTATTTGCTGCAAAGCTCATTTGTATCTGGGGAAATACCCTTTACAATTATTTTACAATTTTGCAATGAGTGGCTGTTTGGTTTTGCTGTTTCTTTTTTTTTCGAAATAGAGTGAAAAAAAAGCCCCAGCTCTTACTTTCCAATGGGTCAGCCAGATCAGAGGAGGAAGAAACTGCTGAGTTTCATTGCTGACTTATATAACAGAGAAGTTGCCTTAGAATTATTTATCTTAAAAGTGATCAATTAATTTAACTAATATTTAATGCACTTACTGTGAAGTCTTACGGAGCATCTTCCTTTTGCCACTGTGCCCTTTTTCCAGAGTGGAGCTGGATTAACCTGTCCTCCCTGGGTACCCATTGTACTTGCTCTTCACCCTCTGTGAGGATGGGGAGGGCTACCCAGTGAGAAACCTCTGCACAAGCTGTTCAACCAAGTTGGCTGAGTTGGCCCAGAGCCATGGAGAGTGAGAAACTTTCAAATTTCAAAACTGCCCTGGGCCAATTTAATAAACTTCTGCCACCTCCATCCTCTCCACATTTTTAAATTCTCAAAAATGCACTCCCATCTAAGATGCGTACAAGAGTGGAAGGATTTTGGAATATTAATAATGCAGACTTTTACAGCACAGCAAGGTGAATTCTCAAGGGGTAGCGGTTAACATCTGCTTTCTCCTTCCCAAGATAACAATGGGAAAGCCTGTGCTCTGCACACACACACACACACACCAAGCCAGGACTGTGAGAGCCGAATTTTTCTCTCTGCAAAGGGTAAATTGTCCCCAGATCTGGCACTAGAAACAATAACCAGAAAACTTGGATGTAGCAAGAGTGACAGTGATATAAGGAAAAAAAAGAAACAAAGCCAAATCTCTCATGGGGCTGTGAACAAGACCCTTTCTTGCAGGGGGTCTGAATGATGCTAAGAAGCTCTCTGCTTCCTCCCAGTGGGGCAATTCTTAGCAATCAGCATCAGAGCTGTGGTCCTGACATGTTCCCTGGGGAGCAGCAGGATGCTTTGTATCAGGAGACAAACAGAGATTCCGCCTCTGGTTCTAGACACAGGCTCTGGGGCATTCTGAGGGGGTCTTGTGTATGTCTTCTTTGAGGGTTTCTCTGCATCTGCCATCATCTCTGCATCTGCCATCATCTCTGCCCTCCATGGTAAAGAGTGTGACTGCCAGTGAACTCTGGAAACAGAGGAACCTGGGTCCCCATCCCATATCTGCCCATGTGAATCTCCATAAGTGAAGCCTCTGAACCTCTCTCTTCTTAGTTATAAAATGGGGATAGTAAAATTGGCCTGATGGGTTGTGGGTTGCTTAGCACAGAATATGGCTCAGTACAAGGTTAACTATTTTTTTAAAATCACACATAAATAGCTACAGTCCACACTTGTTTTCTGAGACCCATTTCACACCCTTTGAGCTGCTCATTTTAGAGAATAAAATGCTCTGTAACTTGGGTAGAAACTAGGTGACCCAGAATTTCTGATCTAGCCTCACCCTATAGATTCACTTGAATAGTTTTATGGAAATGATCCAGAGTCAAATCTAGAAGCAGTGCAGTCATTCTTTTAAAGGGAACCTCTTGGTTAGTTTTATTAAAAAAAAAAAATGACCCAGAAGTTATTTTTAAAAATCAAGGGTGCCAACCTTGTGCTTGCAGCTACCTAGGGATTTTTATCATGCGATTTGGGGGCTGAAACAAATGTCCTTTTATGTTGCAGCAATATCTTGTGGCTCAGAGAAATGTGAAGAAATGGTCAGGCTTCATCGTACAGATGCCAGCCTAGCTGAACATTGGAAGCCCTGAGCTCACGTACTGGCTTCTTGGTTTCTATCTTTTGCTTGCATAATGCAATTTAAATCCCTTGTTAATTTCCAGGTCGAGTTTCATTCATGAGGATAATCTTTAATTGATGTTAAATATAGGGATCAAGTTAAGTGCATTATTTCTTTTTTACAAAGTGCTAATTGTTCATGTTCTCATAAATTATTTTCTCTTCTCATGTAGCAGGTTTTATGAAAGAACTTTTCAGCCAGTGCTTTTAACCTCATTGTATGAATATTATCCTGTAATCAGCAGGTCGTTCAGATCCTTCCTGTGCTGGTGATCTTTATGTCACCCTTCAGAGCAGAAAGGAGAAGAAAAATGAGCTCGTTTGGAGCATATGTATATATGAGTGGCTCATGGACATTAAAACAAATTTTATACCCAAATATTTGAAACTTTAAGAGCATCTTTTCTGCTGCTCTGTTCCTACTGAGACTCTTGAGGGATTCAGCCTAAATCTACTCTTTTTTTTTAAAGGTCTGAGCAAGTTATTGATTTTTATCTTGTTTAGTTTTAATTGTGATAAAATATGCATTGCATAAAAGTTACTATCTTAACCATTTTTAAGCGTATAGCTCAATAATGTTAGGTACATTCACAGTGTTGTGCCCCCAATTTTCTGAATGCTTTCTATCATGCAAAATGGAAACTCTGTATCCACTAAACAGCTACTCCCCATTCTTCCCTCCCGGCTTCCCTGGATACCAACCACCATTCCATCTTTCCTCTCTATGAATTTGACTACTCTAGGTACCTTGTATAAGTGGAATCATATAGTTATTTTTTTGTGACTGGTTTATTTCACTTGGCATAATGGCCTCAAGGTTCATCCATCCATATGTCAGAATTTCCTACCTTTTTAAGGCTGAATAATATTCTATTTTATGTAAATACTGCATTTTGTTTATCCAGTTATCTGTTGATGGACACTTGGGTGGATTCCACCTTTCAGCTGTTGTGAAAAATGCCTCTGTGAACATAGGTATACAGCCTGAAACTATTTCTGATTGTTTCATTTATTCTAAAAATGTTTAAACCATGCTCAGGAAGGACCCTGTGCTGAGCTGTCAGGAGAAAGATGCTATGTCCTCCTTCGAGGTACTTACATCAAGAGAAAGACAAGACAATAGTAATACCAACTATTTATTGGGCTTTAATGTACATCATTTTATTTAGTCTTCACCAAGACCCTCTGACGGAGAGGCTGTGTTATTCCTGTCTTACGTGCTAGGAAAGTGAAATTCAGAACCATTATGTCACTTGCCCAAGATCATCACCGTCCAGGAAACCAGGATTTGAACCTAGGTCTGTTTGACTCAAAACTTGCCATCTTTTCTTTTTGCCATGCTGTGTGACTTGCAAGATCTCAGTTCTCTGACCAGGGACTGGACCTGGGCCTGCTGCAGTAGAAGCACAGAGTCCTAACCACTGGACTGCCAGGGAATTCCCCAAAGCTGCATTCTTGACTCAAATAATATTGTGCCTTTTGGGATGGCATAACCTGTCCCCCCAACCCCAGGAAAAAAAAAAGAAGAGAAGACCACTGACATCGTGCTGGGAGAGTGCAGAGGGGATGAGATTGCTTCCTCTTGGGACTGGAGCAGACTTCTTGGAGGAAGTGATGTTTGGGCTAGGAGTAGGAAGAGGATGTGGGTGGGCAGAGATGGGAGGGAAGATTTCACAGAAAGGATTATCGTGAACAAACAAAGGGGAGAGAGAGCATGAAGATTCAGGGCAAGGTAAGTCCTTTGGGTGAAGTGTGAAAGGCTAAGAGAGGGGCTGCAGAGAGACCCATGGAGTCTAGCCGTTAGAGCTGGAAGGGCTGAGGGATGTGGATGCTCTTTTCTCAGAGGAGGAAGTCAAGGTTCCAGGAGGAAAAGAAAGTTCAGATTGCCAGACTCCAGACGAGTGCTTGCTCCACAGCAGATTGGAAAAAGGTCGAAGGGTCTGGCTGTGGGGGTGATGGGAAAGCCTTGAAGATGTTTGAGCAGAAGTATGATATGGTGTAGACTACCTGGGCATTTGAGCTTGTATCCTGAGCCCCAGAACTCCAGGGCAGTCCGAGACAGTGAGGGGCAGTATTACACACACCAGGGCTATTGTGACTCTGCCCTCTACTGGTGCTCTGTGGGCCAGTGCTGAGTAACCCTCTCCCCTAAATCCTGCTGTTGTGTGTTTAGCTGCTCAGTCGTGTCCAACTCTTTGTGGCTCCATGGACTGTATCCCTCTGGGCTCCTCTGTCCACGAGATTCTCCAGGCAAGAATACTGGAGTGGGTTGCCATACTCTCTTCTAGGGGATATTCCCAACCCAGGGATTGAACCCAGGTCTCCCCATTGCAGGTGGATTCTTTACCATCTCAGCTATTAGGAAAGCCCCCAAATCTTGCTAGAAGCTAGTAATTGTCTCCCAGGAAACTAGTGAATTTTCTTCTCCCATCACGGGTAAATTTCCAGACTTTTAAAAAACAGCTGGAGGCAGTATGTGTGAGGGAGGTTAGGAACACAGCCTCGGGAGTCAGACAGATGCTAGTTGAACCCACTTCTTTCTGCTATAATTTTCTTGGTGTCAAAAGAGGAATGCAGGGACTTCCCCTGGAAGTCCAGTGGTTAAGACTCCTCTTTTCCACTACATGGGGGCTCGGGTTCGATCCCTGGTCAGGGAACTGAGATCCCATGTGGTGGGAAAAAAAAAAAAAAAAAAAAGGAATACAGTAGGACTCTCCTACAGATTAAGTGAAATACCATTTCAAAGAGAGGAGGGTACTGGGCACTCGGAGGCTAGTGTTTAGTGTGTTCAATGTCAGGGCGGTTGTGGGTATTCCCAGGATGGCTCAGCAAGATGTTTTCTCTAAAGAAGCAGCCCAGTTGGGGCAGTCAGCACCTGCACTCTGGCTGCAAATCCTGCCCTTGGTCTAGAACAACAGAGAAACCAAAGACAGCCCAAAGGCCAATGTCGGGTATCAGGCGACTGAGTTTTGAATTTTGAAGGCCCTGCTTAAGTTGGAAAAGCTTGCTGCTTGGGACTGAAGAAGTTAGACCTTTCTCTTCTTTCCACAAATTATTATTTGTCTGCCATGCCTCCTGTGGCAGGGCATTCCCAAATGATGTCCCCACGTGGAAGTAACTGAAGCCCCACTCAAGCTGTGTAACTCCTACCCTAGGCATGGCCCTTCGCAATCTATTAGAGCTTTTTTGGTACATGCTTGTGGCAGAATCTATTTTTGACATATGAATGCATTTTGCTTTTTTTTTTTCTCCTATTCTCCAGTCCTTATGCTCTAAGCCAATAGCCTGGCCCTTCAAATTCCTGGGGCAAAGCAGGAGTTGATTGAAGAGAGGGCTCTTGTTCTGTAAAAGCCAGAGTTCCTTGAAAACGTGATGCTGACTGGCTTAGAAAGTAGGGACTGCCTTGCAAAGCACTGAGAGAGGGAGAAGACAGAGGCTTCATGAGCCTGGGATGGGAGAGGGTAGTGAATTCCTCCAAAGGGATCCCAGGGACCCATTTCTGGGAGAGAGAACACAGCCTCGGAAGGCTGGCAGAGTATGGAGGTAGCAGAGTTGGTCTGGCCTAAGGGACTGTGAGGCTGGGTCTCCTGGCACATCCTTTGGAACAAGTAGGGCAGGTAGTGACCAGAGGGCCTGTCTGAGGCTTGGTCCTGCCCAAGACCCCAGTATCCTGGAGCAACCCTGGGGCAAGGAAGAGACCTAGTCATGCCTGTTTAGATTTCCAATGGTTTAGAGGGCTGGGTCTTCAGAGCTGGACTTAAACTTACTTAAAGAAAATAAAAAGATTCCTTGGCCACTTGAGTGTGAAGGTTGCACTTAATACCTGCCACACTCCACTTGAGTCACACAGCCCTGGAAGGGAAGTGGGCAGGCACTGATGACTCTGTGACAGGTGAGTAAACCTGCTCCAAGAGGGCAGTGAAAGCTCCCACAGCAGGGCGGGGAGGCAGGCAGGGTGCCCACCCGGCTTCAGGGTAGCACTTTGCTTGTGCCTTGAGATTTTCTGCAGGGACCCAGGGGAATGTGGATGGACAGCTTTCAGCTGAAGTCATTCTTTCACTTTCCATTTGGTCACTCATTCAACACAGATATAGACCACTTCCTATACCTGGAGACAGTGCTGGCTGAATATTTCACTGTACTGATATGCTATATTTTATTTTTCCATTCATCAGTTGATGGACATTTGAGTTTTAACACACGCATGCATGCTAAGTCACTTTAATCATGTCCAACTCTTTGTGACCCTGTAGCCCTCCAGGATCCTCTGTCCATGGGATTCTCCAGGGAAGAATACTAGAGTGGGTTGCCATGCCCTCCTTTAGGGGATCTTCCTGACTCAGGGATCAAACCTGAGTCTCTTATGTCTCCTGCATTGGCAGGTGGGTTCTTTACCACTAGTGCCACCTGGGAAGCCTGAGTTTTAATACACTTTAGCTATTATGAATAAAAGCTGCTGTGAACATTCATCGGAGAAGGCAATGGCACCCCACTCCAGTACTCTTGCCTGGAAAATCCCATGGGCGGAGGAGCCTGGTAGGCTGCAGTCCATGGGGTCGCTAAGAGTTGGACACAACTGAACAACTTCACTTTCACTTTTCACTTTCATGCATTGGAGAAGGAAATGGCAACCCACTCCAGTGTTCTTGCCTGGAGAATCCCAGGGACAGGGGAGACTTGTGGGCTGCCGTCTATGGGATCACACAGAGTCGGACACGACTGAAGTGACTTAGCAGTAGCAGTGAACATTCATATACAAGTTTTTGTGTGGACATATGTCTTCAATTCTCTGGGGTATATACCTAGAAGTAGAATTGCTGAGTCATATGGTAACTGTTTAACTCTTTTCCAATCACTACAGCATTCCCCATTCCCACCAGTAGTGCATGAGGGCTCCAGTGTCTCCACATCCTGCCTGTTTGGCTACAGCTACCCTAGTGGGTGAGGTAGTAAGGCCATTGTATTTTTAATATGATTTCCCTGATGAATAATGTTGAGCATCTTTTCATATACTTATTTTCATGTACATTTGGTATATCTCTTTTGGAAAATATCTATTCAAATTCTTTCCCCACTAAAAATAATCAGGTAGGTATCTTTTTATTATAGAGTTGTAAGTTCTTTATATATTCTAGATACAAGTCCCTTAACTAGATGTGTGATTTGCAAATATTTTCTCCTATTTTGGTGATTGTCTTCTCTTTTTTTAGCCCAACTGTTTTAAATTTTGATGTAGTTCAGTTTTCCTTTGTACACGTGCACACACACTTTCAGTATCTTATGTGAAAAACCATTGCTTAACATGAAGCTACAAAGATTTACTCCTGTGTTTTCTTCTAAGAACCCTACAGCTGTAGCTCTTCCATCCAGGCCTATGATCTGTTTCCAGTCCTTCTTTGTGTATGATGACGTGGCTGTCCAGTAGTACCAGCACCATTTGTTGTAAGGACTAGTCTTTCCCCTTTGAGTTATCTTTTTTTTTAATTAACTTATTTTTAATTGAAGGATAATTGCTTTACAGAATTTTGTTCTTTTCTGTCAAACCTCAACATGAATCAGCCATAGGTAAACCTATCTTGACTCTGTTGTAAAAAATCAATTTACCAATAATGTGAAGGCATGTTTCTGGACTTTCATTCTATTTCATTGATCTATGCCTATCCTTATGCCAGTGCCATGCTGTCTTGATTACTGTAGCTTTGTAGTAGGTTTGTGCCCCCTTCTCCAGTCCCTTTCCTCAGGCTATGGGCAGGGGCACCAATGGTGGAAAGAGGCAGCTGCTCTTTTTAATTGATACTGGGGCAGCAGATGCATGAACACTTACATTTGAACCAGGGCTCCTTAGCCCCTTCTTAAAAGGTGTCACCCCAAGCATAGCCTTCTCCAGCCTCCTCATTTAAACTTATGGGCCTGAAAACTTCAGTCGCAAAGAGAACGCCTCAGTCTACCTTAGAGACAAATACTTCTGCTCTTGGCTGCTTCCTTCAGCCGTGCGGTAGCTCCCTAGCTGTCAAGACCTCTGCCACTTCACCCCTCTGAGCTCCATTTACTTTGACAGTATTAATATCCACCTCTCAGGATTGTTGAAGAATAAATTAGATAATGTGTCAAGCACTAAGTACTTTAGAAGCATTTACTCCGATGAGATATGTACTGAGCTTCATTTTTAAGGTGGGGAAATCGAGGCACACAGAGAAGAGCCTGTAGATCAGGGCACCATATTATTTCGTGGCAGAGCTCGGACCCAAGCCCACTCCGGTCTCTGGAGCCTGTGCGCCTCCGCCGAAATTGCAGAGACGACGGCCTCCGCTCAGGGCATATTCTGGGGGGGAAGCCTGTCCCTGCCCAGCCTCTTTTTCCCTGGCGGGCCGTCCCCAAGGAGGTCTGGTCGGGCAGGGCGGGAGGCAGGGGTCCTCCGGAGGCCACCGGGCCCGCGGCCGGCGCGCCTTCCCAAACCCGGGCAGCCGCGTTCTGCCTCGGTGGCCCCGCTGCTAAGGACGCGGCCTGGGATGTGCTGAGCATTCGGGCTGGAAAATGAGCACAAAAGAACAAACAGCAAGGCCTCGGAAATGCTAATGCGGCGCCCGCGTGGCTGGCGGCGGCGCAGCCCGGGGCCGCGGTCACGGCGCTCTGCCTCATTATTGCTGCCGGGGGCCCGCGGCCGCGAGCAGCGGGGGGACACGGGGCCGCACGCGGCGCGGCTGATGGTGGCGCTGATGGCGCGGCGGCGAGGCCCGCGGGCTCAGCGGGCGCCCGGCTTGCCCGGGCCGCACGCTCCGGGGCCCCGCGCCCCCCGTGGCTCTGTGTCCCCCCCTCTCCCCGCTCTTCTCTGCTCCCGCGTGTCCCCCTCCACCCCGGGTCCTCCTTGGCCCCCGGCGTCCCAGAGGTCCCCGCGACCCTCTCCACTCCCGAGGACCCCTCCACCCCTGGTCCCCTGACCCCTTCCCGGCCCCGCGGCCCCAGTGAACCCGTGTGCCCCCGCGGCCCTCCAGGGCAGGCGCGCCGGGGGGAGGGCAGGGGACCGGGAGCGGGTAGGGAGGTCTGTGTCAAGAGCTAGGAGTGGGCGCCTTGCCGCCCCACCTCCCCGGTCGCTGCAGAAGCCTCCCCCTGATTCCTAACTCCCATTAATTTTCTAATGAAAAGGTCTTTACTTCTTTTAAAATAAAAAAAAAGTGATCAACGCTAGTAGTGAAAAGCTCGAACAATACCGCAACGCATGAAGTAAAAAGCGAAAGTCCTTCCAACCTGTCTTTCCCCAAACTTCCTCTCCAAAGATAAACACCTTTTACCATTGGTATGAAGCCTTCCAGACTTTTTAATATAGCAATTTGATTTTTTTAAAAAATTCATAATCGAAACATAATATAGGTCCTCCCTCCCTGCAGGCTGTAATCCCGTTGTGCATTCTGGTCTCTCACTTGCTTTCTTCGCGTAAGAATGTCCCTGGAGATCTTTCCATGTTATCAGGCCAAGTCCTGTGTAATTCTTTTCAAAACCATATAATAATATTCCAGAGCACCAGGGTATAATAATTAACTTAACCTTTCCCTTGCTACTACTAATTAAATGCTTGCTACATGCCAGGTCTTTAAGCCCCTTACCTGTACCATCTCGTTTAATCATGGTAACGGAAGGCAAGTGTAATAATTCGTTTTTTAAGGAATGAAGAAACAGGCCCAGAGAGGTGAAGGAACTTGCCTGAGGTCACACAGCTAGTAAGTGGCAAAGTCAGGATTCAAGTGGACTTGACTCTGAAGTCTTGTTCATCTCCCAAAGCTCAGTGCCCAGCTAGATGTATCCTTTAGGTCACTGAGTGTTGGCGGGGGGCGCTTTGCTATATATATATGTGTATATATATGTATTTTTTTTTTTTAATCTCACACACAAGCTCTACATCTTTTTCTGTGAGATTCTGCTGATTTCATCATGGTGATTCTAGACTAGTGACTTTGATCTGAGGATTAAATGAAATTGTATTGCATTCGTTTGTTAAAAAACAAGTATTAGTGGGTATGAAGTGAAAAGTAATTCTTCTACTCCAGATTTCTGGTTTCCTTATTAGAGAGGAAACTGCTGTTAGTAGTTTCTTGTGTATCTTTCTAGACATTTTCAATGCATACACTTTGCCACATGAATAGTAGCATCCTCCACAGGCTTCTGAACCTTGCTTTTCCCCCCGCTAACATTGTATTTGGAAATCATTTTGTATTGGCGTGTACAGATCGATCTCATTCTTCTCCTTGTTGTTTTTTTTTTTCAATTCAATTTTGTTTTTGAAATAGGTAATACATTCAAAAGGTTCAAAACCCAGAATCACTGAAAGAGGAGTATATTGAGAAGTCTTACTCCTATCCCTGTCTCCCCTGTGGGAGTTCCCCTTCCACCTCGAGCATCTGCTTTTGTTAGTGTCTCTTTCCAACGTCTCTTTGTATGACATTCACTATACTTCTTAAAGTGTTTAGCTATCCTATTGACAAGTGTTTACGTTTTTCAGTTTTGGTGTTTTTTTTTGGTGATCCCATAAAAAAGCTGCAGCAAACGTACTTTTGGTACGTATGTGTGAGCATGTCTGTACGAAAAATTCTTAGAGGCAAAATTGCTGGCTCAGAGAACAAGTAGATTGAAAATGTGAAACTTATTGCCAATTTGTCCTTCAAAGAAAGTCGTATCTGTTTATACCCCTGTTGATAATTCATGAGCATGCTGGTATCTCCATTTCTTTGTCTAAACTAGGTATTATTACATTTTTTATCTTTGCCAATCTGCTAGGTAAAAAAATAATTCATTGTTTTAATGACTGAGGCTGAACATCTTTTAAAACGTTTAAGTCATTTGTGTTCTTTCTATGATCTTTTTTTCTATTGGGTTGTTGGACTTTTTCTTCTTGGTTTCCAAGAGTTCTTACATAATATTATGGAAATTAGCTTTTTTCCAGCTTGCCATTGTCTTTTGATTTGGTTTTTGTTTTGTCTGGCAGAAATTTTTACATTTTGGTGTAGTTAAATTGATTAATTTTGAAAAAATTCATCAGATGTGCATTTTACTTAGAAAGATCTTAAAAATGTTTTTTACATTTTCAAAAATATTATTCATGTTTTCTTTCATATGTTTCTAATTGTATTTTTTAGTGTTTAAATCTTTCATCTTTTCAGAATCTGTTTTAGTATAAGAAGTGAGGTAAGAATTTAATTTTTCTCCCCAAAATGGCTAGCCAGTTGTTCCAATGGTATTTATTAAAGAATCAAACATTTTCTCATTGTTTTGAAATGCCATCTTTATTATATACCTAATCCTGATATATGTTTGTATCTATTTCTAGACCCTTTATTCTCTCCATTGATTGGTTGGTCTATTCATGTTTCAGTACCAAATTATTTTAATTACTGATGTTTTATATTTTAATGTATAATAGGATCAATCGTATGCCATTATTCTTTTTTCCCCCAGAATTTTTCTGGCTGTATTTATATGCTTATTTTTACATATAAACTTAAGATTTACTTGTCTTATTCCAAGAATTACTCTTTTGATATTTTGGGATTATGTTACATTTATGACATAATTTAGGGAGAATTGATATCTTTATTCTTTTCTGTCAAGGTCATAATATGACTTTCCTTTGCTCTGGAGGAGAAAATGCTCAGCAAATATTTAATTTGTTCTGTTATATTTTGCAGCATCTTGGACATGGTAGGGCTACCTAGCTGGTTCTGCCCAGTGAAATATGAGTAAAGGGAACATGTGACACTTTGGGGCTGAGACAATGACAAACTCACGTGTGGTTTTCTCTGTTTTCTTCCTTTGCTTTGGTTATTATAGAAGCATGAGGTATCGTAGGATCCAAGCAAGCCTATTGCTGAACCACGTAGGAGGACAGCTGCTTCGGTACTCAGCTGACTTCAGGTGTGTTAAACCTGGGATTTTTGGTGCTGGTTGTTTCTGCAACATCATTTAGCCTGTACTGCCTGATGCATCTTCGGTAGTGCTTTAAAGCTTTGTTCTTTTAGATCCTGCTCATTTCTTGTTAGGTTTCTTTCTTTTTTTTGGTTGCTATTATAAATGAATTTTTTTTCCTTCCTGTATATTTTCTAATGGCTTGTGATTTATATATAGGAAAGCTATCAGTGTTTATTGTATTACATCTGTAATTACTCATCTTATGGAAACTCTTAGATTTTCTAATAGATTTTCAGTTATTTTGGATTTACTTTCCTTTTAAAAGTTTTAAGTTTTTGAGTTGAAGTATAGTTGATTTATAGTATTATATTAGCTTCAGGGGTATAGCATAGTGATTCAGTATTTTTATAGATTATACTCCATTAAAAGTTATTAGGGGATAATGGCTCTTTCCCCCTGTGCTATACAGTATATCCTATTGTTTATCTATTTTATACGTAGTAGTTTGTATCTTTTAATCCCACACCCCTATTTCGCCCCTCTCCTTTTTGGTAACTACAAGTTCGTTTTCTATGAGTCTGTTTCTGTTTTGCATACACGTTCGTTTGTATTGTTTTCCGGGCTCCACATATAAATGGCCTTCTCTTTCTTATTTATTTGCCACTCTGGAGGTTGATAACTAAGTGTTCTAGGGCCAGGTATATTTTCTGTATTTGCAAAACAGTTAGACCATCTTTTAAAAAATTGAGAGCTTTCCCACAAACACCAAAAGCTGGAATCCTAGCTTCATGTGAAATTTTAGGTGATTAGACCACACTGGGCTGGTATTCTTGCAGGAGAAAATGCACTGGAACTCATGAGCTGCTGTCCTAAGATGGGTCGAGACTCCAGAATTTAACCTGTCCCTATTTTTTTAAAACCTAATTCTCTTTACTTTTTTCATTACCTGCATGGCCCCTGAAGGCATTTGAGTTTGTAACCTTGTTGGTACTTTCAGAAAGAAATTAAGTTAATATTGATGGATAGTGGATATCCTTGACTTATTTCTGATTTTAATGGAAATGCTTCTAGTATTTTACTGTTAAGTATGAAGCTGGCTTTTTCCTCTAACATTTTATTATGAAGAATTTCAAATATCAGAAAAGTGGAGAGAATTGTATATAGCAAACACTCACATACCCAGCACCTGGTTGCTACAATTAACATATTATTACATGTTTTATTACATATCTATCCATCTACCATTCGCTTCATCCATCCATCATTCTATTTGAGTTTTTGGATGCATTTCAAAGTGAGTTGAAGACATCAGTGCAATTTACTTCTAAAAATTTCAGCATGCATCTCATTAACCAGAGTTCAATGTTTGAGATGGTTCCTTTTTTTTAGGAGGGTAAAATTTACATACAATTCAATGCACAGATCCTAATTCTACCATTCTGTGAATTTAGATGAATTCATACACTTCCATAACCTAAACTGTCATCAATATATGATATTACTATGATTCCAGAATACTATTGTATTCATTTCTAGCTCAGTTCCCATCCCTCCACCTCAGGCAACCACAGTTATGATTTTTTTCTTACCATAGATTAGTTAGATCTCTTCTAGAATTTCATATCAAATAAATCATTCTCTTATATAAGTTTTATTTCACAAAGTGTAACGGTTTTTGAGATACATTCATGTTGCTATAGGTATCAGCAGTCCTTTTATTGCTGAGTCTTATTTCATTTTTAGGAAGTGAGTGCTGTGTTCCCCCCCACCCCCAAATTGATATGCTGAAGCCTGAGCCCCCAGTGTGATGGTACTTGGAGATGGGGCCCTTGGGAGACAGTTGGGGTTAGATGAGGCCATTGTGGTGGAGCCCTGGTCTGATGGCGTTAGTTCTTTTATAAGAAGAGACACTGCAGAGCTCTCTCTCTCCCTCTCTTTGTCCTCTCCATGTGCAGGTGCAATGAGAAGCTAGCTACCTGCAACCCAACAAAAGCACCTTTGCTAGAACCAGACCATGCTAACACCTTCACTTTGGACTGTCTAGTCTCCAGAACTGTGAGAAAATAGACTTTTGGGTTGTTTAAGCCACCAGTCCATGGTATTTTGTTATAACAGCCTGAGCAGACTAAGATATTCGTTACATGAATATACTACAGCTTGCTTAACTATTATCCTATTGATGAATACCCAGATACTTTCCAGTCTTGGACTAATTTGAATAAAGGTGTTATGAATATTTATGCAAAAGCCTTTTGGGGACATTTGCTTTCATTCCTCTAGAGAATATACCTAGAAAAATTGCTGGGTTGTAAGATAAGAATACATTTAATTTTATAAAAAAGTACCCGTCCTTTTTCAAAAAGTTTGGCATGTCCACCAACAATATATGAGAGTTCCAGTTGCTCTGTATCCTAGCCAACACTCAGCATTGCCTAAATTTTGTGCTGATGCTTAAGATGTATAAATCATGTTAATGAAGTATCTACCTATTCCTATTTTATTGAGTTTTTCTGTTTTAAAAATCTGGAATGAATGTTGAAACTTATAAAATCTTTTTCAGCACCTGTAAAATGGTCATATGGTCCTTATTCTTTAATTGGTTGTTATAGTGAATTATAGTGATAGATTTTCTAAAATTGAACCAGCCTTGCATTCCTGGGATGAACTCCATTTAGTCATGGTATATTAGTCTTTTAATATGTGGTAGGAGCCAGTTTGCTAATAGTCTATTTAGATTATTATTCAATATTCATGAATAGGATAAGATATTTTCATTTTTGGTTCTTTGTAGAGTTTTGGCTTTGATATTATACTGACTACGAAAACAGATTTGGAAGCTTTTTAGCAGCCTCTACTCTCACCAGTGATTTTGGACTTGTGGTTTCTGTATGAATTTTTTTTTTTTCCAGCTTGTTGGTTGGTTGATTTTTGGCCTCATAAAAGTTACTGGTCTGAGTTCCATCCCCGGGTCAGGAAGATCCCCTGGAGAAGGAAATCCCAACCCCACTCCAGTATTCTTGCCTAGTTAATCCCATGGACAGAGGAGCCAAAGAGTCCGATATGACTGAGCACACACACACTTGCTGCCTATTGTATAAACACCATGCAATTAGCCACAATATACTGAGGCAGTGTAGCTAGCGATTAAGAGCACAGGTTCTGAAACCCAGTGCGGTCAAATTCCAGCTCTGCCACTTACTAGTGACATGGGGCAACTGAGGCTCAGTTGCCAATGACTGGGTGAGAGCACAGAGGTAAAGCAGACTTTCAAATCCTCATCTATGAAACAGGGGTAATAATGGTATCTGCCTCCCAGGGTATTTAGGAGATGCAGTGACAGGTGAGGATTCCAGCAGAGATCCTGGTATGCCATAGGCACGTGAGAGATATGGCAAAGCTGGTTCCCAACTCCTTAGTTGAGTTGAATAAGTCAAACTGTTGCATTTCTCTGCTGATCCACAAAACTTGTACAGTGTATTTTCCCCCTAGACACAGAGTAAGGATGGGAGAAAAGCCCATCCACATTTCCCTGGATGTTCATCTGGGTTGATGATAGGAGCCATCTCCCAGATGTGTCCAGCTGGACTCACTCAGACCCATGGAGGGATGTCTTCTCCATCACCTACTCCCTTCACTTGTTCCCATTTTCCTTAGAAAAGGAAAATTGACGAGTACTTTGGAGCAGGCTGCATTGTCTGTTTTTGTTCTTCTTTGCTTTGAGTGATTGTTTCTAATTTTAATTTTTTAAAAGCTAACTCTGAGGCTTCCCTCTTATCATTCTGCCTCAGTGGGCGTGAAAGTCTTCCTGGCTTTCCCCAGTGGAGAGGGAAGAAAGGGTAGAGGAGCTGATGGGGGTCGGGGGCTGTTCATAAGGGAGTGAGCCTTCTACCACTGCAGGTGTTCAAGCAGAGGCAGGATGGCCACTAGATATTTGGAAGTCACAGAAGGGATTCAGGCATTAGATGATGGGGGTGGGAATGGGGAGTGAGGTGGGCATTGATTGGACTATGAAAAACCAATGAGAAGAACTTTAAAGCTGGACAGAACTGAGTACAGCTTCCTATCTCTGCAATTCCCTAATAGTGTGATTTCTGGCAAATCACTGCTGAAAAGAGCCTCAGTTTCCCCATCTATGAAATGGGCACAGACATATCAACTTCTCAGGAGGTTGTGAAGAGCAAATGGGGTAATGGGGAGAAAATGCTGTTTCTTTTCACCCCAAGATTCTGTGAAGTAGGGAGGATTCTCCCTAACGTTCAGGAAGATGAATGTTGTTTTTAGCACTTGTCTGTCTTTGCAGCTCAATCCCATCTTTTTCCACACAGCAAAAGGTATGCTTGGGTTTAGAGGTTTTCGTATTAGAAGGTTTAGATTATATGGAAGCTGTGACTGTGGCCAGACCAGACCAAATATCATGATGAGTGGGTGCTGTCATGTGCTGTGGTTTCTGTTATATTTGGCTTCACTGTCTACTTTTCCTAAGTTTTGTGAGTTAGTTATTGGGGCATTATTGGGATGTCCAGTTTGGTAAAGTGACCTTCCTTGGACAAGAAATGCAGCTGCCTGGTTGCTTCCTGTGGAGCTGAGGAAAGTCAGATTGGAGTGTTAATTCTATTGTGCTGAAAAAAGAAATACAGCTGAATACCATTGCAAACCATTACATTTTTAACACTTTAACAATTCACGATGCAGAAATTTCCAAGAGAGGAAAGATCTGGAATTTTGAAGGACAAGCCTGTCTTGAGGTTTGATAGTTAAACATTACGTTCTAGAACTACAAGATGTAATAATAAAAAAATTTGGGAAAATTTCCCTATAATGGCAGATGGAGATTAAAATGCATTTGGGGACATTTCCAACATACATGAACAGAGTGGATGAAAGCAAGTCCTAAATGAGCTAACCTGTGGGAGCCAAGCTTTGTCCTCACACCTCCAGCTGAGGGGGGTGGCATTCAAGAGACCAAGGGGTCTTTAGCGAATTTGATTTTAAGGGGAGTAGTAAGAACTAAACCACCCCAGGGATTCTGGGACAGAAAAGTAGTTTTGGTTTGGAGTTTCAGTTATAAAAGATGATGGCATTGGTAAAGATCCATTTAGTATCAGTATGGACACAAAATGATGCCCATTCTGTAGCTGGGGTAAACTGAGGCTCAGAAACACACAGATTTCTAGAGGCTACCCGAGGAGTGAGGCATTTGTGAGACAATAATGCACATCTCCTTATCCTGGTCTTACACATGGATCCTCTCCAACTGGATCTCAATAGCCTGTTGTTTGGGTTGGCATGAACCCCACCAGGATTATAGATTCAGCTTCAGCAGGTGCTAATTAGCAATGTGGAGGAGAGAAACCTTCAAATCCTAGCCAAAGGCTGTATCATCTGCCCCATGCCCTGCAGTTGGTCCTCCCAAGAGGCTGAGTGTGGATGACTCTGGGTGCTTTATCCCCCTCCCTGCTGCATAAACGATTCAGAGGCAAGAGTGCCTGCTGGAGGGAGTGTCACTGAGGTGGTGGAATGCTCATTGCTACTTAAAAGCTGTGGGATTATCTGTGAACTGGTACTGCACAGTGGGGGAGGGGTGGCATGCTCTGTACTGTCTGATGCGGCCCCTCCCTCTCCCCTCTCCCTACTTCCCTTGCTGTTACCTTCTTCATCGATTTTACTGAAACTCACTAAATGCTCAGAGTGAATGGATTTCCAGTGGACACTAGTCAAGTGGCTGAGTTTTGCACCTGGGGTGATGTGGGGGAGAACAGAGGCATGATGGGGGAGCAGAATTAAGACCACAGGTGTGTGAGTCTGGGGACACAACCCACATCCTGGGAAAGTTTAAAAAGCCCCTCTGTAGCTCCCGCAGGCTGGGGTTACATTTGGCTGACATTATCAACACCCTTTATTTATAGTGGAGGCATCTGAACCTTGAGAGGTTGTTGGATGACTGGTCAAGTGTTAGATTCTTTTCCCATCTGGAGCTTTAGATCCTGCTAGCAACATCTTACCCTGATTCTCCTGAAATCTCTCATGCCTGGAGAGAGACTTGGTAGGCTGCTGGGGATCAGGTGGAGACCCACTGAAAGATGAGTTCCTTTCAAGGGGGAGTAAGGTAGTCCAGGAAGCAGGACATTGCCATGGGCCAGGCCACTCATAGGTTGATCATATTCTGAGGATTTTAGAGGCTGCTTTCTGGAAGGCTGAAACACCCAAGGACCTCTTTGTGACTGGCTAGTCAAAGGCCAGACCACTTCCTGCAGCAGCCCCGAGCTCCTGCCCATCACCCTGTACCCTGGGCCCCCCGGCTCTGGGGGTCAGCTTCCATGCCAGCATCCTCACCAGCCTCACATGCATATATTTTTCAGTGGGAACAACAAAAGCACTAGAGAAAAGGGGACTCTTTTCTCTAGAGCATTTATTATTAGGGGCCAATGGTACCCGGAGGAAAAACACTGGCTTCCAAATTCTGCACTGGAAACCAAACCTAATTTAGGGAAGTACAACGTGCTGAAGAAAGATTGCCTCTTAATTTTAGATTCATGCGGAATGCAGGCAGGAAGGCAGAATCTCTTAACATAACACAGGCTTTTTGGTGGTGTAACAGAATAATAAATCCTTGAGGAATTCCCCAAGCAAGGTAAAGTAGGATAATATACATTTCTTAATATTTCAGAAGTTTCCTTAATCTTATTGTTTAAACTTTTCAATAAACCGTAATGTTTATTAGAAGTTTTTCATTTCCAACTGTCAGATAATTCCTTTTGCTAAGTTGGGATAAACAGCCCCCCACCCCAGTGCCTCTGGTTTCAGTTTCCTATGATACAGATCTGACCAGACATTTGATGTAATAGAGAAGTATTGTGTTTTCCACTGTGGTGAATTTAAGAGGTTCAAGTGTGTTAATGCAATTGAATTGATTGTAATATTTTATAAAAGTTTCTCCAAACGGAAATATTGTTAGTAATTCGACTTCTCAGAGGTTTATGAGAGCAGAGATGGAGGTTTGCTTGCGGTGCAGAAAGCTTCTGGTTCAGCACAAGGGTGGACAGACAAGGAGGCTTGGTATTGGGGAGTTCATTTCCCCATTTTCTAGAAAGAGACTCATTGGCAGGAAGGGCAGCCAGGCTTTCCCCAGAAAGGGAAAAAGTCACTTCAGTCGTGTCCGACTCTGTGCGACCCCATAGACGGCAGCCCACCAGGCTCCCCCGCCCCTGGGATTCTGCAGGAGGGACAAAATGCATTCTTATTTCATAAGGGCTATGCATTTGTCCATGGTGAGCATGGCATGGCTGCTTCCATATAAAATCTCTTTTGCTGAGCACCCCAGATTGGAACATCAAGGAGACTACACCAAGCTGGAGATTAAACTGAAGAATTCCAAGCCCCTTTTGCAGAAAAGGGGTGGGACATGGCAGTGATAATCCCAGTGAGAAAGAACTTTTTCTTTAGCAAACGCCCTAGAAGTACCGTTTTTTCTTTGCCGTAGCTCTGCAGGGGAAAATCCTGTCTTCAATAATCAGCACCAATGATGGAGAAATTCATTTTTATCCTCTCTCTCTTTTTTAATTGATTTTCCCCCTCTTGAAAACGGCAAATAATTTAACGTTGTTACTCCTTCTGCTCAACAGGAGAGAGGGGGGAAAAAACAAACAAACAAACCTCAGTCACAGTAAGGAAAGTGGGAAAATCCCATCCCCTAATGAGGTCTGTAACTGAGCCATTAGTTCTGCTTGAAGCCCCTGTCAGCCCCAGATTAAGCTGAGGGCTGGTCCAGGTGTTTTTAGATTCCTTCCCCGAGCACACTCTGCATACTCTTTCACCACCTGCTGGGTGGTTCCTGCATTCTGGTCTTTCAGAATTAAAAGTAAAAAAATGGGCCTGAGATGTTTTCTGCTTTCTGGGCAGGTGCTGGGATGATGGAGAGGATGCTCAAGGCAGAAGCCTGTTGGTTTTCCACTGCTGAATTCCTGCTCCTCGGCCTTCTAATATTTAGTGAGAGAAGCAGTCTGAATATAATTTTCAGAAAAGATCAGATTGAATGGAGCAATCAGCGGAGAAGGGTTCTGAGCTCACCTTTTGTTATTTCTTCTTTCCTCTTCTTTAAATGATGCTCCAAGCTAGTCAGGACCCAGGGGGTCCAGAGGCACAGTGGTGAGCCTGTCTCCTGTAGGGTCGTCCTTGAGCCTTGAATCTCTTCTCTGTTTTAGAAGCTAGACCTGCCTCGAGGCCTGAGAACGGAATCTACAGTGTCCAATACGGTAGCAAGTAGCCACATGTGGCTAGTTAAATCGAAGTCCAAGTTCATGAAACAAAAATAAAATTACAATTTGGTCCCTCATGCAGACATACAGAATAGCCTTGTGGACACAGTGGGGGAAGGAGAGGGAGGGACGAGTTGAGAGAGTAGTACTGAAACATACACTACCATATGTAAAACAAATAGCTAGTGGGAATTTGTATGTGATGCAGGGAGCTCATCCCGGTGCTCCGTGACAACCCAAGGGGGTGGAATGGGGTGGGAGGTGGGCGGGAGGTTCAAGAGGGAAGGGACGTATGTATATCCATGGCAGATTCATGTGGATGTACGGCAGAAACCAACACAACATTGTACAGCAATTATCCTCAATCAAAAACAAATACATTTTAAAAAATTGTAAAAAATCAAAGATTTCATCCCTCAGTTGTATTAGCCACATTTTAAGTGCTCAATAGCCATTTGTGGCTGATGGCTATTGATCTGTAAAGAGCAAAACATTTCTATCATTACAGAAAGTTCTACTGGACAGTGTCTGCCTGAGGCTGGGTCTTGTTACCCAAGCTGGGGGGCTTGATTTTACACAAGGCATAAAACTGGAAAGCCCACAGAATTTGATGTTCTTTAGACAGCAAGGCTTACTGTTTTTTTTTTTTTTTTTAACAAAAACTTAAAAGAAAAGATTAGCTGTGCTGGGTCTTTGTTGCAGCCCACGAGCTTCTTCTCTAGTTGCAGCATTCAGGGTCTTCTAGTTGCAGAGCATGGGCTGTAGAGTGCCTGGGCTCAGTAGTTGTGGTAGGCGGGCTCAGATGCCCCTCGGCACATGGGATCTTAGTTCCCAGACCAGGGACAGAACTTGTGTCTCCTGCACTGGAAGGGGGACACTGGACACCAGGGAAGTCCCAGCAAGAACTTTCAGTACAGTTCAGTCACTCAGTCGTGTCCAGCTGTTTGCGACCCCATGAATTGCAGCATGGCAGGCTCCCTGTCCATCACCAACTCTTGGAGTTCACTCAAACTCATGTCCATCGAGTCAGTGATGCCATCCAGCCATCTTATCCTCTGTTGTCCCTTTCTCCTCCTGCCCCCAATCCATCCCAGCATCAGGGTCTTTTCCAATGAGTCAACTCTTTGCATGAGGTGGCCAAACTATTGGAGTTTCAGCTTCAGCATCAGTCCTTCCAATGAACACCCAGGACTGATCTCCTTTAGGATGGACTGGTTGGATCTCCTTGCAGTCCAAGGGACTCTCAAGAGTCTTCTCCAACACCACAGTTCAAAAGCATCAATTCTTTGGCACTCAGCTTTCTTCACAGTCCAACTCTCATATCGATACATGACCACTGGAAAAACCATAGCCTTGACTAGACGGACCTTTGTTGGCAAAGTAATGTCTCTGCTTTTCAATATGCTATCTAGGTTGGTCATAATTTTCCTTCCAAGGAATAAGCGTCTTTTAATTTCATGGTTGCAATCACCATCTGCAGTGATTTTGGAGCCCCCCAAAATAAAGCCTGACACTGTTTCCACTGTTCCCCCATCTATTTCCCATGAAGTGATGGGACCAGATGCCATGATCTTCATTTTCTGAATGTTGAGCTTTAAGCCAACTTTTTCACTCTCCTCTTTTACTTTCATCAAGAGGCTTTTTAGTTCCTCTTTACTTTCTGCCACAAGGCTGGTGTCATCTGTATATCTTATTGATATTTCTCCTGGCAATCTTGATTCCAGCTTGTGCTTCTTCCAGCCCAGCGTTTCTCATGATGTACTCTGCATAGAAGTTAAATAAGCAGGGTGACAATATACAGCCTTGATGTACTCCTTTTCCTATTTGGAACCAGTCTGTTGTTCCATGTCCAGTTCTAACTGTTGCTTCCTGACCTACATATAGGTTTCTGAAGAGGCAGATCAGGTGTTCTGGTATTCCCATCTCTTTCAGAATTTTCCACAGTTTATTGTGATCCACACAGTCAAATGCTTTGGCATAGTCAATAAAGCAGAAATAGATGTTTTTCTGGAACTCTCTTGCTTTTTCCATGATCCAGCGGATGTTGGCAATTTGATCTCTGGTTCCTCTGCCTTTTCTAAAACCAGCTTGAACATTAGGAAGTTCATGGTTCATGTATTGCTGAAGCCTGGCTTGGAGAATTTTGAGCATTACTTTACTAGCGTATGAGATGAGTGCAATTGTGTGGTAGTTTGAGCATTCTTTGGCATTGCCTTTCTTTGGGATTGGAATGAAAACTGACTTTTTCCAGTCCTGTGGTCACTTATGAGTTTTCCAAATTTGCTGGCATATTGAGTGCAGCACTTTCACCGCATCATCGTTCAGGATTTGAAATGGCTCAACTGGAATTCCATCACCTCCATTAGCTTTGTTCTTAGTGATGCTTTCTAAGGGCCACTTGACTTCCCATTCCAGGATGTCTGGCTCTAGGTGAGTAATCACACCATCGTGATTATCTGGGCTGTGAAGATCTTTTTTTGTACAGTTCTCCTGTGTATTCTTGCCACCTCTTCTTAATATCTTCTGCTTCTGTTAGTTCCCAGCATTTCTGTCCTTTATTGAGCTCATCTTTGCATGAAATGTTCCCTTGGTATCTCTAATTTTCTTGAAGAGATCTCTAGTCTTTCCCATTCTGTTGTTTTCCTCTATTTCTTTGCATTGATTGCTGAGGAAGGCTTTCTTATCTCTCTTTAGTATTCTCTGGAACTCTGCATTCAGATACTTATATCTTTCCTTTTCTCCTTTGCTTTTGGCTTCTCTTCTTTTCACAGCTATTTGTAAGGCCTCCCCAGACAGCCATTTTGCTTTTGTGCATTTCTTTTCCATGGGGATGGTCTTGATCCCTGTCTCCTGTACAATGTCACAAACCTCATTCCATAGTTCACGATAGTTCGTAGATGGAGGAGATCAGCCTCTTCCAACAACACAAGAGAAGACTCTACACATGGACATCACCAGATGGCCAACACCAAAATTAAGTTGATTATATTCTTTGCAGCCAAAGATGGAGAAGCTCTATACAGTCAGCAAAAACAAGACCAGGAGCTGACTGTGGCTCAGATCATGAACTCCTTATTGCCAAATTAAGACTTAAATTGAAGAAAGTATGGAAAACCACTAGACCATTCAGGTATGATGTAAATCAAATCCCTTATGATTATACACTGGAAGTGAGAAATAGATTTATGGGACTAGATCTGATAGACAGAGCAAAAACTTTAATGAGGGTTAATTGACCAAGCGAGTGTGGAGGAAGTGAGGCTGTATGACTTTGGAGTCAGGTCATAGAAGGTGAAAGGTGGCCTCTCCTCCCCTATACTTTCCTCCTCTCCCTTCCCTGTCCTCTGCATACCCCTTGGGAGCCCTGGGCTGCATGTAAGTCATTTGACTACCTTTAAGCTCATGTGCTGGAGAGATCATGTGAATGGGCTACATGGAGAAAGAGAAAGATGCTTGAGGAGCCCCAGCTAGCCCAGCATCTAGTGGGGCCCCAAGGATCGTGGAGCAGAGACCACCCATCTCTGCCGTGCCTCATCCAAATTCCTGACTGGCAGGACCCATGAGTGTAATAAATGAATGTTTTAGGATAATTTTGGGGATAATTTGTGACACAGCCATTGTGATGGGTCTGGTGGGACCCTTGGAGGTTGGGAGAAGTACCAGCTTTGCATATTGGGTGGCCTAGAGCATCCTTGGCAGATGCTGGAAACAGTAGGGTGCTTTTGCGAATGCAGTCAGACCTGGTGATTTGAGGATTTGGAATTTGGTTTGGTTTCTAACCAGCGTTGGGCTGGAACTCCCCAGAGCAGCTTCCATCGAGAAAGGGTTTGCACAAGCAAATAGGAATGGCAACCGAGTGAGGGGGAGTGCCTTTAGTTGTCCTAGCAGGACAACTGATTTTGAAGAGACCCAGCCAAGTGTGCATTACTATTTACACATAAACGATTGATATGCTTACCACAATGCCTTGTCAATCCACCACAGCAGGCCCCTAAGGAGCTAGTTATGGGAACTACAACTAGGTTTGTTAGAGCCTGGCTAACGTCAATCTAGTCACTTGCAGTTAAAAAAATAATTGATGAGCATTTTCCAATGGTTCTTATAATCCGATTTTTACTTTTTTGAGATTAGACCAGCCCTTGCTCTGGTCTGGTATACACAATTGTTGCTATTATTTATCGAGAGCTGTACCTGTGCCAGGCAGGCACTGTGCTGGGTTATTTAACCTGGAATATTCTCATTTAACTCTTGTAGCCACCTTTGAGGAAGGCTCTAGAATTAATCTTCTTTTGCAGATGAGGAAGTCATAGCTCAGAGAGGTAAAGCAACTTATCCAAGGTTGTCCAGTGACCTGACTCCAAGAGCCTGAGGGGGTGACCACCATGAGGAGTCAGCCTCTCCAAGGGAGCTTGCCTCATTTTCCCAAACTGGGGGAGGGCATCTCCCACAGCAGCCAGGAATACCCGAGATCCAGATACATGCCCAGGTGAGGTCTTCTTGGGGGTACCAGTGCAGTGAGCTGTGTGACCTTGGGCAAATCGTATCCCACTCTGGGAGAGACTGACCTTGAAGATCTCCAAGCCTCCTTCCCAGTCTAGTCACTAAGATAGTCTCTGAACACAAGGTAGCAAATCTCTGCTTAGGTTGAAGCTCCTGTTTGTAAAACCTGCTCCAGATGCTTTAATTAATTATTCAGGCTGGCATCTCTAGCTCCAAAATCAGAGGGTTGAGAAAAGATCATAGGAATATAATCAATGTGAACTTGGCTGGTAACTGCTGGTCCTGGGGTTGTGTGAAGAGAAGAATACCCTCCAAATTGGTCTTCTCTTAACACTTTGGCCCTGGTTCTGCCAGCAACCAAGATAAAACCGTCCTGCCTCAATAATTAATGAGCGGGAGCGCCCGTGGCCTGGGCCCCTGGAGGAGGCCCCTCACTGCGGCAGCGCGTCCCGAAGCCCCAGTGTGCGCGTGCGCCTGCGCATCCATGTGTGGCGGCCGGTCGTGGGGCGCGAACACTGAGTCACCGCGGCTGACCCAGCAAAGTGCTGGGAGTGTGACCGGAATGAAGGGTTGCTCTGTCTGTCTCCGAGGTGGCGTGGCAGATCAAATCACAGCGGATCAGGCGCCGAGATGTTGCCTTGCTCTGAGTGACAGAAGTTAATAATTAGTGACAATGATTGACAGATACACTCCATCTGCTGCTCCGACGCCTAGGAGCAGTTATTCCACAACTGTCTGCGGGCACAATGAACTCCCCCGGGAGCGCAGGCTGGCCCGTGATTGACAGCTGCCTCCAAGAGAGACAGGCCACTGACGGGAAAGTCGCTGTCAGCAGAAGCACTCCAGTCCCCACCATGTTCCCGAGGAGGCTCACTCGCTGTATACATTTATTCTGTTTCATTTATCATGTCAGCCGCGGTTTTAAATAGATTACTAGCCAGCCTGTTTTTTTTTTTTTAACTGAAGAGTTTTCTATGGGTAAATTAGAAATATCCACCTGTGTTGACTACTTCCCGGGATGCTGGTTTTCCTCTGGTTTGCTCTCAGGATAGATGGAGGAGAGGGAGTCGGAGCTTGCCTGCGTTGTAGATTTCACTGATCTTCCCATTAAAATCAAAATGACATCTTTAACCAGAAGCCCTGTAAAATGGTGCTGAGCATTCCTTGGTAAACTGGGCTCCAAAGTATAAACTAGAGCAGGAGAAGCCTCTTATTTTTTTTCCCTAAGAAGTAAACATGTCTCAGAGCCTGCCTTTAGATGAGAGAACTTGTAAGGGTTGCTCCTTAAATGATATTTGCATTTGTAGGGTTGAGAAGTCCTTCACAATTCAGAACCCCAGCTTTCTCAGGATGAACTATTTATTCCTTTGTGGTTTCACGGTCGAAATCTGGAACTAACTAGCTGGGTAATCCTAAGTGTGCGTTACCGTTCTATCTAGACCAAAGTTCCTGCCCTCATTTGTTCCCTGAGTATTTTTATCTTAAATTAAAGCTCAATTTCAAACCAGCTCGCATGTAACTGGAGGGCTCTGAAACCTTCTAGCTCTATTATAAATAGGAAAACAGAAATATATATGCTTTTTACTAGAGGAATTATCATCACCTAATTGTTTCTACTTATAATTTGTTCGGCTTTCTGGAAAGATGCATTTTAATTTTGCTTCATTTAGGACCCCAAAGATAGACTTTCCAGACCATCTCTTACTCCTTGCTCTCCTTTATTCCCCCTGATGCTTCAGCATAATTTAAAGGACTGTCCATCCTGTTATGAATAAAAGCCTACTTAAATCTTGCTATTTAAAATACAGTGAACCCTGTTTATATTGATCTCATTCAGAATGTTTTCCCGCATACGATGTCCATCTTTTAAAGGATGGGTCATGTTTCCTCTTAAGATGTTTTCTTATCTTATTCCCCTAAAATGATATAAACAGTTTTAGTAGTCTTGATAATTAGGTATGCGGGTAAAGAAAAGACATCCTGTTCTTTTTCAAGTTTTTAAATGATCAGGCTACCAGAAAATGAAGTCATAGTGGGTACAAATGCTTGCTTCTCATCCAGGGTTAGGTTTTCCTCTCTGTTTCTGTAAGAAGGAAGCTTATTAGGATACAGGACGGTAGTAGCATCTTAGCCTTCCCCTGGGGTGGATGAGTATTGCCCCAGATGGCCTGAGTTGTCTTGCCCCAAAGATTCAGAGAAAGGGTAGGGTGGGTGGGGCTGGATATTGGAGTGGGAATGCGTAAGTTTGATTGGGGCCCACCCCTGGCTCCTTGTCCCCAAGTTAAATGTGTACCTGTGTCTCCTATGATAAATCAGATTTTGTGCGATCGATGTCTCTCATATCTATTCTAGAGAGACTTTGAAGCAGACATGTTGATAGAACTTGTTTGTCTATTTACTTATTTTTGTTCCGTTGCTTAGAAGAACACTGCCTTCCGTTTTCCTACTTAGAACCTGCTCTAGTTAGAGCTACAGTGACCTTAAAGAACCAGGTGCACTGCAGGTTCCAGGAATGCAGTGGGGAACAGAGAAACTTCCTAGTACCTGACCACTTAATGAGGGATTGGACCAGGAAATAGGAATCATACCACTTCATGGTTTTTCCAGTACTCATGAATAGATGTGAGAGTTGGACCATAAAGAAGGCTGAGCGCGAAAGAATTGATGCTTTTGAATTGTGGTGCTGGAGAAGACTCTTGAGAGTCCCTTGGACTGCAAAGAGATCAAACCAGTCAGTGCTAAAGGGAATCAACCCTGAATGTTCATTGGAAGGACTGATGCAAAAGCTAAAGCTCCAATACTTTGGCCACCTGATGTGAAGACGTCACTCATTGGAAAAGACTCTGATGCTGGGAAAGTTTGAAGGCAGGAGAAGGGGGTGACAGAGGATGAGATGATTGGATGGCATCACTGACTCAATGGACATGAGTTTAAGCCAATTCTGGGAGATAGTGAAGGACAGGGAAGCCTGGTATGCTGCAGTCCATGGGATCACAAAGAGTCAAACATGACTTAGTGAGTCAGCAACAACAGCAGCAACAACAACCACCACTTCACAGCTAACATTGAGCAAGACTAGGGAAGCCTGGAGGAGAGGTGCCCTTGGGTCTCCAGTAGTTGAAGAAGCTTTCCTGGAAGAACCCTAATGAAGGAGAGAGGGGAGTGGGTGAGAGGGAAGGTGTTTCAAGCAACAAGAAAGGTACGTGGGGAGGATTCAAACCAAATTCAGGGGGAGAGCCTTGTAAACTAGGGAAGGAAATGACAGTTACATCACTCGGGGGGCCTTATTTTCATATTGAAGAGTCTGGACTTGATGTTAAAATTTTGCACTTTAAGGTCAGTCTGCAGTGATCTGTAGAATGGTTTGAAGAGAGGGGAGATGGGAGGCAGGGTGTGGTTAGGAGGCTGCAGTAGAATTGACTTTTCCTGGGTTGGTGAAGTGATGGAGAGACATGAGAGGCAGAGAGAGAGACAGAGGCCTCTGGAAAGTAGATTCAGTAGGCTTGGGTGATGGGATGGGGTGAAGGGCTGTGCTCTACTTGAGTGACTGCGTGGGTGGAGGGACTGGTCTCGGAGATGAGGGCCTTGGGAGGAGGAGCCTGTGGAGATGGGAGAAAGATGAGGGGCTGGATCTTGGACTTGCTAAGTTAGAAACGTCTGCAGTCAAGGCTGGCTTCAGGGGTGTGTGCCCTGGGCCAAAAGGGGTTCCACTCTCAGTTTAATGCTTTGCTGTCCCTGTCTTGAAATTCATAATAAAGTTTCCATGGAGGGCCTCGTGTTTTCATTCTGCACAGGTTCTGTGTACAGTTCATTGGAGTGGAAAAGTCAGAGAAGCAGCTTTTCATCTGACTCTGGAAGTCAGGGCTGGAGACCAGGTCCAGAGGATGTCAGCAGAGAGAAGCATATTTCAGCCCTGGGAGAGGGTGGGCTCCTGAGGGAGACCAGGAGAACTGAGATAAGAAGAGAGTCAAGGGGAGGACCCAAGACACACAGCATTTTAGGGATGGGCTCTCAGAAGGAAGAACCTCCGAATGCAAAGACCCTGTTGCCACTTCTTGCCTTTGAGATGAAGCACCAAATGTTAGCCATTGTCTGAGGTCTAAGGAGTTTTGGCTCCATCTCAGGTCATCAGCTAAATGGCAAATGCAGTCAGCAAATGAAAAAAAAATTATGAGCAACCATCAATAGTTATTAATATCGACATCTCAACCTTCTCCAGATTTCAAAGCCCATTCATTCATTCAACAACTATTTACTGAGTACCTGCTGAGTGCCATGGATGGATCAGCAAATAAAAGAGACAAAAGAGCTCCCTGCCTCGTGGAGCTTATCCTCATGAAGAGAGACAGAGCCAACAATCAGCATAATAAATGGATACGTTACATAAGATGCTTCAGCTTCAAATGCTGAAGTTTCAATACTTTGGCCACCTGAAGTGAAGAACTGACTCATTAGAAAAGACCCTGATGCTGGGAAAGATAGAAGTCAGGAAGGAAAGGGGGTGTCAGGATGAGATGGTTGGATGGCATCACTAACCCAATGGACATGAGTTTGAGCAAGCTCCAGGAGATGCTGAAGGACAGGGAAACCTGGCGTGCTGCAGTCCATGGGGTTGCAAAGAATTGGACATGACTGAACAGAACTTATATAATATAGTAGGAAGTGATAACTGCTTTGGAAAAAAAAGAAAATCTCACTTAATTTTTCTTTTTGAACAAAAAATGGCATTTTTCTCATGGTGTAGAAGCATCATGGATGGGCACTGGGGCTGACCGTGGTCCTCAGCTCCAGTTTTTTTTCTCTGCTTCCTCCGTGCTGCCTCTGTTCTTCAGGGGACCCCCACTCTCATGAGGGGCCAGAAATGGCACCCCAACCCCACTTTCCCCACAGTGTGAATCCAGCAAAAGAACGTGTGGTCTTCTCCCACCTTGCTGGCCAGGGCCTGGAGAGGTGCGTGGCAGAGACTGGCTCCTTTGCCCTCCTCTGAACCATCCCCCTGGCCCCCTGGAAGTTGGCTTTATTCTCATGTCACAGCCGAGGAAGACAGGTCAGGAGAGGAGAGGCAAGTGATCTTCCTAGGACCCTGCACTCAGAAAGCGGCAGGCCTGGAAGCTGGGCCCACGCTCTCTGACAAAGAGACTGACATGCTGCCTACTGCGCTCAGAGGGCAGACAGGGCCTCAGCTCTCTGACTCTAAAGCCTGGTCCCAAGGCAGAGTATAAATTAATGGAAAGACATCATGTCTCCCCAAATCTACTCCAAGACTTAAAGGTGAAAAATTTACATACTATGAAAGACTTAATCAGAGATATGATTAAGCAACCAGATGGATGTACAAACAGCAATTACTTAGAAATTCAGCATAATCCTTTTTTTCTCTTAAAAATTGAAATATAGTTGATTTACAATATTGTATTAGTTTCAGGTGGCCAGCAAAGTGATCTGTTTTTTTTTTTTTTTTTAAGTCGCTCAGTTGTGTCCACTCTTTGCTACCTCATGGACTGTACAGTCCATGGAATTCTCCAGGCCAGAATACTGGAGTGGGTAGCCTTTCTCTTTTCCAGGGGATCTTCCCAACCCAGGGATGGAACCCAGCTCTCCCGCATTGCAGGCGGATTCTTTACCAGCTGAGCCACCAGGGAAGCCTGATCTGGTTATATACATATATACATATGTAGGCATATATTTATCTGGTTATATACATATATAAATATATGCCTACACTCTTTTTTTTATTCTTTTCCATTATAGTTTATTGCAAGAAGTTGAATATAGCTGGTGTGCTACAGTCCATGGCGTCGCGGAGTCAGACATGACTTAGTGAGTGAACAACAATTATTGTAAGATGTCGAATATAGTTCCCTGTGGTATACAGTACACCCTTTTATTTAGCTGTTTTATATATGATAGTGTGCATCTGTTAATCTCAAACTCCCAATTTATCCCTCCTCCTCTTCCCCTTTGGTAGCTGGTAAGTCTGTTTCCTATGTCTGTGAGTCTGCTTCTGTTTTGTAAATAAGCTCATTTTTACTATTTTTTGGATTCCACATATAAGTGATATCATATAATATTTGTCTTTCTCTGCCTGACTTACTTCATTTAGTATGATACTCTCTGGATCCATCCATAATGCAAATGGCATTTTTTCATTCTTTTTTTAATGACTGATTAGTAATTAATTGTACATATATATGTATGTGTGTGTGTATATACACCTCATCTTCTTTATCCATTCATCTGTTGATGGACATTTAGGTTGCTTCCATGTCCTGGGTATGATAAACAGCAGCACAATCCTTACATTATAGGCATTTAGACAATGAAAACCCCTCCAGTTCAATTCTCACCTGTGATAGGCCCAGAAGGAGAGGAAGGTCAGGGCTGGGAGGGAGGTGAGGACTCTGTCAATCTGGAACAGTGTAAGGCTGTAGGGGGTCTGGGCCACTGAGTAACCACTTGATTGTTCTCAGCTAGTGTCTGCCAACTAGCTACACACCACAATTGGTAGGTACCTAATAAATATTCACAGCCTCTTAACAACCTCATCATTTGCTAGTTTAACTCCCTGCTAGTTTTTTTTTGGTGATAATAATAACATTGAGTACTACAATTCAGTTCAGTCGCTCAATCAGGTCTGACTCTTTGCAACCCCATGGACTGCAGCACACCAGGCTTGGCTTCTCTGTCCATCACCAACTCCTGGAGCTTACTCAAACTCATTTCTATTGAGTCGGTGATGCCATCCAACCATCTCATCCTCTGTCGTCCCCTTTTCCTCCCGCCTTCAATCTTTCCCAGCATCAGGGTCTTTTCCAATGAGTCAGTTCTTCACATCAGGTGGCCAAAGTATTAGAGTTTCAGCTTCAGCATCAGTCCTTCCAATGTATGTTCAGAACTGATTTCCTTTAGGATGGACTGGTTTGATCTCCTTGCAGTCCAAGGGACTCTCAAGAATCTTCTCCAACACCACAGTTCAAAAACATCAATTCTTTGGCACTCAGCTTTCTTTATAGTCCAACTCTCACATCCATACATGACCATTGGAAAAACCATAGCTTTGATTATGTACTTCCTGAATGCTAGATAGTACACTAAGAGCTTTACCTGTTTTATCACATTTAATCCCACCAAAACCCCAGAGATAGGTAATTTTTCTCCCCTCCTGTTACAAATGAGAGAAATGAGCCTTTGAAGGATGAAGTAACTCTCCCTTGGTCTTGGATAGCGAGTGGTAGAGAGCCCAGATTTAAATCCAATTTTGTCTGATTCTCCAGCCCAGTTTTTTAACCACTGACAGAGCAAAAGCTTTTCTTTTTCCTTAAAAAAAAATAATATGAAAAACAAAAATGAGTAAAATATACAGCTTGACACTTTCCCAAACCCTACAAGCACTTTTTGTTTTTTCCTTTTGGAGGTGGAGTCAGTCACCACTGGGAGTAAAAGCCATCAGTTAAGTAGCAAAATGCACCTGATGCTAACCTTGATTGAGGCTCAGAGGCAAAGAACTTGATAAGGTAGATGCTTGACTGGTTCAAAGGAACTTTGAGACTGAATGAAGCAGAAAGCCCTGGGACAGAGTCCCTCACTGTCCACTGCTTTGTGGCATCTCTTTTTGGAGGGGATTTATACGTGTGTCAGATGCACGGGCTGTGCAAGGTTTTCCTAGGTTTCACTGTCATCAAAAGTGCCAAGAGAATTACGCCTTGAAATAATCGTAACAGCCACCACTTACTGAAGGGCTTCTGTGCAGGGACTGGCTGAGGCTTTATGTAATCGCCTCCTTTAATCCTCATAAGAGCTGGTAGGAGACAGAGGCAGTCAGTCCTGTGAAGTCAGTGCAATTTTAATCCCCAGTTCACATGATACAAGTTGGAGATTTGCTTAAGAGGGCTTGGGTGACTGTTTGAGGATCATAGTTTCTGAGTAGTAGAGCTGGAATTTGAACCCAGTACAGGCTGCCACCTTAGCCACCATGCTGTAAGACCTGCCACAGAACTCAGAGGCACTTCTGAGGTCACTGAGTCTAACTGTGGCCATTGCAGGGCAGGGACCTGTGTGAGGTCCGGGAACAGCTGCTCACAGAACCGGAATACGAATTAAACATGTCCTGAGTCCTCATTGAGCTCCCTTCCAACCAACCTCCTGGCGAGCTTTTGAGCAACTTACTCTTCAGGGCTTCCTAAAACTGTCCCAGAGGGAAAATTGATGAGCGTTCTGTTCCTAAAGCACTTCCTCAACTCAATATTCAATTAGGCAGTATTACTCAGAGAGCACGGCTTGCCCCTGCCCACTGGCCAGCATCTTTCAGCTCTGTCGATGACCTCATCTGTAGCTCGTGAGTTCATCTTTGTTGAGGGACAGTAGCATGCTTGACCAGTGAAACTTCCACCCTAACAGCATCAAGCCACCCTAACATGAGCCCATCATGCCATCCCAACAGCAAGCCTCTTTGGGGCTTCAGAAACTAAGCCCAGAGCTACGGTTTTAAAATAGACCACCGATTCTGCCCAACTTTGTCACTGTGAATGAACATATTTCTCAGAGGAGCCAGCGTTGATTGGGGATTCATCATGTGGCCGGCTCTCTGTGGAACCTGTCTCATTTCATCTTTACAACTGCCCATTGGAGGACATATTCTTTTTTCAAATTTTTAAAATATTTTTGTTGGAGGATAATTGTTTTACAATGTGGTGGTCTCTGTCATACATCATGAATCAGTTATGATTATATAGATATGTCCCCTCCCTCGTGAACCTCCCTTCCCCCATCCCACCTCTCTAAGTCGTCACAGAGCACCAGGCTGGGCTCCCTGTGTTATCCAGCAGCTTCCTGCTAGTTATCCATTTTACATGTGATAGTGTATAAACGTCAACGATGCTTTCTCAATTGGTCCTACCCTCTCCTTTCTCTGCTGTGTCCACCAGAATGTTCTCTATGTCTGCAACTCCATTCCTTTCCTGTAAATAGGTTGATCAATACTATTTTTCTAGATTCCATATATACAGTATTTATTTTTTCTCTTTCTGACTTACTTCACTCTGTATAACAGGCACTAGATTTATCCACTTCACTACAACTGACTCAAATTTGTTCCTTCTTATGGCTAAGTAATATTCCACTGTATATATGTACCACAACTTCTTTATCCATTCATCTGTCAATGGACGTCTAGATTGCTAGGACATCTAGCCATGTCCTGGCTATTGTAAATAGCACTGCAATGAACACTGGGGTGCGTGTTTCTTTTAGAATAGTGGTTTTCTCAGAGTATATGCCCAGTAGTGGGATTGCTGGGTCATACGGTAGTTTTATTCCTGGGTTGTTAAGGCATCTCCATACCGTGCTCCATAGTGGCTGTACCAGTTTGCAGTCCCACCAACAGTATGGTAGGGTTCTCTTTTCTCCACATCCTCTCCAGCATTTATTGTTTGTAGTTTTTTTGATGATGGCCATTCTGATTGGTGTGAAGTGACACCTCATTGCAGTTTTAATTTACATTTCCCTAATAATGAGTGATGTCGAGCATCTTTTCATGTGCTTATTAGCCATCTGGACATCTTTGGAGAAGTGTCTGTTTAGGGCTTCTGCCCACTTTTTGATCGGGCTGTTTGTTTTCTTCTATGAACTGTATGAGCTGCTTATATATTTTGGAGATTAATCCTTTGTCAGTTGCTTCCATTGCAATTATTTCCTCCCATTCTGAGAGTGGTCTTTTAATCTTGTTTATTGTTTCTTTTGCTGTGCAAAAGCTTTTAAGTTTAATTAGGTCCTATTTGTTTATTTTTGTTTTAATTCCATGACTTTGGGAGGTGGGTCAAAGAGGATCTTGCTATGATACAGCTGTCTTGGTGGCTCAGAGGTTAAAGCATCTGCCTGCAATGCGGGAGACCTGGGTTCGATCCCTGGGTCGAGAAGATCCCCTGGAGAAGGAAATGGCAACCCACTCCAGTATTCTTGCCTGGAGAATCCCATGGACGGAAGAGTCTGATGGGCTACAGTCCACGGGGTCGCAAAGAGTCGGACACGACTGAGCGACTTCACTTTCACCTTCTTAAACCCATTTTACAGATGGAACACATCAGCCCCAGAGAGTTGAAGAGATCTGCCCAAGAACATGGCCAGGAAGTGGTGGCAGCTTGAGCCTCTTAGGGTTTGTGAGACCCAAGAGTTTGTGCTTTGCCCTACAACTCCTGTCTGCATTTGGGGGAAGCTTATCCCAGATTGTGGGGGAAAACTTAAGGAAACATTTTTCTGGCACATGGACCACCTTGTCCTAGGACAACCTGGTGTGCTTGGGAATGGCCCACCTCAAGGCCTGAGGATCATCTACTAATAACCGGACCGCCAAGCCCATGGAGCAGCACCTCAGTTAAGTGACCTTCTGTCTTCTGCTTGAACATCTAGTAGCCTTTTTTTTTTTTCAATTGAAGTATAGTTGATTTACAGTGTTGACTTAGTTTTAGGTGTACAGCAAATTGACTAAATTTTATTTATACAGATTCTTTTTCTTTATAGTTTATTACAAGATATTGAATATAGTCCCCTGTGCTATACAGAGGTCCTTGTTATTTATTTTATATATGGTAGTAGCATCTGTTAATCCCATACTCCTAATTTATCCCTTGCCTGCCTTTTCCCTTTGGTAACCATAAATTTGTTTTTCTATATCTGTGAGTCTGTTCTGTTTTGTAAATAAGTTCATTTGTATCATTATTTTAAATTCCACTTATAAGTGATATCATATGGTATTTGTCTTTCTTTATCTGACTTCATTTAGTGAAATAATCTCTAGGTCCATTCATGTTGCTGCAAATGGCATTTCAATATTTTTTATAGCCAAGTAATATTCTGTTATATTCATTCATCTGTCAGTAAATGCTTAGGGTGCTTCCATGTCTTGGCTATTGTAGGTATAGTGCTTCTCTGAATATTAAGGCTCATGTATTTTTCAAATTAGAGTTTTTGTCTTTTCTGGGTATATGCCCAGGAGTGGGGTTGCTGGCACATATGGTAGCTGTATTTTTAGTTTCTTAAGGAACTTCCATACTGTTCTCCATAGTGGCCGCACCAATTTATATTCCCACCAACAATGTAGGAGGGTTCCTTTATCTCTTGCACTTTGTTTCTGTAGACTCCATTCTGACTGGTATGAGGTGACTATTCATTAGTTTTGATTTGCATTTCTCTAATAAGTATATGGGAGAAGGCAATGGCACCCCACTCCAGTACTCTTGCCTGGAAAATCCCATGGATGGAGGAGCCTGGTGGGCTGCAGTCCATGGGATGGCGCTAGTGGTAAAGAACCTGCCTGCCAGTGCAGGAGATGCAAGAGACATGGGTTCGATTTCTGGGTTGAAAAGATCCCCTGGAGTAGGAAATGGCAACCTACTCCAGTATTCTTGCCTGGAAAATTCTATGCACAGAGGAGCCTGGTGGGCTACGGTTCATAGGGTCACAAAGAATCAGATATGACTGAACACAATAATTATATAATTATAATACAATAATATTAAGATGCTTAGCAATGTTGAGCGTCTTTTCATGTGCCTATTGGCCATCTGTGTGTCTTTGGAGAAATGTCTGTTTAGGTCTTCTTCTGTCCATTTTTGGATTGAGTTGTTTGCTTTTTTGATATTGAGCTATATGAACTATTTGTATATTTTGGAGATTAAGCCTTTGTTAGTCGTACTGTTTCCAAATATTTCCTCCTGGTCCAGAAGTTGTCTTTTTGTTTGGTTTATGGTTTCCTTTGCTGTCCAGCAACTATTATTTAAGCTCTTTGTTTGTGTCAGTTACTGGAGCAGTTCCTGTGGATGGTGACAAGATCCATGCTTCCTGCCTTTCCTCAGCTCATAGTCTAGTGTGAACGACAATGAAACCAATAATTACAGTGTTATGGGGAGAGTACAACAATGGGACAAGTACAGAGCACTCAGAGATGCCCAGCAGGGTCACTGAACCCAGACTGAAGGGTGCCATCAGGGAAGGCTTCCTGGAGGAGGTGAGGTTGAAACTCATTCCTAAAGAAAGAATGGTGTGTGTTAGACAAAGAAGACATGGAAGGATGTCACAGGCAAAAACTTAAGGTGAAAGAAAGAAGATGGGGAGCTCCTTTCAAGAGAGCCTGTTACATCTTGGCTGTATCTTTGCTCTCTTTACAGCGTACTCCTAACTTGCCTGTGGTCATACACCTAGGAACCAAAGCTGTTTGACTCCAGAGACGATGCTCTTAGCCTCCGCTCCAAGTTCCCTTTCTCACTCTGAACATTGTTGTGTCTGGATGGGATGCCTGAAATTGTTGCCACTCCTTCAGCACCACGAGGGGAGCCAGCCTGAGGGCAGCACGGATTCACTGAGGATGGACAGTGGAGCGATGTGAAGAACCCAAGTGAGTCCTTGCTGACATTGTGCAGCTTCTGAATCAGTCTGCTCTGTTTTTCTTGGCTGTGCCCTGCAACTGGTGAGATCTTAGTTTCTGGATCAGGAATTGAACCCTGTCCCTCTGCAGTGAGAGCGCAGAGTCCTAACCACTGGACCACCAGGGAATTCCCTCACCCCCTGCTTCTCTTAAATAACATAATGTTTGAGAGCATAAGGTTGAATGCCTGCCCTGCCTCTCACCCATCATGTGATTTTGGGTAAGCTAGCTTTTCTGAGTCTCGGCTTCCTCATCTCTGCAATAGGGATAATAGTAATTGATAATAATGATACTTCCCCAGCAAGTGAGGTTGTAAAGATTACATGTGTTAATGCATGTCATGAGCATATAATAATGCCTGGCCTTTGGAAGTACCAACAGATGGAAGCTCTTAGTATTGCCAACACACATTTCCAGAGTCGGCTCACACCCCCAGCCTTTTCAAGGCTCTCAATTAATAACAGAGGGACTCAGGCTAACCGCAGTGCAAGTCGATCAGTGTTGTGATAGAGCCCAGAGTGGAAAGCAGTTGACTTTTCCCGGGGAGCAGGGGAAGGTCCACAGAGGCCATGTGTTTGATCAAGGACTGAAAACATGAGTGGAAGTTTAAGAGGATGGAGCAGGAGGAGAGACTTTCCTGGCAGTGAGAGCAGCCTGAGCAAGGCACAAAAGTGTTCCAAGTGCGTCATAAAGCTCAAGTGGCTGGTGTGGTTAGAACTCAGGTGTGGGTGCATGTGTATGGAAAGAATGCCCTGAGGCTGGACATATCACTGGGGACTGGGTATGGAACCCAGACTTGGGGGTTTGCTGTCTCTCTCAAGGTGTTCCACGCAACCACAGTCCTAAAGGATGCTGCTTGAAACTAGGATTCCATGGTGGTCAAGTCAGGTATGGAGAAGGTGCAATATTGCATTCCTGCAAAGACTGATGCACAGAGCATCATAAGGACACCGACAAGTCACGTAGGAGCAAAACCTGTTCAACTTGGTTGAGTGCAGTGTTTTACAAACTTTTTCACCACAAGGAGCCCTTTATCCACCGAACATCCTTTCCTGCAGGTCACACTTTGGGGAGATACTTTGAGGCATTGGGGAGCTGTCAAAGATTTGAAGCACAGGAGTGAGGGATCAGTTGTGTGTTTTCCAGAGATTCCTTCTAATTATTTAAACAATAAGGGCAAATTAAGGCACAAGTAAGCTGTTTCAAAGGCTTATCTGGCTCAGCTGAGGATCTTTTATTTTAAACAGGCGACTCCTCTTGGCTGTGTCCCTCTTTGAAAGTCTTCTACCTTTCAAGTGTCCGAAGCAGAGAGGCTTGCTGCAACGTCCTGTAGGTTTCCTTCTGACCTTTTCGCTGTGGCTCTTTAAAGCTGAAGGTTAGATAATTCAGGCTCAGCACTTGGATTGACACTTGAAAGCTATGATGGGGATTTTGAGGGTTAAAGGTTAAAGTCAGTGGAGCAGCAGTTTGACTTGGAAAAATTTTTTTGAAGTTTTTTTCTTTTCATTCTTTTTCTTTCTCTTTTCTCTCCTTCTCTCTACCCCCCCTTTCTCTCTCTGTCTCTCTCTTAACAGAAGGACTGCTTTAAAATGATGCTTTCCAACTTGGCAAATACTGTTGAAGGTAGAATGTGTGATAGGTAGATTCCTTTAGAAGGTTTTGGCAAAAGCTGAAATTTCTCAATCACCTGTAAGGGGGAGGGGGAGGGACCATATGAAAAATACAGATTTCAGGGAATCTGCAACTTGAGTGATATGGATGCACAGTAAAGTTAGAAAAATACAGGCCTGGGAGCCTTCACATTTTACACATTCAATTTATAGGTTCTCCCTAGAGGGGCTCTTCTTCTACCCATCTCCTCACAGTGCTGCTCATCCCTGCCCAGTCCCCAACCCCAGGGTGCCCCCCACCCCCGGATTCAGAGCAGGCCCTACCCTAGTCCACACAGACTCTGGCCCCGCCACTGGGATCTTCACTTCCTTTCCCTGCTCCTACTCTCTTGCTGTAGCCACTGTTCTTGCTGCTGCGGGCTGAGGATTGAGGCCCAGGTGCAATATCAAGTACTTGGCGGTGATGGAGGTGATGGTGAGCATTCTTAGGGCTTCACGCCTTTGGCTGGTTTGGTCCTACAGTGCTATGAGTCGTCCTGCTTTATGGGTATCTGGCTTCCATATGACCTCATGCTGTAGGATGGAAATGTAGGGAAATTTGCTCTTTGGGGGTCCCAGGTGTTCTTCCTTTCTTTTTTTTTTAAATAGGGGTATAGTTGTTTTATAATGTTGTGCTAGTTTCTGCTATACAACTAAGTGAATCAGCTTTATGTATACATACATCCCCACTCTTTTGGCCTGCCCGCCCATCCCTCACCCCGTCCCACCCATTAGGTCATCACAGAGCACCCAGCTGAGCTCCCTGCGCCTTGCAGCACTGGCTCTGTGTTCTGCACATGGCAGGGCACATACATCAATCCCAATCTCCCAGTTCATCGCCCTGCCTCCTGCCTCGTCCACACACCCTTTTCCTGTGTCTGCGTCTCTTCTGTTCCTCCCTCTTCTTTTCTGACTGTGCTCATCTCCCCCGTCTTTTTTTTAACTTCTTCATCACTGGAGCATTGCCTTTGTCCTCCACACTGTGACAGGTCACCTCCTAGGGCTAGATCATTGGTGACGATACTAGTGGGGACAAATCTTTATGACTGTTTTCAGCCACCAACCTCAACTCTGCTCTTAAAGAAAACATCCCATCTCTTACCATACTGGGATCCCCACTTAGGAGGCCTAATCTTGTTCCTTATTCTAGAGAACTAGCCTAGCTCTGGAGAGAAAATGCTTCAGGCCAGGCTACTTATTGAAGAGACTGGTAATAACTTCCCCTCTGGGAGCTATTGCTGCACTGGAGGCTTTGGTCTCTGTCTTAGGCAGCTTCAGTTCAGTTCAGTTCAGTCACTCAGTTGTGTCTGACTCTTTGCGACCCCAGGGACTGCAGCACTCCAGGCTTCCCTGTCCATTACCAACTTCTGGAGCCTACCCAAACTCACGTTGATCGCGTCGGTAATGCCATCCAACCATCTCATCCTCTGTCGTCCCTTTCTCCTCTCGCCTTCAATTTTTCCCAGCATCAGGGACCCCGTGGACTATAGAGTCCATGGAATTCTCTAGGCCAGAATACTGGAGTGGGTAGCCTTTCCCTTCTCCAGGGGATCTTTCCAACCCAGGGATTGAACCCAGGTCTCCCAAATTGCAGGCGGATTCTTTACCAGCTGAGCCATAAGGGAAGCCCCTTAGGCAGCTTGGGCTTTTATAACAAAACACCATAGGCTGTGTGGCTTAAACTATAAGGAGTTAGTGAGAACTGTGAGAAATCACAGTTCTGGGGGCTGGAAAGTCCAAGACTGAGTGCCAGCAGGATGGGTACCTTGTGAAGACTCTCTGGGTCGTATGCAGCCACTTTCTTGCTGTACCTTCACATGACCTTTCCTTAATGCATGTGCCTGGAGAACCTCTCTCGTGTCTCTTCTTATAAGAGGACTGATCTCATCATGAGGGCTCCACCCTCATGACCTCTTCTAGATCTAACACCTCCCAAAGGTCTTATCTTCAGCTACCATCATATTGGGTATCAACATGAATCTTGTGGGAACACATTTCAGTCTGTAGCAGCCTCCAAATCTGTGTCGCAAATATAGCTCATCTATAAGAGAACTCATGGGCTTCCCTGGTGGCGTTAAGAATCTGCCTGCCACTGCAGGAGACACAGGTTCGATCTCTGAGCCGGGAAGATCCCCTGGAGAGGGAAATGGCAACCCACTCCAGTATTCTTGCTTGGGAAATCCCATGGACAGAGGGCCCTGGTGGGCTATGGTCCATGAGGTTGCAAAGAGTCAAACATGACTATTGACTAAACAAGAAGAATAAGAGAACTCATCCTCTCCTCTGTGCTTCTTTTTCTGTACTGTTACCTGAGTGATTTCATCCAGCCACATGACCTTAAATGTTGATATTATATGTGTTAGACAGGATTCCTTATTGTGAGCAACAGAAAGGAACTCTAGCTGCTGTAAGCAAAAAGCAAGTCTATTCAACGTCTACTGGGGTGCTCCCAGACTATTGGGAACTGGGAGACCAGGTCTTAGGCAAGAGGTGGGGTTTTGGCAGCAGGAACCGCAGTGAAGGGCAAGCCTCAGGAGAGTCTCATCCTTAGGCACCATGGCCACTGCCGTGACTCTGACCTTTGAACACAACCTCCATCTTCGAGGCATTTGCACCAGTTTCAAAGCATCCGGAGTGAGGGTCTGATAGGCCCAGCTTACGTGACATGCCTGTCTCAGGAAGTGGGTGGAGAAGATGCAAAAGTCATCAATACCCCCAATCCCTTCCTCAGCTCAGCTGTTCTGATCAGAGCTGCAGTGGATGGGGAATTAGCCTTCTGCCAAGACTATTGGAGAATTCTGACAAAAGGGAGATCTGGATGCTCTTTGGGAAGAAGGTGGAGGGTTGGAATTCAAGCCACAGAGCAATAAATAGGCACTATACTATTTGTTTGCAGAAGGCTCCAGTTTTACACTTTTAGCTCTGAGTCTTGTCCAATAGCTGACTTGACAGTGCCTGGATGTCTAATAAGCATGTTGAACTTAACACATCCAAAATAAAGCACTCGGTTTTTGTTTGTCTCTTGCCCGAATCAGTAGTACTTGGTCCCACCATCTGCCTCATTTGAGTAAATAAGGCCACCATTCATGCAGTTTCTTAGACCAGAAATCGAAGTGTCGACTCCTTTCCTTCCTTTCCATCTGTCCATTGGTGTTTCTGTAGGCTCTACCGAAAATATCGCCCTCCACTTATCGTCACCTCTGTTGTCTTCCACACCCAAACCACCACCATCTCTTACTAGACTACTTCAGTAGCCCCTGAATTGGTCTTATTGCTCCCCCTCTTACTTCCCTATAATCCATTCTCTTCACAGTGGCTTTCTAAAACAGCAATCATATCATGATTCTCACTAATTAGAATGTTAGTGATATGTAAGAGTTTTCCTTTCCATGGGTAGTAAACTCCAATCTCTGCCATGGCTTCAAGGGCCTCTAACTGATCTGGCTCTTTTCCATTTCCCCAACTCGGTCTCATACCAGCCCACCCCCTATTGTGTATTGCACTTCCACATGCTGGTCTTCTTTCCATCCCTCCTCTGCCTGGCTCTGACCTTGACTCCTGCTTGTTGGAATGCCCCTCCTCCAGATCTTGGCAGGGCTCCTCTTTATGGCACCAATCTAGAATCAGATGTTACCTCCTCTGACAGTCTTCTGGTCACCTGAGCAAAGGTGCTCCCCATCTGTACTCTCTATCATGTAACTGATTTATTGCCATTATAGCACTTACTGTCTGAAACTGTCTGTTCATTTATACATTTATGTTTTTCTTTGATTGTCCTGTTGTTGTTAAGTCATGCGGTCACGTCCGACTCTTTGTGACCCTATGGACTACAGCTTGCCAGGTTTCCCTGTCCTTCACCATCTCATGAAGAGTTTGCTCAAACTCATGTCCATTGAGTCGGTGATACCATCCAACCATCTCGTCCTCTGTCATCCCCTTCTCCTCCTACCTTCAATCTTTCCCAGCATCAGGGTCTTTTCTAATAAGTTGGCTCTTTGCATCAGGTGGCCAAAGTATTGGAGCTTCAGCTTCAGCATCAGTCCGCGACTGTCTGCCTCTTATTAAAACATAAACTCACCAAGAGCAGGGTTCTCATCTGTCCATTCACTGCTGTGTTCACTGCCTAGGACAGTGTCTTGTATATGGTGGGCACTCAATGGCTATTGGATATTTGTGAATGATGATCACTCATGCTGCTGTTCTGGGGCCCTTGAGCCCAGGGTCCCCCTTAAGACCAAGTCCCCTTGAATATGAGGGGAGGAGGATATGGCAGCAGCTTGGAGGCTGGAGCCCAAGCCTCCATTCAACCATGTACTCAACAGCCCCATCTGGACACTGTCTCCTCAGTGTTCCCGTGCCAGATAGCCCCATGGTGTCCACTTTCACCTAAGCCCAAAGACCAAGAGTGACTTTTAATTCTCTTGACTTCCACATTCCCCACACCCAATTGATCACCTAGCCCTACAAATCAATGCAAAAAAGGACAAATAACTCAACAGAAAATCAGAGCAAAACTGTAAACAGATAGATCACAGATGAGAAATACAAATGGCTACAAACATATGAAAAGATGCTCAACCTCATGGGAAAGAGTTCAATAAAATGAACCTTTTTTGAACCCCCTCCACCACATTAGACTGATACAGGGACCTCCCTGGTGGTCCAGTGGCTAAGATGCAATGCTCCCATTGGAGGGTGTGCAGGTTTGACCCTGGTCAGGAATTAGATCCCACTGCCACAACTAAAGATCCCGCATGATGCAACGAAGACCCAGCTCAGCCAAATAAATAAATATTTTTTAAAAGGTCAATATAAATGTATAAATATGGATAAAATATTTAGTCCTGGGAAGGGGTGAGGGGGTGAGTGATGATGTTGTGTGCTGTGCACTGTAGGTAGTAACGTGAGTTGGTTGATCCTCGTCGGACAGCTAATGAGGAGCATCTGTCAAAAATCAAAATGCACATACCCTACAGCCCCTCCCCCATCCCCTACAGCCACCTGTGGTGATCTATCCCAGAGAAATACTCACATGCGTCGTCAGAGAGCATGGATGATCATTGCAACATGGTTTATAAAAGCAAAAAAGTAGGCACAACCTAAATGCTCACCAATAGGGAAATCCTTACATAAGCTGAGCACTTCCTTCTTATGGTTCAATGTGGTGAGCCAGTGGCACAGTGGTTTAAAAAGAGCAAGACACAAATTTAAATGCTGACATGAATATACCTCCAAGAAATGCAAGATATACCAAATAAAAAACAGAAGTTGCAGAATATTGACAGTATAATCTTATTTATGTAAAAATAACCATGACATATATTTACATTAATAGCTGATGTTTATTTATTAAGTAATAGATCATTTTTACACAGTGCTTACTCTGTCCCAGGCACTCTTTGAAGTGATTCAGGTACATTAATTCATTTAATCCTTATACTAAACTCTATCAAGCAGTTATGATTATGATCATCAGCCTCATGGGTAGATGAGAAAGTTGAGGCACAGAACACTTAAGCAACTTGCCCAAAGCTGCACAGCTAATAGATAATAGAGCTGGGATTCAAAATCAGATTGACTGTGTCTTTTAACTGTCGTACTGGTGTGAAGTAGTTGCTATGCTTTTCTTAGTATTATCCCTTTTTTTACAGATATGGAAACCGAGCTATGGAGAGGTAAAATAATTCACCCAGACTCCCCCAGTGTAAGTAGAAGAGTTAGATTTGACCCTAGCTGTAACATTATCCCCTGTACTCTTAATCACCGTGCCATCTCTTAATTTTCATATAGGTTTATGGCAAAGGTCTAACTTCCAAACAACTGAGGACAGAGGGTAAAAAGAGATTGTCTCCTTTTCCTCCTTCACACTCTTATTCCCTGTCTTAGATGTCTGGTAGGGACCTTGCCAGGCAGGATAACCATTTGCCTTCTCAACCTGGCAGAGGTGGGGCTGGGGCTAAGACTGGAGGCTGGGATCAAAGTGAACCTGGTTGGTCCCAGAAAGACCATCTTCTGGTGGGCACCCACCCTAGGAGGGGCCTCCTTGATGTGATTGGAGCACTGAGGGATCAGCCAGGTTGAGCAGATGGCAGAGGGTCTCCTAGAAATGCTCTGTGACCCTGATAGAGGTGGCCTGGTCCCAGATACTGGGATTCTGAGCAGCCCCGTTGTGTTCTGCATGGGTTCTGAGCCCAGTGGCCCCAGGCAGCAGGTGAGACTGCCTGGTGGAGCTGCCAAGGGGTCTCCACAGAAGTCAGTGATGGCTGCTGCATCTCAGCTTGGCAGAAGCTGGGATGAGAGGCCACAGCTTTTGACCCAGCCTCATGAGGACATCTATAGGTGCTCTGGGACCAGAAGGATTTTTACATGGAAGTTTGTACAAATAAGCTAGCTTCACCTCTGCAAATAGTAAGTGACCTTCCAGACTCCAAGGGGAATGCAGAGGAGTCAGACATGGGCTGCTCAAGGTCTGGAGACAGAGCCTGGGGTGACCCAGCTGGTGGGATTATCAAGGAGTGTGTGAAGGTACCTGGTGGCTCGGTATAGCCTTATAGGCTGGGAATGAAGCCTGATGCTGCCACTTACTGGGTGAGTGTAATGCCGAGGAGGCTACTGTGTCTACTGACCCTCGGTATTCTCATCTGTGAAATGGGGATGATGAAACCATACTGCTGCTACTGCTGCTAAGTTGCTTCAGTCGTGTCCGACTCTGTGCGACTCCCATAGACGGCAGCCCACCAGGCTCCGCCGTCCTTGGGATTCTCCAGGCAAGAACACTGGAGTGGGTTGCCATTTCCTTCTCCAATGCATGAAAGTGAAAAGTGAAAGTGGAGTTGCTCAGTCGTGTCCAACTCTTAGCGACCCCGTGGACTGAAGCCCACCAGGCTCCTCTGTCCATGGGACTCTCCAGGCAAGAGTACTGGAGTGGGGTGCCATTGCCTTCTCCGGATGAAACCATAGTAACTTCCAATTGGATTATCATGCAGTTTAATAAATGAGATAAGGAGTGTGGGGCACACAGATAGAGGAGTAAGCACTCAATGCATGTCAGCTATTATTTGTTTTGAACATCATTGTCTATTTTTCAACAGATTTCATGGTTTGCATTCCCTTCATGATCCTCTAAAAAAGGTTTTTGATTCACAATTTTTACAGATTACATTCCATATGTAGTTATTGTAAAATATTGGCAATAGTCCCTGTGCTATACAGTACATTCTTGTAGCTTATTTTATGCACAGTAGTTTATATCTTTTAAACCACCCCCCCACCACCCCGCCCCACACCCAGGACATAAATACCTATGTTGGGTGGTGTGCAGACCCATCCAAAGAGACTCTTCCTCTCTGCCCTCAGCATTGGTTACTGGGGACAGCATTGGGTGGTTGCCCAACCCAGAAACCTTGGAGCCCTCCTGGATGCTTCCCTTCCCTTCAACTCACACAGTCCCATAAATTGCCAAGTTCTGTCATTACAGCCCAGTGATAGACTGAATAATGGCCCCTAAAGAGTGTTATTGTTGTTGTTCAGTCACTGCTGCTACTGCTGCTAAGTCAGTTCAGTCGTGTCCGACTTTGTGTGACCCCATAGATGGCAGCCCACCAGGCTCTGCCGTCCCTGGGATTCTCCAGGCAAGAACACTGGAGTGGGTTGCCATTTCCTTCTCCAATGCATGAAAGTGAAAAGTGAAAGTGAAGTCGTTCAGTCGTGTCTGACTCTTGTCAGAGTCTTGTCCAACTCTTTACAGCCCCATAGACTGCAGCACACCAGGCTCCCCTGTCCTCCACTATCTTTAGGAGTTTGTTCAGATTCATGTCTGTTGAGTTGGTGATGTCATCTAACTATCTCCTCCTCTGCCACCCGCTTCTTCTTTTGCCTTCGACTTTCCTAGCATCAGGGTTGTTTCCAGTGAGTTGGCTCTTCGCATCAGGTGGCCACAGTATTGGAGCTTCAGCTTCAGCATCAGTCCTTTCAATGAATATTGAGGACTAATTTCCTTTAGGATTGACTGGTTTGATCTCCTTGCAGTCCAAGGGACTCTCAAGAGTCTTCTCTAGCACCACAGTTTGAAAGCATCAATCTTTTGGCACTCAGCCTTCTTTATGGTCCAACTCTCACATCTGTACATGACTACTGGAAAAACCACAGCTTTGACTAGATGAACCTTTGTCAGCAAAGTGATGTCTCTGCTTTTTAATACGCGGTCTAGGTTTGTCCTAGCTTTCCTTCCAAGGATTAAGCGTCTTTTAATTTCATGGCGGCCCTCACCATCTGCAGTGACTTTGGAGCCCCCCAAAATAAAATCTGTCACTGCTTCCCCAGAGATATGTGTGTCCTAATCCTTGAAATCTGTGAATATTACCTTATGTGGCAAAAAGGAATGTTGCAGATGTGATTGACTTAGGAATCTTGTAATGGGGAGATTATCCTGGATTCTTCAAGTGGGTTCCCCATGTCATCACAAGCATCCTCCTCAAGGGAAGCAGAGGGAGATTGGACTACAGAAGAGAAAGGAGGAGATGAGACGATCAAAACAAGAAGTTGGGAGTGATTTGAGGAAGGGGTCATGAAAACTTCCAGACCGACAAGGAAATGGATTCTTCCCTGGAGCCTGCAGAAAGAACTGGGTCTGCTAACACCTTGCCTTCAGCCCAGTGAAACTGACTTCAGACTTTAGACCTCTTTCCCTACAAGGGAGCACATCTGTATTGTTTTAAGCCACAAAAAAACGTGTGGTAATTTGTTACAGCAGCCTTTGCAAATTAATACAACCTCCCTTTTCTAAAAAGATGTTTTTCCAATTTGTCCTCTTTTTTCCCCATCCTTGCTACTCCTTGCCATCTCTTGTTTGCATCCCTTCCTAAATCTTTCTGCATCTGTAGTGATTTTTATAACATATATGAACAGCAGCCCATCACGCTGAGAAGTGAGCCCAGGTCCCTAACGTGACAGTCCATGTATGTCCGTGACCAGCCTCCTGCCTGTGGCTCCGGCCTCGTCTCCTGCCTCTTCTTGTCTCACTCACTGTGCTTTCAGTGCAGCCTTCCTTAACCTGGGGTCTACATACTGGCTTCCTTCCTTCCCACCAGACATTTGTGGTTAGGCTTTAGAAAGTCTGTAAGCCCCTGAAATTCAGGCCAAAACTTGTCATGTACAAGTTGTGCGCTGTCAGTAGGAATGTAAATTGGTACAGCCACCATGGAGACATTATGGAGATTTCTCAGAAAAGTAAAACTAGAACTACCGTTATGACCCAGCAATTGCACTCCTGAGTATGTACCGGAAACAAACAAACAGAAGAATGAATCAAAAAGCTGTCCATCGACAGATGAATGGATGAAGACTCTCGTGTGAGATATACATACCAAATGGAATACAATTCAGCCACAAAGAAGAACAAAATTTTGCCATTTGCACAGCACGGATGCACTTGGAGGGCATTATGCCAAGTGAAGGAAGTCAGGCAGAGCAAGACAAATACTGAACGATATCACTTATATGTGGAAATTTAAAAAAATGCAACAGACTAGCGATTATAACAAAAAAGAAGCTGACTCACAGCTACAGAGAACAAACTAGTGGTTACCAGTGGGGTGGAGGGAGATACAGGGATGGGGAGCAGGAGCAACGAACTACTGGGTGTAAGATAAGCTCAAGGAAGTATGGTACAACACGGGGAGTATGGACAGTATTTTGTATTAACCTGTAAATGGAAACTAACCTTTAAAAACTGTATATAAAAAAAAAAAAAACTTGTTCTGCACGTGTGCCCATGTGTGTTCCTGGAGACAAGATCCACAGGGATCTCTGAGCAGCCCCTGTGTGTCTGAGAAGATTGCAGGCCAGTGACAGCTTCTGGTTCCCTGTACCTTTCCTGCTGCTGCAGCCTAGCACACCTCACTCCTGTGTTCCATTCGCCTGGAATGCCTTTCCCCTCAAATCCCCTCATTCCATTCTCGTCTCTACTCTGGACCATCCCCCCCACAGAGAACCCTGGGGGACCCAGTACAAAAGGGAGACCCTCCCTCCTTACCTTCCCTCTTAGGAACACAGATGAGAACCCTCCTCCCATCTTTCTAGAATCTGTGAACCCCAAGGGAGGGACTTGGGGGCTCGAATTCAAGATATTTTCCCAAAGGACAACATTTTCCTCCCTAAGAGAAATTCTGGTGTCAGCCGTTAATAATTTCCCTACCTCATTACCTAAACCACGAACCTGGAAGAAATAAATGTTATAATGCTGGTATTAGAGCTATGCTTTGGAGGCGAAGAGAATTGGGTGATTAATTCCAACCTGGAGGATTATGGCAACTCCACAGAAGAAATATCACTGGAGCCATTTCTCACTGAATTACAAGGAGGACTTGATAAGAGGAAAAGAAAGAAGGGAATGGGAGAAAGAAGTGTGTGGAGGCAGGAGGGGGCTTGGTGTGGGGATGGGGAGTGATCTTGTGCCCTTTGAACCTTTGAGTGTCTGGGCTGTGCTGTGGCCAAGGAGGTTAACTTGAAGAGGTTAATTCATCAGGGGAGGCCCCACCTGGGGTGCTGGGGAGAATGGAGTTTTGCATGGGCAGTGGAGAGCCATCAAGAGTTTTTGAACAGGAGAATGATATAATCAGCTGTGTCTTATTAGCATTTGACGTCTCAGCCCCAGAGTACCTGGCATGTCACAGGGCACTCCATGAAGGAGTGAATGCAAGGTTGCCTCTGGGAGAATGAACTGAGTGTGGAAGAGGCTGAAAAGGAGGGGACCCGTCAAGTGCTTTTCTAGTAGTTTAGAGTGAGATGATGCGGTTGATCCAGTCTGGGGTGCTGGGGTGGAGGGCAAGGGGCACTGAGAGAGTTATTGCCAGGAGGGATTAACTGGGGAGGGGCGGGGCAGGATAAGAAAGGGGATGTTTGGGGAAGACAGGTTTGTGACCTACGAGAGGGTGAATGGTGGCATCCAGTGGGGCCCGCAGGAAGAGAAGAGGTTTGGGGATGGAGGGATGGAGAAGAAAGTGAGGCATTTAGGAGGCTGGTATTGTGAGCTCTCTCAGGTGCTAGATTCACAGAGTAGGGGTGGGATGGGAAGTGGGGAGGTGACATCTTAAGTTTCACCAGTGATCTGGGTTACGCACCCTCCTCCCGGCCTGGCTTTCTCCCCAGAGATAAGTCTGCACAGAAGTCTAAGGGCGGGAATCTCATTTGTTCTATCTCAGAACAAACCAGCCCTGAAACCAGTTCGAAGCAGCCATTTTTCATCCCTGTCCTCAGCCACCAGCTCCTCCCGAGAGCCCTCACCCTATTATCTCTCAGCTTGGCATGGCCATCAGTTTGGGCTGGGACAAGGCACTGTATCTCCTGAAGATTTCCCTGATATGCTATCAGCAATGGGCTTTCACTTCGAGTTACAGTGTTTCTAAATGTCCATGAGAGGAACAACTCAGCCTGATAGAATGTTAATTATTTGGAGATCCTGAAGCTATTTCTGAATTACAGTTAAACTATGGGTACCCCCTAATCCCTTGCCCCCAAAATGCCCTAAGAGCCCTAGAGCAGGAGGTGCATAGTGAATAGTCGTGGCCATTTTGGGACATAGCTCATGTGTCCCGGGGGGTGCCCAAGGCAGGGACTGGGGCTCACATAATTTCCTGGGGGTGTGGTGGGTGTGAACTAGTGATTTGATTCTATGTCCATCCATTCATTTATTCACTTACCCTCTCATTTCATAGATAGTCGTAACAGGCCCGTGCTAGTTGCTAGGAATATAAATGTCATCAAAATAGATTTGTGTTATTTTGTTGCTCAGGTGGGGGAATAAACAGGCACTTACGAAGCTGAGGGCTGAAAGTGCAAGCGTGGACTTGGTTTAAGAAAAAGAGGTAGCTAGGTTAAAAAAAGAGGTAAAGCATGTTCCAGAGAGGAGATACAGCTGAAACAAAGGTCTTGAGATAAGAGAGGAGAAAGTGGGATGAGTTCAGGAAGTCAAGTATTTCAATATGACCAGAGCATAGTGTGCACTCATATGTGTGTGTGTGCGTGTGTGCATGGCCCTGTGTACTTGCATGTAAATATGAACACAGATGTGCATATACACAGCAGCACACGTGCATACTCACAACATGCATTGGACACATGGGCTTATGTATGTGGGTGCTTGTGTGGCTGTGCACACATGTGTACACACACACACACATATGTGTGTGTGTGTGTACGCGGGTATACATATCTTGGGTAGGGGAACATGAGAGAGATAAGACTGGAAAATGTGGGCAAAAGAGAATTACAGGCTCTCTTCTTCAGTGAGTTCAGGGCTTAAGAAACAAAAAAGGGAAGGGAACTGCTTCGTAGGCAACATCTACTGCCTCTCTGGACCTCCTGTCATCAAACAAACCTCCCCAAGGAAAGGAGGCACTGCAGAGCCTGGCCACACTCGCGGCATGAGTTTAAGGAGGGCAGAGAGGATACTCGATTCTTAACCACTCCATACATTACCCCACCGCACATCCCTGTTATTACTGCAAGAGGAAAGACTTGCCATATTTCAGGCTCCTGATTTCTACCCTTGCTCTTCTTCAGTTTCACAAAGATGCACCGAGGTGTGTTTCTGCCTGGGCTAGTTCTCCCAACAGTAGACAGAGATGTTGCTTAACACATAGAAGGTGTTTAATAATGTTTAATTCAAATATTCAGGATGCAATGGATAAAAGCATGGGCTTTGGAGTCAGATTCTGGCTCCAGCAGTGCTGGGAGGCCCAGTGGCAATAACAATCATAATAACATTTAATATTTATTGAACACTTATTTGCAATAGGTTTGGGGGTGGGGAACATAACAGTAACAATAGGCAATATTCACTGAGGGCTTAGTAAGTGCTGGACACTGGCTTTAAGCTGTTTACATGCACTGTTTTATGTGACCCTTAGACAATCCCATGAGGTATATGTGCTGGGCATAATAGTGGCCTCCAAAGATGTCCGCATTCTCATCCCTGTGACCATCTTACCTTATAAGGAAGAAGTGACATATATCTTCAAGATATACTTCAAGATCTTGAGATGGGGAGGCAATCCTGGATTATCCAGGTGGGCCCTGTGTAATCACAATTGTCCTTTTAAGTGAAAGAAGAGACCAGAGGGGCTTTTCACTGGCAAAAAGGTGGATATGCTGTAGACTTATATAAGATTTGAAGATTGTGTTAGGAAGGAAGATGCAGTGCTCCATTAGCAATGTCTGCCAAGGACGTGGGAAGGGAGGATGGTGTATATGAGTTAGCCATTTACCATCCTAAAAGAGACCTAAGTAAGGAAACTGATTTCTCATGCCTTTGCCCATCCTTCCAACAGTAGCATATTACTCATCATGGCCAAGTCCCAGCTCCCAGCTGGATACTGGTTTAAAGCTGGGTATCTCTGCACCACTGGTTTCCTCTAAGTCTTGGATTCCAGTGCCCACCTGAGCTGACCCAGGTATTTTGTAGTTTTCTCTTGGAGCTTCCTCAAGGTAGGCTGGTCTGTGTGAGGTAGTGAGCTGCTTCCCATAAGCTCTGAAATCATGGAGAGAGTGCTGGACTTGATCAACAAATCTGGGTTCAAATCTTGGCTCCACCATTCACTACTTGGAGTTGGAGAAAGGAGGAGAGAGAGTGTTCTTGGTTGAGGGATGGGTATAAGCAAAGGCAGAAGCATGGCGCATGGTGGAGGTCTCATGGCAGATAGGAACCCCCGGGAGACACGGAAGGATGTCAACACGGTCCTCTCTCTCTCAGTGTTGGCTTAGGCTCTAAGACAATTGAGAACTTGTCCTTCTGAACAAGTTGTTGGAGTGCTATGCCATTTCCCTCCCTGGTCCCACCCACAGAATGGATCTTTATTCTAAGCTTAAAAAGAGGGCCTATATTACCCCTGGAGTTTGAGGCATACAGTGGATTGGTGTCCAGCATGGTCTTGAGTATGGTCTGCAGCTGAGAGGCTGGCAGAAGTGGCTGTGGTCATGCTCAACTTCCATAGGCCAGAGTGTTAGGAACAGGAGCCCATATCTCATGGACCACGGTCATTTAAAAACAATTACCACCTGTGATGGTGGTCAATTTTATATGTCAGCTTGGCTAGACCATGGTGCCCAGATACTTGGTCAAATATTATTCTGAATATTTCTGAGTTTTTGGATGAGATTAGCATTGAAATCAGTGGATGTTGAACAAAGCACATTGCTCACTGTAATGTGGGTAGGCCTCACCCAACCAGTTGCAGGCCTAGCTAGCACAAAAGACTAGCTCCCCAAAATGTTGCAGCAGATGGCCTTTGGACTTGAACTGCAACACTGGCTCTTTCTGGATCTCCAATGTGTCAGCCCACCCTGCAGACTTTGAACTTGCCAGTTTCCATATTCATGTGATCCACTTCCATAAAATAAATCTTTATATATGAGATATACCTATATATATATATATCATATAGGTTGTGCTCCTCTGCAGACCCCTGACTAGTATCCCACCCATAGGGCTACCTCTCCTGGGTGAGGCAATCTCAACAGAAGAAGGTTGGAGGATTACTCGTGGATGCAGACTTGGGGGGAAGCAGTCATATGGGGCATCCTGTGACTACCCACGGGGTGACTGGTGGGATGACAGACATTGTCTGCATTCAAGAGGGACTGCTGTTTTATATTCCCAGTGAGAGTATTTTCAAGCAACCCATGAAAGCCGCTTATTCTGAATGTTTTGTGAGAGAAAGAATACATCAGGATATTGGGGGCACCTCACAGGTCTCAAGAACAGCAAGCCCAGTGAGGAGTTTCATGACAGAGGCAGGAACCCAGGTCCATCCTCTTTCCATCTTCCTGTGGCCTCTTGTGTTGGTCTCTCCGTGGGGTGACTCTTTACTTGCTCACCATTACACGTTGCCTCAAAATGTCTTCCTCATCCATGGACTACCACCCACTACCACCCACCAACCATTTGTATCTCTTAGTTCACATTTTCAAGAGAAATCTGATTGACTGATGGCTAGCCAATGGACTGCCTCCGCGAGTCAGGTGCTCCCTTCCCCCTCAACGATAAGCTGGGGCTTGGAGGTGGGGTTACCCTGGTAACACATGGTGTCTGGGCTGCTGCCTTCTAGGGCTGCAGTGGAATTTAAGTGTGTAAGAAGATCACCAGCAGTAATCAGAGGGCTAGCATGACTGCAGCCTGCAAAACATGAAGATTATACTGAAAGATGAGGCTTTGAGGGGCATTTGGAGCTAGATCATGGGGGGATCTTGAGTGCCATATCAAGGAGTTTGAACTTCACCTCCTGTGAGCTGGACTGGTGAAGTAACATTCATCAACAGCCCCATCCCTTCAGGTCACTGCCAGGTGGCTCATTTGCCTGGCTAAGCAGTCTGACTGAAAGGTGGCAGATAGCTGGGGAATGCTCTGAAGAATGTGCCTTTTTTGATGGACTCCAGGAATGATGCTCAGGCTTTGGAATGATTCACTTCAAGGACTCTTGGCTTTTGTATGTTTCAACTCTCAATTGCAACACTCCACTAATGTGGTTTTTTGCATTGAATTAAAATTAATCTAATACTTGACAACTCCGGCTGGACGCCTGCCAAATATGGAGACTAGAGATGCTTCCTGTAAATTCTGCCACAGAGGATTCTTACGATTCAGGGAACATCTCATTTATCTCACTGCTATGCACTCCTGACCCTAATTCTCCAGAGATTCCTTCCGTAAGACCCTCTTGCATAAACGTGAGCATGTTCCACGGCAGTTACTTTTTCAAATCTGTATAACCTCTGGGGACCAGGATCATTTGAGGTGCAGGGAGAGGGTCATTTAGATGAGCCAACTCTGTTCAAAGTCAGTCTTGGATTTTTTCCAGTAATAATCTCTTTCGTCATTAATGGCCTGCTGGGTGAATCTTATTATATCTCCTTAAAATAATTTAGATGCTAATATCTCCCAGTGACCATTATGTGGGGAACGTGGGGCTGGAGGTGGTGGTAAGGACTGAAAGCTGTCTTCTTTCTACTCTCCTTTTCACAGCTGGAGACCCTCATTTTATGGACTTAGAAAAGCTGCCCTAGCAACTATGATTTTCATGCCTTTGCCCTCCAAATGCCTTTGATTGGTATCACAAAAGTTCTGCTTTCTGAATGAGGAGCCAGGATTCTGGGTGAGCAACCCCAGGGGATTCTGGGTGAATTTTCCAAAAGAATTCTGGGTAAACAATGGACGGGAAATTGTATTTTTGATCAGATGTGAGCTTAAGGGTTGGCTAAGGAAGTATAAAAGAAGTGGAGGAATCTGGCAGTCAGGAGATTTGACTTCTGTTCTAGGTGTGTTGGCTTTCCCCGGTGGCTCAGCAGTAAAGAATCTGCCTGCAGTGCAGCAGAAACAAGAGAGGTGGGTTTGATCCCTGTGTCAGGAAGATCCCCTAGAGTAGGGCATGACAACCCACTCCAGTATTCTTGCCAGGAAAATCCCATGGATGGATGAAGGAGCCTGGTAGGCTACAGTCCATGGGGTCCCGAAGAGTCCGACACGACTGAGAGACTTCACTTTCACTTTCCATGTCAGGTCCTGTGCTGGTTCTGAGAAAACAGAGATAGGTCATCATTCTTCTTCAAGGAGATCACAGCTTGTGTATGACTTTCTCCTTCCTGAGCCTCAGTTTCTTATCTATAGAGGGAGCAGGTGGGAGTGGAAGTTCTCAGAGGGCTCTTCCAAGGTCAGTGCTTTGCGATGGTAAGAGCCTTGATATCGAGCAACTTTTGTTTGATCTCATTCACTAAACTCTACCCACACACTGCCTCGTGGGCCCGGGATGCCAGCTTGCCATCAGCATCCTGCCCTTGAGTTTCTCAGGGTCAGGTAGAGCAGAAACACATGTGAGCTGGTGGCAAACAGGCCAATATGTTTGTCCAGAGCCTTGTGGAAAAGTGGAGGAGGGAACAGATAGCTTTGTTCATGGATGCTGATTGTGAAGCTGGAGGTTTCCCAAATTTCATGGGTTCCATCCTCCTAGATCCCCCAGAAAATCCCAGCCTGATTCCAGCCAACTGTTACAGTCCTTTAACTGGACACACAAAGGGTTGGACAGCTTTTTCTAACTCTTGGAACTCCGTTTCTGATTCACCTATGGGGAACTGTGTAGAAATATAGGCTGAGTCTGCACTGAGGTTCTTGGTTTTGAGGACCAGGTAACATGCCACCACTTAAAAGCAAAGTGTTTTTTAATACTGTTGACATTTTAAGAGAAATATTTCTTGTTGGATGCTGGAGATTACGCCAATGTTGTTTCTAAGAACAGGAGAGAGTGTGAGATAAGAATATCAAGCTTGATTATGTGGCATATGGGCCTCTCAAGGCAGAGGGAAGGGTCAAAATGACATCCCAAATATTGTCCTAAGGATGCTGTGTCCGTAGTTCTGTCTCAGGCTACCCATGGGAACTCTAACTCGAGCTGATTTATCCCCATAGGTCCTGGGAGTTCCTGGCTGTCTTGGTTTGGGTGCCCCCAGAAACAAGGTGTATTGGTGAGGATTCAATCAGAGAAGAGCAGCTGCCACCAGGAAGAAACAAGATGACCATGTTCATCTCTTAGTAGGGTTTTCCTGAATCCAGACTAACACTTTCTGATTTTTCTTCCTGTAGGATATATATCTACACTTAAGAGATTTGTTACAAAGACTGAATTTTACACACTGTGGGATTCTCTGTGAGTTCCGGTCATATTGCCTGATATTGGAGGTTGATGTCTCAAGGGCAGGCAGCTGGGAAGGGAAAGATGGATGAAAAGGGAGGGAGCTCAATGACAAGCTGGAGCCTGCCCCCCTGAGCTGGAACCCTGCAAGGATGCCATGAAATCGGGGTACTAAACACATCCGCCTGACCTGACCATCAGAGACATGAAGTAAGATCCAGGGAGCTGATCCCGGGAAACATCAGTGAGGGGTGAAGGTGAGGAAGAGGAACTGGGAAGGAAGAATCCAGCCCAAGTGATCCCCCAGAGCGTGATCCCCCGGGAACTCTGAACACGGCTTTTGGAATTACCTCTGGGCCGAGGAAGCTGAGGAATTGTCTCTGATGCTGGTTGAGAATTGCTTCCATCCAGGGAGAAGGCATTTGGGCAGGAAGTTTCAGGTGTTCACCTTTGCAGGCTTTGGAGGGCGGCAGGGACGTGGAGGGCAGGGCTGAAAGGATTCCCTCTACACGGGGGCATCACTTATATGATCTCAGCTACCAAGTCCACCATCTTCTTGAGCTCTTGCTTCGGCTACAGTGGTGGCAACTCCTTCGGTCTCCTGTGGTCACCTGAAGTGGACAGAGTGACTTTCACATCCACTATAGTTGCTTTACAATGTGGTCCTGAAAGTGGGGCTGACCTGGGTTCACTCTCAGGCCTCTTCAGAGATTCGAGGGTAAGAGTTGATTATGTCTTAATTCGTCTTGTCTGGCTGTCTCCTGGATTTAGCTGAACACGGCCCAGGAGACATCTGCCAGTTGACTGCTATTTTCTGAACCAGACCTCTTTTCTGACCAAGACCCGTTTGTGAGGACTAAGGCTGTGCTCTGTGCGGCAGACCTGGGCTCCACTCCATTCAGGCCCAGCAGGACCATAACTCAGCAGAGACTCGGGGCCTCAGAGCTCCCAGGATCTCTACCTCTCAGAGCTAGAAGGGGCCATCCTAGTCAACTCACCTATTACCCTCACTCTACAGACAGAGAAGTTGAGGCCCAGAAAGGAGATTGTTACTATGTCCGAGAGACTGTGCTGAGTGTTCTATGTACATGAACACATTTCATCTGGACAACAATCCTGAAAAATATTTTTTATTGTCCTCTTTTTTCAGGTGAAGAAGTGGGACACTGAGGTTAAGTAATTTTCCCAGAGTCACATAACAGGTAAGCTAGAATTCAAGCCCAGGTTGTCCAAGTCTGAAGTCCATGCTCTTCTCTCTTGGAGGGCATGTCAGGTCAACGCCAGAAAGGAGATGGATTTTTCTGGGGCCACATAACCATTTCACGGGATCCCAGCTTGTCTGAATCCACCACCAGCTGATTTCCAGACAAGCTGGGATCCCGTGAAATGGTTATGTGGCCCCAGAAAAATCCATCTGAAGAGGCCTGAGAGTGAACCCAGGTCAGCCCCACTTTCAGGACCACATTGTAAAGCAACTATAGTGGATGTGAAAGTCACTCTGTCCACTTCAGGTGACCACAGGAGACCGAAGGAGTTGCCATAACTAAGTGGTGATGATGATGATTATTGTTGTCGTTGTTATTGTTAATGTCAAGGCCATTTGCCTCCAGTGTAGGGGCAGCTGATCATGCTGCCTGTATAAGTCTGTCTAATTCAGAGGTTTGATTTTAGGAAGCTCATTGTGACTGTACATCTAAGCCCCACTTCCAGCCCTGCCAGTATCAGTAATAAAATCGATTCTTTGATCTCTACCTATCTTACTCTTTTGTATTCTATTTAGTTAGTTCAGATCCTGGATGGGGAAACCAGAAATATTTATTGGGCCTGCTCAAACCCCAATAATGTTCAGTATGAACATGATGAAAAATTCAAAGAGGAAAAAAATTACCCACAGTTGTGTCATCTGGAGGTAACCTTCTTAAGCTTTTTCTATGTGGGTATATATATATTTTAACCAAAGCTGTGTTATGTTGTAGGTTTTATATGTACTTTTTCACTGAAAGATGGAATGAATTCCTTTTCAATAAATATTTTTTTTCGATATGATTTTTAATGGCTGAATGTTTTTCAATTGTCGGAGTCTTCTACGATTTAGTGAACCAGTCTGCAGCTGGTGGTGTGCCTGGTACTCTCTGTTTGCCCTCAAATTCACTCTTCACCCTCAGGGACCTCTCTGAACTTCCATGGACCCATCAACAGGCTGCTGTGCCCTAGAGCGCTATGGGTACCCAGCAGGGAAGAACGCAGAGCAGAGCGCATGTGCAGATCCCGAGGGCGGACTGGGCTACGCCAGGCACCTGCGTGCTAAGTGGCTTCAGTCCAGGCAGACTCTCTTCTAAACTTGCCTGTTAGGGTGGGAAGGGGAAGATCCCAACCCAGGGATCGAGCCCAGTTCTCGCACATTGCAGGTGGATTCTTTACCAACGGAGCTATCAGGGAAAAACCCGAGAAGGGGACAGGGTGTAGCGGAAAAAAAAAAAAAAGGCAGTATTATTTAGTCATACTTCCTCCATTTAGAACCAAAAGGAGTGAGGAGGGGAAAAAAGGCCATGTAAAAAAACTTCCAAATACTGTCACACACCTTATCATGTTTAATCATCACAGCTAACCTGTGAGGTAGGTGACATTATTGGTTCCTACTTTACAACTAAGACTAAAGTTCAGACAATAAAGTATTTGCCCAGAGTTACACAGCTAGTGAGTCACAAGCTTGGACTAGAAGTTGTACTTGACTCCTGACCGCAAGTTTCCCTTCTCTGCATGAACCCTGAATGTTTTAAATGTTTGGAGTTTGAAGGAAAGTTGCCAGGGTGTGGTGGGCCAGGCTCTTGGCAATTCTAAGGCCAGGCTGCCCAAGAGCCCAGGGAGAGGGGACAGTAAAGGCTGTGAGCAGAAGAGCAGCTCTTGCTCAGAATCTGTGAGGGCTGCCATCTGAGGCTCCCAGAGGCCCTTGCACCCACCACCAGCCCCGACCTTACCTCTCCTGGTTCCCTTCATGCCCCTGTGCTCTGCCCGCCTCTGTGCCTCTGCAGGTGCTGTTTCATCTTCCCAGGATGCTTTCTCTACCTAGCATCCCTTGTGGGCATTTTCTGTCCCTGAAGGAAAAATAGAAGTGCTCTCCTCTTCCACAAAGCCTATCTTGACCCCTTCCTCTGAATCACTTTGATGTGGAGGTGAACCATGAACCCCACAGGAGCCTCCGGCAGAGCCCTTCCTCCTGGCTTCAACAGCAGCAGCTTGCCTTTAGAGGGTGTGCAGCTGTTTGTCAAATCACATCAGAAGTAAGGAGTTTTGCCTCTTGACATTGCCCCCTGCATTCCAAGAGTGGAGAGTGGGGGCTCAGGTTCTACTCAAGAGACTGCAGAAGCTCTTCTAGGGAGCCTGCCCACCAACACACACACACACACACACACACACACACACGGACACAGACAGACACCAGCTGCAGTCCTGGCACTGTGTGTACACAACTTTCAGGATGTTTTTCCCTGACCCTCATAATAGTCCCTCACGTCCTTCCCCACCTCTCCATCCAGAGCTCTAGGTATCAGTGGGCTATTGCCATGTAACAAAGCACACCAGAAGCTAGTGGCTTAAAATGAAAATTTGTTAGTTTCCATGATTCTGTAGATTGATTGGTTTCAGACGAGTGACTCTACTTCCCATACTGTTACAGAGGTCACTCCTGTAGCTGCGTCCCATTGCCCAAGATGGTTGGTAGTCTAGTTTGAGCTTCTCTATGTGGTCGCTGACCTCCATAGGGAATCACAATCACAGGAATTAAAACAAATCACAGGTCTACCCAGATTCAGGGGGAGGGGAAACCAGTCTCCACCTTTAGATGTGAAGGGCAGCTAAGCACAGAGGGAGGGGAGGGGTTGCTGGAGGCCACATTTGGAGACTAGCTCCCCTCCCCTCCTCTGCCTTAGGCTTGGCTTCATCCTGAAGCAGTCTCCTAACTGTTCCACTGCTGCTGTCCCTTCTGCACTTCATTCCTTAACCAGAGGGATCACTCCAGGATACAAATCTCAGCACATGACTGTGTTACTCTCCTTCTGTGGTGGCTCCCACCGCTGTAGACTTAAGTTCAAGATCCTTAGCCTATTAGACTCATCTCCCAGGTACCCTGGAAGCCTCAGAGGTCGTTAATTTCTTCTTGATTAAGCTTCACCCCTGGAGTGCGAAGTCGAGTGGACCTTATGAAACATCTCAAAGAACAAAGCTAGTGGAGGTGATGGAATTCCAGCTGAGCTATTTCAAATCCTAAAAGACGATGCTGTGAAAGTGCTGCACTCAATATTTGGAAAACTCAGCAGTGGCCACAGGACTGGAAAAAGTCAGTTTTCATTCAAATCCCAAAGAAAGGCAATGCCAAAGAATGTTCAAACTACTGCACAATTGCACTCATTTCACATGCTAGCAAGGTAATGGTCAAAATTCTCCAAGCCAGACTTCAACAGTATGTGAACCAAGAACTTCCTGATGTACAAGCTGGATTTAGAAAAGGCAGAGGAGCCAGAAATCAAATTGCCAACATCCATTGGATCATTTAAAAAGCTAGAGAATTTCAGAAAAATATCTATTTCTGTTTCATTGACTACGCTAAATCCTTTGACTGTGTGGACCACAACAAACTGGAAAATTCTTCAAGAGATGGGAATACCAGACCACCTTGCCTGCCTCCTGAGAAATCCATATGCAGGTCAAGAAACAATAGTTAGAACCGGACATGGAACAATGGACTGGTTCAAAATTGGGAAAGGAGTACATCAAGGTCTATATATTGTTACCCTACTTATTTAACTTATATGCAGAGTACATCATGCAAAATGCCGGGTTGGATGAAGCACAAGCTGGAATCAAGATTGCTGGGAGAAGTATCAATAACCTCGATATTCAGATGACACCACCCTTATGGCAGAAAGCAAAGAGGAAATAAAGAGCCTCTTGATGAAGGTGGAAGAGGAGAATGAAAAAGCTGGCTTGAAACTCAGCATTCAAAAAATGAAGATCATGGCATCCAGTCCCATCACTTCATGGCAAATAGATGGTGAAACAATGGAAACAGTGACAGACTTTATTTTCCTGGGCTCCAGAATGACTGCAGATCGTGACTGCAGCCATGAAATTAAAAGATGCTTGCTCCTTGGAAGAAAAGCTATGCCAAACCTAGTTTAGTTCATTTCAGTTCAGTTGCTCAGTCGTGTCTGACTCTGTGATCCCATGGACTGTGGCACACCAGGCTACCCTGTCCATAACCAATTCCTGGAGCTTGCTCAGACTCATGTCCATTGAGTTGGTGATGCCATCAAAACATCTCATCCTCTGTCATCCCCTTCTCCTCCTGCCTTCAGTCTTTCCCAGCATCAGAGTCTTTTCCAATGAGTTGGCTCTTCACATCAGGTGGCCAAAGTATTGGAGCTTCAGCTTCAGCATCAGTCCTTCCAATGAATATTTAGGACTGATTTCCTTTAGGATTGACTGGTTTGATCTCTTTGCTATCCAAGGACTCTCAAGAGTCTTCTCCAACACCAAAGTTTGAAAGCATCAATTTTTCGGTGCTCAGCTTTCTTAATGGTCCAACTCTTACATCCATACATGACTCCTGGAAAAACCATAGTTTTGACTATATGGATCTTTGCCAGCAAAGTAATGTTTCTGCTTTTTTAATATGCTGCGTAGGTTGGTCATAACTTTTCTTCCAAGGAGCAAGCGTCTTTTAATTTCATGTCTGCAGTCACCATCTGCAGTGATTTTGGAGCCCAAAGAAACCTAGACAACTTTGGACTCATTGGAAAAGACCCTGATGCTGGGAAAGATTGAAGGCAAGAGGAGAAGGGGATGACAGAGGACAAGATGGTTGGATGGGATCACTGACTCAATGGACATGAATTTGAGCAAGCTCCGGGAGATGGTGAAGGACAGGGAAGCCTGGCGTGCTGTAGTCCATGGGGTTGCCAAGAGTTGGACATGACTGAGTGACTGAACAACAACAGTAATTATATATTAATGGAAATATGGTAGTTATTTGAGCAAGTGTTAGGATTCTCCTATCAAACTGTACCCCTGCAGGGCAGGGACCATGCCACTCATCTTGCCTCCAGACTAGGCATCCATAAATATCTGTCTAGTGAATGAGTTTAATCCCTATAGGAAGAGATGAGGAAGGTGAGGCTAGAAAGGTCTGAGGGTTTGCTCAAGGTTATGCTGCAGAATTGGAATTTGAACTTGAATCTATTTAAACTCCAAGATCAGTTCTTTCCTCACACATATCAGTTAGGTTAACTTTCAGCTACGAGAAATAGAAGACTCAACCCAAAAATGCTTAGGCAAGGTAGATAGTTTAATGATTCATAATAAGAAACCTGGAGTTAGGGCAATTTCAGGGTTGATTATTTCTGTCCTCTACTGACCTCACCAGGGACTCAAGTTCTTGTCGTGTCTTCTCAGCTGTTTTCCTCATGGTCACAAGATGGCTGCAGCAGCTCTGGGCATCTCTCTCTAAGATCAAAGATCTTAGAAGTCCTCCAGCAGAAACCCCCTCCCCTTCATATGTTGGAGTCTAGAATTACATTCTATCCCTATTCCTAAACAGTCATTGGCTGGAGAGATAGAATAGCTTCAACTGGCTTAGACAAATCAAAATATACTTGCATGAGTTTTTAAATTCCTGATACCAAGAAGAAAATAGGCCTTCTGTAAGCAGGGAGGGGGAAATGATGTCAGGTAGTCAACCCACACAGAATGCCACACCATACCCAGATCTGCTGTGCTCCCAAGGAGGGCTCAGACATTTGAGAAAGAACAGAAAATGTTGCCAAAGTTAAAGATCTTTACCAGCTTTCCTGCTTTCCTTCTGTGTCCAGGGAGGCTTGGTTTTGTCTGGCCAAGGGGACTGAGCTGCCGCTCCCCTGAACATACCTCCTGGGTACCAAGGGAGGAAGGCACTTTTCTCTCTTGGGCCTAAACATGTTTAAGAATAAAATCTTCATTTCTCTTCATTCTGCCCCGCAGTCTTGGAGGTCACAGTTGTCTCTAACCTTCCTTATCTTCTCCGGCTTACACACTTGTCAAGTGAGGATTTTGCTTCCATTCTCTGCTCAGATAACAGGTGATATGTGAGGGGTTGGTGTCTTTAAGAGCTATTAGTTTGGGTTTTATGTGAATATATTTTAAGGATTTCAAGATTAAACTTTTCCTCCTTCCACGTAATTCACTTTGGAGAGGCAGCTTCATGCCTATTTTATTTTGTGGTGAACTCCGTCTTATACACAGAAGATCCTTACAGCCTCTAGGACCATGTGTGATCTTCCCAGGAGGCAGTGTACAGTACTGGTTAAAAGCTCAGTCTCTAGATTCAGATCTGAATTCAATTCCCAATGCTCTCACTTGTTATCTGTGTGACTTTGGACAAACTGCTTCAGCTCTCTGACCCTGAGACTCCTCAAAGGGGTCCACTGATGGCCTTCACCTCATCGTGTTGTGAGGAGTGAATGAGTCACCATGAAATGCCATTCCTCCTTAGTGTTACTGAGGGTGGTTTTCTCAGTTGGGGCTTCCCTGGAGGCTCATACAGTAAAGAATCTGCCTGTAATTCAGGAGACATAGGGTTCAATCCCTGGGTGGGGAAGATCTCTTGGAGAAGGAAATGGCAACCCATTCCAGTGTTCTTGCCTGGGAAACCCCATGAACAGAGGAGCCTGGGGTCACAAAGTATCAGACACGACTGAGCGACTAACACAGTCAGGGAAGGAAGGCAGCTCTTACAGGACAAGACCTCCTCCTTCTTTCTTTCTCTCATTCTTCTACTTTCTTTCTTCATCAAATATGTATTGATCTCTATTACAAATGAGACACTGCTTGGAATTAGGAATACAGTACAGAGAAGAACAAGACAATGCCACCTCTGCACTCCTGAAGCTTATAGTCTATCGAGGAAGACATCCATAACAAATGAATTTAAAAACAAGGGCAATAAATGTTCCACGAGGAAAGGTAGGCATTATAGAAGGTAAAATGCAGAGCTCAGCTGGGACCCAGGGTGGGTGAGTGACGTTTAGGTAAAGCTATATAGGAATAATGGTATTTATTTATTTATTTGGCTATGCCAGCTGTGATGTGCAGGACCTTTGATCTTCGCTGAAGCATTTGGGATCTTTAGTTGAGGCATGCCAACTCTTAGTTGTGGCATGTGGGATTTAGTTCCCTGACTAGGGATTGAACCTGGGCTCCCTGCATTGGGAGTGCAGAGCGTTAACCACTAGACCACCAGGGAAGTCCCAGGGCTAGTGATATTTAAGCTGAGCCTTGAAGGATTGCAGAAGTTAGTGGAGATTTGGGGAAAGTGTTTTAGGCCGAGGGAACAGCATGTGCAAAAGTCCAGAGGTGAGAGAGTGGAGAATGTTTAACCTAAGTGAAAGAAATCCAGTATGGCTCTAATGGAGAGGGGCAAGACTCAGTCAGGGAGAGAGAGTTCTGTGTGTCATGAAGGAGTTCAATTTTTTTCTAAAGTGATGAGGATCTTTGAAAGGGTTTTAAATAGGAATGCAATCAGGTGTGCATTCTATAAACTTCTCCTGGTTGCCTCATAGAGAATAGAGGAAGTGAGTGGTAGTGACAAGGGGAGGAAGGGAGAGAAGTTAGGCGGCAGTTACAGCGGATCGGGTGGGAGATAATGGGTGTGTGGCCTGGGATGCGGACAGCTGAGATGTCACCTGAGTTCTGGTGAGTTACGGTGAGGACACTCAACTAATGGGTGCACTGGAAATGGAGACCCCGTGACAACTTCCATTGCATTCTCTCCTTGGCCAGCAGTTTGCATCACTGGCTAAATTTTCAGGCCTGTGGAATTCCCTGCTGGTCAAGTAGTTGGGAGTTTGCCTGCCAATGCAGGAGCTGTGGGTTTGATCCTTGGTGCTGGCAGGTCCTACATGCCATGGAGCAACTAAGCCTGCGTGCCACTCCTGAGTCCTTTCTCTAGAGCCTGTGCTCCTCCACAAGAGAAGCCACCGCAATAAGAAGCCTGAGCACCGCAACAAAGGGTAGCCCCTGCTTGCCACGATTAGAGAAAACTTGTGCGCAGCAACAAAGACCCAGCGCAACCAAAAATAAATATAAATAAATAAACAGTTTCAGGCTGGAAAAGTCCTTGTAGGAGTTCAGGACCATTCCCTGGGTTAGGGTCTCCCAGGCCTCGTGGAGTGAAAAGGTTCATGGCTTCACAGAGGCCAAACTACCTCCGAGGTTGAACTAGGTTGATGTGGGGCCATGGTCATTCTGGAGTGTGCCCCTTTCTACATCTGAGTTATACTCACTGGGTTGGCAGCTCAGCCGCCTTGAGCCTTATTCCCTCATCTGAAAAAGGGGAGCAGGGAAAGGGAGTTGTGAAAGGGTAGAGAAACTTGCTAGTGTGGGACAGGAGTGGGGGATGCTGGGTTCCCCCTCCCACTGAGAAATAGGGGAAGTTAGAAAGGGAATCAGTCCTGAATATTCATTGGAAGGACTGATGCTGAAGCTGAAACTCCAGTACTTTGGCCACCTGATGCGAAGAACTGACTCATTGGAAAAGACCCTGATGCTGGGGAAGATTGAAGGCAGGAGGAAAAGGGGACGACAGAGGATGAGATGGTTGGATGGCATCACCGACTCAATGGACATGAGTTTGAGCAAGCTCTGAACGATGGTGAAGGACAGGGAAGCCTGGTGTGCTGCAGTCCATGGGTTCACAAAGAGTTGGACACGACTGAGTGACTGAACAACAACAGCCCTTTTCTTAAGGGACTAGAGATTACAATGGGAGAAAGCAATGGCACCCCACTCCAGAACTCTTGCCTGGAGAATCCCATGGATGGAGGAGCCTGGTAGGCTGCAGTCCATGGGGTCACTAGGAGTCCGACACAACTGAGCGACTTCACTTTCACTTTTCACTTTCATGCATTGGAGAAGGAAATGGCAACCCGCTCCAGTGTTCTTGCCTGGAGAATCCCAGGGATGGGGAGCCTGGTGGGCTGCCATCTCTGGGGTCGCACAGAGTCGGACACGGCTGAAGTGACTTAGCAGCAGCAGTAGCAGCAGAGATTACAATGGGGTAGAGGTGTGCTTTGAAAGGGAAGAGCAGCAGTGCTGTGTGGCTCTGTCCTGCTCGCACCTCTGATCTTCCTCAAACTCGGCAGGCTGACAGCAGGTCACTCTGGAGTCGCTGTCATAAGTGGTGTCTCTCCTAGTTTGAGTGCAGCCCTGGGAGCCAGGTGTCTTTGTAGGGTGTCCACTGCAAAACGATGAAGAAGAGGAGGCCCTGACACCATCACATGTCTGAGTTCTGAGTGGGGATCCAACAGCCTAGCATGGCCTCAGGCACTTCCCAGCCCTCCTCCACCCCCACACTACCTCCCCTCCTTCCCCAGGTGAGACACCAGGCATTCCAGCTCCTCCGAGCCCTACTTGCCCTCCCCCTGCAGTCCTTCACTCAAGCTCTCACTGCCTGGCTTATTCTTCCTCCAGCTTCACTTCATGAGCTCCTATTCACCTTCAAGGCCCAACTCAAATGCCACCTCCTCTCAGAAGGCCTCCGTCACTCACCCAGGCAGCATGGCTCGCTCTCTGCTCCCTCACAGTCAGTGCTTTAGGCTGAGACTCGGCAACATTTGCTACGGTCTTAGGTCCATCTGTCTTCACTTCCACTGGGCTGGGAACTTTGAGTGCAGAGGTGGTGAGGGACTTGCCCGTATTCCCTGGGTGCGAGGCCTGGGCCACACTGAGTGTCAGGAGTCTTTGTGTGACCGAAACATCCACAACCTTTGGGTGCAGATGAAGCCCCTTCCTATGTAGGCCCCACTCTCCTGTGCCCCTAACTGTAGCATCATGAGAACTTGGACCCTGTCTTTCCCCCGTCTCTGGGGCTTCGGCAGGTCTCAGGCTGTCACACTGCATTCCCACGGGGTCCTCTGGCCTTTTCTAACCACGGTGCTGTGGCAGCCACTATTTCTGCCCCAGCCCCACCCCCGGCAGCACAGTGTATATCTCTGACTAAGCCCTGCTTCCCCCATCTGGAGAGACCGCCTTGGCCCTGGGCCCTCAGCTGCAGAGGGGCTGCTCTTCTCTGGAGACCACCATCCCTGCCTGCTCGGACTCCACCTGTGGCCCTGCTGCAGGGGATTTTGTCCCCTTTGTCAGGCTTGGCATTTTTAAAAGGGAGTCCAAAGCAGGGGTGCCTGGGCATCGGGGTACTACAGCTCCTGTGATTTTCTGCCTCACCACCTTGCTCTCTCCTGGGGCTGGCTGGGTGGGGGGCAGGCAGGCGAAGCAGCCACCGGAAGCACTGCTCACTGGTCCTCAGGCCTTTGAAGTGCCAGGCCTTTTCCTGGGTGGACGCTCTTCCTGGATCCATAGGCCCTCCTTGGACTTGACCTCTACACGAGCTCCCAGACATGGCTGCCCACAGCCTTCAGGTAGCTGTGCCCCAGGTGCTGACGTCCTTTGAGTTCTTTTTCTAGAAGTCTCCTTCAGTTCAGTTCAGTTCAGTCGCTCAGTCGTGTCCGACTCTTTGCAACCCCATGAATCGCAGCACGCCAGGCCTCCCTGTCCATCACCAACTCCCGGAATTCACTCAGACTCACGTCCATTGAGTCAGTGATGCCATCCAGCCATCTCATCCTCTGTCGTCCCCTTCTACTCCTGTCCCCAATCCCTCCCAGCATCAGAGTCTTTTCCAATGAGTCAACTCTTCGCGTGAGGTGACCAAAGTATTGGAGTTTCAGCTTTAGCATCATTCCTTCCAAAGAACACCCAGGGCTGATCTCCTTCAGAATGGACTGGTTGGATCTCCTTGCACTCTAAGGGACTCTCAAGAGTCTTCTCCAACACCACAGTTCAAAAGCATCCTTAGCTGCTCTGTAAGTCAACTGATGGAAAGTTGAGTGTGTGTGTGTGTAGGACTTCTTGGTCACCCACTCAGGCTCTGCTTAGGATCTGCTGGTACATCCTGTTGAGTGAATGGACACATTGGCTCTGCCCTGGCTTCTCAGGGATGCTGAGTGAACAGCTGGTGTGAGTGTGACCACCCCTCCCACTCCGAGGTCCTCAGCTGAGCAGGGTCTTGGCTCTGCAAGCAGAGGCAATTGCCTCATTGGCAGTGATTGGGGGAAACGCTGCAGACTCTTCTGGGGAGTTTGGTCTAACTCTGCTCATTGATCAAAAATCACTTTTCCTAATTTAGTCAGATGACTTCCTTAAGAACATTCATGATTCTACCAATGAATATATTTGCATAATCTATTCCTTGGTGACAACCTTGCCTCCCCACACCTGCCCCACCCACACCCGTCCCTTTCTGCCTCCAGGAAGCCAACAGCTTCCGGGCTAGTTTGATCAAGAGGAGTGAAAGCAAAAACCATCTGCTTTCCTTTGCCAGCTGATTCCAGCATCGCTGTTGTAAAAGACCTGTCTTCCAGGTGGGCCCGAGATTGTAGGGGGTGATCCTTTTTGCTGAGATGAAAGGGCTCAGCCTGCTACAGAATGCCTCCGCGCCAGCATCAAGCTTCCAGTGACTCACATCAAAGGCCTCCCTGCCACTGCTGGCCCCTTCCAGCTGGGGAAAATAGGCTTATTAGAAGCAGGAAGGGTACACTGTTTACAGGAGGTGGTGCTGATTTCCTAGCGTTCAGCTGCCATTTCCCTCTCACCTGGAGCTCTCAGGACTCTGGAGGGCCCTCCACTTGCCCGAATGGCTCCTTTGAACGTGTGCATGCAGCCTCCTGAAAAAGAGCAGGGTGGCTGTCCTTTCCCTCTCCATTCTCCTTCCTCCTCTAATTAGGTTGTTACCATTCAAGCAATATCTGCGGCTTGGATAGAGACTAGCCGGGGCACTGTCGGCAGAGGCCTCTGCATAATTGTGTTGATTAAGAGGTACAAGCCTGGAAATGTTGTCTTCCTTCAAGATCAAGTCCCTGTGTCTGTGGGAACCTTGATTTTCTGGGCCAATTTGTTTGTGTTGGCCTAATTGCTCAGGAAGGGCATTTTCTGCAGAAGTTACAGCCTAGATGATCTGTAGCCCGTGCCCGGGGCTCCCAAACAGGCGAGAGTGGGAGGAGGTCACAGATCTGGGCATCTGTCCTGTGGTGGTGGCCGGGGACAACGTTGGTGCCTCGCTGGGGATGGACTGGAGAGGCAAACTGGGTGGATAGTCCTCAGGGCAAGACAAACAAAATGACCCCTAGGTCCCTGAGTTCTGGCCTCCCTGCTAAAAGCCATGGCTCTGTGGGGCCCTGGAGAGAATTCAAAGAAAGTAAGAACTCTGGGTCAAATAATATTAGGAGTTTTTAAAAATTTCATGTGGTTTATAGCAGTTGGTACTCATCCGGTATCTATATTCCCTCTTATGTTTCCCACTGTAAGAGGAAAATCCAACTCCCTTGCAGTTGGATTGGGCCATGTGATGACTTCTGGCCAATAGACTATGAGCAGAAGTGACACCTGTTGGGTGTGTGTGTTAAGTAGCTTCAGTGTCCGACTCTGTGTGACCCTCTGGACTGTAGTCTGCCAGCCTCCTATGTCTATGGTATTCTCCAGGCAAGAATACTGGAGTGGATTGCCATGCGCTTCTCCTGGGGATCTTCCTGACCCAGGAATGAACCCCGTGTCTCTTACACCTCCTGCATTGGCAGGCGGGTTCTTTACCACTAGCACCACCTGGGAAGCCCTTGTGTAAGTCGCTCGGTCGTGTCTGACTCTTTGCAACCACATGGACTATTCAGACCATGGGATTCTCCATGGGATTCTCCAGGCCAGAATACTGGAGTGGGTAGCCATTCCCTTCCCCAGGGGATCTTCCCAACCCAGGGATCGAACCCAGGTCTCTCACATTGCAGGCAGATTCTTTACCAGCTGAGCCGCCAGGGTTGCTTCTGTGCTAAGGTAGTCAAAAACTGATGAGCTCCCTCCATCTTTCTTTCTGCTTCTGCCACAGAGAACTTGGAGCCAAATATTCCAGACAAAGGTGGGCAGACTGACCCACATCTGACTTTTTGTAAGAGATAAACCTTTATTGTATTATACCTCTAAGATGTCATGGTTTTGGCCTTCCTGCAATCTAGCATAGTCTGTCCTAAGACATGGCCCCCCAAATGCTTCCAGCACCAGGGAAAGCCCTTTGTGTGTGTTATATTTAACCCTGACGTTGACCTAGAGACCTAGGGATTATTCCCTATTTTTTTGTGTGTGTGTTTGAAGAGATAGGCTCAGAGAGGTAAAGTCACTTACTCGGCTCACACAGCTGATTGCAGGTGGAGTCAGGATTTGACCCGAAGACTGGCGGGCTCCAAAGCCCAGGCTCTTGCAGCTGCTCATTGTGCTGCCTCCCTGGCCCCAGCAGTCCTGTCTGTGACACTCTAGTCCTTCCTTACAACTCTCCAGCCATGTTACATTTTTTTTTTCCACTTGGTAATCATCTGAAGGACATTTCCAGCCCAGGACCTTGACACATGCTCATCCTTAGTCTGGAGCACTGGATTCCTCCCCAGCCTGGAGCTTCCAGCCTAACACCACTCCCCTGAGGAAGTCTTAGCCCCAGTTTGACTCTGGTCTCCTGGCTGTGTCTTCTCAAACCATCCTCCCTTTGGAGCTCTTATCATGTATCTTTATTTGTAGTCATTTGTCAGTTTCACTTCCAGGATATGAGGTTAGTGGGTTGGGGCAGGGGATAGAAGGGGTGGGTGTTTAGTCACAGCGGGATCCCCAGTAGCTTCCCTGGTAGTTCATTTGGTAAAGAATCCACCTGCAATGCAGGAGACCCTGGTTCGATTCCTGGGTTAGGAAGATCCCCTGGAGAAGGGATAGGCTACCCAATCCAGTATTCTGGGGCTTCCCTGGTGGCTCAGGTGGTAAAGAATCTGCCCACAGTGCGGGAGACCTGGGTTCGATCCCAGGGTTGGGAAGATCCCCTGAAAGAGGGCATGGCAACCCTCTCCAGTATTCTTGCATGGAGAATCCCCAGGGACAGAGGTGCCTGGCAGGCTATAGTCCATGGGGTCACAAAGAGTCAGACACAACTGAGCGACTAAGCGCAGCACAGCTGGATCCCCAGTACTCAGGGCAAGAGGCCCCACATGTCTTCTTCCTGAGTTCTGGTGCTCAATTCTGCCCTTGCCAGCTCTGTGAGCCTCTTTGATACATCTCAGTTTCTTGCTCATAACCTGGGTCTCGTGCTAAGAGGTGGGTCAGACAGCAGGCTTGCCTTCCCAGGCCTTTGTCTCTGCCCCAGGAAGGTGCGACAGACCCCTGAATTGTTTGGACAGCTGGCATTTCCTCTGGACTCTTTGATTGAGGGCCTGGAGCAGAGGCCTGGGGCTTGCCGCACCTTAGGCTGTTAACTGGCTTCCTGGGTGGGCATCCAGCCAACCCCCTACCCCCACCCCACCCCCGTGGGACTTAGAGACTCAGATGAATTGGCTGGGCAGAGAAAGAAATTGTGTGCTGACATCTGGCACCACAGAGGTCTCCTCCTGGCTCAGGCAGAAGACACTAATGTTATTAAGTCAGTTTTTAAACTGGACAACATTCTTGACATTTCGGCCGAGATGCCTGAGCATGAAAAGCTTCTCCCCTCCCGTTGTGCGTCTCCAAACAGTAACTCTGGAGCAGTATGACTTGACTTAAAAGCCCGGGGCCGTTTGCTCATAATTCTAATAACCATCCAGAATGAGATCACTTCACATTCACCTTATTTCTTCCCTCATTCATCTTCTCGTCAGGTCATTAGGAACTCCCAGATTCTTCCCTCAACCTTGATGTTCTGTTATTTATATATTATACACATTTCTCTATTGAGTCTCTGGGAAACATGAAAATGGCCACAGAGGATGGACTTTCTCCTCTGATGACAGCCTGGGAAACCATCTTTTCTTCATCCACTGATCCATTTTAACCCATTGACATTTGAAAGCTGCCAACTGAAAATACTGCCAGGGGCTTCTTCTCCTGGTCCTAGTGGGCTTGGGGCAGATCAGGAGGATGAGCCTGTGACTGCAGCTTGGCAAGAGGGTGGGAAGGCGAGATGTGACTCAGTTTCTTCTGTGGCCCTAATCGGGGCTGTTGGTTGTTTTGTGGGAAGAGATGTTTTCATGGGCCGGTATCTGCTTGGTTTGACAGGTGGGAAAATTACCATTTAAAGATGACATTTATCTTCACTGTTTGTTGATTTTGCCTGATGACAAAAGACACAGTTGCTTGTTGAAGACAGTTCAAATCTACAAAAATATATAATGTAGAAAGTGTTGTTCTTTATAATTCTTCTGTTCCCAGAGATGACAGTAGTATGAGTTATACCCTAGATTCTTTTCCTTATGCATATTTCACTTTCACTGTACAAACATAAGTAAGAATATATAATTACATACAATTATTTTGTTATAAAAAATGTGTTCCACAGACATCCTGGATCCACACACCATTTCTGATTACTCAATTTCACCAAATTCTTGGGGTTGAGGACTGAGGCTAGGGTTGAGAAATAGGGAAGGATGTCCATCACCCACTGTGCTGCTAATAAAGAAGATACAATATTTTTTTAAGACAGAAAAATATTTTATTTATTTAAGTTGTAAAAATATAAATATTTACAGAAAAAACTCACCTATAATCCCACACACTAAAACCAATAAATTATTTTTCTACTTTATTTTGGTCCAGTTTTAAGTTAATACTCATTATTTTACATTGCAGTTACAGTACGTCTGCAACACTAAGCTCTACTTTGCTAAACATCTGAAAAGCATTTCTTAGTTATTATACAGAGTTCGTCATTATTAAATATGTAGATACCAGCCCAAGAACAAGTGTGCTATAGTTTTACGAGATGAAATACTAATGACTTGTGTTTTAGTCCATGTCAAAATATCCTTTCATCCAGAGGCCAAGTTGGAAATGCCTCATCACTTGCTGGCTCCCTGCGTTTCCCATGGGCACCAACCTCACTCTGTGCTTTTTTCTCCAGATAGTGTATTGGGGCCTCCAATCCCAAGGTCTACCATTGTCCAACAGAGAAGTCCCTTGTATCCTCCACCAGGACTCCTCACAGTTGGTTCTTTAAGTCCAGAAAAAGAATACGAAAAGCTAGGTGCTTCTGAGATTTAGCACTGTTCTAGAAATTCACAAATTCCAGCTTCTTTCTTTGAGATTTCTTCCTGTCTCCCTCAGATTCATATGTTGGAATCCTAGCCCCCCCCAATCAGTGTGATGGAATTAAGAGGTGGGGCCTTTGGAAAGGTGATTAGGTCATGAGATCAGGTCCCTCATGATGACATTCATGTCTTATCAAAGGAGGCCTGAGAAAAACCCTCTCCCTTTCCACTGTGTGAAAATGCAGGGAAAAGATGCTGGCGATGAAGCAGGAAGAGGGCCCTCACTGGAACACCATCATGCTGGTGCCTTGATCTTGGACTTCCAGCCTCCAGAACAGGGAGAAGGTGAATTTCTGTTTATAAGCCACCCCATCTGCGCTATTTTATTAGGGGACCCAGAAGGAGAGAAAGATAGTCTTCTAAACAATGCAACGTCTTTGTTTCCAATGAACATCAGAATCACATTTTCAAATAGTATTCCTAATAAATGTTACAATAAATGGTTTTTGGTTTTGTCTGCAAGGACTAGATTTTTCACCTCTAAGTTTTAATCTACATGTTGGGGTATTAATTTAATACAATGAATGGCAGAACAGAAGAGCTCATGGTGCTGAGCATTTTCTCCAGGAGAGAAAAGTATTTGTTGTTATAACAAAATCAGACAAATGATGTGCAGATCAGTATGTTTATGAAGTACAATACCTAATGATTGTGATGGTGCATACTCTTCTAATAACACATTGCTTAAGTGAGAGACATTCAGTGTCAACATTTCACAGCATCAGACCACAAACAGGTAGTTCTGAGGAGCGGAAAGAACTCTCGTTATCATTGGTAAGTTGGTTACTGAGCCTTAGTAAGGAAGGAATCTGAGACTCAGTTTCCTTGTTGGTGAGATGCCGAGTAAGTCCTGCTTTGTCTCCTTCTCAGGGTTCTTGTGGAAATCAGGCTGAGTTAGAAAGGTCAAGGGTGTGTATAGAAGATCTTTGTCTTCCCAGGTGACCTGGTATTCAAATACTCTTCCTATTTGAGGGGCAGAGGGAGGGAAAGCTCTGCCTCTCCAACAGGAAGGGAGGGGGCTTGGGTACCATGTGCATGGGCACGCAGTCCATGCTCAGCTAACACCGTGCCCTGGCCTAATACAGGGATTGTGGAGTGAGTGATGTCCAGAGGTCGGGGCAGATCAGAACGTATCCTGGTGGCCGTGGGGCCAGCAGGCAGAGGTGGCTCCAGGACTGGCCACAGTATGTTTCTACCCCAACTCCTGGCTTCCGGGGTTTTTCCCTACTTTTGAGCCTGCTTCTCCCAGACAGCCTTCTTTCGCTGTTTAAATTATCTACAACTGGCTCAGTCATTTTCAGCGATGAGTCCTGACCTGTGGAGTCTGCTGTGAGCTGTCTCCCTGTGAGGCTTTCTCCATGTGTGATGTGGCCCAGTGGTTTTTCCCTTGGAGGGGCTTAAAAATCCAGATGCCTGAGCTCTGCCCTGGAGATTCTGAAGCAGCAAGTCGTGGGAGAGTTTGGGGTTAGATGGTTCTTCAAGCTCAGTCCTGCCTCTTCATCTGTCCAAGGCACAAAAAGGCGACGTCTTAGACAATGGGCATGCTGCTGCTGCTGCTGCTAAGGCGCTTCAGTCGTGTCCAACTCTGTGCCACCCCAGAGACGGCAGCCCACCAGGCTCCCCCGTCCCTGGGATTCTCCAGGCAAGAACACTGGAGTGGGTTGCCATTTCCTTCTCTAATGCATGAAAGTGAAATGTGAAAGTGAAGTCGCTCAGTCGTGTCCAACTCTTAGCGACCCCATGGACTGCAGCCCACCAGGCTCCTCTGTCCATGGGACTCTCCAGGCAAGAGTACTGGAGTGGGGTGCCATTACCTTCTCCAAGAAAATGGGCATGGGGTATGTCTATTACCCCCCTCAATTGCTTGTCCCAGAATCCCTCCCAGCTAGTTAACCTGATATATGAAAACAGCCTTAGGCACAGGGAGAAGTCATTACAGCATTGCGTGTAATTTAACAATATTATGACACCTGTGATTGCCCCAAAGAGGCTAGTGGTTACTTACATAACCCATGGCTCAGCTACTTGAAGGAATATCATACAACTGCTAAAAGTAATGTTTGGGCAGAGGTTTTCAGCACCATGGGGAAATATTTAAGTTAAATCTGCATAAACAAAAAGACATGAGAAAACCTGCCAAAATATTTATAGTGCTATTTAGCTTTTTTTTTTTTTAAACAAAATGCGGCTTTCCCTTTCTTTTCCTTTTTTCCTCTTCATGATTTTCAATTCAGTCAACTAATTTGTGTGTGTAGAGAATTTCTATCGATGTAGTTATGGGAAAATGCCGACTAAGAGGACAGTGACAATTTTCAGGCCGAACATAAGGTGTGAAATAGTCATGAACTCATTTTTTCCCTCTGGGCCTTTTACTTCCTGTTGGGGTGACTGTCACCAATGGATGGACGGGTGACAGCAAGGTTCCCTGTGAAGACTGAAAGACCAAGCTTGCAGAACGTCGGGCTGTATGACCGGATCCAGTTACTTTATTTCCCTCTATGGCTTTTTATTGAAAGGAAACCGCTGTTTAAAATAAACTGTTTTCCTGCTTGAAATAATATAGAGCAAGAAAATCATGAAGAGGTAAAATGTAGTATCTCTATTCATTAAAAATTATATACTTCTAGTCTTAACTCTTTAAAACAATTGCCATGAATAGGTAGAAAGGAGTCGTTTATGAGCTGATTTGTTCATTCATCACTCATTGCATGTTTACCGAGAACAGGGCTGGGTCCAGCCTCCTTTCACGTGTGTTGTCTCCTGAGGTTAGAGTCTCTGGCGTTTGCTCAGGCTCAGCCCAGCTCTTGGAGGCTTTGGGATCCTGGCCTTCACCTATGTGTATCACAGTGCTTTGAACCATTGAAGATTTTATCCTCCCTTCTCCTGGAGCTTAGCTCAGACGGGCAGCTGAGTTAGGTTAAGTCTTCCTTCCAGAAGCCCTGGACAGCTTCCTGTCCATCTGCCCTCAGTCTTCGTAGGGGGAGAAGTTCTGCCAACCTCTCCTTGCCCCTTCACGTCTGTAGATTAGACAGTTTCTAAAGAATAGGAGATCTGTTCTATTGCATTTCAATCTACTCCAGTTCAGCCTGTTAAACAGAGATGTTATAAAAAAAGAAGGAAACCCTGCTGCGGGGACAACATGGATGAACCTTGAGGGTAATTATGCTAAGTGAAATAAGTCAGACCAAGAAAGACAAATGGCCTCATTTATATGTGGAAGCGAAAAAACAAACAAGAAACCAACAACAGTAAAAGCAACAAATCAAAACAAACTCATGGAAAAAGAGATCAGATTTGTGGTTATGGAAGGCAGAGGGTGGGGAATTTCAAAGTATATGTAAACACATTATTATGCCCTATACCTTAAACTTACATGGTGCTGTATGTCAGCTATTAATATTTATCTTCATAAAACTGAAACGAATTTAAAATTCAAAATTAAACAACAAAACAGTGATGCTACCCTGAGGCCTGGCATGTGCTGAGATGGAGGTGGTTATAAAAGAAGGTTAGGTGTTCTGTGTATGTTTGGAGGCAGGGTAAATGTACAAGTAGGGAGGTTCTAGAAAACCCTCCAAGGATACTGCTCAGCATCACACCCCAGCTTGCTATTTCTGCTCTTGGTTAGTGGTTATCATTCAATTATTCTTCAGTTTATTTTTTCCACATGTCTACTGTGTGTTAGTTAGGTGGGTACTCTGCAAGCCCTGGTAGCCCAGGGATGAGAAAGACAGAATCAGAAGCTCATAATCTTGCTGGGGAGATATATGCTCAATCACTCAGTCATGTCTGACTCTTTGTAGCCTGCCAGGCTCCTCTGTCCATGGGACTCTCCAGGCAAGAATATTGGAGTGGGTTGCCATTTCCTTCTCCAGGGGATCTTCCTGATCCAGGGATTAAACCAGTGTCTCCTGTGTCTCCTGCATTGGCAGGTAGATTCTTTACCACTGAGCCACTTGGAAAGCCTGCTGGGAAGATAAGACATGTATCCTCTGAGTTTCTGCTGATTCTACTTCATAGCTCTTAAAATCTTTCCCTCCCCACTCCCACTGCCATTTCTTTTCTCTTTTGGATGACCACATAAACTCCCTAACCTTCCTATCCCTAATCCAGTCCCCACATTCCCATCAGATAGATTTCTCTAAAATCTAGACACGTACTTCCTTGCTCCAAATCCTCCAAGCTCTACTCAAGGCTTTGCATGAGATGGCCTTCACCTTCCCTCTCAGCCAGATCTCTCGTCCTAACCTGCCTCACAGTCTCCATGGTACTTGTCCTCTGTGCCTCCTTGACTTTGTCCTTGTCATTCTCTCTTCCAGGAACTCTCTCGCCACTTGCTTTCCCAAAAGACTCTTGTTCATCCTTCAAACCTCAACTCATGTTCCAAATCATCTGGAAAAACTTCCCTGGCCTCCTCCATTTCATTTATTTATTACTTTATTTATTTATTTAATTTATTTATTACTTCATTCATTCAACTGTTTAGGGAGAATCCATTATATGCCAGACATGGTGCCAGACATGTGATGTAAAACCAGTATAGTATCTGACCTCATAGTGTCAGGTTGAGTGGTAGACAGAGATGCTTACTGATCATGTTTTATAAATAAATGTAGAATTATAGACTGTAATGGCTTCCCTTGTAGCTCAGTTGGTGAAGAATCTGCCTGCAGTGCAGGAGACCTGGGTTTGATACCTGGGTCGAGAAGATCCCCTTGAGAAGGAAATGGCAACCCACTCCAGTGTTCTTGCCTAGAGAATCCCCATGGACAGAGGAGCCTGGCAGGCTACAGTCCATGTGGTTGCAAGAGTTGGACACGACTTAGCAACTAAACCACCACTGCCATGGACTGTAATAAACAGTACAACGAAGATGAGAGCAGGACACGCCCAGAGAGGGTGCCAGGGCTCTTCTCTCAGTGTTGTATAGCCCCAGGGTATCAATCCCCACTGGGTGCCAGCCTCTCACCCAAGGAGAGGGCATGACCGGAAGTACAATGGGACCCATTTGGCTCTGTGTGTTGGGCTGGTTCACAGCCAGCTGTCTCTGGCTGTGACAATATAGTCCTTTTCTGGATACTTTCTGGGAGATTCTGCCCAGCTCACAGAGAACTTCCTGAATTGCCCCCTCACCCTTGGCTATGAACCCCTGTAGTGTGTCTGGCAGAGAAGGCAATGGCACCCCACTCCAGTACTCTTGCATGGAAAATCCCATGGACGGAAGAGCCTGGAAGGCTGCAGTCCATGGGGTCACTGTGAGTCGGACACGACTGAGCGACTTCACTTTCACTTTTCACTCTCATGCATTGGAGAAAGAAATGGCAACCCACTCCAGTGTTCTTGCTTGGAGAATCCCAGGGACGGGGGAGCCTGGTGGGCTGCTGTCTATGGGGTCACACAGAGTCGGACACGACTGAAGCGACTTAGCAGCAGCAGCAGTGTGTCTGGGCCATGCAGCATCCTTCTCAGCAATGGTTGGAAGGGCCAGCACAGATACCTGATCCAAACTTGGTGATTCACATTCTTTCTCCTCAGAATCTGAGACCCAAAAGTTCTAGTACAGGCAGGAATGGTCTCTAGAATAGGCTTGGTGGGAACTTGGGAACCAGGGGTGACCATTTCCTTCTGCCTTGTGGACTGAGAAGAAGTGCTGGGGAGAACAAACATGGGGCACAGAACAAGGTCTTCTGGAGTTCTGGGAAACAATTCCATACCCTTTGAACGAATTTCCCTTTGCTGCCCCAACTCAGGTTATGTTGGTCTCTATTTCTTGTAGCTCAAAAATTCTAGCTCTTTGGGTCTCAGATAGCCAATCACTGATGCATGCCAGGTGAAGGAAAATCAGTCACCTCAGCAAAGACTTGGATGGAGCCATCAAGGCACATCAGTCAACGGAGTCAGGTGAACAAGATTGGCAGCTTCTTGGCTGACCTTGAAATGTTTCCCATTTAGTTTCGGCATCTTGTGTTCCTCACATCTACTCCACAGTGGAATTGGCCAGATAGCTGAAACAAACCCATTAGTCTGACTAGTTCTAACGGTTGGTTGGTGCCTATGTATACATCACCTGTGTTTTCCTAGGTGGAATCTTCTGTTTTGGGGAAGGAGGGGTTAGCTGAGTATATGGTCTTGTTCTAAATCCTGCAGGAATATCGATGTTCTGTAGATGCAAGGAGTCTACAGAACACACACACACACTGATGCATTGTTTGCTAGGTCAAGTCTGTCTTTTTCTGTTTCTTTTTAAAAAAAAAAAAACACTGTAAAGCAATTATCCTCCAATTAAAAACAAATTTTAAAAAATCATGAGACAGTAGAATGGGGGGATACCTTACTCAATATCTTCAGTTGAGACCAAGTGAAAATACAACGCAATCTTTCTGTAATCTCCAATTACTTAACAGGGACTAACTTTAAAAATGAAATACCCATAAACAAGAAAAAGAAATGAAAACAAACAAGCAAAACAACCCCCACAACTCTCCTATATCACGGAGAAAATTTGTGTGTGTGTGTGATTGGATTTCCAACAGACTTTTATGATTAAAATTAGCTGCCTTTGATTTCTGGGATTTACTCTTCTCTTGGGTTAAATTTTAGCTAATCGGTGGCAAAATAAGTCTCCTAAAAGTCAATTTCCTTCTACAGTCTTAGAAAAATAAATGAAAAAAGAGGTCCTATTTCAGCAGCCTTGTTATTTTTCCTACTTGATTTGCACAGCCTTAGTCTCCTGCTTTTGTCCATACAAACCATAACACAAAGGTCACAGAAATCCCTTGGCTTATTTAAATGTGTTAATCACATCATTGATGCAAACAGGGGGTTAACCCAAATATTTCATAGTTTGGAGATTTTCAACTAATAAGAGGAATCAAGCACTGTATTTGGGGAAAGATTAAGGTCACTGGCCCTCATTTGAGTTGATTGGTCTCTTGAAATGAGATGCTAATTGTGAAATTGATAGGCAGATTTCCATTTGATTTTACCCCTAATAGTTTATGTTTGTGATTAAAATAATAAAAATGGAAAATGTCCAGTTCAGTCAGCGTAATCTCCCATCTATTCTCAAGCAACATAGCCGAAGTGAGATGTATCTGTGCGTGTAAGTTGCAAATTCCTTTTACTCTGCCTCTGCTGGCTGGAGGGAAGGGGAGGAATAAATTGCTCGGGGTTTAGGTATGTTGCTATCTCCTCTGAAACCAGAGAGGAACAACCACGATGTGAGAATTAAAAAAAAAAGCCAAATAAAGAACTAGAGTCATTTTTATATAAATAACAAAAAATTCTTATTGCTTATAATTAAGGCTATGACTTGATTCACACCTGCAAGTAAGCAATACTTGCTGAGTACCTCCTCTGTGACAGGCACTGCTGTGGCCCTGGAAATACAGAGGTGAATATGAAAGTTGGGTCCCAGATCTCATCGAGTTTATTTTCTGGTGAAGTGAAGTCTCTCAGTCATGTCTGACTCTGTGATCCCATGACTGGGGCCTGCCAGGTTCCTCCATCCATGGGATTTTCCAGGCAAGAACACTGAAGTGGGTTTCCATTTGCTTCTCCAGGGGATCTTCCCAACCCAGGGATCAAACCCAGGTATCCCATGTGTTGCAGGGGATGGCATGATCTGATGCTGTTTCTGATGGCTGATGACCCTGCCTGCCTTGAAGGGAGCGTGAGTACAAGCAAGAAGACTAGTTAGGAGACTCTTGCAGTGTCCAGATGAGCAATGACAGTAGTTTAGACCTGGTGGTGATGGTGGTGAAGGCAAGAAGTGATGAATGTAGCACACGTTTTGGAAGTAGAGTGAGAAACACTTGCTGATAGATAAGATAGGCTGGGAGGCGGGGGGCTGTTGCTGGTGAAGAATAGAGAGGAATGGGCACTTTTCCCCACCTGAATTTATGGGTATGCCATACTGCAGGTGGGAAGACTGGGAAGCAGTTAGAAGCTCCGTGTTGAATACCTTGGCTGTGGGATGCATCCAAGTTGATTGACAGCTTCCTAGTTACCTGGTCTCTAGAGAGTCCTGGAGAGTTCAATCTTTGACAAGTTCTTTCCTCTATTGACAAGGGAAGCAGACTCATCCCAGCCGCAGGGAGCAGCAGGAAATGATTTGCATGCCAATTTAGAATGGGAAAAAAATTCTTGGCCAGCTGGTACATTGAGAATCACCTGAAAAAAAGGAACTCAATGAAGATGTCTATGAAAGATTCCAAACCCAAAGACAGAATATGTTCTGGAGAGGTAGGGAGGGAGACATGGTACCTTGCTATATCAAAGAGGGGGCCTGGGGAAGAGCAAACTCCATAGGAGCTAAAGGTGAAGAGTATGACCACGTGGATATATGTCCTTGGGCTGCTTCCACTGTGGGGAGGGTCTTGACTTTGGAGTCAAACAGGTTCTAATCCAAATGCCATCACTTGCAAACTCTGTGTCTTCAGACTGGTTACTGAATGTCTCTGCACGTAGACTTTGAAAAATTTTGTCTCTCCTCAAACACTGAAGTTGTTAAGTTAAAAACTAATTTTCTTCCCCATTTTGTGTTGAGGAAGGGATATATCAAACTGCAGCTTGAAATGTCAGGTCAACTTGAGAGAGTGTGACCACATGAATTGAAATAATTGTGGCCAAAAGCAAAGGCAGTTTTCTTCAGGCAGAAGTCTTATCTTGCATGAATGGGTCATTTCAGCTGTGATTTTTAAAACCTGAGACAAGCTTTTGTGCCCTTGAGGCTGTCTTCTCAGATGCCAGGGTAGGAACCACTGGGTCATGTCCCGGGAGTGTCCCAGGTGATAAACTCAGGGATGTCCAATAACCTTGAATACTTCTGGGATTGAGAAAGGATCAAAGGAAATGGAAACTCACTCATTCTAAGAATTGAAAGACCTTCACAGCAAAGGCAATGAAAGCAAAAATAAACAGGTGGGGCAATATCAAACTAAAAAGCTTCTGCACAGCAAAGGAAACCATCAACAAAATGAAAAGGCAGCCTACAGAATGGGAGAAAGTATTTGCAAAATCACTGATCTTATATGAAGTTAATATCAGAAATACATAAAAAATTCACAGAACAGCAAAAACAAACAAACAAAACACAAAACAATATGATTAAAAAATTGGCAGAGGAACTGAATAGACATTTTTCCAGAGAAGATATGCAGATTGCCAACAGCTGCATGAAAAGGTGTTCAGTATCACTAATCTCAAGGAAATGCAAACCCAAACTGCAATGAGATTGTAACTCAAACCCATTAGAATCAGATCAGATCAGATCAGATCAGTCGCTCAGTCATGTCCGACTCTTTGCCACCCCATGAATCGCAGCACGCCAGGCCTCCCTGTCCATCACCAACTCCCGGAGTTCACTGAGACTCACGTCCATCGAGCCAGTGATGCCATCCAGCCATCTCATCCTCTGTCGTCCCCTTCTCCTCCTGCCCCCAATCCCTCCCAGCATCAGAGTCTTTTCCAATGAGTCAACTCTTCGCCTGAGGTGGCCAAAGTACTGGAGTTTCAGCTTTAGCATCAATCCTTCCAAAGAACACCCAGGACTGATCTCCTTCAGAATGGACTGGTTGGATCTCCTTGCAGTCCAAGGGACTCTCAAGAGTCTTCTCCAACACCACACTTCAAAAGCATCAATTATTGGGCGCTCAGCCTTCTTCACAGTCCAACTCTCACATCCATACATGACCACAGGAAAAACCATAGCCTTGACTAGACGGACTTTTGTTGGCAAAGTAATGTCTCTGCTTTTCAATATGCTATCTAGGTTGGACATAACTTTCCTTCCAAGGAGTAAGTGTCTTTCAATTTCATGCCTGTAATTAAAAAGACAGGAGATAACGGGCACTGGTGGGGATGTGGAAAAAAGGGAAACTTAGTGCACTATTGGTGGGAATGTCAACTGGTGTAGCCACAGTGGAAAACTGTATGGAATTTCCTCAAAAAATTAAAAAATAAAACTTTTATTTATTAAAAAATACAGCCATATGATCCAGCAATTCCATTTCTACGTATACATTCAAAAGAAACAAAATAGGGTTTCAAAGAGTTATCTGCACTCCAACTTTCATTGCAGCTGTATTCATAGTAGCCAACATGTGGAAATAACTAAGGTGTCCATCAATACACAATGGAGAAAGAAGATGTGGTATGCATATATACAAGGGAAAATTATTCAGCCACAAGAAAGAAATCAATTCTGCCATTTGAGACAAGGATAGACCTCAGGACTTTCTGCTAAGTGAAATCAGCCCAGTAGAGAAAAGCAAATACCGCATGGTATCCCTTGTAGGTGGAATCTAAAAAACAATTTTCAGCTCACAGAAACAGAGAGCAGAAAAGGGGTTTCCAGGAGTTGGGGAAATAGGGAGAAGTTGGTAAAGGGTACAAGATTTTAGCTGTAAGATGAATGAGGTCTGAGGATCTAGGGTAAAACATGGTGACTACAGTTGATAACACCGTGTTGTATAATTGAAATTTGCTAAGAGAGTAGAACTTAAATGTTCTCACAGACCAAAAAAAAAAAGAGAGAGAGAGAGATAAGCATGTGAGATAGTAGATGTGTTAATTAAGTAGATAAGGGGAATCCTTTCACAATGTATATGCATATCAAATACCACACTGTACACTTTACATACCCAACAATTTCATATGTCAATTTTACCTTAATGAGTGAAGTGAAAGTCGCTTAGTTGTGTCTGACTCTGTGACTCCCCCACTGTACAGTCCATGGAATTCTCCAGGCCAGAATACTGGAGTGGGTAACCTTTTCCTTTACCTTAATAAAGCTCTAATTTTTAAAAGATACCTTCACATTTTAGGAAGACATATGCAGTGCTTTCCATGTCCACATTCTAGACAGGCCTTTAGCAGAGTACTGATCATCCCTCTGTCTCTGTCAAGTTTTATGTCCCATTGGGAACAGAGGGAGACTTTCTGTTGTGGGACCCCCTTGGATTCTGTCTGTGTGATGTTGCTGTATTGAAACTTAATTCCAAATCCAGCTGTTGGGTCCATTTGAAACCAAATAATGCTTGATGCTTTTTTCGCTGCTGGATTTTCTGGCTTGATGGCTACTGCATGGACACAGGCCATGATGAATCAGCCATGTTTTCCTACACATGTATGCAGACCAATGCTTCTTGAGCTTCCCTGTGTGCATGAACCACCTGGGCATCTTGTTAACACACACTTTGTCTGATGCAGCAGGTCTAGGTGGAGTCTGAGGTTTTGCATTTCTAACTAGCTCCCAGGTGATAACTGATCCATCTTACTGGTCTGGGGATTGTGTTTTGAGTTGCAAAGTTGGAGAACTCTAGTCTGTTAGTGGAACACATGTTTCTCAAGAAAAATAAAAAGGTGGGTGGGGTGACTATGTACAAATAGATTTGGGAAAAACGGTTACACTCTCATCCCCTCTTATAGATTAAAATTGTACTTTATTCACATTTTAAAGGATCGGAGAAGCCCTACAGTTAAAAAAGAAGCTGTTGACTTATTTTACTCAATGTCAAACTCATTTGATCATGAAAACTTTTTTTTTTTAAGGAAAATCATTAACATTCAGTAGAATTAATGTTCTTTGTATCAAATTTTGGAAAACAGTTTGAGGCACCAGAGACACAGACTGTCCTACAATCCCACTGATGGCAAACAGTAACTAGGCAGTCACCAGGAAAATGCTAGAATGTGTGATGATTAGGAATCAGTTCAGTTCTGTTCAGTCTCTCAGTTGTGTCTGACTCTTTGCGACCCCATGAATCACAGCATGCCAGGCTCCCTGTCCATCACCAACTCCCGGAGTTCACTCAAACTCACGTCCGTCGAGTCAGTGATGCCATCCAGCCATCTCATCCTCTGTCATCCCCTTCTCCTCCTGCCCCCAATCCCTCCCAGCATCAGAGTCTTTTCCAATGAGTCAACTCTTCACATGAGGTGGCCAAAGTACTGGAGTTTCAGCTTTAGCATCATTCCTTCCAAAGAACACCCAGGACTGATCTCCTTTAGAATGGACCGGTTGGTGTCCTTGCAGTCCAAAGGACTCTCAAGAGTCTTCTCCAACACCACAGTTCAAAAGCATCAATTCTTCGGTGCTCAGCTTTCTTCACAGTCCAACTCTCACATCCATACATGACCACTGGAAAAACCATAGCCTTGACTAGACGGACCTTTGTTGGCAAAGTAATGTCTCTGCTTATAATTAGGAATAGGGGCTCTGAAATTGAGTCAAAGCCTGAGGTTGAATCTTGGCTTTTCTCTTAGAGCTGTGTGATTATGGGTCAGCCAGTCAGCCTCTCTGAGCCTCAAAGATCCTGTAAATGAAAGCCGATGTTATAGTTGTCCAGGTTGGCAAGACAGATAGATGATGCTGGGCTTCCTGGCTGGAGTGAAAAAGGGCTCAGGCCAGAAAAACTAGAAGAATAGTAATACAGGAAAGAAAGGATGTTTGAGCATGAAGGGCCCCGGGAGACAGTCTGATGCAGAACTCTCACTTTATAGCCAGGGAAATGTCACAGTCACACCGTGGAAATAACTCACCCATGGTCAGCAGTGGAGAGCTGACCAGGTCCTGGATCTCTGGCCCAGGCCCCCTGCCCCCTCTATTCATCGCACCAGCATATCATCAAGCCCCCAAGTAACCCTTTCAGTTTTCTTGAAAGGAGCCATCTTTGTTTCAACATAGGGTTTTGGGAAGAAAACCTGGTCTTCACTGGTGAAGCCCAGAATCAGCCTCATTTCCATCAGTGCCGAGTGTTTGCAGCTGTGGCCCAGAGAGGGCAGAAATGAAAATCCTGCCTGTTGACAGCTTTCCCACTGAGGAGCCCACACAAGGGGGCCCCCTTGGCAGGTGGGTTAGAATCCTTGGCTTATCAGGGCCTTTGGGGAAGTGCTGGGACCTTTCCAGACAGGCAGTGTCCTTGGGATCTGCAAGATATGGTGCAGCCTGTGAGGGCCCCTGTGCGGAGCCTGGGAAAGTTTTGTAGGGACCAGGGAGTGCCCAGGGCCCACAGGGCACTATCCCATGGTGAGGGATGAGGCCAGAGGGAAAGTGCTTCTGGTACCCTAGCTCAGCCCTGTTGCCATGGAGCCCTGGGTATAGGGGGAGATGCTTACTCCCTGTACTTGCAAGAAGGACAAGAAGTAACAAACGCCTCAACCTTTACAGTTCCTGAAAATTTTCCATCAGGTTTCCACTTTGAGTCTCAAAATATCCCTGGAAGATGCCTCTTGTTCGTTGTTGTTGGTTTTCCTATTTGAGGGCAAAGAAGAGATTCACAGAGTGGATGTGACCAATGGGGGAGCAGGAACATGATGGCCCAGTCCAGTCATAACTTAAGTCTCATCCCTTGTCCTCATACACCTTCTCCCAAAAACCCAGATGGGCACACTGGTTCTGACAGCTGTGAGGTCTTACCCCTTCACTGGCTTCCTGAAAAGGACATTTATTCCTTACTGCTCTGACTTCCGGTTGGGAAGGCTGGGCAGAGCGCTGGGAGAGGGGTGAGCTGCTGGCTCACCTACATCCTCATCACTTCCTGCTCACAAGGAAGGGAGCTTAGGAAGTCCTGTCACATGTCCTTTCTTCTTTATGATGGCCCGTGAGTGGACAGGGCAGGATTTGTGATTCTTTTTATAGATGCGGGTATGGGGGGAGATACAGGCTTAGAGCTGGTAAGAGCACTCCATAACAAGATAGCAGGGAGGCTGGCCCTAGAACCCTGGACTCTAGGTTGGTTCAAGACATCCCAGGATCTAGGGGACACCATGGGCTTGGCCTCAGTTCCTCTGATACTGCCACATCCAGGAAAAACCAAGTCCCCTCAAACAGCTGTGCCAAAGCAGAGGAAGTATGGGCTTTAAAAATCATCTTGCTGTCATCCAAGACTCACTCTGACCCCCAGTCAGCCTGAGAGAGACACACAGAGAGAAAGAGAGAGAGAGAGAGAGTGAGAGAGAGAGAGAGTGTGTGTGTGTGTTTCTGTGTGTGTGTGTGTGTGTGTGTGTAGGGGCGGGTGTGGGGCTGGGGAAGTGAGGGCAGAAAGAGCCCTGGGCTCCATGCCCAGTCCCTGCGATTTCCCAGGAGGGAAGCCGGCCTCCAGGCAGAAAGCCAGGAGTCTCCCTCATCGCTCCAGCAAATGGGTCCCAGGAGCTGTCCCCTGTCTCCGCTGCTGATGGGTAGCATGGGGGGTGAGGAGAAAGGGCACGGCTGTGCCCCCCGAGGGCTCCCACCGAATCCGGGAGGAAGCCCGTGTATTTGTCTTGTTTCCCGTGCACCATTTTGACTTATTTTCCTGGTCCAAAGAGAGAGCTGCAGTGTAAACTAAGGCTCCGTTCTAGGGGGCCTGTTGGCTCCTTGGAGTCGGTAATTGGGGCATTGAAAGGATACAAAAAAGAAAAAAGCCCACAGAGGAGTGGATGATCTTTTATACTTAAAGTTCCCCCCTCTATAAAAGCGACATATTACAAACCTCTTTCTCCTCTCGAACATTTCTTGCTAAGTGCATTCTGATGCCACATTGAAACGCAAAATAGCTGGAATCAAGCAGGCACCGAAGGCTATTTATATGCTAATCTCTATTTCCCAAGCTGAAGCAGGAATCTCGGGCTGGGTGCTGCTTCTAATGATGGCTCGGCTCTAACCTCTCTGGAAGAAAGAAAAGTATTTTCCTTAAGAAAACAACTCAGTTTCTTTAAGATGAAATGTAATTATCTATTATCAGATGTCCCTTAAAATGCAAGGCCTATTAAAGCTGCTAAAAATATTGAAGCCCTAATTTCACCATAATAGCATTTTAATTTCAGCAAATCACGGCTCTATTGTTGTAGGACATTTTGCCGTAGGAATGTGGTAAGAGGTCCATCTTAGCTTTTTTCTTAACATTTTCCTTTCTTTGAGAAGTACAATTAAATCATTGCAATCATCTAACCTTGCTCGACACAAAATTTTACTTATCAAGTGCGAAAACAATGGTCATTAGCATTTAAAAGAATTTGTTTTAAAAGTAGCTAAAGTTTAATTGCTTTAAATATTCTTGTTGGAATGTGCAGCTGCTGTTGGTTCAACGTTCATATTAAAGAGAGACGGTGTTTAATTGATCACTGAATTTCATTGAAAAATATTTACTTTCTTTCTGGGCAAAGTATGAAAGAGACATCTTGATGGACTCTGGAGGAGGACCTGTTTTGGGGGAAGTGACTGCTGTGGGGAGTTGCCGGCAAATGACCTGGTGATGTGCTCACCCCAGACGGGATGCATGCTTGGGAACTTTGCTTGTGTAAATTTCAAAAATGAACCCTCCCTCCCAAAACTTGATTTTGATAGCCTGCAAGAAGCAGCATCCGTGCTCTACCGCAGAATCCTGGAACTTGTCTTCTTGTTTTTCAGAGATCCATGGATATTGCCATATACGGATGTGAGTTGAATCACAAAGAAGGCTGAGTGCCGAAGAATTGATACTTTTGAACTGTGGTGCTGAAGAAGACTCTTAAGAGTCCCTTGGACTGCAAGGAGATCAAGCCAGTCAATCCCAAAGGAAATCAACCCTGAAAATTCATTGAAAGGACTGATGCTGAAGCTCGAATACTTTGTCCACCTGATGTGAAGAGCTGACACATTGGAAAAGACCCTGATGCTGGGAAAGATTGAGGGCAGGAAAAAGGGGTGAGGAGAAGGGGGTGACAGAGGATGAGATGGATGGATGGCATCACTGACTCAGTGGACATCGGTTTGAGCAATCTCTGGGAGATAGTGAAGGACAGGAAGCCTGGTGTGCTGCAGTCCATGAGGTTGCACAGAGACATAACTTAGTGACTGAACAACAACGGAAGAGGGGCCCACCTCTGAGTGGGCTTACCTTTTCACACAAGGGTGAGGGGAGGCCTGGAGGGCGGGATGGGATATTTTGCCCACACCTGTTGGTCTCAGCCACCAACTGAGATCAATCTACTTCTTTCTCCTCTTTGTCATTTGAAATGAAATGATCTTAGTGGGCAGAGTCACCACTGAATCCCACCAATTATAGCATTTCTGAGTTACAGGGAAAGGCTCTGACAGGCAGGAAGAGCAGTGAGGAATGAATGGGGTGGGGCAAGGGAGGGGAATCAGCTCAATAGGCCACCGATTGGGGTTTACAAAAAGGTGTAATTGGGGTCCCTAGTAATCCTATTTATTGAACACTTACTATGTGCCAAGCACTGTGTTGAGGTCTTTATTTGCATCCTTCCCCTTAATCTTCACAGCAATCTTTCCGTGGAGGCGAGTATCTCCATATTCCAAATGTGGAAACTGATGCTCGGAGAGGTTAATTTGTCCAAGCTTATGCAGCCAGTGAGAGGCAGAACCCCACATGAGTCTGTGGTCCACCTGGCAACAACTTCCATGCTATGTGGCTTCCTTCTAATAGTTTCTATCCTCAGTCATCACTTTAACTCAGGCCTCCAGCCAGACCCCGAGACCAAAGGCTAGTTCCTCGACTCCATGCTCCTTTCTGCATGCCCGCTTTGCCTTGGGGACTTCTAGAGCTGGGTACACATGGAATTTGAAGAGCCTCCTTCATTCCTTCCCTCTTTGGATCTCAGCTTGCTAAGTGTAAAATGAGGCCCTTGGATGACTCAGTCTTCCAGAGCTTCTTTAGGTTCAAGTTTGCATGGACTCAGATCAGGTCCACACAGGGGTTCTGAGTGCCTTCTCTGGGCCAGGCTGGTGTGGGTCCTGATTGTGCGGAGACAGGTAGCATGGACCCGCTCTCTAGGCAACACTCTGGGCAGTCAGCTCGGTGCAGCTGATCCTCTTCCTGGTCGTGTCATACAGCTGGACAATTGCTGCTACACCCAGCATAGCATGGGTTGGGTCATTCAAGGTCCCAGAGCAATTTGAGATTTTGCCTGGTTTTCCCCTTTGCTTGCTAGATAAACTCCTGCTTCTCTCTCAACATCCAGCTCGAGTTACCTCTTCTGGGGAGACTTTTGACCCCTTTTCAAGCCCAGATTCCCCTGGATCTTCCAGCATTTCTCCCTAATAGCATCTACCATAGAAATGTGAGAATGCAGCCCAGGTTAGTTTCCTGGCTCTACTACCTAGCAGTGAAGAATCTCGGGTAAGTCCCCTACCCTCACTGAGCCTGTTTCTTTATCAATACAGTGGGGTAATAATAGTGTCCACTTCCCCCTCTGGTGATGTAAATACCAAATGAGACCTGTATAAGGCTCCTGGAACACACAAACACTTAATGCACATTACTTACTATTAATGTGGTAAAGGGACTTACTTGCGGGTGTGTGTGAGTCAGATTGTGTGCTCTGTGGGTTCAGCACCACAAGATTGTCACTCGTCTATCTCTGTGACTAATACAGAGATTTCTGTGTAGCAGAGGCCTCTGAACGTTGGCCAAAGGCTTGTGTTCAGATCCATGTCCTGCCAGTTACCAGCTTTGTGAACTTGGGTGGGTTCCGTAACTTCTCTGGCTTTCAGTTTCTTCATCTGTAAAGAGGCACGTACGTACAGGAACCCCCTGATTTTTTTTTTTTTTTCATTTTTAGCAATTTTCTTTATGTTTTTAAATTGAAGTATAGTTGGTTTGGGCTTCCCCACTAGCTCAGCAGTAAAGAATCTGCCTGCAAAGCAGGAGTTGCAGGAGACACGGGTTCAATTCCTGGGTCTGGAAGATCCCCTGAAGGAGGGCTCAGTAACTTACTCCAGAATTCTTGCCTGGAGAATTCCATAGACAGAGGAGCCTGGCAGGCTACAGTCCATAGAGTGGCTAAGAGTCAGACATGACTGAAGTGACTTGGCACACATGCGTGCATGGTTGGTTTGCAATGTGTTAATTTCAGGAGTACAGAAACGTGATTCAGTTATATATATACACATAAAACTTATTTTTCTTTTTCAGTCTTTTCTCTTATATGTTATTACAAAACATTGACTATAGTCCCCTGTGCTATACAGTAGGTCCTTGTTGATTATCTATTTTATATATAGTAGTGTTTATATGCTAATCCAACCTCCTAATTTATCCCTCCTCCTTCTCCTTCCCTTTCGGTAACCATAAATTTGTTTTTATGTCTGTGAGTCTATTTCTGTTTTGTAAGTAAGTTCATTTGTATCATTTTTTTTTTTTAAAGATTATTGGGAGGATTAAACATAACACACCTGGTGAATTTAACTCCTTGTCCAGTGCGGTTGTAAGATCTCAGCCCATAGTATCTGTTACGTTAACAGACTCTCATTAATGACTGTTGTCTATATTCCACTTTTACATTCTTATCCCATTTAATACTCACAACAGTTCTGGGAGGGGTCTCTGGCTCATTGAGATCAGATAGCTGTTAAGAGGCAGATCCCCTCACCTCACATCCCCTCCCTCACTGGCCACTCTGTGACATTTCATATCATGAAGATGGATGAGGAAATGATTCTCAAACAGGCCAAATAATCTTCCATAAAAGTTGGGTGGGGCTCGGACTCGTGGCTCGTTAGGAATTCCAGCTACATTGATTTTCCGGCAGCGGGGCTTGAATTGGCAGCTCCAACAAGTAGCTGCACTACTTGCGTTTTTGTGCTCTTCAGGGGCTGTTATAAATTTGATTCTATCTGAAATAGCAGATTTCAAGTTGAAGTCCCCTTTGTCCACTCTGGAATTCAGATTTATTTCTATGAGACCAGTGCAATTTTCTTATCTTTGTTACAAATTACTACAGTCTGGGTTAATCTCACGCAGCAATAAAGCTGTTTGCCTAGGAAGCTTCCTGCAATGTCAAAGCTGATGAATGGCTCCCTCTGGCTATAATAATTCAGTCTAGAACATGGAAAACGTTGGCTCTTCTGTAGGAAACTCCATCAGGGTGCTTGGCTGCTCCAGTTGTTGGAGGTCAGAGACTGTCATCTGGGTCAAGACATTGAAACCTTTGTACCTGTGATACTGACACACTCCATGATGAAATGGTGGGGCACACTGCCCCTCTACTTCATGAAAAAGACAATCCTGTTGGAGTTTTCTGAGGGTGGCAGTAGATCAGGTGCTTACAACCAGACTCAGCACAGACAGGGGTCTCAGGGGACAGGTGAGTGAGTGCGCTGGTCTCAGAAGCAGAGAAGAATGGGCTGTAAGGGAAGGAGCAGAAGGCTTATGTTTCATTCATTTCACAATTACTGTAGTTTTAGAAATCTGACACGTACCATTGATTAGAACATGAACTATTCACTTAATAAGAACACTTTAGGAGGAGGGAGGAGAGTGAAACCACAACCACTTTCAATGTGCACATTGATTTTCAGACACAATGTTGAAGGCATTTGAGGGAGATTGAGATCTGAAGGACAGTGAGAGATGACTGGTGTGTGTGTGTTATTTCTGAGCAGGGGGTGCTGTTTGGGAGAAAGAGCATTCAGATGGAGAGACTAGCTAGCTCAAAGCCTTTAAGACCACAGGGCTTGCTCAAGAAATGGAAAGAAGACCAGCGTGACTTTGGGGGAGAAGGTTGTGGGAAGATGAAGCTGGGGTCAGCTGGGGACATGACATCTTATGGAGGACCTTGTAGGCCAGCTAAAGAGTTTAGATGTGATTCTGAGGACAAAAAGGTATTGAAGACTTAAGTAGAGGATTGGTATATTCTGTGTTTAGTGTCCAAGGGAGGCAAAGCAACATCTGCTTGGGAAGACAGCTGAATCGTGGGGAAGCCAGGGCTGGGAAGAAGCTTTCACCCAGCCTGTCCCCCCCTGGGGACAAGCACTGGCTTATTGGGCACTAGGAAGTGCCACTATAAGAGGCACATAAGTGATAACTCTAGAACTTAAGAGATAGTACACTTCTTTTGAATTCTGTAAGTCAGACTTAACTTGTTTTGAGTACCCACCCATCTAGGCTGGCAATATGTGGTCTTTAACTGGGTTTCTATTTGTTAACCTTTCCTCCAATGCTACCAGTCCACTGAGGTTTTCAGTTCATTCTGGTGACTGGATTAGCTTTTTGTCCAAGTTTACTTGATGTTTAGAAGTTAGGGTGCTCCTCAGCCCTTCTGCTACACTTGGTCATAGGAGTCTTTCACATGTGTCCAAAAGCCACAGATCTTAGTGTTCAGTTACCTTCTCCTGCTTCCCACACCTTCTCATCAGAGCAACTCTCCATCATGTGTGCTAACTGTTCTCTTCCCAACTTAGAAATCTCCAAGAACCCCAGCCCTTCTCTTCTTCCTCTCCTTAGTGGTCTAATTACTCTTGTTCTTTATAGTCTGAGCATTCTCCACCATTCTTTCCTCATCTGGGATAATCCAGTGAATAAAAGCTGGAGTGGGTTATTTTTCCTGCCAAGGAATTTCAACTTTTGTCCCTTCAACATCAAGGCCCTGAAGGTAAGGGAGCACAAAATCCTCTCCCCGGCTCTTTCTTGTCAATTTAAAGGATATGGTCAGAGTTGTGATTTAGCTGATGGAGCCTTTTGCTGTGTAATGGGCTGAGCAAGGAGGAGATGGCTTATTAAATTTCCACCCATCCACTCATGAGTCCATCAACCCATCCATCCACCCAGGCATCTATCCATCCACCTGTTACTTTGAGCAGGCATGAAGACTTTTTAAGGGTCCTGTTTCTTTAACAGCTGCATGCTTCTAAGGATGAATTCCGCACAGTGTTCAAGACCAATACAGTATAAAGTTAAAGGCCTGGACTCTGGAGTCAGACTCCCTGGGTTTATGTCATGGCTTCTTCCATTGCCAGCTGAATTCAGTCATAGAGACCTGATTTTTGGTTACAATACCTACCCCACCTGTAAAAGGGGGACAACAGTAGCATCTACCTCAAAGGCGTGTTGTAAGGATTAAGTGGGTTAATATCTGTAAGCATTCAGAGCAGTACCTGGTGCTTAGAAACTGCTCCATAAATGTTAGATACCATGAGTACTCTTGGATCAGGGGTGAACATCTGACACGAGCTGGGTCAATAGGATTCTTATAACCTTGAAATTTGGAATCAAGACTGGAATTAGTCTGGGTCACTCGTAGCTGCTGAATTAACTGAGAAGTTGTAGGAAGGCTGTTCTGGGCCTTCTGCAAGAAGCAGCTGTCTAGAGAAAGGAAAGAAGAAATGAATACCTGGAGAGGAGACAGGAGGTCTGGTGGAGCTGAGGAAGGGAAAGGGGGAAGGAGGGAGAAGAGAGGCTCTAGGGAATGGGAGACAAGGAGGTAGGAGGAGGAGGGACAGTGAAGGAGGAGGAGGGACACTGGAGGAGGGACACTGGAGGAGGGACACTGGAGGATGGGGAGGAGAGGGGCTTAAGGATGCTCTAGTGCTTGGGTCCCTGGTCCCAGTCTTGCCCATGATGGTCAGTTTTCACTCTGTGTCCAGAGAAATCCCCATTTGCTTGATTGTTTTCTGCTTCAGTGACTTTGGAATGGGTTACTGATCAGAAATGAAAGGAACAAAGGCAAAGAGAAACAGAACACACCTCACCCTCAGGGAATTTCCAATTGCTATAGCTGCTGCTACTGCTGCTAAGTCACTTCAGTCGTGTCCGACTCTGTGTGACCCCAATAGACGGCAGCCCATCAGGCTCCTCCGTCTCCAGGATTCTCCAGGCAAGAACACTGGAGTGGGTTGCCATTTCCTCCTCCAATGCATGAAAGTGAAAAGTGAAAGTGAAGTCGCTCAGTCGTATCCGACTCATAGCGACCCCATGGACTGCAGCCTACCAGGCTCCTCCGTCCATGGGATTTTCCAGGTAGGGGTACTGGAGTGGGGTCCCATTGCCTGAACGTTTATTTCCACCCTCTCCCCAGTCCTATGTTGAAACCTGAAGCTCAGTGCAATGGTATTAGAAAGACGGAAGTGACTACTAGATAATGAGAGCAAGGTCTTCATGAATGAGATTAGTGCCCTTATTAAAGAGACCCTGGAGAGCTCCCTCGCCCCCTTTTCCATGTGAAGACACAGCCAGAAGACGGCTGGCTTTATGGACCAGGGTGTGGGCCCTCACCAGACACCAGATCTTCTGCTGGTGCCTTGATCTTGGACTTCCCAGGCCTTCTGATCCGCGAGAAATAAACACCTGTTGTTTAAGCACTCAGTCCATGGTATTTTTGTTAGAGCAACCCAAATGGACTAAGGCAGCCATCTAGCAGGTGAGTACAGAGATAAGATATGATGATAGCTAGCTGATTAATGAGTGTGGATGGGGCTTAAGAGAGGATGAAGAAGGGTTGTGTTAGCACTGAGGAGGAAGTCATCCGTTGGAGATGGTGGAGGGCTTGATGGAGAAGGCGACAATGGCATTAGGTCCTAGGGGATGGAGTTTATTATACTTCCTTATCAGATGTGGGCTATGAATACTGCTTGTGGCCATAATACTCTGCTGGGGCCATGGACAGAGGAAGCCATGACAGAAAGAGGCCCTGGAAGCAAGGCTTCCTGGTAAGACACCGGTACCCTTCTTGCCTCCTAGTTGTCAAGTTGCCTCCAAGTTGCCTTCCTACTGATAAGGCACTGATTAGTGCTCTGGGGTTCTGGATAGGATAGTCTTATTTATTAGCATTCTTTGATCTCAAAGCATGTTAAGAGTCAGCTCTAAGAGAGAAGCTTTACAATTTAAATGTCCCTCCACCCAAGTGGGCCTTGTTGAATATTAGCTTTAATTAGAAGGCGAAGAAGTTAGTGGAGAGTTCTATGAAGCAGGCTCATCCTGGAATCAGATCAGCTGCCCAGTGAGGCCAGATCTACTGCCCATGAACCCAGTAGGATGAGTTATTGTTCCCCAAATCCACTCTGGGTGAAATTCCTAACTTCCAAACCTTTGCTTATGCTCTCTCCCCGACCTGGAATGCCCCTCCCTAGGGACCCCTCCCATCTCCACCCATGAGAACACTCCCACTCTTTAATGTTTATCTTGTGCCTTTCCTATTACATCTTTGCTTCCCATCTTCTCAGGTTTGGTGTGGCTCTGCCCTGAGCTCCTGCAGTTTCTGAGCTTAACTGCAACACTAGGAAATTGTTTTATTCTTCTTGTTTAGCCCCTACCAGAGTGGTTTGTTGATTTTCGCATCCTCAGAGCCTCTACAAATGTTTATGGACCCTGTAAATGTTTTTGCAATCAGACTTTTTAATTCTTTAAAGTTATTGATAAGCTACAATCGGAGACATGTGTTGCTAATCATATGCCAGGAATTCAGTTCAATTCAGTTCACTCACTCAGTTGTGTCCGACTCTTTTCAACCCCATGGACTGCAGCATGCCAGGCCTCCCTGTCCATCGCCAACTCCCGGAGTTTACTCAAACTCATGTCCATTGAGTCTGTGATGCCATATCATTCTCATTCGTTGAGTCGGTGATGCCATCTCATTCTCTGTCGTCCCTTTCTCCTGCCTTCAGTCTTTCTCAGCATCAGGGTCTTTTCAAATGAGTCAGCTCTTCACATCAGGTGGCCAAAGTATTAGAGTTTCAGCTTCAGCATCCGTCCTTCCAATGATATTCAGGACTGATTTCCTTTAGGATGGACTGGTTTGATTTCCTTGCAGTCCATGGGACTCTCAAGAATCTTCTCCAACACCACAGTTCAAAAGTATTAATTCTTCGGCACTCAGCTTTCTTTATAGTCCAACTCTCACATCCATACATGACTACTGGAAAAACCATAGCCTTGACTAGACGGACCTTTATGGGCAAAGTAATGTCTCTGCTTTTTAACATGCTGTCTAGGTTGGTCATAACTTTCCTTCCAAGGAGCAAGCATCTTTTAATTTCATGGCTGCAGACACCATCAGCAGTGATTTTGGAGCCCCAGAAAATAAAGTCTGTCACTGTTTCCACTGTTTCCCCATCTATTTGCCATGAAGGTATGGGACCAGATACCACGATCTTAGTTTTCTGAATGTTGAGTTTTAAGCCAACTTTTTCACTCTCCTCTTTCACTCTTATCAAGAGGCTTTTTAGTTCCTCTTCACTTTCTGCCATAAGGGTGGTGTCATCTGCATATCTGAGGTTATTGATATTTCTCCCGGCAATCTGGATTCCAGCTTGTGCTTCATCCAGCCCAGCATTTCTCATGATGTACTCTTCATATAAGTTAAATAAGCAGGGTGACAATATACAGTCTTGATGTACTCCTTTCCCTACTATTTGGACTAAGACAAATCTTTTCATGTTATCCTAATGCCAACCCAGTAGGGAGGTGGCACCATCATCACCACTTTACAGATGAGTAGGAGGGGATTAGAGAGAATTAAGCAAGGCAATGTATATAGCTCGTGAAATGGCAGAACTATATTTTCAACCCGAGTTTATTTGAGACCAAAGCTTTTAACTCTTAAAAATAACAAGATACTATCACCTTTCTCAAGAATCCCCATTTCCCAAAGCAAACTGTGCAATAAAGAGATTGTTTACTGATGGATGAATGGATAAAAAAAATGTGATATATATATTCACTGGAATGTTATTCAGCCATAAAAAAAGGAAATCTTGCCATTAGCAACACTGGACTTTGAGGGTATTGGGCTAAGTGAAATAAGTCAAACAGAGAAAGACAAATGTCATATGTGGGATCTAAAAATAAATGAACAAACAAGCCTGAACTCATAGATACAGAGAACAGATTAGTAGTTGCCAAAGGCAGAAGAGAGGGTTGTGGATGAAATGGGTGAAGGGAGTCAAAGGTACAAATTTCCAGTTATAAAATAAATCAGACCTGGGGATGTAATGTACAACATGGCGACCACAGTTAATAATGGTGTATTGCCTATTTGAATGTTGCTAAGAGAGTAAATGTTAAAAGTTCTCATCAAAGGAAAAAAATTTGTGGCCAAGAATGGTGGCAGATGTTAACTAGACATAGTGGTGATCGTTTCACAACATAGACAAACATCAAATCATTCTGTCGTACATCTGAAACTAATATAGTGATGTATGTCAATTCTAAAGTGTTAGTATACTTCAATAAAAAAGCAACAACAGAAACATCTTTTTATCAAACTAGTAAGTGAGGATAAAAAGATAACACCAATGTTGATGATGTTGCAATGAACAAGATACTCGCTTTATGCTTGTAGCATTAACACTGAGTCAAAAAATTGGTACCTCTGACCCAGAGGTTGCTTTTATGTTGAAAAATTATCTTAAAGAAATAACCCCAAAGACTGAGGAAGAAAACAATAAATTCAAAATGTTCATTGCATTTAAAAATTGTGAATCACTCTATTGTACACCTGTAATTTATACAACATTATATATCAACTATACTTCATTTTAAACAAAAGATGTTCATTGCAGCATTACTTATGGTGGTGACAAGCTCATAAATAGAAAAACTTAGTAAAAGATGGCACAACTCCATGGGGTACAAGGTAGTCACTAAAATGACAGTTATGCAGATTGGATGTAACGCTAGAAAATGTTAAGAATCTAAAAAATTGGATACACAATTGCAAGAGTACCACAGTTACAATGAGGCGAAACCCTGAGCTTCTGAGAGAGCAGAAACACATCAAGAATGCTAACGGTGGTTGTGTCAGGTCAAATGAATTGTGGCTTATTTTGTTTCTTTTTTTCTTCTATTTTTCAATTCTTCTGTAACATGGTTATATTATTTTTTATGATGAAAATGATGTATTTTTTTTAAGCTGATGAATAATTCCATAGCTGAGTCTTATTAGCAGCCAAAGGTGACCTTGTCTAAAGAAGACGCTCTCTGGGCCTTGGATCGATGCAGGGAGGGCCGGGCAGCACGTGGCACGTGCCTGGTGGGTGTGGGGGTGGTAGACGTCTGTGTGTATATCCTGCTGCACCAGAAAACAGCCAGCCTGGGACTGATACCAGGGCCCCAAAGGTAGTTGCATACCAGGAGGTGACCTGGCTGGGTCACAGGCACCTAGATCTCCCTCCTCCCTCTGTAGCTTCCCCACTTCTACATGTTGCTGGGTCTCCCCACTGGCTCCAGACAAATCCAGGTAGCAAGTTTGGAAGCTCAGGGAGGGAAAAACTGGATACAGCATTTCTTTCCACTGTTAATTAAAAGAAAAAACCAACAATAAAAATGAAAGCTGGGAGACTACACTGAGGATGTGATTGATGGTTTGGGCTGTTTTTATGATCTGCCCAGCTAAGTGGAGAATGGCTCTGTGGTTTCTGATCACCTTCCAGGCGGTGGTCATTTCTGACTTCCAGCCATTCTCTGAGCCGCCTCAGCATGTGGGACTCTTCGAAAAGTTAAGTATGAGGAGAAGGCAATGGGTTTGTAAAATTGCCTCGATTCCCCTCGGGTTTGTGTTGTTAACTCTTTCCTCAGAGGCTGTGGAGTAGGGGAGGGAGGTAGGGAGGAAAAGGAAACCCAGTGGGTAAGACAGTGGGCTTTGGAATTAGTTTTAGCTACTTAGTAATTGTGTAATTACTTAGTAATTTAGCTACTTTAGTTTTGGAATCTAGTTTTAGCTACTTAGTAATTGTGGCTACATTAGTCAAGCAAAGGCTTCATTTCATCAAGCTTCTCAGTTTTCTTATCTGCAAAATGGATGATAAAGATGGTACCTGCCTCAGAGATTGAAGTTAAATGAGTTGCATATCAAGCAGAGCAGAGATCTGACACATTGCTAGTGCTGGAAAAGTGCCAGCCCCATTATTATTGTTTTTATTATGATCGCTATTTAATGAACATCCTTGGTTGCCCTGCTTTTTCAAAAAGAACTTTTCTACTGAGAAAGAAAAGGCAATGGTAGCAGAAGATACCGAATAACCCAAAGACTTCCAATTTCCTCTAAGTTCCTGAGCCTCAGACTCTGTCCCTGCAGGAATTCTCTTTCTCAAACATCCTTTGGTCTTTCTAGGACTTTGTCTTCCTGTTGACACCCTCCTGGACTGTCTCCATAGAAGACAGCTTTATATCCCACCAAGAACGGTTTATCTCCTGGGCATTGCCTCTTTACTGCCAAAGACTCAAGACCACAGCTCGTATACAAGGTGCTGTGCTATTTATAGTGCTAGAAATTATAAGTGCCATAATTTCCAGTTTAAGTCTCACAACTCCTGATGTAGCACTATTATTACACCCATTTGAAAGTCAAGGAAGTGGAAGCTCAGAGGGGATAGATAACTTTCCCAAGTACCTACTACTAGGATGAGGCAGAACAAAGATTCTAGTCTAGATCCATCTGATCATGGTGCCCCTGTTCTTAGCCTCTATGAGACGATGACATGAAGATCGATTGTCCAAGAGGTTGTTGGGAATTATTAATGAATGTGAAAAGTGCCCACGAACCTTTAACCTTCTCTGTGTGTTCAATTGCTCAGTCGTGTCTGACTCTTTTGCTACTGCATGGACTGCAGCCTGCCAGACTCTTCTGTCCATGGGATTTTTCAGCCAAGAATACTGGAGTGGGTTACCATTTCCTCCTCCAGGGGATCTTGCCATGGTATAACAAATATATAATGACATAGCAGCATAGGAGAAGCAGAGCACTGTGGTTATAAGCTTCTGTTCATTCTGCACTGCTGCTTTTGACCTTTTGTCGATTCAGTGACCTTAATTTCTTTTTCTGTAAAACAGATAAAACAGCACAGGGTTGTGTCCTACCTGTGGTAGGACAGGTAAAGCCCATAAAACAATGTCTGGCACATAATCGACAATAAATAAACAAGACTGTAGAGTAGTCACTAACTGCTCTTGCGAGTGACTTCCATGATGGCAGGGAGCACTGTCTGTTCTGTTCATAGTGGTCACACTATGTCCTTGGGGACTCTCTGACAAGTGAACGAATGATGGTGGTCCTAATTGTTGGGGCCATGACGTCTTTAGTGTGGCCCAGCTGTGTTGGGTTCCTGTGAAGAGTCAGCACTGGCTCTGTCGCTTTGGCAGGCAATGAGATGGAAGGATCAGGGCAGCCAATAAACAGCAGCCTGATCCAGGGACAGGACTTAGGGACAGTTACAATGACACCCCACGGGCTGTTTCTACCTGAGATTTCATCATTTCCCTATGAGTTAAGACCATACAGGACTCCAGCCTCACTGGAATTGTTTGTCAAAATTTATCGTCTAGAGTCAGAGGGAAGACCCTCATCAAATTAAGATCGCATAGGGTTGGAGAGACCACTGGGGCTCGGGCCACCCTGGGGCCCTGCATGGGCCTCCTACCCCACCCCTCCCTAAAAAGAGGCTGAGAATAGTTAGAATTCAATTAAGCCTTGGTGAAGGGAGTCTTGCAGGCAGAGCTGGGGCAGGCCCATGTCTGGGCTGAACAGAACAACCGATTTAAGCTAAATCAACGCCTACTTAAGTGAGCTGTAATAAGCATTCTGGGGGCAACGCCAGCCTGGGGGCATCATTTATCACTGGGTAATAGAAAACCGTAATGAATAATAACTTGGGCCCAGCAGCCAGAGCGCACATACATTACCAGGTTCCCGTGGCCGCTGTCCACCCAGCCGGGAGGGTGGGGTCTGAGGCCTGGGTGCTGGGGTTTGCATATTGAATTCTGCTGCCTGCAGCAAAGTCTTTGTTGTACAGGAAAGCCACTAATCTCACACCTGCTTTGCCAGTCTTACACTTGGCCTGGGGAACACACGGTGCCTTTGCTAGTATTGCACAAAGAGGGGACAAGAGGCCTCGGAGCAGAAGCCTGTTCTTGAGAGAGTCTGGTTTTGGCATCTGCCTTGGCCAATGTGTGAGAACACAGATCTCCAATCAACTCCTCTCTGAGGCCTGATCCCAGGGTTTCATTGCCTCACAAAGCCTTGTCAGCAACAGTCTTTGAGCACCAGTGATACACAGAGTTCTGTACTGGGCAAGGTGGGGTGTAGGGAAGCCTTGGGGATGGGTGTGGAAAATTCCTGCCTCAGCACTGTCTCATTTGATATCTACTAACTACTTGAGATAAATGTTATATACCTGTGCCTTAAGACCCTTAGGAGCCAGTGTCTTTGAAACTTAAGTACTTTTTAGCTGTGTGGCCTTAGATAAGCTACTGGACTGCTCTGTGCCACAGGTCCTCCCATACAATGGAGATAATACCAGGGTGGGTGTAGGTGTACGTAAATTATGGGGTATGAAGCACTTAGGAGGCGCCTGACACAGAGCAAGTGCTGAGCTCACCGGCTGCTGTTACTATTATTTCTGGGCTTTCTTGGTGGCTCCATGGTAAAGAACCTGCCCGCCAATGCAGAAGATGCAGGATTTGATGTCTGGGTTGAGGAGATCCCCTGGAGAAGGAAATGGCAACCCACCCCAGTATTCTTGCCTGGGAAATACTATGAACAGGAGAACCTGGCAGGCTACAGTCCATGGGGTCGCAAAAGACTCAGACAGGTCTTAGCGACAAAACAAACAACAGCAACCACTTTATAGACAAGAAGACTGAGAATCGGAGGGCTCAATCAGCTTGCACACACAGTCAGGAAGTAGAGGACCCTGGAATTTGAATCATTTATATTCAGATCACCTCCTCTACCAGGAAAAACAGACCCTCCCTTACACCTCCGGATCTATTCTTCTGATACCACTCCATTAAGGCTCTGGATCCTTGAGGGCTCTTTATGCCCCTTCCCCATTGTGTACCAGCAGCCCACTCCCTCCTTTGGAAAGCTCTCCTTCTTGGATCTTCCCTAATAGACTCTGCCTGTTCACCTCACCTTCTCTGTAGGGTAATTATTACATCTCACTGTGGTTGTGAGAAGGCTGCATCTATCTGTACCAAGCAAGATTCTTCTGGCCCTGTTAGCCTGGGCATGAGAGAAGACCTCTGGAATAAAAAAAACAACCCCCCCCCCCCCAAACCAATGCCTTCCTGACTCAGATCCCATCACAGGTTTATTCTCAATCCTTCCCCTTGTGTTCTTTAAGAGCTGTTGGCCTGCCTCATCTTGCTGACCTCTTTTGCTGCTTCCAGGGCGCCTCCACGATTTCCTCTTGCCTATCCCATGGCCCAGTTCAGTGTTCACCTCTTCCCCCACCAGGAGGACTTCTTGACTCTGGGTCTTTGGAGGTTGTCTTTGGTCCTTCTTGATTGGAGATGGCTTCTGTTTTGTTCTCCCAAAGTTCCTTCTGAAGTCAGGGGAGGTTGCCCTTCTGCACATTCACTAATTCACTCAACAAACATTTATGCACCTTCTAGGGGTTGGAAATTCAAGAGGATTTAAACCTTGTCCTTCTACACTGGACAGATGCCTTCTTCAGGTGCCCCTCCTTACTCATCTGTATATTTCAGCTTCGGTGCTCCATAGTCTTGTGTTTGTTTGTTTTTTTCCCTAAAGAATCTGATGCTGTTGACTTTTTTCTCCATTGACTCTTGACCATAGTAAACTCAGATCCTGGGGACCCATAATGAGTTTGTAGACACCTGGAGCAAAGCATGAGGGCTGTGAGCAATGCTGGGCTCAGACTTCCTTTCCTTCTGATCTTAGCCACTATCCCAGACCAAGATGAGACCTGGGCCTGATTTTCATTGGCATCTTAGATCGAACAATCAACTTTGGGAAAATATCTCAGTAGCATTCCTCATAAACCATTAGAAACGAACCAAAAAAAGCCAATTTGCTTTTCTCTACCTTCAACTGATAAAACTAAACAATGCCATATGAAAAAATGAACAAACCAGAAGTGTCCTAAATCTTACTTGAGTTAGAATAGCTTTGCTTTGACCTACCCTCTCTTAGATCATTTCCAACTAATCAGACTCATCATCCCTTTATCATGAGCTTAGTAAGTCCTCTGAGACAAAAGCTCCTTTATGATGACGTCAACCAGGGATGGTGGCAGTTGGAAGTGGATCACAGAGTCTTCCCTTCAAAAGAGCTGCTGTGAGTACACTTGGCTGCCAGGTTCCAAGAGCTACACCTCTGGATCTGCTGTGATGTTCAGCTGAGGCCAAATCTTTGAGGGATTTCAGATAAAATATATATTTCTTATTGATTTCTAGTTTAAAAACATTGTGGTCAGTGAGCATACTTTGCAAGATTTTAATTATTTTGCATTTATTTGAGACCTGTTTTATGCCAAAATACTTTTTTAGTAAATGTTTCATGTGAACTTGAAAGAAATGTGTATTGTTTTGAGTGGTGTGTTCTGTAAGTGTGTGATTTCTCTGATAATCTACTTGTTATGAATGTAGCTTTTTAAAAATATTAGTGTTAGTATGGCATAATTTTATAAACATTCTTTAACTTTCAGCCTATGTGTGTCCTTATATTTAAAGTGAGGCTTTTGTAGATAGCATACAGACGGGTCCAATCTGGCACTCTATGCCTTTTAATTGTGTTGCTTAGACCACTTATATTTAATTAAAATTGTTGATATAGCTGGGTTTAAATCTACCACTTTGCTATTTCTTTTCTATTTGCCCATATGTTCTTTGCTATTTTCCCCTCTTTCTTTGCTCTTATAATAAATGAATTTAAAAAATGATTCCGTTTAATCCTCAGTATTGGCTTATTTGCTATGTCTCTTTGTTATATTTTTAAAATGCTTGATATAAAATTTATATAGACATTTTTAACTTCTTAAAGTCAAACTTCAGGCAATATTGTACATTTCACATAGTATGAGAACCTAGAACAGTATTTCCCCTCCTGTCCTTTTTGTTGTTGTTTTCATAAATTTTATTTGCACATGTACTATAAACTCCAAAATGCATCATTATTAGTTTTTACTTAAACTATTAATTATTTTCCAAAGAGATTCAAAATGAGGGGAAAGAGTCTTTTATATTTACCCACATATTTAACATTATTGGTGCACTTCATTCTTTAGTGTTGATCAAAATTTCCACTTAGTATCATTTTCCTTTTTCCTGAAGAATTTCCTTTATCATTTCTTGTAGTACATGTCTTCTGGCAATAAGCTGTCTGAGCTTTTGTTTGTCTAAGAAGTCTTTATGGGCATACCCATTTTATTGTGTTTCACTTTATTGCTCTTTGCAGCTACTGTGCTTTATAGAAATTGAAGGTCTGTGGCAACCTTACATTGAACAAGTCTATTGGCAACATTTTTTCCAACAGCATTTGCTTATTTTGTGTTTCTGTGTCACATTTTGGTAATCCTCAAAATATTTCAAAGTTTTCCATTATTATTGTATTTGTTATGGTGGTAATGATCTTTGCTGTTACTATTGTGTTTTGAGGTACCATGAATTGCACCATATAAGATGGCAAACTTAATTGATAAATATTATATATGTTCTAACTGCTCCACTGACTGGCTGTTTTGCCTTCTCTCTTCCTCTCTCTACTCCCTGAGATGCAACAACATTGAAATTAGTTGAAATCAATTAATACAATGACCTCTAAGTGTTCAAATGAAAGGAAATGTCATATGTCTCTCACTTTAAGTCAAAAGCTAGATATGAGTAAGCTTAGTGAGGAGGCATGTGGAAAGTCAAGATAGGCTTAAAGCTAGGCCTCTTGTACCAAATAGTTAGCCAAGTTGTGAATGCAAAGGGAGGGTTCTTGGAGGAAATTAAAAGTGCTACTCCAGTGAACACACAGATGATAAAAAAGCAAAACAGCCTTATTGCTAATATGGAGAAAGTTCTAGTGGTCTGGATAGAAGATTAAACCAGCTACAATATTCACTTAAGCCAAAGCCTAGTTCAGAGTAAGGCCCTAACTCTCCTCAATTCTGTGAAGGCTGAGAGTGGTGAGGAAGCTGCAGAAGAAAAGTTGGAGCTAGCATAAGTTGATTCATGAGGTTTAAGGTTTATGTCATCTCTATAACATAAAAGTGCCAGGTGAAGCAGCAAATGCTTATATATTAATGGAAGCTGCAGCAAGTTATCCAGAAGATCTAGCTAAGGTAGTTCATTATGGTGGCTACATTAAGCAACAGATTTTCAACATAGATGGAACAGCCTTCTATTAGAAGAAGATGCTATCTAGGACTTCCATAGCTAAAGAGGAGAAATCAATACCTGATTTCAAAACTTCAAAAGACAGACTGACTCTCTTGTTAGGGGCTAATGCAGCTGGTGACTTTAAGTTGAAGCTAATGTTCATTTGCTATTCTGAAAATCCTAGTATATGTTTAGTTGCTCAGTTGTGTTTGATTTCTTGTGACCCCATGGACTGTAGCCCACCAGGTTCCTCTGTCCATGGGGATTCTCCAGGCATGAATACTGGAGTGGGTTGCCATACCCTCCTCCAGGGGATCTTCCCAACCCAGGGATCAAACCGAGGTCTCCCACACTGCAGGTGGATTTTTTACCATCTGAGCCACCAGGTAATCCTATGGTTCTTAAGAATTATGCTAAATCTACTCTGCTCATGCTCTATAAATGGAGCAACAAAACCTGGATGACAGAACATCTGTTTACAACATGATTGACTGAATATTTTAAGCCCACTGTTGAGACATAGGGCTCAGAAAAAAAGATTCCTTTCAAAATATTACTGCTTACTGACAATGCACCTGGTCACCCAAGAGCTCTGATGGAAATGTACGACAAGCTTAATTAATGTTGTTTTCATGCCTTCTAACACAACATCCATTCTGCAGTCTATGGATCAAGGAATAATTTTTGGTTTCAAGTCATATCATTTAAGAAATAAATATATTTCATAAGGCTATGGCTGCCATGAATAAAGATTCTTTTGATGGATCTAGACAAAATAAATTGAAAATATTCTGGAAAGAATTTACCATTCTAGATTCCATTAAGGATATTCATAATTCATGGGCAGAGATAAAAATATCAATACTAACAGGCATTTGGAAAAAATTGATTCAACGCCTCACAAGTGACTTCCAGGGGTTCAAGACTTCAGTGGAGAAAATAACTACAGATGTTGTGGAAATACCAAGAGAGCTAGAATTAGAAGTGCCTGAAGATGTGACTGAATTGCTGCAATTTTGTGATAAAACTTTACTGGATGAGGGATGGCTTCTTATGGGTGGAGCAAGAAATTCTGTTTCTTGAGATGGCAACTACTTCTGGTGAAGATACTATGCAGATTGTTGAAATGACAAAAAAGGATTTAGAATATTACATAAACTTAGACGACAAAGCAGTGGCAGGGTTTGACAGAATTGACTCCAGTTTTGAAAATTCCACTGAAAAAAATGTCATAAAAAACATTGCAAGCTACAGAAAAATTGTTTGTGAAAGGATGAGTTGATTGTTTTAAGAATTTGCCATAGTCACTCCAAGCTTCAGCAACTGCTTTTGGCCGCCTGGCCTGGAGTCACGACCTGCTCATCTGCACAGTGGGCTTCTACAAAGGCGTGGACCAGCCTGGAGGAGAAAGTCCTCAGGGAGCTCCATACCCTCTCCTTGCTTGTGGGAGACGAGTGTCACCACATGCACAAAGACACTGTCTACACTTGATTGTGTCAGCAGTCATCAGCACCCAGGCGAGACCCTGCGCCAGAAAAAAACATGACTCACAGAGGCTCAGGTAATGAAGAGCACTATTTTTAGCAATATTTAGCAAAGCATTTTAAACTTAAGGTATATATATATTTTTTAGATGTAATGCTATTGCACACTTAATTGACTATAGTATAGTGTAAACAGCATAATGTAAACACAACTTTTACGTAACTGGGAAACCAAAAAATGCATGTGACTTGCTTTAATGCAGAGTTCACTTTATTGTGGGGTCTTGAACTCAACCTACACTATCTCTGGGGTAAGGGTGTGTTTCATCTTCAGATTTGAAAGGAATTTCTGCTGGGTTAAAGAATTCTAGGTTGACAACATTTTCTCTTTAGTGTCTCAATAATGTCTTCCTATTTTCCTCTGATTTGTGAAATTTCTGACATGAAGTTTGCAGTCATTTTTTGGACTTTGTTTTTCTGTATATAATTGTCTGACTGCTTTAACATTTTTAAAAAAATCATGAATTTGAGGATTTTGATTATGATGTTTCTTGAATTTTTTTTTTGAGATTTATTCAGTCTGGAGGTCATTGAAATTCCTGAATTTGTGGGGTTATAATTTTCACCATATTTGGAAAAAACATTTGACTGTCTTTCTTCAAATGTTATATCTGCCAGATGTCTCTCTCTCTTTATGGAACTTCAATCACACATACGTTAGGCTACTTGATTTTGTTTGTGATTATCAGGATCTAATGATCTAATTTTTTTTCGTAGCCTCTTTCCTCTTAATGCTTCATTTTTGATAGTTTCTACTGCTATCTTTTCTCTTTTTCTTTAAAAAATTTAATTAATTGACTAATTAGTTGGAGTATAGTTGTTTTATAATGTTATGTTAGTTTCTGCTGTAAAACAAAGTGAACCAGTTATACATATACATATCTCCACTCTTAAAGATTTGCTTCCCTTTTGGGTCACCACAGAGAACTGAGCAGAGTTCCCTGTGCCATGCAGGAGGTTTTCATTAGTATTATGTATAGTAAGGTATATATGTCGATTCAATCCCAACTTCTGAATTTGTCCCACTACCACTTCCTGCCTTTGTAACCATAAGTTTGTTTTCTACGTTTGTGACTCAGGTTCTGATCTTTTCTTCTGCTGTTTCAAACATCCTGGTAATCCCATCTGGTGTGTTTTTCATTTAATATATTATATTTTTTAATCTCTAGAATTTGCATTTGCTTTTTTATTGTATCTTTTTTCCCTTATCACAGGCATGTTTTTCTCTGCCTTCTTGAAAATGGAGTGTATTTATAATGGTTGTTTTACTGTCCTTTCTGCTTGTTCTACCATCTGTGGGTCTGTTTCTACTGACTGATTTTTCTTCTTGTTATGGAGAAAAATTTTTTCTATTCCTTTGCATTTCTGGTAATTAATGATTAGATAGTAGATATTATTAATTATACATTGTGGGTTTCTGGATATTATTGTATTTATATAAGTAGTGTTGGATTTTTTTCCTGTGCATAGGTTACTCAGAATCAATTGGATCTTTCCACCTTGTTAAGCTTTTTTATGGCACATCCAAAGCAACTTTTAGTCTAGGTAAAATTTATCTCCGATACTAAGGCAATTCCCTTTTGAGGAGTCTACCTAAAGCCCCATGTGTTATGAAGTTTACTCTTAGTCCTGTGTGAGCTCTGGAAGTTGTTCTGCCTATTTTTTCCTGATATTCTTTCTCCATCTTTAGATAGTTTTTGCTTATGCATTGCTGTTCAGTACCCAGATAGGAGGGGAAACCTTTGCAGATCTCTAAAAGTCTCTATTTGTGAAGACCCCTCCTCTCTGGGACTCAGCCTTGCAAATTCTAGCCATCTTGGCCTTCCTGAACGTTCATCTTTGACTTCTCCATCAGGCTGCTAGGTTTTATTCTGGTCTCCACTCCCTTTGCTAAAACGTGAATAATGCCTCCAGATGCTGACCTGGTACGGTGGAACAGTTTGCCTTCTTTGAGGGATCAAATTTCTGTGCTGCTTTTTGCACAATACTTAAAACTTCACATGAAACAATGCTTTGGTTTTCTAGTAAATTTAAGATGTAAGAGTATTTGGCTCCTGTTACTCTATCTTGGCTGGAAGCAGAATTTATCACTCCCTCTTTTTTGAAACACTTTTTTCTTTCTTTTTTTGTTTTTCTGTTTTAATGGTCACTTCTTAGTCTCATTATCTTCTTTCTCCTCTCTCTGAGCTACTTCTGAATATTGGCATAGGTCCCCTTCTTTTTTCTATTATCTCCGTTGGCAGATTTATCTAACGTCGTGCTAGATTTGCTGTTGACTGTAAAATGGATATCTCCAGGGCAATTTCCCTTCTGAATCCCAAACTCAGACATCCAAGTAGTCTATCTGACATCTCTGGAATGTCTATCATGCCTTTTAAAGCTTATTTGTTTTTATTGAAGTATAATTTATTTATAATGTGTTAGTTCCAGGCATACAGTACATATATATATACATATATATAGACCCACATTTTCAGATTCGTTTCCCTTATAGATTATTACAAAATACTGAGTATATTTCCCTGTTGTAGTAGCCTCTTACACTTAATATGCCCACAGTATAATTCTCAACTTAGTCCTCTCGCAAACATGTTTCTTTCAGTCCTTTTATCTTTAGTGATGTGGTTCAATTCACTAATGCATCATCCACCTAGAAGCTCAAGGAAAAAACTTAATCATCTTTAATTATTTTTTCTTCTCCTTTACTATCTAATCCATTAGCAAGTCCTATATATACTCTGCTTCAAAAATATATTGCAGTGCATACCAACTCTTACCAACTTCACTGCTACCACTTTGGTCTCTGTCTTGATCATTTCTTGCCTGGACTATTACAATATGCTCCTACCTGCTTCCACTCTGGTGTGTTCCCAGTTTAGCCTATTCTCCCCACAGCAGCTAAATTCACTGTCCTGTTTCAAACCCTCAAATGACTTCCTATCATTTAAAATAAAATGCAAATATCTTACAGTAACCTATAAGGCCAAACATGATCCTCCCCTATTTCTCTAATTTGGTCTGTTAGCATTTCCTCCACCTATTTATTTATTCCAAGTAGACCCAACCTCTTTTTGAATCCTGAGCACAATTAAGATTTTTATGTACTTAGGGCCTTTGCATATGCTGTGCTCATCTACCTAATCTGTGAAGCATTGCTGCTGTTTCTTATCACTCATGTCTCACCTCAAATTTTGTCTCTGCAGAGAGGTTTTCTCTGACCCAATCAAAAAAGCTTCTTACCCTGTCACTTTGTTATCCCATTGCTTCCTTTTATTTTCTTTATCACACATGTCAATGATTCCGATGATGGCAACAATTTTCCAACTCTCCATCAACACCCCTTTGCAACGTGACTTTGCAGCACTTTCCATTGAGAGGGGAATCTATTTCTCCATTCCTCAAACCTGGGCTGGACTTACGACTTGCTTTGGCTGACAGACTGTTTTGGAAGTAAAGGCGTGTTCGCTCTGAGCTATGTGATCTTCTGTTCTCATTCTCGGACTCCAGCAACTGCCCTGTGAAGAATCCTGAGCTTGTTTGGTGGAGGACGGGAGAACACATGGAGAAAAACTGAGGCATCTCAGCCGATAGCCAGTCTTTTCCGGGAAACAAAGCCACCAGGCTGACCTGGAGCCAATTGCAGACACACGAAGGAACACAGACCAGACTAGGGCTGCTGAGCTGAACAACCTGTAGTCTCATGAACAAGAATAAATGGTCATTAAAAAAATCATAAAATGTTACTATGATTGGTCATGAAGCAAAAGTTAGCTGATCTAATTATATCAGTATTTGAAATTATGTATCAATATATGCTCACTTTATTATGTCACCCCTATCAACATATGAATTCCTTGACGATAAGGAGATTTGCTCATCAACATATTGTGGTGGTTATAGCTACAGAATTAGATCAAAGTGACAATATGATATTTTAAGAAAGACCTATATATCGGCACTTTATTAAACAGGGGAGATATGGCCACCAAAGCCATCTAGACTTTCTCCTAAATTTTCCCTAAGGAAAAACCAGAGTAAAAGACTGAGGCAATGTTGTTCTATCAGGAGACTGATGGTCAAAGTGAATTAAATTATCCTAGGGGAAGGGGACGGAGAAGGCAATGGCATCCCACTCTAGTACTCTTTCCTGGAAAATCCCATAGATGGAGAAGCCTGGTAGGCTGCAGTCCATGGGGTCGCTAAGAGTCAGGCATGACTGAGCGACTTCACTTTCACTTTTCACTTTCAGGTATTGGAGAAGGAAATGGCAACCCACTCCAGTGTTCTTGCCTGGAGAATCCCAGGGACGGGGGAGCCTGGTAGGCTGCCGTCCATGGGGTCACACAGAGTTGGACACGACTGAAGTGACTTAGCAGCAGCAGCAGCAGGGGAAGGGGAATTAGGTGCCAACAAGGAATCAGTCTCTTTTCTGGGACTGATTGAATCTAATCCTAGGGAAAGGAAGCCGGAAAGACTTGGGAAACTCATTCTTTTCTTGTCCCTCTCCCATCTCCCAATCCTGCTGCCATATCCTCTTCTTGTTCGCCTTAATGTATCCATCATCCCCACTCTAAGGAAACCCCGTCAGGGCTTCCGAAGAACAGCAGAACCCAGACTGGAAGTGTAAATAACTAACACACATGGGCTCTACACATGGACATCACCAGATGGCCAACACCAAAATTAAATTGATTATATTCTTTGCAGCCAAAGATGGAGAAGCTCTATACAGTCAGCAAAAACAAGACCGGGAGCTGATTGTGGCTCAGATCATGAACTCCTTATTGCCAAATTCAGACTTAAATTGAAGAAGTGGGGGAAAACCATTAGACCATTCAGGTATGACCTAAATCAAATCCCTAATGATTATACAGTGGAAGTGATAAATAGATTTAAGGGACTAGATCTGATAGACAGCGTGCCTGATGAACTATGGATGGAGGTTTGTGACATTGTACAGGAGACAGGGATCAAGACCATCCTCAAGAAAAAGAAATGCAAAAAACCAAAATGGCTGTCTTAGGAGGCCTTACAAATAGCTGTGAAAAGAAGAGAAGCGAAAAGCAAAGGAGAAAATGAAAGATATACCCATTTGAATGCAGAGTTCCAAAGAATAGCAAGGAGAGATAAGGAAGCCTTCCTCAGTGATCAATGCAGAGAAATAGAGGAAAACAATAGAATGAGAAAGACTAGAGATCTCTTCAAGAAAATTAGAGATACCAAGGGAACATTTCATGCAAAGATGGGCTCAATAAAGGACAGAAATGGTATGGACCTAACAGAAGCAGAAGATATTAAAAAGAGGTGGCAAGAATACACAGAAGAACTATACAAAAAAGATCTCTGCAAATTGGATAATCACGATGGTGTGATCACTCACCTAGGGCCAGACATCCTGGAATAGGAAGTCAAGTGGGCCTTAGGAAGCATCACTATGAACAAAGGTAGTGGAGGTGATGGAATTCCAGTTGAGCTATTTCAAATCCTAAAAGATGATGCTGTGAAAGTGCTGCACTCAATACGCCAGAAAATTTGGAAAACTCAGCAGTGGCCACAGGACTGGAAGAGGTCAGTTTTCATTCCAATCCCAAAGAAAGGCAATTCCAAAGAATGCTCAAACTACTGCATAATTGTACTCATCTCACATGCTAGTAAAGTAATGCTCAAAAATTTCCAAGCCAGGCTTCAGCAATACATGAACTGTGAACTTCCATTTGTTCAAGCTGGTTTTAGAAAAGGCAGAGGAACCAGAGATCAAATTGCCATCTGCTGGATCATCAAAAAAGCAAGAGTTCCAGAAAAACATCTATTTCTGCTTTATTGACTATGCCAAAGCCTTTGACTGTGTGGATTACAATAAACTGTGGAAAATTCTGAAAGAGATGGGAATACCAGACCACTTTCCCTGCCTCTTGAGAATCCTGTATGCAGGTCAGGAAGCAACAGTTAGAACTGGACATGGAACAACAGACTGGTTCCAAATAGGAAAAGGAGTACGTCAAAGCTATATATTGTCATCCTGCTTATTTAACTTATATGCAGAGCACACCATGAGAAATGCTGGGCTGGATGAAGCACAAGCTGGAATCCAATTGCCGGGAGAAATATCAATAACCTCAGATATGCAGATGACACCACCCTTATGGAAGAAAGCAAAGAAGACCTAAAAAGCCTCTTGATGAAAGTGACAGAGGAGAATGAAAAAGTTGGCTTAAAGCCCAATATTCAGAAAACTAAGATCATGGCATGCAGCCCCATCATTTCATGGAAAATAGGTGGAGAAATAGTGGAAACAGTGGCTGACTATTTTTGGGGGCTTCAAAATCACTGCAGATGGTGATTGTTGCCATGAAATTAAAAAACGCTTACTCCTTGGAAGGAAAGTTATGACCAACCTAGATAGCATATTAAAAAGCAGAGACGTTACTTTGTCCACAAAGGTCAGTCTAGTCAAGGCTATAGTTTCTCCAATAGTCATGTATGGATGTGAGAGTTGGACTATAAAGAAAGCTGAGTGCTGAAGAATTGATGCTTTTGAACTGTGGTGTTGGAGAAGACTCTTGAGAGCCCCTTGGACTGCAAGGAGATCCAATCAGTCCATCCTAAAGGAAATCAGTCCTGGGTGTTCATTGGAAGGACTGATGTTGAAGTTGAAACTCCAATACTTTGGCCACCTGATGCAAAAAGCTGACTCATTTGAAAAGATCCTGATGCTGGGAAAGATTGAAGGCAGGAGGAGAAGGGGACAACAGAGGATGAGATGGTTGGATGGTGTCACTGACTCAATGGACATGAGTTTGAGTAAACTCTGGGAGTTGGTGATGGACAGGGAGGCCTGGAGTGCTGCGGTCCATGGGGTTGCAAAGAGTTGGAGACGACTGAGTGATTGAACTGAACTAAACTGGAATTACTAATATTACTTAAACCAACCAACAAAAAGAAAAAGCAAACAATGGCCAACCATCCGATGACAGGTCATGGGATTTTTAACAATAGCTAGGGAAAAATATAGATAGATGAATTTCTAAATGAGTGCTTTTTGGGCCAACTGGAAATTTTGATATACTCATTTTCTAGGTATTGTTCCAGATGTAAATTATTCAGATTTCAAATTTTGAAAAGTACTGAAATATAGTATTATACCAACAAAGTATTAATATTTTGATACTTTAAGCTGGCATTTATTCTGGAATGTCTGAACACCTTCAGCCAATATTGCAATCACCCTCATGTCCCCAGCACCTAGGACAGCGCTCAGCAGGTTCTCAATCCATGCGAGAGCAGATGCATGAACATCTGCTTGCTAGGATTTGGCTGTATGAAAGGGCTGGGTGGAGGTGCAACGCCAGCGTAGTCAGCGTCCTCAGACACATACACTCTTCACATGCCACCTCCCACACAACAGCTGCCCTCCCAGTAGGTCCCAGTTCTGACAAGGGAGCAGGAGGGGCCTGTGGGTGCTCCAAGGACATGTATCCCAGGGCTAAGGCAGTACATCCTGTAAAGATGGTGCTGTAAACCCTCCATGTCCTTCAGGCTTTGCAGGGCTAAGTCTTCTAGCAGAATCTCCCATGATGCTAGCAGGAGTGGGACTGTGGAGGAAAATGACAGTAAGAACAATGTGGGACTGCTCTGGTGGTCCAGCGGTTAAGAATCTACCTTGCAAGGCAGGAGACATGGGTTCGGTCTCTGGTTGGGGAACTAAGATCCCACATGCTGCAAAGAAACTAAGCCCTGGAGCTGCAGCTACTGAGGTCGCGTGCTCTGGAACAAGCGTGTCACAATTAGAGGGTTGAGTGCTGCAACTACGGAGTCTATGCGTGACAACAAAAGACCCTTCATGACGCAATGAAGATCCTGCATGATGCAATGAAGATCCTGCATGATGCAATGAAGATCCTGCATGCTGCAACTGAGAGCTGAAGCAGCCAAATAAATAAATAAATATATATTTTAAAAAGGAACAGTGTAATGACCACCTCCTTGGTGCTCCCTGGTACTAGGCATTGTGCTAAGTAAACATAAGTCTTTTTAATGATGCTCTATTTTAATACTTATAGCATTGCATTTTGTGTCTTCCCTGGCAGCCCAGTCAGTAAAGAATCTGCCTGTAGTGCAGGAGACCTGGGTTTGATTCCTGGGTCAGGAAGATCCTCTGGAGAAGGGAATGGGTACCCACTCCAGTATTCTTGCCTGGAAAATCCCATGGACAGAGAAGCCTGGCAGGCTACAGTCGATGGGGTCACAAGAGTAGGACGCAACTTAGCAACTACACCACCACATTTTGTGGAGGAGGAAACAAGCTGAGAGAAGGTAATAAATTGCCTGGAGTCACGCAGTTAGGAGCACTTCCCTGGTAGCTCAGATGGTAAAGAATCTGCCTGCAATGTGAGAGACATAGATTCCATCCCTGGGTTGGGAAGATCCCCTGGAGGAGGGCATGGCAGCCCACTCCAGTATTCTTGCCTGGAGAATCTCCATGAACAGAGGGGCCTGGTGGGCTACAGCCCATAGGGTTGCAAAGAGTTGGACACGACTGACAGACTAAGCTTAGCACATACAGTTAGGATGTGAGACGGGCCATGATTTGAACACAGGTCTTTCTACATCACACTTTCTGAGGGCTATGCTAGGCCAGAGCTTACCTGGTCTGCCTGTTTGGAGCTGCTCTTCCCTTCTGTCCCCAGTGAGGGACCAGACTTCATCCTGAGCCCTGCCTCTACTGCCCAGGTCTCCTGCGTCTAACTCTGACTCATAACGTTTTTCTACTTGGGATCAGCCTGTTCACCTCCAGCTGGGGTCACCTTTCTAAAGAGCTCATACTCTTCCCACTTCTCTGCCTTGGGCTTATCTGACAAAGTGTTCAACTGCTTCCTTCCTGGCTAGTGTGAGCACTCCCATCTCAGCTCCCCTCAAACCCATCGCATCCTCCCGCATACACCTCACCTCCCCACAGAGCAGACATATCCTACACAGCGCACAAGCTCAAACACCAAATATGCTACAGACCTTTCTCAACTTAGGGTGGGGTTACTTCCTGATAAACATATCATAAATTGAAAATACCATAAGTCAAAAATATATTTAATACACCTAACTTACCAAACATCATTGCTCAGCTTAGGCTGCCTTAAACACACTCAGAACACGTCCGTTAGCCTACAGTTGGTCAAAAGCCTCTAACACGAAGCCCATTTTATAATCAAGTGCTGAATATCTCATGTAGTTGAATACTGTACTGAAAGTGAAAAACAGAATGGTTGTCTGGACACGGGGCGGTTGTAAGTGTATTGGTTGCTCACCCTCATGATCGCGTAGCTGAATGGGAGCTGCAGCTGCTGCCACTGGCCGGCATCAAGAGAGAGCACGTACCATGTATCACTAGTTCAGGAAAAGATCAAAAGTCAAAGTTTGAAGGATGGTTTCTGTGGAATGCATATTGCTTTCACGTCATGGTAAAGTACAAAGTCATTAAGTTGATCCATCACAAATCTGGGACCATGTGTATAAACCAGAGACCTGCATCTATACACAGATGAGCTATTGTTTTTCACACACAGGCAGGATATGCTCCACACACTTATGGACATCTGCTCCTCTGCACAGGAAGTCGTACACCATGCATGCACACACACACACACACGTACCATTTAGCATACCCACACACCTGTTAAACTTCATATCCTCACAGGACGGACTCCCCCTGCCCGACCCCCTCCTACCCTCCACTGCAGATGGATGGTCGTTTGGTGTGATGGGTGTTCCAAGTAGGGAAACTATCTCCTTGTACCACCTCACCCTTCAGGTGCCCCAACAAGCTCGGGTGTGCATAAAGAGAAGGAGGAAAAGAGGGAGCCAAGTGAATTAAACAGGCCCCAGGACTGCCATAGGCAGACCAGGGCTCCAAATCCCACTAGAGATGGACAATGCTATGTTTGTGGGAGAGAGATCTTGGCGAGATGGCAGATACACTGAGAAAAAAAGGGGCTGGTGGGTCAAGGTGCCCCTGGGCAAGGAAGCAAATGAGGATTATAATCATGGTGAAATAGAGAAAATATGAATAGGACAAGTTTTAGATATTTGAATAAAGCAAAGCACAAACAATTCTGAGAAGAAAATTCTGAAAGAGGAGTAATCTCCTGACTCCCCCTAAGGCAAGAATCCACAGAACTGGGGGTAGGGGGTGTTACTGGAGAACCCATCAAGGGATAGTGGGGATCAGACTCCAAATTTCTTCCAGGGACTTGTCCCAACTGCTTCTCCCAGCCTCAATTTTGAAGAACGATTGGTGTGCTGCCAAGAAGCTTGAATGAAAATGTGGTCAGTTCTGAGCCTGGGCAGGTCACACCGCTGTGTGTCCATCCATATGCATGAGTTGATTGGCCGGGGGTGAGGCTCCCGCGTGGGACTCTGGAGGCAGAGGCAGGGGGTGGGGAGGGCAGCCTGGGGTCTGGTCCGTGGAGCCCAGGGACCTGGCCTCAGAGCCCTTGGGATGAGCTGTTTACAACCTGGGGCTGAAAGGACAGGCAGCACCAGGCACAAGTCCCTTCCTGCCTTTACTGGGGACATGATGTGGCCTCAGGTTAGGAGGGACAGTGGACGTTCTGCAGCAGGGAGAATGTTCTTCCCGAGAGCAGGTGAGGGCCACCGGGGACGTCTCTGAAGGAGCTGGGGCAGGAGCAGGAGAGTGCTGTCTGTGAGTGTGGGTGAGTCTGTGTTATCTCTGGACATTTCTTCTCTTTTTAAAATTTTTTATTTATTTACTTATTTTTCTGTGCCAGATCTTAGTTGTGGCAGGCGGAATCTAGTTCTCTGACCAGGAATTGAACCTAGGTCCCCTGCACTGGAAGCACAGAGTCCTAGCCACTGGACCACCAAGGAAGTCCCTCCTTGTACATCTGCATATGGAACAAGGGTAAGATTTGAGGCGGGTGGAGTGTGCCGTGGGGAGGTGGAAGGATGTGGAAGCGGGCTGAAGAAACTGGAGGATTCTGTTATGTGACCTCAGTGATGCCTGCAGCTGTGCTGATACCGGGACATTCACAGTATTTTGTCTTGATCTCCAAACAAATTGGTCCCTGATCACTAGCAGCAGGTAACCCACAGCTGGCTTTCACATGGACCCTTCCTTCCAGTTCTCCCAAGGACTTGTCCGTTTGGCTCTCCCTGCCTCTTGGGGTGGGGCAAGCTTTACACAGAGCAGAGCTGAGGAAAGGCTCTGAGCCATCCCAGTCATTGGGGAGCAGCTTTGCTCTCAGAAACCCAGGTGTGGCTCATCGGAGGCTCCCTGGAGGAGGGAGTTTGACTGTTGAGTTGGCTGCTCAGAGTTGGATTAGCAACATGCTGGGGCTGGGGAGATAGCATTCCAGGCAGAAAAAACTGCAAGGGCAAAGCCATGGAACTGGGGAGTTTGGGAAGCCTGGAGAAGTTGGCCAAGGCCCGGGTGGTAGTGGATTGTGTCAACTTTACTGGGCCACAGGGTGCCCAGACATTTGGTTAAACGTTACTCTGGGTGTATCTGTGAGGGTATTCTGGGTAAGACTGACATTTGAGTTGGTAGACTGAGTGAAGCAGAACCTCAGTCAATCCACTGAAGTCCTGGATGGAGCAAAACACCTGAGTGGGAGGGAACTGGTGCTGCCTGACTACTGGGCTGGTCTTCTCCTGCCTTTGGACGTGGACTAAGTCTAGAATTATACACTGATTCTCCTGGTCTCAGACTTTTAGACCAAGATTAGAATTATACGACTGGCTCCAGCTTGCTGACTGCGGATCCTGGGACTGTTCAGCCTCCATAATCTCAAGCAAATTCTTTATAATAAATCTCTCTCTATCTATTCTTTAATATTTATCTATCATCAATCAATCAGTCATCTATCTACCTGCCTACCTCTATTTCTATATTTTTATCTTAATGTCTATTGGTTCTGTTTCTCTGGAGAACTCTAACAGCCAGAGTGGTGGTTCTCACCCATGACTGCCCATCAGCATCACCTGGGAAGCTTCAAAAAGAATGACTCGCTGGGCTCCATCCCCAGAGGCTCTGATTCCATTGGTCTGACATCAGACCCAAGCATTTCTACTTTTCAAAAGTTCCCCAAGGACTCCCCTGTGTAGCTAGCGTGGAGAAGCTCTGAGGTTGGGAGGGAGGTCTGAGCTGGAGCATGGGGTGTGGGAAGGAGAGGAAGGAAAGGGATGTGAACTCATTCAGGGCATCTGGGCTGCAGGCATTTGCTTGTTGAATAGCATCAGACAACTTCCCACCGTAGCAGTGAGGATGCTCCCCATTTTTCAGATAAGGAAAGCAGTTGCTCAACGAGGGAGTGGAAGCCTCAAGATCCCAAGGCTGGTAGGTGGCAGAGCATGAATTTACAACGTAAAATCTGGAAGATGAGTTTGAAAAGGCTTGGCCCTGAAATGACATTTGTCTTCCACTCGAGGAGCATGGAGAACACTGGAGGAGGGCAATCCCCATTCTGGGGTCAGATCCTATCATGCATAATAACCCCCATACTCCTACCTTGAAGGAGAACTTGCAGCTTGGGGACCTGCAGGATTATGAGTCCCATGAGAGGGTTTTGCACTGTTTAGCATCATATTAGTGGAATATTAGTGTTGGACCGGACCTCAGAAATCAGAGCTTTCTCCATCCCCCTGCCATCCTTGGGATGGTGTCACATTCATTTCTTTATTTCCTTGATAGCAGTGCTTGGCATTCAGTGGATCCTCAATTAATGTTTATGGAATTGAAATAAATGGTTTAAAAGGTCACAAAACTGATGCAACAAATGCTCCAGTAAATTTAACTGTCTTTCCCACATGGAGTGAGTTATAGCAGAGGTGGGACTAGAATCAGTTCTTCTAATCTCAGCCACGTGGCCTTTTTACACTGCTATTTCCCTGCTGTTTTTGTTGGTTTCAGAATCATAGCCTTTGGGGACTAGATGAGCCTCAGAAATGGTTAATACAGCATTTAAAAGCAGCCTTCTTCTTCTGTGTCCTCTCCCATTCAGTAGCAGTGACTGTCTACAGCTTATTCTGAGGCTCGTGAAGAAAGAGTGCCATCATTGATTAGTGATGTCTGTCATGGATGCGGGAGTGGTAAGTGGCGGCACGCATGCCAGATATTTGCTGTTCCTGATTTCATCCATTTCATCCTGATTTCTTTAATTTATGGTTAAGAAAATGAAGTTCCTTTTGGCTGTCCATAAAATTATATGACAATGGGAGACTCATATAAGTAATGGGGAGAGCCTTTCCACAAATCCCAGATACTCTAGGGTCTCCTTAAGGAAAGCCAGCATTGAGTTATGGCAAAATTTCTGGGCTTGAAGTTAGATGAAGAGATTGATGTACACATTGTTATGCTTAATGACATTGTGATCTCTGGCATGACTTCTCTTTCTGAGTTTCAGTTTCTTCATCTATAATGAATGAATATAGAGGTGGAGCTATACGTCTCTTAGGGCTGTTATAAAGGGTAAATTAAGGAAAGTGTGAAAAATGTTCAATCAGCCATGAAGCACTGTGGGACTCATTCCTTTTGTGGATTGCATCATTGGTCCCAATTCTTTACCTTTCCCTGTATCTATGCCTTTGCCATATGGCTCTGCAGTTCTTTCTATACAGCAAAATATATTTCTCTGGCCCTTTACTTTGGGCTTAGTTACGTGACTTGATTCAGCCAATGGAAAGGGACAGAAGACATAGGGTGTCAGCTGGGGCTAGGCTTGGAGGAGCGTGTTATGTTTCCATTTTGCTCTTGTTCCTTGGTTCTTGTCCTGAGAAGGACAAGCCCTAGCTAGCCCCCTGGGCCAAGAACTGTGAAAGAAATGAGAAGCAGCCTCAGTTCACCCTGCAACTTGAGACCAGCCTGGATCAGTTGACCCTCAACTGATGTGCATGCAGATGCTTGAGCTAAATGAATGCTTAATTTGGTATGAGACTGGGATTGTCTGTTACTCAGTAACAGCTGACCAAAGCACCTCTGAAGGCCACTCCTGGTAAGAAGCAGCTTTCTCTTTCTAGGGCTGCAGTTTCACTGTGGAGTGAATAGAGGACAACATGCCACAGGGGAGAAAAGGCACCTTGGCACTTCCCTCCCTCTTCTACTTTTGCGAGGAGCCTAGGAGCTCCTGAACGCTACTGACATTAAAATATGCAACTGCTTATGTGAGAGCCTCTGGCTCCAGGGCCCCTTGCTGTCCAGTAGCTCAAAGCAGAATATCAGTTGCTTTGGTTTTGTCTCATGAGCTTTGCAGACCATTGCTTTTCCCGGATCACTTAGCACCTGCAACACCCTCTGCCCCCTCATTCTATACCTCTTCTCTGCCTCCTACTTTGGGTTGGAACTTCACTGTCTATAAGGGGAGGGGAGGATGTGAGGGGAGAGCAGCTGCCCCAATTAGCTGTGGAGAGAGTGGGCCTCAGCCTCAGCCAGGGAGCAGGGCTAGCCTGTGGTGGGCAACTCAAGGGCAAAGAGTCCAGGAGAATATGCAAAACTTTGCATTAAATAGGCAAAGGCACAGCTCCAGAGTCCTTTGCTCTCAAGTTCAAGCAGAAAATGCAAGAATTGATATGCTAAATGGATGCAAAGAAAGGAATTCTTCCAGCAGATCCCGGGTCTGAGGATTTTTCCCTAGATGAAGGAAAGAAAGGTGATGCACGTTCTGAAGCAATTTTAACTGGCATTTCTCAGAGGAAGAGGCTGTTTGACCTTGAGATCGTTAGGTTGAGAGAAAGAAACTGCGGTCAGAGAGGTGTGTGGACTTGTCTAAGATGGCACAGAGATTGGGGGTGCAGCAGGTCTGGGCCCAGGTGTGTTAGGTCCTGATTGAGCTCTGCCTTTGCTGAGCAGGTTCTTAGAATCAACTTGGTCCAAGGCCAGGGCAAGGTCACCGCTCCCACGTAGTTCAACTGTCATTTATCTTCTTGCTGGAAAATACTGCTCTTCGAGGTCTTCTCATGGCATAGTCCTGCTTTCCTGTGAGCCAAGGGTCCCTGCGGGGAGCTCACACTGTTGATGACAGGGCTGCGCTCCTGTCCCCCTGCCCTCCCCAGTTAACTGCACTGAATGTGGCTGGCTCCCGCACTGTCCTGAAGCTGCTGACAAAGTGCGGAGGCTGGCTGCACTGTTCTCTCGGACCCACCCTCTGTGGTCTGGGCAAGGTTATCACAAATATGTCCCAGGCGACACAGTGGTAAAGAACCTGCCTGCCAATGCAAGAGACTCCAGTTGACTCCAGAGGGTCAAGAATATCCTCTGGAGTAGGAAATGGTAACCTATTCCAGTATTCTTGTCTGGAAAATCTCATGGGCAGAGGAGCCTGGCAGGCTACAGTCCATGGGGTTGTAAAGAGTCGGACACAACTGAGCATACTGCACATGGTTCGATACTGATATCTTTCTAAGGATTTCGTTTTTCACTCAGTTTTATCCATGGTCACTTTATTATATCATGTAATAAATGGGAAACAGATGCCCAGAGAGTGTAAGTGGCTTACCTGAGGTCATAATGCTAGCTATTGATGGGGTGGTAGTGTTATGGGCTGAATGTTTGTGTCCCCCTCACCAAAAATTCATAGGTGGAAGCCCTATCCTCCAACGTGATGGGGGACAGTCCTATGGGAGATGATTATGTTTAGATGAGGTCACATGGTGATGCCCTCATGATGGGATTAGTGCCCTTATAGGAAGAGGGAGAAACACCATGTAAGCACACAGGAAGAAGGTGGCCTTCTACAAGCCAGGAGATGGGCTCTCTAAGACACCAAATCTGCCGGTGCCTTGATCTTGGACTTCCCATGTTCCAGAACTGTGAGAACCAAAAGTTTGTTATTTAACCAGTGTATGGCAACCTGAAGGACTGATGCTGAAGCTCCAATACTTTGGCCACCTGATGCGAAGAGCCAACTCATTGGTAAAGATTGAGGGCAGGAGGAGAAGGGGCTGATGGAGGATGAGATGGTTGAATGGCATCATCGACTCAATGGATGTGAGTTTGAGCAAACTCTGGGAGGTAGTGAAGGACAGGGAAGCCTGGTGCGCTGCAGTCCACGGGGTTGCAAAGAGTCGGACATGACTTAACAGCTGAATGACAACATAGCAGCCTGAACTGACCGTGATGGGAAGTAAGAAACCACTCCTCCTGACCCTCAGCCCAGTGCCTGTTCTACACCATGGTGTCTCTTGGGAGGGTAGAATACATACCATCACTGTAATCACCTATGGTTTTGTTTATCTGACTCCTCAAGGGATGGTGGACTTCATCCTGTCTTTCTGCGAGGGATGATGGAGTGGGTTTAGTGAGATCCATCAGCCATAGTGACGCAAAGTTGGAAAAATGTGTTTCTCTAAGAACACTGTTGGCAGGAGAGCAGGAGCAGACATCTTGCTGTCCAACAAGCGAGGTAATTAATATTCCATTAACAAGGCCATTACAACTCCTGAATGGAAATCATGCTTCATCTTAAGGTGCGAAGCCCACTTCTAAGTGAGGTGTAACAGCTGAATAAGCATACCTGCTGATTTATGTCCATAAAACTTAATTTATTAGCTATGTCTTAATTGTGATGGTGTGAACAGTCCCGGAGCCATTAGCAAAATCCTTTAAAAGCCGCTGACGAGAATAATATGCCCAATAAATGAGATGAGTAGCACTTTTTCTCCTTCTGAGTCTATAGACTTGCTAATCAGGGTGGGTTGGTCTTTAATGGAGTGGGTGGGGGGTGCTCTGGAGGACGTGATGGAGGGTGGCCTCATCCCATACTGCCTTGGGACCAGCCCTGCAGCTGTATCTGGAAGGATGGGTGATGTTTGGACATGTGGAGATACTGGGAGAGACGGAAGGGACGAGAGAGGGTTCTCCAAGGTATAGTCAGTATGGCAAAGACACGGAGCAGGCAGTGTGCAATTCCCGTGAGCTTTGACTAGAGAGTAGCTGTGTGACTTCATGCATCACCCCCCTCACCCTACCCTTCCTTCATCTTTCCTCTCAGTACTGCCAAGAGCTTAGCCCCATATTAAGCAGATAGTACCTTAGTATTTGGGTGTCTGTTGGAATGCCAAGAGGTAGACTCTGATGCCCTTCTCACATGGGTTCAGACACGCTGCCAACCAGAAAAGTCCTGTAGAGCCCACATCTTAAGGGCTTTAAAGGGCATATTATTTGGCCATGCAATACCCATCTAGTTGAATTCAGGTTGCCAAGCAGAATAATTTAACTCCTTTGGGAACGCTAATGGTCAGTGAAGAATCATGTTCCTTCTTTGCCCTGCTCTCTATATGGGAAGGGAGGTGTTAGAACCCTCACGATGAAAAGCAATTCCAGTGGCTGCTGCCAAGGTCTGACACCCAGAAGTTCTTCTCTATGTCGCTTATGGACACCGTTTTCTGAAAAGGACAACTGGAAAAACGGTTCGAATAGATACACTGCGAGCCTGCCCCAGTGGCAGGCCGTTACCCAGCTTCCTGTTTGCAGCTGTGCAGCGTCCTCCCTGTCCACCACCGTCCAGACAGGGCGCAGAGGCTCGCAGCTTCAACACTCTTGGAATGCAGGGCACTGGTGTCCCTGCGAGCGGCCTCACGGCCAGATCTCCCCGAGATCCTCATGCTGGTCAGCCCAACTTCTGTTCTTAAAATATGGGGTTGGTCAAAAAGTTCTTTTTGAAGCGTAAGATGTTACAGAAAATCCAAATGAACTTTTTTGGCCAGTTGTTATTGTTTGGTCACTCAGTCGTGTCTGACTCTTTGCGACCCCATGGACTGCAGCACGCCAGACTTCTCTGTCCTTCACCAACTCCTGAGCTTGCTCAAACTCATGTCCATTGAGTCAGTGATGCCATCCAACCATCTCATCTTCTGTTGTCCCCTTCTCCTCCTGCCTTCAATCTTTCCCAGCATCAGGGTCTTTTCAATCGCATAAGGTACCCAAAGTATTGGAACTTAAGATTCAGCATCAGTCCTTCTAATGAATGTTCAGGATTAATTTCCTTTAGGATTGACTGGTTTGATCTCCTTGCAGTCCAAGGGACTCTCAAGAGTCTTCTGCAATACCACAGTTTAAAAGCATCAATTCTTTGGTGTTCAGTCTTCTTTATGGTCCAACTCTCACATCCATACATGAACTACCGAAAAAACAATAGCTTTGACTAGATGAACCTTTGTTGGCTAAGTAATGTCTCTGCTTTTTAATATGCTGTCTAGATTAGTCATAACTTTTCTTTCAAGGAACAAGCATCTTTTAATTTTATGGCTGTAGACACCATCTGCAGTGATTTGGAAGCCCAAGAAAATAAGTCTGTCACTGTTTCTATTGTTTCCCCATCTATCTGCCATAAATGGGACCAGATGCCATGATCTTAGTTTTTTGAATGTTGAGTTTTAAGCCAGTTTTTTCACTCTCCTCTTTCACCTCATCAAGAAGTTCTTTAGTTCCTCTTCGCTTTCTGCCAAAAGAGTGGTGTCATCTGCATATCTGAGGTTATTGATATTTCTCCCAGCAATCTTGATTCCAGCTTGTGCTTCATCCATTCTGGCAGTTCTCTTGAGGTACTCTGCATATAAGTTAAATAAGCAAGGTGATAATATACAGCCTTGACTTACTCTTTTCCCAATTTTGAACTCAATTCTCCTTTCCCAATTCTGTTACTTAAAATCAAAGGAATCTTGGGACTTCCCTGGTGATCCAGTGGTCAAGACTCTGAGCTTCCGCTTCAGTGGGTGCCAGTTTGATTCCTGGTTGGGGAACTAAGATCTTGCAAAAAAAGCTTGGCCAAAACAAAAAAATCCCAAATGAATCTTGATTAATATAGTAAAGAACCTGCAATATAAGGAAAAGATACTAGGTCCAAGAAGCTGTCAAAATCCTGTTCTAATGCTTTTTTAAAAGATAAGCTCTATTGGAGTGTGATTTGCGTGCAATGAAATTCATGTCTTAAGCATACAGTTTGATAACTTTTGATATAGGTGTATACTCATGTAATGGTCACCCCCGTTAAGAGGTAGAACATTTCTGTCTCTTCAAGAAATTTCCTGGTGCCCCCATGTCGAATTACTACAAGGTAATTGCTAAGAGTTGGAGACTACTGAGCGACTTCACTTTCACTTTTCACTTCCATGCATTGGAGAAGGAAATGGCAACCCACTCCAGTGTTCTTGCCTGGAGAATCCCAGGGACGGGGGAGCCTGGTGGGCTGCCGTCTATGGGGTCGCAGAGTCGGACATGACTGAAGTGACTTAGCAGCAGCAGCAGCAGCAACCATAACTATGATTTCTAGCACTGTGGGTTAGTTTTGCTATTCAGTCATATAAACTGAGGCCCGTAAATCCTACCACGCATACCCCTTATTACCTGGCTTCTTTTACTCAGCATAATTATTTTGAGATTCACCATGTTGTTGAATGTATCAATAGTTCATTTTTATTGCAGAGTAGTGGCCTGTTGTCTGCATATAGCACAGTTTGTTTATCAATTCACCTGTGGATGAATATTTGGATTGTTACCAGAGTTTCAAGCTATATGAATCAAGTGTTGCAAGACTCTCTACTTTATGTATATATGACATATGCAAATTTGTATATATATTATATGCATAATATATACACACATATGTAATTTCTTTTAGATAAATACATAAGATTGGAATCTCCAGGTTATATATGCATGTGCTTAACTTTGTAGGAAACTGACAAACTTTTATTTATTTATTTATGGCTGTGCTAGATCTTTGTAGCTATTTTAACACCATTTGTTTAAAACACTGTCTTTTCTCCATTGAGTTATGTTGGTGCTTGTGTCATTGAAAATCAACTGGCTGTACATACATTGGCCTATTTCTGGACTCTTTAGTCTATTCAGCTGATGTATATGTTTACACTTATACCAATATCATTCCATCTTCATAACTGGAGCTTTACAATATAAGTCTTGGAATCAGCTAATATAAATCCTCTAATTTCGCTCCTTTCCCCCTATTTTGTTTCAGTTATTCCAGATCCTTTGTATTTCCACTTAGTTTTAGAATCACTTTGTCAACTTGTGCAAAAATATCTCTCTAATATTTTAATAGATATTGCATTGAATTTATAGATCAATTTGGGGAGAATGAATAACTTAACAATATTGACTCTTCTAATCTATAACTGTGGTATATCTCTGCATGTTATTTATATCTTGCCTAATTTTTCCCAGTAATATTTTATCATTTTCATGTCATTATAGTAGAGATATTAGATCTTTTTTCAGTTTATTCTAAGATTAAAAAAAATTTTTGACACCCACAAGTTGTATCATTTAAAAAATGTTAATTTTCTTATTATTTGTTGCTAAGGTCTAGAAATACCATTGCTTTTAATATATTGATCTTTTATTCTGTGCTACTGCTAATTTTTCTTGTTTGTTCATTAGGTGTTTTTGGTAGATTTCTGAGAATTTTCTGAATTTACATCATTGGCGAGAAAAGACCATTTAACTTCTACCTTTCTGATGTTTATATCTTCTATTTCTAATTCTTTCATTCTCTTTTAAGGCCTGGACTTGTAATACATACTGTTTAGAAATAGTAAAAGTGGATATCCTTGCCTTATCCCTGATATTAGAAGAAAAGTACTAAGTATCATGTTAGCTGTAGTTTTATTTGTTTTTATAGATGCCCTTTATGGCTGAGAGATTTCCTTCTATTTTTAGTTTGCTGATGGTCAAAAATTTTTGCAATATAATCCCATATTCATATCGATTTAGGTGCTTTCCTATATGTGAAAATTAACAAATATTATACCAAGAGAAATTTTGGAAGAAAAATATCAAAAATGTAAAAACCAAAGCTTATGGATAACTGACAGGTACCATAAGAAAAGATCTTTCTATATTTTTAAATTTGGTGGCATGAAAGTCCTCTCTTACCATGACCCCAAAAGAAGAAATCATTAAAAAGTTATTAGACTATGTAAAAATTGTCAGTTGCTATTCTAAAGATGTCATAAACAAAAACAGAGGACTTATATCACTTGTTTTATAAGTGTATATAACATACATGATAGATGAAGGGTTGTTATTTCTTACATATAAAGAGTTTATACACATAAAAAGGAAGTTTTAGAACTATTTTATAAATTGGCAAAGGGCATGAACAAGCAATTTGCCAAAGAAATAGAAATAAGCAAGAAAGGTATAAGAAGATATTCCATTTCAGTAGTAATAAATCCAAATCAAACAATCAGTTCAGTTCAGTCACTCAGTCATGTCCGATTCTTTGCGACCCCATGAATCACAGCACGCCAGGCCTCCCTGTCCATCACCAACTCCCGGAGTTCACTCAGACTCACGTCCATTGAGTCAGCGATGCCATCCAGCCATCTCATCCTCTGTCGTCCCCTTCTCCTCCTGCCCCCAATCCCTCCCAGCATCAGAGTCTTTTCCAATGAGTCAACTCTTCGCATGAGGTGGCCAAAGTACTGGAGTTTCAGCTTTAGCATCATTCCTTCCAAAGAAATCCCAGGGCTGATCTCCTTCAGAATGGACTGGTTGGATCTCCTTGCAGTCCAAGGGACTCTCAAGAGTCTTCTCCAACACCACAGTTCAAAAGCATCAATTCTTGGGTGCTCAGCCTTCTTCACAGTCCAACTCTCACATCCATACATGACCACAGGAAAAACCATAGCCTTGACTAGATGAACCTTTGTTGGCAAAGTAATGTCTCTGCTTTTGAATATGCTATCTAGGTTGGTCATAACTTTTCTTCCAAGGAGTAAGCGTCTTTTAATCTCATGGCTGCAGTCACCATCTGCAATGATTTTGGAGCCCCCAAAAATAAAGTCTGACACTGTTTCCACTGTTTCCCCATCTGTTTCCCATGAAGTGATGGGACCGGATGCCATGATCTTCGTTTTCTGAATGTTGAGCTTTAAGCCAACTTTTTCACTCTCCACTTTCACTTTCATCAGGAGGCTTTTTGTTCCTCTTCACTTTCGGCCATCAGGGTGGTGTCATCTGCATATCTGAGGTTATTGATATTTCTCCCGGCAATCTTGATTCCAGCTTGTGCTTCTTCCAGCCCAGCATTTCTCATGATGTACTCTGCACAGAAGTTAAATAAGCAGGGTGACAATATACAGCCTTGACGTACTCCTTTTCCTATTTGGAACCAGTCTGTTGTTCCATGTCCAGTTCTAACTGTTGCTTCCTGACCTGCACACAGATTTCTCAAGAGGCAGGTCAGGTGGTCTGGTATTCCCATCTCTCAGAATTTTCCACAGTTTATTGTGATCCACACAGTCAAAGGCTTAGGCATAGTCAATAAAGCAGAAATATATGTTTTTCTGGAACTCTCTTGCTTTTTTCATGATCCAGCCGATGTTGGCAATTTGATCTCTGGTTCCTATGCCTTTTCTAAAACCAGCTTGAACATCAGGAAGTTCATGGTTCACGTATTGGTGAAGCCTGGCTTGGAGAATTTTGAGCATTACTTTACTAGCATGTGAGATGAGTGCAATTGTGTGGTAGTTTGAGCATTCTTTGGCATTGCCTTTCTTTGGGATTGGAATGAAAACTGACCTTTTCCAGTCCTGTGGCCACTGCTGAGTTTTCCAGATTTGCTGGCACATTGAGTGCAGCACTTTCGCAGCATCTTTCAGGATTTGGAATAGCTCAACTGGAATTCCATCACCTCCACTAGCTTTGTTCGTAGTGGTGCTTTGTGAGGCCCACTTGACTTCACATTCCAGGATGTCCGGCTCTAGGTCAGTGATCACACCATCGTGATTATCTTGGTCGTGAAGATCTTTTTTGTACAGTTTTTCTGTGTATTCTTGCCACCTCTTCTTAATATCTTCTGCTTCTGTTAGGTCCAAACCATTTCTGTCCTTTATCGAGCCCATCTTTGCAACAAATGTTCCCTTGGTATCTCTAATTTTCTTGAAGAGATCTCTAGTCTTTCCCATTCTGTTTTTTCCTCTATTTCTTTGCATTGATCGTTGAGGAAGGTTTTCTTATCTCTCCTTGCTATTCTTTGGAACTCTGCGTTCAGATGCTAATATCTTTCCTTTTCTCCTTTGCTTTTCACTTCTGTTCTTTTCACAGCTATTTGTAAGGCCTCCCCAGACAGCCATTTTGCTTTTTTGCATTTCTTTTCCATGGGGATGGTCTTGATCCCTGTCTCCTGTACAATGTCACGAACCTCATTCCATAGTTCATCAGGCACTCTATCTATCAGATCTAGGCCCTTAAATCTATTTCTCACTTCCACTGTATAATCATAAGGGATTTGATTTAGGTCATACCTGAATGGTCTAGTGGTTTTCCCTACTTTCTTCACTTTAAGTCTGAATTTGGTAATAAGGAGTTCATGATCTGAGCCAGAGTCAGCTCCTGGTCTTGTTTTTGTTGACTGTATAGAGCTTCTCCATCTTTGGCTGCAAAGAATATAATCATTCTGATTTTGGTGTTGACCATCTGGTGATGTCCATGTGTAGAGTCTTCTCTTGTGTTGTTGGAAGAGGGTGTTTGTTATGGCCAGTGCATTTTCTTGGCAAAACTCTATTAGTCTTTGCCCTGCTTCATTCCATATTTCAAGGCCAAATTTGCCTGTTACTCCAGGTGTTTCTTGACTTCCTACTTTTGCATTCCAGTCCCCTATAATGAAAAGGACATCTTTTTTGGGTGTTAGTTCTAAAAGGTCTTGTAGGTCTTCATAGAACTGTTCAACTTCAGCTTCTTTAGTGTTACTGGTTAGGGCATAGACTTGTATTACTATGTATTGAATGGTTTGCCTTGGAAACGAACAGAGATCATCCTGTCATTTTTGAGATTGCATCCAAGTACTGCATTTCGGACTCTTTTGTTGACCATGATGGCTACTCCATTTCTTCTGAGGGATTCCTGCCCACAGTAGTATATATAATGGTCATCTGAGTTAAATTCACCCATTCCAGTCCATTTGAGTTCGCTGATTCCTAGAATGTCGACATTCACTCTTGCCATCTCTTGTTTGACCACTTCCAATTTGCCTTGATTCATGGACCTGACATTCCAGGTTCCTATGCAATATTGCTCTTTACAGCATCGGACCTTACTTCTATCACCAGTCACATCCACAGCTGGGTATTCTTTTTCCTTTGGCTCCATCCCTTCATTCTTTCTGGAGTTATTTCTCCACTGATCTCCAGTAGCATATTGGGCACCTACTGACCTGGGGAGTTCCTCTTTCAGTATCCTATCATTTTGCCTTTTCATACTGTTCATGGGGTTCTCAAGGCAAGAATACTGAAGTGGTTTGCCATTCCCTTCTCATTAAACAATAACAGATTTTATTTGGCAGATTGGCAAAGGTTGACAGATTGATAATATTTGGTGTCAAAGAGGGTGTAGGAAACGTTCCTATTGTTGATGGGGAGCAAATGGCTATTGTGTCACTGGAGGACGTTTTCCCATATTTACTGAAAGCCTTAAAAACGTGCACATCCCTGTTCCCACAATTCTACCTCCAGGGATTTATTCTAAAACAATAATTGAACAAATGAGAAAAGATTTATGTATAAGGATGTTTATTGCAAGTTATTGACAATACCACATTTTTTTGCTTTTTAAAATTTTATCAAAGTATAATTGATTTACAATGTTGTGTTTAATTTCTGCTGTAAAGTGACTCAGTTACACATATATATTCTTTTTCACTATGGTTTATCACAGGATAGTAACCATACTCCCTGTGCTATACAATAGGACCCCGATCGTCCTTCCTGTGTGTAATAGTTTGCATCTGCTGACCCCAGCTCCCAGTCCTTCCCCTGACCCCGTCCCCCTCTGACAACCACAGGTCTGTTCTCTATATTTGTGAGTCTGGTTTTTTTTTCACTGATATGTTTATTTGTGTCATATTTTAGATTCCATATATAAGCAATAACATCAAATTTTGGATATAACCTAAAGATCTATCAGAAGGAACTGGATTAAGTAAGTGAATTATGCTATAGCCATTAAGCGGAATACTATGAACCTATTCAGATATATTATGTGGATTTATATTAATCAAAATGGAAAGATGTGCCTTGTTAAGAATGGTTTGTGTCTATTAAGATTCCATATTTTTAATTATAAAGGAAATGTATATATATATGTGTGTGTGTGTGTATAAACATACATATATATCCAACACAATGATTGGCATATAGTAAGCACTCAATAAGCATTGAGTGACTGAATGTCCAAATTAAAAAGAAATGTCTAGATGTGTGTGCTGCTGCTGAGTCACTTCAGTTGTGTCCGACTCTGTGCGACCCCAGAGATGGCAGCCCACCAGGCTCCCCCGTCCCTGGGATTCTCCAGGCAAGAACACTGGAGTGGGTTGCCATTTCCTTCTCCAATGCATGAAAGTGAAAAGTGAAAGTGAAGTCGCTCAGTCGTGTCCGATCCTCAGCGACCCCATGGACTGTAGCCTACCAGGCTCCTCCATCCATGGGATTTTCCAGGTGAGTACTGGAGTGGGGTGCCATTGCCTTCTTCTAGATGTGTGTACAATATATCAAATGTTAACTGAATGTCTATGGATGGAGGGTGTTGGGTGATTTATACCTTCTTTGTTATTTCTGTACAATTTGAAAAACTTCGAACAAATGTGTATTACTTTTATAATCAGAAATGGCAAAAGATCTGTTTGTTTTCTAGAAAATAAAAGAATCAATAGGACTTGATTGCTGGTAAGTGGGACATGGGGAGAATGGAGGTGTTGAGGAAGATGTCCTGTGTTTTGGTTTGTGCAACTTCCTTCACTGAGAACAAAGCTAGTGGAGGTGATGGAACTCCAGCTGAGCTATTTCAAATCCTAAAAGATGATACTGTGAAAGTGCTGCACTCACTATGCTAGCACATTTGGAAAACTCAGCAGGGGCCACAGGACTGGAAAAGGTCAGTTTTCATTCCAATCCCAAAGAAAGGCAATGCAAAAGAATGTTCAAACTACTGCACAATTGTACTCATCTCACATGCTAGCAAAGTAATCCTCAAAATTCTCCAAGCAAGGCTTCAACAGTACGTGAACTGAGAACTTCCAGAGGTACAGCTGGATTTAGAAAAGGCAGAGGAGCCAGAGATCAAATTGTCAACATCCGTTGGATCATTGAAAAAGCAAGAGAGTTCCAGAACAACATCTACTTCTGCTTCATTGACTACACTAAAACTTTTGACTGTGTGGATCACCACAAACTGTGGAAAATTCTTCAAGAGGTGGGAATACCAAGCTACTTTACCTGCCTCCTGAGAGATCTGTATGCAGGTCAAGAAGCAACAGTTAGAACTGGACATGGAACAATGGACTGTTTCAAAATTGGGAAAGAAGTACATCAAGGCTATATATTGTCAGCCTGCTTATTTAACTTATATACAAAGTACATCATGTGAAATGCCAGACAGGATGAAGCACAAGCTGGAATCAAGATTGCCAGGAGAAATATCAATAACCTCAGATATGCAGATGATACCACTCTAATGGCAGAAAGCAAGGAGGAACTAGAGAGCCTCTTGATGAAAGTGAATGAGGAGAGTGTAAAAACTGGCTTAAAACTCAACATTCAAAAAACTAAGATCATGGCATCTGGTCCTGTCACTTCATTCATTGGCTAATAGATGGGGAAACAATAGAAACAGTGACAGACTTTATTTTCTTGGGCTTCCAAATCACAGCAGATGGTGTCTACAGCCATGAAATTAAAAGATGCTTGCTCCTTGGAAGAAAAGCTATGACCAACCTAGACAGCATATTAAAAAGCAGAGACATTACTTTGCCAACAAAAGTCCATGTAGTCAAAGCTATGGTTTTTTCAGTAGTCATGTATGGATGTGAAATTTGGACCATAAAGAAGACTGAATGCCAAAGAATTGATGCTTTTGAACTGTGGTGTTAGAGAAGATTCTTGAGAGTCCCTTGGACTGCAAGGAGATCAAACCAGTCAATCCAAAAGAAAATCAATCCTGAACATTCATTAGAAGGACTGATGCTGAATCTTAAGCTCCAATACTTTGGCCACCTGATGCGAAGAGCTGACTCACTGGAAAAGACCCTGATGCTGAGAAAGATTGAAGGAAGGAGGGGAAGGGGATGACAGAGGATGAGATGGTTGGATGGCATCACCGACTTGGTGGACGTGAGTTTGGGCCAGCTGGGGGAATTGGTGATGGATGGGGAGGCCTGGTGTGCTGCAGTCCATGGGGTTGCAAAGAGCTGGACACAACTGAGTGACTGAACTGAACTGAATTTCCCTCAGTGTTCCATTGCCATTTCAGAGAAATTGGGAGAAAGAGAAGGAAGGTGTGTGTGTGTTTTGGCTGCATGGGATGTCGAATCTTAGTTCCCCAACTAGAGACTGAACCCATGCCCCTGCAGTGGAAGGGTGGAGTCTTAACCATGAGACCACTAGGGAAGTCCCTGTTTGTGTGTGCTAAAATTTCCACCTATTTTGTTTGCAGTGCCAGTGGGGCACCCAGGGAGATACATGGATCTGGAGCTCCTAGAAAGAGGTTAGATCACAAACCAATTACTATTGATCATGTCAGGAGGCAGCTGCCAATGTGTGTTAGTTACAGTTACAGCTGAGAAAGCTGCTGCTCAGCAGAAAGGGCAAAGTGAGGAGGGAGCATGGGGGTAGTCTTGCAGAGCCCTCTTATCTTCAGGGAGGCCAGGAAGAGTTTCCAGGAAAGGAACCAGAGAAAGAATTAGGAAGTTAGGAAGGAGGAGAACCAGCAGAGAGGTGTCCTGATACGGGGGGACAGGTGCTGCTGAGAGGTCAAGCTAGGTGCAGGATGCAAATTGCCCAGAGGATCTGGTCATTAGCAGGACATCCATGGCCTTGGCGGGAGTGGTCTCACTGGAATTGATGGGGCAGTAGGCGTATTTGATTCTTATGAGACACTTGGAGGAGATGGTGAGACAAGACCTAAGGTGATAGCTGGAGGGGGATGGAAGGTCAAGAAACATGTTTTTTACTAGGATGGGAGGAATTTGATCACATTCATGAATGGAAGGGAAGGAACCAGATGAGGGGGAGCCCTTAAGACCCTGGAGATAGGAGAATGGTCTATGTGGAGGTCAGAACAAGTGGGAAGGAGGTTGATGTACCTCCAAGAGAACAGAGGGGGAACTCCCCTTCCACGATAATGGAGGAGGAGAGGATGGATGTGGGAGCAGTGGTGGCGGCAGCATGGGGGGAAGTAATTAGAGGTGGTCCATGCCTGATTTTCTCCAGCAGCCAGAAGATGCTCCCTCTCCTGATGGCTTTTCATCATCTCAGTCCCCGGAAAGACCAGAGTTTTAAGGTTCCCGCTTGATGAAGTTGGCTTGACGCAAAGCAATAATGAAAGTTGCCAATGGAGAATGTGGCAGGAATCGGCCCGGGTGTCAAATTCACTCAGCTCCTGTGTGCAAATACATAATTACAAGGCCTCTCCACCAGCCAAACGCATCGGATCACGATTCTTCTTGGGCGTAAGCCGGCACATGTTGAAGATTTCCAGAATACAGATTTCCGAAATAATGATTCTAATAAACAGTGGTTATCTTAACTTTATTTTCAGGCCGTAAAACATATCCTTTGATAAATTATTTCGCCGTCTATCCCCAAGTGCACCTCTCCGTGCCAGGCTCCCCTCCCCCGGCCGGCAGCCGCCCGAACGGCAGTTCCATATATTATTCATTCCAATCAAATAAGACACAGTGGTGCCTCAGTAAACTTGCTTTTCATATCAGAATTGCTCTTATTGAGTAATACACACTGCAGACCCCAGCTTCCAGCACCAGGCCTGAAATGAGCAATTCTCTCATTGTAATAATGTGCCTCTGTCATCTCCTTATTATCAGCATGATAAAAGATGAAATATTCACAGACGCTGCCCTCCTAACCTGATCACAGCTTGATATTTGAGCTTTGGAAATGAGTTTTATAAGCTTTAATATACTCCTTGGCGGAGTGACCCCTGAAATTAAACATTATTACAGAGCGGATATTTAAAAAGCTGGGGCCGAAAATTACATCAAAATGAAAATATTAAGGAGTATTACGAATATACCAAGTGGGAGCTCACAGCTCTGGAAGCTGTGAACGCCAGAGAACTCCACACGCGGGTGTCAAAAACATCAGAAAAAATAATAACAGCAGAGACACCTTGACTTCGGTTATTTTATACTTAGGACTAAACGAAATTATTTGAATGGATTTTTTTTTTCTCCTGTAGGCTAGCTTTCCAGGAGGGGAAAAAAAAAAAGTCCATTATTCTCAACTTTAGGTTCCTAATACATTTCACGCTTGGTTAAAAGAGGCATCTTCCTTTTTTTTTTTTCTCCTGGTGCATGGATAAATAAAAGAAATACCTAAATATAATGAAACCAAAGATCATGCTAAGAAAAAAGTGAGCAAACACGACTAGAAAGAGCCTCTGGATTCAATTTCCCCTGCGATTGGCACTCTGATGGACAGGCTCCCAGCAGCATCAGGACTTCAGGAAACCAAGGTGGGGAGAGGAAGGGGGTTCCCCTCCCTGCCCCAGGGCTGTGGCTGCTTCTGCAGGGGGACCTGGAGACTCCGAAGTGCAGCACAATCTGCATGAGCTTCACACAGGATTTCTGTTTGCCTGATGGTGGAGTCTGGAGTTGGGCACCGTGAAAGTGGGCCAGTGATTTACTAGCTTAATGCCTAATTCTTTTGCTGGATTGAAAGCTTCATGAGGGCAAGAACTGTGTCTGGTTTCCCAGCTGTATTCCCCAAATTTATTCCAGGACTCAGAGGGGTGGCCCGTAATAAATACTCTATTTATTAAATGCATGCATGCATGCAAAGGAGCAAATGACTTCCCAGTTCTTTCCTTTCCCAGTACCCATGAAGAACTCCACAGAGGTGTTCTTTGTCTTCATGGACCTGCAGGGAGCACACAAGGAACTTTTCCCAGGCTTCATCATTTTGTATTTACCTGGGGCTGTAAAACCAAGTCGCAAATTATACTTGGAGGCTTTTTCAATTTTTTGTTAATACGATAGACACATTTTGCTGTTCTGCTTGCCATGAAAAGCTCGTTGTTTGGGTCATTGCGTTTTTACATTCATTTCTCTGAACATCAGTTTCCTCACTGCAGAACTAGGATACTGATACTCAACTTACTAGCTGCCATTAGGATAGAATGAGCAAAGATATGGGAAGCAGTGTGTGAGGCCCTTTCACCCTGTAGTTTTTTTCATGTGTCCAAGAGGGTACAAATGTATTGACTAATTCAAAATAATCTTTTTTTTTTCTTTAAAAGAAGCAAAGAAATAAAAAGTCTTATACACAATGACAGATCAATGTTTTTATGTGCCAAGATTTTCTTTTACAAACTTCAAATGTATTTGCATGATGGGGAAGGAAAAAGAAATCCATGGCATAGGGGATAAAAATACAGATTTTGGAATGGCTAGACTGGGGTCTGAGTCCTGATTTTGTATATTTCTTGGTGTGAGACCTTAGGCAAATTAACCTCTCTGAGGCTCAGTTTCCTCATTTGTAAAAATAGGAATAATGGTAAAACTGATCCCATTTGCCAGGTTCCTGCCAAGATATAGCTGTAAAGAATTAAATACAAAGAATAAGGACTAGGAGATAAGAAGCAAAAATAATTGTTATTTGCAGATCTATGATTGACTATGTAGAAAACCCAAAAGAAATGATAAATTATTTGAATCAAAATGAAACTTTAGCAGGGTTGCTAGATACAAAATCAATATACAAAAATCAATTGAATTTGTATACACCAGTAGCAATCAGCTGGAAAATTAATTTAAAATAAATCATTCACATTAGCAACAAAAATATAAAAGTATCTAGGATTGCATATAACGCGTTACAAATTTTTTATGGAGAAAATTATAAAATCTTACAGAAATATGTTAAGACCTCAATAAATAGATACATCATGTTCTTGGACAAAATATCCAATATTATAAAGATATAAATTTCCCAAACTTATCTTTTGATTTGATGCAGTTTCAATTAGATTTACAATGTAGTAGGAAGTTGACAGACTGATTCTTATATTTATATGGTGTAGGGAAGGGCCAAAATCTTTCTAAAGCAGAAGACTAAGTTGGGGGGATTTTTCTTTACTAAATAGTAACATTTATCATAAAGCTATAATAATCAAGGAAGTAATTGATAAAAAAGTCAATGGAAAGAAGAAAGAGCCCGGAAACAAACTGTATGTACATGGAATCTGGATGGAGTAGACATTGCAGATGAGTGTGAAAAGAATAGTCCACAGTGCTGGGAAAATTGGTAGTTCTTACTGGAAAAAAAAAATGCAATTTGGTTTTTGCTCTATAATCTACACAAAAATAAATTCTATGTGGATTATATCACTGAAAATAAAGGAGAAAAACTAGAAAATGATTAGAACATAATATAGGAGAATAACTTCAAAACTTTGAGGTCATGAAACACGCACATTATAAAGACAAAGATTAACAAATGTGACTCTATTAGAATTGAGAACGTATTCACCACAAGACGCAACTGAGTGAAAAGATAAGCCACACCCTGGGAAAAGAAGTTATAACCCTCATAACCAACAAAGGACTAATACACACAACACTGAAGAATGGTTGCAGGGTGTCAGAATAATACATTTGCAATAGACTAGCAGGCAAAAAGCATAAACAGATCTTTTCCACAGGAGGAAACATGAAATGGGCAATAAATATATGAAACAATGTTCAACTTCATTGGTAATCAGCAAACTTCAAATTAAAACAGATATTATTACATGTCTATTAGATTCCCCTCCACAACCCCCCGCCGCTGCCCTGCTCAAAAAACACCTCTAGCAGTACCAAGAATTGGTAAGGATGTAGAATAAGAAACTCTCGGCTACTCCTGCTGGGAATGTGAATTTGTGCAACTACTTTGAAAAACTGGAATTTTCTAGCAAAGCTAAACACACACAAGTTATAAGCCAACAAATCCATTCCCAGAGTATACCCTAAAGAAACTCTTGTATTTATATATCAGAGATGTGTACAAAAGTGTTCATAGCATCATTTTCTATAATAGCAAAGATAATGGACTCAGCCAACATGCCTATCTCTAGTATAATGAATAATGAAACTGTCAAACTTATACAATGAAATACTATTCTAAAATAAAAATGGATACATTGCTGTTATATGCATTAAGTAGGATGAATTTACAAATAAATGTTGAATGACAGAAGGAAGTCATAGAAGAAAACCTATAGTATGATTCTATTCATTGACAACTCATAAACAGGTAAAGTACAATAATATTTTGCTTCAAGACAAGACAAGACAGTCACTCAGTCGTGTCCGACTCTTTGCGACCCCATGGACTGTACCCTACCAGGCTCCTCCCTCCATGCGATTTTCCAGGCAAGAGTACCAGAGTGGTTGCCATTTCCTTCTCCAATATTTTGCTTAGGAATCCATAATTAAATGGTAAAACTACAGAGAAAACCTAAAGAATGACTAAAACAAATTGAGGATAGTGGTTACCTTAGGGTGGGGTGGGACTAGGGACCAGGTAAGTCAGAGAAGGAGTACATAGGGGGCTTCTAAGATATTGACACTATTCTATCTACTTCTTAACTGGGATTGTGTATGTGGATTTTCATTTCATTATTATTCTACAATAATAATTCTGCATGTGTGTTTTAAACACTCTCTTGTATGATATATTTTATAATGGAAACCAAAGACAGAAACAAGCTCAGAGGTGAGAAGTAACTTGCTTGGAGTAAGAATTAGAGCAAGGATTTAAATCATGGTCTTCAGCCTGGTGTTTCTTTTATAAAATAATTAATTAGTTTATCTGTTTTTGGCCACACCATGGACACAGGATGCGAGAAGGGTGGAACCTGTGCCCTCTGCAGTGGGAGCACAGACTCTTAAGCACTGGACTGTCGGGCAAGTCTTGGTCTGGTGTCTCTTTCTGAAGCATTTAAAAGTAACTCTCAGCCGTCTCTTGACTGGAACTCTTCCTGTCCTTTGCATCTATGTGCTCCTTGGGTGCTTAGGTTCCTTCTTCCAATGTGTAGGCCTCCCCCTGGGGCAAGAAGCTAAGCTGTGAGGTCATATTTCTAATCAAGACTGTATATTTTCCTTCAACCCATCAGTAGGTGACAGCCTTAAAACCCAAATGTCAGTCATCAGCAAAAGGGCCTGTTTGCAAGTCCAATTTCTTGAGCATTTCTAAATGCCAGAAATTCCTGACAAATGCTGGAAAGGAGTTGCCAGAAAATCTGACATCAGATAGGACTTTGGGGGATAACACTGTCCAAGTCTCTCGTTTTATTCAGGAGGTCACTGAGGCCTAGAGGGTCTAGAAACTTAATCAAGGCCACAGAGACAGGAAATGGTGGAGCTGGAACCGCTTGACTCAGCTCCTCACTCACTGGGATGCTGCTTCCTGTGGCCCAGCAACAATGTCCTGCTGTTCTTAGATACCTGAGGACATTTAGAGTCCTGAAGAGCAGAGGGGATTAACTCATGCCTGTGTATGTTTACACACTGGTTCCCATGAGTATACCCTCTGAGCTGCAATAAGATAAAGGATCTTCTGAATCGTCAGAGAAGTACCCTAGAAGGTCCTGAGTCTTTTTGGATGTTAACTGCATTCTTGAATCTGCAATCAAAGGTATTCCAAAATCTTGGCTAATAAAAGTATTCATTGATTGAGCAAATATGTCCTCTCACCTACCTCTTGCCACATAGAATTAGGGTGTATGGGGCTGGGGGAGGCAGAGAGAAGCAAAGAGGGAAAAGGCCTTGTTTGGTTTTATTGGAGTATAGTTGCTTTACAATGTTGTGTTAGTTTCTGCTATATAGCAAAGTGAATTACCTATATGCAATTATCTCCTGTTTTTGGATTATCTTCCCATTTAGGTCACCACCGAGCACTGAATAGAGTTCCCTGTGCTATACAGTCTCATTAGCTATCTCTTTTATACATCAGTTCAGTTCAGTCGCTCAGTCGTGTCCGACTCTTTGCGACCCCATGAATTGCAGCACGCCAGGCCTCCCTGTCCATCACCAACTCCCGGAGTTCACTCAGACTCACCTCCATCGAATCGGTGGTGCCATCCAGCCATCTCATCCTCTGTCGTCCCCTTCTTCTCCTGCCCCCAATCCGTCCCAGCATCAGAGTCTTTTCCAATGAGTCAACTCTTCACATGAGGTGGCCAAAGTACTGGAGTTTCAGCTTTAGCATCAGTCCTTCCAAAGAACACTCAGGACTGATCTCCTTTAGAATGGACTGGTTGGATCTCCTTGCAGTCCAAGGGACTCTCAAGAGTCTTCTCCAACACCACAGTTCAAAAGCATCAATTCTTCAGCGCTCAGCTTTCTTCACAGTCCAACTATCACACACATACATGACTACTGGAAAAACCATAGCCTTGACTAAACGGACCTTTATTGGCAAAGTAATGTCTCTGCTTTTGAATATGCTATTTAGGTTGGTCATAACTTTCCTTCCAAGGAGTAAGCGTCTTTTAATTTCATGGCTGCACTCACCATCTGCAGTGATTTTGGAGCCCCCCAAAATAAAGTCTGACACTGTTTCCACTGTTTCCCCATTTATTTCCCATGAAGTGATGGGACCAGATGCCATGATCTTAGTTTTCTGAATGTTGAGCTTTAAGCCAACTTTTTCCCTCTCCTCTTTCACTTTCATCAAGAGGCTCTTTAGTTCCTCTTCACTTTCTGCCATAAGGGTAGTGTCATCTGCACATCTGAGGCTATTGGTATTTCTCCTGGCAATCCTGATTCCAGCTTGTGCTTCTTCCAGCCCAGTGTTTCTCATGATGTACTCTGCATAGAAGTTAAATAAGCAGGGTGACAATATACAGCCTGACGTACTCCTTTTCCTACTTGGAACCAGTCTGTTGTTCCATGTCCAGTTTGAACTGTTGCTTCCTGACCTGCATATAGGTTTCTCAAGAGGCAGGTCAGGTGGTCTGGTATTCCCATCTCTTTCAGAATTTTCCACAGTTTATTGTGATCCACACAGTCAAAGGCTTTGGCATAGTCAATAAAGCAGAAGTAGTATATAAATATATGTCAATCCCAATCTCCCTATCCATTCTGCTCCCCACTTCCCCTCTTGGTATCCATACATTTGTTTGTAAGTCTGTGTCTCTATTTCTGCTTTGCGAATAAGTTCATCTATACCATTTTTTAAAGGTGTTACATATACATGTTAATATATGATATTTGTTTTTCTCTTTCTGTCTTACTTGACTCATGACAGTGCTTTTTTCTTTCTGTCTGACTTCACTCATGACAGTCTTTGGGTCATCCAGGTCTCTGCAAATGGCACAATTTCATTCATTTTTATGGCTGAGTAATACTCCACTGTGTATATGTACCACATCATCTTTATCCATTCTTCTGTTGATAGATATTTAGGTTGCTTCCATGTCCTGGCTACTGTAAATAGAGCTGCAAGAGGCCTTGTTTTTAAAGAATCAAGACATTTAATTATAGAGTTAGATGGGGAAAGGTGAATCAAGACACGCCTGTAAAGTTAGTGTGCTGCTTTTTTATTGCTGCTGTAACAAATTACCATAAATTTAGTGGTTTTAAATAATACACATTATTATCTTGCGTTTCTATAAGTCAGAAGTCAGAAGTGGATCTCACTGGTCTAAAACTAAGATGTCAGCTGTACAGTGTTTCTTTCCAGAGGCTCTTGGGAAAAATCCATTTTCTAGCTTTAAAAAAAAAATTTTAGAGGTCACCCATATTCCTTGGCTCTTCAAGGCCCTTTCCTGCATCTTCAAAGTGTAACACTGTACATTTTGGACCATCCTTCCATGATCACATTTTCCTCTGACTTTTCCTGCTTCTCTCTTCTACCTCTACAATCCCTGAAGATTATATGGGGCATACCAGGATAATCCAGGTTTATCTCCTTATCTACTAATTAGCAACCCTAATTCCATTTTTTTGTTGTTTAGTCATGTGGTTTAGTTGTCTGATTCTTTTACAACCCCAGAGACTGTAGCCTGCCAGTCTCCTCTGACCTCAGTATTCAGGCAAGAATACTGGAGTGGGTTGCCATTTTCTTCTCCAGGGGATCTTCTCAACCCGGGGACTGAACTCTTGTCTCCTGCATATCCTACATTGAGGGCAAATCCTTTACTGCTGAGCCACTGGAATTCTGTTTTGGTCTTTTAATGTAATATATTTACAGATTCTGTGAATTAGGGTGTAGATATCATTGGGGGCCATTATTCTGCATACCACAGATGGCATTCATGGCAATTTACTGCAACTAAATTCTTGATTAAGCAACATCTCCTGGAAGAATTGAGATCAGTTCTAAGAAACATCTCGGAACATCTCTAAATGATCCATCTTTGTTTCTAACTCACAGATTTGCATAGAACAGTCTTACAGCGTTCTTCTAACATGACACCTACATAGAAGGTTTATCAACACATGGAATACACACAAACACACACACACACACACACACACACACACACACACACAGGGTTGTTTTGTTGTTTTTGGGTTTCCTGAGTGGTGCAGTGGTAAAGAATCTGCTTGCCAATACAGGAGATGCAGGTTCAATCCCTGGGTCAGGAAGACATCCTGAAGTAGGAAATGGCAACCCAATCCAGTATTCTTGACTCAAAAATTTCATGGACAGAGGAGCCTGGCTGTCTACAGACCATGGGATCATAAAGAGTTGGACACGACTGAGCATGCGCATTGTGGTTTAGTTGCTAAAGCATGTTATACTCCATTGTCACGCCATGGACTGCAGCCCTCCAGGCTCCTCTGCCATGGGATTTCCCAGGCAAGAATACTGGAATGGGTTGCCATTTCCTTCTCCAGGGCATCTTCCCAACCCAGGGATCGAACCTGTGTTGCCTCCATTGGCAGGCAGATTCTTTACCACTAAGCCACCTGGGAAGCCCCAGATAGGAGTGGTAGAGGTGTATGAAGCATGACTTCTGTCCTTGAGGATCCCACAGCCAAGTGAGCCCACGTTGCAGTAGAAATTGCTACACAACAATGACATCAAATTGTAGTAATGTAAAACTACAACTGTTTTATTTTGCCCATGGCATTGTGGGTCAGGAATTTGGAGCAGGTTTTGTTGGGCATTTCTCACTTGGGGTCACCTGTGTGGTTGCAAAGAAGGCTATAGTTATCTGAAGGCTCAGATTGGCTGGACACCCAGATAGCCCCCATATGTGGCTGGCAATTGATTCTGGCTATCTCCTGGAGCAGCGAAATGTGAACTCTTTGAGCAGGTGGACTTCTTCCATTGTGGCTAACATGGATGACTGTGCTGAGAGAATAAGGTGGAGGCTGCTTGATCTTTTGACTTACTCTTAGAAGTTATTTAGCAATGCTTGCATGATACTCTATTGATTGAAATGTCCAAAATCCCTCTTGGATTCAAGGGGAGGGAACATTGCCTCTACCTCTCAATGAGAAAAAGGCAAAGAATTTATGGCTATTTGTTTTAAAAACCACCACACCCACAAGACAGGAAATTCAGGCAGCGATGATGTGTCTTGTACACCACAGTATCCTCAGCACCCTGCACAGTGGCGGGCATGTAGTAAATGGTGTGTGAAGATTAACTGAGGGATGACCACAATAACTAGAATTGTATTGGAGTTCATGAACTCATTTTGTCTTCACAGCAATGCTGGGAAACGGGTACTGCTATTATCTTCATCTTATAGGGGAAATTGAGGCATGAGGCAAGGAAGGAAATCAACCCTGAATATTAGTTGGAAGGACTGATGCTGAAGCTGAAGCTGAAGCTCCAATACTTTGGCTATCTGATGCGAAGAGCTTACTCATTGGCAATGACCCTGATACTGGGAAAGATTGAAGGTAGGAGGAGAAGGGGGATGACAGAGGATGAGATAGTTGGATGGCATCACTAATTCAATGGACAGAAATTTGAGCAAGTTCCAGGAGGTGGTGAAGGACAGGGAAGGCTGGTGTGCTGCAGTCCATGGGGTCACAAAGAGTCGGATATGACTTAGCGACTGAACAACGAAATAATCATGTAGCTGGTAAGTGGGCGAGCCAGAATTTGAACCTGGGTGATCTGTCCCCCAAACCCATGCCCTTAAGTGTGGATTCATGGTGAAAGATACATAAATAGTCCAGTAAGACTCATGGGAGACCTTTCACTCGTGTGCAAGACCTTGTGGAAGAATAGGGGACCCAGTGGGGAGAGAGGCAGGAAGTGTTTCAGAGGGGTCTGTATCTTCAAGGGGAGTGTTTTTGAGGGTGGGATTGGAGGGAGGGCATTTTAGGAAAAGCATAAGAGTGAATAAAAGTCTGGAGGGATGGAAAAGTGAGTTAAGTTTTCTGAGAACTTCAACAGGATTTGTGTGCAGGTGCTGAGAGGAAGGGAAGGAGGCTGGGGAGATAGGTGAACCCCAACTCCCCAGCTCTACAGTACGACGATCAAGAACCTTAGCCTTGGAATAGGTTCATCAATACCATTTTTTCTAGATTCTATACATATGCATTAATATATAATATTTGTTTTTCTCTTTCCTACTTACTTCATTCTGTACAACAGGCCTGACGCTCCATGATGACCTAGACGGGTGGGATGGGGGGAGTGGGGAGAGGCTCAAGAGGGAGGTGATATATGTATAATTATGACTGATTTGTGTTGTACATTGGAAATGGGCACAGCATTGTGGAGCAATTTTCCTCCAATTAAACAACAAATTAAAAAATAAAAGAAATTTAGTCTCGATCTAGAGGGAGTTGGAAACTTACAGTGGTTTTGAAAGATTGCTCTGGCCTTGTGGTAGCGGGGCAGGCAAGCAGGGAGAAGGAAGAACTTCTGAAAGCAACCTCTTTTTCCCGTGCTTGGCATGTTGGTGAGCAGAGTCTGTGGTCAGCCAGCATGATAGATGGCTCTGGGGATCTTTAAAAGGGACCTTTGAGGATGAAGCACAGGGAAAGGAAATCAGTGGTGGCCACAGACGTTGGGAACCATCTGGTATCTCACCAGATCCCACTGTACTAATGGGGAGAAGGGTGTGTTGTTCCTACTTGACAGATGAGAAAACTGAGTCCCAGAGAGGAAGGGTGACTTGCCTATGGTCATATAGTGGTAGGGAGTATAAGATCTAAAAACCAGATCTGTCTGATCCCAAGGCCCATGAGTCTCCACTGCTCAGACCTGTTGGATGACCACTATGAGCTTCCTGCTCCATCCCTAGCTCCCCAGACCAGCCCCAAAGGCATGAAGCTCAAAGAAAAGGATCCTGCCTGGGAGTGCCAGAGCTTGCCACACAATCGGCAGGGTTCAGAGTCCAGTGTAAACATGGGGCCCCTTGTTAAAGATGATTAAGATTTCTGCTCAGTGTTATGTGGAAGCCTGGATGGGAGGGGAGTTTGGGGGAGAATGGATATATGCATATGTCTCTTTGCTGTCCACCTGAAAGTATTACAACATTAATTGATTATACTCCAATATAAAAAAAAAAAGTTTAATGAAAGTTAAAAAAAATGATTAAGATTTTCAAATGGCACTATTTAATTCATTTTTCTGGCTGAGTAATATTTCATTGTATATATGCACCACATCTTTATCCATTCCTCTGGTGATGGACATTTAGGTTGCTCCATGTCCTGGCTATTGTAAATAATTCTGCTATGAATACTGGGCTGCATGCATCCTTTTGAATATCGTATTCTACAGATACATGCCTAGGAGTAGGATTGCTGGATCATATGGTAGCTCTATTTTTAGTTTTTTGGGGAAACTCCATATTGTTCTTCATAGTGGCTCTACCAACTTACATTCATTCCCTTTTCTCCACACCCTCTCCAGCGTTTATTGTAGTTTTTTTGATGATGGTCATTCTGACCGGTGTGAAATGATACTTCATTGTAGTTTTGATTTACATTTCTCTACAAATATCTCTACCAAAAAATGTACCGTGTTTATATGTGGAATCTAGGAAAAGTGGTCCAGATGAACTTACTTGCAAAGCAGAAATAGAGTCACAGATGTAGAAAACAAACTTGGGGTTACCAGGGGGAGGTGGGCTAAATTGGGAAATTGGGATAGACATGTATACACTGCTGCTAAGTCACTTCAGTCGTGTCCGACTCTGTGCGACCCCAGAGACGGCAGCCCACCAGGCTCCCCCGTCCCTGGGATTCTCCAGGCAAGAACACTGGAGTGGGTTGCCATTTCCTTCTCCAATGCATGGAAGTGAAAAGTGAAAGTGAAATCGCTCAGTCGTGCCCGACTCTTAGCGACACCATGGACTGCAGCCCACCAGCCTCCTCCGTCCATGGGATTTTCCAGGCAAGAGTACTGGAGTGGGGTGCCATTGCCTTCTCCCCATGTATACACTACTATATATAAAATAGGCAACTAATGAGAATCTACGGTACAGCACAGGGAACTCTATTCAATGATCGGCAGTGACCCAAATGGGAAGGAAATCTAAAAAACAGTGGATGTATGTATCAGTTCAGTTCAGTTGCTCAGTCGTGTCCAACTCTTTGCCACCCCATGGACTGCAGCATGCCAGGTTATCCTGTCCATCACCAACTCCCAGAGTTTACTCAAACTCATGTCCATTGAGTTGGTGATGCCATCCAACCATCTCATACTCTGTTGTCTCCTTCTCCTCTCGCCTTCAATCTTTCCCAGCATCAGGGTCTTTTCAAATGAGTCCACTCTTCCTATCAGGTGGCCAAAGTATTGTATATATGTATGGCAGTGCTTTAGTTGCTAAGTTGTGCCCGACTATGCCACTTTATGAACTGTAGTCTTCCAGGTTTCTCTGTCCATGGGATTTCCCAACAAGAATACCGGAGTGGGTTGCCATTTCCTTCTCCAGGGGATCTTCCTGACCCAGAGATGGAACCTGTGTCTTGTGCTTTGCAGGAAGTATCCTGCTTTGCAGGTGGCGTGTTTACCAACTAAGCCACCAGGGAAACTGGTTAACTTTGCTGTACAGCAGAAACTAACACAACATTGTAAAGCAACTGTGCTCCAATAAAAATTACTTAAAAGTGATTAGGATTTTCAAGACAATTATAGCAGAGCATTAAATCAAACATGGCTTTTCCCAGCATAGGGCCCTGGGTGATTGCACAGGTCACCTGCCCATGAACTTGACTCTGGTAACACAGAAGTAATTTGCATGGGTGCTATGAATATGCCTTCACTCCCAACCAAAGCTCAGGACAGCTCAGAATCAGCTCAGCTAGACCCCTGGGGCACCCAATTCAAGTAAATCTGCTCCACTCTAGGTTTTATATATTGGATCTCTTATAAGATGACCTCCTGGTAAAAAGCCTCTGTTACTGTAAAAATATTTGGAAACCCCTGTGGTCCTCATTGATACGCACTGACATTTCACCTTGCTCTATTGCTGTGAGTACCCAGACTCTCCGTTTTGCTGTTCTCACCCTGTTGTTCGCAACATACATTACTTTAAAGTGACAATTTGATGACATTGCTCTGATGATGCCAATTCATCCTCACCCACTTAATTGGCCATGAAATACCAATGAGAGGTAATTCCAAAGTCACCCAGCTCTGGAAAGAGCATGCTCTGGCTAGTTGCTGGGTTGGGAAGCTGACCCTTCCCAGAAATATAAGCCTCCTGTCTGAGTGGCACTCAGGGAGGCCAGTGCCCACTGCAACACCTTGGTACACACACATTATACCAGTGATGCCAGCTAAACAGAATCCACACCTCTCTCACCTCACCCACCAACCCAGATCAGACTAATGACAATCATACTAATATCAGCAAATATTTATTGAGCACATACTGTGTGTTAGGCACTATTTTTAGTACTTTGATCTAGTCCTTCCTACAGCCCCTAAGGATACTGTTATTATTCCACATTAGTCCCCTGGCTCTGGGTTCAAACTCAGCTGGGTTGACTTCAGAGTCTTGACCACTCTGCATCCCTTTGACTATTTATTATGTGCCTACTGTATCCATGTATGTGAAATAAGTAGTGGACAAAACAGATACAGTCTTGGCATTGTGGAGTATCAGTCCAGTGGGGAAGGCAGGTACCAATAACTTGCCGAAATATTAAAATCACAGGTGTGGTAAGGCTGTAGAGGAAAGATGTAGGATGCTACCAGAACATATGTTTGGGGACACTACCTAGTTTGGGAGAGTCAGGGAAAGCTGCACTAGGAGGTTCCATTTGAGGCGAAGGCTGAGTGGACAATAATTAGACTGAGGATTTCATTTTTACACTGGGGAAGGTGTGTATAGAACAGAGGGAGACCAAGACAGAGCAGAGGGAGGGCACAGCCTCCAGGACAGGGTTCCCCACCCTCGGGCCACAGACCAGTATCAGTCTCCGGTCTGTTAGGAACTGTGTTGCATGGCAGAAGGTGAGTGGGAGGCGAAGCTTCATCTGCGTTGATAGCCACTCCCCATTGCTGCTGTTACTGTCCGAGCTCCGCCTCTTGTCAAATCAATGGCGCCAATAGTAGCAATTGCTCTGTCGCCCAGTCGTGTCTGACTCTTCGCCACCCCTTGGACTGTAGCTCACCAGGCTCCTCTGTCCATGGAATTTTCCAGGCGGGAATACTGCCGTGGGTTGCCATTTCCTACTCTAGGGGAATCTTCCCAACCCAGGGATCGAACCCATTTCTCTTGCGCCTCCTGCATTGGCAAGTGACTCTTTACCACTGTGCCACCTGGGAGCTCAAACCCTACCATGAATGCCCACGTGAGGGATCTAGGTTGCACCCTCCTATGAGAATCATCCCTGAACCATCCCCCACACCCACCCCCAGTTCCTGAAAAATTGTTTTCCACGGAAGTGGTCCCTGGTGCCTAAAAGGTTGGAGACCACTCTTCAAGGACAAGAAGGGTTACAGAGAGATAATGGGGGCGCTGTTTTCACAGGAGACGTCTCCTCAGCAGATAGTCAAGAGATTAAGGGCAGCCACTTCCCTGGTGGCTCAGACGGTAAAACGTCTGTCTACAATGCGGAAGACCTGGGTTCGATCCCTGGGTCGGGAAGATCCTCTGGCGAAGGAAATGGCAATCCACTCCAGTACTATTGCCTGGAAAATCCCATGGACAGAGGAGCCTGGTAGGCTACAGTCCATGGGGTCGCAAAGAGTCGGAAACGACTGAGCCACTTCACTTACTTAGAGAAACACCCAAATGCGCTGATGGGATTTAGCACTAAACACGCACCAGCTTGGGGCAGAGCCCATTTATTTGCTGTGTGATGGGAAGAAAAAACTGAGATTCTGTCCTTCCAGTTTGCCTTCCTAAGCTCAGGGGAGCTCCTTCCAGCATCTGGCTTTCTTCCCCTGAGATGGAGGTGGCTGCTTTTGGACCATGGCTAAATTACTTCTTGGCACCTGGCATTAGGAACTTGTTAATGCAGGAAGCCAAGAAATTCAGCCAGGTCTCAGTGTTATCCAGATAAGTAAGATGTGTGTTCCAGCTGTCTGGGGCTATGACTGGGACTCTGTCATTATCCTTCCTCTCCTTAACTTTCATCAGAAGCGGGGTCTGCTTATCATTGGTCTCTCTCGCCCAAAGTTGCTTATTTTCAAATTTCTTTGTATAAATTAAAACCAATGCTTAGGGAAGAGCTAGGTTTGGCCAGGAAGCAGATAAAGCCCCATGTTTTAGGAGGAAGGATGGAAGGAGGAGGAATGGGATGTCCCATGTCTTGCCATCAACCACAGAAACTTTGTCCACTCATAAAATATGGTTCAATGAATGTCTGGATCTGACCAATCAGATTAATCATCTCTCTTTCATCAAGAGAATTAAGTTCAGGATGTCCAGGGGAGGTGAGTGTTGCTAGATGTAGCCTCCTTTATGACATGAGTTGGAAACATAAGGCAAAGAGAGAAGACTTCCCCCAGTACCGGCAAATTGAGTGGGGTCTCAAAATGTCATTGAAACCAGCAGCACATATGCAGAACCTCTGGCCTAGGTCTGGATCTTGTCGCCTTCAGAGTGTTCTCCTGCTCTGACGTCAAAATGTGGACACTGGCTCCTCATAAGACTTACTTCTCATTGGCTTTTGCACTCCCAGTCCCATCTAGTAGAAGCAGGGTTGGGGGGTGGTGTGGGGAGGTGGGGGGGCTGGCCTCACTGGCCAGTCACTTCTATCTTTCTTAGTAGTGCATCAAAATTCAGTCATGCTGGAAAAAACACATATTTACATCAGCATTTGCTTGTGAACATAAAGTTCCTTTTGCTTTCCTGTCTCAGCTTTTGGAGAACATGAACATGCCTCCTATTTGATCTTTACTTTGTCCCAAGGTAAGATAATCATCAACAGAATTTTAAGAAAATTGCTGTTTTTTACACATTTTTAGGCTCTAAGTCCAGATGTGTGACACAGAGTTGGAAAGAGGGCGGCTGCTCTGCCTCTCCATGGAGCTCACCCAGACTCTCCCTGAAAAGTTCAGGGATTCAGTGCAGGAGATGAGGGTTGGGGCTTTTCCTTGGGGGCTGTAGCTCAGTCCTTGGGTAGTCCTGGCTACTCCTTATAGCTGCTCGTCCAATGTACTTTAGAGTTCTCTTTACTTACCCTTTGTTGTTCCTATTTGAAAAAAAACAGCAAAAACTTCTTGTTACTCCGGTTATAGTTACTGTTTTGTTTGTTTTGTATTCTAATTTTATTAAAATTTAAAAATAATTTTTATTAAGATATAATTACATATAGCATTATATTATTTCATACATATAATGATGATTCAATATATGTATTGCTAAATGATGACCATAATAAGTCTAGGTAACATCTGTCCCCATACATTACAGAAAGAATTTTGTGTGTGTGTAATGAAGACTTTAAAAATCCACTCTCCTCTGTTGTTGACAAAAAAGGGAAAAATCTATACTCTTAAAAACTTACAAATATGCAATATAGTATTAATTATAGTCATCGTGCTGGTCACTATATTATATACCCAGGATTTATTTATTTTATTACTGGAGATATGTACCTTTGACCTCTTCACCATTTTGCCTATCCTCCACCTCCCATCTCTGGCAACCACCAATCTGTTCTCTGTATCTATTTTCTCGGGTTTGTTTGTTTTTAGGTTCCACATATAAGATCATACAGTATTTGTCTTTGACTTACTTCATTTAGCATAATGCCCTCAAGGTCCACCCACGTTGTTAGAAACTGCAAAATTTCATGCGTTTTTATTGCTGAATTAGCAATATGTTCCTTTGTGTATGTGTGTGTTGATGTGTTCAGTTGTGACAGACTCTTTGTAACCCCATGGACCGTAGCCCACCAGGCTCCTCTGTCCACGGGATTTTCCAGGCAAGAGTACTGGAATAGGTTGCCATTTCCTCCTCCGTTGTGTATGTATACCATATCTTTTTTATCCATTCATGTGTTGATGGACACTTAGGTTGTTTCGATATCTTGGCTAATGTAGATCATGCTGCAGTGAACATATAGGGGTGCATATATCTTTTTGAATTAATTTTTTTATTTTCTTTGGATAAATACCCAGGAGTGGAATTGCTGGATCATATGGTAGTTCTATTTTTAACTTTTTGAGACATCTCCATACTGTTTTCCACAGTGGCTGCACCAATTTACATTCCTACCAACAGTGCACAAGGGTTCCCTTTTCTTCACAGCCTCTCCAACTCTTGTTACCTCTTGTCTTTTTGATAACAGCCGTTCTAACAGGTGTGAGCTGATATGTCATTGTGATTTTGATTTGCATTTCCCTGATGACTAGTGATGTTGAGCATCTTTTCATGTACCCGTTGGCCGTCTGCATGTCTTCTTTGGAAAAGTGTCTATTCGGATCCTCTGCCCATTTTTCTTTTGACTATTGAGTTTTATGAATTCTTCATATATTCAGGATATTAACCCCTTATGACATCTATGATTTGCAAATATTTTCCCCCATTCAGTAGGCAGTAGGCTGCTTCTTCATTTTGTTGATGATTTCTTTTGTCTTGCAAAAGCTTTTGAGTTTGATGTAATCTCACTTGCTATAGTTACTATTTCTTATATTAAACTTTCCCTGTTTAAATTACCGTGTGTTTTTTCTCTCTTGAGTGGATCTGGATTAATACACCCAGGTTGCAGACATATGGTTACGTTAAAGAATAAAAATGTGAAATTTCAATCTCAGAGCCCCATTTCACAGATGGGGCTCTGAGACTAAAGAGGATGTATTTTCTGCAGCAGATGCTGTTGATCCCTTGCGCATTTCCCCTTGCCCTAACCATTTCAGCCCACTTACGTCAACTCACACCAGCCAGCACCCACATTTCTGTGCCTGAGGGTTTTCCTTGGTTGTCAAAGCTCACTTTTCTTACCCCTGCAGCTCACAAATGTGCCCAGGGAGTTAAGTGCTCTTCTTGAGCAGTCCCCAGCCAATGATCGACAGGAGTGGGTACATAAATACTCCAGCCTCCTTGCTCTCTGAGGATGGGATAATGCTGCTACAGGTCTACCCTGACCACCTGTAGTCAGGTGGTGGGATGAAGCTCTGTTGCCCACGCAGTAACTGGTGTGATAATGCACTCTTTAGGACTTCCCTGGTGGCTCAGCAGTAAAGGATTCACCTGCAATTCAGGAGGCGTGGGCTCAATTCCTGGATTGGGAAGATCCCCGAAGAAGGAAATGGCTACCGACTCCAGTATTCTTGCCTGGAAAATCCCATGGACAGAAGAGCCTGGCAGGCTACAGTCCGTGGGGTCACAAAAGAGTTGGTCACGACTTAATGAATAAACAACAGCAATGCACACTTTACTATTTGCCTTCCCGTCCCTGTTTCATATCCCTACGCCCCACCAGTGTTTTTTTTATATTCCAAACAAATCACTTGCATTAGGACCCCTTTCCAGTCTGCTTCTGGGAGAATCCAACCCAGGCTCTTACTCAAGGCCACACAGTGAGGCAGTGGCAGAGGGGACTGGAACTCAGTTCTCCTACTCTTACACCAGGTTCCACACACTGCACCACCCAGCTCCTCTGTTTCTAGCAAACCCTGTTTCAAATAAAACTCTACACTTGAACAGGTGGTTATTTCTCAGCAAATTCTCAAGCTGCTAGCTTTCTACCTGGTTGAAACTGTCTGACTTGCCAGTTATGGCTTTCCCAGAAATCTACCCTTCCAAAAGTAGCCTCTTCTGCTCAGGCTCCTACTCACAGGGAGAGAGTCTCAGTGTCCTGACTGTGATAACATGGTGCCCTTTTTGGACATCTGCCCATATGCTAGATACTTTGCCAAACCCTGAACTCACATTGGCTCATGCAATCTGCAGTACAATCGTGTGCCTGCAGTACAGCTCTTGGTTTGTAATTCCTTGATTCTAAGGCACACCATCCATTTATTAATCTTTTGAGGTGAGGTCAGGGACACACATTAAATACAAACATCAATTGTAAGGTACATCCCAATTTTAAGATGCTCAAATGTGAAAAAATCTAGGATTATCTTAAAATAGTAACAGAGACTCTAAGAGATTAAGTTGTGTGGTCAACTCACACAGTTCCTAAATGATGGAGCTGGGATTCATAAAACCCATGAAAGTGAGAGGTAGTCCTGTGCTTTCTCCTCTCCTTCTCCCGCCCTCCTCCCTGCCCTTCCTCACCCCCACATAGCTGGTACAGGTTTGTACACCTGATCTCCTGTGTTCCAAACATTGTCTTTCTCCCAGGAATGTTTGGTGCTCAAGGAGGCTGACCCTACCTGGGGCTGCTTCGCTAGGAACCCTGGGAAGGTCAGGGCCAGGACAGGCCAGAGACCATGCCAGGCTGAGGATGGGGAACAGACAGTCAGTGGAGGAAGTCAGTCTGAGGAGGGAGGTAAATGGGGCAGATGAGCTGAGAAGCGGAGGTGGAGATACTAGCTGCTGCTGATATGTCCTCACTTGCCTTCCTTCCTCCAGGAGTGTTCTGGAACATTCTCCTGGATAAACACTAGAACATTTATTGGTGAACAGACATTTGTTTGTGTTGGCAAATAAACCTTTTTATTCATGATCTCATATCACCTTCATTAAGCCTTGACTGTGTTCAGCCTTTACGTCTGTGATCTCAGGTCACCTCCCTGACAACCTTATGCTCGATTCTATTCCCACCCTATTTGAGGGTGCTGGAAAGGCTCAGAGAAGGGACCTGCCCAACTTAGCCTTTCAACCAGAAAGTGACAGAACTGGCTTTGGATCCACGGGGTCTCTGTCTGGAGCCGTGCTTCTCATCTCCGCACGACCTTATTTTGGCACCATTAGAAACAATAACAATAAACAAACAAAAACCCTCAAGCCACCTTTTGATTCACGCTGGTTTGCGTGAGCGTCTGATCCTTGGCACTAGGCAATCTCAACCAGAACAGAAGTTTTCACAAAGGCTTTTGTTTTCGCCTCTGGGTTTACTCTGTTTGACTACGGTATCAGTGACAACATCTGCTTTGTATTTTTACAGAATCTTTTTCAAAGCGTGTACTTGCAGCGTGACTGAGTGTTTGGTTTTTGGGGATGAGCGAATATGTTTTATTTCTCTGATAACAATACACGTCTCTTGGGCACGTGGTGACTGAACTGTCCAGATTGTTTGATTTATCTGAGCTGTCCTCGCCCAAGCTCAGCCTGTTACCATCCTTTCTCCACCCTCTTGGGGGATGAATACATTTGAATAGGGTTTAACACTTTCTACATAACTTATTTTCTAATTCACATAATCATTCAGCAATTGGCCATGTACTGAGCCTCTATTCTTCCCTAGACCTCGGGTGGACTGTTAGAGAGCTCAAGGGACAGTGTTTCCACTTCAAGGATCCCACAGGTGGGGTGGGGGGAGCAAAGTGGGAAGGAAGAAGGTTGCTGATGATCCCATAGCATCCCAAGTGCCATCATAGAGGTAAGAACAGGAGTGAGCAGACTCCAGAAGATCGGCAGGTACATTAGACTGGGATCCTAATTAGGCTTTCAAATGAGTTGATCATTGTGTTAAAGGCAGCTCCATAGAGAATGGATGGAAGGTGGGCAGCATGTGAAGAAGACATGATTGCAAGTATCAGAGTCAGGAGGAAAGTCAGGAGAACTGCAAGTCACCTAGTGTCATAAAAGCATGGTCGAATGGACTATGGGCAGAATGACTAGAGATCACACCAGAGAGGACCTCTGGGGGAGAAACAGAGAAGGAGCCTTACAAGCAAATGAAGGAATTTCCTGGAAGGGTTTAAGCAAGGGAGTGTTGCAGTGGGCTGATTTCTTTTGGTGGCAGTGGGGTGGGTGGGGTGGGGTGGAGTGGCAATTCACTGTCAGAAAATCCAGAGAAGAGGCAGTTGCTTTATTCCAGGATGAATGAGAGAATAATTTGAGAGTCATCTGGGGGGTAGAATTGGCTGAACTTGAGGACTGAGTGGAGCCATCGGTGAAGGAGTAGGAGGCATCCTTCACTCTTGGATCAGTGCTTTGGGTGACTATATGGGGAGGCACTGTTTACCTAGATGGTGATGGTGGGGAAGGAGCAGGCATAGGGGCTGGGCTGGGCTGGAGAGATGAGTTCAGGTTTGAATGTGCTAAAACAGATATGCCTGTGGGACATCTGGGGATTCCCAGGAGAAGGCAATGGCGACCCACTCCAGTACTCTTGCCTGGAAAATCCCATGGACGGAGGAGCCTGGTGGGCTACAGTTCATGGGGTCGCGAAGACTTGGATACGACTGAGCAACTTCACTTTCACTTTTTACTTTCATGCATTGGAGAAGGAAATGGCAACCCACTCCAGTGTTCTTGCCTGGAGAATCCCAGGGACGGGGGAGCCTGGTGGGCTGCCGTCTATGGGGTCGCAGAATCGGACATGACTGACGTGACTTAGCAGCAGCAGCAGGTGGCGCTAGTGGTAAAGAACCCACCTGCCAAGGCAAGGGATGCAAGTTTGATCCCTGGGTCAGGAAGATCCCCTGGAGAAAGAAATGGCTACCCAATTCAGTATTCTTGCCTGGAGAATTCCATGGACAGAGGAGCCTGGCGGGCTACAGTCTGTAGGGTCTGAAAGAGTCAGACATGACTGAAGCTACTTAGCACACATGCACGTATGTGGGACTTTAGCAGACTGTTGGGGATTTGGCAGTAGAGCACCAGAGAGAGGTCAGAACCAGAAAGACCAGTGCTCAGGTGACATCTGATAGTGCCCCTGGGAGTGAGGTGTGATGATGGTGTTAAGAAAAGCTCTTTCAGTTATCTTAGGCCTCCTGAATCTTTTCATGCAAGTTTTTTTTTTTTTTAATTTGGAAAACTCTCCGTCTGATTTTGGGGTGTGTAGTCAAATTGCAAAGTTGGTGCACCCAACCCTGATAGCTTCCCTGATGTCTTCCCGCCCACCTGGATGAAGCAGGTTGTGATGTTGGAGCTGATGTGGAGGTGTCTGCTCCCTTGCAGTTCATTGATACATTCTTTGCATTTGGTATCTATCGTCCTCTGGCCATCATGAAGTCAACGGGATTCTGATATTCCTTTCCCTGATCCAACCAAAGCTCTTTGTAAATTGGACTCAGCAGGAGTAAGTCCAGTGACCTCATAAATAGTGGAAATGATTGCAAATCAGAATTCATATATGTTCCCAACTCAGTGGGTATCCTTCTCCCCTACAAAGGAAGCAATCATCGCTTTCAAATTTCTGTTTGCCCTTTCACTCAGCTATGTTGGAAGAAAATATATGGAGAGATTTTGCTGTATAAGCCTGAAAGGTCCACTTCCTTCAACCTAAAAAAAAAAAAAAAAAGTCCTGTGTCTAACCTTGTGTAGTCGGGTGGTCCCACTTGGGAAATCATCCAGAGATCTGAGGGTCTGCCTGCGGGCTCACAGAGAGGGTCTTTCATGGGCACCAGGGAAAATATTTTACGCTCAAAGAGACACTTAAAAATTTGTGGCAGAGACTGCTAATGCTTGATCAATATCTGTGTTTTCCCCTCCCTCCACAGCTTACATTCCTCTGGCACGGAGGTGGGGTCATGTAACTCATTTTGGTCATGGAGCATGGACGGAAGTGATAAGGCTGCTTCCAGGCTCGGCCCTTCTTGAGACTCGGCACATGCTCCTTCTGTGTGGTTTTCTGGCTTTTGCAGTGATCCAGTGGAAGATGCTTAGTCCCTAAGAGGTGATGGAGCAACCAGATGGAAGAAGCTCACATCCCTGAATGACGGCTTGGAGCAGAGTCCCACTCACTGACTTGGAAATAAACCTTTCTTGTGCTTAAACACTGAGATTTGATGGGCATCTGATTAGGGAATTAGGTTATTTTTTCTGATACATATTTCTTCTCTGAGTACTATTCTGGAGACCTGCTTGGATTTGTATGGAAAAGGCTTCTTCCCTGCTCCTTCCTGACTTTCCCTACAGCGTGATATGTGAATCAGTAAATTCTGGTTCAGAGGCATCAAAGGTACCTAAATCAGAGCGAGAGTAGGGGATCGCTTGGGAGAGAGCGTGGAGAGTCTTACACTTTCATACTACCTGTGGCGTTTACTAGCTGAGAAATCATTTGATTTTATCCAGTCTCAGTTTCTTCAGTTGTGAAATGGGCATATATGAATGAGAAGAATTGCTGCGTGCGTTTGATGAAGTGATATATGTGAAGGCTCTTTGTAAACTTCGAAGGCTGATACGCCTGTGGCTGATTATCAGGGAAGTGGCAGGATGTTCAGACTTTCCTGAGTGAGGTCTTTGCTCCCACTGCTCTCCCACCTTTCTTCCCCAATTCTAGGCATCTACATTCTTCTACTGGAAGCACCCATTTGGTGCCCCCGATTCTGTCATGTTGCACTGATGGAAATATCCCTTGGATAGCATTTATACAAAGTTAAGTGTCATTTTGCTCATTCTCAGTGCTTTTTTCCCTCTTCTATTTTTAGTTGTTGCTAGATTTATGGAAGGAGAATTCATTGCAGAGTTAATAAGTCAATTAAATTTCATTTAGTTTACAGAAAACCTTCATTTTCAAACCACCCAAGAAACAAAACTACATCTCCTCACACAAATTGCAATGCTTTTCTCTGAATAAACAATTTCTTTTTGTGTTTTATTGTTTTTATGTCTTAAAAGGACAGCGAGATTCTCAGTCTTGGAGTTTCCATAATTTAAGAGCAATCATTTGCTTTTTCTAATTTGTCCTAATGAGCCCACATTTTTTCTTTATCAGACCCATTTTCTCTGGCAAAAGGTCATCACGGGCAATCATGCATGTCTGCTCGGTATAAATTGTTTTCATAACAATTTTCATTTGCCTTGGAAAGTGCGCCACGCTGAAAACATGGCCACTTTATATCTGTGACAGCACGCATCATATTTCCCCCACTTACTTTGGGAATATCAACCTTCTAAAGAATAATAAACCACAGTGTTAGGAATGTGAGCCGATACTGTGGACTGACAGGACTCCTTCCCTGTCTGAAGATTTTGCTTCCAGACCCTGCCTTTCAGATCTACAGAACTGTCTTGTCTCCTCTCTGAGGCTCACCCGTGAATCTAGAGCCTATTATTACCCGCCTCCCACCTCCTTGGTGAGCTTCCCGGCTGTCCTTGCCTAGGACTTGGGCATCAGTTCCTTTTTCCTCTGTGGCTCTCAGCTGAAAGCTGATTGGGCCTTCTATCAGCCCCGGTCTCAGCTCTCTCGAAGACCATGGGCCAAGCCCTGGGACCCTGTGATAATCAGAGGATGGGAGGGGTTCAAAAGCACCCCATTTAATGTTTTGTTTTAAACACTTTTTATTTTATATTGGAGTACAGCTGATGAACAATGTTGTGATAGTTTCAGGTGGACAGAAAGGGACTCAGCCAGACATATACACGTATTCATTCTTCCCCAGACCTCCTTCCCATCCAGGCTGCCAAGTAACACTGAGCAGAGTTCCCTGTGCCATACAGTAGGATCTTGTTAGCTACCCATTTTAAAGAAAGCAGAATGTACACCCACATTTAACATTTTATCTTAATTCTCCAAAAATTCAAGTGTGCAGCCTGCTGATTGATGGATGGATGGATGGATTCAACAAATATTACTGAGCATCTCCTCTGTTTTAGGAACTGGGCATAAAGATCACATTTTTGCCCACATGGTGCTTATGGTCTGGGGTGGAGACAGACAACTGTATACGAAATTATATCACCATTGTGGGAAGTGCAAAGACATTGGGAGAGGAGGGTATCAGGATGACAATTTCTGCTCTGGCTTAAGGCAAACATATAACATTCTACTGAGAGACTAGACAAGCACTGTCCAATAGAAATATAAGCCACCAATATAATTTAAAATAAAACAATAAACTTTCTTTTTCTTATAATATTCAGTTTCAAGGACTTTAACACGTGGAATAGATTCATGTACCCACCGTTACAGATTACAGAGCACTTCTGTCACCCCCAAATATTTTCTCAGACTTTCCCTTTGTCATCACACCTTCCCCCACCCATAATCTCTGGCAACACTCACCTGCTTTCCACCCCACCATCAGTCTTTTTAAGCACATCAAATAAATGGAATCATACAGTATGTAAGCTTTTGTGATTGACTTCTTTCACTCAACATAATGTCTACAAGATTCATTTAAGTTGTGTTTATTGATAGTTTGTTCCTTTTCATTGTGAATAGTTTTCTATGTATGGATATACCACAGTTTGGTTTTCCATTCAGTCACTGAAGGGGATTTGAACTGTTTCAAGATTTTGGCTATCATAGATAAAACTGCTGTCTAAACTGTCATAGACTGGGGGATTCACAAACAACAGAAATTTATTTCTCACAGTTTAGGAGGCTGGAAATCCAAGATGAGGGTGCCAGCATGGTTGGGTTTCAATGAGTGCTCTCTTCTAAGCTGCAGACCTCCCACCTCTCACGGTATCATCAGAAAAGGTGAGAGAGCTTTCTGGGGTTCCTTGTATAAGAGGACTAATCTCATTCATGAGGGTCAACCCTCATGACCTAATTTCCCCCTCAGAATTCCCACCTCCAAATACCATCACATTGGGGATTCAATTTCAACATGAAAATATTTGAGGCAGGGGATGCAAACGTTCAGTCCCTAACAGCTGCTAAACACTGATGTACAGGTTTTTGTGTAAACATGCATTTTCACTTCTCTGGGCTAAACACCCAAACCTAGGGGTAGGATTGCTGAGGTCTATATGGCAAGTGGATGCTTATCTTTATAAGAAACTGCCAAACTTTTTCCAGAGTGGCTGTACCATTTTGCATTCCCAGCAGCAATTTATGATAGTTCCAGTTGCTTCTCATCCTCACCAGCACTTGGTATTGTCAACATTTTTTTTTTTTTTGCCATTCTACTGGTTGAGAAGTGCTATCCACTGTGGTTTTAATTAGTATTTCCCTAATGACTAGTGATGTTAGACATCTTCTCATATATTTTTTTGACCCCATTATATCCTTTTTGGTTAAGTGTCTAGTCAAGTTCCTTTGCCAGTTTCTTACATTTTGAGAATTTTTTGTATATTCCAAATATAAATTTTATGTCAGATATGTGGTTTGAAAATATTTCTTTTCCACTCTGTAGCTTGCCTCTTAATTCTCTTGTGAGCATCTTCTGCAGAGCAAAAGTTTTAAATTTTTATGAAGTCCAGTTTATTAATTTTTCTTTTATGGCTCATGTTTTTGGTATCTTCTTTTTCTCCCTTCACATTTATGTTTTATTAATTTTGAGTTGTGTCATCACCTCCCTTTACAAATAAGGTAAAAGATAGAATGAATATATGTGGTTATCCATGATTAGAGAATGATAAATCATGGATCTTGAATTCTGATTCTAAGTTCAGGGCTCTTTAAACCACATCACAGTGACCCTTATTCTTTCACTAAACTAACCTCTGATCAGTTGGTACAGCCTCCTTGTTTTTGGGTGTAGCCTGCTGAATCTCAAATCAGATCATGCCACATTTCAGAAGCCTGCCTTGCACAAACCTCTAAAGGCTGTCTATGACGTAGAAGAAGATGCTTCCTCTATTCAGTCTAAAGGCAACCTTGTCATGGTCGTGGTTGGGTTGATGATGGCAGTGGTAGAATAAAGAATGGCAGAAATCACACCATCTCAGGTGATCCTGGAGTCCTCACCCAGAAAGCAGACACAGAGCTGAGATTGCTTGCAATGGGGATCAATTGCAATCAACCACATTATTAAGTGAAATTGATAATCTAGAAATGTTGAAATATCATTAGATTGTCCATTGGGTAAAAATAAACCAATCAGTCAGTCATCAAATAGGTTTAGACTAGATTGGGGGATTTATTAATTTAAGAGTTATTTATTGAGACAAGAACCACAGTAAGGATCTGTAGATACACTATGTTAGTCATAGCTCCTACCTTGATGGAGTTTGCAGTTTACTATGTGAGCTCTTTTTAAGAAGTTATCACAAGGATTGTTATGGTGGAGGAGGAGCGGGGTGCTTCAGATGCCCACCACAGGGAATAACTTATAAAGTCTAAAGTCTTACCATTTGGGGTTTCTATCATTCTGGGATCAAATCTACAATCATACCTAGGCCTGGAAAGGAAACAAATATCAGAAGGCTCCAGCCTCCAAGAAAAATAGAAAAAGAAATAGCATTATTGGGTAGGAACACAATCAGGAAGGCAAAGGCTAGAAAAGAACTGAACTGTCCAAGGCTAAATGGGAAAACAGGATGGCAATCACCAATTGTGGAAGAAAAAAGGGACCGAAGAGTTCGTCATTTACTTTTTAAATCATTTATTGATCCCCTACAATGGGAATAAGACATTTGTATCTTCCAGACAATGATTACAAATGAATGTTAGTTTGAGGCAGCCTTTCTGTGAAGGCTGTGCGAGCTCACCGCTCAGATTTCTGGAGCCTGGGGATGTAACTGATCAGAAGCCCCTTTGCTGAGCTCTGAAATCCTTCATGTGTTTGCCGGAGGCCATGCCTCCTATAGGCTGTCCCCAGCTGATGACAGAACATGGTGGGGATACCAAGGCAATCTTGTTTCTAGGAGACATGGGAGCCTTCTGATGGGTAAATTTGTTTGTTTTTTTTTCCTAACAGTTTGGCATTTTATTTATTTATAAATTTATTTTGGCTGTGCTGGTCTTCGTTGTGGCTCATGGGCTTAGTTGCCCTGAGGCCTGTGGGGTCTTGGTTCCCTGACCAGGGATTGAATCCACATTCCCTGCCTTGGAAGACAGATTTTTAACCACTGGACCACCAAGGAAGTCTCCACTTATGGGTAACTTTGGCTCGAGAACTCTTTGATGGCTGCACTTGGCTTGAAATCTCACTATAGTCCTGGATGTTTCCACCAAAACTTACTTCCTCCCTCCCTCTATTCCCTGCTTCCTTCCTCTCTCCTTTACTCAGGGTGAGATCTATATCCCAGCCTCTCCTGGCACATTTCCCACTTCTTTCACAGCTTATTTCCCTAGGAAGTTTTTGTACATCAAATCTCAGAGGACCTGGACTAACATATCATCTTAAAAGAGTGTTCCAGAGGAAGTGAAGAGGTGTTTTTTTTTTTTTTTTTTCCTTTTTTTGAAGCACCTATCTTTCCAGGAACTATTAGGAGCATGCAGCAGAGGAGGGGCACCAAGCCAAGCCAGGTAGTCCCACACTTACCTGGCTCAAAATCTGGTGCTTCCACTTAAGAGTGGGTGATCTGGGGCAAGTTACTTATTCTTGGCTACCTTCAGTTTCCTCATCTGTAAAATGGGATGCTCATTTTTCCCTCACAGGCTTTTTGTGGGATTAATTGAGATCATGTGGGTAAAAGCTACCTCGGTATCTGGAAAATATTTGGGCTGGCTTCTGAGGGCTTCATCACCTTTCTCCTTCACACTCACCCTGTGTAGGAGAAGGGAGGAAAGGGCAAGTGTATTTTGTCTTCTTTCATACAACATATCTTGATGTGCAATCCATGTAATATTGCTTCAGCTGGGCCCTCCCCCTCCAAGAAGCCATCCATCCCTGACTACCACTCACGGGTTGAAGTCTTTCACTTCTTTCTCTGACCTCCTGTTAATGTCCCTCTCTTGGGGACGTTTTTGGAGGATCGTGTGGTTTGCCAGGTGTCTCGGCAGCTCCTCTTTCCCAGGAACCGCCCCTCTTCCATCCACTTAACCATCTCAAGAGCCATGTTGATGCGCTATAATTCTGTCCTTGGAAACAACTGATTGTTCAGGGGTGGCATCCGTGTCGAGAGAGGTCATCAATGCCTTCCCCAGGAGTTTTGGATTCAGAACCAGGGGTGTCAGATTTGTCTTTCTCTGGGGACAGCTGAGGTCATCACATCTCAAGCCCTGAAGCTATTGGCAGCCCAACCACACGTTTCATTGTGTGGGGGGAGAAAGTCAGGGCACAAGAGATGAAAGAATGTTGTCATGCAAGAGAGGGAGATGCAGAGAGGTCCAGCCGCACTCAAGTCCTGGGTTCTGGCTATTCCTCAGGTTCTTTGGGACATCCCCATCCTAATCAACTCCTTCCTTGCTTAAGCTAGCTTGAATAGGGCATCAGTCACTTGCAGCCCAAAGAGTTCTGAGTAATAAAGATGTGCCTCCATTCCATGTGTCTATCCTGCCTTCCCACCTTGACTGTGAGCCTCTTAGGGGCAGAGTCTATGCCCCTCCTTCTCCTTCTGCCCACAGTGCCAGGAATAGTGCTTGGCCTGCAGCTGCTCCAGACAGATGTGTGGTTGACAAGGAGGCTAAATCAAATATTCCACTCAGGGAAGTTTTCTATATATTCCCCACATGATGTCACAGGACCACTTTAATCTATGCTCTAAATGCTGGTTTAAATGTGCTAAAAATGTTTTGTAGCAAGAACTATGAAACCTTTGGGAAAGAGCTCCTGGCAGATATCTCATACAAGGCATGGTGGAGTCTCAGGTTGATGGGTGTTGCTAGGGGGATCACGGCACTTAAAATGAAGCTGTGTCACCACCCACTGCAATCCAGGCTCCCCTCTCCTGCTCCACCAAGCAGTACATTTAAAACCACAAGTATCAAGGACACGGAAGCCACAACCTGGCCTCTCTGTGGTTGTGGATGTGCAAATGGTTTGATTCTTTCTCAAGGTTCTTTGCACACAGGATTCCATTTGATTCTTCATTAAGGTACAAAATCCACAAGGACAGAAATTTGATTTTGTATTTCTTATATAACATAGACTGGGCTTTTCATGAAACATTCTTGACTTAGATCCTGCATATATTTGTCAAATGCCTCCATGAGCCTGGGCCTGAGGTCTTTCCCATGTGATCTCTTATTTAGCCCAGGAACCCCATGACCCATGACTTGCGCTTCCTGTTGTACAGATAAACAAGCAGACACAGAGAGGTCAAGCAACTTGTGAAAGGTCACACAGCTAGCTGGTCAGTGGCTGAGCTAGGACTTGCCTCCATGTCTAATGCTATTTCCACAATGATATGTGGGATAATAAATGATGGAGGGCCCTCATGGGTGAGCTGTTCTTTCAAAAAGAAAAAAGTGGAAAATAAGTCCCACTAACTGGGGAAAAATTAGTGCCTAGTGAGTTTTTTCTTCCTGATTATACAACATGAGCAGGATTGGGATCTAGGTGAGCTGAGTGGACACTCACCTTGATGCAAAATTTAAGAAAGGCCCCAAAGTCAGTCATCAAGACAAATAATGCTTTAAAAAGTCAAAATTAATTTTAAAAATCTACGTTGAACAAGATATCAGCATGTTAGTTAAAGATGGGCTCTGTTGACAGGGCCAGGATTAGGGAGAGGTGGATGAGATGAGCTGTGCAGGTGTGAGGTTGGACCTTGAAAGGTGTGGAAAACACCACTATGAATTCACCTAAAGCCATTTGTCTTCTTCCTTGGCTTAGAGACAACTCATGTTTCATTTTCCTTTGCAGTTTAGCTTGGCCCTGTGACTAAGTTCTAGTCAATAGAATGTCTGTGGAATTGATGTGAACCAATCCAGACCATCCCAAGAACACCCCCAAGAAAAAGAAATGCAAAAAGGCAAAATGGTTGTCTGAGGAGGCCTTGCAAATAGCTGAGAAAAGAAGAGAAGCAAAAAGCAAAAGAGGAAAGGAAAGATATACCCATTTGAATGCAGAATTCCAAAGAATAGCAAGGCGAGATAAGAAAGCCTTCCTCAGTGATCAATGCAAAGAAATAGAGGAAAACAACAGAATGGGAAAGACTAAAGATCTCTTCAAGAAAATTAGAGATACCAAGGGAACATTTCATGCAAAGATGGGCAAAATGAAGGAAAGAAATGGTATGGACCTAACAGAAGCAGAAGATATTAAGAAGAGGTGGCAAGAATACACAGAAGAACTGTACAAAAAAGATCTTCATAACCCAGATAATCACGATGGTGTGATCACTCACCTAGAGCCAGACATCCTGGAATGTGAAGTCAAGTGGGCCTTAGGAAGCATCACTATGAACAAAGCTAGTGGAGGTGATGGAATTCCAGTTGAGCTATTTCAAATCCCGAAAGATGATGCTGTGAAAGTGCTGCATTCAATATGTCAGCAAATTTGGAAAACTCAGCAGTGGCCACAGGACTGGAAAAGGTCAGTTTTCATTCCAATCCCAAAGAAAGGCAATTCCAAAGAATGCTCAAACTACCGCACAATTGCACTCATCTCACACGCTAGCAAAGTGATGCTCAAAATTCTCCAAGCCAGGCTTCAATAGTATGTGAAATGTGAACTTCCAGATGTTCAAGCTGGTTTTAGAAAAGGCAGAGGAACCAGAGATCAAATTGCCAACATCCGCTGGATCATCAAAAAAGCAAGAGAGTTCCAGAAAAACATCTACTTCTGCTTTATTGACTATGCCAAAGCCTTTGACTGTGTGGGTCACAACAAACTGTGGAAAATTCTGAAAGAGATGGAAATACTAGACCACCTGACCTGCCTCCTGAGAAATCTGTATGCAGGTCAAGAAGCAACAGTTAGAATGGACATGGAACAATAGACTGGTTCCAAATCAGGAAAGGAGTATGTCAAGGCTATATGTGGTCACCATGCTTATTTAACTTATATATGCAGAGTACATCATGCAAAATGCTGGGCTGGATGAAGCACAAGCTGGAATCAAAATTGCTGGGAGAAATATCAATACTCTCAGATATGCAGATGACACCACACTTATGGCAGAAAGCGAAGAAGAACTAAAGAGCCTCTTGATGAAAGTGAAAGCGGAGAGTGAAAAAGTTGGCTTTAAACTCAACATTCAGAAAACTAAGATCATGGCATCTGTTCCCATCACTTCATGGCAAATAGATGGGGAAACAATAGAAACAGTGACAGACTTTATTTTCTTGGGCTCCAAAATCACTGCAGATGGTGACTGCAGCCATGAAATTAAAAGACGCTTGCTCCTTGGAAGAGAAGTTATGACCAATCTAGACAGCATATTAAAAAGCAGAGACATTACTTTGCCAACAAAGGTCCGTCTAGTCAAAGCTTTGGTTTTTCCAATAGTCACGTATGGATGTGAGAGTTGGACTATATAAAGAAAGCTGAGTGCTGACGAATTGATGCTTTTGAACTGTGGTGTTGGAGAAGACTCTTGAGAGTCACTTGGACAGCAAGAAGATCCAACCAGTCCATCCTAGAGGAAATCAGTCCTGAATATTCATTGGAAGGACTGATGCTGAAGCTGAAACTCCAATCCTTTGGCCACCTTATGTGAAAAACTGACTCATTTGAAAAGACCCTGATGCTGGGAATGATTGAAAGAGGGAGGAGAAGGGGATGACAGAGGATGAGATGGTTGGATGGCATCACTGACTCAATGGACATGAGTTTGAGCAAGCTCCGGGAGTTGGTGATGGACAGGAAGGCCTGGTATACTTCAGTCCATGGGGTTGCAAAGACTCGGACATGACTGAGGGACTGAACTGAACTGAACTCAGATCAGCCACAAGAATTTCCAGCATTCAATTCTCCATGCTCTTTCCCTCTCCCACCTTGACACCAATGAGTGGGATGACCTCAGAAGGCAAGGAATGAAAATGACAGAATTGCCAGATAAAAAAAACCTGGGAAATGAAGTCATTAGTGGAGGAGAGCAGCCCACTTAGGGTTGGATCAAGACCCTCTTTTTGGACTTCAAGGAAACATTTTGAAACTATTACTATTATATTTTTAAAAAGGTGAAAGCTGTTAATCTTCTAAGATTTTGAGGGTTTTTATGATCCAGCATCAAAGCATTACTTTTACTAATGCAGAATTTGATACCAGAAGTAGGACATGGCTGTTATAAAAACCTGAAATATGTAAATTTTGTTGCTTATCAGGTGACATACAGCAAGGAAAATATGGAGACCCATGGTTGTTTTTGTTTAGTTACTAAGTCATCCCCTACTCTTTTGCAACCACATGGACTGTAGCCCACCAGACTCCTCTGTTCATGGGATTTCCCAGGCAAGAGTATTGGAGTGGGTTGCCATTTTCTTCTCCAGAGAATCTTTGTAACTCAGAGATTGAACTGGCATCTCCTGCACTGGCAGGGAGATTCTTTACCACTGAGCCATCTGGGAAGCTCAGAGTTCCATGTTACAGAGGGCAAACCTTTGGTACAACTGTTACCTATGAGGACTTCGAGGACAGACCACATGTCTATGGAGCCTGTTGCTCTGGGGGACACAGTTGGAGAGATGAGCTCAAGAGAGATTTGGCTGATTAGTCTTAAATCAACTCCTGAGTTCCTGATCCCACACAGGAAGAAAGCAGCTGCAAAAGTTGCACAAGTTGCAGGGAATACTCTTCAACACCCACTTCATATGTGGCTACAGAAGGTAATGGACAAGGAAGAATCTCTGAGAGCCCAGTCAGGAGTCACCAATGGGTATGAATGTGGGAGATTCTCCCAGCAGAAGAATCAGCATCTAATTAGGGAAATTTTCCCATTGCAAAGGCAGACATCCCTCTCCTTACTCCTCTAAACCATGGTGGCAGATTATTCATCTGGACCTCTCTCATCCTACCATCACACCTCAGTGGTGTGTAAACTGTGGGTAAGAGTATAGTGTCCTTAGCATTTCACATTCCACTAGCAAACAATACAACCTTTTCTGGAATACAATATACACCAGGAGACTTTAAAATGCTTATACTCTTTAGATCTATAATTGCATGTCTAGAAATCTAGTCCAAGGAAGTAATCTGATGGGTAAATAAAGACTTAAACATAAAGGTATCCAACACAGTGTTATGTAAAGGATAAAAAAAAAAAAAAAATTGGAGACTACCTAAAATGCCCAACAGTGAATTACATAAATGATTTAGTAAATTTACGGTATATTTATGGGTGGAATGTTCTTCATCCATGAACTTTTTTTGTACAAGGAAAGTTTTTAATGACTCAGAGTAATGCTCCTGATGCAAAATTGTAGGCAAGCTAACATTTCAACTATGTAAAAGATATAGACACAGAACAAAGGCTGAAAGAGAATGTTAAAACTGACTAGTGATTTTATGGGGAATTACAGGGTTTACTAGAGATAATACCTTGGAGTTTTTAGTAAAATACAGATTTTTCACAAAAGGCATAGATTGCTTTTATAATTAAGGAAAAACAACCTCCCTTGAAAAAGAAACAATTGATGATGTATTGAAGTCTTAGCCTATCTGCTCTTCTTATTCCATCAACTGGTTGGGCAGACTGAAGACAACATTGGCCAGAGAATCAGGAGCCCTGAGTTCTAGAAGGATTTGACTTGGGTCTGTTGTTCCACTTTTACAAAGAAGGGGCTTCCTGGGACAATACTGGAACGGCCTTTCCTGTTCAAAAAGTTTATATACAAATGTGCTGAATCACCCCCCTTGTTTATCATTCCTTTTCATTCCTTGAGGTAAAACCAACTCCAAATCTTGGAGCCTGACAGACTCTGAAATTGGCCCTCATTTTAATTCTCAAGTTCTTAGCATGAGAGCAACATTCAATATGGTTCTGAAATATCTCATGCAAAAAAGTGCCAGAGTCATAGACTGAAATATTTATTTGAATATAAATGAACTCAGATTTGCCAAAATACGTTCCCCCTGTTGTCATGGACACAAATGCCTGACTCTCGGATTTGCATTTCTTTTCTAATGGGTACAATATGTTTCAGCTCCTCATTGGTGCCGGGGTTGGATAGGAGAAGCTCGCCATTCTGTGAGCTCCCCAAAATGTCAGCCAGTGGGGAACTTTTGTGCCTTTGTTCTGCTTCACACACCAGCTGGGAGGACGTTTTCTGTCCCTTGGGGGTCAGGACAGCTGCTTATAAGACTCCTGACCCCTTCCTGCCACCTCCCTTGGAGTGGATTTAGAGATGCCAGGATGCCTGTCTGAGTCTTTTTTTTCCCCAGCCCAATTCCTCCCACCTCTTGGGAAGTTTCACCTCTGCTTTCTTGTTCTCTAATAGTGAGGGTGGCAGGAATTCTTGCCTAGACATTCCTGGTCCCTGCCGACATCTGCTTCTTTCTCCTATGGGCTCCCTCCTGATCCTAAGTTGCCATCTGTCCCTTCCTCCAAGCTCAGATTCTCAGAATCACATCCTCCCTTTTCCTTTTCACTTAAAAAGAGAAATCCCTAAATTCTCATCTTGACTCCCTGCTTTCACTGAGCACCCTTTCGATTTTTTTTTTTTTAATGCTAACAGGAAGAAAATTCTTTCCAAAATGCTAATGGGATCTTGTCACAATCTTTCTTAAAACCCTTTAATGGTTTGACCCTGATAGTGAGATAGAGTCCTAAATCCTCACCCTGGCTTTCGAGGCTCTGTTCTGTCTCTCTTTTCAATCTCATCTAAAGCCACCCTCTCCAGCGCTCATTGCGTTCCAGGCACATGGCCACTTTGTGCTTTTTCTGCTGTGCCGTCTTCCTTCTTACCACATGGCCTTCATTCCCTTGGAACATTTTGCTTCTGTCCCCTGAGCAGATACTTCTTAGTTTCCAGGTCTTACCTTAAATGCTGCTTGTTCAGGGAAGCCTTCTCATCTTCCCAGTAGATTATATGTTCCCTAGATATAGATACTCATCACCCTCTGGGTTTCCCCTCAGTTGATCTGTCAGAATCGGGACAAAATACTTACCTAATGTTCATGTCCTCTGCCAGTCCATAGGTTCCATGATGGCTGAGATCATGTCTGTTCTGTTCACCGTTCTATCTCCAGCCCTCTATGGAGTGTGGGGCATGGTAGGTGCCACACAGTTACTTGAATGATGGTGAATTCTTCAGAGTGATTGTCAGAAGCAATTTCTGAATCACAAATAGGACTGCATAAGCCCCCAACCCACAACTTTTCCCTCCCCTGACAAAACCAAGAAACGCAGAACTTGCCCCTGGGCTCACTGCTCATGGAGAAAAAGGCCAAGCTCGCCAGCATCCCACGAGGCCCCACACAGTCTGGCTCCAGCCCATCCTCCCAGCAGAGTTTCTTCAGGCTCCTGTCAGGACTCTCCATGCCCCAGGCACACCCACCACCTGAGAATAGTCTCCAGACTGGGACTTCTGTGCCTTCTCTGCTGAGTTCTTCCTACCCCTTCTCTGGGTGGAGACTCCAACACAGCCTTCAAAACCCACCTGGGATGAAGGCCTGATGCCTCCTCCAGGAAACCCCTCCTACCTCTTAACCAGCTCATCCAGTCCTGCTGGATTGTTACTCATGGATAAGTTTTAGCGGACTTCACCCTAGTGTGAGTCACTGTGGAACAGAAACCACGTCTTATTCTCCTCGTGTCACCTGTGCCCACGGTGCCGTGAGGATACGCTTCTCCCCCTCTCCTCTTGTCTCCTCTCTGCTCAGAGACAAGAAAGCACTGGGCCTCCCTTCCTCCCAGGGAAGGGCCCCCTCTCAGCCCTTCCTGACTGAGCACCTCTCATCACGTGTTGATAATCTGGTCAGAGTAAGGACATCCTCTTGAACAAACTGTGCTAGTGGGTGGGGTGTCTGTGTCTTCAAGGCAGGAACAGAGACTCTGCACCTCCTCCGCCTGTTAATCCCGTCAGACACCCGCCCCGCCACCCTCCTGTCCTCAGCTTCTGCCTCTGAACCCGGGAGGAAGTCGTGGGGTGGGGGTGGCGGGGCGGCGGGGAGGGACTTCCGGCTCAGCTTCAGGAGCACTGAGAAAGGAGACCTTGCTCAGGTCTCCTGGCAGAGCCTTCCTCCCGGCCTCAGGGTCCTCCTGTAGTCCTGCACGTAAGCGGGTGAGGAAGGGACGTCAGCTCTTGGCCAGTTGCTGGGAGTAAAAGGCTGCTTTATTTTCCATTTGACGGTGGTGCCTGGAGTGTTTTCTTCACCAGCCAGGCACCCAAGACCCTCGCTGACTCCCCGTGTGGACACTGAGGACAAGTGTTCTCAATAAGGAATGCCCAGGTTCAAATCCCAGTTCGACTACCTATCGAAGGAGTGACTTTGGACAGGTAACTAGGCTTCTGCTTTCTCATCTGAAAAAATGGGGACAATTAACAGGACCTAAACTGACAGCTTTTGTGCAGCAAAGGAAACAATCAACAAAACAAAAAGAAGACCTGCTGAATGGAAGAAAATGTTTCCAAATGATATGACCAACAAGGATCGATATATAATAGCATATATGCTCAACATCAAAAAAATCAAACAACTCTATTGAAAAATCGGCAGAAGAACTGAATAGACATTTTTTCAAAGAGAAAATGCCAGTGGCCAATAAGTGCATGAAATGATGCTGAGTGTTGCTAGTCATCAGGGAAATGGAAGTCAAAACCACAGTGAGATATCACCTCACATCGGTCAGGATGGCTATCATCCAAAAGAACACAAGTAACAAATGTTGATAAAGATGTGGAGGAAAGGGAACCCTCATACACTGTTGGTGGGAATGTAAATTGGTACAGCTGCTATGAAAACAGTATGGACGTTTCTCAAAGAACTAAAAATAGAACTACCATATAACCCAGTGATTCCACTCCTGAGTATATATCCCAAAAAGCAAAGACGCTAATTAAAAATGATACTTGCACTTCAATGTTCATTGCAGCATTATTTACAATGACAAGATATGGAACCTAAGTGTTCATCGGCAGATGAATGGATAAAGAAGATGTGATATATTACACACACATATATACATACATACATACATACATACACACAATGGAATACTACACAGCCATAAAAAGGAAAGAAATTTTGCCACTTGCAGCAACATTGATGGACTTGGAGAGCATTATGTTAAGTGAAATAAGTCAAAGAAAGACAAATACTGTTATCACAAATATAACTTATATGTGAAATAAAAAAAATGCAACTAGCAGATATAGCAAAAAAGAAACAGACACAGGTATGGAGAAGGAGGTAGTAGTTACCAGTGGGGGTGGGGAGAGGAAAAATAGGGGTGGGGGAATGGGCAGTACAAACTACTGGGTATGAGATAAGCTCAAGGATGTATTGTACAACATGTGAATCTAGCCAATGTTTTGTAATAACTGCAAACAGTGTGTAACCTTTAAAATTGTTTAAAATAATTAAGAATTAAAAAAAAAGAAAAAAACCAGGAACATCAATAGTATTGACTTTTTAGAGCTATTGTGAGGATTAAATGAAAGATTCTGAGCACAAATGCCTGGCACTCAGGAAGCATCGAATAACAATTAGGGATACCTCTTAAGGCAGAAAGGTGATGTGTCTCTCTTGTTCAGGGTTGTATCTGTCATGCCTGGACTGAGCCTGACACAGAGCTGGTACTCAATGAATGCTTATTGTATAAATTATTATTATTGCTATTGTTCATAATGTGTAGGAGATGCTCAATAAATCTTTTAAAATGAATGAATGGATGTATGCATGAATGTCTAAAGTTGATCTCCAGTACATAAGCTCGCTAGAAGAGACTGTTTTAGTAAAACCAGATATATGGACACAGACCAGAGAGGCCTTAACTTTGAAATTCTCTGATATGCCAGCAGGATTTTTAGGTTTGAATGGTACTGGCATTTTAGTAAAAGAAAAATGGTATTTGGAGGGTTTATCTCTTTTAAAATGTTTATATTGGAATATAGCTGATTTACAGTGTGGTTTAGTTTCAGGTTTCCCGAAGAGTGATTTTGTTATACATGGCATTGGCATTTTGGAACAATCACATGATGGAAACAGTGTCGCTCAGTCATTCCTGAGGACTTGCTGTCCCACGTCTGAGTCCCTGTCCCACGTCTGAGTCCCACAGACACAGCTGAACCAGGCACTGTCCCTGCCTCAAGGAACTCCAAGCTCACAGGTGAGATACTAGGTAACACCTGGGGGATGGTCTCAGGTGCCCGCCCTGTGGGGTTCCAGCTCCAGCTCTGTCATGCCCTTGGTGCATTACCAGAAGATGCCCCTTCCTTTCTCTGGACATTTTCCAATGGGTCTGGACTAGGTCAGTCATTTTTGCTTATTCAAGCAGAGGAATCCTTTGCTTCAGGGCGAATGCTGTGTGAAAGGTGAGAACAGAAAGCAGATGAAAAGGGAGTTGGTGGGAAAGGGGAGACAGGCTCCCTCTCCCACTGCCCCACCTTGAGAACTCTGAGACTGGTGAACAAAGGGTCCCCCCCATCAACAGCATTATTCATGATTCCGAGGTCATGCAACAAAATCAGGTCTGTCTTGGACTATCTAAGGAGGTTTTCTTCTGTTTGGTTTTGTTTTTGAAATGTATTTTTATTTCAAATAGTTTAGAGAAAAAGTCTGAAGAAAGTACAGAGAGTTCCCATATAACCCACTACCAGGTCCCATCATCATATCTTACCTACTGTGGTAGATTGATCCCACTTAATGAAACGATATTGATACGTTTTTATTAACTGAAGTCCACGCTTCATTCAGACTTCCTTCAGTTCAGTCGCTCAGTCATGTCCGACTCTTTGCCACCCCATGAATCGCAGCACTCCAGGCCTCCCTGTCCATCACCAACTCCCGGAGTTCATTCAGACTCACGTCCATCAAGTCAGTGATGCCATCCAGCCATCTCATCCTCTGTCGTCCCCTTCTCCTCCTGCCCCCAATCCCTCCCAGCATCAGAGTCTTTTCCAATGAGCCAACTCTTCGCATGAGGTGGCCAAAGTACTGGAGTTTCAGCTTCAGCATCATTCCCTCCAAAGAAATCCCAGGGCTGATCTCCTTCAGAATGGACTGGTTGGATCTCCTTGCAGTCCAAGGGACTCTCAAGAGTCTTCTCCAACACCACAGTTCAAAAGCATCAATTCTTCGGCGCTCAGCCTTCTTCACAGTCCAACTCTCACATCCATACATGACCACAGGAAAAACCATAGCCTTGACTAGATGGTTTTCCCCTAAGGCTCCTTTTCAGTTCCTGGATCCCACCTGGGATCCCACGTTACTCTTAGTCATCCTGTCTCCTTAAGCTCCTCTTGGCTGTGATAGTTCCTTGGATTCTTTTTTTTTGTTTGTTTGTTTAATGTCCTTGATAGTTGTGAGGAGCGCTGGTCAGGTATTTTACAGAATGTTCCTCAGCTGGAATTTGTCCGATATTTTTCTCATGCTTAGCCTGGATTATGAATTTTAGGAGGGATGACCCCAGAGGTGAGATACCATTTTCATCTCATCATATCAAGGTACATACAACCCACATGATTTATCATGTTTATACTTGATCACCTGGCTGAGGTCGTGTGGGTCAGGTTTCTCCACTGAAAAGTGACTCTTTATTCCTCCCTTCTGTACTGTCTTCTTCAGAAAGATGTCACTGGTCACAACCCACATGTACACATGGGGAGTTAAGTTCCACCTTCTTGAGGGCAGAGCATCTACATAAGTTATTTGGAATTCTTCTGCAAGAGATCGCCCTCTTCCTCCTATTTATCGATTCATGCGCTTGTTTATTTATCTCTGTATGGACTCACTGATATTTGTTTTATACTTTGGCTTATAATCCAGTACTATTTAAATTACTGTGTTGCTCAAATTGGATCCAGGGGGGGTTAATTTCAGAAAGACTTGGGTATTGGATGGTCCTGGCCCAGGAAAGGACATCACAGCCGGGAGACAGAGTTTGGTGTAGAGGAGGGATGTAACTCTTGGATCTGGGAGGTTTCCACTGTGTTCTGTGCTGCAGTGAGTCCAGGCAGCTGCTGCTGCTGACATTTTGGAGAGGTAGGAGAAGTGAGGCACCCTCCCTCCTACACCCTTTGAAGAATTAGGAAAGAACTAAAGAGCTAAAGAAAAGTGGACTTGGATGGAACACACTCTGTTCCCCTGAATGGTTTGGATTACAGGCTTTATAAAGGTAGCCATGTGTACTCACACCATCTCCTGTTACTGTTGTCACATGTTGAAAAGCATGTTAGGTAAACTAGGGAGCAAAGGAATAGGAAAACCTTGATGGTTTCATCTGCAGGTGTGCCTTAAAAACAAGACCTCCTTAGTGGGAGCAAACAGAGTTAGGGTGTGTGTGTGTGTGTGTGTGTGTGTTTGTGTGAAGACTGGTCCTGATGATTCACAGCATCTGTAGAAGGGAAGGCAGGACCCCAGCATGAGAATCCAGCAGCTGGAAAGGGGCTGTTGGAGGAGACCCAAGTTCCAGTGCTGCCCATTCATCCACTTGCCACATAACCCTGGGCAGGATGCCTATGCCACACATCTGTAGGTCTTGGTTTCCTTACCTGTAAAGTGTGGGAGTTAGGAGCAAAGAGTATAAAACAATGGGAACAAGGCTAGTGATAATACTCCCTATCATTAGGTTTTTACTTTGCTGCAGCTGCTACATTAAGTGCTTTACATGCATCATCTCATTTCATCCCTGTAACAAACCTGAGAGGTCAGCAACATTATCCCCATTTCACAGATGTGGAACCAAGTTCAAGTACGATGAGGCCAACAGATCAGGGAATAATTATCATTGAGAAGATAGTTTGCTACTCAGAGTTTCTCATAGCTGGGAGCACACCATGCTTGAGAGGGCCACACGGGGAAGCACCAGGGCTGGTCAGGCACGCTGACTAGCGCAAGAGAACACAGTTGATGGCAGAGCTAGAATTTGAATCTTTTTCCCAGGACTGGGATGTTTATGATTCAGAATGCAGATCCCAGGACAGATTCCCTTGAATGCTGTGCAACTCAGGCAATTTGCATCAGCTTCCTGTGCTTCTACTTTCTTGTCTGCAGACAGGATCATGGTAGAATCTGCCATGAGGAAGGAGGTAGGAGAGATGGTCCTTGAAGGAAAGCCTGTGTAAGGAGAGCTGAGACAGCTTCAGGATGCAAATGCATACGGTTTAAGCTCATTAATTCAGACTTCAGTGGTTTGCAGTCTAGGATGATTTGAAGCCAGTAAAAACCAGGCTTCCTTTTCACTATTAATAAGAATGTAAACAAGATTAGGTGGGGTGTGCAGAGAAACTAAGGTAGACCATTGTTATCATAATATTGCAAGGGAATGTTAATTCACACAAGCAAACAAACGATTTTCAACTACTCTGAGGCTGCTGTTTACATATAGCAGCGTGCTAATTGCAGATGACTCTCCTATTCCTCTGTGAAGCTTTGGGTCCAATCTGTTAGGTTTTAGTGGGAGAACCTTTTACATGTGAAGGCAACTAACCTGCTTTTCTTTTAAGATGTTAAAATGCTCTGTAATTCAAACTTTTGATTTTACCGTGGCATTCACCCATCATCTGAGGGTCCCTGAGATTCAAGGATGATACACACAGGAGAGTTCTGAGCTGGGGAAAACTGCAGAGAGCTTTAGGGCATGGAGATGCTCAAGTGAAGGCTTCTCAGGAGAAGTGAGGGTCGACATGGGTCTTGAAAGATCTTGAGTTTGGCCTGACTTGGATCCTGTTCCTCAGCCCATACCCCTCTCACCTGTCCTCTGCACCCCACCTGTCTGTTGATCCCTTTTTCTTTAAAAATTTTTTTCATTTTATGTAAATAAAATATAGTGTAGCTGATTAACAATGTTGTGATAATTTCAGGTGGACAGCAAAGGAATTCAACCACACGTATGCAGGTATTCATTCTCCCCTAAACTCCCCTCCCATCCAGGCTGCCACATAACAAGGAGCAGAGTTCCCTGTGCTATACAGTAGAACCTTGTTGGTTATCCATTTTAAATATAGCAGTGTGTACATTTCCCTCTCAAACTCCCTAACTATCCCTTCCTCCCATTCTTCCCCTTTAGTAACCATAAGTTCATTCTCTGTTTTGAGAATACGTTCATTTGCATGATTTCTTTTGAGATTCCACACATAAAGGATATCGTATAATATTTTTCTTTCTATGACTTCAGCCAGTATGACAGTTTCTAGGTCCATCCATGTTGCTGCAAATGATGTTAATTCCTTCTTTTTAATGGCTGAGTAATATTCCACAGGGTGTATATGCTGCATCTTCTTAAATTATTCCTCTATAGATGGGCACTTGGGTTGCTTCCGCATCTTAACTATTGTTAATAGTGCTGCAATGAGCACTAGAGTGCATGTGTCCATTCGGATTATGTTTTTCTCCAGATATATGCCCAAGAGAGAGATTGTAGGGTCATATGATAGCTCTATTTTTAGCTGTTTAAGAAACCTCCATACTGTTCTCCAAGGCTTCCCGGATAGCTCAGCTGGTAAAGAATCTGCCTGCAATGCAGGAGAATCCGGTTCTATTCCTGGATTGGGAAGATCCCCTGGAGAAGGGATAGGTTACCCACTCCAGTATTTGTGGATTTCCCTGGTGGCTCAGATGGTAAAGAATCCATCTGCAATGAAGAAGACCTGGATTCGATCCCTGGGTTGGGAAGATCCCCTGGAGGAGGGCATGGCAACCCACAGTACTCTTGCCTGGAGAATCCCTTGGACAGAGGAGCCTGGTGGCCTACACAGTCCATGGGGTCACAAAGAGCTGGACATGGTGGAGTGACCAAGCACTGAACAGCACCGCACATACTGTTCTCCATAGTACAGCCCATCTTTCTTAACTTGTTCTACCTTTCCCATGATGCTCAGTGGCCAGATTGGAGCCAACAGACCAGCCCCTGTGGGTAGACGCCACTCCTAGAGGGATGTGGCCAGGCTGTGTGGATATGGAAAGTCCTAGGACTTGCCTCTCCTTTGAACTCCTAGGACAGGATGGGAGAGTAGTAGTCCTCAAATCTGGCTACACAGCAGAATCACATATGAACCATTAAAAAATACTGGATTCCCAGGTCCTACTGCAGATGAATTAAATCAGTAGCGTAGACCATCACAGCTGTAGGGTTTATTATTTACACTTCTCAAAGAGATGCTGAATCCTGCTATGCCTTATGTGGTTGTCGGACCCCTCTGTGTGTTTTCCTTGCTTCTCCCTCATTAACGAGCACAACTAATCCATTACGTAGATTAAATCAGCCAACTTTTACTGAGTGTCTGCTTTATAAGAGGAATGGAACCACAATTTGGGGCTCCAAAGGTGGATGACATAATTTCTGCCCTCAGGATGTCACAGTTCAGTGAGAACTGTGAAAAGAAAATGGTACCCGAGTGTGTTTACTGCTGTTGTTGGTGAGGGAGCACTATTGTGTGGGAGCATGGAGGAAGCCATGGAGACAGCTTGGAGGGGGATGGGGAACACTTCCTAGAAGAGATATCATCAGGGGTGAACCTCGAAAGGAAAGTAGGAATTCTCCAGGCTAATAAGAAGGAAGGGAATTTGGGGCAGAGGGAAGAACACACTCGAAGGCCAGGAAGTTTGAGACTGGTTTATGCATTTATCACTATGTTGGGCAGAGTTAAGCCTTTTACATTCAAGAACCCTTCATAATATTATAAGGTAAGAACTACTTTTACCTCCAATTTACCAATTAGGAAACTGAGGCCTTGGGATGCTGAATAATGTGACTAAGCTCACACAATCAGTAAGTGGAGGAGTTGAGATGAAAACCACCCTGCACCCAATCCTGGAGCAAAGAGTTAGTCAAGGGGAAGGGAGTAGGGTGGGGTGGGTAGGAAACAGGGTGGAGAGGTCCCTGGCCAAGGGTTGCGCCAGCAATGGAATCCTGTGTTTGTTGACCATTGTATATGGCACCCCATGATTGCTAAAACACATTTTCTTTCCTTTTGTAGCTAACAATTCCTGCTTGGACTGACTTTCAGGGCACTGCCCCTCAGCAGCCCTCTCTGAAGCCATGTAGATCCAGCCATATGAGGCTCTGGACCAGAGGCAGGGTCAGCGGAACCTCTTTACAGGGGTCACCAGCCTTTGAGCTCCCAGGTGAGACTGTGGGGCTCCCTGGCTCTATGGGGGAAATGTCACACTGTGATATCAGGGCACAGATGGCATCATTTGGTGACTTCAGGAGTTCCTGTGCTTAAGGATTTGGGGCAACAAGGACCCTTGTTCTGGTGCCATCTTTGGGTCCCCACTAAATGCCCACAGTTCCTCTGGATGTTGTCCGTGGAAGTGATACTGTGTGCAGATATCATCTATAAGAACAACATTCATGAAACTTCGCTGGTGGTCCAGTGGCTAGGACTCTGTGCTCCCAATGCAGGGGACCCAGGTTCGATCCCTGGTCAGGGAACTAGATCCCACATGCTGCAACCAAGAGTTTGCATGCCGCAACTAAAGATCCTGTGTGCTGCAACTAAGACCTGACTCAGCCAGGTAAAATAAATCATTTTTTTTCAAAGAATGACATTCTTGTGGAAGAGCTGAGATGTGGATTTTAAAAGGCAAGAGCTCTGAACTTTGTTTTGGGTGGACCCTGTCTCCCTTTTAGTGCAATAAGTAAGTAACCTGCTTATAGTAGGCAGCATTAAGCTGTTCACCAGGGTGTCATTTGTAACTCCTAAGGCTAGTTTCAAGGGACAAGGACCACTTGGTATTATAACAGAGCTCAAGTAGAAAGCTATACTCACAGACGTCACACTGACAAGATGGCTTGTTCAGAAAAAAGCATCTCTGGGAATCCCCTCTTGCAGAGCCAAATGAACTCATCTGAGGAATAGGCTCCAGTCTATGTTAAACACAACAGGGATGAGAGAATTAATTAAAGGGAAGGGGCAGGATTGATCTTGGTGCTTGAAGCCTGGAGCCTTGGTTTGACACATCCGTGACAGCCTGATGTTTGTGGTAGGTGCCCTTCAGAGTGTGTTTTCTCCACACAATGCAATAGAGAAATGAGATCAGAAGGCATTAATGGGCTATGGTTCTTCGATAAGGCTAGTCTAAATGGCACCTGGGTGGGAAACCCTTCTGGAGCCCTTTCTGGAAGGAAGCAGCGTAAGGATATCTGGTGTGACAAGCAACAGCAGGTGGATTCCTCTTGTCCCTTTGCTCCATGCCAGGCCCTTTGTGACTGCTGTGTAGCTGTGCCTAGCAGTATTGTTTGCAAAGATCCTGTGGTTGAGATTGGAGACTTTGAGTGTGAGACCACTCCTATAGGGGGGAACCTGGAGCTGACTTGGGAGCCGGATGGACCTGTGTTTGAATCCTGGCTTTGTCAGTGGCTGGCTTTGCTCCTCTTGTGTAAATTGAGAGTGGTCAGTACCTGCCTCACCAGGCTGCCAAGGACAAATGAGATGGTGCAGGGAAAAGGCTGACTGCAGAGCCTGTCATTCAGGGAGGACTCAATGCAAGACAGTGTTAGTAGAAGGGGTTGGGGGAGTTCATAGACCAATTGTTTTTAAAAGGTAGACTTTATTGCTATTCAGGTATGGTGAGGGCAACAGATCAGCCATAGTTACCATTGAAAAGACTGTGCTACTCGCAGCTCCCGGGAGATGGGGGGTGGAGGAGGGCAGGTTACACCCTGCAAGACCAAATGGGGAAGCACCAAGTTATTCAGGAGGCAGGAGCAGAGACGGGGAGCACCAGGCAAGGCAGGGCAGGCAGGTTTCAGAATTGCTAGTTTGAATAATTTCAGCAGGCTCGGCGGGTGCGGGGCTGTCCTAAATTGTCTGTCACATGGTCCTGGGGTGATTCTGGCCCCAGAGTGTAAGAGCCCCGAGAGAGTCCAATAAAGAAAGTGGTTGGAGGGTAGGTTTGGGTTGGTTGGTTTGATCTGAAAGCCTCAGTTGCAGGGGAGTCGTTTACTGTCTCTGGTAATTAGCAAGCTCTTGGGAGAGGCAGTTTCTCCCTGGTGGGCAAGGCCCTCCATGCCAGGGCATCAAGAAAACAGAGAATAAGCAAGCACAGTTAATACACAAGTGAAGAAGACAGGTAGGTAATAGGTGATCCCTGAGCACAGTGGTTGAGGGCTGAGTTTTGGTGCTGGACTGAGGGAAACAGGGACATGTGGGGGAGGCTCCTGAGAGGGGGTGTAACCTGAGTCAGGGCTTGAAGGAGGACACAGGGAAGGGCTTTTCCAGTCTAGGAGCAGACAGTGGGAAACAATCTTCAGAATGCTTCAGGGCAAAGGGTGTGGTATCTGGAGAACAAGCCTGCAAGTGTCTGATGGGACCTATTCATGAGAGGCAAGGGGTCTGGAATTGTGTGTGTTTGTGTGGAGAAGGCAATGGCACCCCACTCCAGTACTCTTGCCCGGAAAATCCCATGGACGGAGGAGCCTGGTAGGCTACAGTCCATGGGGTTATGAAGAGTCAGACATGACTGAGCGACTTCACTTTCACTTTTCACTTTCATGCATTGGAGAAGGAAATGGCAACCCACTCCAGTGTTCTTGCCTGCAGAATCCCAGGGATGGGGGAGCCTGGTGGGCTGCCGTCTATGGGGTTGCACAGAGTTGGACACGACTGAAGCGACTTAGCAGCAGTAGCAGTAGCAGTGTGTGCTGCAATGAAATATTCTGAGAAGGTACTTGTCGTTGCTTGAATCAACTTTCAGCAGATTCATGTGATGGTGGGTGTGGGCCTAGAGCCGTGGTTCTTGAGCTGTGATTCTCAGCCCTGCTTTGCAGGCGTGACTCACCTGAGAATCTGTGCAGAAATACTGATGCCTGGATTCCTCCCCAGACCAGTGACAGCAGAATTTCTGGAGGATGGGCCTTTTTAAAAATTCCTAGGCAACTATAATACCTGCTTGAGAACCACTGTTTAGAGACAGAGACCAGTAAGGGCGTGTTGACACAACCATCTAAAAGCAGTGGGTTGAAAAATCACTTTAATAAGTTGGCACCAGCATTTTTATAGTAAAACATAGCATAGAATAAAACATAATCAGAACATGTCACGTGTATTAAGTGCTATCTCTCAAAGACTTAAGTATAGTCCTACACACACACACGTACATACATACACACACAAATGTGTGGGTTGGGTGGTTGTATGAAATGTATTTGGGTAGGTCTTAGTCAAAACCGAGAAGGGAGAGGTGGAGTCATTCCCCACCAGGGCCCCAGGCTACAGGGCATGCTCAGATACCCCAGGTGCTCTCAGATGCCTCCCTTTCTGAAGGGCAGGAACTGCATCTTGGTCCTCTCTTTGTCCTTCTGCCTCAGCCTGGAGCAACCAGGTGGCTGGACAGGAGCAGCAGAGGCCAAGAGAAGGTGGAATTTGTGGCCAGTCAGAGATATCATATTCTTCCCCCAGGTCTGCCCATGAGAGGCTGTGGGACTTATCACACCAAGGAGACCTTCTGAGATGCTCCCCAGGACCCGACACTGGAAGCATCACCAGAGAAGCACCTGGAGGTACCTCTTACACGCCGGGAGATGTTATGAGAACCGGGTGCTCAGCCAGGCAGTGTGTTAGCTTCCTATTGCTGCTGTAATGAAATTACCACAAATGTAGTGACTTAGCACAAATTTATTCTCTTCTTGTTCTCGAGTCCAAAAATGAGTTTTATTTGCCCCAAATCAAGGTGTGGGCAGGGCTGCATTCCTCTGGAGGTTCTTCAGGAGAATCTACTTCCCTCTTTTCCAGCTTCTAGGGAGGATTTCTCAGCTTATGATCCATTCCTTCATCTCCAAAGGCTGCAGTGTAGCATCTTCAGATCTCTCTCTTTGACTCTGATCTTGCTGCCTCTCTCATATAAGGACTGTGATGATTAGTCTGTGATTACAATAACCTGGATAATCTGGGATTATCTACCCATTTCAAGATCCTTAACTAAATCACATCCACAAAGTGCTCCTTGCCATGTAAGGTAATAATATAGTAGTTTATGTACTCAGTCGTGTCCGACTGTTTGTGACCCCATGGACTCTAGCCTGCCAGGCTCCTCTGTCTATAGGATTTTCCAGGCAAGAATATTGGAGAGGGTTGCCATTTCCTTCTCTAGGGGATCTTCCCAACAACCCAGGGATCAAACCTGTGGCTTCTGCATTGCAGACAGATTTATTGTGGAAAATTCTGAAAGAGATGGGAATACCAGACCACCTGATCTGCCTCTTGAGAAATTTGTATGCAGGTCAGGAAGCAACAGTTAGAACTGGACATGGAACAACAGACTGGTTCCAAATAGGAAAAGGAGTACGTCAAGGCTGTATATTGTCACTCTGTTTATTTAACTTATATGCAGAGTACATCATGAGAAACGCTGGACTGGAAGAAACACAAGCTGGAATCAAGATTGCTGGGAGAAATATCAATAACCTCAGATATGCAGATGACACCACCCTTATGGCAGAAAGTGAAGAGGAACTCAAAAGCCTCATGATGAAAGTGAAAGTGGAGAGTGAAAAAGTTGGCTTAAAGCTCAACATTCAGAAAACGAAGATCATGGCATCTGGTCCCATCATTTCATGGGAAATAGATGGGGAAACAGTGGAAACAGTGTCAGACTTTATTTTGTGGGGCTCCAAAATCACTGCAGATGGTGAGTGCAGCCATGAAATTAAAAGATGCTTACTCCTTGGAAGGAAAGTTATGACCAACCTAGATAGCATATTCAAAAGCAGAGACATTACTTTGCCAACAAAGGTTCATCTAATCAAGGCTATGGTTTTTCCTGTGGTCATGTATGGATGTGAGAGTTAGACTGTGAAGAAGGCTGAGCGCCGAAGAATTGATGCTTTTGAACTGTGGTGTTGGAGAAGACTCTTGAGAGTCCCTTGGACTGCAAGGAGATCCAACCAGTCCATTCTGAAGGAGATTAGCCCTGGGATTTCTTTGGAAGGAATGATGCTAAAGTTGAAACTCCAGTACTTTGGCCACCTCATGCGAAGAGTTGACTCATTGGAAAAGACTCTGATGCTGGGGCGGATTGGGGGCAGGAGGAGAAGGGGATGACAGAGGATGAGATGGCTGGATGGTATCACTAACTCGATGGACATGAGTCTGAATGAACTCCGGGAGTTGGTGATGGACAGGGAGGCCTGGCGTGCTGCGATTCATGGAGTGGCAAAGAGTCGGACATGACTGAGCGACTGATCTGATCTGATCTGAAGGTAATATATTCACAAATTCCCAGACATGGGACCAAGACATGGACCTCTTTGGGAGACCATTGTTCTGTCTTACACAAGACCTATATGTTGCCATTTTTGTTTGTGTTGTCTATATCTCCATTAGACGATGAGCTCTTGAGAATAGGAATTTTATAAGATTTGTATCCTTGGCATGTATCACATTGCTTAACACAGTAGCTGTTGGCAAATAGTAGTTTTTTGAGCAAAGACATCCTGACCTCTTCACTGTATTGATGAAATCATTGGAGATTAGAGAGATGAGTTGCTTAAGGTTTTGCAGATCTAGTGGCAGAGCTGGATTCAGAACCCAGGTCACCTGAGTCTTTCCACTCTCCTCCCTAAATAGACAATGGCCCAAAGTCAGCACACAAGATATTTTATCCTGGTCCCCTAGGATGACACTGACATTTCTCCCAACCCTACAAGATGAGGATATTTAGAAGGACATGGCATCCATACAGAGTATAAGAAAGGGTCCAAACAATAAATTTCAGTCCTGCTTCCATTTTGTATCAGTTAGCTATTGCTGTGTAATGAACCACCCCATAATCTAGAAGTTTAAAGCAACATAATTTATAATTTCTCATTAGTCTATAGGTTGGTAGAGGGTTCTGTTGACATAAGCTTGACTTGGCTGATCTTGGCTGGGTTTCTTCGTATATCTGTGGTCACCTAGTGGGTCAGCAGGGGGGTTGGCTTCTTTAGAATGTTCTGAGCTAGGACAAATCAATTGACTTGGCTCCATGTAGTCTCTAATCCTCCAGTGGTTAAGTCTGGGCTTGTTTTCATGATGATAGCAGGGTTCTGAGACAGTAAAACTGCTCAAGCTCAGAATTAGTTCATGGTAACCTTTGTTGCATCCTCTTGGCCAAAGCAAGTTGGAGACTGGATTCAAGAGATACTGCAACATCCCCATTTCTTTATGAGAGGACTTACAAAGTCACATTGTTACAAGGAGGGAAAGAAAGTTGGAGCCAGTTGTATAATTAATCTACCCATGGCTTGACCTCATCTCGACTTCATGACTGGTCTGTGTTGTGCTTAGTGTCTCAATTATGTCCAACTCTTTGCAACCTCATGGAATGTAGCCTGCCAGGCTGCTTTGTCCGTGGGGATTCTCCAGGCAAGAACTGGAGTGGGTTGCCATGTTCTCCTCCAGGGAACTTCCCAACCAGGGATCAAACCCAGGTCTCCTGCATTTCAGGTGGATGCTTTACCATCTGAGCCACCAGGGAAGCCCCATGACTGATTAAGTTTCTTAATTTCTCTGATCTCTAGTTTCCTCATCTGGAAAATGGAGACTAGTAATAATATCACATTTGGTGAAAATTAAATCATATAAGACATGCAAAACACTGAGCAGTGCCCAGTGGGGTGCTCCAAAAGTCAGCAGTTGCAATGTTCAGTAAGATTGGAAGTTATTATGATTACTGTTGTTATTATTTTTGTTACATAATAATTATTCTTATTATTATAGTTATGACAAGGACTGGCAGAAAAACATGGTTCTGATAAGAGATAACAGATAATGGCATGAGAAGTCTATTTACTGGGAAAGGGAGGAGGCCAAAGCAGTGCCATTTTCCAGCACTCATAAAACTCAAGCATTATTGGGCAAACACCATCCTTGTCTTCCATTTCATAAGGAGGTGACTGTTGTTAAATATATACATATACATATATATATATATGTATATATTTTGGGATGGTGTGGGACTTAAATTCAGAGGACCTGGATCCAAATACAAGTTCTTATCAGCTGTGAAATTTGGGCAAATTCTTTACCTCTTCAAATCTCAATTTCTTTATATATAAAATGGAGATGAGAGTACCTACTTCCCAAGTCTGTTACATGAATTGAATCAATTGATACAGGTTAAAAAAAAAAAAAAAAAAGAACTGTGTAAGCAGGAAGGCATTAGGCAAATCTTAGGTATTATAATCAGTCCTTCCCTTCTTGTCATTTGTGTCTGTGCCCTCAACATCTCAGACTGTCTCGGGACGATGGAGCATTAAGAAGATGATGGAAACTTCTTGGCGCTCTGGTTATCTATAGTGCAGGAAACTTATTTTCACTTGTGTGATTTTCCAACAGTTAAAGACACTTAAAAGTTTTCATAAAAGGGGGAAAATTCCAAGTGTTCAACCTTCTAAAATCAAAAAGAATGACTCACAGGTCATTAGCATCCTTGGAACATAGTGGCTTCTGTTTCATCGCTATTAAGTAAGATTTAGCTCTATTTTATTAAGGCAATTTTTACAATCATGTGAGAGGTTAATGCATTTTGCACATAATCCACTGCCTAGCTCACTAAATGCTGAACCCATTAAAGCCAAGCCACGCAGGGGAAGATTTCAAGACAGAGTGACAAATTATGAGTGGTGTGGAATGAGTGACAAAGTATCTGAGGGTGTTTTTTCTAAGTTTAAAATTTGTTCCCAAGCAGGAAAAGAACAGGGTTGTCCTGGCAAAAATACTTATTTTAGGAGTGTCTTGCTGCAGTGGGGAAGTGCCACTGGACATCCACGATGTCTAGGTGTTAAAACTGCATGCACTCAGAGCGCCTCCTTTATGCTATTTCTAGCCTCCTTGCAAGCTAGGTCTCCTTTTATTATTTCTCTACATCCCAGGACCTGAAAGATAATATCTGCCAAGAATACTGCATTTATTAAGCAATAATTGGTTTCTCCTCCCACAGTACTCTCTTCATCAAAGACATAGTTGGTTGGAGTTTTGAGCAGTAGCCTCTCATAGCGATCCCATGGCTCTCTGAAGCTGGGAGAAAGATGCCAGGGCCAGATAATGAAGAACTTTGTGAGTTTTTCAAGAGAGTTTGAGGCTTATCCTTTAGGACGTAGGAAGCAGGGCAAGTTGTTGTTTTTTTTTTTTTTTTCCATTTTAAATCAATTGTACTGAATTATGTTACTCACAGTAAAATATACCCACGTATGCATTGTAAGTGTACAGTTTGAGGAATTTTAACAAATGTATTTGTTCAAGCAAACACCACTGCAATCAAGACACAGAATGTTTCCATCACTTCCCAAGGCTCCTGTGTACCTTTTCAGCCAGTCCCTACTCCCACCCTCTCCACAGGCAACCACTGATCTGATTTCTGTCATCTTGTATGTTTGTTGAGCTTATTTCAGAATTTTGCAGCATGTGTTTGATTCATGTTGTTGTATGTATCGTTTCTTGGTTCCTTTTCATTGCTGAATAAGTAGTTCGTTGTATCAGTTTCCACCATTTGTTTATCTGTTTGCCTGTTGATGCACATTTGGGTTGTATGAACACTCATGTGTGAATCTTTCTGTGGACATGTGTTTTCATTTCTCTTGGGTAGATGCCTAGGAGCAGAATTGTTGGGTCAGATGATAAGCGTATGTTTAATTTCTATCAAGCTGTTTTCCAAAGTAGTAATGCTTAGTATTCCTATCAGGAGCTCTACATCTTTTAAATTTGAGCCATTCTGGTGGGTTTGTAGTGGTTTGGAGTTTTAATTTGTGTTTCCCTAAGGATTAATGATATAGACATCTTTTGTGTGCTTATTGAGGACAGGATTGTAAGCAGTGGAATCATAGGATCAAATTTGTGAAGCAAGATGCCAACCATGTTCTCAAATTTATTTCTTCTCATCATTCCTGCTGAAGTGCTACTACAAAGTAACAGGGACATTCCACATGATTTCTGAAAACCACTAAGTTATCTTAGCCATTTATCTGAAATATCTGATAATTTTTGCAAAAACAATTTTTTTTTTTTTAAATGGAGGAGGAGAGGGACTTCCCTTGTGGTCCAGTAGTTAAAAATCCACTTTCCAATACAGGAGATGGAGGTTTGATTCCTGGTTGGGGAACTAAGCCCATGCACTGCAGCCACTGAGCCTGCACGCTATAGCCTGTGCTCCACGAGAGAGGCCTGCGCACTGCAGTGAAAACTAGTCCAGCCAAAAAAAAAAAAAAAAAACGGAGGAGGAGAATGCTGACAGAGGCAGGCTACTGATGGCTTGCTCTGCTAGTCAGTGGTTGGTGGAATGAGTGAAGTACATCCACTCTGAGTCAGCCCCTTAATTCTTCTTGGTACAGATGGAATTAAAGAAGGGAAAATCTCTATGTCAGAAACTTCTGGCAAGAGACGAAGAATCAGGACGCAGTTTTCCTACAGCTACGCCCAGGACTGCAGAAAAGAAAGAAAGAAACTTCCGTTAGTATCCTATTACCTAATTTCCCCACCCCCACTTCTTTTTTTTTTTTTATAGCAATAGAACTTTAAGCAGGTCAAGTGGCCATCTAGAATAAAATTTACATTTCCTATCCTCCCTTGCAATTAGGTATAGCCATATGATTTGAGTTCTAGCCACTGGAATGTGAGTAGAAGTGGTGAGGGTCATTTTCAGAAAATATTCTTTATTTTCCCTCACCTTCCTACTGCTGGCTAGATTTTGGACTTGATGGCCGGAGTTGAAGCATTCATTTTGGATTATGAAGTAGAGACCATGGGCTGAGAAAAGAGGATCAGCAAGGTTGAATGAACCAGAGCCCTTGACATTAGAACACATAGCAAATCTGACAGCTTCTGGATTTCCCACACTTGAGAGAGAAATAAACTTGTATCTTCTTTAAATCACTCTTACTTTCAATTTTCTGTCATTTATAGCTGAAGCTAATTCTGATTTATAAACCCTAGTGCTGATTGCCCTCATTCACTTTTGGAAGAAGATATAGTGATTTACTGATCATCAATGGACTATCCAAAGCAAACCAACCACAAACATCATCAACAAGAATGAGTAAATGGTGACAAGCTGCTGGTATTGTGAAGACTTAGCGATTCAAAGAGAGGGACTGAAGCACCAATCTGAACATTCAGCACAAATAACACCCAGCAAAAGAAATATTTTCAGGAAGTAGGGTGGAACTTTAAAAAAACCTTTAACTATATTTTTAGTGAGAGTTGGGATGATGTTATGTTGACTTAAAAAGATCAATCTTAAAATAATAAAGAGTTCTTGAAAAGGCACAACTTCCTTTTTTCCCCTAACTCATCAAGATTGTACATAGCTGAATGATAACTTCAGAAACCAACCTGGTTAACTAGAAAACCAGCTTGAAAAATTCTCCCAACACTCAAATGATTATTATGTGGAAGAGGAACAGAAACATTGAAGGAAAAGGAAAGAACTTTAGAAAGAATGGGGCAAGTTAACCAAAAACTGGCACAGAGGGCTAGATCCAGAAAATCTACCATCATTTAAGGGATGTAAGGGAAATCCCAGCAGCAGAGAGCTTATGGAAATGAAATTATGATCTAGGAAACACTAGAAGAAAATGTCCTTGAGTTGAAAAACATAAAATCATCTTTATATAAAAATATGCACCAAGGGTCTGGAAGAAATACTGAAGGAAGTAAAAACTTGAGTTTATCCTACAAGTATCAGACGGAAAAAGCAACAAGAAAAGAGGATCAGATTGTTGTCTGATTTATCTTCAAATGATACTCAAATATAATGAAAAATATTTATAAAATTCTGAGGAAAAATAATTGTGACCTTATAGTTTTTCTCTAAAAATAAACCATTAAAATAATAACCGGTTACTTGCTACATGTCTGGCACTGTTCAAAGTGCATCTGCTGAACTATTTCATTTAACACGCACAGCAACTCCATAAAGGAGGTACTTTCATCAGTTACACAGATGAGGAAATTAGGCACAGAGAGGTTAAGTACCTTGATTACGGTCACATAGTGTAGGTAGGAGGGACAGATTATAAACTCATGCACTTTACCACCACACTACACTGCTTCCTAAAATAAGATGAGAAATATCAATTTCCTAGTTGGGGAACCAGACTTTAATCAAATTCTCCTACATGTTTGTGTTAAAGTCTACTATGATAAGTCATTAGGGGGTGCTATGGAATTTTTATGCTTGGGAATCCAGTCTATTATTTCACAGATGAATAACTTACAGCTACTGCTTATTAAATGCTTTCTTTTTATCAAGTACTGTCACCCAAAGAGGAAAGCTAAAGGGAAGGACCTGGGTGACAATTTCCCACCTGCATAGAGCACGGAGAAACTCAGACTGGGAAGGGACCACGCCTATCAGAGGAGAGGACCACCTTCACCATTTCCAGAGTCTACTTACAAACCCCATCAAAGGCAAGCTCAGTCCCTGATGCAGGATCCGTGTCTTCATAGGACATCTTGGTCCTAAACAGTCCCGACTTCAAATCCCAGGTTGCCCTTGAAGGTTTGAGATAGAAATTGATCTTGAAGTCTTGGCTGGTTTACATGAAAGTGAAAGGAACAATGCTCTTATCTCCCGTTATAAGCTTTAAATGTCTTTCTAAAGGGCAAATCGTGCTTGTAATAAAAAAGAAAGTGTTTATAAAGATTGTAATGCAGCTTCCCAGGGGCTGATTTTGCAGGCATGGCTCCTGGATGTCTGGAGAATCCACGAGGGCTCAGTGGGTCCCTCCATTTCCTGACTCACTTATGTATTCATTCATGCTTTCATTCACTGACTGTTTTTTTCACACACATCCATTCAATCAGTCCTCCATTTATTTGTTTCATTCATTCAGTACGCACTTGCTAGGCTTCTATGGCTTATGTGCTGGTTAGGGAAACAGGCTCCATCTCTGGGAGGTTCTGCCACGCATATTCTCAGACTCAAGTTACTGACTGTGAAAAAGCCTGCAGATTTCCAGAGCATGAGGACTCTGTGAGAGTGGCGACTCCTCCCAGCATCCAACTGGAACGAGGACCAGGACTGTGAACTAAGGGGCAAGGTCTGAGCACACGTCATAAGTCATTTAGCCCTGCTATCCCATCCTGGAGAGGCAATTCACTGGAGAAATGTGGCCATAAAAACTTGTGAATAAGTTAAAAAGCACTCGAGTTTGCCATCTAGAGTCGCATTTAACAATGAGGATCTAGGTTCAGGTCACATTTTCCAGTGCTGCTATCTGAAAACAAGGTATGACTCTCACTTGACTTCGTGTAGAGAATATAGGGAACAGTTAATTAGGAATCAGCTTGAAATCTTTTACACTCTAACCAAATTTAGTTTCAATATCTTAAGCCAGACATGACTGGGGAGAAAGAGAGGCAACTAGAACTAGGAGAATGTTCTATATGGTTCTAATGTAGGCTAGAGGGTGGAAGAAAGGCCGAATACCTCTTTCAGGACAGAAGAGTAAGAGGTCAAGGGTCAGGGCCAAAGTGAGGCAGACTGGAGGAAGGAGAGAGAATAAAGCATAGAGAATAAAGCATAAAGAATAAGTGGAGCTCAACCCGGGGATTCTGCTAGAATCTGACCTGTAATTGACTTCAGGGTTGGCTTGACACCAATAGCACGTTCTCCAGGTACATCCTTTATGGAGTTCCTGCCTGTGCCTCTTAGGATCACCTGGGTGTCCCCCAAGGCAGGGATTCCCAGTCTTCAGGAGCAGCACATGGCACAAGGAAGTTCCCACAGAAAGTGTAAAGGGTCAGGTCCACGAGTGACCACTCCTGTCACCATTTCTATCTCTCTCTACCTCTCTCTCCTTCTCTTTCTCTCCCTTTGTATCCCTCCTTTTCTCCTTCCTTTTCTCTTTCTCTTTTTTCCCACTTCCGTCTGAGTCCCTTCTTTTTCTCTTTCCATTGATCTGACTTTTCCTTCTACCTGTATTCATTTTACTTGATTGAAACGAATAAGTAGAAATGCCTTCCAATTGCCAGATACCAGAGGAACACAGGTGGAAGGGTCAGGGTACCCTGCTGTGGAGCAGCTTGGAGGGGAGATAGACAAGTGAATTGCCAAGTTAGGAGGAAGGTCCAAGGGCAGTGAGCGCATGGAGGAGGGAGTGATGATTATCAGTGGGTATTACGGGTGGGGTGGGAGTGTGGCAAAGAGGAAGTGACACTTGAGTTGGGCACTGGCCAAAGGCCAGAAACTCACAGGTGGATGAGGGAGAAGGGCCTCCTGGGGAAGGAACAACATGTGCCAGAAGCTTGGAGGCAGGAAGAGCCTGGCGGTCCAAGGAGTCTGGATCTCAAGGGGTATGGACTTGGAGAGAAGTAACTGATCATGGATGCCAGCGACAAAGACCCCACTGCTTTATCACACGAAGGTGGAAACTCATTCCACCTTCTGAACAAAAGTGTTCAGCACAAGTTCAAGTCCCTGGCCAGGAGGAATTTGGCGGAGGCCACCCCCTTTCACTTTCCGGTTGGAGGGAGCCAATGAGCTGTATATGGCCAGAAGACAGAAGCTGGGTGCTGGGCTGTCTAAGCTCACTGCTGGGCCCTGCCCTGCTTGTTCTGTCCTGCTCCATGGGACTGTCAGCTGTGGTGGGGAAGGGAGGCAAAGGGAATTGCAGGAAAGACAGTATTTTAGCTACTCACTCAGCAGCTGAGATTCACTGGGCCTATTTGCATTGGTTATTCAGGGTAAAGCAGGGACACACTTTTGGTGAGGGAGAGGGGAAGGAATCACTTTTCTAAAAAGGAAGATATCGACTCCTTGGGCCAGAAGCCTTTTGTGTAACTGGGCTTCTGGTGCCCCTGTGCAGGAAGCCTGAGCGATTCCCATGAGCCCTTGTCCAGTGGTGGAGCTTTCATGAAAAAATAATTGACAGCAGAATGCAGCCCCAAGTGGGGTGGGGGTGGGCTGGGGGGGTGGGGAAGGGGGGTGGGTGGGAGGGGGGCTGGACCATGCCATCTAGAGATTCACTCCCTGTGAAACAAGGCCCCGGCAGAGACCCTTCATGAACACAGGGCCCAGGTACTGGGACAGGGGTTGCTGCAACAGGCTTGGGACCCTATGGTCCTGCTGTATGCGGGAGCCGGAGCCTGGCCCCTTCCCACTGTGCGTCCACGGGGAGCTCTCCTCTCCTGGATGCCGGGGGGGATGGTCTTCCCACAGTGTCCCTGTACTGCATCTACCATGCCACGTGGCCAAGTGTGCACATCCTTGCTCAGCCTTGCAGCCCGGAGCTGAACCAGAGGCCTCCCCACTCACTGTGGCAGCTCTTCTGGAACTTGGCACTGTGACTAGTATTCCTCAAAGTCATAATTACCACCACTTAGCCTGGGTTAGTGATCTGGAGCAGGGAGCAGCCCAGCCTGGGCGGCCTCCTGCTGCCAGCAGACTGACTACTGGTGATAGCTTTGTGGTTCATAATAATAATCATGATGATAATAGCTGTCATTTATTGGACACTCGCTGCGGACCCGGCTCAGGGCTAGGTGCTTTACATGCAGAACAGGACCCACTCCTGCTCCTCCCCTCATTCTCTCTGGCCTCCTCCACCAGCCCAGGTCTGGATCATAACCACTGATTTACAGCACAAGCTTCTGTTTAGAGCTGGGGAGGGCTGTTCTCGGCACCAGGCTGCAGAGGATCACACACATTTTTTCCTATCTAGTCCCTTGTGTGGTCTGGGTTTCAACCTTTTGGCCAGGAGGCGAAGGCTGGGAATAGACAGACTCTTTTCTCAGGAGATAGCTGATAAGATTCTGGGCCTGAAATCCTGGACAGACACGGACAGAAATCCAGGGAGGCTTTGTGACGCTCTAGGCAAGGCAAAGTGGTTTGCCCTCCACCTTTGCCTGGACCCCAAAGGTGTGTGGCTATGGAAACAGCCAGAAGCAGCCCTGGAGGCACAGACAAGAGCTCCCTTATGATGGACAGTGTGTGGGGGAGGCCCCTGTTGAAATTGGAAGACTCCAGAAGCAGAGGCTGATAAAGAGATGTTCTGAGGGACCAGCATCTCTGGAGGAGAGGGAGTGTGTGTGTTGGGGCGGGGTGGGGTGGTGGGGCAGGGAAGTGGCTCAGCTCTGGGGCAAGCCCAGCTAGGCCTTGGCCACTGCCATGGGGGGCTTTGAGATGAGTTCGCTCAGTGGAGTGTCCATATCAGTAGGAATGGTCACCCACACACCCCCACCTAGCACAGGCTGCCCATAGGAAGTGGGCAGTGATGAGAGTGAAGCTTCTGAGTCAGTCCCAGAAGGAGCTGAGGCAGCTGCGGACCTCACTTCCTGTGGCTGGCATGCCCCAGGTAGCTTCATGGTGCTGGGGATAGGGAGGGGGGATGGGGGAGCTGAGGTGGGCAAGAAACAGGGCTGATACCAAGTAGTGAGGGTGGCCGTCTGGTTTTGTGAGGATGTGTGAGATTCTCTCTAGCAACTTTGAGAAAAAAAATTGGGGGACACTTTATCCAGTGAGCTGGTGAGGCCTGGCGCCACCCTTGTGTGGCCGTGAGAAGCCAACGTGGCCTTGTTTTCTCATCAACATCTGGTGAGATCACACATAAGGTATCTCTGGATTCCACATGCGAAGCCCACTTTATAGATGAGAAGACTGAGTCCCAGAGGGTGAAGCAGTTCAGCATGTTGGGATCATGCTGGAGGCAGGACTCGAACTCAGGTCTGGCGGAGGCCGAAGTGCACTCATTTCTGTGTGTTCTGCCTCCTCTGGTCACTGGTGCAGGGAGCTGGCGAACTCAGGCAGATATCCCTGTGGAGCCTCGCCATGATTATCTCCATTTCAGAAACTGGAAAACGGGACTTCATTCATTCCCTGGAGCTGCCCTACCAACATACACAATTTGAGTGGCTTAAATACAACAGAGATGTATTGTCTCACAGTTCTGGAAGTTGGAAGTCCAGACTCAAGGTGCAGCAAGGCTGGGCCCTTCTGAGAGCTCAGGCCTCTCCCAGCTTCCTGTAGCCCCAGGTATTCCTTAGCTTATAGCTACATCACTTCAGTCCTCTGTCATCACAAGCTGGCCTCACTATTGGTCTTCACATAGCTGTCTTCTGATGACACCAGTCACATCGGATTAAGGACCTGCCCTACTCCACTAAGACCTCATCTTAACTAATTACATTGGCAACCACCTTATTTGCAAATAAGGTCCCATACTGAGGTATTGGTATTCTAGGATTTTAATGTATCTTTTGGGGGACAAAATTCAAGCCAGAATAAGGGTTTATAAAGTCCTAGCTCCATCTGCCTTGCCTGAACCCATCGGTTAATTCTTCCAGTGGCCTTGGTTCAGTCTGCCAAGAAAGCAAGGCTAAACGTTGGGGTTCAGCTATAAGGGTAAATGGCATCATGCTGGACCCTTCCTCGCTGGAGGACAGAATTGCCTCCCAAACTGAGAATGCTTATGGCATCAGAGCCTCCCCAGAGGGGTAAACCAAACCCTGAGTCCCTGGACAGTAGGACCTGAGACTCACGCTTCTCTCTGTCCACTGTGGTGCAAGGCACATGGCAGAGCTTAACTGCAAGGATGCCCAGGAAATTGGCCAGCCATGTCAAGTGGGCACAGTGTCTGATAAGATGAGGAACGAAAAGGTGACTATCAGACTTGACAAGGTGGCAGCCACTGACAATTTGGGGGAGAGCAGTTTCGTGGAGATAAAGAGTCAGAAGTCGTGTTATTGTGGGTTCAAGAATCAGTGAGCACCGGGAAGAGAAGGAGGTGAGGGTCGACAGTTCTTTGGGGGGAGTGTTGCTGTGACTAAGACAATTTAGACAACAGCTAGAGATTGGGAATCGGGACTGTGAAATAAAGCGCGGTTTTTGAAGAAGGGAAAATGTGTGCTGATGGCAAGTCCTGGGTATGAGGGTGAGCTCGAAGGTGCAGGCAAAGGCAAGGAGCAAGTTTGACGAAAGCTGGCAGATTTCTCTACCTCTTCTTTTCTTGAATCCATACCATCTAGAGACTTAATCCCCATTTCAACAACAGCTTGGCATCCTTGGCAGGGACACATAGGGAACTGATGGGACCACCGTTTGCATTTTTGGTCCCAGGGTAGGGACTGGGCACCCTGCATTCTGTCAGACAACGCCCTCTCCCTCCTTGGGCTGAGTCTGATACTCACAGTGGAATTTCTGTGGTTTAGTTAGCAACCTCCCCTGTGATTCTGTCAATTTCTGGGCCCTCAATCAATGTTTGCTGAACAGTGGATGAATGGACAGAGCCCAAGGACAGGGTTACTGTGGAGCTCCCAAGCATTTATCTTGAATCTGGAAAATGCAAGAAAAATTGGCCCATCTGTTTCTGTATTATATCAGGATAGCAAAAAGCTACAGAACTTAACCATAGCCAACTCAATCATGTGTGACAACCTAGAAGTAATGCAGGATGCGTTTGTGTACAACACTCTGTGTGTGTGTGTGTGTGTGTGTGTGTGAGAGAGAGAGAGAGGATCTGTCAGAGTTGGATTTGACTGCGTGTAAAGTCATGTGTGTCTAAGAGTGTGCAAATCTGAATGTGTGTGTGAATGATTGTGTATGCCAGTGTTTGTGTGTTTGTCTATGTGTATGTTCCCAAGTGAACAGATTTATGCAGGAGTGTGCGAATGTGCGTGCCTGAGTCCACATGTACATGCATGTGCTCAGATGAGTGGGTGCACTGCAACTGCTGTCTGGCTGTGACCACACATTATGTCCCCTCCCCAAATTCTCTTGTTCCTGGTGTCCAGATGTATCTGAGAACTACGATACTTCATTCATTCATTCATTCAATCTGACCTGAGACAGAGTAAAGTGATCTAAACCCGGAATTACTGACTATTTAGAAAGATAGGCAATCATTACTGTACAGAATAGCTAGCAATGAAAGCAAGCTGACCTCCCACTCCACATGGGCATTGCTTCCTTTCCCAGTGCTGCCAATAGAACCTTGTGCGATGGGGGGAATGTTCCGTGCCTGCCCTGTGTCTTGCAGGACACACTGCTGTCCGCACGTTCACACCTGGAAATGCGGCCGCTTTGACTGAGGAACCAGATTTTAAATTTTAATTACTTTTCGTTAATTCAAATTTAAAACTACCTAGAGGTACAGCGAAGATCTAGACTGTGAGTTCCAAGTCGTTCTTTCCCCATTGGGTCCCCAGAGCCTCACTGAGGACCTGATCCTGGGATGCTACTGAGAAAGCATCGGCTGACAGAAGGGCCTGCAGCAGGCAGGTCTTGGGGAGTTTATATTACTGAATAGAATCAAGAAAATTGGGTATAATAAATGGAAAAACAAATACTATTTGTAAAGAAATGAATGCTTCTGAAGGATCGGGTAAGTATCTTTCCTGGAGATTTAAATACTATCTCTGTGATGGAGTTTATCCCGGAAGTTTGTGAAGACTGCCCATATTTCTTCTCTGTCTCCACCCCTGCCATCCTCCAGCCTGGCATGAGCAAATCTCAAACTCATGTTTGCATTTCTCTCCCCTGGTGGTTTAATTGGTGATATCATGAAGCTACTGTTACTACCCTTCACCCACGTTTGTATGCCCTTGTGAGCTCTACCCCAAAGCCTAGTTTGTGCAAAAGGATCCCCCATCTTCATATGCACATCAGGGAAGTGACAAAACTTCTGAACTGGAAGGGAACTCAGCAGGTACTCAAGCTAATGTTTGAAGCCCATCATTCTCAGGCTCACGTCATCAGTGGGTCCAAGTCAGATAGGGCAGTTGTCCGGATTCCAATCCATCTGGTGGCCCTCATCCCTCTGCCAACTGAGATGGAGCAGGAAGTCAACCAGAACCCCTCTGCCTCTTTCACATCAGCTGCTGTTTCTTGGCAGACCCACCAACCCATCTTTGGGAAGTTAGTGTTGCTCACCAAAGCTGCACGACCCCATGTGAATCACCTCCTGTGGACTCTGTGCCTCAGTGACTTTACCTATAAAATAGGGATGATCTTCGGAGAAGGCAATGGCACCCCACTCCAGTACTCTTGCCTGGAAAATCCCATGGATGGAGGAGCCTGGTAGGCTGCAGTCCATGGGGTCGCTAGGAGTCGGACATGACTGAGCGACTTCCCTTTCACTTTTCATTTTCATGCATTGGAGAAGGAAAAGGCAACCCACTCCAGTGTTCTTGCCTGGAGAATCCCAGGGATGGGGGAGCCTGGTGGGCTGCTGTCTCTGGGGTTGCACAGATTCGGACATGACTGAAGCGACTTAGCAGCAGCAGCAGCAGGGATGATCTTAGGACATATTGTACCTACTTCACAGGGTTGGGGGACAAGCAAGTGAATTAATGCCTGTGAAGTACTTAGACATGCAGTAAACTCTAAACAGATGTTAATGATCAACATTAGCATTGTTATTTTATATCATTATTTGATCTTTTTAGAACGATGATTGATCAGTTGAGATGAGTTTAATTGAGATACTATTGATAACTACCTTTTCTTTAAATAAAAATTGTGAAGTCGATACCCATAGTACTTTATGCATATCTTTATATACCATGCTTATGCTTAAGGGTATAAACTATTAATTTTAATATTTTTTAAAACTGTGGACTCCTTTATTTAATAGAAAATGAAAATGTACAATGGATATAATTGGAATTTCTCTGGGTGAAGGGAAAGTGGGACTTAAAGACCCTCCCTGGCCAAACTGTTCTTCCACAGGTTTTTTGGAAGACCTGGGCTCCAGGAGCATCCTTTAAAACCAAGAAAATCATGCTTGGAGGAAAGTCATTCACATCCGGAATTCTTCTTCACACTGTGACCATGCGACGTGTGTCATTTCATTTCTTTGTTTCTTCAAATGAGCTAGTTGATGATATCAGTTGACTTCATTTTCATGCTTTTCCTCCCTCCCAAACTGGAGGCTTCAGTTATTGTCTTTTGTTGATTTACACCAAAGCCCCCCCTTCATTCTCATTGAGATGGATTGACTCATAATTTCTGATGTCCACAGTTCTTCCTGCAGGAAGCTTTGTGAACACTCAATAGAGATGCTGTTGCCTCTAAGGTTCCAGGGGCTCATATGTGCCCCATGCCCTCCAGCATCCTGAGTTTCAAACACGAGGGACAAAGTCGAGGTCTTCCTTTCCTTTCTGCAACCCACTACAAGGCCAGACGCAAAGTAGGCATTCAATGAATATCTGTCGAATGAGAGATTTTTCTTATTAAAGACTGAGAGTCAGAAGACCTGTGTTTAAGTCTGTTCATCTGTGTGATTCTGGGCAAATCCATTTAACCTCTGAGCCTCAGTTTCCTCATCTGTAAAGTAGGAATGCGTATTTCATATAAGGCTGATGTAAGGAGTAAATGAGGTGAGACAGGAAGTTCTCTGTACACTGTAAAGGGATGTGCACAAGAGGACTGTTGTTATTACATCCATAGGGGCCAACTTTGTCCTGATGAGCCTCTGGGGATGAACAACAGGGATGGATTCATATGCAGAAAACATTTGCTAATTATTGTCTGGTTTGAATAATTATCCAGGGATCCTGGAAACAGCCCTTCCCACGGATCAAACTGTCACATCTGCAGCCGATCTTTAAGTCATCTGAGTGGGGGTAATTACAAAGGGCTGGTTTTCTCTAAATATAACTGTTCCCCAGCTAAAGGTCAGCTGGAGGGAGCACAGTTTGATAATTGCATGTGGTTTGATAATGAATTGGGGCAAACATTCCCAGGGGTGCTGCCAGTGGTTTCCTCTTACACAGACCAGGGTGTGGATGCCCAGATGGGAAGGACCTGGCTTTCTGGCCCCAGCAAGAGAAACTCCTGGCTCCCATTTTATCTAATTTTCAGCCATAAAGTGATATCATTCATGGGGAAGTAATAATAGTGAAAACTTTTACAGAGTATAGGGTTAGCCCTTCTGTCCCTGGGTCCCAGAGTTCTGCGGATTCTGATGCTCTGATGTGGCCTTCTGCTTGCTTCATAGCTGTGTGTCTCATCTCTCCAGTGGAAGACCACTAAGCTCAAACACTGGAAGGTCTAGGGTCAGAGACAATTTGGGTGTGAGTCCTGTTTCTGCCAGGATTCCTTGCAGGGGATGGAGGGGCTTTGGAGACATCATTTTCTTCAATAAGCTCAACTTCCATCATCTATGAAATGGGGCTTGTGCATGACTGTTCTGACTGCCAGGACAGGCCATAGGGAGAGCCAACAAAGAAGTAACTGGGAAAGTGCTTTGCAAGCCTCAAAGTCCTCAGAGGAGGAGAAGGTCAAGATAAACTTGTTCTGTCTCCTTACTCTAGTTTTTAGCTCCTTTGGTATGGCTTCATACTTCTCCTGCAACTGTCCCCTGCTTAAGCTCAATAAAAAATTGAGGGGAGGGAATTAAAAAAATAAGAGGGAGAATAGGAGAATGAAATTGAAGACAGGTGATTGCCCTGCAGAATGAGAGGCTCGGTGGCTACACTCTGAGGGTCAAAGGCCCCACCGCAGCCCCATCTAAGGCTTTCAAGATGAGATCATCCTGATTATCCAGGTGGGCCCTAAATGCAATGAGAATTCCCTTTTTCTTCACTAGACCTCTGCTGTACTCCTACCCCTTTTCTAAGCCCGACCTCCAGGCTGCCTCTTAAGTCTGAATCTTAGGTCCAGAAAAATTTCTCCTATGTACCCATTGTAGGTTGAATCAGTTCAGTTCAGTTCAGTTGCTCAGTCATGTCCGACTCTGCAACCCCATGAATCGCAGCATGCCAGGCCTCCCTGTCCATCACCAACTCCCAGAGTTCACTCAGACTCACGTCCATCGAGTTAGCGATGCCATCCAGCCATCTCATCCTCTGTCGTCCCCTTCTCCTCCTGCCCCCAATCCCTCCCAGTATCAGAGTCTTTTCCAATGACTCAGCTCTTTGCATGAGGTGGCCAAAGTACTGGAATTTCAGCTTTAGCATCATTCCTTCCAAAGAAATCCCAGGGCTGATCTCCTTCAGAATGGACTGGTTGGATCTCCTTGCAGTCCAAGGGACTCTCAAGAGTCTTCTCCAATACCACACTTCAAAAGCATCAATTCTTTGGCGCTCAGCCTTCTTTATAGTCCAACTCTCACATCCATACATGACCACAGGAAAAAACCATAGCTTTGACTAGACGGACCTTTGTTGGCAAAGTAATGTCTCTGATTTTGAATATGTTATCTAAGTTGCTCATAACTTTCCTTCCAAGGAGTAAGCGTCTTTTAATTTCATGGCTGCAGTCACCATCTGCAGTGATTTTGGAGCCCAGAAAAATAAAGTCTGACACTGTTTCCACTGTTTCCCCATCTATTTCCCATGAAGTGATGGGACTGGATGCCATGATCTTCGTTTTCTGAATGTTGAACTTTAAGCCAACTTTTTCACTCTCCTCTTTCACTTTCATCAAGAGGCTTTTGAGTTCCTCTTCACTTTCTGCCATAAGGGTGGTGTCATCTGCATATCTGAGATTATTGGTATTTCTCCCAGCAATCTTGATTCCAGCTTGTGTTTCTTCCAGTCCAGCGTTTCTCATGATGTACTCTGCATATAAGTTAAATAAGCAGGGTGACAATATACAGCCTTAACGTATTCCTTTTCCTATTTGGAACCAGTCTGTTGTTCCATGTCCAGTTCTAACTGTTGCTTCCTGACCTGCATACAGATTTCTCAAGCGGCAGTGGGTTGAATGGTAGCCCCCAAAATATATGTCACCCAGAACCTGTGAATGTGACCCTATTTGGACGAAGAATCTTACAGATACAATTAAATTAAGGCTTTCAGGATGAGATCATCCTGATTATCCAGTGGGCCCTAAAGGCAATAAGTGTCTTTTTAAGGACAGAAGATGCAGATGGAACTGGAGAGTACATACAGAGGAAGTCCATGGAAGGATGGAAGCAGAGATTGAGGTGATGCAGCCACAAGCCAAGGAATGCCTGGAGCCACCAGAAGCTGGAAGAGGCAAGGAAAGATTCTCCACTAGAGCCTTCACAGAGTGTGGCCCTGTTGACACCTTAATTTCAAGCTTCTAGCGTCCACAACTAGCTGAGTGCCGAAGAACTAATGCCTTGAACTGTGGTATTGGAGAAGACTCTTGAGAGTCCCTTGGACTGCAAGGAGATCCAACCAGTCAATCCTAGAGGAGATCAGTTGTGGGTGTTCATTGGAAGGACTGATGTTGGAGCTGAAACTCCAATACTTTAGCCACCTAATGCAAAGAGCTGACTCATTTGAAAAGACCCTGATGCTGGGAAAGATTGAGGGCAGGAGGAGAAGGGGATGACAGAGGATGAGAGGGTTGGATGACATCACTGACTCAATGGACATGGGTTTGGGTGGACTCCGGGAGTTGGTGATGGACAGAGGCCTGGCGTGCTGCGGTTCATAGGGTCACAAAGAGTTGGACATGACTGAGTGACTGAACTGAACTGAACTGAGCATCCAGAACTTGAGAGAATAAATTTGTGTTATTTTAAGCCCTGCTTGCCCTCAGTTCCCAATCCTATCACTGACAGTACCTGGAAGAGCATCCCCCCTCCTTTCGTTTAAGGAATAAGGTTTTGTAGAGTTGGGTTGCAATACCCTATTTACCAGCAGGTGTCACTATCGAGCACACAATGTACTCATTTATTCAACATGTTTATTGAGACAGGTGTGCCCGGCCCTCTTCCAGACATTACAGGTGCAACAGTGAACAAAACAGACAACTTCCTGCCTAATGAGTAAGGATATGACTAAACAAACAGCTGGATATCCAAGGCAATATCAGACAATGATGAATGCCAGTAGAAAGGGCAGGCTAAGAGGATAGATACTGAATGGGGGATGAGGGCTATTTTAGATAGGGTGGCAAAGGCAGGCCTCTGAGAAGGTGATAAAAAAAAGCTTGAGACATCCCTGATGGCCCAGTGGTTGGGAGTCTGCCTTCCAGTGCGGGAGACACCGGTTCAATCCCTGGTCTAGGAACTAAGATCTCACATGCTGCAGGGCAGCTAAACCCGAGTACCACAAATCTGAGTCTGTGCATTGCAACTACTGAAGCCCTTGCACTCAAGAGCCTGTGCTCTGCAACTAAAGAAGCTCGTGCACCCCACCTGGAGAGTACCCTCTGTTTGCCACAACTAGAGAAAGCCCACGTGCAGCAATGAAGACCCAGCAGAGCCAAAAATCAATAAATAAAATATTTTAAGAAATTAAAAAGCGTAAGGTCACAGATTGCATGTCTAGCCATTTATGTGTGTAAGGCATATCACCTTAAAAGTTTTTTTTTCTATTATTAAATTGAGTTTTTGACTTTGAACCCTTATTTCATAGAACTTAAGGGGGCATAAATCAACTTCAACCTTCCTTTGGGATTTCCTTTTGCAGGAAAGAGTTGCCTGGGCTCTTAGGGACAGCCTAAGCATTGGGAGGGAAGGGGAAGGAATAGGCCTCTTGCTCTGGTCATTGGGCCCTACAGCACTGCACTCTTCTATGGCTTCCTATATGGTTCAGTGGATTTCTGCAGCTTCTGCTTGAGATGGGGGAATGATTAATGGGCTGTTCAGAGTTCTATCTGCCTGGGCAAGCCTCCTGGAGGGGCTGATGAGAACAGGTGTTCCTTTCTCCTGCCTGTCTCTCCTCCATGCTCTGGTGGGGGAGCACACAGGGGTTTCTGTCTGGTCCTCTGAGGTGGAATAAAGCCCAGCTCTCCTCCTACTTCTATCCAGGACACCTGTCCAGGCTAGAGGAGTACCCTTCCCTGTGATACACAAAGGCCAGGGAGATTTGCAGGCGATTTGTATTTTTGCCTGGCTGTATCTCTCCCCTGAGGCAATGAGCACCGTGCGGACTACTTGCTTGGAGTGGAAGTGAGCTGGGAAAATACAGGAGAGCAAAACCACAGATTGGATAGATTTGTATCTCAAAGAGTCATCTCAGCCACACCTGTTAAAGAAATTCTAGCCTTCCTTCCCCGTGTCTCTAGGTTCAACATTCTGTGTGTCCTGTGTACTTGAAACAAGGGTCATGGAACAGTCGTGCGTGCGTGCCCACCCGCTTGTTCAAATCTGCACAAGCTTGGTTTCTTCTAGTTAAAGGGTGGAAGGGAAGTATTATTAATAGTTTTTCTTTCCCCCACTAAATGAACAGTGGTGCTGCCAGGCAAAAGGCAACAAGAAGTGTTTCACTAGCTTTCGGGTGACTTGGAAACTCTTGGCTAAAAATATGGATGAGCAGGAGTGTGAAGGAATGTGTAGGAGGGCTGTCCCCACAGCTCTCCACAGTCAGGACAACTGGGGCCACTTATGGGAAGCACGCCAACATGTCCCTGCTCAAAACCTCTTTTAAAATAAGTCCCCTCCCACCCCGGGGTTTACAGGAAACTTCTCAGCAGATGTGGGCAATTTTCTCCAAGCCCTTGAAATGGAAGACAAAGGCAGCTGAGTGACAAGGCGTCAGAATGTGGAGAGAGGGATTGCTGGGCAGGCCAGACCAATTAGCTGCCTTCTGCCCCTCGGCTCTCTGCGGTGGTCTCCGGGAGTTTGGTGGGGAGCTGAGGGGAGCCAGTGGGCCCTGGCGTGCCTGACACCCAATTAGTGCTCATTCACCAGCTGACCGGCCAGCCTGCTCCCTTCTAGCTGCTCAGCAGCCATCTCAGCTAGCAGCTCCAAGCACAGAGGATGCTAATTGGATGCAGAGACCCAGACGCCTCTCCATCAGCCCCTGTACAGGCCCAGGCTTTCTGGGCCGAACTCCTGTCCCTCGTTCCATCACCAACTCGTCCTCCCTGAGAAGATGCTATTCCTCCCAAGTAGAAACACATCGCCTGGCCCAGCAGGTTCTGCCAGGATTCTCGAAGCGTCCAAGTCAGGACAGAGTCAAAGTCAGTAGAGGATGAAGTGAGGGAGGGGGAACTGAGAGACCCTGGGGCCATTGGGTTCCCTGGGGTGTTGGGAAAGCACTGAGGCAGGAGACCGGGAGCCTGCCACTGACCCGCAGTGGTGCTTTTCCTTCTTTGGGCCTCAGTTTCCCCATCTGCACACAAACAGGATCCAAGGAGAGGCCCTGTAGGCACCCTTCCCAGCCTGGTGTGGAGTTTCTGGACTAGGATCCACTGTGAGGTGGACTGTGGGCAGCTTGGAATGCTGAGCCATCTGAGTCCTTCTGGAGTCCAATGAGGCTCCTGGCTCTGAAAGACGAGGGTCTAAACCTGCCCCCCGAAGACCAGGTTCTCCTGGACAAGTCAAGATACCTGGGACACAGGTACTGGTCCTGCAAATCCAGATGTTCAAGTTGTTCTGTTGTTTCAATGATTCCAGGAAGGTCACAGGTCCCTGGGTCACAGTTGGGGTCAATGTGCTCTCTGGGAAAAAAAAATCACAGCCCCATTCCCCATTCCCATGGCAGCTCCACATGTGCACAGAGTCACAGCCCTGATGTCAGGCTCACTGTTCATCTCAGGTGTGCCTGAATATTCTGTGGCAAACGTAAGAATGGATGTCCCAGAAGGAACTCAGATGCTGCTGTCTTTGTTGTTCCAGTTCCTCAGTCCCTCCCCGGGTTAGAATGACACATCCCTACCCTTTGTCATGTGACTTTGCAGTTTCTGCGATCACAGTGGGAAGTATATAGTTCTCCGTCCCACTGGTGATCAGGGAACTTGGCCAGAGGACTTGCTTTGGCCATTGGAATATGGAGAGTAGTGGTCAGATGCCAGTTTGGAGCCGAGACTTAGGACGCAGCCCTGTTTCTCCTCAGCCTTCTTGTGTCCCTGTCATCTGCTATCAAAACAGCATACTTTGGGCAGCTGATGTCCCTTCACCCTGAACCCCAGAAGACTAGAACCCAACCCCAACCTGGGCTCAGCCTGGTCCCAGCCTGGTCCATGTGAACTCACTCTAGATCAAACATACCTAGTTTGCCCTGTAGATGCATGGATTTGAAAACAATGTGTGTTGTGGTAAACCAATGTGATTCTGAGGTTGTCTTGTGACAAAGAACTGGTGAATATACCAGTGAAAGTGAGAAGCAACCAGGAAAGGGCCAAGGATGAGGATCGTGCAGGGGTCCAGGAGCTGAGTGTGATAGAAGACCCCTCACACCATCAAAGCCGGGGGCAGCAGGATGCCCCATCTAGTGGCAGACCAATCATGGGTACCCCAGGGGCTGCCTCCTTCCACCACCCAGGCCAACCCAACCCTGAACATCTTGAACTATTTTTTTCCAGAACATCCCTCAGGTGAGATTTGAAAGTAGTAGATACTACTGTTATCCAGGCACTACGCCATGAACAAACCTGCTCAGAGGGGAAGAGGGCAGAGACAAGATCCCCAGGACTGCCAAGAGCATCTGGGATTATTCTAGAAGAGTTAAGGCCCATGTTGATTTGGAAATGTACTCACTGCTGAGATTCAGGGATGACGCTGAAACAGAGAAAGTGATTCCTAATCAGTTTAACGGGACGACAGATGACTCTTTCCTGGGAGTCTGCGGCACTGAGAGCATTGCTGTAATTGCAGGCACTTGGCAGAGAAATCAGGCGCCTGCCTCTCGTCCCTTAGCCTGCATCCCCTGGGGACCTCCAGTTCAGCGACTTGATTCCCTGAGTTGAGCCGACCCCTGTGTAGATGTCGATCGCAACCTGTCTGTATATGGCTTGAATTTGGGTTAGGGACTTTCTAATTACAGCCTGATTTGTCATTTAAAATATGCACAGAAATTATGATGCACATGGAATTTTGATGCTAGTGTCTCTTTGTGTTTGAGGAGACCAGGCTTCTGCCTTCTCCCAGGGAGGCTGCAGAATATGCTTTAGAAGGGAACCTCAGAAGCTTTGCAAGAGTTTCAGTTACTTGGGGAAGAGATGGCAACAGGGGCTAAATGTCAGCAGTCTGGGTTCTGGTTCTGGCTCTATCATCAATGTTTGGGCAAGTCTGGTCATTGTGGTGCGTGTCAGTTTCATTCTCTGAGCAATGGCGATAATAAAAACCAGATGTGGAGGGATGTTGTGGAGACCAGTTGAGATAATGCAAGTAAATGCTTGCATATCACCACCTCTGGCACCAAATGCCATGTTATTATGGCATGTGGCATCTATCCATTTGCTTCTGTTATCATTTTTAATAACAGCAAAGTGCTTTGCATATAGTAGGACTTCCCACATGGCTCAGACAGTAAAGAATCTACCTGCAAAGCAGGAGAACTGGGTTTGTTTTCTGGGTTGGGAAGATCCCCTGGAGAAGGGAATGGCAACCCACTCCAGTATTCTTGCCTGGAGAATCCCATGGACAGAGGACCCTGGTGGACTGCAGTCCATGGGGTTATGAAGAGTCAGACGTGACTGAGCAACTAACACTTTCACTTTAACATATATTAAGTATTCTATCAGTAGGTAGATCTATTATGATGATTATTAAAACATCCAGTCATGGTCATCTCATGTCTGAAATGCCTCATGAATCCTTGTGCCCTCAGAAGTGGTTTTCAATTGCACTGTTTGGTGCCCAAGGAGTTCTGAGACTGAGTACTTGTCTGTTTGATGTTTAGGAAACCCGAGGCCCAGAGCAGTACCCAACTGTCCAAGGTTACTTAGATATGAAATTACAAAGCCAGGAGGCCAACCCAGTTCCCTCCACATTTCCTCCCAAGTTACCTCCTAGTCTAGGCACACTGGATTTCCCTCTTTTCCTAGAGATCGTGGGCATCTTCATGATTATACTGCTTTGCACAAATCATTCTCTTGCCTGGAAACCTCTTTCCACTTCTCTGCTTGTCCAAATTACATCCCAGTCTGGGAAACCTCCCCAAGCCCCGCTAGTCAGTTACCACCTGGTGCCAGCTGTCTCTGTTGGAGCCAGATCTCAGGTTGTCGAGGCCTGTCTTTGCACTGGACTGTGACTCCCAGGTCCCTGGGCCTGGCCCGTCTCCTCCCTGTTATCCCAACCTCATCAGTGACCAAGTGCAGTACGAGCAACAAACGAGCCAACCTGAGGCTGATTCTAGGCTGTTATAAATGTGCCAAGAGGGTTTAGGCGAGACCATCTGCTCCTTGCATCACCCACGCCCTGAGCTCGTATGCCCGAAGAGAGAGCCAGTGGGACAGCCAGAGTCCTGCAAGGACCCCAAGCCCTGTACTGATCGGCTTGCGTGATACACCATAGTAGGGCTGGAGATAAAATACAGGATACATCTCAGATAACTCCCCACCACCATTTTTTAGTATAGGAATGTTCCCATGAAATATTTGGGACTTACACTGAATATTATTTGCTTTTGATCTGAAATTTAAATTTAACTGAGTGTCCTATATACTTTTATTTGCCGAATCTGCCAGCCCTACAACACAGGCACATCTACACACACCGCCCTGAGCAGGCACCCCAGGCACGTCTCTGAGGCAGCTTCCCCGGGGCGTGTCTACAGATGCTAGCTCTGGGCATGTATCCATTCATACAGGCCAACTGACTTTCTAATATCGTACCTTTCATAGATAGCATCTAAGACTTCCACTTCTTCCCATTTTAGCATCTCTATAATCGGGACCGGTCTTTGGGCACTGGTGGTGAGATAGCCGTTACTCACTCAGCACATGCAGGAGGCCCGCCTGGACCCCAGTAGCCAACCCCTAGGTGGGCCAGTCGACGACATAGCCTGAGACCATTTGAGTAAGGAAATGTGTTGTTTATTGGCTGAAAACCTTCCATTGGCACCTTCTGAGAAGGTCAAGAAAGAGCCAGTATTACAAATGCAAAATGGGTCAACAGCTCAGAAGTTCAAAGAAAATCTCAGAGATTCTAGTGGAATGCTCTTTGCAGAAATCGCACACACTCTTGATGTCTCAGAGGGTGACCCTGGATGGGAAAACATGGACACCGACGACTCAGAGTCAAAACATGATCTAGAGAGTTGGACTTAGAAAGGTTAGGAATACCAGAGCATTCATGGCACCTATAATATTCTTGGTACTTATAAAATTCCTTGATATATATATTTATGTATCTATATATATTAATATTTCTTATTATATATAGTAAGTGTTAAGTAACACTTTCAATAGTAGAAAGTAAAAAATCTGAGCGGTAAGAAAGCATTGCTGCTGCTCAGTCGCTTCAGTTGTGTCTGACTCTGTGCGACCCCATAGACGGCAGCCCACCAGGCTCCCCCATCCCTGGGATTCTCCAGGCAAGAGTACTGGAGTGGGGTGCCATTGCCTTTTCCGATGCATGAAAGTGAAAAAGTGAAGTCGTTCAGTCGTGTCCGGCTCTTTGCGACCCCATGGACTGCAGCCTACCAGGTTCCTCCGTCCATGGATTTTCCAGGCAAGGGTACTGGAGTGGGGTGCCATTGCCTTCTCCAAAGAAAGCATTGGGTCACAGCATTTTTCCTTTCTCATGAATATAGGAAGATCATGTGACATCTTAGATGGGATGAAACAAGGTAGTTGAATTCACTTAAGCCAGCGGTCAGTAAACCCAGACTGATTGACCTACATTAAAAGGAATCCAGGAGGTCATGGACCTTCCCTTGGTGAGATGGTCTCTGCGGGGATGGGTCTTGATAGTCATTTTTCAGGAAAATCCTGCTCTTTACATGAGCGCTGACTGCATGGGTTGGGGAGAGCTAGTGGCATTTCAGAAGTGGCTTTCTTCATTGTCTGGGAGGGTTCCATGCATTACAGAATGCTGGTGTCGTTGGCTTCTACTCAGTTCTCTGGTCCCTCCTAGTCGTGGCAACAACAGACAAAATCTCCAAAGTCCCCATACATTCCAGACACCCCTGGAAGGCAGTACCACTCCTGGCTGAGTCCACTTTGCTACAGGAAGTGGAGGGTTTGACTCAGGCCTGCTGCCTGTCCGTACAGCACCATCCTCCTGGCTCTGTAGCCTCTTGTACTCATTTTCCAAGAAGTCACGGCACTGCCAGGATTATTCAGGTCTGAGGGGTGTGCCCAGCCCGGCTTGGAGGGGTTGGGGGCCCGGCCCCGGGCAGGTCTGCCTCCCTGCTCTGTCAGGCCCCAGCCAGCCTCGCTCTGCCTCATGTCCTGCCAGGAGCATTTTCTCCGTGCTCCTCAAGGCAGCCTCCGAGAGCACACGTAGCCTCCTTTTCATTTACATGGGGATTATTGGAGACCAGAAAAGCGCTTTAAAATGATATAATGTCTCTGCACCTCATCAAACCCTTCCCCTTCCACCAATTTCTGCCTGATTTACAGTTAATACTGCACACTCCCATCACCCTGCCGGAGAAGCGGTGATTATTTCTCCATTGCCATAAAGAATGTAAAGGAGATGGGAAAAATCAGGTGAATTCAGAGAAAGTTTAGTATAAAAAAAAAGTGCTGGGGGAGGGGAGGGGGTGTCAGGGAAGGCAGTAGAATAATGGGAAGAAAAGCATTCCTGGAACCAATTTCAGAGTCAAGCGATTCCTCCGGGCCTTGCAGAGAAGCCAGCAGGCGTGGGGTTGCTGGTGTGCTTGACAAATGGCTTGGGAGCCAGGATGGAGGCAGGCCCTGGTGTGGAGGCTCACCTGCGTGTGCATCTACCCCAAGGGTCTGGTCCAGAAAAAGGACCCCACCAAGGAGCCAGCCCACCCTAAGGGGGGATGAGAGGACTGCCCATCTTTCCTCTCTGCCCTGGACAAGAGGGTCTGGTGAGCCTTTAGGCTTCTGAGTCTTTGAGAAGCAGAAGTTGGCTCTGAATTCAGAGCTCCTGGGTGCAGATTTGTTTATTCTCCTTCATTTAGTTGAACACTAACAGCCCAAATGTGGGGTCTGGCTTCAAATCCTGGCACTAATGAGTGCTGGCTATAAAGTTTCAAGCAGTCATTTCACATTGCTGAGCCTCAGTCTTCTCATCTCTAAAATGGGATAAACCAGCACATAGTAAGTGATCATAAAAATGTAGCTCTGACATTCTGTATCTCCCATCAACCAATCAGCACCCAGTAGCATCCGCATCAGCTCCATCCTCCAGCAAGTGAGTGCATGTGACTATATTCTTTCGAGTTTGCTGATTTTACCATCAGGGAGCTTCATGTGTGATTCTTCAAAGGAAAGAGATACTCTAAGTCTCTCACATCATCCATCAGCCAGAGAAGGATGGAACCCACTGGACTGGTTTAGTGGTGCTGTATTAACCCAGTATTTCAGTTATCATTGCTGTATGACAGACCGCTCTACAATGTAATTACTTAACACACAACTGTTTGTTCATGATCCTTGGTTCTGACTCCGGTCTGAGTGCTTCTGTCCTCCACGTGGTCAGCTGGGGCATCGTCACTGTAGCAAGCTGGCCTCAGTGTAGTCAGACATCTCACTCGGTGACGGGCATCCTCCTGAGCACCCCCAAACAGAAGCTGCCGAGACTTCTTAAGGCCTAGGTTCTGAATTTGTGCTTCAACCACATTCTACTCGTTTAAATAAATCTTGGGGCCAGCCCAGAATCAAGAGGAGGTAGGTTCACAAGGGCGTTTAATCAAGTGGTTTATTGCAGAACATTCAACCAACAACTTATACACCTAGGTCTTTGGTATCATTACTTTTTCTTTTTCTTTCTTCCATAATCGTTTGCCTTTGAACTTTTACTTCTATGCTCACCATTTATTGCACATGGATCTTTACTGCATGGGTGCATGCTAAGTTGCTTCAGTTGTGTCAACTGTTTGTGACCTATGGACTGTAGCCCACCAGGCTCCTCTGTTCATGGGCATTCTCCAGGCAAGAATACTGGAGTGGGTTGCCATGCCCTTCTCCAGGGGATCTTCTCCATCCAAGAACTGAACCTGTGTCTCTTATGTCTCTTGCAATGGCAGGTGGGTTTTTTTTTTTTTTTTTTACCACTAGTACCACTTGGGAAGCCCCATCTTTACTGCAAGTGACCTCAAATCAAATCTTTTTCTCTCTCTCTCTTTGTTTTAGTTAGGCAAGAGAGCAGTAAGGAGGTATAGGTGTTTCATGATCATGCCTGTCTGTCTCCTTGGCTTTCTGGGTCTTGGGTGCCTCTTCCTGCTTCTGTAGCTAGTCACTCAATCCATGAGCATCTCTCCCTGACTCTAGGATCATCTTCATCTATTCTGACCTCTGTGCCTCTCCTCTTTGTCTCTTGGAGGCTCTTGTTTCTGTGGTTCTCCGTCTTCTTCTGTATCTCTCTCTCTCAGTCTATTCTGTGCACATTTTTTTTCTGTCCTTATTTCTGTTGGTTTCTCTCTCTCCCTCTGAACCTTCTGCATTTTCTATCTCCCACCATCATCCTTTTAGCCAGAGCCTTAGCCTTGTTGTTGTAAACTGGCCTTCACACAGGTAGCAACAGGGACTTCAAGTCCTGTCTTTGGAGGAGAGTCGAGGGCTTTCCTGAATCTGAGAGGGCTAGCCTGCCCCAGGGGCCTTGCCTGATGTGGAGAAAGTGTCTAGGGAACCTTTCTTTCTTCTTTTCTCAGCATCTGGCCTCTGGAGCCTAAGAACTGCCTGCATTCCAAAACCTTCCCAAACCTGTGGGGATGAATACCTCTGCCTATGGGGGTCTCTTGAGAAGCAGAGGGATGGAGAGCAGGCAAGAGGGAGGGCAGGGATGCAATGAGGGAAGTGGAGACAAAACTCTATATCCCAGCTTTTGAGAAGCTGTAAAATAAACACAGGTATTTGGTTAGAGGAAGGAGGGTGTGCCCCTTCTGCAGGGCCATCCCTGGGGAGAGGGATCTTCGAGGCTCAGCAGCTGCTGAGATGGGAGGAGGAGGGTGAGAGGGAGCAAACAGGGCCAGACCTCTCCCTTGCTGTGCTGTGAGTCCAGGAGGGTGCAGGTCTCATCCCAAACATCTATGTACCCCAAAACCTGGGCACATCACACTGCAGGTCACAAAATGCTGAATGTCCTCACTTCTCAACAGCTGTCCAACAGGAACCAGTGACTTCAGAAGGTAGTGAGCTGCCCATCCCTGGATTTATGTAAGCTGAGGCAGAACAACCTCTGGGATATGGTCTAACCAGCTGCCTCTTCAGAGGACAGCATGATCCTGGATTTCCTATTTGGAGATACTCAGAACAGATGCAGAATTATAAACCCAAGGCCCACTGAAACAGAGCAGGAGAGACTCCTCTGATGGTTCAGTGGTTGAGATTCCATGTTTCCACTGCACGGGCCACATGCTTAATCCCTGATCAGGAAGATTTCACATGCTGCATGGCACAGCCAAAAAATAAATAAAATAAAATCACTATCTATATAAAATTAAAAAAATAAATAAAGGAAACACAGCAGGAGAGTTCAGTGTCCCCACCCTGGCCCTGGCCTCCTAGCCCTGGCCAAGCCCTCCTCCCCTCTCCCCAGGGCCCACATTCTGCAGCTCCTCCCTCCCTTTTCCCTGGCACCTGTCAGCAGAGTTGGGTTCAGGCTGGGCAGGGCCAGGGCCAAGGCAGCGATGGAGGCAGCCCTTAGTCCCCAGCCTGCACAGAGTGGCATCTCTGAGAGGCTCACCTGGAAGTGACCTTTCCCTGACCTTGGCACTGGATCACACGCAGGCTGCCCTGGGGCGCACACAGCATCTCTCCAAGCTGCTGCAGGCAGCTTCCAAACCCGCCAAAACAAAGGGAGAAATCATTCAGGGTTTGGGGAACAAACATATCACATTTTTCCACTTCCCAAACTGCTTTTCTGCTGAGTTTCTGAGGATGCTGGTGCAGGACATGAGTCTGCAGAGCAGCTCTGCTAACTCCGGAGCTCCCTAGGTCTCCCACATAGAACCCTGACTGGAGGTGGACGGAGAAGAATGGACCCTGAGGGCCTGTGCATGCCTGGGCGCCAGCACAGCCACAGACACGTGTGTAAATGAGCTGGTGCACCCGCGTTGACAACTACTTCCATCCACAAGGTCAAATGCTCGAGGTCACACATACACAGTGAGAAAGCATACCCCTGACACGCGGGTGTGGGGAGGCCCAGCTCCGCTAACCAGCCCATCCACACGCACGGGCACGTGTAGATACATCAGTGCCCATGTGCACGCCTGCACTTCTGGGAGGACACAGAATGACACAGCTAGAGGCTCGTGTGTGATTATGTTCATAAATGCAGCTACGCAGGCACTCAGCAATAACCTCATGCCAAGGCAGATCCGCACACACACCCGCCTGTGTACATGCACTCTGGTGCGTCTGCCTGTGCACACCTATGCACGAGGTATTCACTAATATCATGTGGTGCGCTGTGGCTGTGTTGAAGAGTGTCTGGTCCAGACCGAGGCCTGCCGCCTTGTAGCTCTGAGTGACCTTGAGCAAGTTATTTACTGTCTCCAGGTGTCAGTGCCTTCATCTATAAAATGAGGATAATCTTGGGGTTTTATGTTAATATGTATAAGGCTCTCAGGACAGTGCTTAGTGTGGGGTGAGCTCCCCTGGGATGGTCTCTCCTTTGGGAGCTGAGAAAGAGGTCAGAGAACACAGGGTTTGTGGCCGAAGCCTCAGGTTCCCTTCTGGTGCTGTCCTTCAGTCCTCTGTGACTCTGGCCTCAAGCGTCATTCCTCTGTGGTCTCTCCGTTTCCTCCCTTGTGACTGAGGATGGATGGCCTTGGCCTGGCTGCCTCCTGGGGCTGAGGTAAGGGACAGCCCTTCAGGAGTTGGCAAGTGGTGGTGATGCTTCAGAGAATTTCGCCTGGTGGAGACCACTGGCAATGGCTTAGGGGCAGCGGGCACACCAGCTGGAGCTGCAGCGCCCAGTGCTCTCATCACTGGGGGTCACTCAGGTGGATTTGGGCTTCCCCGGTGGCTCAGTTGGTAAAGCATTTGACTGCAATGCAGGAGACCCAGGTTTGATCCCCAGATCAGGAAGATCCCCTGGAGGAGGGCATGGCAACCCACTCCAGTATTCTTGCCTGGAGAATTTCATGGACAGAGGAGTCTAGTAGGCTACAGTTCATGGGGTCGCAAAGAGTCAGACATGACTGCATGACTGTTACACAGATACACACGTGCATTGAGATTGTTGTATGTGCTGAAGGCCAGTGCTGCTTGGAAGAACAGATTCCACAGCTTCCATTGGCCATGGAAGCTGGGAAATTCTTGCAGGAAAGTGCCAAGTGCTGGCACCCCTGGGACCACAGGGGCTCAGATTACGACACTCCCCTGAGGAACACGCAGGGTCTTCCGAAGGTCTCAGAGGAAACTCCCAACCTCTCCTCCCGGCCTTCAAGGCCTTCCACGAGGTCCCTCTTTCCACTTCACTTTCCTCATTCATTCTAGTGATGAGAACTTTTAAGATCTATTCTCTTAGCAACCTTCAAATATATGATATTATTAAATATAGTCACCATGTTGTGTGCATTTATTTTTAAAAATTGGATTAATTTACAATATGAACCCTTCTTTTGGAAGTACGCTCAGGAGGAACCTGGGAGTAAGCCAAACTCTATTAGAAAAGTCCATCTGCCCTTCCATTTAATTACCTGCCTACAAGGACATAGGAAAAACACAAAACTTGGGTCTGGATGATCTGAGTTCAGATCCTGTTTCTGCACTTCCAACTCACATGACCTGGAATAATTCATTCATTTGAGTCTCAATGTCCTCAACTGTCAAATGGGGCTAATGAGTCCTTCCTCCAAGGGTGGTTGTAGGGATCAATGGGTTGATGAAGACTCAGAAGGCAGTGCCTCTCAGGAAAGGGGCCAAGAAATGTCTGCCCTTTGGCCCACTAAGTTGTCAACCAAGTTATATCATCTTACAAAAGTAGAAAGAATCTCCAATGACTGTGGTCATTAGCTCATGGCTCTTCTCAACGATCAGTGATCTCCCCCATGCTCCCCCAGCCCCAGATTGCTGTTGATCAGTCACTAAGCTGTGTCCAACTCTTTGTGTCCTCCACTGTCTCCCAGAGCTTGCTCAAACTCACATCTGTTAAGTCGGGGATGCTATCTAATCATCTCATCTGTCCCCTTCTCCTTTTGTCTTCAGTATTTCCCAGCATTAGGGTCGTTTCCAATGAGTCAGCACTTCAAATCAGGTGGCTAAAGTATTGGGGCTTCAGCACCAGTTCTTCCAGTGAATATTCAGGGTTGATTTCATTTAGAATTGATTGGTTTGATCTCCTTGCCGTCCAAGGGACTCTCAAGAATTCTTGTGTAGTTCTAGCTAGTGTAGCTAGTGTAGTTCTCTAGCACCACAATTTGAAAGTATCAGTGCTTTGGTGCTCAGCCTTCTTTATGGTCCAGCTCTCACATCCGTACATGACAACCACCCCAGGTTAACTTGAGGCAAGTCCTAAAATCAATACACTTATTTTCTCTTCTCCTGTATATGTTCAAAACTTTTCTTGATATAAAGTAACAAAGTGAGGGTGGCAGGAGATAGTTTCTGGAATGTTCCTGGTACTCAGCAGAGCTTTAAGCCATCCTGGGACAGGGAAGGACTTCTAAAATAAAGCAACATCTGCAACAGTGAAGAGAGTTAAAGGTTTATATATTTCAAGAAGCAACAGGGAATTCCCTGGTGGTCCAGTGGTTAGGACTTAGCACTTTTTCACTGCTGGGGTCCTGGTTCAATCCCTGGTCCAGAAACTAAGATTGTGCAAGCTGTGCAGTGTGGCCAAAAAAATAAATATATAATATAAAATGAAAGCAAACAAACTAAAAAACAAAGATTTCCAACAAGTGTAACTTCAAAAGTTAATACCCTATTATCTATGGAGAGCTCTGACAAGTCATTAGTTCTACCATTTCAATTACAAAATGGGAAAACAAGCAATTCACAGACAATTAAAACACAAATAGTCAATAAACATGTGAAAAGATGTTCCACTTTGCTAGTAATCAAAGAAATATAAATTAAGACAAAATAGCACTGTTTCCTACCAAATCAGCGAAGATTTAAGAAATGATAATGCCCAGTGCCAGCAAGGATGAAGCAACACAGCACTCTTATATTCTGCTGCTGCTGCTGCTAAGTTTCTCCAGTCGTATCCGACTCTGTGCGACCCCATAGATGGCAGCTCATCAGGCTCCCCCGTCCCTGGGACTCTCCAGGCAAGAACACTGGAGTGCGTTGCCATTTCCTTCTCCAACGCATGAAAGTGAAAAGTGAAAGTGAAGTCACTCAGTCGTGTCCGACTCTTCTCGACCCCATGGACTGCAGCCCACCAGGCTCCTCCATCCATGGGATTTTCTAGGCAAGAGTACTGGAGTGGGGTGCCATTGCCTTCTCCACTCCTATATTCTATTGTAGGTAATTTAAGTTGGCATCTACTTTCTGGAAAACAAGTTGGGACTAGGTATTGAGACCTTAAAATACAAATTGGGACTATATTAAAACCTTAAAAAAAAATCCCTTTTGGGGCTAGGGTTCGTCTCTAGGATATACTCAGAAATTCAGGCCAAGAGTTTACACAATGACATTCATTATTTATAACTGAAATTTTTTTTAAAAAGGAGACAACCTAAATATTCCACAGTAAGAGAGTGGTTAGAGGCAGGTAGAGAACCTGCCTGCCAATGCAGGTAAACGTAAGAGACGTGGGTTCCATCCCTGGGTCGGGAAGATCCCCTGGAGGAGGACGTGGCAACCCACTCCAGAATTCTTGCCGGGAGAGTCCCATGGACAGAGGAGCCTGGCGGGCTGCAGTGCACATGGTCTCAAAGAGTCGGACACGATTGAGGTGACTTAGCATGCACATCTATATATAACACAACGTTCCCTAACCTTAATAATTATATTTTCCAAGAATTTTTAATGACATGGAAAAATACTTACTCTCTAATGTTAAATGAGAAAAAACAGGGTACTGAACTATATGTCCCCATGCTGTAAAATCCCAATTACGTAAATAAGTAAATATTCATAAAGAAGGGTGATCAGTGAGGAAGAACAAAAATACTTTACAGAGATTCTTCAGGTTTTAAAAGTTTCTACCAGTCTCTGGTGTCAAAGACAGAAGTCACCTTGGAAAAATGGTTTTTCCTGTTTTCTTTCCATTTTTAATTGAAGTATAGTTTATTTACAATGTTGTATTAATTTTCTTCTGTTCAGGAAAGTGATTCAGTTATACATATATTATTTTTTATATTCTTTTCCATTATGGTTTATCACAGGATACCCAATGGATAAACAACAAAGTCCTACTATATAGCACAAGGAACTATATTTAATAATATAGGGCTTCCCTGGTGCCTCAGTCAGTAAAGAATCTGCCTGCAATGCAGGAGATTACCTGCAATACAGGAGACCCAGGTTCTATCCCTGGGTTGGGAAGATCCCCTGGAGTAAGAAATGGCAACTCACTCCAGTATTCTTGCCTGGGAAATCCCATGGACAGAGGAGCTTCAGGGGCTACAATTCATGGGGTCACAAGGGTCGGACAAGACTTAGCAACTAAGCCAACCAACAACCAACCAATATAATGATAAACCATAATGGAGGTTCTTTAGTTACATAAATGTAGGACAAATATCCAGTCAGTAGTCTTGAAGCGGGGGAGGGTTAATACTGAGTTTGGGGGAAATACCCAAAGGCAATTGATGAAACTCAGAAGTAAAATAGTCTATTATTATTATTAATTTTCACAAGAAAAGACTTCCCTGGTAGATTGGGTACACCTCTGGGAGAGACCTTTTTGATATTAACAGATTTTTTCTCTTATTTGGGGGTGAAGAATAGTGGGGAAACCTTGCTAGAAGGATCTAATTCTTTCGTTCAATAAAGAATGATTGTCTACTACACACCAAGCACTGTTCTAGACCTCTGAGAAATGTCGATCATGATGGAGGCCCGGGTGTCACAGGGGCTTATTCTAGTTAGGGAGACAGAATAAACCAACAAAAGTGTAATATACCAGGATGTGGTATGTGCTGTGGAAAAGAAAAAGGCTGAAGGCCTAGAGAATTCTGTTGTTGTTCAGTTGCTCAGTCGTGTCTGACCCTTTGTGACCCCATGGACTGCAGCACACCAGGCTCCTCTGTCCTTCACTATCTCCAGGAGTTTGCTCAGATTCACCTCCATTGAGTCAGTGATGCCATCCAACCATCTCATCCTCTGCCACCCCCGTCTCCTTTTGCTTTCAATCTTTCCCAGCATTAGGGTCATTTCTAATGAGTTGGCTCTCTGCATCAGGTGGCCAAAGAACTGGATCTTCAGCCTCAGCATCAGCCCTGCCAGTGGATTACGGGGTGGGTATTATTTAATGTGTGTGTGTCGGGTGGTGGTGCTGGCTCCAGAACCGGCCATGATGGTAGGTAGCTTTTGAACAGAGATCCGAAGGACTGAGTCATGTGGACTTCTGCAGGAAGAGCATTGTGGGCAGTGGAGACATCAAAGACAAAGGCCTAAACATGGGAATGCACTTGAATGATGTGAAGAGCAGCAAGAAGACTTTTCTTAGCAGGATAAGAGGTAGAGATGTGGGAGAGATGGAGGAGAGAAATGTGGGGTCAGATCGTATAGTCATGATGAGCACTTTGGATTTTTTAAAAGCAGTCTTGGTGGTGGTGTTAGTCGCTCAGTCGTGTCTGATTCTTTGCAACCCATAGACTGTAGCCCGCCTGGCCCCTCTCCATGGAATTTACTAGGCAAGAACACTGAAATGGGTAGCCATTTCCTTCTCCAGGGGATCTTCTTGACCCAGGGATCAAACCCAAATCTCCTGCACTGCAGGCAGATTCTTTACCATCTAAGCCACCAAGGAAGCCCACTGAGATTTAAATATGCAATAAAATAAAATACATGCAATAAAATAAGCCCATTTAAAGTGTTTGCTGGATGGGTTTTGACAAATGTGTAACTACTGCCGCCATCAAGATGCAGGGCATTTCCATCACCCTTGTTCACCTTTGCCATCAATCCCTGCCCCTTCTGTCACCGTCATCTCGCAGTATTTGCACTGTGTCTGACTTCTTTTGCTCAGCATATTCATCCACATTGTGGTAATTTGTATGCTGCTCCTTTTTATTGCAAAGCACCTTTCCCTGTAGTTCATACCCAAGGTATTCATCCATTCACCTGTTGATGACATCTGGAGTTTTCTAGTTTGGAACTCTAATGAAGAAAGATGCTATGAACATTCTTGTCCACTTGCTGCAGACATATGTGTTCATTTCTCTTGGGTAAAAACCTAGGAGTGGAATGGTGGCTCATAGGGTAAGTGTATGTTTCAATTTATTAGAAACTGCCAGTCGTCCATTTTACACTTTCACCAAGAGTGTGCATCACTGCCAAGGGCTCCACACCCTCGTCTACATTTGGTATGGTGAGTCTTTTTAATTGTCCCGTTCCATGGCTGTGTAATGGTATCTCGTGTTTTACTTTGCTAGCAGCATCTTGATCTCAGGCAATGTACCCAAGTTCCCTGAACTTTGGTTTCTGTGTCTGTAAAACAGGAGTAATAATGGTTCCCACCTCCTAGTGATGCTATGAGGATTAAATGTAAAACTGCAGGTAAAGCATTAGCTCAGGACTGAGCATGTGTCTAGTGCTCAGTAGAGAGCTAACTATGTTATCCCTTGGCATAAGAGATGCTCTCTCTGTCCCCAAGCACAGCCACCTCTCTTTTGTCATCAACCTTCTACAGTGTTGCTGGGGCCCACTGACCCCCCTTGGTGAGGCTGTGTTTTCTTGTGTCCCCTTATCCCTCTCCCCTGACCTCTAACTACTGAAAGAGAAAGTCTCCAAATGTATAAACCACCTAATAAAATCTATGTTGGGTCTCACCTTCTACACCAAGTACCTCTTTGGGGCATTTTCCCAATGAACTTAATTTTTGCCTGAGAAGAATTCTGGGGACAGCCATTAAGATAATTTTCAATTATCGCCTCAAGCCCTGCCAAGACCAATTCTTATGGGATTGAGGACTCTCTTAGGGACGCCTGGGGTAGACAGTGGAGCTGAGGCTGGAACCAGGCATGCCTCAAAGGAGAAGGACTTTCATGCGACCCTTTGGCTGCCTCAACCCAGCATCGGCGATGATCCCCCCTCACCCAGCTCTCCACGAATGCTTCCTCAAGGAGATCTTGAATATTTATCATGTATTAGGTGAAAAAAGAAGTGGAACAGGAGGAAATTGTGTTACTGCATATGAAATTTGCCTGAAAAGTTTCCACTTTTCTCTAGTTGGAAAATAGTTTTGATTTGAAATATGAAGCTTCTCTCCAACTTATTATCTCAGAGACAAGAACAGAAAGCGATGCTCCTTGGGCTTCAGGTGGAGCCGCTGGAGGTGGTGGGCGGTCGCAGGCACCACAGATTGTCTGTAGAAATTGCCCCTGTGCATCAAAATTGCAAATTTTCTTTTTTTCTTCTCTTGCTTTTTCCCCCTCCAAAATTTGCCTATCGCTCACAGGCAGCAGTGAGCCAAGAGGAAGCTCTTCTGGAGCAGCAGGGTCCCTGCATCAGATAGAACACCCAGGCTCATTTTGTCCTGGACACTCATTTGAATGCAGTAGCCTTTATTCCATTCCACTCAGTTCTAGGCTGGAAAGGATCTCTTAGGTCAAGAGGCCAATCCCCTCTACTGCAGATATACTGTGCTTTACTGGGTCACTGCTTCCTTTGAGACTCAGTAGACAGCCTGTGGATCCATGCTGCAAATAAGTGCACATATACTCCAACTGGTGCATGCACCTTGATGAGGAGTGGGGAGTATGGATTCACAAAATTTAATTCACAGGATACCTTCAGGTCAAGAACACTCTGTGTAAAGTCACTTCAGTCGTGACTGACTCTTTGCAACCCTATGGACTGTAGCCCACCAGTCTCCCCTATCCATGGGATTTTCCAGGCAAGATTACTGGAGAGGGTTGCCATTTCCTTCTCCAGGGGATCTTCTCAACCAAGGGCTCGAACCCGCATCGCTTAAGTCTCCTGCATTAGCAAGTGGTTTCTTTACCACTAGTGCCACCTGGGAAGCCCCCAAGATCTTGCATGACATTAAAAACATCACAACAAAATCATGATAGGTGTCTTTAAGGAACACTTAGGTACCAGTCACTACACTCAGCATCTCTAAATGAGTCAGCACAAGTGGAGGTGCTTAGCAGAGTGCCTGGCGCTTAGTAAGTGCTCTTATGATTGTAATTCTAGTGTCATCCACACAACCCCTCACTGCTGTATTATCTCCATACTATAGATAAGATTCCAGAGGCTCAGAAACTTTAAGTCATTTGCCAAATGTCTCCAGCATTAAGCAGCAGGAATAGGTCTTTCTCACTCCAGCCTTGTGTTCTTCAAATATTCACGGTACAGGTGGTCCTTGCCTTTCCTTCACACCTCCTATGATAGGTCCCCTGCAATCACTCAAGCTGGGCGTCTTTCCAGGTCTGGGTTGTTCTGACACTTAGAAAGACTCTCTCCTCGAGGGTCCAAGCTTGTGCCAGATCTTAGCTCTCTCCTCTGGCCGCATGCAGCATAGGTGCTACAATGGTTTTGCAATTACTCTGCAAAGCTTTGAATCCTGTGACCTCTAGCTCAGTTCTTTTCACTGCATCTCAGAGACTTGTTCAAGGTCATATTCATGTGGAGGCCGGATTCTCACTGGCTATATTAGTTTCCTGGGGGTGTTGTAACAAAGGAGTGTGGACTGGGGAGCTAGAAACAAAGAAACCTATTCCCTGATAGTTCTAGAAACCAGAACTCTGAGATGGAGGTGTTGCCAGGGCTGGTTCCTTCTAGAGATTCCAGGAAAAAAACTGTTTATATCATACCTTTTCCAGCTCCCAGTGACTGACAACATTCCCTGGCATGGAGCCGCATCATCTCTGCCTCTGTCTTAATGTTGCCTTCTCTTACTACTGAATTTTGAGCCCACCCAGATGATCCAGGATGGTCTCATCTCTAGATCCTTAATTAATTAATAAAGTAGCACGACTGAGCGACTTCACTTTCACTTTTCACTTTCATGCATTGGAGAAGGAAATGGCAACCCACTTCAGTGTTCTTGCCTGGATAATCCCAGGGATGGCGGAGCCTTGTGGGCTGCCGTCTACGGGGTCACACAGAGTCGGACACGACTGAAGTGACTTAGCAGCAGCAGCAGCAGCCAAATGCAAAACAACAAAACTTATGAGAAATACAAAGAGGAAGAGAAACACAAGAATAGTGGAAGATTTTACTTTATTTTGTGTTTGACAGAGTAATCAGGTAAATGACAAGCATGAATAAACAAGACTGAAATAGTATAGTTAACAAGGTCGACACATATATGACAAAAAGAGACAGAGAGAGAACACTTCTGCTACCGTCTTCCTTTAGGTGTCCATGAGACATTTTCAAAAACTGGCCATTCCCTGGTGATTCAGGAGTAGAGGATCCACCTGCCAATGCAGGAGACACAGGTTAGATCCCTGGGTGGGGAAGATCCCCTGGAGAAGGAGATGGCAACCCACTCAAGTATTCTTGCCTGGGAAATCCCACGGACAGAGAAGCCTGGTGGGCTATAGTCCGTGAGGCTATGGTCCAATTCTCACATTTGTATATGACTACTAGAAAAATCATAGGTTTGACTATATGGCCTTTGTCTGCAAAGTGCCTTAAATACTCCACCTAAAATTCAATAAACAAGAATGACAATAAAGCATCCAACCACAAAATTAGAAAAGGATAACAAAATAAACTTAAAAGTAGAAGGAAAATGTAACAAAGTAATTTGAAAGAATAGTTTAATGATTTAGAGGATAGAATAACAGTAGATAATTAAGATCCAAAAAAGGTTTAAAAAACAATGGTAAGACAGATGTATTTATAGCTCTAAATAAAGAACAAATTTAGAAGGCAAATATACACAGAATAAGATAAAATAAAGAGGAACTAGCCCAGGGACAGAATTAATCATTACGTTTATTTGTTTAGCTCTATAAAAACAAATTTGTAAACCAGAATGGCTATGGAATTTTCTGATTCCAGAAGACAAAAAAACATTCTGAGTGTAATGAAATGCATAGAAAAATGGAGAAGGTTGTCAAAGAGTTATATCCCCAAAGTCAGTAGGCTAAATGTCTTGACAGAAGAATTTCATCAGCTTAAAAACAAATAATTCCAATATTTCAGTATTAATTGCTCTGTTCTAGAAATTGAAGAAGGAAAAAAATTCAAATTATTTAAATGAATCAAACAATTCATTGAGATTAAATCTTAGTGAAAATTGAACATAAAACGAAAATGCCAAACTAATTTCACTTATGGAGAAGGCAATGGCACCCCACTCCAGTACTCTTGCCTGGAAAATCCCATGGGCAGAGGAGCCTGGTAGGCTGCAGTCCATGGGGTCGCTAAGAGTCGGACACGACTGAGCTACTTCACTTTGACTTTTCACTTTCATGCATTGGAGAAGGAAATGGCAACCCACTCCAGTGTTCTTGCCTGGAGAATCCCAGGGATGGGGAAGCCTGGTGGGCTGCCGTCTATAGGGTCTCACAGAGTCGGAGACACGACTGAAGTGACTTAGCAATAGCAATAGCAATTTCACTTATGAATGTCAATTTTGAAACCCTAAATGAAACATTACCAAACAGAATTAGCAGCACTTAAAAGTATAATAAAGTATATCCAAGTGGAATTTATTCTAGAAATGCAAGGATGGTTTAACATTAAAAAAAAGATTACATGATTCATCATATTGAAATGATTCATCTGTGAAAAGGAAAGACCAATTTTTGATTTAAAAAAATAGAAATAGATGGATATTTTCTTAACATGAAAAAGAATCTATCTCTGCATCATAGGTAATAGGAAAATGCTGGAAGATTTCCTACTAAAGTGAAGAACAAGAGAAGAAGTCAACAAAAAGATAAAATATCTAGTAATAAATTTAACAAGAAATGTTCAAGGCATACATGAAAAAAAAATTTTTTTAAGACTCTTGAACAAATGGGAAATCTGTCTATTCTTGGATGGGATGACTTAACTCTAACTATTTCATTTCTCCAAAGTTAATTTTTATCCAAGTTAATATTTAAGCTTAACAAAATCCTAATAAAAATGCCAATAGTTCTTTTGGGGAGAGAAAGGGGGATTGGGACATTGATAAGGTATTTATAAAATTCACATGGAAAAATAAACAAGCATAATCCTTCTGCAATTTGTTCCTTCTTACTTAAAATTATGAATTAAAAAAAAATGTACCTGTGTTGATACATATACATCATTCATTCTAAATGCAGCATAATACTTTTCTGTTGTATGAAGACACTTAAATTTATTAGTTTTCCTGTTGATGGATATTCAGATTGTTTCCTGGGTTATGGAACTCCCTTAAATGGTTCAGATCATCCCTTGTGTTTGTATGTGTGTGTGTCAGAGAGAGACAGAGGCAGGATGGGGGTCGGGGGACAGAGGCAGCTTGGGCTTGAGGCTCCTATACTACCTATAGCATATAAATTCAGACTTATACATGACAGTCACCTGGGATTTTGAATTCTTTCAGACCACTTGAATTTTTTGTTTCCATAGCGGTTTGCCTGATGCATCCTTGGGCTGATGGAAAAAGTTTTCCTTGACCCTTTGTAAGAGTTTTATGCTCTCCACCTGCACAGACTGAAGACCACGGTGCTGCTTGTAAATCCCAACCCCTGGGATTTAAGTCATTAGGTTCAAGACCCTTGTGGGCCACCATAATATCAATTTCTGCTTCCACCTCTGGCTTTGCGGTTCCTTGTTTTATCTGACTTCTGGGAATTTCAGTTCTTTCTTTCAAGCTTGACTAGTATTTGTAATCTTTCGGTTGTGCTTTACTTAGCATTTCTATGTGGCTGTGGGAGGTGGGAGGCCCTTTTGTGTCAGCTCTGTTCAGGGCAGGGCTGGGAGTCCCAGGACCACAATGGGTCCCCAGGACATTGCATCTTGTCTGGTTGCTCCAGCCAGTGAGTTTATGTTCTGCTTCTGGCTCACTGGTACCTGCTTTGTCAGCCCTGGATGCCTTTATCCAGGTCATAGAGCGGTGGAGTCTGGGAAAGTGCTGTGCCCAGCACCCAGCACAGAGGCTGCCCCCCAAAAGTGTGTGCTGATTTAGGACATGAAAAACAGACATTAAGAGCATTTAAACTGTTCTGCAGGTTGGCATTAACCCATTAATCAATATGAACAATCAGTTATTTTCAAACTTATGGGATTACATTACCAACCAGACCCTGAGCCTCCAGAACCTCTGTATTCAGAGCTGGGGGAATGAAGGATGTGGGGACAGGGGAGAAAACCTGAACAAGGCCTGTCCAGGTCTGGGGAAATAAACTCCCCTCTGGACATGCCCTACAGGAATCATGACCCTCAGGCTCGACGGAAAGCAGGTTTAGTGTGATCTGCAGATCCTTCTAAGGGCTCTGATTTGGGGTTTGGCCCATAGCCAGTGTGGTCTCTGGACCAGAATCTTTCCTATCATAAAAGATTCTGCAGAACAAGGTTTAGGGTAATCTATGTAAGTGGAGAAGAATTTGTAGAGGTTGGAAAGAATTTCTACCAGGGAGAAACTCAAGATGGGGCTCCATCCCAGGGACATGGGGGGAGAGGGCAGCTCAGCAGCCCCCTGGGAGCAGCACAAACACTTGCATTTTCTACCCACTGGTGGAGGGATAGGTGGGGCTCCTGCTTTGCAGCCAGGAAGCTCCCCAGGGCCCACCAGTGGAAAGGATTGTGGCAAAACATGTGAGTGATGGGGTGGGAAGTCTCAATGTATTTGGACAGAATTACTCACTCAGACTTTTGCTCCTTGGAAGAAAAGCTATGACCAGCCTAGGCAGAGTATTAAAAAGCAGAGACATTACTTTGCCAACGAAGATCCATGTAGTCAAAGCTATGGTTTTTCTAGTAGTCATGTGCAGATGTGAGAGTTGGGCCATAAAGGCCAAGCACCGAAGAACTGATACTTTCAAACTATGGTGCTGGAGAAGCATCTTGAGAGTCCCCTGGACAGCAAGGAGACAAGCCTGTCAATCCTAGAGGAAATTAATCCTGAATATTCATCTGAAGGACTGATGCTGAAGCTGAAGCTCCAGTACTTTGGCCACCTGATGCAAAGAGCTGACTCATTGGAAAAGACCCTGATGCTGGGAAAGATTGAAGGTGGGAGGAGAAGGAGATGACAGAGGATGAGATGGTTGGATGGCATCACTGATTCAATGGACATGAGTTTGAGCAAACTCCAGGAGATAGTGAAGGACAGGGAAGCCTGGCGTGCTACAGTCCACGGGGTGGCAAAGAGTGAGACATGACTGAGCGAATGAACAACAACTTGCTCAGAAGGACTCAGTGGAGCAGGAGATTCCATAAGGTGCTGGATCATCTTGAGGAGGTGGGGTTGAACTGTCAGTCACAGAACAGTGTTCATTCTCTTCTATTCAATAGAGGACTACTTTCTGATGGAGAGGGAGCGCAGATCCAGCAAATGTGTTAGTCTTTGTCAGAGGAGTCTGTCTTGGAGGATGAAAGGCATTTAGGGGATTCATGGGATGCATTAGGCAGTTTATCAAAAGTTATCCTTATATTAACTGCCAAAGTTCCCATAGATTTGATCCAAAGAACAGTAGGGCCTCCTGACTGCAAGGGGCAGCCAAGAGCAGCTCAAGGCAGAGAGCAGAAAGGAATCTCTGGCCCATGAACCCAGGTGGGGAAAGAAGGAGAAGCATGTAAGCAGACATGTGGACAGAGTGGGATGAGGAGGCAACACCCTAACTGCCTCTGGGGACCCCAAGGCTGTCTTCCTTCTACTCACCAGTGCTACCTTGGAAGGCCTGGGGGGTGATGCTATGCCAGGAGGATGCCAGGAAAAGAGACCCAGGATTTTTTCCTGGTTGTAGCCTATTTGGTAACACAGTGGAGAAGGTACTTCCCACCTCCATCACTCATGCATTTTGCCTGATCCCTCTGACGGGTAGGCCTTGGAGAACTGCCTGGCTGAGTACCAGGAGTACCCCCCAACCCCTCCCCTCTAGTAGATAGAAGATCCAAGTGGTTGTGTGGCTCCCATGGGCCCACTGAGGTGCCCTCTCCCAGGTCCCTGGGATAGAACCTCATCTTGAGTTTCTGCCTGATGGACGTGCCTGATTCCTGGAACCTCAAAACCCCCTTTTCACTCTAAGGGAAGCTATGTAATCCCCAAGTTTGGCAATTTCTGCAAGGCCTCTCCTAATATCTTACTTTTCTTTCCTTTTTAAAAAATAATCTGGAACAGTGGTTCTCAATCAGGGGCAATTTTGCATACCCCACCCCCTGCCCCAGGGGGGCAATGTCTGGGGTTTGGCAATGTGTGGAGATACTTGGTTATCACACTTGTAGGAGTGGGAGAGGTGGGTAGTGAATCTGTGGATCAGGGATGCTGCTAAACATCCTACACAGGAGACCTTGCAATAAAGAACTACCCATCCTCAAATGTCAATGGTGTTGAGGTTGAAAAACCCTGATCTAGAATCATTTTCTCACCGAGTTTCTGTTTTTTCCAAAGGCAAATGCCAAGCTCCAGGCTACTTTTGCTTTCAGCTCAGCCAATGCCACATCCCCAAGGCAAAACGTCCTGGGTATTTTCTTAGAATTGGTGAGGAAAAATTACAGAGAATAAAATACTCGTTGGTCTCTGATTCTCTGACATCAGGAAAACAACATGAAAATTAAATGCTCAATCCATTATTCTGCCACGCCTTCAACCTGCCAAGCTCTGAGGCGCCCGAGGACTTCCAATGCCACGATTCCACTTTGCTTCCTTTTCTCTTCCCACTTTCAGGTTTATGCATCCATGTGGGGATGCAAGTCCAAAGTGTGGAGGTGGATGAGATCACTCCCAGAGCATGCTCTCTGTGGGGGATAGGAGGGTAGAGGAGCAAGGACAGGACCCCCAAAAATGCAAGCAAAGAATGAAGGACAAAGTGAGGCAGGAGAGGATGACATTCCTTTGGGGAGCGGGGCAAGGAGCCATGAGAGAGGCAGGAGGAGGACTTCATTCAAACACGTTGCACATTTTAAAACGCTGACTCTTGTGCCAGGCACTGTGCTAGAATTCAGAGATGCTGGTGTGAGTCGAGAGAATGTGAGATCTGTTCATTCATTCACTCACTCATTCATCCACTCAACACTATTGAGTGTTGTGTGTCAGATACTGTTCTGGACACTGAAGTTGTGCTTGTGCTTAGCTGCTCAGTTGTGTCTGGCTCTTTGTGACTCTATGGACTGTTGCTCGCCAGTCTTCTCTGTCCAGGATTCTCCAGGCAAGAATCCTAGAGCAGATTGCCATTTCCTCCTTCAGAGGATCTTCCCAACCCAGGAAGACCTGCATCTCCTGTGTCTACTGCATTGGCAGGTGGATTCTTTACCACTGAGCCACCTGGGAAGCCCTGGATACTGAGGTCAGTGGTCCTCAAAACAAAGTTTCCCCACACAGATGATGAAGACATGGGGGAAAGGGTGAAGAAATGTTGCCAAAGAAGTTAATTGGGATGAGAGTTGGAAAGAGGCCATTCAATCTGCCTTCCCTGGGGGGACCACAGAGAGCAGTTCTGGGGGATGGATGCTTGCCAAACCTGGTGGCAAATGGTCCAGCCCAGGGACTTCCCTGGTGGTCCAGTGGTTAAGACTCCATCTTCCAATGCAGAGGGTGGGGATTTGATCCCTGGACAGAGAACTAAGATTCCACATGTCTTGCGGTCAAAAAACCAAAACATAAAACAGAAGCAATATTGTAATGCATTCAATAATGACTTTAAAAACTGGTCCACATCAAAAAATAAAACAAAAAAATGGCCCAGTGCAGGGGCCAAGGTGGGCACAGGGGAAGGCCTGGCATGTAGTGGGCCTCACCAAGTGTTGGATCAACCAGCCAGTTTCTGGGTCACTGCCTAGAAATAGTCCCCATCTCCTTCCCCAGTGATTTATTGAATCTGCTGTTACAGCCTCTGCAATTTTTCTGAAAAGTTTTGTGGAGAGCAGGAAAGGAAAAGTGCCAGAGTCCTAGATTCAGAAAGGGGGAAGGAGGTATTTATTATTCCTTTAGTATAAGACAAGGCACAGCACCAGGAAAGGAATAATCAAAGTTGACAGCCTAGAGGAGATGACAGGAAATGGTTTGGAGGAGTCTCCTTTGGTCACGAATGCTAAGAGAATTTGTGCCGAACCAGGGAGTTAACTGTGAGAGATTTTGCCTCAAAAACATGTCTAATTTCATTTTTTAAACCCTGCTAGTAGAGGTGAAGCGGGCTTGTATCTGTGGATTACACCACCCCGGGAGGGCTTCATAACAGACATGAAAATAAATGAGTTATGACAGTCACTTCCTGAAGTCGGCAACACTCCTTCTCACTGGAGATCCGGTGGCCATCAGAGTTGCAGTGAAAGAAGTTTCTGAAAGCCTTCATGTGGGTGGGTTTTAAGGCCTGGAATCAGAGAAAGTCCGTGGTGATGGTAAGACCTCCAAATACGATAAGAACAAGAGTTGTTTCTTGAGGGCCTGTTTGAAAAAAAAAAAGATCTTGATATCAAACCCTGATGAGACTTGATGTTCACACCAAATCTGAAGCCAGGAGGCTTGTGTCTGTTGCCATGTGTCCACACTTGAACTCTCTGACCTCTGCAAAACCAGGAGGTTGGACCCATGACCTGTGAGGGTCTGATCTTGTGTGTGCTTGTCTAGCACCCACTGTCTGTCTGTTTGGTAATGATGTGTCCCTTTCCTTCAGGCCACCCCGTCGCCCATCATGCACACTGTTCATGAGCTTGGCAGTCTATTCTCACCTCCCCTGATCACGATGCTGGGGGGTCATCTCTGTTCCCCATCTTCTGGGAAGCCTGGTTCTCCAGTCTTTCCTTCAATCCTGTACACCATCCCATTCTTTCCACTGAAGTTTCTTTTTGCCTCCATTAGCAAGCATTGTTTCCGTTGCTTGCAGCGGTTGCATCCTAAAGACTCTGGATTTTGAAGTCTGGGTGGGAATAATCCCACTTTACAGTATTTTTGAAGAGATGAAAGGAAACAATGTATAGGAAGAATGTATATGAAGCTCCTGGCCCAGTGCCTGGCAGGGCAGGTGCAAGGTGAATTCCCTTCTTTCCATGTCTCTATATCTCATCCATTGGACATGCTGTGGGTGATGGATTTCCTCCATCATATCCTTCCAAGAGAAGCTTTTGTAAGAACTAAACTGAGCAAAGATTGTTGTGGAGAATAAATGAGATCATTCTTTCTTTCTTTTGGCAAATATTTAATGAGTACCACCTAATAAGTGCCAGGCCCTTCTGGGCACTGCAGATGCAGCAGTGAGTAAAGCCAAGGTGCTTCTGACCAGTAGTCACAGTATAGTGGGAGGTACAGTTACAGTTCAGTCGCTCAGTTGTGTCCGACTCTTTGTGACCCCATGGAGTGCATCATGCTAGGCTTCCCTGTCCATCACCAACTGCTGGAGCTTGCTCAAATTCATGTCCATCGAATCAGTGATGTCATCCAACCATCTCATCCTCTGTCGTCCCCTTCTCTTCCTGCCCTCAATCTTTCCCAGCATCTGGGTCTTTTCCAATGAGTCAGTTCTTCACATCAGGTGGCCAAAGTATTCGCACTTCAGCTTCAGCATCAGTCCTTCCAATTCAGCACTGATTTCCTTTAGGATTGACTGGTCTGACTCCTTGCAGTCCAAGGGACTCTCAACAACCTTCTCCAACACCACAGTTGAAAAGCATCAGGTCTTCAGCACTCAGCTTTATTTATAGTCCAACTCTCACATCCATACATGACTACTGGAAAAACCATAGCTTTGACTAGATGGACCTTTGTCAGCAAAGTAATGTCTCTGCTTTTTAATATACTGTCTAGTTTGGTCACAGCTTTTCTTCCAAGGAGCAAGCATCTTCTAACTTCATGGCTGCAGTCACCATCTGCAGTGATTTTGGAGCCCAAGAAAATAAAGTCTGTCACTGTTTCCATTGTTTCCCCATCTATTTGCCATGAAGGTATGGGACCAGATGCCATGATCTTGAGGAAGGCAATAAACCAACAGATATTTGGTTTAAATGGAGTAGTCAGGGAATGTGCCTCTCTGGAGATGACAGATGGGCAGAAATATGACTGAAATGAAGGAGGGGGATATGCCAATATCTAGGGGAGGAGCTTTCCAGGCAAGGGGGATAGTAAGTTCAAAGGCCCTGAGGCAGGTGTGGCTGGGAAGTAGCAAAGAAGCTAGTGTGTCTGGAGTACAGGGAACAGGGAAGAGAAAGGTAGGAAAGGAGGCCCGAGAAGTAGCAAGACTCTACAGCATCCCTGCCAAGTGGTCCGTCCTGCCTTTGCTTACATGCCTCCAGAGATGGGGAGCTTACTCCCACCGATATTAGGACAAGTTTGACCTTCGGTATTTCTTCTCACTCTGAACCTCCAACCATCAGCCGTGTTTTGCTTCTTGAAGTCCCACAGAACCCATTGCTTCTCTTGGCCAACTCCTTGGAGACCTGAAGATTTTAATCTTATTCCTTGAGATGTTCCTCTTCAGTTATCATTTGGAGTCTCTTTGGAATTCATCAGGATATTTCCGCCCCTTGTTGTAGGCACAACACCTCTCTTAATTCTGCGTGAGATGATGTTGGTGTTCACAGCAGCCTGTTCCACAACTGTCAGTGCCCACGGCACCAGGCTTTTCTTTTTTTTTAAAATATCTATTTATTTGACTGCATCCAGTCCTAGTTGTGGCTCACAGGATCTTCATTTCGTCACAGGGAATCTTTGCTTGCAGTGCAGGGACTCTCTAGTGATGTGTGGGCTCAGTACTTGCAGCGGGCAGGCTCCAGAGCATGGGCTTCAGTGGTCTCTCTAGTTGTGGCACACGGGCCCAGTCACTTTGTGTGTGAGATCCTAGCTTCTGGGCCTGGGACCAAAACTGCATCCCCCACACTGCAAGGCAGATCCCCAACCACTGAACCACCAGGGGAGCCCTAGGCTTTCCTTTCATGAAAGAGACTGTTCACCCTTGGCTCCTCTCCTGTGTTGAAGTCACTGGTTTGAAATACAGGTGCAGAATATGACATTTGCTTCTGTTAAATGTCTTCCTGTTGGATTAAGCTCATGGATTTGACAAGTTAGACCTCTTGAGATCCTGATTCTGTCACCCATCAGACTGACTCTTTTTCTCCTCTTCTCACACACAAGTCTTAACCCAAGCCCTCTGTGCAGGGCTCTGACTAGGCAGTGCAAGTGCAGAGATTCCCTCAGGGAACCTACAGTTAAGTTTGGTGGAGGACGTGAAATCAGGTAACTACAGTCCAGTATGTAGCTTCTGTGGGAACCTGGCAGAAGTAGGTGTCAGGAAACGCCAGTGGAGGTGACCTGGAGCAGGTACTTGTCAAGAGTCCAGCTGGAAGGAAAGGCATTCCAGCAAGAAGGCATAGCAAACGCAAAGTCATGGAGACAGGGGAAGTTAGTGCTGTGTTCATGGAACCCTTGTAGTATGAGGCATCTAACCTGTGTACAGAGTATGAAGAAGCTCTGTCTGGCCAGAACAAGTAGATTATCAGAGCATCCATGTCTTGAGTGTTTCCCAAGGACCAATTTGATCCAGGGAACTCTCAGTTTTCAGTGTAAACACACCCTGTGGGTTTTCTGCAGGGGCTTTTGTGGGTACACAGTACTTATTTAGTGGGGCTACCCTGTGAAACCACCACAGATCAGATGTTCCTCTCTGGGGTGGGAGCTGGGGGGTTCCTTGTGAGTCCCAGCCAGGCCAGGACTGGCTTGACCTCTGAGCTGGTGGGAGCTGGTCAAAAACACTCCATTTTCACTCAACACCTTCCATGGTCTTGATCCAGACTTTCTCCAGTCTGTTTACCTTTCTTGTGGTGCTACGCCTGTCCCTGTAAGGTCCTTGAAATTTTGGGGACCCAGAATGACTTCTGTTCCGAATTTAGCACCTTAGCCCAGCAGCATTCTGTCTTGCAAAACTACCACTGTGCCAGCTTCACATGAAGGGCCCATTTAATATGCAGCTGAGAAACAGCCCTACAAAGCAAGGAAGATAAGGTGGGAATGTTGAATATTCATTTTTGTGGTTAGAGGGTGTTTTTCCTGGGATTCTGTTATTCAAATTAGCTTGGATTGTAACTTCCATTTCAACAACAAGTACTTAAAGAAACACAACAGGATAATACTCCCTGGTGTGTTCTCCTGAGATCTCCTCTAGAGTGACCTGCTCCCCCAAAATGCCACCTTGAGGGCAGGGACCATGGCTGACTACTTCCTGCAGCTTCGCGGGCCTAAGCCAGCAGACAGGAGAAGCATGGATGACAGCTAGCTGATCTCTGGTCCTGAGGTCAGTGCCCGCAGTCCCAATATCTGCCAGTTGGGTCTATAGCTTTTGACAGGGCAATGGGCCATCCTGACCCTCAGCTCAGTGTAGGAAGTAACCAGGCAGGGAGGTCAGCTGAAGATCTCTGGAAGCCACTGCCCCTTGTTCCCAATGGAACTGGTGAAGCCTGTTCTACCAGTCCTGGAAACTCAGTCGGAGACCAGACAGCACTGATCAGTGATGAAAAGCTGAGCAGCAGTTTGCATTTCTATTATAATAAAATAGTTTTGCATCCATCTGTGTCTTTCCATCTCCCCTGACACCTCTTTGTTCAAACCTGGATAGACACCTTCTAACAACTTCCTGCTTTCACCCTCAATCCTCTCAAATCTCCAGAGTGATTTTTGAGAGTGTAAATTGGACCATATCATCCTGCTTAAAAGCCTTCTGTGCCTTCCCATCGAGCTTAGGATAAAATCCATGGCTCACATGGCCCTGCAGGGTCAGGCCCCTGCCTGCCTCTCTGAACCCCTCTTTTTCCACTGTCCTCTGTGCTTCTGCTACCAGTTCCTAGAATGTGCCAAATTCTTTTCTGCCTCAGGCCCTTTGCACTGGCTGTCCTCTCTCTTGGAATATGATTATCAACTCCTCTCCAGGTTAGCTCCGTCTCATCTTTCAGTTTCAATATCACTTCCTCTAAAAGGTCTTCCCAAATCTCTCAGAGCTGGTTTCCCTATATGAGTCTGTTATAACACTCTGTTCTTCCTCCTAACTTCCTTACTCACAATCTATGAGTGGTTTACTAGTTATCTGTCTCCTCCACTAAAAGGCAAATTCCTTTAGGGCAGGGGTCTTCTCTGTCTTAGTCATCACCGCAGCCTCAAAACCCAGCACGGCGCTCGATAAATAGTGACCAAATGAATTGACTGAGTGCCACCTACGTGTCAGGCTCACCACACACTTTTTCTCATTTAACCTTTACAGTCATGTCGTGGAGTTGGTTGTTGTTGCCCATCACGGGGAGCGAAAGCAACTCTCACAACATCACACAGGGCACAGCAAGACATTGAACCCAAATCAACTGACCCTGCAGTCCACTTTTTTCTACTGTCTCCTCTGCACTGGAAGACCCAAGTACTAGCTTTGCTGCTTACCACCTATGGGACATAGGACAAGGCCTTAGCTTTTTAAACGTCCTTCCCTCATCGGTAAAATGTGGGCATTAATAAAAGTATTATTAAGATTGCTGGGAGAAATATCAATGACCTCAGATATGCAGATGACACCACCCTTATGGTAGAAAGTGAAGAGGAACTCAAAAGCCTCTTGATGAAAGTGAAAGAGGAGAGGGAAAAAGTTGGCTTAAAGCTCAACATTCAGAAAACCAAGATCATGGCATCCGGTCCCATCACTTCATGGGAAATAGATGGGGAAACAGTGGAAACAGTGTCAGACTTTATTTTTGGGGGCTCCATAAAATTAAAAGACGCTTACTCCTTGGAAGAAAAGTTATGACCAACCTAGATAGTATATTGAAAAGCAGAGACATTACTTTGCCAACAAAGGTCCGTCTAGTCAAGGCTATGGTTTTTCCAGTGGTCGTGAATGGATGTGAGAGTTGGACTATGAAGAAAGCTGAGCGCTGAAGAATTGATGCTTTTGAACTGTGGTGTTGGAGAAGACTCTTGAGAGTCCCTTGGACTGCAAGGAGATCCAACTAGTCCATCCTAAAGGAGATCAGTCCTGGGTGTTCATTGGAAGGACTGATGCTGAAGCTGAAACTCCAATACTTTGGCTGCCTCATGCGAAGAGCTGACTCATTTGAAAAGACCCTGATGCTGGGAGGGATTTGGGGGCAGGAGGAGAAGGGGATGACAGAGGATGAGATGTCTGGATGGCTTCACTGACTTGATGGACATGAGTTTGAGTGAACTCTGGGAGTTGGTGATGGACAGGGAGGCCTGGCGTGCTGCAATTCATGGGGTTGCAAAGAGTCGGACACGACTGAGCCACTGAATTGAACTGAACTGATAGTTGCCTCTATAGTTATCTATTATTATATATGCCTCTATAGTTTAGCTTGGACTCTGGAGCCAAATTATCAAGGTTCACCAACCAGATACAATCTGTGTGACCCTGGATGAGTAATTCAACTGCTAAGTGCCTGAATTTTTTATTTTTAATTTTTTATTTGGCCACATCGCAGGGCTTATGGCATCTTAGATCCACCACCAGGGATCAAACCTCGCCCTAGGCAGTGACAGCAAGGAGTCCTAACCAGTGGACCACCAGGGAATTCCCCTGATCTTATAATCTGTAAAATGGGCATAAGTGAAACTGTTGAGACGATCCTACAAGCAAATGTAGGTGAAGATTTTAGAGTGATGCCAGGCACTTAGCTCATTAGTTAGCATTTGTGAACTTTATTTCTCTCCAAACCCCTTCCCCTTTCAGCCTCACAAAAACCCTTTGAGAGCCAGGGAAGGCTTTATTTTCCTTTTTCATACGCGAGGACACTGAGGCTCAGGAGGTCTTGCTCAGTCTCGCCCCCAGCGGGTAGAAGCGCAGGACTCAGCCCAGAGCAGAACCCAGCATCCTTTCCTCCGCGCGCCCCTACGGCTTTTCCTTTGACTTCACCCCGGGGGCCGTACCCCGCCTCCTGCCCCACCTGCCTTGCTTCTGCTGATGTGTCTTCTGCTCCATTAGGCAGGGCCACGGCCCCGGCCCTCGCAGGCCCCGGTGCCCTTGGCCCGCTCCGGCTGCCAGCGCCTGCCCGCCCCTGCCCGGGAGGTGACAGCAAAGTGAATTAGCGCGCAGCCCAGGGCTCGGGGGCGCCGAGGTGCCCGGCAGCTCCGCGGGCGCAGCACTTCCCAGCCTGCTATTTGCACAAAGTGTTCTCAGGGCCTCTACATTTACACTTGCGCGACTTCTCCAAAGGGCGCTCGCAACCTGGTTTTGAGGAACCGAGGCGGATCCTAAGTCTCCCTCGGTCTCCCCAGCTTCTAGTTTTTCTGCTCCGGGCCGGCTCTCGCCTCCTCCCTCCACCTCTCAGACTCTCTCTACACCCTAGGAGATTCTCTCTCCCTCTAGGTTCTTTGCATCTGCCTTCCTCCAATTCACCCCATCTCTTTCGTCTCTATCTCCGTCCATTTCTGCCTCTCTCCATCCATCTCTCCCCTGAGTCCAGCTCTGCACCTCTCTTTCCCCATGCCTTTCCCTAAATCTTGCTGTCTCCCTCCCCACTAGATCTTCTCCACCCCGCACCATCCCCGCAATCGCTCCTTCCATTTTCTTTCCCTGTCTCTCCACTTCCCGTTCTTCAGCAGAGCCAATAAAGACGCCGAAAGCAGCCGTGCCTCACCTTCCCGTGACTGGTATCTCCATCATGGTTTGGGCCTGATTCTTGGCCCTAGTGCACTTTCAGGTCTTTTGAGAGGGTCTTTGGGCCCTAAGTGGGAGGAAGGGCTCTTGGATCCCACCTGGACCAAGCCCCCGTCATCCCTGTGGCTTTTGGGACAACCAGGGCAGGTTAAACTTTCCAATGGTGTTAACTCTGGCGTGTGTGCATGTGAAGTCGCTTTAGTCGTGTGCAACCCTTTGCAACCTTATGGATTGTAGCCTGCCAGGCTCCTCTGTCCATGGGATTCTTCAGGCAAGAATACTGGAGTGGGTTACCATATGCTCCTCCAGGGGATCTTCCAGACCCAGGGACTGAACCTGTGTCTTTAACGTCTCCTGTGTTTGGCAGGTGGGTTCTTTACCTCTAGAGACACCTAGGAAGCTCTCGGCCTGAGCCCAGTTTGCTTTCTTCTCTCTACTACCTCCTTGGGCTTCCTTCTCCCAGTCTTTGCCTTCCACCACTGATCGGAAGCTCGCTGAAAATTCTTCCTGGAAAATTCTAGATCTTCTAGCGTCTCTTAGTAGGTAGAAACTCTAAACCAGAGCTGCTCACTTGATCTGCCAAGAAATACCATCCCCTCCTACCCTCAGAGTAGCCAGGTGGTCCTGGAACATCTGGAATTCATGAGCTGGTGATCTCTGGTAGAGAACAGTCGGGGCTGGAGTTCCTTGGATGGGACTCTGAGGTTCCTGCAAGTGGCCAGTAGACTGGGATGGGCTAGGTGTGGTCCAGGAGGTGCTCTCTGCCTGAACAAGTACTACATCCGTCAGTTTGGGAGTAGATCCCAGCCTGTGGTGAACAAGGGGCCTATGGAGTAACTGGAGTTTGTGTTCCAGGCGCCCACGGGGTCTCTAGGCCAGGGTGGGATCATGGCTGGGGGATTGCGGGGTGATGAAGCTCCAGTGGTGACCCTGCTTTTCTGTTTCACATGTATCAAGACATTTCAGTCCTTCCTTGACTGCTCTGTCCATCTAGAGGCATCCCCGCTCTCTGCAGCCTGACAGCTCTCACAATGCATGCCTAGTCTGTAGAATGGAGTTGCATCATTTGAAATACTTGGTGTGAAAAAATTTGACTGGATCCTACAGCCATTTGCTTGAACACAAGAAATTCCAACATTACTTTTGCCAATAAAGAAAAGACCTATTTGATTCTGTAAATATAATTTCAATCACTGCATTGCATTGAATACTTGTTTAAAATGATTTAAAGTATTTCATCACATACATGTGAGAACAAACTTTCTTGTTGATAGTAACTGTTAAGAATTTGAAAAGATCCTCATTAAAACTCTAAATTATTTGTGTGGAGTCATTTGATCAATTGTGTGTAATCAGTTCCAGTTTTATATGTGATATTGAAAAAAAATGTTTCTGGGAGAAAACTGAGATTTCTCATTAAGACATTTGAAAAGATTTAATTTGGAAGTTATGTACAAACTCAATATTTCTTCCCTAGTACTTTGTATTTTATTTTTTCTTATCATAATTATATTTTATACAGAAAATAGAATTATAGATAAGTCCCAATGGATCTACATGAATTGTGTAGGGGAGCAGAGAATTGGACTTTTGTTGGGACCGTGGCAGCCAATGGGGAATTTCTGAGGATCCTGCCACATGAAGGTCAGAGAGTTTTTTCCGGAACAGGAAGTTGTTTCTGGTCATGAGAACCTTGGCTTGAGGGGCTGTCTCTGTGCTGCTTCTTCCTAGAATACAGCCCAAGAGAATGGAGTCCCTGATTCTTCTTCAGGAGACTGGATTCCTGCCCCAGTTCCAGATGCTGTCTGCATCTCTGGCAGAAATGCACCTGCCTTCAGCCAGTGCTGCTGCTTAAGACAGTGGTCATCACGGGCCAATGCAGACACACGCCCCACACAGGGTTTTCTCGTGGAAGGACCTTCCTTGAAGTGCTCCTGAGAATTGCAGACTCCGGATAGGAAATACCTGTCCCCAAAACTTGCTTTCCTGGGAATTGAACTGCTCTGGGGCATGAAAAATGTTGGTGCCTTGTCACCCCAGATACCAAGTCTGATCTGTTAGTCCGGGAATTTTTATGCACAGTGATGGGGAGGTGTAGGGGTGGAAGCTCTGTCTACCCCTTGCTATTTGCATAACTTTGACCTTGACCTCTTTATTCTCTCTAGGCCCAGTTTATTCATCTGTTATTAGGAGGCATTAATACTTACCTTGCAGGATCCTAAGGAGAAAATGAGGAAGAGTACGTAGCATTGCTTTGTCAACTGTAAAGTCCTGTATACATGGAAGGGTTTTCATCATTGCTGTCAGCAAAAGTGGTACCACTATGACTCCTACTGAAGCAGGATGGTCATAGCAAACTCCGTAGAAGCAATTCTACAGTTAGAAGCTTCTCTGGGGTTCTGGTAGCAATGTATGGATGGTTAGGGGGACTTGGACAGCAGGGGATGACTTCCGCTTTAAGATTCAGCTCAAATTAGTCTCTGGTAACACAGTAGAGCCCTGTTCTTTCATTCACTGAGTAAACATTTGCTTATTTATTTTATTTTAATTTATTAAAAATTTTGGCTGCACCATGCAGCATGTGGGGTCTTAGTTCCCTGACAAGGGAGGGAACCCAAGCCCCCTGCGTTGGAAGCATGGAGTCTTAGACATTGGACCACCGGGCAAGTCCTACTTATTTAATTTTAAATAGCTTTTCTCTTTTTTTCCCATCCTGAAAGTAATACATGCTCATTCTAGAACATTTAGAAAGACAAGCTGAAAGAAGATTTACCCCAAATCCTGCTGCCTGAATGAATATCCTGGGCACACAGATATCTCCCTGTGCTCTTTCAAATATATTTTTTAAAGAAAATGTTATATCAAATAATACTTGCTGTTTTGTGATTGGCTTTTTTAAGAATCTGATAATGATTTTCGAACATTTAATAGGTCATAAAGTGCCTTTCTATAGCAACATGAAGATCACTGGCTGGCTGTCCCTAACATGAAACATTCAGTGGTGCCCACTGTGTGCAGAGCCCTGAGTGAGCTTCTCACTGGAACAGAGGGGCTGAGTAGAGCCATTCTTGTCTGCTCTCTGGGAACCCATCATCTGCAGAAGAAGCCACATCACTCCAGGGAGACAGGACCTGAGAACTGCAAGGCAGGAGACATTTAACTTTGAGGGAGAGAGAGGACATTTCTAAAAGAGGAAGCAGGGAAAGTGTCCTGCAGGACAGGACTGGCCTGGAAGGGTGCTCTGTACTTATTAATTTAAGATTTATTTACTTTTGGCTGTGCGGGGTCTTTGTTGCTGCGCATGGCCCTCTCCAGTTGCATCAAATGAAGGCTACTTTCTAGTCGCAGTATGCAGGCTTCTCACTACAGCAGCCTCTCCTGTGGTGGGGCACAGGCTCTAGAGCACGGGCTTGCATTGCTGCTGCTCTCAGGCTTCAGAGCACAGGCTCAGTAGCTGTGGTGCACCGGCTCAGTTGCCCCATGGCATGTGGGATCTTCCCAGACCAGGGACAAACCTGTGTTTCCTGCATTGCAAGGTGGACTCAACCACTGGACCACTAGGGAAACACTGATCTGTATTTAGACATGTGAAAATGTGAAGGATTTCTGGGTGGCAGGAAAAACATGAATTATGGGAGTGGGCGAACCCATGCATCTTCAGAAAAATGATAAAATCACACCGTGTTCTCTGTGCTTTTGTGGAAGCTAGTGAAGAGGGTGGGCTTTTGTATCAGTATTGGTAAGCTCAAGGGATGGGATCTCACCTGTTATCCCACCAAGGGATGGGAGCATTTACAGCAGGGTTGTTTCAGTGACCTTGAGCAAGTGTGCGTGTGTGCATGCTAAGTCACTTCAATTGTGTCCGACTCTGTGTGACACTGTGGACTGTAATATACCACGTCTCTCTGTCCCTGGGATTCTCCCGACAAGAATGCTGGAGTGGGTTGTCATCCACTCCTCCAGGGGATCTTCCCAACCTAGGGATGGAACCTGTGTCTCTTATGTCTCCTGCTTTGGCAGGTGGGTTTTTACTACTAACACCACCTAGGAATCCCCCTTGAGCAAGTCATATAACCTCAAAAGTTTAAAGCAGGAAAGACTCTATGCCTTCCTTCCAACTTTGCATTTCGTAGAAGAGAATTGAGACCCAGAACAGAAGGCAACTTACCTGAAATGCCACAGCAACTGTTGGAGTTGATGCTAGGAGCTGATGGACTACTTCAAGTTTAAGGACCAGATTGTTCACAGAAGTCCACCCAGCACTTGGCACAGACTTGCACAGGAACTACTCCACATCCCCCCCCGCCCCCCCAAAAAAAACAGATTTATTAAACTCAACTGAGCTACTATGGTTCTGATAACCAGCCCAGCCTTTTAGCACTATCTTGGGGAAGATCATGAGAATGAGTGAATTTGCCATGCTTCCTAAGATGCACACTCAAGAAGGAAGTATTCACTGTCCATCCCTGAACCTGGAATCAGGGTTCCCACCTAAGTCAGACTCTTTTGGTGAGAAGAATCAGAGATTCACTGGAACTGTGTTAAACAGAAAGGAGTTTGCTACAAAGATATATAAAATCTTTGGGGAATCCAAGGAAGGGAATCATAGGGTTATCATGCCTCCTGGGAACTGGAGTTGAGACCTGAGAATCTATTAAAGTCAACGCAGCTGCATCTTCTCCCTGGACACCAGTCTCTCAGGGTAAAGATCCACCCACCTAAGTATGCATTCAACCCATCCATCTATCCAGCCATGATCCATCTATCCCATGATTCCATCTATTCCATGATCCATCTGTCCATCTATCCATCTATCTATCCATCCATCCACCATTGAATCAAATGTTGCATGAGTTTCTGTCCTCTGTTGAGCCTCTGCCATTAGCTATCACATACTATGTTGGAGACAGAAATGAACAAGCACAGTCCTTGCTCTCAAGGAGGTCGCAGTCTAACAGAAAATTGCTGTCATATTTACTCATTCCCTCATTCTTCAGTAAACATTTCACTGTGCTAGGATGGGACTGGCATTGGGAAGGCGAAGATGAATGAGGCCTCCACGTCTCTCTCTGAGAACCAAGTCTAGGGAGGGGGACCCGTGGATACAATCATAATGCAATCTGATTGGTGCTAAAAGAGGGATTGATGGACTGATCTGTTGATATTCTGCCTTATTCTGTGAAAGAGTTAAGATTTAAAGATATGTAGATTAAAGGCTCTGGGATGTGTATCAGTGCAGAACTATTTTGCGATTGTATTGTTGGGGTCATAGGCCTGGAGCATCTCCTTGTGGATGGGAGTGGGGTTTTCACAAAAGGAAATGAAAATGTCCATTGTCAGTCTTCTAAGAAAGATGTCATTTGTGCCGCAGGAAATGAGGACTTTGGCAAGCAGGCATTAGATGGGGGCGAAGAAAAAGACTTTCTGTCTGCGGTGCAAGCTGTGGCAATCTCTGGTACATTCCTAGAGGTGATGGGGTAGATGCAAAGGTGGAAGGTGGGCTTCCCTGGACCCCATAGGAGCGACCAAGAAAAAGGCCTCTAGCCTGTCCTGAAAGGGAGTCTGGGGCAGGTTTGGGCCTCCACTGGCCTCCTCTCTATGGTAATTTCTTCCCTATAAACAAGGTGACATACAGTTGAAAGTATTGGCATCATATACTTTCAAATACACTGGCATCATCAGAAGTGAGAGGGAGCAGTTAATAACTGTGCTTAAGCTGCAAAAATAAGTGGGAGCATGGAACCACCTGCTTATCATTAATCTATCAGGAAAGTGTCTTTCAAAGTTATAGATCGGTCTGTCTTCTGGAGAGAAAGAGGGAAGGGCCTGCATTCATGCTTGAGGCCTATGCAAAAGTCTGAATCCTGAAAGAAATGATTATTGACCCCCAAATGTGAAAAGAAAATGGCAAGAGAAAAAAAGAATAAGTGTTTAATTCAATGTCTATAAAACATCAGGCCAACATTGTCCATGGCTAAATTCATAAAGACTCCTTTACCTTTGAAACCCATTTACAGCTTTGATTCTCTCTTTTCTCCAGAATCCTCAGGAAATACTGTTGAGAAATCGCCAGACATAAATCAGCTACTCATAGCCAAATCATTTCAAAAGTCAAATTACAAAAATTTTAAAAAATTTTACAGCCAGAAATTATATTCACTGAAGTCTACGGGCATGTTTTTATGTACAGTGGGGACTTCAAAAGTCAGAGTATCCCCAAATCAATAAAACTCTTTAAAAGTCCCCAGCACAGGCCAGGCCACTGTGGCACACAGGATCATTGCTCACATGGTCTCCGTGAATGGTGCCATAGAGTTGTGCAGTGAACAGCCTGGACAGCTGTACGGGGTGATCATGAACACAAGATGGTCAGGGTACTCTTCCAGAGGCCAAAGAGAGAGTAGCAGAGGGTGGGGCAGTCTCCAGAGAGAACAATTATGCCTGGGAAGCAGCTCAGTGTTGAGGCAAGGAAGACAGAGCAAATACACTCAGTGTGTAAGAGCTAAGTCTTGACTCTCTTTTTGCTAACAGTCCAGCAGGGAAGACAGCCCAGCATACAAAGAACTGGGCTCAGAGGTAGTGGCTATGACAAGGGTTACAGTAGTGGTCAGAAAGAGTGCAGTGGGGGACATGAGATGGAGGAGAAGGTAATCCCCAATGAAGGGACTGTGGGGGCTGTATAAATAAGGGTTGATTCACACTGAGCCTTAGAATAGAGCAAGGATTCATTCAGGCAGAGAACCAGGGGTGGCAAGCAGAGGATACAGAGTGCCCTGGGGTCCCTCGGGGAACCTCCCAACCTGCTCCTCTGGCCATTTCTCTGCTAAAAGATGTCAGCCATCAGATGCTGTTTAATTCCAGCTGGACAAAACCTGCTGGATGGGAGAGTGGGGTGTGACTTGGCTGGAAGCGAAGGTGCTCAGATGGCAAGCACCTTTCTCCTGACACCGGCTCCGGTCTTGGCAGAGCACGTGGCTGCAGGGGGTATTCTGGAATTGCCTCCTCCTCTCACTCTATTCCGGGGCCTTCTGGCCAAAGATGATTTTTTTTTTTTTTTTTTTCTTTTTGCCGTAAAACAGCTTCCCTGATTACTGTAAATCCCTAATACTGTTCCTGGTGGGGGAAGAAGTGTGCAGGTGATCTTTAGAAGCTATCCAGGGAGACTGGTGTTTGCATGCAGAATCACCTACCCAGCTTCAGAATTGGATAGGGCCAGCCTCTCATCTCAGGGGTAAAGAAATGATTAACTAGCCCTTTTCTACCAACCAGGAAATTAAGACAAAGAGGTTAACTGCCTTGTCCATGTTCATCCAGAGATTATTGGAACCAGTGTCCCGGTCCCCATCTACCAGGTATAGCAGCGGAGGTGACAGTTGAGCTAGATTTTAACATTCAGTGGATATAAAGTACAAGGATTGGAAGGGAAAGATTCTGGGCTAAGGGGTCAGCTGAAGAAAGGTGGGAAGCAGAAGGCAGTGGCAGTCATCCTGCACTAAAAAGATCTGACATTTTTTATCCAGGTAGGATTTTTAAGTGTTTTACTTATATTAGCTCACCTACTCCTTACAACAACATTATCAAGTATGATGAATCCCATTTTATGCAGGACAAAACTGAGGCACAGAGAGGTGAAGTGATCCATCCAAGGTCACCTGGGGCTTGAACTGAGACAGCCTGGCCGCAGGACCCCCTGCTTAGCCCTCAGGCAGTAGGGCCACTCACACACTGAATGCCTGCGGAGGTGCTGTCCCATGCCTCGCTAAGTGCTTTTTATGCCTTGTCACATTTCATCTTCATCTCAACACCGAAGGCGATGATGATTGTTATTCCCATTTCACAGATGCAGAAACCGAGGTTCAGACAGGCTAAGTATCTTGCCTGAGGTCACACTCTGCCTTGCATCCCAGGAGTTGTTTCTAACGAGCTCCTACTTCATTGAGAAAAGCCTAGCGCTCCCCAGAATTCCCTAGTCCCAGATCAATCGCTCCCAGCTTGCCACGGAGGCCCGTGTCGCCACTAGATCAGTTTTAAGGTTTTCAATAATTCTGTGAAGAGACAGAGCAGCATAAAGCAAAGCTAAAAATATCATTTTTCTGTAGCTGTCATAACAACATTTGGGCTAATTGATTCTCAATAGAATAATGACATCCAGTATGTAGTGAGAAATATTCATGAAGAGATCTGTGAAATCCTCGAGGTGCCGAGCCACACCGGTAGCCCAGGACAACTTAGGAACGTGGCCGCATGGCCAGTGCATATGCCAGGCATGCCATGCAGGCTGGTGACCACGAGCCAGTGCCACCCTGCCCTGTCTCAGGCCTGAGTTTGGACATCAAAGCTTTTTAGTTGAGGATTGTGGCTCCCAACCCCCAGGCTGCTTTAATCAGAGAAAGGTGATGAAAAGATTAGAGGGTATGATTTATGGAGAGAGATTAACATCAGAGGAGTCGAGGGGGAGAAAAGAGAACTCTCTTAAAGTAGTTGAGATAACAAAGGCTGTAGAGAGCGATGGGGGAAGGTGGGGAAGCAGCTGTGAGACTAGAGTCTTGAATGATTCCTGTAGGGATGGGCTGGAGGGGAGGGAGGCACCTCTGGGCCTGGGGTCACCCTGCCTGGCCCCCACCTGCACAGCTGCTCCTAGGCCACGTCTGGTGGCTCAGGCTCTATGGGCACTCCTGGCCAATCTGCCACCACTGGGCCTTCCAGAGGATCCCTGAGAGAAGGGAGGTAGACCTGGAGTTTTGGGGGTGACATGTGGGGCAGTACCCTAGCCTGGTGGGATGGTCTTCCAGGGCTGGACGCTGTGATGTCCAGGGCAGCATGTGCCATGTGTGCTGTGTGATCGCTGGCAGACACAGGTTCCACAGAGGGACCCGTGGTCTGTGGGGTGGGATGAGGGTGAACCCTGATAAGTACCAGGGACAGTGTTAAGGACCCGCCATACATGAGTTCATCTCATCTTTACAGCAACCTTGTGAGATCTGGGACTCTTACCGTTCCTGTTCTACAGAAAAGGGACACTGAGGCTCCAAGAGTTTAAGGAACTCAACTAAGTCACATAGCTAGTTCAGTGGCAGTGCTGGGGCTGGGGGCCCAGAGCCCACAGGGTGCTAGAGCGAGGGGTGTGGGAAGGGGGTGGCATGTGGGTGGAGAGGATTCTCTGGTGTATGCCTGCTGAGTGCATAGCAGGTAGCTCAGTGTGCGTGGCTGTTTTAAACACGCATGTGCAGAAGGAATCGTGGTGGGTGGGAGGCGTATCCAGTGAGTCTGGGTCTACAGGCAGACCCTGCCCAGGGCCTAAACCATCCCTTTCTGAGGATGCAGCCCCCCATTCTGCACCTTTGTTCCACCCCCATTTTTCTGGCTCTTAGGTAAAAACATAGCTCCTTCAGCATCATAGCCCTAAATTCACCCCACCTATAGGATGTCTGCCCTTTCACGATCTCACCTATTATTTCTGGAAGCCCCCTGGGGCATCAGTTCCTTGATCTGCGCCTCTAAACTCCTCCAGGAACGTCTGCAGCCTGGACCTGGCTGAGGAGGGTATATCCTCCTGCCTGAGACCTCTAGGATTTGCCCCTAGGCGGGGGTGCCTCAGAGTGTGGTGCAGCTCCAAAGGCAATTCCAGATGGTGCGCTTGGGGAGGGTGGGGCTGTGTCTCCCATTCACCACTCAATCCTCAGCACCAAGCACAAGCTTGGGAACACAGTAGCTGCTTAGTAAACAGATATCTTAGATTCCCTAGAGATGCTGTGCACTGCACCATCCTGTACCACCCTTTGTGGCCGGGTACCTGACATCTGCTTCTGCACTTTCATTTGCCTTCTGTCAGCTCCTCAGCAGGGATCTGGCCCCAAGCTACTCCAAGGACCAACCTCAGGATGTTACCGTACTTTCCTTCTTACCCCTTTAGTCAAAACCTCATGCAAACTCCTACCAGACTTGTCCGCCAGTTTATCAGCAAAATTAGTACTGGCTAATAATTAATGGGCAACATTTACTGAGTCCTGGTTAAGTGCCAGACACCGTGCTAAGCTGTGAATGTAAATTAACTCCTTTCATCGCAAAGCAGCCCCACGAGTGAGGTACTATTTTTATCCCTATTTTACTGGTGAGGAGTCTGAAGCTTAGAGATGGTAAGTAACTTTCCCAGAGACAGACAGTTGGTGGATTAGAGTAGAAGATGGGGGTAGAACCAAGGTGGTCTGATGCTGAAGCTTGCTGAGCGGCAGCCCTCCACACAGGTCTGAATTTCAGCTACACATGTCGTTAACATCTTATAAGCAAAGCTTTGATGTGAGTGTTGTGATTCTGATTTTATATAAGAAGAAACTGAGCTCAGAGCAGCTAAGTGACTTTTCAGTCAGCCAAGTACTAAACAGGCTGAGCTAGATTTGAATCCAGGTTTGCTCCAGAGCCTCGTTCCTTGTGCTGTTCCATCCCTCTGGGGGGACTGGGGACAGAGCTCGGTCACAGGCAAATGGGTGGGAAGAAGCAGTAAGAAAGGGGACCCAGCCAGTGGTGTGCAGTGACAGAAATAGAAATTTCAGCATACCAAGGGAACTGGGAGCTTCCCTGGTAGCTCAGTTGGTAAAGAATCCACCTGCAATGCAGGAGACCCAGGTTTGATTCCTGGGTTGGGAAGATCTACTGGAGAAGGGATAGGGTGCCCACTCCAGTATTCTTGGGCTTCCCTTGTGGCTCAGCTTTAAAGAATCCGCCTGCAATTTGGGAGACCTGGGTTTGATCCCTGGGTTGGGAAGATCCACTGGAGAACGGAAAGGCTACCCTCTCCAGTATTCTGGCCTGGAGAACTGCATGGACTGTATAGCCCATAAGGTCGCAAAGAGTCAGACGTGACTGAGCGACTTTCACCTTCACTTTCAAGGGACCTGGGCAGAGGGTCAGGGAGGTGACTGGGCCTCTGTAAGGGGACATTTGGAGTTGCTGCCACCCACATGCAGGCCTTCAACGCGGAGACTCCAAAATTGTTTTTCCTACCGTGCACTCCCATGGGACAAGAGTTATCAGGACCATGCCCGCTGGCCTTTTGTTGGTCTGGGAGGGGTGGGGCTCCCTTCACAGCTGGATTCCTATTATGAGCGGAATGGCATCTGTATCCAGAGGTAACATGTGATTAAATAAAAAGAGAAGAAAAAGCAGATGTAGTTCGGTTCACAAAAATCCAGGCCCTGCTGTTCAGGAGCCATGTGACTGCAGACCAGACATGAGCCTCTTTGAACCTTGTTTCTTTATGCTTAAAATGGGGATATTAATGTTTGTTCTTCCTGCCTTCTGCTCCTATTGCTGGGCAGATGTGTACCACATGGTGCATTAGAATCGAGGGAATCTAGGGGACTTCCCTGGTGGTCCAGTGGTTAAGAATCGGCCTTCCAATGCAGGGGCTATGGGTTTGATACCTGGTCAGGGAACTAAGATTCCACATGCCAAGGGGCAACTAAGCCTGCATGCTGCAAGTAGAGAAGCCTGTGCACTGAAACCAAGACCCAGCACAGCTTATGTTTAAAAAGAAGGAGAATGGAAGGAGTCTAGTAGAGAAGGCAGTTTCTAGGAGAAAGGCAGTGGGGATGGCATAGAGGCCCACTCACCAACAACATCGAAACTATGTGGGTGTGTGCTGTGTGCTTATTCGCTCAGTTGTGTCTGACTTTTTGTGATCCCATGGACCGTAGCCCACCAGGCTCCTTGTCCATGGGGATTCTCCAGGCAAGAATACTGGAGTGGGTTGCCATGCCCTCCTCCAGGGGATCTTCTCAACTCAGGGATCAAACCCCGGTCTCCCACATTGCAGGTGGATTCTTTACCATCTCAGCCACCAGGGAAGCCCAAGAATACTGGAGTGGGTAGCCTATCCCTTCTCCAGGGGATCTTCCTGACCCAGGAATAGAACCAGGGTCTCCTGCATTGCAGGTGGATTCTTTACCAGCTGAACTACTAGCAGTCAGGTCAAAATGGGAATTCTCACTCCAGAGTGTCTTAAGTCCAGGAGCATAGGACTTTGGTATTAGCAAAGCAGAGATGTTTTTATTCCCCAAGATGAGCCAATTTTGTTGTTCATTCATTCATATATCTAGTCTTTGAATCAACGTTTGCTGTTGGGAGTGTGTGGGAGACACTGACCACAGCAGAAACAGGCAAGGACCTTGCCCTCAGAAGACTTCCTGGCCTATTTGAGGAAATAAGACATATACATAGTTGCCATGATATGAGGCACAGGGCGATTTGGGCAATCAACTGCAGGAGATTATTATGGGACACCAGTTCCTGCCAAGGCAATCAGGGAGAGCCACCTGGAAGAAGTGGCATTTGGAATGCGGAAGTAGCCTTGAAGGATGTAAATATACTATCAGGCACAGAATGAGTCTCCCAGAGAGATCACACTTCATGTATTTGAATTAAACCACGTGTGTGCACACAGCATAATAATCATAATAATAACAATAACAAAGAGTGTGTATAAAGACTAAAGTGGGGTTCCCACACCCATCTTACTCAAGGCTGGGCCTAAAACAAGCACAAGATGGGAGAGGGATCCTGCTGTTTCCTCAGTGGCTTTCAATTCTCTGCACCTCTTTTCCTGTGAGTATCACCCTGAGGGTGATTCTAGCACTTCACGACATGCATCTCTCCCGTAACTTAGCCCCTCCCATCAAGCCAACAACCTCATCTGGCGCTTAACCCAAAGAAAAGTGGTTTGTTCCGACACTGAAGGAAAGCCCACCGTTCTGGATTTACTGAGATGGGTCTCCCTCCTAAGGGACTGGTAAAGGTCATTTTGACCATGCCTGGTTTTCCCCGGTATACTCTGGCTTTAAACGCCATCTCTAGATCACACAGACTACTGTCGTGGGAGCCACGTGGCTCAGGCCTGGCGGTGGGTACAGCTGAGCGGTGTAGGGAGCGTAATTAGAGGGCTCCGCGACTGCTAAGGGCCCATCGGATTCCAAGAGCTCGTGAGTCGGCTGTGATCTTTGGAATCCTCATTAGAAATTCTCTCCAGAGCCCGGGGCATATGCTTTTGCTCGTCTTTAATAATGGCAAATCTTCATGCTTTGAGGTTGGATTTGATTTCAGGAAACAACCACGAGAGTTATTTGGAGCCCAGCCTGGTGGAGGAACAAGCTGGAAAATGTGCTTCTGGTTAAATGGGAGGTGTGACTCTAATTGGCATGTGGGGATGCCAAGTTCAGGTAGAAGCCAGAGCAGGAAGCTCCAGGGAGAGCTCCAGAGTTGCTGTAGGGGATGCCAGCCTCAGGGCAGGCGGAAAGGGGATTCTGCTGGCCGTGGCTTATCCCTACTAGGTACCCCAGCAGCTTGACTGGACTCCATCTCCCTCCCACAGCTCAGCTATAGACAGAGTCATGAATGGTTTAGGGCTGTTTTCAGAGTGTCTGGGCCCAGCTGAAACCAGCAAGTGTACCATGAAAGCAGAGGCCAGGAAGGCGGGCAGAGGGGTTACCTCCAGGCCTCTCTCTGAGCTGACCCTGGCACTGCAAGATGTCAGGGGCCATCCGTGAGGCGGCCTTACGGACCTTGTCAGCCCAAAAGCTGGAGGTTGCCAGAGGGAGAGTCCAGGGATCACTTATTATGCCTTCCGATGGGAGGCCAACAGCCAGACCCCATGCGGGGCTCAGTCTCCCTGGGACAAAGGATCCCCAGCACCTGCCTTAGCGTCCTGCATACTTCCCCATGGCCCTTGGGCACAGTGGCACGAGGCGCTGTGTCCCACAGGGATTTGTTATGGCTGCTCTTCCCTCACCTGACTTCTGCCATCTGGGACAATTGGTCTGATTCTACTGGGATATTTCTGTGTCCACGTTCCACACCTACAAGGCCTTCTTTTCTGGGTGACCTGATTACTGATCCTAAAGGTACTTCCAGAGAGCAACTCCCAACCCTTGGGTCATGTCCTGAGCTTGCAGGGAGAGCCTTTTCAAAAATTAAAAAATTTTTTTCAAAGCTACTTTCCCTTTACAGTTATTACAAAATATTGGCTATATTCCCAGTGTTGTACAATATATCCTTGTAGCCTATCTTACACCCAGAAATCTGTACCTCCCACTCTTCATCCCTATAGTGGCCCTCCCCCTCCTCTCTCCTGGTAACCACTAGTTTGTGTCTTCTTTATTTTTTTTATAGTCACTAGTTTGTTATATTTTTTAGATTATAGGGAACCTATTTGGAGGGAGAATGGGCAGGGTTTTTTTTTTTTTTTTTTCTTTTAGCATTGTTTTATAGGCATTCCCAGATGGTCTGCATAGAGTGAGCCATTGGGTCTTCTTGTCCTAAGAGTCTTAGAGAGTCCTTTGGACAGCAAAGAGATCAAACCAGTCAATCCTAAAGGAAATCAGCTCTGAATATTCATTGATGCCAAAGCTCCAATACTTTGGCCACCTGATGCGGAGAGCTAACTCATTGGAAAAGACTCTGAAGCTGGGAAAGACTGCGTGCAGGAGGAGAAACGGGTGACAGAGGTTGAGATGATTGGGTGGCATCACTGACTCAATGAACATGAGTTTGAGCAAACTCTGGGAGCTAGTGAAGGACAGAGAAGCCTGGTGTGCTGTGGTCCATGGGGTCACAAAGAGTTGGACAAGACTTAGAGACTGAACAATGACAGTAACAACAAGAGACTTAGCTCATAGGCTCTGGGCTCTGAAGACTAAGTGCAGAGTGATCCACCAGAGGAGGAAGCAGGGGAGGCTCACATCGAACGTATACATATGCCACACACCACACACCCCCAACAGGCAGGCTCTCAGCCCCCCTTACACTCCACTCGCTCAGACTCACCCAACCCACACACGGGCATGCTCCACTGCAGACACATCCCCACCACTCCCAGGCAGCCCGCACATAGCTATTCACGTCTCTCCCCAGCACAAATGCACACCACTCCGTGCCATTTCCTGCATGCTCCTGGAGGGCACTGGCACTGGGGGAGCATCTGATAAATCCCCCTCTCCCGCTGTGAGCTTTTGAACAAAATGATGTAAGAGGAAAAGCACAATTTCGTAGTCGAATGAGCTGGACTCGAAGGCTGGAATTCTCGCGTGTGAACTGTGCCATCCTGGGCAAATCACTTCCCAGTGCTGTACTCTCCAAATCTGTATAAAGGGGCCATCATAACAGAGCCTCCCCCGCCACAGTAGTGAGGGTAATGTGGCTCACAGAGGAACCCACTTTACGTAGTACCCTGCAAAGTATAAAACATGTTCATCACCAGAATCGTCATCAGTATTTCCAAACAAGGAACAAGTCATACTCAGATTCAATGGACCTTCCTCAGCCCGCTGGTCCCAGGTAGAACGGGCCATGTGAGTCCATCTCAGATGGGTAGAATCATTTGTCCCTGTCACTCACTCATGAGACCATCTGGGGCTGTGCCCCCTCCAGCTGGACCCTGGCTCAGGTGGTTTGATGCTCCTCACCCAGGAGATTCGAGACGTGTGTTGGAGGTGGACCCAGTCAGTGAGGACCCAGAAATGGCCAGCCGATTCCCAAAAGAACTTTACATAATCAATGCAGCATCTATTACAAAACATCTATATGCAAAGATGACTCTTGCCCCAGCAGATGAAAAAGTGACTATTGGCAAATCCCTGACAAATGTTTCTGGGATGTGAGGCTTTGGGGAAGGTAAAGAGGGGACTGGAGCAGGGGATCTACAGCCCCTTCAGCTGGCAAAGAAAGCGTGGGGATCAAGGCCTGGTGGTTGGGGGAGACAGGGAGAGGAGCTGTGGGGGGTCTGAGCAGCAGCTGAGCAGGACACCCACTCCAGAAAGGCTCCTGGGAAGGTGACTTGGGGTCACTGATGGCTGGAGGGACATGCACTTGAATGATGCGTGGATTATGCTGCGAAGGAATGGACAGAACACAGGCTTCCTGTAACTACTTGAGAAGCAAACAGTTCCAATAAAACGGTCGGGGTAAGGAGAAGGGGTGGGGTGGGGTGATGTACATATAGTGGTTGGAAACCCAAAGAGAAAAACAGTTCTGCCTTCCAAGGATACAAACTTTCCAGATGGGAGCGAGCAGATAAGACTGGGAAGCGGAATTTGGGTATCATGCTTTTGATGTAAAGAGTAGGAAAGGGGTGGGCTGGTGGAGGTGGGACCCCTCCCAGTCCCCTGTCCTAAAGGAGAGATGGAAGCCCAGAGGGGTAAGGACTGTGCCTACGTTTCACAGAGTGTGGCATGGTGGGGTCCTCGGGATAGATGGTTGAAGGTAGGTGCGTCTGAGAATACTAAAATTAAATGGCAGTATGTATATATTAGGAGAAGGCAATGGCACCCCACTCCGGTACTCTTGCCTGGAAAATCCCATGGATGGAGGAGCCTGGTGGGCTGCAGTCCATGGGGCCGAGAAGAGTCGGACACGACTGAGCAACTTCCCTTTCACTTTTCACTTTCATGCATTGGAGAAGGAAATGGCAACCCACTCCAGTGTTCTTGCCTGGAAAATTCCATGGATGGGGGAGCCTGGTAGGCTATATAGTGCATGGGGTCGCAGAGTCAGACACGACTGAGCGACTTCACTTTTTTTCTTTCTGTAGTTCCTTTTGGAGAAGGAAATAGCAAGCCACTCCACTGTTCTTGCCTGGAGAATCCCATGGACGGAGGGGCCTGGTGGGCTGCGGTTTATGGGGTTGCAGAGAGTCGGATACGACTGAGCAACTAACACATGTATATATTATGTTCATTTTTCCAAGGAAAAGAACTATAGCTTTCCTTATATTTCCAAAGACTTTTAAGACTTCAAACAAATAAAGAAGTATAATTAAAGGCCAGGTTCAAACCCCAATTGTGCCCCTTTCTGTGTGACTTTGGGCAAGTTATCAGGCCACACACACCTCCTTGTCTCATCTGTAAAATGGGGATAATAAAAACTCCACTCCCTAGGGTTATTGAGAGGCTTAATTAAATAAAATCACATCAAGTGTTTAGCAAAGTACCCTACACCCAGTAAGTCCAGAAATAGTAGCTCTTATGATTTACATTACTATAACAATTAGCTATTATCTTGAAGATATGGGGAAAAAAGCAAACACCTCTTGCTTGCACCGGGCCACGGTTCACGCCGGTGGGTGAGCGCTGAGTCCAGCCAGGCCTGGCGCACTGAACGCGGGGTGCAGAGCCAGAGGCCACTGGCAGGAGGGCCGGGAGGCAGCCCCACACCAGCCTGGCCGTTTGTATGCAGCGGCTGTTGCGAGAGTGTGTCCCCGGGAGGGGAGGGCTGCTCCATAAGACTGATTTGTTGCTGCTGAACCTCATTAATCAAATCTTACCGGAGAGAGCCTCCTGCAGCTGCTGGCAGGTCAGCGTCGGGGAGATAAGTGATGTAGCCAGACCCAGCAAGGGGGAGAGACGCAGCGGCCATAAGTCTTGACAGTGGCAGGCTCTGAAGCAGGGACTCCGAGCAGGCGCGTCCTCTGTGCCGGGGCGGGGTTGGGGCAGAGCTCCGAGTCACAGCGAAGCTCTTCCTCCCAAAGGATGCTATGGAGAGATGGGGAGCTGGGGTGAGGTGTATCTGGGAGTGGCCCCCGAGAAGCAGGGCAGTTCAACATGTCTGGGGACACTCGAGTCAGCCATGACCCAGGACCTTACGGAGTTCTGCAGACCAGAGTTCCGCCCCCCAGACAGCTCAGCCTACCTACGCCCATTCAATTTAACATAGTTGGTAGGAGCCATGTCTCCTGCTTCAGGTTAGAGATTCATTCTGCTGCTCTGCCCTCGGTTTCATCACTGAGAACAGCAACTGTAGAATGGGGAACTCCAGCTGCTCCACTTCACCCTCATGGACAAGCATTTGATGTAGGTGCCGTGATCTTCCCATTTTACAGAATAAGAAACTGAGGTCACACAAAGCAGCTTTTGTCACTCTGCTTGGAGCAGCCCCCATCTAGGGCGTGATGGCCCGCTTGGCAGGGCTGGTCAAGGGATGAATGGGCTCTTGCTGGTGTCTTGAGGGGGTTGCTCTGGGGTACCAGGAATCCTGAATGGGTCTGAACGGTCTCTGCTCCTAGTGAGCTGGCAGGAGACTTTGAACTGACTTGATGGTCTACTTGGACCAGAGGGACCATTTCTGCTGTTTCTCATCACAGGTACAATTCTTTCTTCTCTGTGACAGGATGCGCCCTGGAGCCAAGACCTGCTTCTTAAGACAGTAATGTGAGCTTGACTCCCTGGGTTGGTGTTCCTGTCCTGTCTCTCACTGTCTAGCTGTGTGACCTTGGGCCTTGACTTCTATGAGTCTCTGTTTCCTATTCAAAATTGATAATACCATTTCCACGCGCTGAGGCTCATGTGGGGCGGAAGAAACCTAAGCTCACATAGCATTAAGTTCAGCAGCAGGCACCTGAATGTGTGTTCAATCGTGTCCGACTCTTTGTGACCCTGTGGACTGTGGCCCGCCAGGCTCCTCTGTCCTTGGAATTCTCCAAGCTAGAATATTGGAATGGGTAGCCTTTCCCCTCTCCAGGGGATCTTCCCAACCCAGGGGTCGAACCCATGTCTCCTGCATTGCAGGCAGATTCTTTACCATCTGAGCCACCAGGCTAATGTAGTGAGCACTTAATTGCTGTTGTTACTGGGGACCCAAAGAAGAATGACCCCACTTGCCCTCCCTGGAACCTGCTTGCATCACTCCAGCCTGCGGTGATGCAAGTCCTCTGCCTCTGGGAGTCCCGCTTCCTTCTCTCCAGGCTCTGTTCTCTCCGCATCCACCCACCCCAGGCCTCTCTTTCGATTCTGCTCACCACATTCCTGGGATCACAGTTTATCTTCAGCCCCTCGAAAGAGATGTGTTGGACACCCACCTCCATGTGCAGCATTGTCTGTAAGCTCAGAAGCTGAAAAATAAAGAAATTCATACCCATTGCCCCCATTATGGCTGATAATTACGGTGTCTTGCCCAGTTAGCGTGTGCCGGGCTTCATGCTCCATGCGTTACAAGCACTGGCTCACACAGACCTCACAACAGCCTGCTCCAAGAGTTTAAGAAACTCTACAAAGTCACACAGCTAGTTAAGTGGCAGAACTGGGATTAGGGTCCTATTTCAGGCGTGTTTTATAGCAGAGGAAACTGAAGCTCAGAGAGGGTAAGTTATCCAAGGTCACCCAGGTGGTGAGTGGCAGAGCTGGGCTTCAGAGCCTGGCTGGTGGACTGCAAAGACTGTGCCCTTAACCTGAACCCTGAGCCGCAGGTTGAGCCCCAGCACAAAAACCTAGGCCTCTGCTAGGTCCTCAGAAAATGCTGGTCCCTTTGCTCCCCACCCCACTCTGCGCCAGAGAGGCCTCCACATTTAGAGGTAAGCTGGGCCCAAGTTTGGAAGTTGTTAACTTCTTAGTAGTTCTTTCTTTGCCTCGTTATGGGGTAAAACTGCATTTGGTTTTTAAAATTCCCTTTTTATTTAGTCGCTGTGAATGTTAAGAACTGCCAGTACTGGAAGCTGAGATCCCATCCATATGCCAGGTTTTAAATAGCAGACTAGAAACAAGTTTACACAGGAAGATCAAACTCATCCCAAACACGCAGCTCCTGCACTGTTCAGACAAGAAACCCGTGCCCCCCGCTCCGCACCCCCCCACCCCCCCGTGCGCCCCTGCTTCCCACTTCAAACCATCTCGGAGAGGAATCTTTTCTTGTTTTAGAGAAACATTTCTGAATTCCGTCTGCTGCTCTCCGTGCACGAAGAAGCGAGTGATGACCCAGTCATCACAAGGTGTGTGCTTGGTTTTTTTTTTTCTCAGTAGCTGGGAGGGTCTCTGATAATCTCTCTGCATTCACCCCCAGCAGTGGTGGCCACCTGCCTGGACTTGGAGGGGTTCCATCCATGTCCTGAGTAGTGGGCTGATTCGCATGCAGGGTTTGACCTTCCCTCTCTGCCAAAACTGCGCGGTGACCTTGGGCAACGACTTCGGCCCCTCCGAGCCTCAGTTTTTCCTCCTCTGCAAAATGGGTGTAGCCCACAGAGCACAATGGTTAAGTGCCTGGACTCTGGTGTCACACACAGATTAGTTCTGCATCTTCCTCTGTGACCTTGAGCAAGTCCTCTCTGACCCTCCGTCCCTGGAAAGTGAGTCTTAGTAGTACCTGCCTCCTCAGGTCCTTTTGCTGTGACAGTTAAGAGGGTTAAGATGCTACAGAGCAGTAAAGGCAGGGCCTGGCACAAGGTGAGTGGCATCAAATGCCAGTTTGGGTCATCAGAGCCCTGGACCACCCGCCTCATGAGGTCCTGATGCGATGGCAGAGATTCTCTGTATGAGGGCCTCGAGCCCACAAATGGGCACTTGCTATAGAAACTCATGGCTTGGTTCTAACCTGACTCGGACCTCCATGGTGGGGGATCAACAGGATGTGTGGCTTTCACCCACCCATTTTTTACCAACCTGCCTTCCCTTGGGCTTGTCCGAGCTGCAGGGAGGGGGTGGGGTGATCTATGGGCTCGGTAACCTGCCTGGGGGAAGGGAGGGGGCCTCTGACCCAGGGGTAAATCATGGACTTCCCAAGGGCCCGTCAGTTCCCCAGGAAAGAAGCCCTGGGCATTTGTTATCTCAATGCTTCCCCTGAGGGGCTGACCACATGATTCATTTCACTCACACTAATTGGATGTAAATTAGATGAGAAATCAGTAATTTGTCCAAAGATTTGTCATTCCGGTGGCTTTCCAGACAGAGTGAAGTTGGTCCGGAGGGCCAGTGAAGTCGCCCCCAGCTGTAAGGGAGGCACGCATCTCCATTTTAGGAGATGAGAAGCTTTTCCTTGGTGACTTCTGTGTTTGCCGTTTTTTAAAAGGATGGATTTAAGGTGGAGATAGCAGGAGGTGGAGAGAAAGAGAGAGGGAGAAGGAGGGGAGGCAACAAGAGGGATAAGGTGGGGATGAAGGAGAGACAGAAGGCAAGCATGGGGGGTGGAGGGGGGGAAGGTGAGCAGGGCAAGAGAACAGGGAAAAGGGGGGAAGAAAGGGAAAGGAGGGGAGGGGAGAGGACGGGAGGGGGTCGGCAAAGGGGCGACCAGGACAGAGGAGTAAAGGGAGGAGGACAGTGTTTCGTGTTTTTCTGGCTGCCTTTGGCCGGCTAAAGGGGTAGGAGAGCCTTTAGGTAACGCTATTTACTGTCAATAAGAAAAAGGCTGCTCCAGACCTCCTTCCCTACAACAATATGCTAATCAACCCCTTGGGCCAGCTCAGATCTGCAAAGCCAGGCAGCTGCTTCTGTCGCCTCTTAGGCTCCAGGAAGCGATAGCCGCTGACTTAATGAGGAAGGGGGGCAGGATGGCCCAGCTCTGGGAGTGGGGGTCAGGCAGCCTGGAGGGGATGGGTGTTACAGGGGAGCCTGCCTGGCAAAGACAGAGGCAGCCAGGGCTCCCCAAGAGGCCCCAGTGCTGCTCCAAGGTGGAGCAGCAGTAGCCGCTCATGTTCTGTTTATTAGAGACAGCCGAGTCCGCTGAAAGAGGGCAGAGATTTAAAAAAAATTTTTCGAGGGAATCTGAGGCCTGAGTCAGGCTGGAAAGGGACAAAGGGCAGTGCTCAGGGTGGAAGGTTTAGAGGAAAAGGGGGTCCCTGGCCTGGAGACCTCTTGGGAGTAGTTGGATCCTAATAATAACAGACATAAAAATCCCAGCGTGGAGCTGAGAAGGCCGCAGTGGGGTCCCTGTCTAGTCTGCCAGGAGAGAGGCCCTTCTCCCACTGCCATGGGAGAAGGCTGGACTCCAAGGATGCTACAGAACAGAGTCAGAGGGTGGAGGCCCTAGACACAGGGGCTGGGGTATATCGTACAGGTAAAGGAGAGTGTCTGAGGCTTTGAGACCTTGCACTTGGAAAGACTCATTGCTGTGCTCACTTATTCCTTTCAACATTTGACATATGTTTCTGAAACTTTTACTGCATGCTGGGCACGGTGCAAGGTGCAGGAGAAGCCCAACCTATTCGGTCCCCCAGACTCTGAAGCAGCAGGGCCTAGGAGGGGAGGCGGATAGTAGGCAAATAACCGTGAACATCCCACTGTATGATGAGCTATGTCAAGTGCCACGCAAGAGAGGAGCTCGGGCTTTTGACAGCATGTAGCAGAGGAACTGGGGCTAGTGGGGGTGGGGGAGCTGGAGAAAATAATGCTAAGATAATCAATTCAACGTGATAAAAGGGTAACTGCTTGTGATTCTCACAAGGAGAAGCAGTGACCTTGGCCGCTCAGACCTCATTGGGTATGCATGTGGATGTGCTTGTGGGTGTGCAAGAGAGCGTTTGAAAATGCCGGGAGAGGTGCGTGCCCTGTGTTTGTGAGCACGAGTCTCAGGTGAGGTGTAGCTGATTATTTGGGGGTGTATTTTAAAGCAGCATAAGCAGCAGCAATTGAAATCTGGGGTAGTCTAAAGTGGATCCCCATCTCTGGCTTCGCTTCATGTCTCCAAATTTGAGAAAGAAAAAGACAAAGCAGCCCCATCTCTCAGTTTCCAGGATCAACTTTTCTGTGATTCTCGGGGTGCTCCATGTGGAAAGGCCTGGTCCAAGCTGAGCAGGGGTTCAATCCTATTTCCCTCCCTGTCTTCCCACAGCCTTTCATTTCTCTCTTTCTTTGCTTCATACCTTACTGAGTTATTAATCCCCGTTATTAATAAGAATTTGCCTGCCAAAGCAGGAGATGCAGGAGACATAGGAGACGCGGGTTCAATCCCTGGATCGGGAAGGTCCCATAGAGAAGGAAATGGCTACCCACTCAAATATTCTTGCTTGTTGAATCCCATAGACAGAGGAACCTAGAGGGCTACAGTCAATAGGGTTGCAAAGAGTTGGACACGACTGAGTGACTGAACACTCAGGCGTGAATATTAAGCACCCAGCAACATCTTGAGCCCTTCAAATACTTTATTTCATGGAGTCATATTAAAAACAAGACAACATAAGAGTGGATATATATATATATATATATATATATAAATGTACAACTGATTCACTTTGTTGTACGATAGAAACTAACACAACATTGTGAATCCACTATACTCCCATAAAAATTAAAAAACAATACCAGCAGCAATAACAACAGCAAAAAACCAAGACAGCATGCCCCAAATGGGATTTAATTACAACTTTGGCCTTCCCAGAGATGGAACCTTAACTTAGTCCAGTGGAACCTTAAGTTAGGTCAATCTGAGAGATTCTTGTCATCCATGAAAGGAAAAGAACCTTGCAATAATCAACCTGGTATAACTTCCTTGTCCCTGCTGCCTTCTACCTATAAAAGTCTTTCATTTGCACAGTTCCCTGGAGCTCCTTTCTACCCACTAAATGGGATGCTGCTTGGTTCATGAATTGTTGAATAGCATCAACAAGATCTTTAAAATGTACTTGGCTGAATTTGTTTTTTTAATAGTTCTCCATTAACCCTGTGAGGTAGGCCTTTCTATCCCCATTTCACAGATGAGAAAACTGAAGCCAAGAGAGGTTAAGTGACTTGTCCAAAGTCATGCTGCCAGGGAGGAGAGGAAGCTCAAACTCACAGCTTCCAACCGCTGTGTGCCTGCTCTGAACCACTTCTGTTCTCTTTCCCTCTCTCCCTTCCTTCCTTTTCCCTCTCTTCCTCCTCTCTCCCTCTTTCTCCCTTCCTGCCTTCTGTAAACATCTAGGAGTTTATGATGAATTACAGGCTGGTTAGTCACATTCTGCCTGACCCTCTGCTTTACACCACGTGGATGCACAGCAAGGATCTGATTCATGCACACATTTTGAGGACTCCTATATCTGGTTAACATTGCCAAGATCCTTGGCAAATGTGAAGGTGTTGTGAAAGAATCATTGACATTTCAAAGCTGGAAGTGCCCCCTCCTCTTTCCACACTGATGAAACAAGGAGGCCCAGTAAGGAGAAGGGTAGAGGCTGGTCTAGGATGAAGTGGCTCCCCAGCAGAAGAGTGGAGACCAGAAGCCAGAATGCCCCCTTCTGATTCCTACCAAGTTCCAGCCAGCACACCTGGCCCCATTCTGGGAAATCAGAGCATCCTTTAGAAGACCAGCACACCCCAGGGAATGCAATAAAAAGGATTCCCCAAATCCACATAGAACCTGGACCAGGGCAGCAAGGTGCCTTCCATCATTCTAAAGTGAAAGTATTACTGGCTCAGTCATGTCTGACTCTTTGCGCCCTCATGGACTGTAACCCTCCAGGTGCCTCTCTCTCTGTCCATGGAATTCTCCAGGCAAGAATACTAGAATGGGTTGTCATTCCCTTCTCCAGGGGATCTTCTTGACTCAGGGATCGAACTTGAGTCCCCTGTTTTGGCAGGCAGATTTTTTACATCTGAGTCACCAGGGAAGCCCCCTAACCATTCTAAAAGTTCTGACAAATATCTCCCAGGTCTTAGGATGCCAAGGGAAGTTTCCTGTCTTCAGCATAAGCTGTTGTCCTAACTGTCATGGATGATGCCATTATGCTCAAAGGGCCATACTTCTACCCTGTTGATTAGAGGACAGGGAAAGGGCTTCCCTGGTGGCTCAGATGGTAAAGAATCTACCTGCAATGTGAGAGACCCAGGTTCAATCCCTGGGTCTGGAAGATGCATTGGAGAAGGGAATGGCTACTCACTTCAGTATTCTTGCCTGGAGAATTCCATGGACAGAGCAGCTTGGTGAGCTACAATCCATGGGGTTGCTAAGAGTTGGACAGGACTGAGTGACTAACACACTTTTAAAGGGAAGCCCAAGAAAGATAAAAATGTTTGAGCAATCAACACCCCCCCTTTCTCTCTCCTCTCCCCAGCCCCCATGCTGACGGTGTGTGTATGTGGCTATGAGAATATCATCTGTCATTTCCACTGACACCCTTCAGGGAAGCTTTGGAGTCAAGAGGCTCACGTTCCAGATCAGGTCCTGATACTTAAGAGTCTTAGTTTCCCCATCTGTAAAATGAGAACAATGGGCCTTCCATTTGTTTCTCAGGGTTGTCAAGAGAATTGACTGGAGTTATAATAAGCATGAGGAAAGTGGTATTTTGCTTGGCAGAGTGAGAACTTAATGAAATAAATAAATAAAAGACTCATCACTCCCTCCCAGAGCACAACACAAAATTCAAGTGCAGAGCTTCTAGACCCATAGCTAGATTGACTTGATCAGCAGATTAGACACTTGTTGATTCAGGGTCTTAGGCTCTTGCCCGAAAATACAATTTTAGACTTACAAAATTTGTGCCGAAGTTATTTTTCTTTTGTTTTGTTTTCCTTCTTTTGTCTTATCTTTGATACTGTTCAAAGTTAAATTCATAATCATTTATATATGCTGCTGCTGCTGCTAAGTCACTTCAGTCGTGTCTGACTCTGTGCGACACCATAGATAGCAGCCCACAAGGCTCCTCTGTCTCTGGGATTCTCCAGGCAAGAACACTGGAGTGGGGTGCCATTGCCTTCTCTAGGGGATTTTCCTCACCCAAGGATCGAACCCTCATCTCCTGCATCTCATGCTTTGGCAGGTGGATTCTTTACCACTGAGCCACCTGGAAAATCCATATATATATATATGGATATATATATATATATAACAACAGTTAACATCCACTGAGTGCCTACCCATTACATATATTAACTCAGTTAATCCCGGTATATTGCTATGAACTGAATTGTGTTCAGTTTGGGGAGGTTCATATTTCATATCTTAAAAGATGATGCTGTTAAAGTTCTGCACTCAATACCCCAGCAAATTTGGAAAACTCAGCAGTGGCCATAGGACTGGAAAAGATCAGTTTCATTACAATCCTAAAGAAAGGCAATGCCAAAGAATGTTCAAACTATTGCACAATTGTACTCATTTCACAAGCTAGCAAAGTAATGCTCAAAAGTCTCCAAGTGAGGCTTCAACAGTATGTGAACCATGAACTTCCAGATGTTCAAGCTAAATTTAGAAAAGGCAGAGGAACCAGAGATCAAATTGCCATCATCCGTTGGATCACAGAAAATGCAAGAGAATTCAAGAACATCTACTTCTGGTTCACTGACTATGCTAAAGCCTTTGACTGTGTGGATCACAACAAAATGTGGAAAATTCTTCAAGAGATGGGACCATCTGACCTGCCTTTTGAGAAATCTGTATGCAGGTCAAGAAGCAACAGTTAGAACTAGACATAGAACAATGGACTGGTTCCAAATTGGAAGAGGAGTACGTCAAGGCTGTATATTGTCACTCTGCTTATTTAACTTATATGCTGAGTACATTATGCAAAATGCTGGGCTGGATGAAGTACAAACTGGAATCAAGATTGCCAGGAGAAATATCAATAACCTAAGAGATGCAGATGACACCACCCTTATGGCAGAAATCGAAGAGGAACTGAAGAGCCTCTTGGTTAAAGTGAAAGAGGAGAGTGAAAAAGCTGGCTTAAAACTCAACATTCAAAAAACGAAGATCGTGGCATCCGGTCCCATCACTTCATGGCAAATGAATGGGCAAACAATGGAAAGAGTGACAGACTTTATTTTCTTGGGCTCCAAAATCACTGCAGATGGTGACTGCAGCCATGAAATTAAAAGACGCTTGCTCCTTGGAAGAAAAGCTATGACCAACCTAGACAACATATTAAAAAGCAGAGACATTACTTTGCCAACAAAGATCCGTCTAGTCAAAGCTATGGTTTTTCCAGTAGTCAAGTATGGGATGTAAGAGTTGGAATACAAAGAAAGCTGAGTGCCAAAGAATGAATGCTTTTGAACTGTGGTGTTGAAGACTCTTGAGAGGCCTTTGGACTGCAAGGAGATTAAACCAGTCAATCCTAAAGGAAGTCAGTCCTTTATATTCATTGGAAGGATTGACGCCAAAGCTCCAATACTTTAGCTACCTGATGTGAAGAGCCGACTCACTGGAAAAGACCCTGATGCTGAGAAAGATTGAAGGCAGGAGGAGAAGGGGGGTAACAGAGGATGAGATGGCTCGATGGCATCACCAACTAGATGGACATGAGTTTGAGTAAGCTCCAAGAGTTGGTGATGGACAGGGAAGTCTGGCATGCTGTAGTCCATGGGGTTGCAAAGAGTCGAACGTGACTGAGTGACTGAGCTGAACTGAAAGTTCATATATTGAAGCCTTAACCTCCCCATGTGACTATATTGGAGATAGGGGCTTTAAAAAGGTGATTAGGGTTAGACAAGCTCCTAAATCTGGAGCCCTGATCCTATAGAAATGATGCCTTTTTAAGAACCAGAGCTGTCTCTCTCCAACATGTGAGGACATAGCAATAAAATGCTTGTCTGCAAGCCAGGAAAGGAGTCCTCGAAAGAACATGGTCATGCTGGCAACCTGATTTGAACTTCCAGCATCCAGAACTGAGAAAATAAACCATAATTGCTTAAGCCCCCAATCTGTGGTGCCCTGAACTATGATAATACCTCTGAAATAAGTGTGTTTACTATCCCCACTTCATATCAGAGAGGTTGTCACTTGAGCAAGTCCACACAGCTGATAAGAGAAAAGGCCAGAATTTGGACCCTGGATGTCTGGCAAGAGCCTGTACCCTTAAACTTGAGGCCATGGCCCACAGTCACCTCAAGAGTCATACTGCAGGAGAACTCATCGAGGGATCAAAGTCAGTGTCTTCCCTACCTGCCATGTGGTATTAGCCATTACTTAAATCTTTTGACCAGAAGAAGTGGAGGAGAAGAGAGAAAGGGTGACTCGCCAGTTATTCCCACACATACCATAAGTGCTGAGCAACAGTCAGCAAGAGTGCCAGCTTCTGAGGGCCAGTCTGTGCATCTTTTCCCAACTCCTTATTCAGGGACATCATGTGGGTAGGTTGAAATCCTCTGGGGTGGGAGTATTTACACCTCAGAAATTGGCAAACACTACAAATCCAAGCTTTTTCACTGGAAAGCCAGTTGTTAAACATTTCCCAGCACACTGCTTCATTCTGCATCAAAACACAGAGAAGGTATGGGTAGCAAGACTCCTTGGCAGCATGGACCTTGCCTGCTAACCACCCTACTTGGTTCTCTTTTGATAGAATCATAGACCCTCAGGATGCTGAGGCTGGAAAGGTCCTTAGAGACAGTCAAGTCCTCTGGTTGCAAATGGACAACCAGAGCCCAGAGAGGGGAAGTGACTTGCCTAAGGTCACACAGCCCATGTCACAGCAATTCATGTCAATTTCCATCCATGTCGTCTAGTAGATCTGTAGATCTAGTTAGGGGAGAATGCCACAGGTTTTCTGGCATAGACTAGACACGGATGCTGCTATTTGGGGAGCTATCCTGTGAGGATGGGGTAGTGTTTTCCGGATTTCCTGGCTGTTCCTTCCTCCTGCAGTTCCCTGCCCCCACTGGGTGTAGTAGAGAGATAAGCAAGCTGCACACACTGTCAGTAATGCAGCCTCTTCTGTCTCTGAGTGGAGTCCGTAGCAGTCGATGCAAATAGCACAACTTGTAAATGTGCAGATTGGATCAGAGCCCTAAAGTGCACCCTAGAAAACACGGCTGCGTGTTCTTCATCTACGGCTAATTATAACTTTATTCATTACAGTCTGGCTCATAAGATTATAGACCTAAATCAGGAATAGAATATGTGTTACATATATATTTTTGTAATACTTTCCCTCCGTCAGAAGTGAGTCTCTGCCTCTAGCGAGAGGCGTGAAGTCAGAGTCCCATCCCCAAGTCGGGCATCTGCAATGTGGCATTTTTCTGTCGCCGCCCCACACTTTTGCTCAAAGCAACGTGGAGGTGTTAATCAACTCAAAAAGCACCCAGCCCGCCAGTCCCGCCCGACAAATCAGAGCAACTGTCAAAGGAAGATGTAAAAGGGGTTATTAATCTTGGGGGCCAAATGTTTTTAATTATGTACACACAGTATTCAAATGAAGTTAAAAACTGTCTTGTGGGTTCGCTCTTTCCCTCTGCGGTTGATCCCGCAGTGCAGCGGGGCGCACGAGAAGGGAGAAGACCATGAAGGATTTCTTCTTGTTACAGAAGGCTTGACTTCTAAGTGTCAGATTACCCTACGGTCCAGCCCTTGAACCTCTTATTCATTTTAAAAAAATTTATTTTTTTGAAGTATAGTTGATTTACCATGTTGTGTTAATTTCTGCTGTACAACAAAGTGGTTCAGTTTATATGTATGTATACTTTTTCATATTCTTTTCCATCATGGTTTATCACAGGATATTGAATATAGTTCCCTGTGCTCTATGGTAGGATCTTGTTGTCTATCCTGGACCTCTGTTTCTCTCATTAGGGGATAATCCATTCCTTGGCTTTAAATATCCTTTAGATGCTGAAGACAGATTTTTAATCTGTACCTCTTTCCTGTACACTGTACTCCAGGATCAGATAACAACCCCCTGCTGGATGTCTCTACTTGAATATTTCTTGGACAATTCAAACTTTAAAAGCTGAAAGTGAAAAATCTGTTTTTTGTTTTTCTTTTTCCCTCTCTTTCGAAACATGATCTTCTCTGAGCTGCCCCTAGTGAAAGCATTCTCCACTATTATTCATTAAAGAGCACTGTTCATCTGCTTGCTTAACCTACACACCTAGGAGTAATTCTGGATTCTTCTTTCCTTCACCTCTCACAGCAACAATCAAGTCCAATGGACATTTCCTGTCAATTACATCCCGAGTTCAGCTCTTTCTCTCCCTGTTGTCACCTCTCATCCCTGACCATGGCAGGACTCCCCTCCCTGCTTCCTGTATTTTTTTTTAAGTTTATTCTTTCTTTCTTAGCAAAAGTTAAGATTTTTTTTTATGTGGACCATTTTTTAAAATCTTTATAGAATTTGTTACATTACTTCTTTTTTATGTTTTGTTTTTTGGGAGGCAGCAAGGTGTGTGAGTCCCTTGGACTGCAAGGAGATTCAACCAGTCCATTCTAGAGGAGATCAGCCCTGGGTGTTCTTTGGAAGGACTGATGCTGAAGCTGAAACTCCAGTACTTTGGCCACCTCATGTGAAGAGTTGACTCATTGGAAAAGACTCTGATGCTGGGAGGGGTTGGGGGCAGGAGGAGAAGGGGACAACAGAGGATGAGATGGCTGGATGCCATCACCGACTCGATGGTTATGAGTTTGAGTGAACTCCTGGAGTTGGTGATGAACAGAGAGGCCTGGTGTGCTGAGATTCATGGGGTCACAAAGAGTCGGACGACTAAGCGACTGAACTGAACTGAAGATGTGTGGGATCTGAGCTTCCTGACCAGGGATCAAACCCACACTCCCTGCATTTGAAGACCAAGTCTTAACCACTGGACCATCAGGGAAGTCCCCGCTGCTTCCTGCCTTGCCTCTTCCTCCACACTCCATTCTCCCTCCAGCAGCCAGAGGGATACTTTACAAAATAAGCAGTCATACCCCATTCTCCTGTTGCTAACTCACTAAAGGCTTCAGAATAAATGCCTCATCCCCTTGTAATGACCTCAGGGTCTTACAGAATCTGGTTCCCGCCCAGCCTTCTGCTCTCTTTGTTATTATTCATTCCTTGAACTCTGCCAAACTCATTCCTGCCTCAGGCCTTTGATGTGCTATTTCTGGAAGACTCTTCTTCCTGTTCTCAGCCTGGTTGGAATCCTCCAAATCCCCCCTCTTTTTAGAGGGCCTGAGCCTGGGCGGGGAGAGGAGTGACCAAGGTCCCCCTATATCTTGAAGAGGGTGTGTTCTCTCTCTCCAGACAAGCTTTCACATAAGAGAAAATACTCTTAGGAAACCCAGGAGCTGAAAGGAAGTGGGTGCTGAATGCTGACAGCCTCCAAATGATAAGAGTGGCCTGCAGTGGCTCTAAGTTCAAAGGTAGGTAATGAATTTCTGTGCAGTCAATGAGTGCAACCCACGATCAGAACTTGCCTGGTGACTTTGGGTCCTGGTCCTTAAATGGAAAGCACTACCATGAGCTGAATGTTACCATTCTTGTAAGACCTTTCAAAATCACGTCTCTGGTTCCTAGTTAGATGCTCTCTCACATTCCACAGTTTCTAAAGTGCTTGGGTTCTGATCCTGAGGACAGAGAGGGTGACTTGGCTTCTCTCTCCTCCTCGCTTAGCACTGCCCTTGGCACACAGTTGACACCCAGTAAAGGAGTGGGGAAAGACCGTGGCTTGTCTGCAGGATTGTCTTGTGACAGTAAAGATTTGCCTTTTTGGATGGCATCATGGACTTAGTGGACATGAGTTTGAGTAAACTCTGGGAGTTGGTGATGGACAGGGAGGCCTGGCATGCTTCAGTCCATGGGGTGGCAAAGAGTTGGACATGACTGAGTGACTGAACTGAACTGAACAGGGGATTGACTTTTCCCCATGTGAGTAGATGCTGAGTGTATTGAGATCAAGATGAGGTCTTACCTTTCTAGGCGTTCTCACAGTATACCATATCAGTACCTGGTGCAGTACTGAGCATTTAATGAGCCCTTAGAACATTTCTGTAGAACTGAATTCACTGCTGAAGGGAACAATGCCATAGTCATCTCAGCTTAATGAAAAGGACACTGGTGATCAGTGCAGGTCTCTGTCTCCTGGCAACCTGGCATCCCAGTGAGTAAAGAGGTAGGTGTGGTCTCTGACATTTTGGGAGAAGCCAAGGGGACAGCTGAGATGGTGCTGAGGTCTCCTTTAGGGGCTTCCTTTGGAGAAAAAAGAGTTTTCCCCTTTTACTGAAGATGCCAAATGAGGCCTGGCATGAAACATGGATTCATATGGTTTTTTGTGTGCAAACAATATATCCATTATAGAACAGTTTTATATTTCCTCATCTGACTTGAAAGGGTGGCGCTTTGTATAAACCACATTGTTTGAGCTGAAAATTGTATTCTGCAGATTTCATTTTGATAAGAGAATTCTGGCTTTGTCGCCAACCAACATTTTAAGAAGTCACATAAAGAAGCAATGCCTTGAAAATGCATGTTCTTAGCAAGCTAATTCTGGTAGGTCTCATCATTCTCCACAGCTCCTCCACTTGTTGCATCATAAACAGTCTTTGTTTAGCCAGAAGTATGTGCAGGCCCAGGCAATAGTCTTGGAGTAAATGCCACTGCCCCTCTTCTGTGGCAGCTCCTATGAGTGCGTCACCTGGGCTGTGTCAGTGATGCCAGATTATCATCATCACCATTATTATCACAATCATCATCAATATTTACATCACTGAGATTTTTCTGTGTGAAAGGCATCTTGCTAAGCACTTCATATGTATTATCTTATTTAATCCTCTCAACAGAGGCAGGTCTTATTATTTATCCTCATTTTATGGATGGGGGAAAAAGGTCTCAGAGAGGTTAAATAGATTGCCCAGGTCATAGGGTTGGTAAAATCCCCATTGCTGGAGCAATGCAAAGACTAATCTCTTGAGTCTTATCCAACACGTAAAGTAGTGATGGATGCCATCCATTCCCTGGGGACGTCTGATCTTCTGACTTAGCTTTGGAAGACACCTGGCATGTCAGAAAGAGCATTGATGTTCTAGTCAGACAGATCTCAGTCTTAACCCCAGCACAATCACCTATCAATTAGGTGATTTTATGCAAGGCTTCCCTGGTGGCTCAGACGGTAAAGTGCCTACCTACAATGTGGGAGACCCAGGTTCGATCCCTGGGTCAGGAAGATCCTCTGGAGAAGGAAATGGCAACCCACTCCAGTACTCTTGCCTGGAAAATCCCATGGATGGAGGAGCATGCTAGGCTACAGACCATGGGGTTGCAAAGAGTTGGACATGACTAAGCTACTTCACTTTCTTTTTTCAATTTTTCTTTAAGCAAGTTTTTAATTTATCTGAGCTTCACTCTCCTTATCCCTAAAAGGAAGATAAGAATAATATTTGTGAGAACCAACCAAGTATCTGTAATAGATCAGATGCCCATAGAATACTATTATTCTAACAGTTATGGGCACATGTGTCAGACTAAGAACTTTATTTTCATGAATTATCTCATTTAATCCTCAACACAACTCTAGGAGATTGGTCTTTTATTCTATCTTCATTATATAGAAGGGTAAATTGTGGCTTAAAGAGGTGTAAATTATTCAACAGAGGCCAGTTTTGGAGTCAGAGGAAACTGCCAGTGAAATGTGATTCTTCCAACTTGACTTTGGAAGAAGCCCTTAATGTCTCTGAAGTTCAGCGTTCACATGTGATGCATGAAACACCAGCCCAATAGGGGGTGGTAGAAGTGGAGTGACGAAAGGTAAGTAACAGACAGTCCAAAATGTCCTGTCTTTCCCTTTCCCTTTATGGAGCCTCTGCCACATCACCTGCCTCTAAATTTCCATTGACTATGGTCTCTCTCTTACAACCTGTGTTAGCAAGATGCCTCAAATGTTGGGTTACAGTCTCCTAAGAAGCAGAGTGATGCTGTCTTTGTCTTTGGGTCCCTCCCCACACCTTTCCCAGCGAACTGGCACATGGCAGGTGTTAACTAATGCTGCCTAAATAAATGGATGTGCAAACAAAGGAATAAGGTAGCTCTCCCAACCAGAAGCTCGGTGGCTGAGCCTTCAGTGGGGTGTCTTTGAAACTTCTTAGAACTGGCAGCATCAGCTCATCACCTGGGCAGTGCAGGAGACAGAAACCTGTCTCTTCATTGCTGCAGCTGTCCCCTTACAGCAAGGGGAAATTCTAGCCAGTCGCTCTCAGATCTGAAGCAGAGAGAAAGCCTGGGAGTCCATGTGCCAGAGGAGAAATGATTCACAGTCATCGCGCTGTGTAGGAAGGACGAACTGGGAGGCAAACTGCTAGCATGCTCCAGGGTTTGCCTCTCGGTAATGTGAGCTTTGCAGTCTGGCCAGGAGTGAGCTTTTCACCATAAACATTCAGGGCATGCTGCTTATGTTTTAAAAGTGACGTGTTTTAATTTCCAGCCAAAAATACTATATGTTTGGATTGCAGTTTCTCAAGTTGCTAAAAAATTATTCAGAGGAGATGAAAACCTGCCATGCGGTAGAGGAAGCAGCCTGATGTTTAATGCAAAGGCTAAATCAGTTCTCTGGGAAGCAGGGTCTTCTTTTGAAGCCAGACCATGCAGTGGACAACATAGAGCTAGGACATTTCCAGTCTCCGACGATGGCCAACTTGGACTCTTTAGCGCATAGAACAACATCAGGACACTCGGTTTTTCATTTGTTAGGGGTAGATCTGATAAAATAGGCTAGTTAAGCTGCAGTAACAAACAACTCTTAGATTCTAATGACTTATGACAATAGGTTACTTTCTTACTCATCAACATGCTGCTTATTGGTCAGCGGGAGGCTCTGCTTCATGTCTCCTCTTGAGGGACTTGATCTACATGATGGAGTAGCCACCATCTTGAACATTGCCCGTCACCACCACAGGATAGAGCTCTGGAGGACATCTAAACAGTCAAATAATCTGGTCCAGAAGCAGCACGTTTTGCTGACCACAAGTTGATGAGGGCTGTCCCCCTGGTGGCATCCAGCCACAAGGAGTCAGGAAAGGCAATCCTATTATGTGTCTGGAAGGAGAACCAGATATCAGCAAGCAGCACCATCAAGATCTACATAGGGTATTTGATGCGCTTGAAACCATTGGGAGAAAAGAAGAGAGAAATCATAATCATAACGTATCTCAGAGGAAGAGAAACCTTAACTCAGATTTTTTAAAAAATCCATTCTGAGCAGAATACAAGATATTTTTCTTCTTCCTTTAGCTTCTAAAGAATTGTTTATAAATTCTCTCTGTACTTGAAAAGCAACTAAGCCATTAGAGTTGAAATGGATTCTCTGGTGTGTGCATGTGTGTGTATGGTGTAGTGTAGTGCAGTTTAGGAAGTAGATCAGAAGAAAAAGACCAAAAGTGCTTTAGTTTAGTGTCTTCCCTGAGCCACTCAAGGGCTTAGAGATTGTTGCAAAGCTAGAGAACTGCAACATCCAGTCCAGCGGTTTGGTCTTGAACAAGCTCATGAGAGACCTTATAAAACAGAAAAGACAGACCTTGTGGGTGGAAGTTGTCTCCTTTCTTCAAGTAGTTCAAAATGATGTTCAGATAAGACTTCAAGGCAGGCAGTCTCATGCACTGCACTCCCCTTCTCAGGACAAAGGATACTGAGGCTAGAAGACACTGAAATAACAACAATAACAGCTACAACCCCCTTTCATCTGTCTGTATCCAAACTCAAACTGATCCTCCCAACAATATTCTGCAGAAGACTGAACATCATTATCCCTGTTTCTCAGAGGACAGGTGTATGGTCTCCAGAGGTAAGATGATTTGCTCAAAGTTGCCTGGATAGTAGGGGCTTCTGGGGTGGGACAGTGGTTAAGGATCCACCTGCCAATGCAGGAGACCCAAGAGACACAAGTTGGATTCCTGGGTCAGGAAGATTCCCTGAAGGAGGAAATGGCAACCCATTCCAGTATTCTTGTCTAGAAAATTCCATGGATAGCAGAGCCTGGTGGAGCCCAGTCCAGAGTCATGTCAGACTCTGGTCACAAAGAGTCAGACATGATTGAGCTTCCACGCGTGCTTGGTTAGTAAATGATATAGTCAGGATTTAAACTTAGATATCTGGACACCAGATCCAATGCTCTTTTTATTGTGGTTTCCATGGAAAGCAGGAGCCTTCTTGTCCCTTGTTCAGTGTTATGGGCTGAATGTTTTTGTTCTCCCCACATTAATATGTTGAAGCCCTAGCCCCTAATGTGGAGGTATTAAGGAGGTGGAACCTCTGGGAAGTAATTAGATTTAGGTGAATTCATGAGGGTGGGGTCTCCATGATGGGATTAGTGCCCTTATAAGAAGAAAAAGGAAGACCAGAGCTCTTTGTCTCCAACATGTGAGTACATTGTGAGAAGGTGACTGTCTAAGGTCAAGAAGAGCTTTCTCCAGGAACTGAAGATATCAGCACCTTGATCTTGGATTTCCCAACCTTCTGAACTATGAGAAATAATGTCTGTTGTTTAAGCCACTCAATCTATGGTATTTTGTTATAGCAGCCCTAGCAGATGATGACATCCATCTTCATATAATTTAATCTTAGAGCTTCAGCAAGTACCAAGTGTCTAGAGAACATTCATTCCCTTCATCCCATGTCTTTAAGTTCAGGAGTGTCAGCAGAAGTAACACTCTGACCTTTATGCACCTTTATTAACTAGTCCCTGGAGGAGGAAGTTTTATCTGATGGGCAAGTTTCAGAAAAGGAACTGAGTGAGCATGCTCAGCTCAGCCATCTCTGTATTTTCTTGGATCCACCTTCAGGCATGACATATTTGGGACCTAGTACTGGGTGGTAGTAGGTCTTAAATATGTTCTTCCTGATGGTGAGCAAGTGGTAGGGGCTTCTCAGGTGGTGCTAGTGGTAAAAAAACCACCTGTCAATGCAGGAGACATAAGAAATACAGTTTTGATACCTGGGTCAGGAAGATCCCCTGGAGAAGGGCATGGCAACCTACTCCAGTATTCTTGCCTGGAGAATCCCATGGACAGAGGGAGCCTGGCAGGCTACAGTCCATGAGGTCACAAAGAGTCAGATATAACTGAAATGACTTAGTGTGCACTGGGTAGTAAGTTTCCCAGGCAAGCCTTGCCCTGGGCAGCAAGTACACTGTGGTCATCCCAGTTACTGAATGGGTAAACTGATACCTGAAGTATAGTGCTGGGAAGCCTACCTGTGGCCACAAGTCTAAAGGCATGTTCTTCAAATCACCTTCAAAGATAATATTTTGATTTCCATATGTATCTTATGTCTTATATCTTTGTTGGTTTCAAACTTACTTATGGAAGGGCAGGAAAGAGTGGGATTGGTGGTCACTTAAAAAAATCTGACTAACATCTATGGATAGATGAACTAAACAGAAAATTAGCAAGGAAACACAAACTTTAAATGATACAATGGACCAGTCAGACCTAATTGATATCTATGGGACATTTCACTCCAAAACAATGAATTTCACCTTTTTCTCAAGTGCACATGGAAACTTCTCCAGGATAGGAAATTCAAAAAAATTGAAATCATTTCAAGCATCTTTTCTGATCACAATGCAGTAAGATTAGATGTCAACTACAGGAAGAAAAACTATTAAAAATACAAACATAGGGAGGCTAAACAACATGCTTCTGAATAACCAACAAATCACAGAAGAAATCAAAATATGCATAGAAACAAATGAAAATAAAAACACAACAGCCCAATGTCTATGGGATTCAGTAAAAGCAGTGCTAAGGGGAAGATTCATAGCAATATATGCTTACCTCAAGAAACAAGAGAAAAATCAAATAAATAACCTAACTCTACACGCAGCTAGAAAAAAAAGAAATGAAGAACCCCAGGGTTAGTATAAGGAAAGACATCCTTAAAATTAGGGCAGAAATAAATGAAAAAGAAACAAAAAAGACCATAGCAAAAATCAACAAAGCTAAAAGATAGTTCTCTGAGAAGACACATAAAATAGACAAGCCATTAGCCAGACTCATCAAGAAAAATAGGGAGAAAAATCAAATCAACAAAATTAGAAATGAAAATGGAGAAATCATAACAGACAACACAGAAATACAAAGGATCATAAAAGACTACTATCAGCAGCTATATGCCACTGAAACAGACAACTTGGAAGAAATGGACAAATTCTTAGTAAAGTATAAATTTCCAAAACTGAACCAGGAAGAAATAGAAAATTTAACAGACTCATCACAAGCGCAGAAATCAAAACTGCAATCAGAAGTCTTCCAACAAACAAAAGCCCAGGACCAGACAGCTTCACAGCTGAATTCTACCAAAAATTTAGAGAAGAGCTAACATCTATCCTACTCAAACTCTTCCAGAAAATTGCAGAGGAAGGTAAACTTCCAAACTCATTCTATGAGGCCACCATCACCCTAATAACAAAACCAGACAAAGATGCCACAAAAAAAGAAAACTACAGGCCAATATCACTGGTGAACATAGATGCAAAAATCCTTAACAAAATTCTAGCAAACAGAATCCAACAACATTTTAAAAAGATCATACATCATGACCAAGTAGGCTTTATCCCAGGGATGCAAGGATTCTTTAATATTCACAAATCAATCAATGTGTCACACCACATTAACAAATTGAAAGATAAAAACCACATGATTATCTCAATAGATACAGAGAAAGCATTTGACAAAATTCACCATCCATTTATGATAAAAACCTTTCAGAAAACAGGCATAGAAGGAACATACCTCAACATAATAAAAACCGTATATAATAAACCCACAGCAAACATTATCCTCTATGGTGAAAAACTGAAACCATTTCCCCTAAAGTCAGGAACAAGACAAGGGTGCCCACTCTCACTACTACTATTCAACATAGTTTTGGAAGTTTTAGCCACAGCAATCAGAGAAGAAAAAGAAATAAAGGGAATCCAGATTGGAAAAGAAGAAGTAAAACTCTCACTGTTTGCAGATGACATGATCCTCTACATAGAAAACCCTAAAGACTCCACCAGAAAATTACTACAGCTAATCCATGAATATAGTAAAGTTGCAGGATATAAAATTAACACACAGAAATCCCTTCCATTCCTATATAATAACAATGAGAAAACAGGAAGAGAAATTAAGGGAACAATTCCATCCACCATTGCAACGAAAAGAATAAAATACTTAGGGATAAATCTACCTAAAGAATCAAAAGACCTATATATAGAAAACTGTAAAACACTGATGAAAGAAATCAAAGACACAAATATATGGAGACATATACCATGTATCTGGATTGGAAGAATCAATATAGTGAAAATGAGTATACTACCCAAAGCAATCTATAGATTCAATGCAATCCCTGTCAAGCTACCAACAGTATTTTTCCGAGAACTAGAACAAATAATTTCACAATTTGTATGGAAATACAAAAAACCTCGAATAGCCAAAGCAATCTTGAGAAAGACGAATGGAACTGGAGGAATCAACCTGCCTGACTTCAGACTATACTACAAAGCTACAGTCATCAAGACAGTATGGCACTGGCACAAAGACAAATATAGACCAATGGAACAAAATGGAAAGCCCAGAGATAAATTCATGCACCTATGGACACCTTATCTTTGACAAAGGAGGCAAGAATATACAATGGAGAAGACAATCTCTTTAACAAGTGGTGCTGGGAAAACTGGTCAACCACTTTAAAAGAATGACACCTGAACACTTTCTAACACCATACACAAAAATAAACTCAAAATGGATTAAAGATCTAAATGTAAGACCAGAAACTACAAAACTCCTAGAGGAAAACATAGGCAAAACACTCTCTGACATAAATCACAGCAGGATCCTCTATGACTTACCTCCCAGAGTAATGGAAATAAAAGCAAAAATAAATAAATGGGACCTAATTAAACTTAAAAGCTTTTGCGCAACGAAGGAAACTATAAGCAAGGAGAAAAGACAGCCTTCAAAATGGGAGAAAATAATAGCAAATGAAGCAACTGAGAAAGAATTAATCTCAAAATATACAAGCAACTCCTGCAGCTCAGTTCCAGAAAAATAAACGACCCAATCAAAAAATGGGCCAAAGAACTAAACAGACATTTCTCCAAAGAAGACATACAGATGGCTAACAAACACATGAAAAGATGCTCAACATCACTCATTATCAGAGAAATGCAAATCAAAACCACAGTGAGGTACCATCTCACACCAGTCAGAATGGCTGCTATCAAAAAGTCTACAAGCAATAAATGCTGGAGAGAGTGTGGAGAAAAGGGAACCCTCTTACACTGTTGGTGGGAATGCAAACTAGTACAACCACTATGGAGAACAGTGTGGAGATTCCTTAAAAAACTGGAAATAGAACTGCCATACGACCCAGCAATTCCACTACTGGGCATACACATCGAGGAAACCAGAATTGAAAGAGACACGTGTACCCCAATGTTCATCACAGCACTGTTTACAATAGCCAGGACCTGAAAGCAACCTAGATGTCCATTGGCAGACAAACGGATAAGAAAGCTGTGGTACATATACACAATGGAATATTACTCAACCATTAAAAAGAATACATTTGAATCAGTTCTAATGAGGTGGATGAAACTGGAGCCTATTATACAGAGTGAAGTAAGTTAGAAAGAAAAACACCAATACAGTATGTTAACACATATATATGGAATTTAGAAAGATGGTAATGATGACCCTATATGTGAGACAGCAAAAGAGGCACAGATGTAAAGAACAGACTTTTGGACTCTGTGGGAGAAGGCGAGTGTGGGATGATTTGAGAGAATAGCATTGAAACATGTATATTATCATATGTGAAACAGATCACCAGTCCAGGTCCAATGCACGAGACAGGGTGCTCAGGGCTGGTGTACTGGGATGACCCAGAGGGATGGGATGGAATTGGGAGGGAGGGGGGAAGGGGGTTCAGGATGGGGAACACATGTACACCCATGGCTGAGTCATGTCAATGTATGGCAAAAACCACTACAATATTGTAAAGTAATTAGTCTCCAATTAAAATAAATAAATTAATTTACAAAAAAAAACAGAAAAACATCTGACTTCAGGAAATGATCAGTCACATATGAATGGATGAAAGTTAGTGTTCAGTTCAGTTCAGTCACTCAGTCATGTCCAACTCTTTGAGACCCCATGGACTGTACCACGCCAGGCCTCCCTGTCCATCACCGACTCCTGGAATTCACCCAAACTCATGTACATTGAGTTGGTGATGCCATCCAACCGTCTCATCTTCTGTTGTCCCCTTCTCCTCCTGCCCTCAGGCTTTCCCAACATCAGGGTCTTTTCAAATGAGTCAGCTCTTCGCATCACGTGGCCAAAGTATTGAAGTTTCAGCTTCAACATCAGTCCTTCCAATGAACACGCAGGACTGATATCCTTTAGGATGGATTGGTTGGATCTCCTTGCTGTCCAAGGGACTCTCAAGAGTCTTCTCCAACACCACAGTTCAAAAGCATCAATTTTTCAGTGCTCAGATTTCTTTATAGTCCAACTCTCACATCCATACATGACCACTGGAAAAACCATAGTCCAGGACTTTGTGAAAAAGCTTGTATTTTATTTATGTTTGAATTCCTCATGCCTAATACAGTTCCAGTCCATGATAGTTCCATAAGTGTTTGTAAAATAAAGTCTACTGTTGGCTCAGGGAGCCAGGTCAGGACAATGGACAGAGACCATGAGCCGGCCTGAGAAATCCCAACACCTGGACTTTGGAGATTTGGCAGAAACTAGGAAGGCAGCTCTTACAGTGGCCCCATGTATGAGGAGCCACAAAGGCCTGAGTCACCCACAGGCCTGATGACTAGTCTTCTTGCCCAGGCAGGTTTGATCCAGAGCTCAGGTCTATTGTGCTCCTTACCAAACAGAAAGAAACCTTGACTGGGAGTCTTTCTCTAGTCTTGTCTGCAGAGGTGCAGAAGCATTCTTCTTGCATGGGCTCTGTCTGAGGAGTCACGTGAATCCAGGACCCCAGCAGGCCTAAAGGTCAGGACTCTATTTTGGTCAAAGACTCAAATCTTAAAGAATCCTAAAAATTCTATATGTATCTGTATTCATGTGAAGGCATCTATATACACTCTGTGAAGATCTCTTGGAGGAGGGCACAGCAACTGACTCCAGTATTCTTGCCTGGAGAATTCCATGGACAGAGGAGCCTGGTGTGTTACAGTCCACATGATCACAAACAGTCAGACATGACTGAAGCCACTTAGCACAGCGTGGCACTCCTTTGTTAGGGAGAGTCATCTGCCTTGTTCAGTCCACCAATTCAAATATTGATCTTACCTCCAAGCACCCTCATAGACATACCCAGAATCATGTTTGACCAAATGTCTGTACAGCCAGTGGCCCAGTCAAGTTGACACGTTAGTAATCACAATAGGTAGTCGGTAAATATCATTTAATTAATTAACTAGTTGATCATTAACGGATGAAAATGTTTTGGCTGCAAGGTTGTATATCACCGTAGTTGCAGGCTCCTGTTGCTGGTCCTAAAATTGTCCTGGGCCAGCCTCACATCCTACGGAAGTGCCCTGATAAAGTGAGAAGAATACGTCCTCCCTCACAGTCTCTTGGCACAGTGCAGCCAGTTGCATTGCTTGTGATGCACTCTAGGAAGGGTGCCCTGGACTCCCATTGTCTCACTGAGATCCTCTCTGCAAACATTTAAAGTTCTCTGCTGTGTGTGTGTCTAGGACTGAGACCTGCATAGTGAGGGTGAGATGGGCACCTTCCAGAAACCTGGTCCAGAGAAACCGTCCTCTCTAAGCCCCTCCCACTCAGGGGGCACTTTCCCCCAATCCCCTCATCCCCTCCTTATCAGTCCAGGATTACCCTCCTCCAGATTTCAACATTAAGTTTGTGCTCACTCCCTAGCTTTTCACAGATATGAGCCTAAGACTCCAAGGCTAGCAGGATCTTCAGCAGCCAGATCATTGGCTCAATGCTTCTGTTTGCATTTCTTCAGGGCACTCCCAGGGTATTTAGGAGCTCACTGTTGCACCTTGTTTGGGCAGAGTGATGGTGCTTACTGAGTGCTTTGCTATCATTACCTCCGGAGGTCACTGCCAGGGAATGAGCCTTCTCTGTTCATCTCTGCTGGACCAAGGCCAGGTTGTTCCTGGTGACTGACTTGGCAACTCTCACTGAAACAATGTCATCAGGCATGTGAGGCTGCTCCCAGGGTTTCAGAAATGGGAGTAGGAGTGCTAGAGACCAGATATTTTTTGCATTCCCCAAACTCATATGTTGAAATCTAACCCCTGGTGTGATGGTATTTGGAAGTTTTGGGCCTTTGGAAGGTGATTAGGTCTTGAGGGTGGAGCCTCTGTGAATGGGATTAGTGCCCTTATAAAAGAGACCCTGGAGAGATCCCTCATCCATTCTACTATATGAGGATACTAGCCTGCCAGTGCCTCGATCTTGGACTCCCGGCCTCCAGAACTGTGACAAAAAAATTCCTTTGTTTATTAAGTCATCCAGTCTGTGGTATTTTGATTATAGCAATCTGAGTGGACTAAAAAGAGGAAACATCCAGAGCCCAGGAGATGTTTTAGTTCTCCCTGCACCTCGAGGCTTGCCTCTAAATTATGCATCTTCATCATGTGGTCAGTCTTTGAATGTGTGTTTACACACATTCAGTGCTTGTTACTACCTAAGACAGTGTGCCGCAGTGTTCAATCACCCTGACAATAAGAGTACCACTGTGATAATAATAATTTCTGCAGATAGAATTTCTAGAGCACTTCCATATGCCAAATGCTAAGCACTTTACATGGATTATCTCATATAATCCTCTGAAGAACTCTGTGAGGTAGATGATTTTATTATTTTTATTTTAGAGACAAGGAAGCTGACACACAGAGGGGTTAAGTAACAGCTAAGTGGTGATTCAAATCCAGGCTGTCTAACTCCATAGCTTGAGCATTTAAATATCTTATTTGGGTTCTTCTCTCTCTTTCTCGCTCTCTTTCTTGCCTCTTAGCTCCAGGTTTGCTCTTTTAGACCCCACAGGCCAAGTGTTCCCATTCTTTCTCATGATGGCCCTTCAGAGTTTTGCAAACGATATGTCCCCTGAATGATGTATGATCCTTCCCTGTTCTCCTGTGACATGGCTCAACCCTCTCCCCATTGGGCTTGGAGTGCTCAAGGGCTCCAGTGATTGTGCCCACTTTGAAGCACAGAGCAAGTGAGTGTAGGCGCAGGTAAGACAGATAAACACAGGACCCTCGGGTCCCTTGTTTGAGACACTGGGAATCTGGCATGAATACAGCCCCAGAGCATCAGGGAACCCACATCTAGAATGTTGACTCATTCTTGGCTCCAGTACAGTCCAAACCCCTACCGGGAATTTCTCATTGTCTGTGGCTAAATTTCCCCTTCCCAGTCTTGTACTTGAGCAGTTATTTTTTTGAACCTGAGAGCTGGACCGGATACAGTGTCTATTAAGAATCTTAAGCAATGACAGTTCCACTAGGGACTAGACTCACAGATCAGAGCAAAGCTTTTCCAGACATTTTGTCTGGAAGTGACGGTTAGTTTTGCACTGGTCTTAGTTGGCAAAGTCATCAGCATTGTCAGTCTCAGAAAGCAGAGACACCCAGGAAAAAGGAGAGCTGTGGAGTCAGAAGACCTGAGTTCCACTCCCAGGCTTGAACCTGTTAAAGTTGCCAGGTGATGCTTCACCTCTGTTGGCACACAATGTCATTCGCTAATTTTAGGTTAAATTTTGCAGTGTCTGGAGAGACATAGACCATGTGGCCTGACTCCTGGGTTTGAATTCTGGCTCTTTTACTAACAAGCTGTTTGGCTTCAGGCAGGTTATATAATCTCTCTTTGAGTCAGTTTCCTTATTTTCATTGTGGAAATTTTAGAAGCACTTACTTTAAGAGTTGTTTTGAGGGTCTGCAGAGTTAATAGAAGATGAATGCTGGGTAGGAAAAGGGAGGAAAAAAGTACTCAATTATCATTCACGCATCATTTGATAATAATTATAAGAATAACACAATAGTTACACAAGCTAAAAGTACATTGAGCATAAGCTCCGTTGTTTTCTATGTAGATAACTTATTTATGGAAATTGAGTTAACTAAATACATGTATAATAAGACACGTAACACAGCATATAATCAGAACAAGACATAGCATATAATCAGAACAAGAGAGTGACATTCTTCAGGTTCTACTTACAAAAATAAAAAATGATTTAGGAACATATGTGATTGATCAGAATCAGTTTTTGTTTTGTTTTTCCTGCCAACATCCGCCTCTCTGACTAGATAACATTTTCTGGACCAAGACAAAGGGAAAGCGGAACAGAGAGAAGAGAGAAAAAGCGAACATGTTGAGTGAGCAGAAGGTGGAAGGACCCCTACGCCCCGCCTGGGCCCCACCCGGACCCCAGATGGAGCATTACAATGGCAGAGGTGACAGCCACTCCTGTTGAGCTTGGAGGATGCAAGGACATAGATCTCTTTTGCCTTGCCTCTGAGCAGAACCTGGGAGAATTTTCCTGCAGGGTGGGAAGCAGTTGACTAGAGGTGGCTGTGCATGGAAATGGGTGGCGGCTCCTGAGAGGGCCTCCCGGAGTTCACCCTAGTTCGGGCAATGAAGGTATAGAAGTGACCAAGTGACCAGAGAGACAGCGACAACAGTGGGCTAGAGGCCTCTGCGGCTTGGTAATTTGTAAGCCCCAGTGACTTGATCTGAATAAGATTATGTTTCTGCCACAAGAGGAGTAAGGGTTCGAAATAGGATTTAAACATACTTATGAGAAAATTATCCAAAATAATTTAAATCACCCACAGACAACTACTGCTAAAATTTTCACACTGCGCACACACACACACAACAACACAGCTTAGATACCTAGAAGGGCTGAATGTGATTTATTTTGCATTAACAACATTGCTGGGATTTAGATTCTTAACTTCAAAGGAGCACAGTGATGGCAAAATACATTAAAATGGAAGATATGATACGTAGTATTTACTAAGAAATAATTAAATGTAAAAAATTACTTAATATAATTATGCCCTGTGAGTGTATTGTATTGATTATAAATGTCATCAAATTGTATCCATTGAAAATGTCTCCTTTTACCTGAAAATCTGAGGGAAGAAACCTACACAAACCTATATATTTAATAACGTAAAGGCACTACTTTGTTTTCTTTATGAATTTTTGTACTGTTTTCTTTAGGAAAACATTTTTTAAGAAGCGTTACACAATAATAAAAAGCATACCAAGTTATTATGTATAAGGAAATCCTTCCTGATCTATAGATGCGGTAAAAATCACATATCATTAGGGTTTTCTGTAACAGCTTTTGAGAAACTGCAGCTCTTTTTTAAAAGTTACATCAGCAGCAACTGCTTGTTCTTAACACATCTTTCCTTTCAAATTTCCTTTTACTCGAGGCATCTGGACACTCTTCAGCTGGGTAGTAAGTGACCTTCCGCCAGGAGGCAGGATCCTCACTACGCAAAATGGTCTCCATCACAGTCCTCTGATCTACCTGTGACCACGTGTTCCACCCTGTCCAAGCAAGTCTGTTCCAAAAGTGATGCACATCAGCCTCTGGGCATCACAGTACAGCTCCTCCTCTACTTACAGTGGGCTTGTGTCCTGATAAGACCACTGCAAATTGAAAATATCTCAAGTTTGGTTGACAAGTCGTGTCTGACTCTTTGCGACCCCATGGACTGCAGCACACCAGGCTTCCTTGTCCTTCACTATCTCCCAGAGCTTGCTCAAACTCATGTCCATTGAGTCAATGATGCCATCCAACCATCTCATCCTCTATTGCCCACTTCTCTTCCTGACCTCAATCTTCCCCAGCATCAGGGTCTTTTCCAATGAGTCAGCTCTTCACATCAGGTGGCCAGAGTACTGGAGCTTCAGCCTCAGTCGTTGTGGCACTTGGGCTTAGTTGCACCACAGCACACGGAATCTTCCTGGGATGGGAACAGAACCCGTGTCCCCCGCATTGGCAGGCAGATTCTTAATGACGGGATCACCAGAGAAGTCCTAAAATGCATTTAGTTCGCCTACCCTACTGGACATTGTTGCTTGGCCTAACCTGCTTTGGAAGTCCTCAGAACACTTCTGTTGGCCTACAGTTGAGCAAAATCATCTAACACAAAGCCTATATTGCTACATACAATGTTGACTATCTCATGCGATTTATTGAATATGGCACCCCACTCCAGTACTCTTGCCTGGAAAATCCCATGGACAGAGGAGCCCGGTAGGCTGCAGTCCATGGGGTCACTAAGAATCGGACACGACTGAGCAACTTCACTTTCACTTTTCACTTTCATGCATTGGAGAAGGAAATGGCAACCCACTCCAGTGCTCTCGCCTGGAGAATCCCAGGGACAGGGGAGCCTGATGGGTTGCCGTCTATGGGGTCGCACAGAGTTGGACACAACTGAAGCGACTTAGCAGCAGCAGCAGCATACTGAAAGTGAAAACAGAATGGCGGACAGGATACAGAATGATCGTAAGCATATCCGTTGTTAACCCTTGTGGTGGTGAGGCTGACAGAAGTTGGCTGGCACTGCCCAGCAGCAGCATGAGAGAGTATAGCACTGCATATCTCTAGACTGTGAAAAGATCAAAATTCAAAATGTGGTTTCTACTGAATGTGTATCAGACCGCCCTAAAGTTGAAACATTCTAAGTTAAACCACTCTAAGTCAGGGATCGTCTATAACTTGTCATTAATTATTACAGGGATAGGATTTTTTGAAGAATTGTAAAAAAGCACTCAGAATAAAACTTTCTATTCTAAAGATTTTAGAACTTCCATCTGTGTCCTATGTTCCAGTGTTTAGATGCTTCTAGTTTTAGACTCACAGATAAAATATCTTTCACCATTTCTATATATATGTATGTCATGTGTATATAAAATGCATACATCTTTTTCTTTTGTATACTGCTTTTATAACTAAGCAGTATGTCATTCAACTTTTTATATATCTATACTGGTTTTATAAATAGCTGCATGGAACTCCATTATATGGAACTGTCGCATTTTATTTAACCAACCACCTACTGTTGCATATTTGATTGTTTCTAATTTTCATTATTACCAAAAAAATTGCAGTGAATATCCTTGAACACACAACTTTGCATGCTATTTAAATTATTTCCTTAGATGAAATTTTAAGAACTGGGTGAATCAAATGGTACGCATATTTTAAAAATTGTGATACTCATTGCTAAATTATCGCCCAGAGAGGTGGTAGCAGTCTACACTGAATCCAGCAGAGCATAAGCGTGTGGGTTTCCATATACCCTCTCCGACCCTAAGTACTGTCATCCCTTCTATTCCTTGCCAATCTGATAGGTAAAATCAAGGTATCACACTGTTGATAAAATTTTATGTTTATTACTGCTTCTCTTTCTTCTGGTTAAAGAATCTTCATGTCATAAGTTCACTTCTGTTCTGTACAGGTCCTCAGATCTGTGGTCACCAGAAGTCGGTGGAGGGAGGAGGAAATTGGATAGAGACAGTCAAAAGGTCCAAACTTCCAGTTAGAAGGTAAATAAGTACCAAGGATGCGACGTACGACGTGAGATGTACAGCAGCTCTGGGCACAGGGATAGGGCTGCACGGGAGACAAGCATAACAACACGTCTACTCATTAGGTTGTTGGGAAGATTGACTAAGTGAATACGTATCAAGGGTTTAGCTATATGCAGAATGGATAAACAACAAAGTCCTACTGTATAGCACACGAAACTATATTCCCTGTGATAAATCATAAAGGAAAAGGATATGAAAAGGATAACTGAATCACTTTGCTGTACAGCAGAAATTAACACATTGTTAGTCAACTGTATTTCAAAAAATTTAAAAAAAATTAAAGGGCTTAGGACAGTGCCTGGCTCCTGGTGAATCCACACAAAAGTTTAGTTATTCGTCATAACTAAAGGGCAATGCTAACACAGGACACAGGCTCTTGAGCCAGTCTGTTGTCGTTCAGCCACTAAGTTCTGCCCAACTTTTTGCGACCCCATGGACTGCAGCATGCCAGGCTTCTCTGCCCTCCGTTGTCTCCCAGAGTTTGCTCAAGTTCATGTCCATTGAGTTGGTGAGGCTATCTAACCACCTCATCCTCTGCCACCAGCTTCTCCTTTTGTCTACAGTCTTTCCCAGCATCAGGGCCTTTTCCAATGAGGAGCCAGTCTACCTGGGTTCAAATGTCAGGTCTGACAGAAGAATTTGGGCAAATCACCTAATGCCCCCCTCCATCCACCTTGCACTTTAGTTTTTTAAACCTTGAGATGAAGTTAATGGTAATAATGTCTACCTCCTAGGACTGTGAAAATTCAATGAGTGAAGATGTGTGAGGCAATTTAAATGGTGCCTGGCGTCTAGTAAATGCTATAAAAAAATTTTTTTTTCTACTGAAGTTGTTATATAAGTATAGCCACCTTGAGTGTGTCCTCCCCAGGAATGAAAATGTCTCTGATAACTGAGGCTTGTTGAATACTGAGCCTTCCTGGGGTCAGGTTGGGGAGACCAAGAAGGTAGATGATCCCTTCTGGCTCAGGGCTTCTAGGAGGGCAGATGGGTTGTAGGATGTGAATCCCAACCTGCCATAGACATCACTCAGATAGCTTCTCTCTCCCCTTAGTGTCTCACTGGCCCAGTTGTAAAACAGTTAGAGCCAAGGTTTCTTTCAGCCCACCAGCCTGCGAGAACGTGGCTGAGTTTCCTCCAGGGAAATCGACTCTCTAACACAGGCTGGGAGTGAGCCAAGCCCTAATGCGGTGTCCTTTGAAGGCGCGTCCAGCTTCACCATTTCAAATGCAATATGCTTATTGCCGGCCTGATTTTTATTGGGAAAAAGCAGTGGTGTACTTTCCAGGTCCCTGGGGTCTGAATTAAAATAAAGGAAGTACTTTAAAAAATCAAATCCAAATAGCAGGACTTGGAAGCGTGCTGTTAAGTCAGAGTATCACAGACCTCGGAAGCAGCTTCCAAACGGAGCCTCAAGACAAAGCCCCATGGTAATTGCATTTGGAAGTCCCAGAGGCATTGGTAATGGGGGCAGGCTTCTCTTGGAGTCCTGTCTGCATCGCAAAGCAGATCAATCACAAAAGCCACAAGGTATGAGGTACCTACTGAGTGCCAAGTCCTGTATCATAGCGTATTATACTGGTGAGATAGTCATAAAATGTCTTCGTTTTACAGATGAGGAAACTGAAGGTCAGATTTTTTTTTTTTTAAAGCAAACAAAAAACTGTCCCTATAGTAGTAAGTGACAGAGGTGAGATTTGATTCCAAGGATTTTTTGTTTGTTCTTTGCTTTTGTTTTTAACATCAAAATCTGTGTGCTTTCTGTTAGGCCAGTGTTTTTCAAATTGCCAAGTACTGCAACCCCACAGTGAGTCATGAAATCATTTTAGTGAGGTGCAATCAGTATTTCCAGAAACGAAATAGAATAGAATGGAAAAAATGACTGCTTTCCTTGGATTTAATGAAATATACATGCATACATATCTATACACACACATATGTGGGTTGTTGTTCAGTCCCTTAGACATGTCCGACTTTTTGTGACCCCATGGACTGTAGCACACCAAGCTTCCCTGTCCTTTACCATCTCCCGGAACTTACTCAAACTCATGTCCATTGAGTCGCTGAGGCCATCCAACCATCTCGTCCTCTATTGTCCCCTTCTCCTCCTGCCTTCAATCTTTCCCAGCACCAGGGTCTTTTCTAATGAGTTGGCATGCATTATACAACTATAACATGTATGTTTTTATGTTCTGGGTGATGATAGAAAGGCTTCAGCAATACGTGAACTGTGAACTTCCAGATGTTCAAGCTGGTTTTAGAAAAGGCAAAAGAACCAGAGATCAAATTGCCAACATCCACTGGATCATCGAAAAAGCAAGAGAGTTCCATAAAAACATCTATTTCTGTTTTATTGACTATGCCAAAGCCTTTGACTGTGTGGATCACAAGAAACTGTGGAAAATTCTGAAAGAGATGGGAATACCAGACCACCTGACCTATCTCTTGAGAAACCTGTATGCAGGTCAGGAAGCAACAGTTAGAACTGGACATGGAACAACAGACTGGTTCCAAATAGTAAAAGGAGTACATCAAGGCTGTATATTGTCATCCTGCTTATTTAACGTATATGCAGAGTACATCATGAGAAAAACTGGGCTGGAGGAAACACAAGATGGAATCAAGATTGCTGGGAGAAATATCAATAACCTCAAGTATGCAGATGACACCACCCTTATGACAGAAAGTGAAGAGGAACTAAAAAGCCTCTTGATGAAAGTGAAAGAGGAGAGTGAAAAAGTTGGCTTAAAGCTCAACATTCAGAAAACGAAGATCATGGCATCCAGCCCCATCACTTCATGGCAAATGGATGGGGAAACAGTGGAAACAGTGGCTGACTTTAGTTTTTTGGGCTCCAAAATCACTGCAGATGGTGATTGCAGCCATGAAATTAAAAGACGCTTACTCCTTGGAAGGAAAGTTATGACCAACCTAGATAGCATATTGAAAAGCAGAGACATTACTTTGCCAACAAAGGTTCATCTAGTCAAGGCTATGGTTTTTCCAGTAGTTATGTATGGATGTGAAAGTTGGACTATAACGAAAGCTGAGCACTGAAGAATTGATGCTTTTGAACTGTAGTGTTGGAGAAGACTCTTGAGAGTCCCTTGGACTGCAAGGAGATCAAACCAGTCCATCCTAAAGGAGATCAGTCCTGACTGCTCATTGGAAGGACTGATGTTGAAGCTGAAACTCCAATACTTTGGCCACCTGATGAGAAGAGCTGACTCATTTGAAAAGACCCTGATGCTGGGAAAGCCTGAGGGCAGGAGGAGAAGGGGACGACAGAGGATGAGATGGTTGGATGGCATCACTGACTCAATGGACATGGGTTTGGGTGGACTCTGGGAGTTGGTGATGGACAGGGAGGCCTGGCGTGCTGAGGTTCATGGGGTTGCAAAGAGTTGGACATGACTGAGCGACTGAACTGAACTGAACTGATTATAACAACAACATTGTGAGGTGGATGCTATTAACATCATCCCTGTTTATACATAAGAAAGAAGACAGGTTCTGAGAGATTAAATAATTTGCCCAAAGTCACAAAGTTAATACACAGCAAAGCTTGAATTTGAGCCTAGATTGTCCTGTGTTAGCATCTGTGTTCTTGATCTTGCCTACTGAGAGACCTCTTGACCACCAGCACCTCACAGCACAGTGGACGGGTCCTGAGAAATCTGACCCTTTGGAGTAACTGGCTCTGTTACTGTCTTCAATTGCTGCAGTCTCTCACCTCTCCATATTTTCACTGGCAAGACAGGCTTGCAGAGCTCTGTATTGAATCTGTAGCTTCAAATTTCTCTCATCCTTCTCTATTTTAGATTAATTAACCTCCTAATTATTTAGACATTCATTCACCAACTTGTGTGCAATTCAAATCTATTACACTTCAGGGGATGTGTCTATATCATGTGTATCCTGCTGCAAATCCCACGTGGTCAGGAGAGAAGTGGAGGGGGAAGATTTGTAGAATCAATTTTTTAAAATTCCAATGCATTTCTGAGGCATCTGAAGTGTTGATGAGATAGCTGGGGTTCTTGGGTGCTTGACTTTTAAATTCACATTTCTGAAAAGCAAGATACAAAATTGATTATACAGTATGATCTCAACTGTGTTAAAAATGTATATAGAAAGGATTGGAAGGAAGTGAACAGTGGTTGCCTCTGGGTGGTAGGGTGATGGGTGATTTTGATTTTCTCCTTGCGTTCCCCTCTCCCCACCCTCCAAATTTCCTGCAATTGATAAAGAATGTGGCTTTAAAAATTCACTAAGTAATACTTAATTTCCAAGGTAGAATATGGACTTGGATCTCATTTTAAGGAGTGTGCAGCTTGTAAGCCAAATGCATCATGCTTTTGGTGCAAATTAGAAAGTGTCAGAGTAGCTTATCAGTAGGGTCCCAGTCATATGGCACATCAGGGCACAATGACCCTGCCCACGTGACTGCTACCCACCCTTTCCCTGCTGCTTCACTCTGATTTGAGGAGCAGCCAGAGTGGAGCCAGTCTGGAGCTCTGCATCTGACAGACAGTCCCATGGGTAGGGTTAGGATCTGCTGCTCAAAAGAGCAGAGATTGACTGCAGAGCCTGACTTCCCACTAGACTGTGCTGCTGCTCCTAGGCTGAACTCTTGCCTTATTCACCTTTGTATGTATAAAGACCGTGCATGGAAACTAGCCCAAGAGGAATGATGGATGTTTGAGGAATAAACGTGTGTACGTTCATCAGTTTCTATGTTGTTCAGCTGCTAAGTAATGTCTGTCTCTTTGTGACTCCATGGACTGCAGCACTCCAGGCTTCCCTGTCCTTCACTGTCTTTCAGAGTTTGCTCAAACTCATGTCCATTGAGTCAATGATGCCATCCAAGCATCTCATCCTCTGTCACCTCCTGTCCTCAGTCCTTCCCAGCATCAGGGTTTTTTCCAGAGTCAGCTCTTTGCATCAGGTGATCAAAATATTGAAGCTTCAGCATTAGTCCTTCCAATGAATATCCAGGGTTTATTTCCTTTAGAGTTGACTGGTTTGTTCTCCTTGCTGTCCAAGGAACTCTCAAAAGTCTTCTCCAGCACCACATTCAAAAGCACTTCTTTGGTGCTCAGCCTTCTTTATGGTCCAACTCTCACAATTCCTATAGTAAGCATACATTTGATCATGATCATGCTAAGATCACTAGGCTTCCCTGGTGGCTCAGATGGTAAAGCATCTACCTGTGATTTGGGACACCTGGGTTTGATCCCTGGGTCAGGAAGTTCCCCTGGAGAAGGAAATGGCAACCCACTCCAGTATTCTTACCTGGAAAATTCCATGGATGGAGGAGCCTGGTAGGTTACAGTCCATGGGGTCGCAAAGAGTCAGACATGACTGAGCGACTCCACCTTCACTTCATGCTAAGATCATGGCATCCAGTCCCATCACTTCATGGCAAATAGATGGGCAAACAACGGAGTGACAGACTTTATTTTCTTGGGCTCCAAAATCACTGCAGATGGTGACTGCAGCCAGGAAATTAAAAGACACTTGCTCCTTGGAAGAAAAGCTATGATCAACCTAGAGAGCATATTAAAAAGCAGAGACATTACTTTGCTGACAAAGGTCCATCTAGTCAAAGCTATGGTTTTTCCAGTAGTCATGTATGGATGTGAGAGTTGGACTATATAGAAAGCTGAGCACTGAAGAACTAATGCTTTTGAACTGTGAAGTTGGAGAAAACTCTTGAGGGTCCCTTGGACTGCAAGGAGATCAAACCAGTCTATCCTAAAGGAAATAAGTCCTGAGTATTCATTGGAAGGATTGATGCTGAAGCTGAAATTCCAATACTTTGGCCACCTGATGTGAAGAACTGACTCATTGGAATAGACCCTGTTGCTGGGAAAGATTGAAGGCGGGAGGAGAAGGGGATGACAGAGGATGAGATGGCTGGATGGCATCACCAACTTGATGGACATGAGTTTGAGTAAGCTCTGGGAATTGGTGATGGACAGGGAGGCCTGATGTACCCACGGGGTCACAAAGAGTTGGACGTGACTGAGTGACTGGACTGAACTGAAGTATATATTTCATATATTTGAGGTTTGACTTATTTTAGAAGGAAGGACAATATGGGCTTGGTTTCTGTATTTGTTTTAAATAATGGGACTGAGTAACCCAGGTGATATGAGAGTAGCTTGTTCCAGTGCTTCTCCTGAGCAGCCTCTTGGGGAGGTAACAATCTCCCTCCAGACCAATGGGCCAACAACAGTAAAGCAGATGGACTTTGGAGTAAGAATGCCTTTAGAAAAAAACAGTCACGCTTTCTCTCGATAGTTGTCATGAGGATGAAATGAGGTAATACACAGAAATCTTTCATAACAGCGCCTGGCACATGCTAAGGGCTCAGATACTATGGATTGCTGTAGTGGTGATGATGATGATGCTTGAATTGTTTCTAGGGGGTACCACATTGATGGGCAGGACCAGGCTCATGTGTGAGTCCCTGAAGTGGAGGCAGTAACAATGCCTGGACCATATGGCTGAAAATGGAGGGGGAGCTGTTTCCTGAGGAAATCCAGTCTGGCCTCACTAGGGGATGGATGGAATGGTGGTATGTGTGAGTGGTGTGGGAGGATGGGGTGGTAAGGTAGAAGAGCAAGTTCATTTTCAAGAAAAGAAGAGAACATAAGATTTAAAAGCAGCAGAAGACCAACTTTTGAGTCCCAACTCTTCCATGTACCGCCTGTGTAAGTCGCATAATTCTGAGACCCCATTCATTTGGTCATGCTTAACATTTACCAATGCCCTCATTTCCTAAAGAATTCACTCTAATTCTTTATCCTGGTGCACAAGGCTTTTCCCCGTCTGAGCCTGGGTTTTCCCTACCTCATATGAAATCTATAATCCAGCTACAAGCAGTTACTTTCAATTCCCCTAACATTTTTCTCCCCTAACATTTCTTGTATTTTCACATCACTGTGGCTTTGTGTAACCCAATTCTTTTGTCTAGAATGTCTTTTATTCTTTGTAACCTAAAACCCCTGCTTTTCAAGGTAACAATGCCAGATTCATGTATTAAATTATTTAAGAGTCACAGCAAACCAAAGAGGTAGGTACTATTATTATCCTTATATTATGGATGGGAAACCGAGGTAAATACCATTTAAGTAATTTTCCCTAGATCACACAACTAATAAGCAACAGGACTGAGACTCAAGCCCATGTAATATTGCTGTAGTAATATCGTTTTCAGCCACTGCACTGCACTACTTCTCTGCCTTTAAGACAGTGTTGAAATTCAAGGCCAGTTACAGGAGACCCAGAAGGCCATTTGGCTCCCAGACCTTCATTCATAGAAAGCAAGAAGTTTAAACTTTTGACATTATCTCCAGGTGAAGACTTTCATCCAATCACAGAGAAACATGGACACAACCAAAAGAGGAAGATGTTTGTCACACAGCCTTAGTCTGTGTCTTGTTACTGGGCCATCCTATCTGAAATGCACTGTGAATCAATATATCGCCACAGTCTTGGGATTATTTTGTGACTAGCATGAGTACATTGCATTATAACACATATGCATTACAATCATCTGTTAAGTATAAGCGTTTAAAATATACTAATGTGCTTTCCGGGTGGCTCAGCTGGTAAAGAATCCATCTGCAGCGCGGGAGACCTGGGTTCGATCCTTGGGTTGGAAAGAGCCCCTTGAGAAGGGAAAGGCTACCCACTCCAGTATTCTGGCCTACAGAATTCCATGACTAGTCCATGGGGTTGCAAAGAACTGGACACAACAGAGTGACTTTCACTTTCAGGGCTTCGCTTGTGGCTCAGCTGGTAAAGAATCCACCTGCAATGTGGGAGACCTGGGTTCGATTCCTGGCTTGGGAAAATCCCTGGAGAAGGGAAAAGGCTACCCACGCCAATATTCTGGCCTAGAGAATTCCATGGACTGGGATTCCATAGTCCATGGGATTGCATAGAGTTGGACACGACTGAGCGACTTTCACTTTAAGTTCACTTAAAGTTCTGTAGGGCTTCCCAGGAGGTGCTAGTGATTAAAAACCTGTTTGTCAACGCAGGAGATGTAAGAGCCACTGGAACAAACCACTTTAAGCAGATGGGTGCTGACCAATCACCACCAAGTAGGAACAGGGGCTGACCAACCACCACCAAGCAGGCGGGTGCTGACCAATCACCACCAAGTAGGAACAGGGGCTGACCAACCACCACCAAGCAGGCGGGTGCTGACCAATCCCCAGCCGGCTTGGGTTATTCCCGCGAGTCACAGGTATAGAAGAATGCTGACTAGCCTTTTAGATGAGGGTACCTTAAGCCCTGAGGCTCCTAGCCAGACCTAACTGTGGCTCACTTGGTGCCTCCAAAAAGGCATAGACCCTGTGTCCAGGAACTGGGACACTAGGGGTGGAGAGGCCAGGTCCTCCCTCGGCCTGGGGCTTAGCCATCCTGGAGCTGGGGTTGCGCTCAGGGAGGAAGGGTTGCCAAGATGACAGGCATTCTCTCACCCAGCATGGGCCGTGGGAGTTATCAGAAATGGCACCCCATTCCAGTATTTGTGCCTAGAAAAATCCCATGGACGGAGGAGCCTGGTAGGCTGCAGTCCATGGGGTCGCGAAAAGTCGGACACGACTGAGCGACTTCACTTTGACTTTTCACTTTCATGCATTGGAGAAGGAAATGGCAACCCACTCCAGTGTTCTTGCCTGGAGAATCCCAGGGACGGGGAAGCCTGGTGGGCTGCCGTCTATGGGGTCGCACAGAGTCGGACACGACTGAAGCGATTTAGCAGCAGCAGCAGCAGCAGCAGCAGCAGCAGCAGCAGCAGCAGCAGCAATGGCCTGTTGCTATCAGAGAAGCATCGCTGACAGTCTCCATTCTCCATTTGTTTACGGCATCTTTGGCTGTCCCTGACCTATTGCATGGGAAAAAAACCTAGGAAAATTGTGAAATCTCTAGCGGCTTTTGTTCTGTTTGGTACATACCTGTGTTTTGAGCGGAACAATTCCTGTTGGAGGCAGGTGTGTCAGAGCAGGGGTGAGGGTGGGTTGGCGGTGGAGGGTTGGAGGGTGGCCAGGGGAGCATAGGTTGGCCTTGATTAATGAATCCCAGAAGTGAGTGTTTATTGTACCCTGTTGAATTGTTTCTAACAATGCCTGTCTGTATCCTCTCACTGTGTCCTCTCATTGTAGGTGCAGTGTTCACAGTTTCATTGTCTTTGTCCTGAGGTTGATACCAGCAGGGATCCGCAGCATGCCTGGAATAGAAACTTGCAAGATCCCACAAGCTCTGCAAATCTCATTGGGTTGGAGGGGACTTGTGGGCCCTGGCAGCTTTGAAAAATACGTTACAACTTGTGACTTTCCCTTTCATCTTGTTCTCAGAGATTCATTTGTTCAAATCTTAGAGAACTGTTTGAAGTAATTTATTCTTTCAGCCACTGGTTCTGAGAACCCACCACAAACTTGGGGTGGGCGCTGAAGCTCACAAAGGTGAGTAAGACAGATTACCCCTGCTGGCCTGGAGACTGCCATCTGGAGGGAGAGCCGGCTGTAACACACTAATTCTCACCAAGAGCCAGATAAGGTGAGTACTAATAGCAGGAAGAAATAGTTTATTAAGAACATCACAGAGGGAGTGAATATTACTGAAAAACAAGCCAGAAGTCAGGGAGACCATGTATAAAAGGACATTTATGAAATGAGTTTGGGTTTCTTTTGTTTAAAAATTTTATTGAAATATTGTTGGTTTACAATTTTTTCACTGAAAAATTTAAAAATTGAAGTATAGCTGGCTTGCCTGGTGGCTCAGACAGTAAAGAATCTGCCTGCAATGCAGGAGATCTGGGTTTAATCCCTGGGTCAAGAAGATCCCCTGGAGAAGGGAATGGCTACTCACTTCAGAATTCTTGCCTGGAGAATTCCAAGGACTGAGGAGCCTGGCAGGCTACAGTCTGTGGGATCACAAAGAGTTGGACACAACTGAACGACTACCAACAGCAACAAAATTGTTGGTTTACAATGTTGTATTAATTTCAGCTGTATAGTAAAGTGACTCAGTTATACAGATATTTACATTCCCTTTTTTATTCTTTTCTATTATGGTTTATCCCAGGAGATTGAATATAGTTCCCTGTGCTGCACAGATGCCCTTGTTTATTATTCATCCTATACATAATGGTTTGCATCTACTAACCCTAAACTCCCAATCCGTCCCTCCCCTCTTCCCCTCCCACTTGGCAGCCACAAGTTTGTTTTCGATGACTGTGAATCTGTTTCTATTTTGTAGATATATTAGTTTGCACCATATTTTACATTCTACATATAAGCGATATCATATGGTATTTGTTTTTCTCTTTCCGACTTATATGAGATGGATTTTGAAAGGTGAGGAGCATTTTAATAGGAAAGAAAAACCTTACCAGAATAATGTTTTTTAAAAATTAGGAGGAAGAACGATTATGGGCTAGTTTCATTTTCATTATTTGCAAAGTATGGTGTTTGGTGTGATGATGAACCAAGGAAATGAAAGCATGGCCCCTCTCTTTGAGGACAGGATTCAGGGAGAAGGGTGCAACTTTACAACATACAGCCCGCTGTGCTGGGGCTATAATCACAGCACAAATGAAATATTTTGGGAGTCTGGAGATGATCACATGTCACAAAATAGTTGGCATTTGGCTCTATTTCTCTTTTTAGTTTCTGCTTAGTTCATGATTTCCTAGAAAATGTCATCTCCTTCCTTCCCTCTGTCCTCTAATCTTCATGCCACCATCTTCCCTATAAATGGATTGGAAGGCAATGAATCCATCTCTGCTAATGATAGCATAGACTGGCTACTGATCCAAGATACCGTGGTATTCGTTACCTATTGCTGCATAACAGATTATTCCCGAACGCTGTGGTTGAGAACAATGACCACTTGCTGTTTCATAGTTTCTGTGAGTTGGGAACCTCCATGTGGCTCAGCTGGGCCCCCTGAAAAACTGCAGTTAAAGTGCTGGTCAAGCTGCAGTCAGATTCAGGCTTGACTTGGGGAAGGATCTGCTCCCAATCTCCTTTATAAGGTTGTTGTCAAGATTCAGCTCCGTGGGGGCTGTTGCACTGAGAGCCTCAGTTCCATGCTGACTATGGGCTGGAGGCTGCCCTCGTTCTTGGCTGTGTGGACAACTCCATAGAGAAGTTCACAGCAAAGGAAATGAGGCAGGGAGAGAGTGGGGTAAAATGGAAGCCACAGCCTCCTAATCCTGGAAGCAACATCCCATCACTTTTGAGCTATTCCGCTTGTCACTTAGGTACAGCATACACTCAGGGGAAGACTATAGAGGACATGAACACCAAGAGGCAGATTCACTAGAAACCATTTTAGAAGCCTGCTCATTCCCACAACCTCTCTGTAGGATAGGGTTCTCTCCATTTTAAGAAAAGGAATCTGAAACTCACACACACGAAAGAACCAGAATTTGAACCCATCTTTCTCCAAAGCCTGCCCCTTCCCACTACCTCTCACTACTTCCTTTGGCTGGATAGAGTCCCACAGGACATCCCACCCAGAGTCACCTGTTCAGGTAGCTTTCTTGACATCTGCCCAGCCTCACACTGAGGCTTAGACTGTCAAGCCTGCCTACCTTTTCTTTTCCCTGATCCTGAGGGCATTTCATTCCATTCCAGATTTAGGGAGTAGTGAGGTACAGGAAAGGCCAAATATTCGATGCCCTCTGAGCAGCTTCTTTCCTGAAAGCCTCTGCACCAAGCTCCCAGGGTCTTGTTGAAAGCACTTCAGTGAGAACATGCACCTTGCAGTAATGTACTTTATCCACAGATGATTAATCAGGTGCGTCCCCGGATGGTTTGGCACAGATGGAGGTAAGGGAGAGAGCCAGATCGTAAATCCAAATAAATTTATGGCCTCACCATCCATCCCATTATTACATCAGGAAGGCTGTGTTTCCCTTTAGTGCTAGAAGATATGGAAGAGGTTTTGCATATCAAGGGCTTAGTACAGCAAATCTAAATCCATCAGACAGGTTTTTGTTGGAGACTAACCAATGACACATTGTTTTGGACAAACTTAGGGATCTTGCCTTTGCTGATAGGAGCAGCGTTATAGAAATTTCACAAGGCACTCTTAAGGCACTCAGTACATGATGGCTTAAACTGTAGTTCTTCCTTGTTTCCTACTTTTCCTTCTGTCTTGAAGCTTCTCAAAGATTACTAATTTTACATCTACACATCTCCTAACACATCCTGTCCATGATAAGTACCTAATGATTTTCTTTTGAGAGACTGTAACTGTCTCCTAAGTGAATTTAAGCAGCCATCCTTACATCAATTTCAGCTCAGCTGCTTCCTTTTCCAAAGCCTGAAGTGAAAGCACGGGCTCCCTGTGCTTGTAGCAATTCACGTCTACAGCGCTTTACACCATCTATCTGGCCAGGAGGTGGTGTGCATGAATTTGCTATTTCACATTTAAGGCTTTTATAATTACTGAAGAAATATTCTGATGAGACTCTGGTAGCGCTGAATCTGTTCCTGGTTCTTGAAAAATTTCCCCTTATTTCTGGGTCTGCCCTGCACAGGACTCTTACCCTCTTTGCCATTGTTTCCTTCTTTGTCCAAGGTAGAGAACAGTAAGCCATTTATTTTAGGATGTGTGAAGACAGAGAAATTCTTGATAAAAGGAACATTGGCCCAGGGACCAGATCTCTGTGTAAAAGTTGCTCTGTTGCTGATATCCCATTTATGGGTTGTGGAAAAACTCTTGTTCTGCCACTTCCTTACCATGTGGCATTAGTCCGTAAAATACACTCTGAACCTAATGTATCTCTATAATGAGACTATTATTACTATCCTGCTTGTTTCACAGGGTTAAGGTGGGAATCACAGGAAATAATGGCTATAAACCACTCCATGTATGTTGCTAATGATGACAATATGATTGCAATAGTTATCATGCATCAAGCAGTTACTCTGTGTCAGGAAATGTGCTAAGTGCTTTACATGAATTATGTCCTTGAATCCTCATAACAATCCTAACTAGTTATTAATATAATCCCATTTTACAGACGAGGAAGCTGAGAAAAATTAAATGACCTGCCCAAGGTTATACACCTTATAATTTATACTTATAAATTATAAGTTATGGGGCTAGGATTCAAACCCATATATATAACTCCCAAACCCAAGAACTGCGTAGCCGACAGAAAACTACCTCACTGTATAAATACAGGGTTATAGTACAACCGTCCTGGCTGCCCTTTATACAAATGTACGGTGTGGCTATTTTATCTTCACATTTACCCACAGAGCACATTAAAATCTATAAATGTACAAGAGAAATCTATAAATCTTATGTATATATAAAAACATGTAAGACTTTCTACATGGATGCCAAGACCATCCAGTGGGGAAAGGAAAGTCTTTTCAGCAAATGGTTCTGGGAAAACTGAATATCTGTGCAAAAGAATAAGGTTATATGCTTATCTTATGCAGTGCACAAAATTAATTCAAAATGGCTTAAAGACCTAAACATAAGGCCTAAAACTATAGAACCTTTTGGAGAAAACACAGGGGAATACCTATATCACAATGGATTTGGCAATAATTCAGATATAAAAGCATAGCTGCTGCTGCTGCTAAGTCGCTTCAGTCGTGTTTGACTCTGTGCGACCCCATAGACGGCAGCCCACCAGGCTACCCTGCCCCTCGGATTCTCCAGGCAAGAACACTGGAGTGGGTTGCCATTTCTTTCTCCAATGCATGAAAGTGAAAAGTCAAAGTGCAGTCGCTCAGTTGCGCCCGATTCTTAGCGATCCCACGGACTGCAGCCTACCAGGCTCCTCTGTCCATTGGGATTTTCTAGGCAAGAGGACTGGAGTGGGGTGCCATTGCCTTCTCCAAAAAGTATAGCAATGAAAGAAAATTAGATGAACTGGACTTCATCAAGGTTTAAAACTTTTGTCTGTTAAAAGACACTATCAAGAGAGTAAGAGACAACACACAGAGTAAAAGAAAATGTTTGAAAATCATATATATGATAAAGAAAAAGAATTCAGAATCCGTCAAGAACTCCCACAACTAAACAATAAAAAAATCCAATTCAAAAATGGACAAAGGACCTGAATAGATATTTCTCCAAACAAGATATACAAATAGACCACAAACACATAAAAAGATGCTCAGCATCATTAGCCATTGGAGAAACACAAACCAAAACTGCAGTGAAGGGACATCCCTGGTGGTCCAAGGGGTGAGACTCTGCACTCCCACTGCGGGTGGGCCAGGTTCGATCCCTGGTCAGGGAACGAGATCCCACGAGCTGCCACTAAGAGTCCGCATGCTGCAGTGAAGACTGAAGGGTCCAAGTGCCACAACCGAGACCAGGCAAAACCAAATAAATGATTACATAAATAGCTTTTTTTAGAAAAAGCACAAAACCACGATGAGATCCCACTTCATACAAACTAGGAAAACTATACTAGTAATCGAGAACAATGTTGACAAGGACATGGAGAAGTTGGATTCTGGTGCATTGCTGGTGGGGATATAAAATGGCATAGCTGCTATGGAAAACAATGTGAAGGTTCATCAAAAAGTTAAATACAGAATTACTATGTGATCAGGCAATTCCACTTCTAGGTCATACCCCCCAAATTGAAAGCAAGTTCTCAAATAGACACTTGCACACCAGTGTTCATGGCAGTGTTACTCATAGTGGGCAAAAAAGTAGAAACAACCCAAATGTCCATCAACAGATGATACATTATAAAAAAGAAAGCCACTGAGCTACCTCCCCCTAAATGTTTAAAATAAAAATTTTAATAAGGAAATTTTAAGGCAATAAACCCCAACAGATCGTATGTGTGGCCTAGACATATAATGGAACATTATTCAACTTTTAAAAAATGGCATTCTGATACATGCTACCCCATGGATGATCCTTGAAAATGTTATGCTAAGTGAAATAAGTCAGATACAAAAGGATAAACATCGTAGAATTCTACAATGAGGAACTTAGAATAGGCAAAATCATAGAGACAGAAAGTAGAATAGAGGTCACAGGGGCAGGAGGAGGGGAATGGGGAGTTATTGTCTAAGGGGTGTAGAGTTTCTGTTTGAGATGATGAAAAATTGCTGCAAACATAGTGGTGATGGTTGTGCAACACTGTGAATGTACTTGTGCCACTGAATTGTCCTTGAAAAGTGAAAGCTGCTTAGTTGTGTCTGACTCTTTGTGATCCCATGGACTATACGGTCCCTGGAATTCTCCAGGCCAGAATACTGGAGTGAGTAGCCATTGCCTTCTCCAGGGGATCTTCCAACCTGGGGATTGAACCCAGGTCTCCCACATTGCAGGCAGAGTCTTAACAGTGGTTAAAATGGTAAAATTTATGTTATGTATATTTTAGTACACATCCAAAACCATTTTTAAAAAAGCAATAAAAAAATCTTACCTTAGGATATTTAGATCTTGTTAATTTGATTTTTTTGTCATAAAAAATTTTTTATTCTCCACTACTTAAAAATAATAACAATTCCTTGAAAAAAAAAATGGAAAGTACAGTGGAACCAAAAGGGAAAAGGAAACATTCTTTTTCCTAGAGATTAAGATCTTAGCATTAACATTAGCATTAGCATTAAGATCTTAGCATCCTCCCAGACCTTCCCTCACTCCCTCTCTCCATATCTCGTTTTCCTTCTTCTGTCCCCCTTTGAGGAAGTTCTGCGCCCTTCCATTCCTCAGTAACAGTGAGGTCACTTTCCTTTATGAGTTCTCATTTAGATCAGAGTTTTGTCTTACTCGTCCAATGGGTAGAAAAACACTTTCTAAAACCAAGCGAAATGATAAAACACTGAAGAGAAGCCAAGAAATGTGTGATCAGAATGCTCCAATTCCTGCTGAGACCATTTGGAAGTTGCGTTGGAAAGGACAACTTTCAACACACGATGCCCAGAAGTCTCTGAGGACATGTGGCCAAAAGAATAATTCGCAGTGTCAACATCGTCTCTACCACAGAAGAAACAATAAGAAAATAACTTCAGTTCCTACCTCCCTCCATTCCAGCCTCTTGATTGGGTTGCAGGGCAGAGGCAAAAACTGCTGAGCAGTGTTCTTGGTCAACGGATTATTTATTGGCAGAAGTGAAAGTCCCTTATCTTCCCAAGCAGGAGAATGCCTTAATGCTACTTTTACCTTTTAGATTATGCACAGGTTCAATCCAATTAATTGCAGAATGTGAATTTCTGTTATTTTCTAGTTATCATGATGTAAAAGGGAAATTCATGGCTTCCTGTTTGAGGAGCAAACAAGCTTCTGCTCAGTAGGGTGTGCCCCTCCTCTTGAGCTTCCAGGCTCTCTACCTGCTTTCCCTCAGGAAGCTTCACAGCTCCACAGTCCTAAATTCTCCTGCTCCATTTGGTTGCTGGAAAGAAGGAAACCCCACTGGAGTTTCCATTTTGTTTGTAGGGTCAGGGAGAGTGAGAGAGAGCCTGGTTTCTAAGGGAAAGGCAGTCTGCTGCTCCTCTGGCATTATTCCCTCCAGGGCTTTCTGCCTCACTTCTCAAATACAGTTTCAATAATGCAGTGAGAACCCAAACCCAGAATTTCTGCTTTGATTACCTTAGATTTCCTTAAGCACATCCTCTAATTTCCCTTTCCTCTTTGGCTCCGTTCCACAAAGTTTTGTTCACCTGTGCTCCTGGGCCATGACGCCCTCTTGGGCTGGCTTCCCCTTGTTTCTACTGCTTGTTTTCTAGTCTTGCCCTGTGTGGAGCATGATCAGGCTGCTAGGTCTTCCAGAAGCCAACACACAGTTTGGTTTGTATCTTCCCTTGGGGAACCTTCCAGATGGTCCTCAAGTTTACCCTGATCCTCTCCCTTAAGTTCTGCTCAGCTCTTAATGCTATTGTAATGCTTTCTCCAAATAGTTCTCAAAGATTGATTAATTAGTTCACTCATTCTACAAATATTTATAAAGCTCTTATGTTCCAGGGCCTCTGTTAAGCACAGGATATATTTATAAATGAGAAAATTCCTAGCCTTGAAGTCAGTGGAAATGAAGAAACAGATTTTTCAGCTCTCTTCACATAATTCCTTGTGATGGTTCTTATGTTGTAAGTATAATATTGGTGTCTTGGGGACACAGAGAATGTGTGGCCGTGACCCCTTCTTCTCTCTTTCTTCTCCTTTGCTCCTAAGACATCATAAACCTGCTTATCTTCCTGCCTCTGTGCTAATAAAAATAAATCTGATCACTCAGTCATGTCTGACTCTTTGAGACCCCATGGACTATAGCCCACCAGGCTCCTCAGTCTGTGGAATTCTCCAAGCAAGAATACTGGAGTGGGTTGCCATTTCCTTCTCCAGGGGATCTTCCTGACCCAGGAATCGAAACTTGCATCTCCCGCATTGTAGGCAGATTCTTTACCATCTGAGCCACCAGGGAAGCCTCTGTGACCAACTATTAAATATTGGTATTATCATGTTTTTATTCTAGTCTCTTTCCCTTTCTCTTATTTCATTTTTTCCCCCAGCTTTTTCCCTAGACTTCAGTTACCCCCGGTTACTGATGAACTCTTGATCTGTTTCTCCAGCTGAGACTCTCCTGAGCTTCCCCTGCCCTCTGTCCGCCGCCGCCGCCCACCTCACCCCCCACCCCGGCCCCGCATCCCGTCTCCATGGAAAGTGTCTGCATGCACTTGCACTCAGCCGTGGTAGACGTCATTTTTCTCTAAAGCCTGCCTCTATCGTCTTCCTCCCAGGCCTTCAAACCAGAACACTAGCAACTAGTCCATTAATACAATTCTCGATTATTTACACTCATCTGAAGCCTGGTTCCTAATTTTCTGTGTATCTCACTTCCTCTCTAGACTCTGATTACCATTCTCTCCTGAACAGTCTAGACCAGGGGCTTTCAAATTGTTTTACTCGAGTCCTTTCAGGCACTTCTGAGGTTGGAATGGAAGAGGGTATCAAGCAAGACTAGGGACTTCTCATCCCTGATTCAACCAGAGCGTGTTTATCTGTTTTGCATATTGTTTGTGAAGCAGTCAATGGCCAAAATATGAAAACCATCAGTCTTCAGTTCATACCATTTTTTCCCGGATTTTTGCAGGGCTTCAGAAGATCATGCTCTCTGTTTTTTGTCCATATAGTCCAGTGACTCTTTTAAAAAATTTTTTTTCCTGAAGTATAGTTGCTTTACAATGCTGTACAAGTTTCTGCTGCACAATAAAGTGAATCAGTCATATCCTGGAAAATCCCATGGATGGAGGAGCCTGGTAGGCTGCAGTCCATGGGGTCGCTAAGAGTCGGATACGACTGAGCATCTTCACTTTCACTTTTCACTTTCATGCATTGGAGAAAGAAATGGCAACCCACTCCAGTGTTCTTGCCTGGAGAATCCGAGGGGCGGAGGAGCCTGGTGGGCTGCCGTCTATGGGGTCGCACAGAGTCGGACACGATTGAAGCGACTTAGCAGCAGCAGCAGCAGCAGCAGCAGCATACACGTATCCACTCTTTCATTTTTAAAAAAGTTTTCATTTTGCATTGGAGTATAGCCAATTAACAATGTTGTGAGAGTTTCAGATGAACAGTGAAGGGACTCAAGCAGACATATACAGGTCTCCATTCTCCCCCAAACTCGCCTCCCATTCTGGCTGCCACATAACATTGAGTAGAGTTCCATGTGCTGTACATAGGTCCATGTTGGTTATCCACTTTAAATACAGCAGTGTGTTCATGTCCATCCCAAACTCCCTAACTATCCCTTCTCCCTTGGCAACCATAAGTTCATTTTCTAAGTCTGTGAGTCTCCTGTTTTGTAAGCAAGTTCATTTGTATCATTTCTTTTTAGATTCCACATATAAGGGATATCAAGTAATATTTCTCCTTCCTTGTCTGACTTACTTCACTCAGTATGACAATCTCTAGGACCATCCATGTTGCTGCAAATGGCATCATTTCCTTCTTTTCAATTCCTTTGTGTATATGTACCACATCTTCCTTATCCATTTCTCTGTTGATGGACATTTAGGTTGCTTCCATGTCTTGGCTATTGTAAACAGTGCTGCAATGAACATTGGGGTGCATATGTCCTTTTGGATCATGCTTTTCTCTGGATATATGCCCAGGAGTGGAATATCCACTGGTGTTTTCTTAGATTCCCTTCTCATTTAGGTGACCATGAGTACTGAGTAGAGTTTCCTGTGCTGTATAGTAAGTTCTCACTGGTTATCTATTTTATACATAGTAGTGTGTATATGCCAGTCTCAATCTCCCAAATCATCCCACCCTCCACTCCCCCCTGGGTAACCATAAGTTTGTTCTCTACATCTGTCATATAGTCCAGTGACTCTTAACCTTTCTTGACTGTGATGCCAGGACGAGCTATGCTATATGCTAGGCACAGTTCCTGTTTTAGGCATAAAAACCTGATGTAGAATAAAGCAATTAGAATGTAAGTGAATGAGCACAGTAACCTTGAATCCACTGTAATTTATTAAAGGAAGTAAATTCTTTCTGGTCTTCACCTATTATCTGTGATAAATAACTTGTAACACAGCTCACAAATGGTTTCCACTCTGCTCCAATTCACTCTCCACAAGGCTGCTGCCCTCCACACATGGGAAATCTCAGTCACTCTCCTGTTTGACACCCTTTAGTGACTCCCTCTTGGTTCTCAGACGGGCTTGAAGCTCTTTCTTGTGGCTGGCAGGTCCGGCCGTTCTGGTTCTTGCTAACCTTTCCAGCTGTCTCTTGTGCTCCAGTTCGCCAGTGGCCAGCCACGCCTACACAGCACACACGCAGACTGGCTAGGCTTCTGGACTTTCCCCACCACTCCTTTCCCTCTTCTCTCTCTTCCAGCCTACATGTCGAACTACAAATAATTTATTTTCGATGAAATAGTTTCATTTCTCCCAGTAACTGCCACCTGGGTGCTCTAGCAACCTCTTCTTTTCTTGCTGAACTGCAAGGATATTTAGTTACATCTTAATATAATAATTTTTCAGTCTATTTATTTCTTAAATGATTCATTCCTGTTCATACTCAGTCCTTATCTTTTTTAGCTATTCATTTAGAAAAAAATCAAGTGTATGGGAAAATTGCAATAACAGTATATCTTCCAATATCCTTTATCTGGCTTCACTAATTATTAGCATTTTGCCACATTTACTTCCTTCTTTTTCTCCTGTTCTCTCTCTCTGTGTTATGTGTATGCCTTTTTATGTACACACACTCATTTTGTTGTTATTATTTGCTCAACCATTTGAAAGTCAAGTGTAGACACCAGTACTCCCTTTTTACTCCTAAAAGATACTCCTTTGACTTCAGTAAAAAATATCTTGGAATTTTTTTTAACATATCCAGGATATAACAATCACATTCTGGATGTTTAACATTTATAGTTCATATCCATGTTTGCAATTGTCTGAATACTATTCTTTACAGCAATTTTTTTTTCTGATCCAGAACTACCAATATCTCTGTGAAAAGACTTTCTCCAAATGTACTCTGTTCCTTGAAGCCTTTTCTAATTGCCCTTTCCTGGTGGCACTGACCAGTCCCTCCTTCGCTCCCCACTTGACCTCTTCAGCATGGATAGCATTTTACTTTGTGTGCTTGTACAAGTACTTTGGTCTTCTTCTCCAGACTGGAAACTCCTTGAGAACAGAGGCCTTATTTTATTAATTCTTGTCTCTCCAGTGTCTATTATCTAAATGAATTAGTACTGAAGTTACTACATTTAGCAAGCATAAAATTAGCACCAAAGGTGTAGCCTGGACACTGAGAACCAAGGTTCACGGTGACATATTTTTAATTTGATTGCATCTCCTTTTATGACAGTAAGCTGGCTGGGATGGTGGAGCATATGTTCCACTGAGCATGAGGGGACCCTGACCCTAAGTTCTGTTTCTAACCATCAAGGTAGCTTGGGGAAAGTTACTTCACCTTTGTGAACTTCAGTTTCTTCTGTATTTTGAGGTGAATATTTCTTGCTCTGCCTACCTCGCTAGGATGTTGGGAAGATCCAATGAGAAGATGAGTGCAAAAATGTTTTGAAATGGTGATGTTATTCCAGAGGCAGTATGGTCAGCTTGCTGGGAGTGTTCTTAGTTTCAAGTCTTTGGGGATCATTGTGTTGCTGTACCCCAGCTGTGCCCTAGGACTCTTGCTCCAGAAGTGCTGCATATGGTGCATGAGGCCTAGAGACCAGGAGTTGGTGTAGGTGCCTCAAGCTGGGTTAACTCTAGTGGATTGGATAGTGTTGCTCCAAAGTTCATGCTTACCTCCAGCCTCACAAATGTGGCCTTATTTGGAAATAGGTCTTTGCCAATTGAATTTTAAGATGAAGTCCTATTGGATTAGGGTAAACCTAAAAGGGTAAATCTAAATCTAACGTGCGTGCGTGCTGAGTCACTTCAGTCATGTCTGACTCTTTGCGACCCCATGGACTGTAGCCCCACCATGTTCCTCTGTTCCTGGGGATTCTTCAGGCAAGAATACTGGAGTGGGTTGCCATTTCCTCCTCCAGGGGGCCCTATCTTTCTTCCATGGTATCAAGTGAAATATTCCAAGCGTGTACAGAGCCAGAGCTCCCCACCTTGGACCCCATGTCTCAGGCTGGGCTCCTTGGATGGTTTCATCGGCAGTTTTAGTTGGTGATCTCACTGAACACTGGGAGGGTTTGTCATGGCCTGAAGGGCTTGGCTTGGTTACTAGCTGTGTCTTGAGTTTGGGCCCTGTGCCTGCTGGTGCCATTTGATGCTGAAGGAAGTACTGCATCTGCCATCTGAATGCCTCCTCTTTTCTGCTAAGACATGTCCTCATCAGGGCTGCTCTTCCCTGATGCAGGGGAGATGCTGCACACCCCAAGGTGTCCTTGTGGGCCACTGGGCCCTTGCCTGTCTTCTCTGGGGAAAAACATCTGGGTGGGTGTCACTGCCTGAGCCCTGGCTTGTGGGAGCTAGAGAGAAGTAGGGGGAGAAAGGAGAGGGGAGGCCATGCAGCTAAGAGTCTTTCCCTCAAATAGGAACAAGCTCTGGGGCCCACCCGTTCCCACGATTATGATGCCACAGAGAAGAGCAGCGCAGCCAGGATGGAAGAGATTCATGAAATCATCTGGCCCAGTGTCATCTTCATCTTCCATGCCACCAGGGTGGCAGAGATTTGCACATGTTCCTGGCAGCCGAGCTTGTGAATACCCAAGGCCACACAGCGGCAAAGTCGGGGGACCAGCTCCCTGGGCTGATGCCCAGGTGCTCATCTGGGAGGTTCTGCTGGGTTCTCACTTGTCATCAGCATACCCAGACTTTTCACCTTCAGGACTCTCAGAACCAGCTTCTCTTGGGATCATTGAAGATGCCTGATAATGAATGCAAAATGATGACTCATGTCATATTTAAGCAAGACTCTGGGTGTGTTTGTGAATGGAAATCACTCACGATCTGGTAGGTAGGTTGGGGTGCTGATGATTAGATCAGCCTCACTGTGTGGGGGAGGGTGGGGTGGTGGGGGAAACAAAATGTAATTGCATATTTGAATACTAAAAGGAACTTTTAATACTAGGGAACTTTCTAGAGAATAATGATTTGTGGTCATGATTGATTTTGCCTTGAGATCCTCTGGGAAACACTTCGTTGTTCTCAAAGTTCTTTAGGGAGGCAAAGTAGGAGAGCATCACCTTAGCTTTATGTAATGATCAAATACAGCATAATAAAGCTGTCAAAACCAACATGGCCCAGTTAGGACCAGAGCCCCTCTCAGGAGAGGAAGGAGGGCCAGCAACCTGGCCTGGTTCCTGCGGCTTTCCCTTGCTCAGTGGGGAGGTTACTGCGGTGTCAAATGCCTCTTTGTTTCTAATCCAAAAACTCCAGAAGATGAGTGTATGGTTTTCCCAGGATCATCAGTGCTGTTTTGCACTGAGCGCCACTCCAGCCAATGATAGCTGGATTCTTTTTGTTTCAAGACCGTGATGCCTCTTGTTGCAAAAGTTGAGGGAGCCAACCAGAGTAGAGCCCTTTAGTTTGTAACCTTGTTCCTTTATCCTTTGGGGGAAAGGATGAGTCAGATGCAGAAGTGGGCCAGATGGTTCCATGTTTCTTCTCTATTGAAAATGAACATTACGTTGTGACTTCACGCTGATGCACACGCCGCTCCCCTCCCTGCCCCCGTCCCCCAAGCAAGAGCAAAGTTTTCCCAATTTTTCAGGAAAAGACACATTGTGGTAGATTAGAATTCAGTCTCAGGGGCAAGGTACTGGTGCTGTCCAGGCCAAATCATAGCCTTCTGTTTCTAGCTGACACCCTGGAAAGTCTCACGTATCCAGCCTTTTAGAGACTTTTAAAAGCAGGATAGGAACAATGTGATGGAAAGTTTTAGGGTTACGTAAGAAAGATAAAACCTGCTTCAAAGCACATTTCTCCAAAAGCTACAGGCCAAAGGATAGTACAGGAAACTTGTTTCCATGGAGATGAGTTGGGAGAGGTAGTTTGGGGACAAAGAACACAAATCAAAAGTGTTCTTTGAAATCTTCACATCAAAAACTTGAAATCAAAAGTCCTGGGTTCAAGCCCCACTTCTCCTTTGTACGAGTAGCTGTGTGACCTTAGGCAAGTCATTTCACTCAAATGTCTTCTTAGGTAAAAGAAGAAATAACTCCACTAAAATTGTTATTAGAATCCAACAATATATTTGAAAGCACTTTGAGTGTCATAAATTGCTGTGTGGGGAAGGGGTGCGGTGATCCCCATAATGAGACCTCTTTTCTGAGAGCCAAGACTGAGAAGTATTTTTTATTTGTAGGTGACTGGGGATATTTTTCTCAGGTCCTTCTAGCTCAAATGTCTTCTGTCTTGCATTTCCATCTACTGAAATTCCCTGGCCCACTCATCTGAGCCTCTGTTTCTTCATCCCTCAAATGAAGGGGTCGAATAGATTTCCTCAATGGTTCATTTCCCATCTAAAGGTGTAGGATTCTACCAACCTAGAGGAAAGCTATTTTTTTTTAAATTAAAAAAATTTGTTTATTTTTTTTGGCTGCACTGGGTCTTCACTGCTCCTTGCCAGCTTTCTCTAGTTGCAGTGAGCACGGGCTTCTCTCTGTTTGCGGTATGTGAGCTTCTCATTGCAGTGGCTTCTCTTGTTGCCGAGCACAAACTCTAGGGTTCTCAGGCTTCAGCAGTTGCAGCTTGCAGGCTCTAGAGCACAGGCTCAGTAGTTGCGGTGCATGGGCTCAGTTGCCCCAAGACACACAGAATCTTCCCAGACCAGGGACTGAACCCATGTTTCCTGCTTTGGCAGGTAGGCTCCCAACCACTGGACCACCAGGGAAGTCCTAGAGGAAAGCTTTTGATTGAGTCAAAATAACTTTTTGGAACACAAGCCACATCCAAGAAAGAGTGCTTAGCCTGTTGGAAGAATACGTCTTTGATCTCTAGAACTGGAGCTCACAATCTAGTGAGGGCACCCATGCCCAGGTGACTGGCACTGCTCAGAGAGTGTACACCTACCACTTCAGAATGGTCACAGAATTTCATAGGCAATCAGAGAAAGGAGGCTTCACCCAGCGTGGAAGGGAGGAGGGAAGGGAGAAGCAAGGAAGGAAGTGGCATTGAGCTGGCCCCTACCTGATAAGAAGGTCTTGCAGGTGCAGGGTAACAAATACAACGAACAGCTCATGCAAAGCCTTAGTGGCAGGAAATGGAAGGTGGCATATCCTGCTATTCACCTAAAATCTTAACAAAAAGGAAGATCACATACGTACTGAAGTTAGAGCATTGCCATTGTGTTCTGGGTCCAATGACTGACCCAGAGGGAATTGGTGAACATTTCTGAAAGGGCTGGCCTGACTTGATTCCTTCTGCTCTCCTTGTTGGCAAGTGGACTTGTGTGCCAAGCTTCATCCCGTAGGACTGGGTGCCCACACCCTGCCTGCATGGCTCCCGGGGTGGAGGCAACTTTCTTGTCTGGGCACCGCCGCTTTCCATCCCCTCACACACTGGTGTTTTGACATGTCAGTGCCTGGCCTGTGACCACGGGATAACAAGGGAGGGCGCCCACAGGCAGTGCCTGGCTCCTGAGCTGGCGCTCGGCCAGGGCAGCCTGGGTTAGCGCCTCTCCCTGGAGTGCCAGGAAGGCAGCGCCTTCATACTTCCAGCTCCTCTGAGTGCTTCCAAAACAGACTGTCTCCAAATGTCAGGCAGGAGAGTTGACTACTTTGTCCTTTTTAAGATGTGCTTGTAAGGCCAATTATTTCCAAAGCTAATAATCCTAATATCTCCTTGAGAGAAGGTATACATTTTCAAATCCAAGCAGATTGAATGACTCAGTATTCTGGGTGTGGCTATAAAGCACACATATAGTCTGTGGTTATTACAATTATTAATATTAAAAAACATTTATTCACACATACACGCCCATGAGGCACTGGGCAGAGCTCACAAGGGACGCAGTCTCTGTCCTGGGGGATCTGTAGAAGGCTGTCTCGGAGATGCTGTAGTAAATCATATGAGTATTGTAACTGTCAAGGTTTAAATACCTAAAAATCAGCACTATCATTAGCAATCAGTAATCACTGTTATAGAAGAATAAATCTTGTAATCTCCAAATTACCTGTTTGCACCAATTAGAGTTCAACTGATGAAACATACCAATCAAAGGGGAATTTACTCGAGGCACCCAAGCTTATCTAGGTTTAAAAAAAAAAAAGGAAACCCGCTGAGCTCCCAAACTGTTGTTTCTCAGCTCAATCTATGTTAGGGAGGATTTTCTTGAAGCAGAGCTGACTAAGCCCTATGCAGGTTCCCCCAGGCAGGAGGGAATCCGTTATTCATTTATTTGTTTATTTATTCATTTATTCCCTGCCTTCCTACAAAAAGGATTGGAGGTAGGTCACAGTAAAAATCCATATATCGTAAGACAGCTTTTTTTTTTTTTTTTTAATCAAAAGGAAGGTTGGAAATCTTGGGGTGGAGGTGGGTGCACTGTGCTTTTGAACATTTAACTCCCACAAGTCTTCTGGGAGTCCCTGTGTAAAACACTATGCTAGGCCCTGTTGGAGTGAGAGGAGACATCCAGCCCTCTTCTCAGCTGTAAGGAACTTGTAACCTGGGGTGAGACACAAACTCTGAATTTATTTCAGAGCTTCTTAGAAGGCAATGCACAGAGAAATCACATGGCTTATCTGCTCCTCAGCATGCAATAAAAGAAAGCAGAAACACGGAAAGGTAGTTTTTTTTTTTTTTTCCCTTTTTGTAAATACTATAGAAATGTTGAAGGAACCTGGTAGGAAAAAAAAATCTCAGTGCTTTTACGAATTTCCCAGAGATGTGGTCATTTTTTCACTGGAGATGAAAATGTGGGTACATTGAGTCTTCTCTGGTTTGCTCTGGAGCTTCTGAGGACCCGGATATGGTGTTTGAGGCCAAGGCAAAAGCAGGGAGTAGGATTGGGAGGAAGTGGGGGCTGGGAGCTGGCAGTGACCTAGGAGGAAAACTAGTCGCCTAGGAGGTTTGGCTTGGGAATTAGGAAGTGAAATAAATGTCTAAAGCTGGGAGATGACTCTTAGCAGCCCCACTTGGCTCTGTGCTGGGCTCCGCTCTGAGGGCACCTCTCTATATTCTGCTATGGGAACAGTCCCAGCATCCTTGTACTTGACCATCCCTGGATTTCAGTCACATCATCGTTTCCCCAGCCCTTACTTTGCTTTATCCCATGTCCCATATGGTTCTGCTTTATACTTTATCTCCTGGGAATTATGGCATGGTCATAGTACGGCTCATTTTATCTTTTGCCTATTTAAAATTTTTTTTTTAATTTTTTGATTGGTGGAAAATTGCTTTACAATGTTATGTTGGTTTCTGCCATACAAAAATGCAAATCAGTCATAATTATATATATATATATCCTCTCCTTCTTGAGCCTTCCTCCCCTTTCCACCCTACCCCTCTAGGTCTTCAGCTTTTTGTTTTCAGGTTACCAGTGTGTTCACTTCACTTTCTGCCCTTGAACATGATATGGTTGTTATAATGGCAGAACTGCTTAAGGGATATCTGACAGTATCTCAACTCCATGCCTCTGTTGGCAGGCCGCCTCCAAGATACTCCCAGTGGCCCCTGCCCCCTGGTACTCAGGTTCTCATGGGGTCCCTCCCACACTGATTCAGGTTGGTCTGTGTGACCGTGCTAGACACTGTGCCAGGTGCTACGGACAGGATGGCAGCATTTTTTACCTTGAGCTTATGGAATGTGCAATATATTAGAATGAAGAGAGAATGGACTTTGGAGCTAGGTGGATCTGGCTGGCTCTCAGCTCCTCTACTAGGCTTTGTGACTCTGAGCAAGTTAGTTAACCTCTCTGAGCCTTGGTTTCCTCATCTTTAAATCAAGCTAAGCCATATCCACTTTGGAGAGTTGGGTGAGGATTTAATGTGACAGTGTGTATAAAGTGTTTAGCTCAGTGTCCAGGTTTTGGTGGCTCCTCCATAAACACTATTCCCCCCAGCTGTGCTAGGTGCTTAGAATAGAGTGATGAATGAGAGGTCATCTCTGCCCTCAGGGGGCTCAGCCTCAAGCAGATGGGACAGGTGTATCCTCATGAAAGTTCAAGGCGGACTGTGACAAATGTTATCACAGAGGCAGAGATGGCAATGGGAACCCCAAGGAAGGCAGAGAAAAGGCTCCACTGAGACTAGCTGACATTTTAACAAGACTTGGCGAGTGTGTAGAATTTTCATCAATGGAGTGGGGCACAAGCATCGCGGGTAGGCAGACAAAACCCTGAGAGTTGCATATAAAACCACCTGGCATAAAAAATGGTGACAATGCCCTCGCAGGGTGCTCGTGGTCAGACAGCGTCCCCGCTGTGGGTTGTGATCTCTGGTTCTGTAATCTGCAGCTGTTGAGCTAGACAGTGAATGTTCCTTCCAGCTCACATATTCCAGGAGGGCAGGGAGTACTGCTTAGTTCATTACCAGTCTCTAGCTCCTAACACATGGTAGGCACTCAATAAATATTTATTAAATGAGTAGGTATAATGATATGTGTAAACAGCTTGTCTCATATGAGAAAATCGAGGAAGTATTTTTCCATTTATTGGATGTAAGTCATTTCCTCTGGGAGCGTGGGTGGTGGCGTTGAACCCGACCACATCATGTCACTGTTTTGTCAAAGTCCTTCTTCCATTCTGCGCCTCGGATTGCCTGGCTGTGCCTTCTGTTGCCTCCCTAGATTCCTGAGTCTTGTGGGATTCTGTTCAAACTTGAAAGCGACTGACATTTCCCTGGAGTTTTCTTTAGCACTCCGCGCCATGTCTTCAGGCCTGGAGGGGCAGACCCAGCCAACTTTGAAGAAGTTTTGCATGTTTTCCTTCATTTAACTTCCATTTTGCTTTTCACATCTCTCTGAATGGAGGAATTTTGAAACCAGAGCTCAGCAGAAGGATATACGAAGTTGTTGAACTACCCTGTTGCAAGACAGGGCTGGCTAGTGGTGAAACTGTGCAGTGAGGGTCCCTGGCCACGCCCTGTTTTGACTCTGCTTCCCTCCCCAGGCTAGTGCTTAAGGACGTCACATTGCTTTTTGGACTCCCCTGCTGTATATCGTCCTCTGGGGCTTACACTGCCCAAGCTTTTCCGAGTCGCCCTTGTTCTTTTGAAGCTCATCCTTGGTTGCAGTTCCTCTGGCATCTCTTGTCTCCTCTGTTCTTGGTACAATTCAATACTCATTTGATGCCTATCCTGTGCCTTGATCTGTACTGAGCTTGCAGGATCCAAAGATGAATGAAATGTGATCCGTGGCCCCCAGTCTAGCTTTCCAGGATGACAGTCACAAAAGATGACAAACTAAACTATGCAGAATCAGTGATGGACAATCCCTTTCAGGTAATATATTTGCATTTTACCAAGATCTTTTTGAAGACAGTCACTTACCTTCAAAGCACATTTTTTTCTGTTAAAAACAACCTCAAAAACAATTTTTTTTTTTTTGCCTTGAGAGCAGTAAAGCAATACTTATTACTTGTAGAAGACTTGGGAAGTAAAGAAAAATATAAAGTAGGGGCAAGCTTTTCGACACTGTCCCTATCCAGAGGTCAGCCAGCCTTGACGTCTTTCCCTTGTCTTTTCTGCTATGCATCTGAGATCCTTTGTTGACAAAATTTGCACACCAATTTTTGTTACTGAGCACTGTGTGTGCGTGCTTAGTTGCTTCAGTCGTGTACAGTTCTTTGCAACCCTATGGACTGTGGCCTGCTAGGTTCCTCTGTCCATGGCATTCTCCAGGCAAGAACACTGGAGTAGGTTGCCATGCCCTCCTCCAGGGGATCTGCCCGACCCAGGGATGGAACCTACATCTCCTGCATTGGCAGGCAGGTTCTTTACCACTAGCTTCACCTGGGAAGCCCACTGAGCACTATATCCTAACCTTTTTGCAATGTTATCAAACACACTGAAGCATAATTCTAGTGGTAGGAGTTTGCCAGCAAGTGGGAGAGGGGGATTTATTGGCATAGAGGCTTGGAGTAGTCTCTGTAGTAATACTCCATTTTCTGCCAGCTGCTAAGACAAGCCCTGGCTCCCTGCAAGTACCTCCATAGCTTATTTGTAACTCAGCTGATCTGCTCAGCCCTTCTTTGAAGAAAACAGCAGCATGCGCTATAAGTGTGAGCTTTTCCAGTCTTCAGATTCTCCACCTCTTCCCTTCCCCCACCCTGATTTCCCTGTCTCCAGCCAGCGATAATATCTTTCATCTGAGCCTCTCTCCCTGCCTCCAATGACTGCCTCCCCTGATGAATTCTCTCTGGGTGACTTTGGCATTTGCATATTTCCTCGCTTGGATATTCTGAGATGTTGGAACCAGAGAGCAGGTTGACGCGATCAGGTACTTAGCTGAATGAGGCTTTCTTGGGAACTGCACAAATATTTGGAGTCGGGCGTGTGCCAATAGGCAATTAATTGAAATGTGGACGCAGCAAGCTTCTGGAGGAAAGAAACTGAACTTGAGAAATTAGCCATGGGAAGCGATCCTCCGCAAGATTCAAAACAGTAATTTGGGAATTTCCTTTACCTCAAATTGAAATTGATTTGGTACAGAAAGAGGGAAGACAAAACAAAGGACAAGTGTAAGATCAAAGTTGACTCCTGCATCACTAGAGCTGGAAGGCGTTCTCAGGGAACGCTGGGCTGATCCTCTTGGAGATGAAGGAGAGCCCAAGGTCACTGGCAAGTCAGGGCACATTCAGAACCAAAACCAGGAGGTCCTGACTCTGGCCCTTTCCATTTTATAAGCTGACTCTCCTCCTGGAGACCTGGATAATGATATCAGGAGCGAAAGGGCAAGGGTGACTCCTGATATAATTAAGGGTGACTTAAGTATTTTTCCACCACCAATGACTCCGTGAACACATTTAGTAAAATCCAGAACAAAACGAAGGTACTCGCTGACTGTAGCCTTAAGTCAGGCTACACATTGGAAGCACCTATGGGGCTCCTGCCCCTTGTCTGGCTGCCCGTGAAGGTCTGGGGATGGAGGTGATTACAAACAGGGCCCCTGTTCTACATGGGGTGATGCTGGCCTGATCCCAGGCGAGGTCTCAGCCTCCTGAATATCCTTTTCTAAAGTATGAAGTCTCTGTGCCCAGCTACATTTCTCCATCTTCCAGGAGAATGGACTCGTCTCCTAAAGACTTTTGTAAAATGTATAAGAAAAGAGGAACTATGACATTGCTTTAGCATTCCAATTGTTTTAAGGTGGTTTATTAAAAAATCACCTTCTCTTCGCTTAAGTATATGGGGATCAGAAAGATCATTTTTAGCTGTCCTCTAAATATGGTTTTCTTTTTTTTTTTTTAACTGAAGTATAGTTGGTTTACAGAGTGTTAGTTTCAAGTGTAGAGCAAAGTGAGATAGTGAAGGACAGGGAAGCCTGGCATGCTGCAGTCCATGGGGTTGCAAAGAGTCAGACACAACTTAGTGACTGAACAGCAGCAGCGGCGAAGTGATTCAGTTACACACACACACAGACACACACACACATATATCTTTTCTTTCAGATCCTTTCCCCTTATAAGTTTTTACAAAATGTTGCATATAGTTCCCTGTAGTATACAGTAGATCTGGGCTTAGAATATGATTTTCCAACCAGAGGCATCAGGACAACCTGGGAACTTGTTAGAAATGCATAGTCCCAGTTTCTACCCCAGCCCTGCTGAATTGGAACGTCTGGTAGGGCCCGGTAATTTGTGTTTTAACAAGCCCTCCAGGGGATTCTGAGGCACAGTAAATTCTGAAAACTATTGCCCTCTAGAAAATTATGATTTGGAAATCCAGACTGCCTGAAACCCAATACCAGGCAAGTAATCCATTTTTGATTATCAGCTCCTTAAAAATAAACTCTTCATTTCAGAACGCCCAGGTGAACTGTTTCTATATTGCTGAGTGTTAAACAGGAAAAGATTTCTAAGCTATTCTTCAAAATGTAACTGACCAGCCCTGTCAGACACAATTCTGATAGCCCATCATATTTCCAGTAAGTACAATATTTTCATACTTTAAGTTTTTGTGGAATGACTGAATAAACTAATTGATTGCTTAATCTGCTATTTTTAGAATAACACTTCCTTACCTCATGTGAAAGTTTATTCAGAAGTCAAGTGGGAACATTTTATTACCCCAAAATGTTTTGCTGTAAGTTACTCTAACATGTAACTAAGGAAACCAGCTGCAACATTGCAGGGGTATTGTTGCGCTGGCAAATTAACGATTTGACAATGTATATGCCATACTATCATGATTTTTTTTCCTCCCTCTCTTTCTAGAAAATCTCACACTTATTGAATTTCTACATTTATAACACAGGACATCGGAAGCAATGGGAGTAAAGCTGTAAGGGAAAATTGGATTCCAGAGTGACTGAGATTTCCCTGGGATGTGTTTGGGGCTGTTTAAGCCCAGGCAGGACTAGCGGATGGTTCATTCTGCATCGGGATGTCCCCCTGTGCGGGGCAGCTGAGTTAGAGTGGCCATCTCACAAGGACACTTTGGTGTCACGGCTTGGGGGGTTCTCACGGGTGAATAGCTCTGCGAAGGACTAAAACTGGGTGTGTGGTGCAAAGCGTGTGCTAATCACACATTGAAGGAATCAAGCGACATCAAACCACGAGATCACACGAGCAATGGAGATGGCACCGAGGAGACGGGCGATACAGCACAGTGGGAGGTCTCCTGCGTTTTCTTTCCTGATGGGGGGAGGAGAGGTTATTAATGACGGGATGGATTAGAACAGATGGGTACTTTGACACATTTCCCCATGTTGTTGTTTTCCAGTTTCCCGTCTTCCCACCCCTAATCATGTGCCTTTCTCTTGGTTAGGAGTGAAAGCATGTGACTTTTTAAAGTGAAACCTCAGGAAGCGAAGGTAGACAGGACAGACAGGAGGAGGCCATTCAGAAGGCCCGCTGGGCTGATCTGGAAGGTCTTCCCCGAGCTTTGGCTGGGAGGGGCAGGAGTGCTCTTGGACGCTGCGTTCAAAGGCAAGCCATGTGACTTTCCACGGGCTCCATCTCAGCCCCACTCCAGCCCGGCAGCCATCACTCCCTGATTACCGGTACCTTTCTGCAGCCTGGAGATTTGCATTGTAAATGGTGTTTGTTAGGCCCCTGAAATAATATTAATCATTGTAAAACAACTACGTTGCATAATTTATACATAAAAAAGAAAGAATGAATCTTTTGCTTGAATTAATATTTCCTCGTATGTATCTTTTGCACTCCCGTGGTAATGAAACCCTTGTCTCCCCTTCTAGGTGAGAATGGCTCTGGAAGAGTCGAGCTATGTCTTTGTATGGCTTCTTTTTAAAAATTGGTCTTTATTTATTTGTTTTTGGCTGCATCTGGCCTCGTGGTGCTCTCCTGGTATCTTTGCTATGGCACGTGTGTTTCTCTCTATTTGTGACTCGTGGGCTCCAGAGAAGTCCACACATGGCAATGAGAACCCTGTGTACCGCAAGAGAAGCCTGTGAGCACTGCAGCTAGAGAAAGCCTGCACGCTGCATCAAAGACCCAGCGTGGCCAAAAACACAATAATAACACAGAGGCACACATGATGGCAAGAGAGGAAGGTCCTGTGATGATACAGGCAGGCATTGCAATCTTGTAGCCACAAGCCGAAGCATGCCTGTAGCCACAGAAGCTGGAAGAGGCAAGGAAAGATTTTCTTCCAGAACCTTCCAAGGGAGCGTGGCCCTGCTGACATCTTGATCAGACTTCTGTACTCCCCAGCTATGAGAGAATAGATTTTTGTTGTTTTAAGCCACAGAGTTTGAGTGTTTTGTTACAAGAACCCTAGGAATGATTACATACATCATGCCCCACCTCTTCCCACAATCTCCCAGAGGGGTCCTCTGCCTCACATTTTAAGTTAATGGTAATACTCTACGGCTTTGCATCTGGATCCTTTGCTGGAAGTCCCCTAGAGCCCATCCAAGCCTGTCAGGTTGCTGTGCTGCATCCGAGTCCCAGGAGATTTTTCCCAGGGAGGTTTTCCTTCCCAGGAATCAGAGTCCAAGCATTGACCATGCAGAGTTTCAATGTTAACTCTCACTGACACACAATTCAGGACTAGAAATAAGGACCCCACTAGGAGGCAGGCTTGCGCGAGACTTCTGTATCTACCATTTTGGACGCTGTATTTTTATGAAAATTCATCAGTCTACACCCAGTTTTCAGAACCTATGGCCTAGGGCAAAATACATTTAAGAATTATAATACCATAAATTGTGCAATACATTCCAGGTACTGTGTTAAGAATTTTCTGTTCATTTCATCTATCTTTGCGGCAGTCCCAGAGGCTAGTAGATGTGATTGTCCTGATTTCACAGATGAGGAAACCGAGTTCTGAAAATACTAGGAATACTTCTAGTCAGGAAGTGTATGTTTTGCAGAACCAGTGTTTGAACACTGGTGTCTTTGACACATTTGAATTGAAGGAACCCTTCAATTCCTTTCAATTCCTTCCCAGCCTACACCCTCAAGCACTTGCATTTCAGTTCAGCTCAATTGCTCAGTCATGTCCAATTCTTTGCAACCCCATGGAGTGCAGCATGCCAGGCTTCCCTGTCCTTCACCAACTCATGGAGCTTGCTCAAACTCATATCCATCAAGTCAGTGATACCATCCAATCACCTCATCCTCTGTCGTCCCCTTCTCCTGCCTTCAATCTTTCCCAGCATCAGGGTCTTTTCCAATGAGTCAGTTCTTTGCATCAGGTAGCCAAAGTATTGGAGTTTCAGCTTCAGCATCAGTCCTTCCAATGAATATTCAGGACTAATTTCCTCTAGGATTGACAGATTTGATTTCCTTGCAGTCCAAGGTACGCTCAAGAATCTTCTCCAAAATCACAGTTCAAAAGCATCAATTCTTCAGTGCTCAGCTTTCTTTATGGTCCAACTCTCACATCCACACATGACTCCAGGAAAAACCATAGCTCTGACTAGATGGACCTTTGTCGGTAAAGTAATGTCTCTGCTTTTTAATATACAGTCTAGGTTTTTCATAGTTTTTCTTCCAAGGAGCAAGCATCTTTTAATTTCATGGCTACAGTCACCATCTGCAGTGATTTTGGAGCCCAATAAAATAAAGCCTGCCAAGCACTTTACCACCCCTTTGTTCTTAGAAGTGAAGCCAGCACTGGGACTGGGGTTTGGACACTGACTCCCGCAAAGAATATGAATATTTTGCATTTGAGTTCATTTATCTTGGACAGTTCATTCACAGTGTATATTTTCTTTCTGTCAAAGCTTCCAGGGGTATGAAGGGATAGATTTCAGCCTGAGTTGTACCCTTCAAAAGGTGACTTCTAGTTTGTTAGGGATTTGGCTTCATGTTCAAGTTCACATACCTGAACATTATATAAAAGGCTTTTCATGATCTGGCCCCTACCAGCCTCTCCAATTCATCTCCCTTAAAGCCTTTCTTTCCACCTCTTGCAGTCAACTTGGCAGATGTCTCATCCATTCACTAAGCTCCAGTCCTCTGCACAGGCTGTTTCTTCCACTTGGAATTCAACCTCCCCACTGTCCCTCTATCTCTATCCTTTGACTAAAGTCTACCGTGCCAAGATGCCTTCCCAGTCATCTAAGTTTGGTCAGGTGCCCCAGTTGCACCTTTATTCTCATTGCATCCTTTATTCCCACAGCAACACATCACTTAGTATTGAAATTGTACTGTCTGACTCTCTGACTTTGCTGCAAGTTGTAGGCAGTGAGTGTGTTTGCATTGGTCACCATTGTATTTCCAGCACCCAGAATGGGTGCAGAATGGATGTTCAATAAGTATTTATGACATGGATGAGTTAAGAATGCCAGAGATTCCTTCTTGGATCTTTAGGCACAGAATTATGTCATTGATTAGGACATTGAAGAATGTTGTATTAAAAGGCATAGCTGTCTGTCCAGTTGTCAACTCAAAGAATACTCTAGATCATTTTGTAAGTTAGCCACAACTTCATCTAAATCATCTGAATAAATTTTAGTATTGAAGGAGATGGTATTATGTGATGTTTTCAATTCCTTACTTCTTTGTGACTATATTTTTAGTAGACAGGTTAGAGTAATGAATTGCACAAATTTGACCACTCACTACATAAGGTGAAAATTTCTATGATGTTTCAAAACTGACTCTTCCAGGTTCAAAGGGAACTCCAATTCGAGTACCTAAAGTTGGCTGTGTGTGTGCTAAGTCGCTTCAGTTGTATCCAACTCTGCGACCCTGTGGACTAGAGCCCACCAGGCTCCTCTGTCCATGGGATTCTCCAGGCAAGAATCCTGGAGTGGGTTGCCATGTCCTCCTCCAGGGGATCTTCCCAACCCAGGGATTGAACCAATATCTCTTCCGTCTCCTGCATCGGCAGGTGGGTCCTTTACTAGTGCCACTTGGGAAGCCTGAGGTTGGCTGAGGGTAGCCTTTTACTAAGTCCCCTTAGTGACTATGCATTTGGATCCTGACTTCCATACTTTCTGACCATGCTGAGTAGGGGACTTCTGTGAACACAAAGTCACTGTCACCATTCTTTAGATTCTTCCTGGCCACCTTCTTCTTCTTTTTTTTTAAATTTTTTAACTTTACAATATTGTATTGAACAGTCTTTTGGACTCTGTGGGAGAGGAAGAGGGTGGGATGATTTGGGAGAATGGCATTGAAACATGTATAATATCATATATGAAATGAGTCACCAGTCCAGGTTCGATGCACGATACTTCCTGGCCTTCTTGAAGGGCAGTGACTTTGTTTGGGATGTCAGAGTCTGGTTGGAGGTGCTGGGCTTTGAAAACTGTTCAACTTGGTGACTTAAAGGCTGATGTTCTGTGGCCATTACAGGAGAAAGAGCCCTGGATTAGAAGTCAGAACACCTGGGTTCTCACCTGGCTCCTCCTTGTGGCCTCTCAGGGCTCTCGTCTCTAAAGTGAAGTTGGAGTGATGTTAGGATGGTCATATGTACCTCATATGTTGATGTGAGAGTCAGAAGACTTAAGAGATGTGGTGGTGCTGGTGTCCGACTCTTGTGACCTCATGGACTGTAGCCCATCAGGCTCCTCTGTCCATGGGATTCTCCAGGCAAGAATCCTGGAGTGGGTTGCCATTTCCTTCTCCAGGGGATCTTCCTGACCCAGGAATCGAACCTGGGTCTCCTGCCTTACAGGCAGATTCTTTACCAACTGAAGTACAAGGGAAGCCCCTTAAGAGATGTGAGAGGGCTTTAAAAATGGAAGGTGGACAGGTATGAGGGTGGCCAGTACATTATAAATACTTCAGTGTCTGCTGAAAGGATGTGTCATATGTCTATGGATGGCTTTGTATCCATATCCGTGCAGCCAAAGGGAGCCTCCCTCTTGGTATTTTTAAAAAGAGATTTCTATATTTTTTGGCCATGGTGGGTCTTCTTTGCTGCACGCAGTCTTTCTCTAGTTGCAGCGAGCGAGGGCTACTCTTCTTTGCAGTGCTCAGGCTTCTCTCGTAGAGCACAGGCCTAGGCGTGCGGGCTTTGGTAGTTGCGGTGCGTTGGCTCAGTAGTTGTGGCACACACGTTTGGTTGCTCCGTGGCACGTGGGATCTTCCTGGATCAGGGATTGAACTGGTGTCCCTTGCATTGCTATGTGGATTCTTAACCACTGGAGCACCAGGGAAGCCCCTCTTTGATTTTTTGAAGGCAGGGAGAATAGGACACTTCCCTCTCTTGCCTTGTCAGAATGCCATTCCATTTTTTTGGGGGGGGTGGGGAGGTGCTTCTTATCTAAAGCCCTGCCTTCAAGGGACACCAAAATACCCTTGCAAACAGAGAAAATGGGGAGTTCACAATTGCAGGTACTGGTGAGAGAAGATAAGGAAAGGCAGGAAGGAAGGTACAGAAAAGAGAGAGAGCATATGCCTGGAGTTAATAACTTGATTTAATTCCGTGACTGTAAACCCAAGTTGGGTCTTCCCAGTCAGAGGTGAGACAGTCTCCATATGGGGTAGATGGAGATTGAATCCATGGAACACAATAATATCTTCTCTCCCTCTTGCTTCCTTTAGGTCATAGTAGTAGCCAGGCCTGTGTTGTGTACGTGAGCACAGGGTCCGCTCCTACAAGCTAGTGAGATTGGTGTAGATAACTGTCTGGAGCCCTGTGGGAATGGGGCCCAAAAGTGTCCCATGGCAGCCTCTGCGGAGCCTTCCAAGTCCAAGTCCATCGTGTCCTGCTTGTGACAGAGCCAGCTTGTTTTTTCAGAAGGTGAAACAGTGGTCCTTGGGGGGAGGCTCTTATTCACCAAAAGATGTGAAAGGCTGGGCCAGCCTGAAACGTGTCAGAGGTGCTGAAGGAGGAGGAGGAGGCAGGCCTTTCTGAACTGGGAGCGGGTGAGGCGGAAAGACCGGCTCTCATGCACTCACTGGACTCTCTGTTGTCTTGATGGGGCTAATTCTCAGGAGGCTGGAGCACAGCCCTGACTTTCCCTTTAAACAGAACCTGCAGGGAGGAGCCTGATGGGGCTGGTTTCTGGTCACTGGGGGTCGCTCTTAGCCCACCGAAGGGCCATAGCAGGGCCCTTCTTGGGCTCTAGAGGAGACTTTAAGGGGAGGACTTGGCTTCCCAGATGGCTCAGATGGTAAGGAATCTGCCTGCAAGGAGGAAGACCCTGATTCGATCAGGAAGATCCCCTGGAAAAGGGAATGGCTCCCGACTCCAGTATTCTTGCTTAGAGAACTCCATGGACAGAGGAGCCTCGCAGGCTACAGTCCATGGGGTCACAAAGAGTTGGATACGGCTGAGCAACTAACACTACTACTTGGGCAAACAGCAGAAAGAGCTACCCTGGGGATTCGGCTGGGATTATACCAGACCCCAAATCTTCCCCAGCAGGGCCTCAAGCTAAGCTCTGCAGAGTGTGTGCTTGCTGCCCAGAATCAGGGCTGACTAGCTGACGACATACCTGCCCCTTGCGGCTTCATAAAGAGTTGCTCTGGAGGTAGGAGGCCAAATGATGAAGTCAGTCCTTCTAGACTTGGGGGAAGTGTTTCTAGTCTGTCTTCATTCCTTCCCTGACACTGCCTCAGTAATATTTCAAACCTTATCAATTTTTTATTTCATTTATTTGTTTGTCATGACTGCCCTGGGTCTCTGTTGCTGAGCACAGAACCTCTCTAGTTGCAGTAAGCAGTGGTTCCTCTCTAGCTGCGGTGATCAGGCTTAGTTGCTCCACCGCGTGTGAGATCTTCCTGGACCAGGGATAGAACCCATGTCCCCTGCATTGGTAGGTAGATTCTTAACCACTGGACCACCCAGAAAGGCCAAGCCTTAACGTTTCTTGCCAGTGCTCCTGTGAGGGCCACCTAAATGGGTCTTGCTGGTTTGGTTTCGTCTCCTCCCATCTTTCCTCAGCACTGTGGACAGGGATTGCCATGGAATGCCAACCCCACACCAGACACTGAGTTGGTTACTGGTTGACATAGAAATGACCCAAACCCTGATCTCCAGAAGCCTGTGGTCCGGAAGGGGAGCTAGACTGTGACAGATGGTGACAACAAGGTGTCTTACTGCTGGGACAGCAGTGAGTTGACACTGCTTTGGAAATATAAATAAGTCACAACAGACCAAACCAGGGCCATTGGAGGTGAGCTATAAAAGGCAGGTAGGTGTTTGCCCAAAATAAGCTAAGAAGGAAATTTCAAGTAAGCAAGTTCTCAAGAGCACTGACTTGATATGTCTGGTGCCCCCAGGACAGTGGGGAGAGCAGACCTCATGCTGAGCCAGCTAGCAACCACCATAGGCAGAGCCTTAGATATGCTAGTGCATTGACTGGAATTTTTGCTAAAACCTAAATCTAATCACTTCCCTCCCTCTTCTAAACCTGAAATGTCATGGGGCAGAGCACATATCCTGCTCTGCGTGGTTTGCTTATGCTGTGTTCTTTTCCTTGACCACCTCTGCTTTTCCCACATCCACCTACTGAACTCTGATCCATCCTCCACATGATCTTAAAGCCAACCACCTCTGTCACGGTTTCTCTGAACAGGATCTTGCCTTCTTTGAATCCTCATGACATCAAGTACCTCTCGAGGACATTTCCTTTTCGGACTTTGTATTGGCAACTCATTCATTTTTTTTCCCCCCGAAGAGACCTACATGTAGCTGGTCTCACAGCAGTGGTCAAAGGTTTGCTGATTTAAGACTCTGCTTTTTCATTCCTCTCTTGGTTGAATTATTCTTCCCCTTGCCACCAAATGATATGTTCAAATCCTAACCTCTGATGCTGGTATTGTGAATGTGACCCTATTTGGAAAAGGAGGCTTTACACATGTAAGCAAGTTAAGATGAGGTCATGGTGGAGTAGGGTGGGCCCCGCTCTAATAGCACTTCTAATATAAGAAGAGGAGAAGAAAGAGATGACACAGGAAAGATGACACAAGACACAAAGGAAAGCTGGCTGTGTGTGGACAGGGGCATAGACTGGACTGATGCTGTCATAAGCCAAGGAAGGCCTTGCCTACCAGAAGCTGGAAAAGGCAAGGATGGCTCCTCCTCAAACAGCTTTGTAAGGTACGTGATCCTGCCAACACCTTGGTTTCAGACTTCCGGCCTCCAGAGCTGAGCGACAAGAAATTCGTTTGTGGTATTTTGTGAGGGATGCCCTGGGACACTCAGAGGATGCCCTTATTCTTCTCCTTTTCCAGTGTTGAACCCCAGTACGGCTTCTCGGCTTTCTGAGCCCTGGCAGCCATGCCCAGGCCCGCTGTCTCCAGCTGGGCTCCTCCCAGACGCACCTGTCTTTATTGCTGCCACCACACCCATCTCTCGGCCTTTTGTCAAAGCCCCTTTTCATGATAGTTGGCCAATCTGCCAGGCCAGCCCTTGCTTTCGTATTAGTGTACTCTTGCTTGAGTGATAGATTTGAATTTTGACCTGGACTTTCTGGAAACTTAAAGCTTTCAGTCCTAGGAGTGACTCTACATGTGAAACTCACTTCATGGTCCACTTCTGAGGAAATGAAATCACCATCTTGACAAGACATCTGCACCCCCATGTTCATTACAGCCCTATTTACAATAGCCAAGACATGGAAACAACTTAAGCGTCCATCAACAGATGAATGGATACAGAAAATGTGGTCTGTATGTATGCAATAGAGTGTTATTCAGCCACAAAAAAGAAGGAAATCCTTGACATTGAGGGCACCGTGCTAAATGAAACAAGCCAGATGGAGAAAGACATTCTGTATGACCTCACTTTCATGAAGAATCTAAAAAGCTAAATTCATAGAAACAGCAGACTGGTGGTATCTGGGGAGCAGAGTGGAGGAATGGGTGAAGGTGGTCAAGAGGCATAAACTTCCAGTTATGCCTGGGGATGCAATGCACAGTGCAGTGATTATAGTTAACATCGTACTGCATATTCAAAAGTTGTTAAGAGAGTAGATTTTAAAAGCTCTCACCACACACTCACACACAAGTATTTTAACTATATGAGTTGATGGATGAGTTAACTGACCATACTGTGGCGATCATTTTGCAATATACACACACATAAAATCACTGTCTTGTGTGTATACATATACAGTGTTCTATGTCAATTATATCTCAGTAAAGCTGGAAAAAATAAAGGTGAGGCTAGCAGAGCATCACAGAATGGCAGGACTGGAGCAGGGCTTGCTATAGAGATGAACAGACTGAGTCTCAACAGGTATTTATGAAGCGCCTCCTCTAGGCCAGGTATGGGATGGACAACAGTGATTAAAGAAAAAAAGACAAACAGAACCTTACCTTGTGGATCCTACAGCCAGTGAAGGAGGTGGTTGCTGCTAAGTCACTTCAATCGTGTCTGACCCTGTGCGACCCCAGAGATGGCAGCCCATCAGGCTCTGCCATCCCTGGGATTCTCCAGGCAAGAACACTGGAGTGGGTTGCCATTTCCTTCTCCAATGCATGAAAGCAAAAACTGAAAGTGAAGTTGCTCAGTCGTGTCCGACTCTTAGCGACCCCGTGGACTGCAGCTGACCAGGCTCCTCCGTCCATGGGATTTTCCAGGCAAGAGTACTGGAGTGGGGTGCCATTGCCTTCTCCGAGGTGGTTACTGGCTACTAATCAAAGGATCACCTAACTAGATGCAAAATTACAACTGTGATAAATATCTAGGAAGGAGGTGCCAGGTGCCACAGAATCAGGATGAAAATAGACACTGGACAGGGCTGTGGGTGAGAGATTCTGGCTTGGGGTGGGACCTTTTGACATCTCTGTGTGCACATCTCTGCTTTCATGGCTGGGAACTGTACCCTGCCTGAGTGTAGGGATCTCTGTGTACAAAGGCAAGAAATGATCTCAGAAATACACTCCTTAAAGTGTAAAAAGCCCAAGAAAAGGATCACACACTGCTTAAAATTTTACTTGTTCCTTATTCATTCATTTCACAAAAACATTTACGGAGCCCCTTCTATGTACCTGGCAATGGCTAAGTGCTACAAACACACATTCAGGTTCCATCTTTTCAGAAAACATACAGACTAGCCAGGAAGACAGATGAACATATAGCTATAATCTAGTGTGATGATATGTGCCTGCTTCTGTAGGAATGTAAGTCTGTAGAAAAAAAGGAAGTTCAAGTTCAGCCTTGAAGGATAAGGCCAGCTGCTATGTAAAGAAGTGAAATGAGATGCAGCTGTTGTCATTCAGTCGCTAAGTCATGTCCGACTCTGCAACCCCAAGGACTGTAGCGTTCCAGGCTCCTCTGTTCACTCTCCCTCGGAGTTTGCTCACATTCATGTCCATTGAGTCGGTGATGCTATCTAACCATCTCATCCCCTGCCGCCCGCTTCTCCTTTTGCCTTCAACCTTTCCCAGCATGAGATGCGGCACAGGAGGGAAATCCAGCCAGAGGGAACAACAGGGCACAGACACGGGGATGTGAAGGTCCCTGGGTCTGGGAAATGACAAGTGAATTCCATGTGACCAAGATGTAGAGCCTGAGAACAAGAGTACCTACAGACCAGGCTGAAGAGACCCAGTTTCCATTTTTTTCCTGCTAATCCCCTTCCCTGGGGTTATGTGGGTGGTATCTGCTGCCGTTCCCCACTGTCAAACTCTAACCAGTTTTCAAGGCTGTAGAACTATTTTTGGCTAAAGACTATTCTTTTCCTTAAACATGCCAAACTTAAGGCATCACAGGGTGAGACCCACACTTGTGTGTCCCCTTTTGTCCCTTGTCCTAAGATAACATGGGAAAAAACCATAAACTCAGGTAGTAAAGAATCTCCCTGCAATCCGGGAGACCTGGGTTTGATCCCTGGGTCAGGAAGACCCCCTGGAGAATGGGAATGGCTACCCACTCCAGGACTCTTGCCTGGAGAATTCCATGGGCAGAGGAGCGTGGTGAGCCTCAGTCCATGGGGGCACAAAGAATTGGATATGACTGAGCAACTAACTTTCATTAAATATAACAGACCTGATTTGGAGACTGCCTCTGCTATTGACTATCCCTTTGGCAAGTTATTCACTCTCTCAAAGCCTCAGTTTCCTCATCTATATAATGGGGATAAAAGTCTTTACTTCATGGGATCCTGAAAAGCACCAGACACGTGGTAGGTAGTCAAAAAAAAACTTTTTCCTCTTTGAGATCCTATGACTGAAGGCCATCAGGAACGGACCAGCTGCTTCTCCAAAAGTGGGAGTCATGGTGGCTGCCAGGTGCAGGCTGAAGAACACCGACTGCCTTTTCTTTTAGTTGAAGCATCTTTACAATGAGCCAACTCAATGTCTTTCCTGTGAGATTCCTTTACATTGAACTTGACTGAGTCTTTGATTAGCACCAAAACCTCATTTTTCACTTTCTACTGGTTCCTCCCCTTTAACATTGGCGCTCTCAAGATGTTCTTTGTTTCTGGTACAAAATGTGTGTGTGTGTGTGTGTGTGTTGGAGAGAGGGGGTACCAAGACGCAGAGGCGAGGTGTATTTTTAGAGCTAGAGAGGAGCTGGCAGAAATGGAAAATAAGGTTTTCAAGTTCCTATGTTGATGCTTTAGAAGGGATGTAAAGGAGCAGCTCAGTGGCGGTCTGTGTGTCCTGTTCAATACCTAAGAAGCTTTCTGCGACATGCCTTCCAGCATTCTGATTAAAAAGCCTCCCTGCTGGTTCGTGGCCCCTTCCCTTCCTCTGCCCCACCCCCAGCGGGGCCCTGGCAGGACCAAGTGGGTAGCAGCACATCAGGACCTGTACGAACCTCATGCCTGAATAAGAAATCCGCTTTCTGGGTTCACTGGGCCCAACAACCGGGGCAGATTAATCCCAAGAGGCAGTCGGTGCACAATTAACATTTGTGCCTCTTATTTTAATTAAGAAGGGCCAGGGGATAAGGTGTTCACGCGTCTAATGGGACCCTGTGGCACGTGCTGACTGCCAGAGGAGTTTCGGTTATTAGCACTTGTTGAAGACTTTCTAGATAATTAAATAGCACATTAATCATTGCTCAGAATGGACACAGAACTTTCTCTCTCATCTGGGCTTCCCGCCTGCAGAAGGGAAAGAGGCTTCCGGCCCTGGGTAGCCTGGCCCCAGGCAGGAACTCAGCCCATGCGTGCCCACTTCCAGTGATTCTGCAGAAAATAAAGGATCCTCGCAGACATCCGCCTCCGTGGTTCTGACAGCTGAAGCTCTCTTCACAGGCACATTAACATGACCTCATTAGTTTGTGCATCTACTCTCCTAACCACATAAAACGGAGTGCGGTAGGAGCCAATCATGCTAATTACATCAGATCGGTTTGCATATTCATAAACCATTTTCTGTTTTATGGACAGCAAAAATAAACACAGTATCTCTTTAATAATTTTAAGTGGGTCACTTTCAGGACTGTATCTGTTTTAAATAAATTATCATATTGTTAAAGGCCACAGTCAAAAGCTATTTTTTGAGCAGGCTGAGAGGTGAGGGTAGGGGGCAGGGCATGCGGAGGGGATTTGGAGAGTCAATGGGATTCACCAAGTGGTCGATTTCCAAGGTCTCCTCTGCCAGAGAAAATCCAGATTTGAAAAACCTCCCAGGTTTAGTGAACAGGTGCAGGGCAGCCTCTTACTCACGACAAAATATATTCTTGTTAGAAATTTGAGATGATCTAAATCACAGTCTTAAGCAGTGGGAGTGAAACCCAGGAACATACAAACTCCTGTGTTTTCTTGGAAGGGTTGAATTTTGGGGCCCAAGTTTGACATTCTGGCTTTTCTCAGGTGGGATGAAAAATCAGCATGAGGCTAATCAGAAGTAGGATCAAACCTGCAGAGACAGACCTTTCTGTTGTCCCACCTGTGCCCACCCAAGGCCCCCTGTTCTGGGTCCTTCCAGTCTAAGACCTGTAACCACCAACAGTGAAGCCAGGTTACAGATTTCCTTTGCTTTAGGGCTTAAAAAAAGCTTTATAAAACAAAGGTACACAAGATTTTCAGATAGAGAGAGAATGCTTAACCTAGTTAAGAAAATAAACTATTTTTAAGACTACCCAAAGACCTAGTTGCACGAGACAATTGATTTGATAATTACAAACCATTCCTATTCATTCATTAAAGTAGGTCCTAGAGGACTAATATTGTCTTAATCTGATTGCGTATACTATATATTTTAAGGTAATAAGACTGCATTTCTTTATTTAAAAAGTATCCTGTAATCTAGGCATTTCAGGGATACAAGTTGATTTTTTTTTTTAATCCTGTTAATAGAGATACAGCTTTTACATGCAGCCACATCAGCACATTTATTTCAAGCTCTGGATCTTCCTTTCTTTTCTCTTTGTCGTAAACACTTCTGGGAGAATTAATGTGGCACTTCTTAGTGAAAGTTCAGGCTATCCCCATTTTGTTGTTGTTTTTGAAATGCTGCTTCCGATTGAGTGGGCGTAGACGCTGGGAAAGGCTCTCATTTTCCTTAATGCATAGGTCCCTGACTCAGAGCTTCTTGAAGACCTTCTGCTCAACCTCCAAAAATGTTTGCATTTATTCCCCTTCACCTTGATTCCTGACTAGGTTAGACTCAGAGCACAGATGGCTGCCCTGTGTTATTATCTGAACCAGAGCTGAAGCTTTTGTGTGTCAGCTGCACTGATTTCGAAATACCCTATTATTTGTGCAATATACCTTGGAATTACGGTTCATAATTTCATGAAAGCCTAACATATCTGAATGTTTACAAGTTCTATCCCTTAGGGAAATATATAGTGTTCATTTCTTTTGTTTAGTCTATTTAAAGTAGGACTAGATACAAAGCGGGAGTGATTGACAAATTAATGCTCTCAGCTCCTACTCCAAAGTACTTGAATTATTAGTACAAAAAAGCATGTTACAAACTGTAATAATTTTAACTCCATTTCATTGCTAAAAGCTAATAATAATGAAAACAAATGAAAATAGTAATGCAATCTAACGCTAGCCAGAATGGAAGCAGCCACAGAGTTGGGACTCTGCTATCAGGTAATTAGTTCCATTAAAAGTCAGAAATGGGTGAGTCTGTTCATTTATTTTGGATTCAGTTCTGTGGGGGAAGAAAAAGAGGGAAAAAGAATGGCCCCTGTGTGACATAAATCACATGTAACCTTCCTCCTCTCCACCTCCTCCCCTCTACAGCCTGGGACCTCATTTCCAAGGTGATGGCTACCCTCCCACGGCGGAGGACAGGGAGCTGAGGAGCTAACTGTGGCACCAAGTGAGTGGAAAGTCACTGCTGATTGCAATTAGAACAAAGGAGTCTGGAAGGCTCCAGTCCCACCTGCAGACTGTCTCAGCCATCTTGGGGGAAGGGAGAGAAAGATGCCTGCTAAGGGGAGCCTAGGAGCAGAGAACATCAGTTCCCAGGAAACTAGGTGTACCAATCAGGGTTCTTCAGAGACACAGAACCAATGAGATATACTATTTATATTACATGTATATATACTATTTATGTACCTATTACATAAATTACATAATTACAGAAATATTTATAATATATAATAAATACAATAGTGTTTATTTATTTCTATCAAAAGATTTATGATTAGGAATTGACTCACATGATTATGGAGTCTGAAAAGTCCCAAGATCTGCAGTTGGCAAATGAGACCCAGGAAGGCTGGCAGTGTAAGTTCCAGCCCAAGTCCGAGGGACTGAGAACCAGGAAAGCCATGGGTGTCAGTTCTAGTCTGAGGGCAGGAGAAAGCCAGTGTCACAACTCAATAGTCAGGCAAACAGAGGTCCCTCTTATTCAGGTTTTCTGGTCTACTCAGGCCTTCATTTGATTGAACCAGACCCACTCATGTTAGGGAGGGCCATCTGCTTTCCCCAGTCCGATTCATATACTATCTCATCCAGAAACAACCTCAGAGACACACCCAGAATCATGTTTGACAAAATGGCTGGGAAGCCAGTGGCCCACTCAAGTTGACACATGAAACTAACCGTCACACTTGGGTTCCCCAATCTGAGTTTGTCTTGGTCAGTGTATTAGTTATTATATTATCAGTGGATGCAGAACAAACTTTCAGTGTGGTCCATCTGCTCTGGGTTGCCAGGTTGATCCTGTTCAGCTCACTCTTGCAGCTGTGGTCAGCGGTGGCTGGTTTGCAGCTCAGTGACCTAGGGTGGCCTCACCCGTGTATCTGGGGGTCGGCATACTGTCACTTGGGAGGGCGGGCCATGAGCCTCATGTCATGCTGCAGGCATGCCAGGATATCCTTCCATGATGGCTGTCGCAGGGCTCCAAGTTCAAGTGCTTTCAACTCTCCACTGGCATCATACTAGTTACTGCCCTTTTGGTCAATGCAAGTCACATGGGCAAGTCTTGAATCGGGGCAGGAGGGAACTACTCAAGGATGTGGATACAGGGAGGTATAAGCAAACTGTGATGACTCTGTAACAGTCTGTCACAGTCTTTTACCAGGTCCCCAGATGCTCTCTCTGGCAGGGGTAGGTGTGGACAAGCACATGTGTTCTACTCAGTTTTCTTTTCTAGTCTCTTGTGGGTTCCTTTCTCAGCCCACCCTCTAAACGCTGGTATTTTCTAAGGCTCTGTCTTTGGCTCCCTGTAATGAAATCATGGTGGGACACTAACCTGTACACCCAACCAGGAAACTCTGGAACCTCAGAGCAGATTCCTGGGGTATAATATACACCCAAGTTTCAGTAGAAGTTTGAGTAGAAGCCCTGAAAATACGGTATGGTCCAGTCCCTTGAGTAACATCTTCTAAATTCCTTTGCAGAATGAAAGAATCAGAGATGTCTTAGGAGTTGTAAAAGGAGCTGTATTTATCTGACAATTAAATTACTGTCAACAATTTAAAGACAAAATATTATCAAGTCAGGCCATCCAAGCCCAGAAATTACCCCATTTCCCATCATAGGTGGATCTTGCCCTGGTTAAAATACTGCAGGAGGGTCAGTGACATAAAGAGAAAGCTACTGTGGAATTGGAGCCTTCTTAGGAGAAAGGGCGGGGTGGAAGGAGCTGAGATTTTGGTGTCCTGCTAACTAAGCCAAGAGGTAGCTTCAGGTCAAAACCTCTGATTATCACCCATGCTCAGGTATATGGCACCCATGGCCAAGGGAACCAGACTGGCTCTGTTTTGTGGAGCCACAGATTGTGTCTTCCCAGGATGTGGAACATTTGGGCTAGGACATTCCAGGACTCTTGCCTTACACTGTGGCTCTAGAAGTGCTGACCCAGCCTGTGGCCTGGTTTGGCCGAGAATGGGCCATGGGGTAGGGAGGGTCAGGGTAGGGGGGTCCCAATTCATTATTGTTACAGGGTTGGAATCCATGCTCCACCAGCCACAGCCAAGACAGCTGCCCACAGTTCTTTCCTAGTATGTTGTGCTGCTTCTGCCCTCAGAATTAAAATATTGTGCAGCAATGCAGGTTTATTGTTATCAATCCCATCTCTTGAAACTTGACAAATGCATTCTTATGCAGATAATTAAGAGATAATGTCAACCGAACAAAGCTTTCTCACTGAAATAATGGTTTCCTGCTGTGAAGTTTATGCCTCAGCAAAGTCAAGGTGTTTGTTCCCAAAGTATAACTCCCTATCCCTTTGACGACTGTCAGTGACATCCTCTTTCAGCCCCTTCCCCCTCCTTCCCAAGTCATTGTGACAGTAGAGCCCAAGTCTGGGACACCTTGTCGGGGTGGGAACTGTCTTCACTCAAGAGCGTCGGGCTGGGGAGAACTCTGCACTTGCAACATAGGTTTTTCTGCTTCTGCTCTGTGGGATGCAACTCAGGCAAAATTTCTGCCTTTATCTCTCTCCCCTCTTCTAACATGAAAAGAATAATTCCTGACCCCAATTCCCAAATTGAATGGGAAGCACAGAGTGCCACCTGGATAGTTTAGACTATTAGCAGGATCTACATATAATATAGTCAACGGGTCTCATTTCGGCACAAAGCATGTTGTATTTCCAAGGACAAACATACAAGTGAGCTCATAGACTAAGTTAAAATGGATTTTAAGAGCATGAGAATTGGATGCCTATGAAAACAGCTAAGGGAGCTTGTACCATGTGTGACCTATCATGCTTTCTCTGTGTGGGCCAATCAGAGGTTAAGTAAGCATGTTATCTCCAGTGGAAGGGTTGGAGAGTGCCCTGGTCTTACACAGAGGTTGATGTGCTGAAGTTGGAGGGCCTCCTCTTCATTAAGCAAGTGTGACTATTTCACTAGAGAAGAGTAAAGCATGCTCGCCTAGAACAGGCATCAGCAAAGTGATGCAAGGAGCAGAGAGGGCCGCTACACCTGCTGGAAGGAGACAGGAGGTCTTAGCGTTGAGGTGCTCTGTGCATCAGCAGGTCATCTCCAGAGGGCAGAGAACGTGGCTTCCTGGACAGATGGAAAGGATGTCACCAAGATTCCAAGTACATCTGCTCCAAATACGTCATAGATTTTTAACTCTAGGTGTTCTTGTGTTATTCTGATTAGACTTTCATTATCATAGGCCATGAGGGAAGGTGGAAACCCCAGTGTCTGCTCTGATGTTCTGGGATTATGTTCGCTTGTTCCTTTTTCTTCTTTTTTTTTTAAATTAATTTCTATTGAAGTATGGTTGCTTTGGTGTTACCCCATGGCTCAGCAGTAAAGAATCCACTTGCGATGCAGGAGACACAGGAGACTCAGGTTCGATCCCTGGGTCAGGAAGATTCCCCTGGAGGAGGGCATGGCAACCCTCTCCAGTATTCTTGCCTGGAGAAGCCCATGGACAGAGGAGCCTGGCGAGTTACAGACTATGGGGTCGCAAAGAGTCGGACATGACTGCAGCGACTGAGCTCACACAGGTAATTGCTTTACCGTGTTGTTAGTTTCTGCTGTACAGCAAAGGGAATCAGCTGTATGTTTACAAATATCCCTGTTTTTTGATTTCCTTCCCATTTAGGTCACCACAGAGCAGTGAGTAAAGTTCCCTGTGCTATCCAGTAGGTTCTCCTTAGTTATCTATTTTATACATAGTACCATTAGTGTACATACATGTCAATCTCAGTTCCCAAATTCATCCCACCCACCCAACTTTCCCCCTTGGTATCCGTATGTTTGTTCTCTACATCTGGGTCTCTACTTCTGCTTTGCAAATGAGATCATCTGTACCACTTTTTCCAGATTCCACATATATGCATTAATATATGATATTTGTTTTTCTCTTTCTAACTTACTTCTCTCTGTATGACAGTCTCTAGGTCCATCCATGGGTTTTTATTTTTTATTTATTTTTTTTTAGGTCGAACCTGACAACAGGCATGAAAGGGACCTGTGCTAGTCCCTGCCTTGCCCCTCACTCCCTGGGTGACCTTGGGAGAGGCACTCAACAAGGAGGGGGCACCTGATGGTGTCCAAAGTACCCTCTATTTCCACATGTTATTATCCTGATACTTAGGATCAGAGATGATCTAGTACAACTGTGTTATTGATCAAATGCTTGAGATATGTTTTTAGAATTGTATCAAAATGTACTTTTCCTTAAATTTACATTTCTCCCCACACTTGTCTTGTGCACATGATTAATCACTGGAAAAGAAGCCACAATTCCTGAAAACTGATTACTAGAAAGGATCGCTTCTTTAAAGAGAAAGAGTCATTAGAGATGTCTTTTAATTTCTTAGCTTTCCCTCATTATTCTCTTAATTTGAAGGGGAGAGGAGGAATGGAAATCAATGATTCTGGTTGAGACTAACATATGCCTATACTACAAAGCTTGATGTGGCAGCATTAATTTTGGAGGGCAGGGGTCATAGTGTGTTTCTGAACACAAAGCTTAGCTGGGGTTAGTACTTAGAATAGTTATATTTAGAGAAAGACGTTTTGGGGAATGTTGTATGTCGGTATAATTGAAGTTGTTTTTTTTTAGGTTTTTATTTTGTGGCAGGAAGGATGGAGGTAATTAGGTTTGGGGTGTTTGGGACTTAAAAAATTTATTTATGTATTTAAGTTAGCTTCTATATTATAGAAAGGGGTACATCTTTGGAGATAGATGAAATATGCGAAGAAACGGTTTAACTGAAATCGAGGGGTAGAAGTTGAAAACAACCCTGATGTTCTACTTATTAAATGGGAAAAAGGGAGTCAAGGATGCTCCTGAGTGATAAAGCACAGAGGAGAGAGAAGAGAGGGCAGAAGAAGGAGTCGGAGGGGAAGGGGGGAAAGGAACTAAGTGCAGCCTATTAAGAAAAAGATTTCTGATAACGAATTATAATTTGTCAGCTTTGCTGGGATATAAACCTATTTCTATCCCCTCCAAACCTTTAATAACGTCTCAGCACACGTGCAGGTCTTTAGTGAGTGTGTGGGGCGGGGGGAGCGGGGAGGGCTGTTTGTTTTTGTTTTGCTGCTGTTGCTATTTGTTGGGGGAACTTCTTTTCCCCGTCTCAGTCGCCCTGGAGAAGGACAGCACATTGTACCTTTGCCCTTTATAGATGGCACTCACCTTGCCCTAGGGTGGAGGCAGGTGACTTGATTGGTGAGTTTGGATAGGAACCCGGCTTGGAGCTCCTCCCCCGCTTCATTTTGGGTTCTGTCTCAGCAGAGGACCTTACATGGACAGCCCTGGCAGTAAAGGCGAGGGTGACAGTTTTCTACCCCTCCTTGTGACCAAGCGGGCTGTCTGCCCAATCCTGGGATTCAGCATTAGGAAGTCTGTCATCACCCCCTGACCAAGCCACACACTCCAGAGCCAATCTTACCAGTAATCAAGTCAACTTTTCAGGTCCCACCAGCCGGACTCCACGCCTATTTGAAGTGGTCTAGAACTCAATGGCACCCCACTCCAGTACTCTTGCCTGGAAAATCCCATGGACAGAGGAGCCTGGTGGGCTGCAGTCCATGGGGTCGTTAAGAGTTGCACACAGCTGAACGACTTCACTTTCATTTTTCACTTTCATGCATTGGAGAAGGAAATGGCAACCCACTCCAGTGTTCTTGTCTGGAGAATCCCAGGGACGGGGGAGCCTGGTGGGCTGCCGTCTACGGGGTCACACAGAGTCAGACACGACTGAAGTGACTTAGCAGCAGCAGCAGCAGAACTCTGGTAAGAAGGAGAGAGGGAGGTTGGTTGGTTCCTTAACCCCTAGCAAAACAGCCTGCATAGTAGACAACAGTAAATGCTGTGGAAAGAAAAACTGAACTGGTGAATCATTGAATCTTGGAAATCAATCCGTGATAAAGTGGTACAGACAGACGAATTCATATGAAGAGGTTAATATTAGGTTGAATCGCAAGTTGCTGGTTTTACAGGTCAAAACCATTTGAATATTGGCAATGTCAATGGTTAAGTCGAATAATCTTCCAGTCCCAGGGAAACAGTGAAGATCTCTGAACTCCCAGTGACCTCAAAACGAAATTCCAGCTGTTTGCTGACTGGAGAGGCATAGCCCCCTGCCTGAACTTCTATTCAAGTTCTAGATTTTCACATGGAGAGCATCACTTTATTTCTTACCATCTAGAACTAATCGTATCCCAACACCATGCTGCTCCACCCAGAACCAAAAGAGGCTCTCCCCTCAACCCATCCTCTCCCTGCTAGGAGAGCAGCAGAGGTGGATACCCATGAAGCCCATGGGCTATCCTAGTATTTCCAGATCATCTGACCAGTTTAATCCACCCCCTTGGCACATAGTATTACTATCTCACATGATTTGTACAAAGGCTACAAAGCACATCTTCATCAATGGTCATACCAATCCCATGAGAGAGGTGTTATTGTCTCCATTTTACAGAAAAGGACACTGAGATCTTGATAGCTGATGGCCCTGGAGCACTATTGACAGGCGCTGTGCTATGTGCCTTAAATAGAACATTTCAACTCTCATCACCCTCAAGGTAGAGTACTACCATTATCCCCATTCTACAGATGATGAAGCTGAGGTTAATTATGGGCAAGGATCATGTACGTCTAAGGTCATGCAGCTCGTAAGTGGTAAAACACCACTGTCTAGGCTATTCCCTCATTGACATGAAGAGAATCACTAAAGATCACTTGAATCAAAAAACAGAACTGAAATCTGACACCAAAATATGACATCATCATTTGTTCCCCATGGGTATTTTATCAATCAACGTGCGTGCATACTCAATTGCTTCAGCCATGTCCAACTCTTTGCAACCCTATGGACTATAGCCCCCCAGGCTCCTCTGTCCATGGGATTCTCCAGGTGAGAATACTGGAGTGCACTGCCGTGCCCTCCTCCAGGGGATCTTCCTAACCCAGGGATCGAACCCACATCTTCTGCATCTCCTGCATTGCAGATGGATTCTTTACCCACTGAGCCACCTGGGAAGTCCATCAATCAGCACTGTCTTTCAATAAAAATTTATTCCCAATGAACCGTTCCTTAATCCTTAGGGTTGGAAAAACTTAGGATTTACAAAGAACACATAACCTAGGCTTAGCATTAATTCAAGAAGAAGAATAACATGCTGTATATGGACTTCTATATGTAACTTGACATGCTGCAAATTACTAATATATGTAGGGATGGGTTGGGATGATGATTATTATAATGGCAACTCAAGGGAAAGCCCCAACCTCAGAACCAGTTTTTTTTTTCCCCTTTAAAAACTGGTTTATTAAATGAAAATGTTTCCTACAATCAGACTTACATCCACAATATACTTGGCAAATCGTTCTGCAATGTGTGTAAGAAGGTGCACTTAATTCAGCCTTTTCCTTGGTCAGGAAGATCCCCTGGAGAAAGGAATGGTAATCCACTCCAGTATTCTTGCCTGGAGAACCCCATGGACAGAGGAACTTGGCAGGCTACAGTCCACAGGATTGCAAAAACTCGGACATGACTGAAGTGACCTAGCACAGCACAGCACAGCACAACCAGAAAACTGCCAGCCTAGACCCACGGTTTAATCTCAGGTTTGCCACTATGACACGCAGTGGTAAAGAATCCACCTTCTGGTGCAGGAGATGCAGGAGACACGGGATCGATCCCTGGGTGGGGAAGATTTCCTGGAGTAGGATATGGCAACCCAGTCAGTATTCTTGCCTAAAAAAACAATCCCATGGCCAGAGGAGCCTGGCGGGCTACAGTCCACTGGGATGCAGAGTTGGACACAACTGAGCACGTAGTTGTAGCACATCGCCACTATGACAAAGACTCTCTCTTTGAGTAAACTTTATGCAGGCTCCACTGAGCTCTCTTTTTGATTAGGTCTTGACCTTGGCTGTCTGTCCCTACACAGCTAAATTTTAGTGAGAATCCTGGTAAATCAATTTACAGAGAATGCCTCACCCTAGATACCTGATCAAGTGCTTTATCCCCCATCTTTGGTTAGCAAGAATCCCCCTACCCTTGTATACCTTCTTGGCAATTTCTCATCCACTGACCCCTTCACTCGGTTCCTTGGTCAGCTATCTTTGCTGTGTTTGTAGTTGAGCTCAATCTCTCTCTCTCCCAGTAAAATAAAGTCTTTTTTAGTATATGGAATAAAGTCTTTTTTAATATACTGTTTTTTACAATTATATATGGAATAATTTTTTAAAGGTCAACACTGGCACGTTGACGTTTACCACTTATGACCCTCTGACCTGGCATCACTCATTCTTCTTGGTGACCATCTCCCCAGCTCATCTCCTGGGATGGGACTTCCTTAAAAGTTTCCAAATAAGTACCTCTTTTGATGAAGAAAACTCTTTATATTTAGCAAATCATTTGACATCTTTGCCCTTTCTTTTCCTCTCCTGTAAAACAAGGTCAATAATTCCTGCTGGGATCCCTCCCAGTGCCTCTGGGAGAAGCAAATGGGCTAAGAATTATAAGTAATGTGTGCAAACTGTCAAAAATTGAACAAACCTATGTACTATCTTTGAGAAAACTAACAAGAACCACAGACTTATGTTATGCTCTGTTGAGGGCCTTCCCCAGGCTGTGCGGGGGCTTCCAGGAAGGATCTGGCAAAATAGGAGCTAGGTGAACTGTGCCAGAACACCAAACTCCACACGGCATGCTTGGAAACCTCCTGTACCCTCTTAACGTGCAAACTGTTGCAGTTCCCAAACCAAGAAAGATTTCGCTGCCTCAGAAAGCGAGGTGTGATGGCACATTTCCCACACGGCTTCTGATTGCAGGCACCACGCAGGCTGCAGAGAGAGTGGGCGTGCGTGTGTGTCTGTGTGTATGTGAGTGTGTGTTTGTACTTGGAGAGGGTGTCTGTGAAATCTAAAGGGCCATATCACACTCGCTGTGGCACTGGGGAGCCCCATCCTGGATCGATGCACTGGAAGTGGTAACAGCATTCTGGAACTAATGTATCAATTGCTTGGGAGTGGGTTTGTGGGGAGGCTTGCTGACTTTCCAAGCTTTCAGGAACAGTAGCCAAGCATAAGCTTATGGGCAGGAATCACCATTCACTTTAGCTTGGCCAGAACACAATCATCTAGCCAGGGAGCATTTAATATTTAAGGCCATTATTGTTATAATTATGGTAGTAGTAGTAGTAGTGGATTTTGGCAACTGATTTATCTTCCTCTGTAAAGTTTTTACAACTAAGACTGATTAAAAAAACCCAAGATAAAAGAAAAAAGAGCCCAAGATAAAGAGACTAGGTGATTTGTCCCTGCTTCTTTCTTTCCCTTCCATCTATCCACCTGTTCTCTCATTTTTTCTCCTGAAAAATTGCTTAATTTCAGATTCTTTCTTCAGGTTAAAGGCCCAAACTATATCTGAGTTCCAAACTGGGACAAGGCTGTGGAATGTCAGCTAATTAAACTATTTTATTCCTGTGTTAGTTGCTCGGTCGTATCTGACTCTTTGTGATCCCACGGACTATAGCTGGCTAGGCTCCTCTGTCCATGGGATCTCCAGGCAAGAATACTGGAGTGGGTAGCCACTCCCTTTTCCAGGGCATCTACTGACCTGGGGATTGAACCCAGGTCTCCTCCATTGCAGGTAGACTCTTTACCATCTGAGTCACCAGGGAAGCCCTATTTCTAAGTATGTTCAAAAACTAGAAGAGTAGTCCATAAAGAGTCTGTGAGTCAAGACTTGGATGGAAGGAGAAAGTGGCATACTGGTGCTGGGCCACAAGCCTGCAAATGCTGGGAACAGGGCCCACAGTTAGCCCCACAGGCGTCGGGGGAGGGGTGTGGCAAACAGTCCCCCCAGTTTTGTAACTGCTTTTGTGATCTTTTTGTATCCAAGCTGAGCACCCTGGGAAACACTAGTTACACGTCTCCAGGCAGAGGCTGCTGAGGCGGCTTTAGAGATGCTAATTGTGTAATGGATTGACAGGCCACAGGACAATAAAGCTCAGAACTGTGAATGAACCAGACTTGCACTGAGGCTGGAGGGCCTCAGGGGTGGAGCTGTAGGCTTCTATCCCTTTACATTCCTGGCTACAGTTCAGATAGCTGCAGCAAGAACTCAGCAAGAAAGAACTAAATAATTCAGACTTCTAAAAACTAGGGGGTCTATCGACAAGCTTTTAGAGGTGCCTAAAATGAAATCCACACTTCATTTTGGTGGATTTTTCTGGAGAGGGAATATATAACTTTCCTTAGGTAGCTCAGCTGGTTAAGAATCCACCTGCAATGCAGGAGACCCTGGTTCAATTCCTGAGTCGTGAAGATCCTCTGGAGAAGGGATAAGCTACCCACTCCAGTATTCTTGGGCTTCCCCAATGGCTCAGACGGTAAAGAATCCTCCTGCAATGCAGGAGACCTGGGTTCGATCCCTGGGTTGGGAAGGAGGACATGGCAACCCACTCCAGTATTCTTGCCTGGAGAATCCCCATGGACAAAAGAGCCTGTCGGGCTACAGTCCATGGGGTCACAGAGTCCAAGATGACTGAGTGACTAAGCACAGCACAGCACACAGATTATCAAAGTCACTTGCAAATCCAACACGTTTTCAAGACATGGGGCTTGGGACTTTCCTGGTGGTCCGTGGCTAAGAATCTGCCTGCCAGTGTAGGGGACATGGGTTCCATCCCTGATCCAGGAAGATTCCACATGCCTCAGAGCAACTAAGCCCATACACCTCAACTACCATAAGACATGCCTGGAGCCCGTGCTTGGCAACAAGAGAAGCCACCACAGTGAGAAGCCCATGCACCGAGACTACTAATAGAGAGTAGCCTCCATTTGCCACAACTAGGGAAAGCCCCCCTCACAGCAATGAAGACCCAGCACAACCGAGAATAGACAAGAATCACACAGGGCTCTGAGTCTCCAGGAAGTAGGGTATCTCGGGGAGCAACAGGTCTGAGTTGCCAGATCCACGGGGATGTGAAAACCCCCCAACACGCGGTTCAGTCTGCTCTCCTCACCCCTCATGTCTCCTAACTGCTGGATTCACCATCCCTTTTTAGTGCTTATAGCATTTGACACCCTTGACAACTCCTCTCTGGAAGCCCTCTCTCCCCTATTTCAGTGACACTAAGCTTCTAGGGTTCTCTTCACTTCCCTGATTTTCTCGGTTCACCCTTTAAAGGCCGGCCTTCTTCATGGCTCCGTTCTCTGTTCTCCTGTTCTCTTCTGGTTGTCCTATTTACACGCTCTGAGCGGCCTTGTCCCATCTCATCCCCTTGAAATTCCGTATCGTGGCATCCACCACCTTCCCCTGCCGTTTGCTTATCTGTCCTATCCAATCCAGCCATGTTTTAGTATGAATACAATTAAAAACTCAGTGCCTTAGTCACACTACATCCTTACACACTACATTTCAAGTGCTCCATAGTCACATGTGGCCAGTGGTTACCATATTGGTAGAATATAGAACATTGCCTTTATTGCAGAAAACTCTGTAGATCTTGCTAACTCTTCCGTGATCTCTGAAACTCAGCCCTTGCCATCTCTTCCAGGAGATTGTTTCCAGCCTAGTTTAGACTTTTCCTCACTGTGTCCTTTATCTGCCTCCACTATCCTATGTGATGCACCTCGCTGACTTCTTTGGGTTTTTTTGTTGTTGTCTTTATTTACTAATTATATTATGTGAAATTTTATATTTCATTAATTTTTAAAATTTCTAATTTAATTTTTATTTTATATTGAAGTGTAGTTGATTTACAAAGTGGTGTTAGTTTCAGGTATACAGCAAAGTGATTCAACTAAACCTATACATATCAATATACGCCTTCTTTTTCAGATTCGTTTCCCACATAGGATATTAGAGAATATTGAGCAGAGTTTCCTGTGCTATACAGTACATTGATTTTCCACTTTATACCTAGTAGTGTGTGTATGGTATTTCCCACTCACTGCCTTCTGTGAATGCTCAGCCATACTGTGGGTTCCCTGAAGACAGGGACCATGCTTACTTACTTGACTCAGAATCGCCAGCACTCAGCATAGCACCCGGCTGAAAGTAGGGGCTCAGTAAACATTTGCCGAATGAATGAAGCTGTGACAAGCTGAGCTGAGCAGCGTAACCCTGGCTGTCTGTGATCTCCCCATCTGTAGCAAGTTCACTTGGTGGAATGTTGTTTACAGTTGACCTCCTGTGGCAAAGAGATGTGATCTCAGAACTGGAGGGGGAAGGAAAGAGAGCTAGCTCCATATGTCCCTGGCTGGTGTATTGGAGGTGGCCAAAGGTAATTGTTGAGCGCTTTGTTTTTCTGTACATAAGGTCTTGATCTGAGATACAGGCCTCAAGTCTTCCTTTGCTCCTCCTAGGCAATTCATACGCTTAGAGAGTCACGGAAACTTAGAGTTGAAGAGACCTTAAAAGTAATGTAACTCAGATCTTTACCCAGTGCGTTAATTTCCTCTGCAGCAGAGGCTTCCACTTACTCACATACAGTGACAGGGAACCCCCTTCCTCCTGAGTCAGGCTATTTCATTTTCAGGCAGCTCTTTGGACGCAAAGTGTTTTTTTTTTTTTAAATATTGAATTGCAGTCGGCCTTCTTATATCTGCAGCCCTGGCCCTGGCACAGCCTCTTGCACACACACAAAAAAACATTTGCCTCTCTCTTACAGTTAAAAGCAACCTGTGGATGCAGACATTTGTCCCTCCTCCAGGGACCACTGGAATTTCTAGGTTGGATACTTCATGGGTGGTTAATTTTTATTAAACCAATAATTTCACAGCTTCCTACATCCTTCCTGATTCGCAGAGAGATGTCAGTCAGCAAACTTTTCTTGTCACAGAAAGGCACTGTATTATTTTCCCCTTAAATACTTATGTATAAGAACTGAACCCAGGTTTTTCCTGAGATGCATGTTGGGGGAAGGAGCTGAAATGACAAATGAGTCATTCACTCTTGACAGGGATCCTGGGATGGAGAGTAGAGGTATAATGGATAATCAACATTGCCCCAGTGGAGGCAAGGATGTCAACACCTCATGGTTGATATTTCGTTATTTATAGAATATAATAGTGATCCATGGCACTCATAATAATAACAACAACAATAATAACTGATGTCTCCTAAGAGCCTTCCATGAGCCAGGTAGGATTCTGAGCACTTCATATGCTAATATATTTCATGACCATCCTATCCAAAGGCCCTATTATTATCCCCACTTTACAGCTGAGAAAACTGAGGCACAGAGAGTCAGTGTTCTTGTTCTTGATGGGTTGGTTTCCTTCTTCTCTCATCACTCACGCAGTTTCCTAGGCTTGTTGGCCGCACACATATCACACTCTAACAGGCCACACCTCCCCGCAGCTGACAATGCTGAAGTCATTCTCCCTGAAATTTCAGTCTCTGAGATCCTCACAGCATCTCTGAGGCTGGGTTTATTAGTTCCATCTAATGGTTGAGAATATTTAGGCTCAGAGGAGCCTTGTTCACCCAGAGCCCCTAAATAATGAGAACTGAAATTCCAACAAGAATCTCCAAACTCCCAGCCTAGCGCTTTCCCCCTACACCACAGCACCCTCCCAAGGCGGGCAGGACTGCATGTGTGGGCGTGGCAATTTCCAAAGTGCTGTGCATCTGTACTTCCTCCCCTCTCTGAGGTTGTACGGCAGGTGTCTTTGTCCTGTTGTAAGTGTTAGGAATTGGTGAGGCTGGGCCTGGGACATAGGCACTAGCTTTGTGTCCAGCAATTTCTGAAGACTCTTTGACCTCTGCCAGTAGCAACAAGGTAGAACACAACCCCAGGTGTACCTGGAGCAGTCTCCAGCAGGGGCTTTGCTGGGACGGAAGGCGCACTCAGGCCAGTGCTGAGACTCTGAGCTCCTCTCTTTGAATGTTTCATCATCCCAATTGTCCAGACCTGCCTCCCTTTAAGGCCGGGCATACTAGGCTGGCCTGAGCTTCCATAAACCCTCCAAGAGGTCTCCACACAGAGGATTTCACATGGGCGAAGGGAGGGCCCTGGAGTTGTAAAGAGGGCCTTGAGACCAGCCCCTACACACAAGTTCCTTTTTCACCCCTGACTATCTGTGAACACGGACAAGGAGTTTATTGCCCTGTGTTTGAATTTCTCAGAGCTGAGACAAAGCTCATAACCTGCCTTTCTCATAAGGCTGTCAGGAGGTTCAAATCGGATAAAGTATTCATTTATTTATCATCTGCTCATTCATTCATTCAACAGATATGTATAGTCAATGAGGTGCCAAGGACTCTCAGATGCTGAGGATACAAGGTTTGGTATAAAGACCACAAAGTCCAATCCTTATGAAGCCTCTATCCCAGCTTCTCTTCTGCAGGGGGCTGTAGATGAAAGGCATATAAAAAAGGAAAATAGAGCAGGATATGGGGGTACAATGTGGCAGGGATGTTAATTTATAAAGGGTGGTCCGAGGAGACTTCTGTGAGGCTATATCTGAGGAAAGAACTAAGTGAAGTGAGTGAGCCAGCCATGTGACTAAGGCGAGAACCATTCCAGCCAGAGAAGAAAGCTTGCAAAAACTCTGAAGTAGGACCATGCTGGATTGCAGGACCCCTGGGGCCAGCGTGGCCTGAGTGGAATGAAGGAAAGTGGGAATGGTGGGGGATGAGGTCAGAGAGACAAACTGAACCTGTTCCCATAGACTCATATAGCTCAGGAGATTATCTTAATGTAGGAATGCTCTGAAGCCCATGCCACCCTTTGAACACTGGGTACCAACCACTCAGCCCAGCCCAGTCTAGAGCTCAGAAGACTATGGCCAAAGATAGATATTGGATCCTGGATGCAGTCACAACAACTATTCATACAGAGAACGGGGGTATCAACCTGGAGACTCAGGGGCATGGCCCAGGAATCTAGTGGGCATGGGTGATGCATGGCCTGGAAGCAGTCTGAAACCAGGTCCAGCTCCTGTGGCCCCAAGCCAGTCACTACAGCAGGCCTGCTCTGGGAAACACAGAACCCATCTCTAGCAGGGGTGTGCTTGGGGTATAAGGATTCTGCCTGCTTTGGTTGCTATTGCAGAACCACAGAATAAGTGGAAGATTCTCTCCTTGGAATGTCAAGGCACAGTCTAACCCAATCTGATGAAAGAAATCAGTGGAGTGTATATGTGGTCCCTGCTCAGGGTTACCCTGATGCTGGGATTTTGGCCAGAGTCCTCTGATTCTGACTCAGCGCCATTGGCCTCCCTGTGTGTGCTGGCTTTCCAGGCAGATTATTTGTGCACGTTCCCTATGTTCCCTTCCTAGAAGGCTTAGCAGACCTAGGGACCATGTGCTGCATCCTCTTCCGGAAGACCAAGGCCACACAGAAGCCCCAGTTAGGCTCCTGAGGTCCAGGGCTGGCTCCAGTGTCAACTCATTCTGGTGAACCACTGGTGTGAAGGCTGAGGTGGGCCTCAGGAATTAGGCTGATGAGCATTTTGGATTCCATGCAATACTTCCTGCTCCTGCTACAGACTTTCTGGGGATCTGCCAAACTCTTCTCCATAATGGCAGAATCATTTTACACTTCCACCACAATCTGTGAGAGTTCCAATTTCTCTATATCCTTGTGTGGCGCTTTACAGTTGATAGAACTTCTCAAACGCATTTAAAAAAAAACAATAATAACTGAAGTATAATTCACATATCATAAAATTCATCCTTTTAAAGTGTACAGTGGTTTTAGTATAGTCCCAAGGCGTGCAACCATCATTTCTATCTAATTCTAGAATATTCTAGAATATCCCAAAAGGGACCCTGTACTCTTTAGCGGTCACCCCTGATTCCCCCTTTCCCTCAGCCCCTGGCATCCACTAATCTACTCTACGTCTCTATGGCTTTACCTATTCTGGGCATTTCATATTAATAGAAGCAGACAATATGTAGTCTTTTGTGTCTTGCTCACAGCATGTAACAGTACTTCCTTCTTATGACTAAACGATGTTCCATTGTATGGACATACCGTGATTTGTTTACCCACTCATCAATGATGAACATTTGGATTATTTATACTTTTGGGCTATTATGAATAATGCTGCTATGAATGGTTATATCCAAGTTTTTGTGTGGACATATGTTTCCAATTAGGCTTCCCTGGTAGCTCAGCTGGTAAAGAATCTGCCTGCAATGCAGAAGACCACGGCTCAATTCCTGGGTCAGGAAGATCCCCTGGAGAAGGGATAAGCTACCCACTCTAGTATTCTTGGGCTTTCTTGGTGGCTCAGATGGTAAAGAATCTACCTGCAATGCGGGAGACCTGGGTTCGATCCCTGGGTTGAGAAGATCCCCTGGAGGAGGGCATGGCAACCCACTCCAGTATTCTTGCCTGGAGAATCCTCATGAACATAAGAGCCTGGAGGCTACAGTCCTTGGGGCCGCAAAGAGTCAGACATGACTGAGCGACTAAGCACAGCATGTTTCCAACTTTCTTGGGTGCACTTGCAATATCATATGGTAACTCTATGTTTAACTTTTTGGGGATCTGCCAAACTCTTTTCCATAATGGCAGCATCATTTTTACACTTCCACCACAATCTTTGAGAGTTCCAATGTATGTATATCTTTGCCAATACTTTTCATTGTCTATCTTTTTGATTATAGCTATCATGGTAGGTGTAAGCTGGTATCTCACTGTGGTTTTGACTTGAATTTCATTAATGACTAATGACATTGAGCATCTTTATATCTGTTTGTTGGTCGTTTGTATATATTCTTTGGAAAAACACGTCTGTTAAAATTCTTTGCTATTTTTAAATTAGATTTTTGTCTTTTTATTGTTGAATTTTTATATATGCTGGATACTAAGGAATCCGCCTACCACGCAGGAACTGTGGGTTTTATCCCTGGGTTGAGAAGATTTCCTGGAGAAGGAAATGGCAGCCCATTCCAGTATTCTTGCCTAGGAAATCCCATAGAGAGGGGAGCCTGGTGGGCTACAGTCCATGGGGTCACGAGTTGGACATGACCTAGCAACTAAACAGTAGCAACAACCCTTATTCGGTATACGATTCATAAATATTTTCACTCATTCTGTGAGTTGCCTTTTTACTTTCTTGATAACATCCTTAGAAAAAAAGTTTCTAATTTTTATCAACTCCAGTTAATCTATATTTTTTCTTTTATTCCTTGTGCTTTTTGGCGTCTTATCTAAGAAACCATTACCTAATCCAAGGTCATAAAGATTTACACCTATGCTTTCTTCCAAAAGCCTTATAGTGTTAGCTCTTATATTTATGTATGGTCTATTTTGAAGCAGTTTTTGTACATGGTGTGAAGTAGGGGTCCAAATTCATCCTTTTCCATATGGATATCCATTTGTTCCAGCATCAGTTGTTGAAAAGACTATTCTTTGCCCATTATGTGTATGTGCTAAGTCATTTCAGTCCTGTTCGACTCTTTGCGACCCTTATGGACTGAAGCCCACCAGGCTCCTCTGTCCATGGGATTCTCCAGGCAAGAATACTGGAGTGGGTTGCTATTTCCTTCTCCAGGGGATCTTCCTGACCAAAGGATCAAACCTGAATCTCTTCTGTCTCCTGTGCTGGCAGGTGGGTTCTTTACCAAGAGCGCCACCTGGAAATGCATTGTGTTAATACCCTTGTTAGGAGAAGGCAATGGCACCCCACTCCAGTAGTCTTGCCTGGAAAATCCCATGGACGGAGGAGCCTGATGGGCTGCACTCCATGGGGTCGCTAGGAGTCAGACACGACTGAGCGACTTCACTTTCACTTTTCACTTTCATGCATTGGAGAAGGAAATGGCAACCCACTCCAGTGTTCTTGCCTGGAGAATCCCAGGGACAGGGGAGCCTGGTGGGCTGCCATCTATGGGTCGCACAGGGTCGGACACGACTGAAGTGACTTAGTAGCAGCAGCAATACCCTTGTTAAAACCTACTTGACTCATGTGCATTTTTGAAGATGATGGTTCCTCACTTAAATTGTGAATTAAGTTTTGGGATCAAAATTATCCTATGACTTTGTATGCCCAGTGAATAGCACAGACCCTTGCACAATGTAGATGCCGAATGACGTTGACCAGTCAAATGGAGTAAGCCTACTAGATAGGCACATTCTGACACTGAGCCCTTCTGTATCTAGGGAGCTCAGAGATAGAGGTAACTTTCCTCTCTGGTTCCTGCTCTCTAACTGACCCTGTTGAGCATCAGCATTTTCTCAACTACATCTAACTTACCTTGTAGTTGTGATTCTGTGTCTGACTCCTGGGGACTCAGCAAGCAGGCCAGCCTGAGCTCCTTCTTGCAGACCTAAGGAATGTACTCAGAAGCTCTGATTCAGAAGGATGCACAGTGCCTCAGGCTGATATGTACCTCTCTCTGCGGGTTACTGGGGTAGCCTTTTATGTTCAACTGTGTATGCACACGCGTGCTTTCTAGCATTCCCAGACCCTGCCTGGATGACACAATGCAATGACATTAAAGATAGGCTTGCAAAGTGAAACATGCTGGCACTCCCCCTCCCCAGAGCAAGTGTTTTCGTTCTGCTGTGACCCTTTCCACTTGCCACCTGCAGATACGTTGTGTGTTGTTTTTTTGTCTTTGCAGGTAGAGTGCAAATATGATTCTGTGGCCTGAGTTTTTTACTTTGTTTTCATAGTATCTCCCATGTCTCCACTTAGCCCTCATGTCACACATTTGTAAGGCTTTATTGTGTTGATACGCCAATCCTCTTTGTTGAACATTTTGTCTTTTCCTACTGACTCTTAAGAAACAGATTTTAAAATACAAAAATAAGTCACACCCCACCCCACACCAAAGTTTTTCTTGAGATAAACCCTTCAAGGCTTGACAGTCAGAGGCTGAATGGACCCCAGATGATTGGAGACTACATTGACTCAAAGAAGGCCATGTATTGGGTGGACTTAGAGATTATCATACTAAGTGAAGTCAGATAGAGAAAGACAAATGCTGCCTGATAGTACTTATGCGTGGAATCTAAAACGTGATACAAATGAACTTATTTATAAAACAGACTCACAGACATAGGGAACCGGCTTGTAGGTACTAAAGGGGAAAGGGTGGGGGAGGGATAAATTAGTAGGAGTTTGTGATTAGCAGATACAAACTACTATATATAAAATAGATAAATAACACTGTACTGCTATAGAGCACACGGAATTATATTCAAGATCTTGTAATAACCTATAATGGAAAAGAATCTGAAAAAGAATATATCTATGTGTATATATGCAAATGATCACTCGCTGTACACCAGAAATTAGCACACCAGTCACCTGAAACTTTGGTGTTTGCCTGAAATTTGAAATGAAGCAGTTTGCTCATGCCACCTAAATTCCCAACTCCTAGTAATGTGATCATGGAAATACCAAGGTTTCAGATGACTTTTCATATATGACCTTCCTTTTATAATTTTTTTATTCTTGAAGGATACTTAATTTACAATGTCATACTGGTTTCCAGTATGCAGCAAAGTAGTTCAGTTTAATTGTGAGAATCTGGGCTGTTTGGAAAAAGAGGAAAACAGGAAACTAGAGGACAAGAAAGAAAGTGAAAGTTGCTCAGTTTTCTCTGACTCTTTGTGACCCCATGGACTATACAGTCCACAGAATTCTCCAGGCCAACCAGGGGATCTTCTCAACCCAGGGATAAACCCAGGTCTCCCAGATTGCAGGCGGATTCTTTACCAGCTGAGCCATCAGGGAAGCCCAAGAATACTGAAGAGCATAGCCTATGCTCCAGGGGATTTTCCCGACCCAGGAATGGAACCAGGGTCTCCTGCATTGCAGGTGGATTCTTTACCAGCTGAGCTACCAGGGAAGCCCTGTTGGAGGAGAATAAGACAGGCAAGCAAGGAGCCATTCCCATGGTGAGGGGCACATTGCCAACAACTCTGCTTGGTATCGCCGGATGATTATTTGATGCTTTGGTGGAAATGAACCTGGGAATATCTCATCTCCAGGCTCATCAACTGACCCTGTGTGTAGAGCACTGGACCAGGTCCTGGAGAAATCCTCCCAGAAGAAGGAACCTCCTGTTCCCAAGAGATTCTTCTGGAAGCCGAGGGAGTGAGAAAGACGCAGTTGTACACAGAAAGTTGTACACAGAAAGATGCAGTTGTACACGACCATGTTCCCTTGACTTTCTTTATCTGACGCCCCACATGTCCAGCTAAACTCTCTCAGAACTGGGTCTGCAGGGCGCATTGTGTGCGGGCAATTAGACAAGAATGCTCCGATCTGACAGTTCCACTGTGAAAGTTTTCAAATAGTGTTTGGAATGTTTACATAATTGTTCAAAAGAGGCTTTTTCAATGTACCTGTTTACACTCTTTCCTTTTGGAAATTCTTTCAGCAATCAGCCTTGGAGGGCTCTTAGCCTGTACTTGCCACCCCTGATTGCCCAGGGAGGAATGAAAGGCCTGTCAGTGAATCGCTGGGAAAACATTCCCAAACAAATGCCCTCTAACAAGGGGTGCTGAGAGCAGAGGGGCCTCGGGAACGGGTAAGGTCGTGGTTTTGTTGTGAGCGGTTTGGTCGAAGGGAAACGCCAGACCCCTGCCTTTGTGTGCAAATTTCCCACCCGGGCCAAGCGACTTTCCCCAATTCAATTAAGTGGCCTTAGAGTCCCCGGAGTTGCCCTAACAAGCTACTCTTTATGAATGAAAGATTTGTCCCCAGCAGTGGGGGCCCGGCTGGAAACAAAGTGGACAGCAGTTATGGTTGGCTCCGGCCGAGGTAACTGCTCACACGGCCGCCGGTCCCAGAACCGCTGGGGAAGGCCGCGTGGGGCGTGGGGGCTGGCGGGGTCCTTCTAGGACTCATCTCACCTAGCTCACAGCAAATATGCCATCCATATGCCCAGGATCACAACCGAATCAGCTCCATCAGGCCTGGCAAAAAGGCATTTAAATTGCTAATATTTTGCTGGGGAGCGATGTCAACCCTGCCAAGGATCAGCTTTGTAGGATCCATGGAGACAAACCTGTGGGGTTCAGAAGGAGCTCGAGTGAGAAACAAGGAAAGCTGACTGTTAGCAGACAGGAGAAGTGAGGATCCTTAGGAGAGAGCCATGGAGAGAAACCAAGGCAGAAACACACCCAGGATATGGCACTGGGGCTGGTGGGCTGATTCCGGCCCCTTTCTCATCCATTATTTCTGATAAGGGGCCAACAGGCGTTTCCATAAAGGCTGCTCTGAGGGGGATTCATCTCCCTCACCTTAGGACAAGTCAGGTTTTCTAGAATGAGTGCTGGCTGATTGGAAGAAGGGAAGGTCAGCTGTGAAATGTTCCCTTCGAGATGGATGTTGAGTGTCCTTGCCTTTGGGTGCGGTTGAGGCAGTCAGTTTTGGATCTGGGGTCTTTGGCAGCCACTTTCCAGTGGAGGGTTCACTGAGTGTTTTTCTCTGACTGTATTTTTAGAAAAAATTATGATGACAGTTGTTAGGTCTCAGGCAGGCAGGCAGCACATTCCATTACAAAGTTAGCATGAAATCAATATGTAAATAACCCTTTCTAACTGGCAGCTATTTTTGAAGGCAGAATGCACCTGATGTTGCAGGTTTGTTCCAGTTCACTCTAAATACCTCTCTGTCCTCTGGGTCTGTGAATGTGCTCACATTTCAGAAGAACCTTTCCTCCTTTTCAATGGATCGTTGCATCAGCCTGGAGACTGCTAATGCCACCCTGAGCCTCGTCCCCAAACCTCCTCCATCATTTAAAAATCAGATTGACAGGACCTGCTGCAGGCTGGGAGTATTAGCTTCCCGTCGGCATGGTCATTTTTCAAAAGCATGGATTGCTCCAGGAACGGAAGGAGTGGCAGAAACCTTGGCCATCCATGGAAAGAGAGAGAGAAAACCCGAGAGGCTGAGATCAGGGTTGAATCAGAAATGCAGACAGTCACTGCCAAAATGCATAGAAGTCATTGCCAGGACATAAAAGGTCAAAGAATTCCAGCCCTGGGAGGAACCAGGTTAGAATCGCTGCAGCTCAATGGGAAGAAACAGGTCTTAAGGTACTCTGGAATGAGCAGGATCTGAGACTAAAGGTCTTTGAATAGTCCCTCCTCAATAGCTACCATTTTTACAGTTGTTTGGTTTTTAACTAGCTATGCTCTATGCATTTGTATTAAAAACAGAAATGCTTCTAGAATTGCTCTGTGCCAGGCTTGGATAGTGACAGAAAGCCCAATGTGATGCATGAGGTGTGTGTGTGTGTGTGTGTGTGTGTGTGTATGTCTATTTTCTGAATTCGAAAGGGCAATGATGTTCAAGCTGGGGCCTGATAATAATGGTTGATACACTTTATTGAGCATCTACTATATGTCACTTAGTGTTTAAGTTTTTATATGCTTGAATAGTTCTAGACTATTTTCTTATAATTGAGCTGAATCTGACTTCCATGAACTTACACACTCCACGGCTTCCTCTTCCGTAGAACAGTCCTCAGAACATGTAGCATCTTCTGAGACGTCTCTGCTCCAGGTTAAATACTTCCTGTTTTTTGATTAGCAGAGTCCCCTCCTCAAGCAGACTCCATCAGACCCATTTGTTGCTTCCATATTCCTGACATTTGGTGAATCTCTAAAAGGAATCAAGGTCAGCTACTCCTTTTGAGACATTTTAGTGTGCATCTAAATACAAAAAGAGTATTTCCTGGCTGGAAAATTTGCGTTTGGGCTTGTTGTTGTTGTTCAGTCGTGTCTGACTCTCTGCAGCCCCATGGACTGCAGCACACCAAGCCTCCTTGTCCCTCACCATCTCCCAGAGTTTTGCCCAAGTTCATTGCATCAGTGATGCCGTCCAGCCATCTCATCCTCTGATGCCATCTTCTTCTTCTGCCCTCAATCTTTCCCAGCACCAGGGACTTTTCCAATGAGTTGTCTGTTCACATCAGATGACCAAAATACTGGAGCTTCAGCCTCAGCATCAGCCCTTCCAGTGAATATTCAGGGTTGATCTCCCTTAAGATTGACTGGTTTGATCTCCTTGCTGTCCAAAGGACTTTCAACAGTCTTCTCCGGCACCACAGTTCGAAGGGATTCGGGGTAAGCTTCAATTTTCCTAGTGTACAGAGCTCTGCCTTCTATTGAATAATGGTGGTCAGGTGAGCTAGAATTTGACCTATTCTCTCTGGGCTCAGAAGGTAGAGGTAGGACCACCGAAGATGGAGAGATATTACCAGAAAATCATATTTCAGCTTGGCTTAAAGGAGAATTTTCTAGTGAAAAAAATGCATACAACAATGAAGTGAGGTGCTTTGAGAGGCGGGGCGTGTCCTACAACCTGGGGGTTCTCAGCAGAGATGGGAATGGTATATTTGTCCATTGACTACAGGGTTCCATAAATGGCTTCTAAGGCACCTTCCAACTCTGGGATTCTGGCCACTCATTCACTCTCACATGTATTGAGGACATACTGGAAGCAAGGTGCCATTCTAGGCAAGGAATGGATTCACACTTGTTATAAATAGTGGAAAAACAACGTTTTTTTTTTCAATTGTGGCAAAATACACATGAGATGTACCATTTTAACTGTTTAAAGCATGCAGTTCAGTGGTATTAAAACCGTTCACATTGTTATGCAACCATCACCACCACAGCATCCACTGAGGTGCTTGCATCCTGCAAAACTGAAACTCCTCTATCCATTGAACCCTTGTTTACCCTTCCCCCAACTCCCTGGCAACCTCCATTCTACTTCCTGCCTCTTTAAATCTAACAGTGCTATGGACCTCATATAAGCAGAGCCATACAGTATTTGTACTTTTGTGATTGGATATTTCATTTAGCATAATGGTCACGTTTGTATGTGAGAGTTGGACCATAAAGGAAGCCGAGCGCCAAAGAACTGATGCTTTTGAACTGTGGTGTTGGAGAAGACTCTTGAGAGTCCCTTGGACCGTAAGGAGATCAAACCAATCAATCCTAAAGGAAATCAGTCCTGAATATTCATTAGAAGGACTGATGCTGAAGCTGAAGCTCTAATACTTTGGCTACCTGATGCAAAGAACTGACTCATTAGAAAAGACCCTGATCTGGGAAAGATTGAAAGTAGGAGAAGGGGACAGCAGAGGATGAGATGATTGGATAGCATCACCAACTTGATGGACATGAGTTTGAGCAAGCTCCAGGAGTTCATTGTGGACAGGGAAGCCTGGTGTGCTACAGTCCATGGGGCTGCAAAGATTCGGACACAACTGAGCGACTAAGCTGAACTGAATGGTCAACCATGTTGTGGCATGTGTCAGATTTTTCTTTGCTCTTCATGACTGAATAATACTCCAGTGTATGTATATCCATATTCTGTTTATCCATTCACCCATCAATGGACACCTGGGTCGTTTCTACCTTTCAGCCCTTGTGAATAATGCTACTGTGAACATGGATGTACAAATATATGTTTGAGTCCCTGCTTTTAATCCTTTTGGGTATGTACCTAGAAGTGCAATAGCTAGATCGAATGCTAATTCTGTGTTTAATTTTCTGAGGAACTGCTATACTGTTTTCCATGGTGGCTACATCATTTTACATTCTCACCAATAGTGCACTAAGATTCTAATTTCTCTACTTTTTCCATGCTTACTATTTTCTGTTTTATTGCTATTGTGCTTTTTCAGAGTAGCCATCCTAATGGGTGTATGGTGGTGTCTCATTGTGGTTTTGATTTGCATTTTCCCAATGATTTAGTGACGTTGAACATCCTTTAACGTACTTATTGACCATCTGTATATCTTCTTTGGAGAAATGTGTATTCAAGTATCTTGCTCATTTAGAAATCAAACTGTTAAAAATATAAATAAATAAAAATAAAATTGTTTATTTTGTTGCTGTTGATTAAGGAGTTATTTATATATTATGAATATTAACTCCTTATCAGATATATGATTTGCAAATATTTTCTCCTATTCCAAGGGCTGCCTTTTTTTCTGTTGGTTGTATCCTTTCTGCCCAGAAGTTTTTAATTTTGATGAAGTTCAATTTATTTTTGTTGTTGCCAGTGTCTTTGTTACATAGCCAAGAAATGGTTGCCAAATCCAATACCATGAAGCTTTCTCCTATATTTTCTTCTAAGAGTTTTACAGTTTTAGTTTTTATGTTTAGATCTTTGATTCATTTTAAGAAATTTCTGTGTAAAATTGTGTAGGGTAAGGATCCAACTTCATTCTTTTGCACATAGATATCCATTTTTCCCAACATTATTTGTCAAAGGAACTCTCCTTTCCCCATTGATGCCATTTTGGCATCCTAGCTGTAAATCATTTGACCATATGTATGAGGATTTATTTCTGGGCTTTCTAGTCTATTCATTGGTCTCTACATGTCTATCTTCATGCTAATACCACACTGTTTTAATTACTACATCTTTGTAGTCAATTTTGAAGTCAGGGAGAGTGATATTCCAATTTCTTCTTTTTCAAGATTATTGTGGCTCTTTGGGGTCCTTTGATATTCCATATGAATTTTAGGATAAAAGAACTAATGTTTGTTGAAGATGTATTTTCTCTTAAGTATTGTTGGTAACACAAAGATTAGGTAGGGAAAAAAGCAAGCCTTGCCCCTCTGAAATAACACAACTTTATAAGAAAGGGTAAAATATAATAAATAAACTTGAAGCAGAAGTGGCTAGGTGCTTTAAGCATGTATGTATTATGAGAGAGTAGAGAAGGGAGGAAAAACTGAAGGTGAAGCTCTATATTATTTGTAGAAAGAAATGTTACGATAAAGTCTTTGATTTATTCATTGTTAAAGTCATCATAATGCTTTTGCTGAATATGAAGAAGTGGACCATGCTAAGATAGCCAAGCCTTGTCCCTTGGTTCCTCCTCTCTACTCTTGCATTAACCCAACGGCTCATAGCTGTCCCTGATGACACTTAATTCATTCAAAAATACTATTTATCATATACTATGTGCTAGGCATTGGGAATAGTGATCAAGAACAGATTTAGTCCCATACAGCTTACATCTGGAGGGACAGACAGACATCAGATACTTGTATAAGTATACATAGCTACAACCTGATCAATGCAGTGAAAGGGAAGTTCAAAAATGATGAGAATATACACTTGGGAGACTGAGCGGGTTACAGCAGGAAGTGTCAAAGAAAGCTTTCCCAAAAAAGTGACATTTTGCTCTGAGATATGAAAGATGAGTGGAGTCAGGAGGCTTTTCAGGCCGAGGGGACCATCGTGTGCTGAAACCTCATAACAGATGGATAAAATCTACTCTTAATATTAAAAAGAATAAATAGCCAAGCAAGTATAGTCCTACAAATGGATTCTCTGCTTTCAGAAGTTACCCAGAAGCCAGGAAAATCGAGGAATTCACTAATTGAAGCACTCAAATGTTGTTGTACATGTGATTTAAACAGGAACATGCTGTTATTGCTGCCATTTGGATGAATGCCACCAAAAAGTGTAGTTAAAACCATCCGTGGCTCCACAGCCTACTTGGCATGATGTGGGTCCATGAACTTACCGCCAGGAAGATACTGGAGTGATGAATGGTGTTCAGTGTACAGGCTCAGTTTTCCTCAATGGCAACAGAGTTGGGTGCTCCCTGGGACCTTCCAGCAGTATCTGTATGATCGATTGTCTCAAACAGCAATCATCTAAAACACTGGGTACATCATGAGGGACTTTAATATCCAAGGCTGCTTTATCTGTACTAGCATAATAGAAACAACTGCTCAAAAACAGAGTAATGGCTAAGCTTATTGTGGTAATTGACTCAACGGAATATTAGACAGCAGTTAAAAATGATGATTTCAATGAAAATATAAAACTTGGGAAAATGCAGCATAATAGTGAACAGAAAAAAAAACATGCAAAATGGTTTGTACACCAGGACTACAATGGTGTGAAAATATGTCTACATTTGCTTGAGGGCTGGAAAGGTAGATGTGAAAATTGGGAACAGCTGATATGTAGGTAGAAAAATGATCAGTAATATTTTCTTTTCATGTATTTAATTTTTTTTTTTTTTTAGAAATTGTGGGCTTTTTCAAAACAAGAATTTTCTTGGAGACAAAAAAAAAAGACAATGTCTTCATTTTTGTTTGTTTGTTGTTTATTTTTTGACTACACTGCATCAGATCCGATCAGATCAGTCTCTCAGTCGTGTCCGACTCTTTGTGACCCCATGAATCGCAGCACGCCAGGCCTCCCTGTCCATCACCAACTCCCGGAGTTCACTCAGACTCACGTCCATCGAGTTAGTGATGCCATCCAGCCATCTCATCCTCTGTCGTCCCCTTCTCCTCCTGCCCCCAATCCCTCCCAGCATCAGAGTCTTTTCCAATGAGTCAACTCTTTGCATGAGGTGGCCAAAGTACTGGAGTCTCAGCTTTAGCATCATTCCTTCCAAAGAAATCCCAGGGCTGATCTCCTTCAGAATGGACTGGTCGGATCTCCTTGCAGTCCAAGGGACTCTCAAGAGTCTTCTCCAACACCACAGTTCAAAAGCATCAATTCTTCAGCACTCAGCCTTCTTCACAGTCCAACTCTCACATCCATACATGACCATGGGAAAAACCATAGCCTTGACTAGATGAACCTTTGTTGGCAAAGTAATGTCTCTGCTTTTGAATATGCTATCTAGGTTGGTCATAACTTTCCTTCCAAGGAGTAAGCGTCTTTTAATTTCATGGCTGCAGTCACCATCTGCAGTGATTTTGGAGCCCCAAAAAATAAAGTCTGACACTGTTTCTACTGTTTCCTCATCTATTTCCCATGAAGTGGTGGGACCGGATGCCATGATCTTTATTTTCTGAATGTTGAGCTTTAAGCCAACTTTTTCACTCTCCTCTTTCACTTTCATCAAGAGGCTTTTGAGTTCCTCTTCACTTTCTGCCATAAGGGTGGTGTCATCTGCATATCTGAGGTTATTGATATTTCTCCTGGCAATCTTGATTCCAGCTTGTGTTTCTTCCAGTCCAGCGTTTCTCATGATGTACTCTGCATAGAAGTTAAATAAGCAGGGTGACAATATACAGCCTCGACGAACTCCTTTTCCTATTTGGAACCAGTCTGTTGTTCCATGTCCAGTTCTAACTGTTGCTTCCTGACCTGCATACAAATTTCTCAAGAGGCAGATCAGGTGTTCTGATATTCCCATCTCTTTCAGAATTTTCCACAGTTTCTTGTGATCCACACAGTCAAAGGCTTTGGCATAGTCAATAAAGCAGAAATAGATGTTTTTCTGGAACTCTCTTTTTCCATGATCCAGTGGATGTTGGCAATTTGATCTCTGGTTCCTCTGCCTTTTCTAAAAGACTACACTGCATAGCATGTGGGAATTTAGTTTCCTGACCTTGGATCAAACCCACAACCCCTGCATTGGAAGGGCAGAGTATTTGTTTTTCAGGATTTATTTGTTCATTTATTTGATTTTTTTGCTGTGGTGGGTCTTCATTGCTGCATATGGACTTTCTCTAGTTGGGGCAAATTCTTCATTGTTATGCGCAGGCTTCTCTTGCAATGGCTTCTCTTGTTGCGGAGCACAGACCCTCGGTGTGCAGGCTTCAGTAGCTGCAGTGCATGGGCTCAGTAATCATGACTCACAGGCTCGAGAGAGCCGCCTCAGTAGTTGTGGCACACGGGCTTAGTTATTCCACAGCATGTGGGATCTTCCCGGAGTAGGGGTCAAACTCACGTCCCCTGCATTGGCAGGCAGATTTAAAACCACTAGACCACCAGGGAAGTCCCTCTGTACACACTTTTAAGTTCACTGATGTGAAATATATTCACCTTGTTGTCACTGCTGTGCAATGGATGTCCAGAACTTTTTCATCTTGCAAAACTGAAACTCTGTGCTCACTAAACAATAGCTCCCCCTTTGCCCATTCCCTCAGCTCCTGGAAACTACCACTCTGCCTTCCGTTTCCATAAATTTGACAACTTTAGATATCTCATATGTGTGTGCATGTGTGCCAAGTTATTTCAGTCGTGTCCTACTCTTTGGGACCCTATGGACTGTAGCCCACCAGGCTCCTCTGTCCATGGAATTCTCCAGGCAAGATATGGGAGCGGGTTGCCATGCCCTCCTCCAGCGGATTTTCCCAACCAAAAGATTGACTCCAAGTCTCTTATGTCTTTTGCATTGACAGGTGTGTTCTTTACCACTAGTGTCACCTGGGAAGCCCTTGGATAGCTCATATAAGTGGAATTATACAGTATATTTGTGACTGGCTTATTTCACTTAGCCTAAAAGTCCTCAAACTTCATCCATATTGTCACGTGTCAGAATTTTCTTCCTTTTTAAATCTGAATACTATTCCATTGTATGTGTCTACCACATTTTGTTTATCCATTCATCCACTGATGGATATTTGGTTCCTCCCCCCTTTTGGCTACTGTGACTAATGTTGCTATGGACATAGATTTGCAACTATCTCTTCGATATAATGTTATATTGTAATGGCCCCGTGATTTGCATCCTCTTTGGGAAATCACATTCCTCCATATGCCTGATGCTCACTCTTCTATGTCTGGAAGTCTGCACTCTCTAAGAATTTTCTTTAGTTAATCCTTGGCCTTCAAGAGCTGGGAGGCTTGTTCCAGTTTGGTGCGAGCTGAACTTCAAAGTCAGAAAGATGTCTCTTACGTAGCGATTGCTCGTCAGTTATCTCTTACCCGGTGCTTCCGCCTATTTATAATGTCATTCTTTAAGACATATTTCTCAATGCTACCACCAACATGTGAAGATGCTGGTTTCTCAGAATAAAATTATGGCCTCAAAACAGCTTTATGTTTCCAAAGTGCGGTTTGGGTTTGTGACTAATCTATCCTATACTCATCATATGCTCAGAGATGATTCCACCACTTAATAACTGGGTTTTCAGTGTGTGATAATTCAGCTGGTGCAAGAGTGATGTTTATTTTTATACTGTTTATGAATTAAAAGACTGCCAAATAAAATAGTTCTATAAACAAAATTACACAGTGGGGAGAGGATGTTTCAACTGCTTAAGGGGACAAAACATATCCAAGGGTATCGGCAGTATAATTTGCATATAATTGATGTTCTAATTATAGACAAGTTTGTCTACTCATTAAAGTAACATTGTTAGAACTTCTACTTAGAAATATTGTTTAACCAAGTATAGACTTGAAATTAGCAAAATTATATTTCTTTTCCTTTGCAATTTAAATATGAAAATTTTCCAAGTTTTGCTAAAAGTATTATGGAATGAGTTACTGTTGAGTAGTTTATATTTACCAGTAAGAAATATTGGTAAATATTTGTCCAACATACATTAATTATGTGTCCAACAAACATTTTATTGAGCTCCTACCAGGTACCAAGCATTGTGCAAGGCACCAAGTAGAATACAACAATGAACAGGGCAAGTAAGGTCCCTACTCTCCTAGAGCTTACCTCAGTGGATGAGAGAAAGATAATTATAGATAAATAACAGCTTAATAAATAATTTCAGATTGTAAGAAGTGTTTTAGAGGCAATAAAATAGGTCACCTGACAGTGTGAGTAGGGGCCTTTAGATTAATGGGTCAGGGGAGGTCTATTGGAGAAGCTGACATTTGAGCTGATACTGGAAATAAGAGAAGGAACCCATGTTGTGAAAAACTAGGGACGGAACATTCTAAGACAAATGCTCTATGATTGCCTAAGGAAGAGCAAGGCACACTACGGAGAGCAGCAGTTCCAGCTAATCATCAGTACAATAAGCAGGAGCAGGGCCCTGGGTTTGTGGGCAAGCTGAAAAACAAAAGCAAACTCATTTCCTAGATATTCATTTGCTATGTTGACCCCCCCCCCCCCCCATATCACAAGCCCTAGGGTAGGGGACTTGGAGAGTGCGTAGAGGATCTGGATTCTTCTCATAGAACTTTCATCACATGTTGAGGACTAAACAGAGTTTGAGGTGGAAAGGAAGGGGTGTAGAAGTGAGAAAACCCTGGGTTTTATCTATCTGCACGGCTTCACTCAGTTTTTCAAAAAAACATACTGAATTCATAAAGAGATTAATCCAGGAGGATTGCCTTACAAAAGGGTTCCCTAAAGAGTTTCTTCAAATTGAAAGGTCTCCCTAGTGCCTTCACTATTGTGAATCATTAAGTGGGAAGGACACGGTTCATATCAGGACTCTGGGAGCCAATGGGAGCTGAGCTCTCATCCCAGGTCAAGCTCAGTGCTCTGCTTTCATGGTCCGTGTGGGCTATGGGTCATTCAGTTGAATTCCTACTTTGTCTGAGCTATTTCTGAACTCCTGCTACTACTGTTGGCCTCCTCATTTGGCCTCTGCATCTTGTAGAAGATGCCAAAGCACTTGACATTTAAATTTTATCAGCAAAGTTAAAAAAAAATCTACCACAAATTAAATGGGATTTTTAATCCCCTCAACTGTTGCCATCAGTATAATCACTAACAGAATGAAATCAGCATCAGTGGAGGAAAATATTAATCATGCATTTGCATCTATTAAGTATAATGCAAGAATGAGTAAGTTGGATGCTCAGGAGTGGTATTCTAGTATTTGTGAGGCAGGCAGCTGTGGATCACTGGAAGAATAGGGTGATATTTGGGGGCATCCGTTCCCTTCTCACCAGATTCTGTTCCCCTGGACCCCATAGAGACCCAGCCTACTCAAGGGTGACTTGGTTTATATCATACAGGAACTTGTGGGGAGACTTCAGGACTTGGAGTCTCTCTTTTAAAAAGGAAGGGGTACAGAGTAGCCCTCACTGGGCTGGGGATTCATCTCTGAAGCTTTGAAATAAATCCAACCTGGTGTATTGAGTCAGATAACAACTGCAGGCCAGGAATGAGTTTGACAGCAGCTCTTTGGAGATACTGTCATCAGCAAAGAACTGGCACTAATGGTTAAGAGCTTGAACTTGACAACAAAATATACCTATTTCCTTACTAGCTGTGTGACTGGGAAATATGAGAAGCAATGAATGTTCCTTCAGTTTCCTCATCATCACCTCTCCTCACCTCTGGTTTCAACCTCTGAAACCTGAAAATCTTTCTCTTCACAATCTCTTATCTGCATTCCAGACTCAAATGTGTTCTAAACAGGATCCACAAGCACCTCAAACTCAAGTCCACACCTGACTGATGAATTTTCCCCCTAGTCCAATTTTCCTCCTCTAGCTTCTCATGGATAAAGGGCACCACTTTCTCCACAAACCCTGGGGAGCATCTTCATCTCCTTCAACCCTACCTTTACCATTCAAATCAGGTTAGATTGTACTCTGTTAATCTCACCCAATAAGTAGCTCACAAATCCATTTATTTCTCTTCCCAAATACTTCCAAGCCTATATCTCCAGACTTATCTTCTCAAATTCAACCCACCCCAGAGTCCACAGAGTGAACTACTGAAATCATCTATTTGATCATTTCTATCCTGCTTACAGCCTTTTGTTGGCTTACAGAGTAGAATCTAGTCTTCTTGGCTTCTATACAAGACCCTTCCTGGCTTGTTCTTTGCTATCCCTCCAGCCTCATCTCTTGAAGACTCCTATTCCTCACTTTGGTGGAATATAAAGGCATGAGTCTAACCCTGAGTGTTTTGTAAAATAGAGTTTAAAAGGTTGGACTTTTCCAACTAGATATTTTTTAATTACAAAAGTACAATAACCAGATTTTTCCAGTAGTCACGTATGGATGTGACAGTCGGACTGTAAAGAAAGCTGAGCACCAAAGAACTGATGCTTTTGAACTGTGGTGTTAGAGAAGACTCTTGAGAGTCCTTTGGACTGCAAGGAGATCCAACCAGTCCACCGTAAAGGAGATCAGTCCTGGGTGTTCACTGGAAGGACTGATGTTAAACTTGAAACTCCAATATTTTGGCCACCTGATGTGAAGAGCTGATTCATTTGAAAAGACCTTGATGCTGAGAAGATTGAGGGCAAGAGGGGAAGGGGACGACGGAGGATGAGATGATTGGATGGTGAACTCCGGGAGTTGGTGATGGACAGGGAGACCTGGGTGTGCTGCAGTCCATGGGGTCGCAAAGAGTTGGACATGACTGAGCAACTGAACTGAACTGAACTGAACAATAACCAGGAACTTGTAGCACAAGGTAGCACATCTGACTCCAAAAGTACAATAACCTATTAAATTACTTATTCACCATATCAATGAGTATTTGAGGACTTACTGTGTGCTAGGCAACTCTAACATTGCAAATACAGTAATAGTAGAAAAGAAATCCGTTTCCTCTTGGGGTTGTAATACTCTTGCGTTATCCCATAAACAGATCAATGGAACTGAATGGAAAATCCAACTATGGACTTAAATATATGAAAAATATGTGGTATTATAAATGTGACGTTCAAAAGTAGTGGAGAAACACAAATGATTCAGTATATGGTATTAAGATAACGTGCTTGCTCTTTGGGAAACAAATTAGGTTGTATTGTGCACTGCCTCACACCTTATACCAACACTTTTCTAAATAAATTAAAGGTCTAAATGTTGGGAAAAGGTGTTTGTCTTTAGCCCCATAAATTATAGTCAACCTCAATTTCTGTTCTTGTCCTCTTTCCACACCATTGGTCACAAACTCAGATGCTGACAAGGACCAGGCAAGTCATTCAGATAAACGAAGTGGTCCTGCAGGACCTGGGTAAATTGGAAAGCATGTGCACCAAGGTGAATACCTAATAAGTACAATTGCAATCATATTCATTAATAGCAGCAGCTAACATCTGTAGATCCAGGCTCTTTCCTAATTGCTTTACATGAATTTACTAATTGAATCCTTACAACAACTCTACATGACATGTACTGCTATTACAGATAGATAAATTGAGGCACAAAGGAGTAAGCAACTTGCTCAAAATCACATGGTTGGTAAATGTGTAGGATCTGGAATCCAGGTAGTCTGGTTCCAACACCTAAGCTCTTAACCCCTATATTCTAATCAGTTATTGTTCAGTCACTTAGTCGTGTCCAAATCTTTGCGACCCCATGGACTACAGCTTGCCAGGCTTCCCTGTCCTTCACTATGTCCCAGAGTTTACTCAAACTCTTGTCCATTGAGTTGATGATGGCATCCAACTATCTCTTCCTCTGTTGCCCCCTTCTCCTCCTGCTCCCAGTCTTTCCGAGCATCAGGGTCTTTTCCAATGAGTCAGCTCTTCCCATCAGGTGGCCCAAGTATTTGAACTTCAGCTTCAGCACCAGTCCTTCCAATGAACATTCAGTGTTGATTTCCTTTAGGATTGACTGTTTAGATCTCCTTTCAGTCCAAGGGACTCTGAAGAGTCTTTTCCAGCACCACAATTTGAAAGTATCAGTTCTTTGGTGCTCATCCTTCTTTATCGTCCAACTCTTAGATCTTCTGTACATAACTACTGGAAAAACCATAGCTTTGACTATATGGACTTTTGTTGGCAAAGTGATGTCTGAGGTTTTTAATATGCTGCCTAGGTTTTTCATAGCTTTTCTTCCAAGGAGCAAGCATCTGTTAATTTCATGGCTTATAGTCGCCATCCGCAGTGATTTTGGAGCCCAAGAAAATTAAGTCTGTCTCTGTTTCCCAATCTATTTGCCATGCCAGTTAAAGACTAAACAAAACATATACATGTGCCAGACTTCATCCGTGGGTCTCCAGTTCTCAATCCATGCCTGGATTATTTTATAAGGTTCACCCACTCTTGTCATTTTATTGTCTCCTCTCCATTGACAGCTACACATTTTTATCTCAAACTCAACCTAAACTTGTTTCCTGAGCTCCATATTTTTTTTTTTACACTTTTTCTGGATCCCACTTGGATTTCCCCCAGGACCCTCAAACTTAACAGGTTTAAGGGGCTCCTCCCTTGCAGCTTACTTCCATGCCTTCTGCGCTTTCCTCCCTTCCTTGGATCTTCCCCAAGTGTCATCTTCCCAAACACACTCATTCACACATTCCTGCCTACATGTCTAGTCCCTTTCCTTCCACGGCTTATTTTTCTTCGCATCACTTACAGCTACCTAACCTAGCCACATATTTTTCTCATTTTGTTTGTTGTTTGTCTTTGATAAAAGTAAGCTCCATGAAGGCAATGATTTTTTAATGGAATAAATTTATTTATTTAAGTGGAAGAGAAAGAGAAAGAAACTGCTCTGGGTCTTTGTTGCAGCACGAGTGCTTTCTTTAAATTTGGCTCATGAGCTTTGTTGCCTTGTGGCATGTAGGATCTTAGTTCCCCGACCAGGGATCAAACCTGTGTCCCCTGCATTGGCAGGCAGATTCTTAAACACTGGACAACCAAGTAAGTCCCAAAGCAATATTTTTATTATTTTGTTCATTCTTGTATATTCAGAACCTGGAATGGTGGCATTATATTAAAAGATCAAATGAATGAGGAACTCTGGTTTCCTTTTGTACAACAATGAAATTTCCTTGAGGTCTTATGTTTTGTCTTTGAAAGGAATCCAGATTTTGCATTCTACTCTCTCTATAATATATCCAATTTTATTTTAATATTAAAAGATGTTTTATAATGTTACCCCTACTCCCCACCCAAATCTTCAGGTAAAATCAATGCTGCCTGTTATCTTGTGGCCTCCTGTTTGCTGGGCATATCATCACACCGTTCTTTGTCTTGCGTTTGTTTTGGTTTTCCCAACAGTAAATGAAAAGACCAGCTGTTCCAGTGAGAGGCCTTCCGGGAGTGAGTTGCCTGAAAGTTCAGGAGCAGCTGAAGGTATGAGAGACCGTGGAATGCCTTGAAGCCAAAAGCGTTTCAAGCGTCATGAACAGGCACTGAAGTTGGAGGCAGGAAGGGACTACTCCTGTATTTTTCATGAATCACACCATGTTTTTCCTTCTGCTTTTTTCTTCTTTTTGCCCCTGCCTGCTTTTAAGAATGATTTCCCCTTTTTTTTTTCCTTTCTTCACTTTCTCTTCCATCATAAAATGATCTCACTCATTAATTTGTTTAATAAACATGCAAGGGGTGCCTTTAGGTTGACAGGCAGTGCTCTGGGCTCCAAGGGTAAGGCCGTGGACATGGTCCTATCAGGTACGCACGAGAATACAGGCTGTGAAATCTGGGGGATGGCTGCTGGGACGGGGAACCACAGAGTGATAGGAGGACACCTACAGAGCACCTACCTCAGACTTGGGAGCTCAAGGAAGTATCTCCAAAGGAAGTGATGGTTAGGCTGATATCTCAGGATGAGTACAAGCACTCAGACCTTCGAGAAGGGTCCTATCCTGATGCCTATATCCTATAAGGAACACAGTACAACCGCAGTGGCGGGGAAGGGGCAGGGGCAGCCAGGGTGTGTGTGTGTGTGTGTGTGTGTGTGTGTGTGTGTGTGTGTGTGTAGAAGCCACTCTACGCAAGTTGCATTTGGAAGCTGGCAATTTTTTTCCGCTGAGAAAGAACGGACTCAGGATCCTTCAGGTGTTTGAAAAACTGACACATAAAAATGAATTGGGCTTTATTCTCAGTGGCTCCAGAAGGCAGGTGATAGCCCCAGGTGAGTGTTATAGGCAAGTGGGGCTTTCAAGCAGAACTGTCCCCAAAACACAGTGGCTACCAAGGGAGGTTTAAGTGCCTTATCACTGGAGAGGCCAAGAAAGAGCTGGAAGGTGTGTGCAGTGATACCTGCCAGGGAACTGGGCTGGAAGATCTTTGGTGGCAACTCCTGCTAGAGGTTCTGTGACTCTGGGCCATTGCCCTTCAGGAGGGGCTTTGTCGAGGAGGGCCTGGGATGCGTTTGGATGCTGCCTTGCTCTTGGCTAGCAGAGAGGTATTACATCTCAGCCTTGTCCATGGGTGCTTACACGCCCCTTGCTAAGAGAAGCACAGGTAAGGCCTCAGGTAACTCACAGGTGAATTTGTGGAATAGATCATAGGAGTAAAAGAAGTTGTGTAAAGGAGCAGTGGGCTTCCCAGGTGGTACTGGTGGTAAAGAACCCGCCTGCCAATGCAGAAGATGGAAGAAACGTGGTTTCAATCCATGGGTTGGGAAGATCCCCTGAAGGAGGGCATGGCAATCTTCTGCAGTATTCTTGCCTGGAGAATCCCCTTGACCAAGGAGCCTGGCAGGCTACTGTCCACAGGGTCGAAAAGTGCCAGACATGACTGAAGTGACTTCAAACACACAACACAAAGGAGCAAGGGACCAGCTCAGAGCAATGCAATGGGACACAATGGAGTGGAGTGAAGAACCCTGTCTGAAGTTAGTGGCCTTGCGTTCAAGCCCATGTTCCTCCCCAGACCGTATGGAGTGTCTTCAGGCCCACCATTTCCTTCTCTGAGCCTTTGTTTGCTCCTCTGTGAAATTAGAAGCCCCCCTTGAGCTCTAACCTTGTAGGGTTCCATGACCAGCATCCTGTAATGACCATTTCAATCGCTGATAACTGGGAGGGGAAAAGAGCATTCACTCATTCACCCACTCACTCATTCTATAAGTACTTGTCAAGGTTTCCCACGGGCTTGGTGCCCGGAGAAGGAGCCAGATGCAGACAAGAAGATGACTGAGATGGTCCATCAGAAGACAGGCACAGATGTTCACTGCAGCCTTGTTTGCCACAAAAGCAATTAAAAATCCATCAGTGGGAGAATGCCAAGTAATAAGTCTTATTCACAGGAAAGAATAAAATTCTTCACTTTAAGAAATAAACTAGGTCTCTCTATACCAAATGGATAGACCTCAAAAACAAAACACTGAGTGAGAAAGGCAAGATGAACAATATAAGTTTGGCTAATAAGTGGCAGATACCATTTGTAGGTCCCTTCTCTTGATATAATTTTGTGCTGGTTTCCACAGCAACCTGTGCAGCCTGCGTGCTTTGGAAGAGGCAACTCTCCCCTCCTCTTACAGGGCGGACGTGAAGCAGACAACACTGACCAACAGAATCCCACCCCCGACTGTTGTGTGATTCAGGGATAGTTATGTGGACCAGTTTAGCCACGAGAAGCGAAGAGAAGTTTGTCAGGACTTCTGGGGAAGAAGCTTCCTCTCTCTTCTTGGAGCACTTCCTAACTGACTCCCTCTCTCCCGGGATGGGCACGAGGAGGTATGCAGTCCTGGGGTGGCTGGCAATCATATAGCAGTCTGAAGGGGAGCCCGTCCTGGGCTGAAACTGGAGTCAGGGAAAGAAGAGCCAGAAGACAACAGAAGCGGGGTCCTTAAGGACATTGTTGAGCGGATTAATCACCCTGGCAATCCTCCTTGCCACAAAACTTTTCAGCTATGGGAGCTAGTTCATGCATGTGCTAAGTCACTTCAGTGGTGTCCAACTCTTTGTGACCCTGTGGACTGCAGCCCACCAGGCTCCTCTGCCAGGCTCTTCTGTCCATGGGATACTCCAGTCAAGAGTACTGGAGTGGGTTGCCATGCCCTCCTCTAGGGGATCTTCCTAACCCAGAGATCAAACCAGCGTCTCTTATGTCTCCTGCATTAGTAGGTGGGTTCTTTACCACTAGCACCACCTGGGAAGCCCGTGGGAGCTAGTAAATCCTTTAATGTTTAAGTCAGATTGGGCTTTCTGTGTTTGCAGTTCAAAGGACCACCATTTGTGTAAATTAAACAGCACACACAAAACGTACTCGCTATTTTTCAAGCATCTGTACATACAGAAGTAAAAGTACAAAGCAGGGACTGGAAGCGTACATCCTCTATCCGTGATGGGGTTGGCTCTGTTGGATGGTACGGGAGGAGCAATGAGAAATAGGTTCAGGAGTGGAAGATAGTTCAGCATTTATGGAGCACTGGCTGTATGCCACGCAGGCACTGTAATGAGACCCTTACGTGTATTAACTTACTGAGTTTTCATGACAACACTCCACAGCCATTTTACAGATGGAAACTAAGGCACAGAGGGTGATGCCACTTGCCCATGGCTGTCTGGCTTATAAGTGGTAGAACTGGCACTTAAACCAGAGACTCAAGCTTCAAAGCCACTTGTGAGCTTTATAGTCTCTGATAACTATGCTAAGGTGACCTCAGCTTTATCTATCCACATTTTTTTGCCTTAAAAAAAGTGAAGCAAACATAACAACCATATGCCCTGGTCGGGGGGTGTCCACAGGATGGTCTTATTATTCCCTGTCTTTTTGTGTGATTTTTCATATTTCCTAAAGAAATATGAAAAATTTGAAAATTTACTGCCTGAGCCACTTCCCTGGTGGCTCAGGCCATAAAGAATCTGCCTGCAGAGCAAGAGACCCAGTTTTGACGATTCCTAGTGGAGAAGGCAGTGGCACCCCACTCCAGTACTCTTGCCTGGAGAATCCCATGGATGGAGGAGCCTGGAAGGCTGCAGTCCATGGGGTCACTGAGGGTCGGACACAACTGAGCGACTTCACTTTCACTTTTCACTTGCATGCATTGGAGAAGGAAAAGGCAACCCACTCCAGTGTTCTTGCCTGGAGAATCCCAGGGACAGGGGAGCCTGGTGGGTTGCTGTCTATGGGGTTGCACAGAGTCGGACACGACTGAAGTGACTTAGCAGCTTAGCAGTAGCAGGTTGGGAAGACCCTTTGCAGAAGGGAATGGCAACCCACCCTAGTATTCTTGCCTGGAGAATTCCACGAACAGAGGAACCTGGTGGGCTATAGTTCATGGGGTTACAAAGAGTCGGACATGACTGAGCGACTAAACACAAAGAAAAAATTGTTGGAAACAGCTCCTATTCTCAGGTTCTCAGTTTGCTGGATGCATGGCTGCAGCCCAGGTTAGGTGCTGGGAGGCAGGCTGAGACGGTGCTGTTGGGATGAATAAAGAAGAGTCACACCATGCTTGGGTGAACTTGAAAGCTTTGGGGGCAGCTGTGTCATTAGAAGCTGGTCCCGGAAATGAGATCCAAATCAAGTTTGGGTGTGCTGTGTTGAGGGGCAAGCAAGCCACCAGGCAAAGAGGAGGAAAGCTCCGGACCAGAGAGGCCTATTGGAATGGGGCTGAGAACGCACTATGTAGGCAGTGAGAGTGTTGCCGGAATGAGCCGAAGTCAGGTGGTAGCGGGCTTGTCCTCCATTTCCCCCAGCTCCCTGCCCCTCAAAGGATGGCCTTTTGTTCAGTGGGGGCCGGCTGGGGAATCTGGCGCTTGCCTCCTCTCCATCCTTGCCATTCTCACGAGGTGCCCATCTGGTTGTTTTCACTACATCTCCAGATGTTCTCTGGGTTCCTGCCGTGAATTATCTGCTGACCCAGCAGTAGCTCTTCCCCGAGCACCCGGGGTGTATTCAATGTAAAACATACAGCCACATTTAAACTGGCGAGACCTTGTCTGCCTGGGAGGCCGTCCTCAGACCGGTCTGTGTGGACTCTATTCTGGGCTCTGAGCCTGCTGAGGGTCACCTGCACAGAAGCATCCTGGGGCCATCCACGACGGCTCCTGACAGCCGCGGGAGGGACGCAGATGCAGGCTAGCATGTAATTAGTGCCAGGAACGCAGCTCTCTGATCACTTTCCCCCAAGAACGTGCCTCTCTGGCTGAGAGGCAGATAATGGACAATCACAGAAGATCCTTGATTATGGCTTGATTGAGCTTATGGGAGCTCCAGACGGCTAATGCAATTGTGGCTTCCAAACTGTTCAGTGGAGGGTATTTCCATATGGACAGGGAATTAAATAAAACTGTCCTGAACACTTTCCTGAGCTTGTGCCTCAGCCGGATACAATCTTCTGCTTCAAGTGACCTCGACAGAGACTAAGGGAAGTGGTCATGACCCAGGACAAGAAGGCCGGCTTCCTCCTTAATTACTGTCACATTTCTCCGTAAGGGTTCCTGACCCGCCTGGCATTAGCTTTTTGCTCCCTTTCCTGGAGCCAGAGATCCACTCCCTGCTTTCAGCCCTGAGTCGGCATCACAGTTCCAGGCCTGGTGTCTCTTCCAAACATCTTAACTTTCAGTAACCAGGGAATCATCCTGGACATGCTTTCCACAGAGCAATGATGAGCCCAGGGCAAGGCATGGGGTGCAGCATAGGTCTCTCAGGGCAGGGCCCCTGGGGTTGGTCCCAGATCTGCTCTGACCCACATTTTGACCAGTCCTTCCCCTTTCTGGACCTCAGGGTCTCATCCCCAACATAAGGTTAGATGATCTGTGTGTGTGTGTGTGCTCCATCGCTCAGTTGTTCCAACTCTTTGTGACTCCATGGGCTGTAGCCCGCCAGGCTCCTCTGTCCATGGGATTTCCGGACAACAGTACTGGAGTGGGTTGCCATTTCCTCCTCTGGGGATCTTCCCAATCCAGGGATCAAACCTGTGCCTCTGTCTCTCCTGAAATGGCAGGCAGATTCTCTACCACCGAGCCACCTGGAATGCCCCAGGTAATCTCTAAAGTCCAGGAATTAAATGCATTACCTTCATCTACCAAAGCAGTAATATAAGTAAAATACGATGCTGAATTTGCTTTCAAGACAACATCTGCTGTCTTGAAATATTATCAAAAGTACCAAAGGTGGAGACCATAGCAGCCAAATGGAGAAGGCAATGGCAACCCACTCCAGTACTCTTGCCTGGAAAATCCCATGGACGGAGGAGCCTGGCGGGCTGCAGTCCACAGGGTCGCTAGGAGTTGGACACGACTGAGCGACTTCCCTTTCACTTTTCACTTTCATGCATTGGAGAAGGAAATGGCAACCCACTCCAGTGTTCTTGCCTGGAGAATCCCAGGGATGGGGAAACCTGGTGGGCTGCCGTCTATGGGGTCGCACAGAGTCGGACACGACTGAAGCAGCTTAGCAGCAGCAACAGCAGCAGCATAGCAACCAGATGCCCTTTCTGGAGGCTTCCAGAAAGAAAGTGTGACTGGTCCCCAGTCTTTTCCTCATCGTCCATCTTCAGTCCATACAGAAGGATTGAAGGAGAGAATTTGGAAGTGTAGTGAGCTGTTGGCTTAGTGAGGAGAGCTGTTCCAGGTTCCCTCTGCCCTGTGGTAAAGATAAGGGGATATCCTCCTGTCCAAAGCCAAGTGGCAGTAATTCCAAGTGAATTACTCAGAGCCTGAGATGCCAGCAGTAGTGCACATGGGCATTTCACACACCAGCTGGATAACTGCTGAGTGGCAGAAACTTCCAGGACTGCCTGGTGATGCCTGGGAGTGGAGCACAGTGGGAGATCTTTGGAGAGCTTGCTCTGCATCCTCTGGTATGCATACATACCATCCTCTGGAATGTATGGAAACCTGTGCCTGGAGAACTCTGCAGGCAAGTGGGGACAGGAGTCATCTGTGAGGCCAAAAGGAGGACAATGGATGGCCAGCCTGCACGTCACTGTTGAACATGGCAAGAACACACAGGTATCTCAAGAGGGAAGTGGGTGCTCTGGAGGTAGCTGAGCTTAAGTCGTGTCAGTGGTGAAGACACTCTGCCTTCTAGGAAAGGCAATTCCATCAATAGAGGTCCTGGGGTGGGAGGAGGAGGACAAGAGCTGAAGCCAGAGGACACATTGCTTACGTCAAGAGACTGTTCAGGATGGAAATGCCAGAAGGAACCTCCCAATGAGAGATTCAGCATTCGAAGTCCTGTCACATCAAGGGCATCAGTGCCAACAGCATTGTCTGAGAGGAAATTATAGGACCAGTTAGGTTGAAGACTTCTTCTCTTTTCTTCTAATCTCTGTCCCGATGCTGGAGTAGCCAAAAGCAGCAGAGAGATGAGAATGAGAAAGGGAAGAGCATGGAAGAAGGAAGAAGACGAGACCCCACCTCTTCTTTATGGTCAGTGGCCCACACCCCTTCTCTGTGGCCAGTGGACCACCCCTCCTCCATGGTCAGTAGATTACACCCCTCCTCCATGATCAGAGGACCACGCCCCTTATCCACGGCCAATGGACCACACCACTTCTCTGTGGTCAGGAGACCACACCCCTTGTCTGTGCCCAGTAGATCATATCCCTCTTCCATGGCAAGTGAACCTCACCCCTCCTCCATGGTCAGTGGACCAACCCTCTTCTTCATGGTCAGCAGATCACATCCCTTCTCTGTGGCCAGTAGGCCATACCCCTCCTCCTTGGCCAGTGGACCATACCACTTAGCCATGGTCAGTGATCCACACCCCTCCTCTGTGGTCAGTGGCCCACACCCCTCCTCCATGGCCAGTGGCCCACACCCCTTCTCCGTGGCCAGTGGACCACACCCCTCCTCCGTGGTCAGTGGACCACACCCCTTAGCCATGGCCAGTGGACCACAACACTTCTCTGTGCTCAGAACACCACACCACACTCTTTCTCTGTGCCCAGTAGACCATATCCCTTCTCCATGGCAAGTGGGCCACACTCCTCCTCCATGGTCAGTGGACCACCCCTCTTCTCCATGGTCAGTAGATCACATCCCTTTTCTGTGGCCAGAAGACCACACCCCTTCTCTGTGGTCAGTGGATCTCATCCCTCCTCTGTGGTCAGTGGACCACACCCCTTCTCCACAGTCAGCAGATCACACCCCTTTCTCAGGCCCAGGGATGAGTCCTGAGCTGGATGAAAGAAAGTGGCATTGAATCACATGCAAAACTAAAATTTCAGTTTGGCAGGTTTTGACTTGGATAGCCTTGGACTCTTTAATACCTGAAAATAAGCCTTAATTATTAAACAGAACATTCTCATGACTATAAGGGAGAGGACAGCTCTGAGTTCTGCTAGAGATGGTGTCAGAGGACAGGGAGGGGAAATTAGAAACAGCATGTTTAAAGGCAATGGTTAGAGAAAAATAAAGCCCTTTATTATTTCTACGCCATCAATTTCAGACTGCTTAATATGCAGCCTTCATAACTAATTCTCTGGTTTAATCTGTTACCGTGTTTAGTTTGGTTTAGTACTGTAAATGAAAAGGTGAAATGCGCTGGAGTCACACTGCTAGCTGGGCAAGTACTATCTGCGAAGTGCAAACCACACTTCCTTGGCCCTAGCCGGCCTTTCCTGGCACCCTAGAGAGCTAAAGGGCTCTGTTCTCAGCCCCACAGCCCCTCAGGTACTGTCCACCTCCCTCTCCCTGACTGGATTGCATTTCTGCATTTAGTTTATCTTTCTCTAGACATTGTGCTCCCCAAGATCAGAAGCTGCATCTCTAATGTTTAGTCTAAAGTAACTCTCAACAGATGCAGTTGACAAGTATGTTTCTGCCTCTGATCTTACCTCCCTGCCCAGTCCAGAGTCGGCGGCCTCAGTTTTCTCTTCTGTAAAATGGCACACTGAACTAGATGCTTTTGTGGGTCTTTCTAAGCCCAGAAAACTTGAATTAACAGAATGAGGTTTTCTGTTTATTCCTACCCTGGGAAATGTTCTGATAACCAGCTGTTGGGTGTTCAGTGCTGGACTTTTTTGAGAGCAAGGTCCGAAAGGGCCATAGGGACAACTCACCTCTGTGCTGGTCATATATGATGCAATGTTTTGCCTTGGGCGTGACAGGACATACTCAGGGTTCCTGCACAGGACTGGCAGTCCTCCCCACCCCTCCTGACTCACTCTATAAGCAAAAGGGAAGCCTGTTGTTAGGTGGCCTCTGATCTGAGTTTCACTAGGACCACAGTCCCTGGGAGAGAGGAAAAACAAGCTGGACCCCAGTCCAAGAGGTTTTAATACGCTGCATGCGAGCTCAGTCGCTTCAGTCATGTTTGACTCTTAGTGACCCTATAGACCATGGATCACCAGGGCTCCACTGCCCATGGGAGTCTCCAGGCAAGAATACTGGAGTGGGTTGCCATGCCCTCCTCCAGGGGATCTTCCTGACCCAGGGATCAAATCCACGTCTCTTACGTCTCCTGCGCTGGCAAGCAGGTTCTTGCTAGCACCACCTGGAAAGCCCCATTTTAACATGGTACACACAACTATATAAGCACAGCATTACTTATATAGACGCACAGCATTAGTGCAGCTGAAAACCAGGAAAGAGGGTCGAGGTCTGATTCACCAACACTGATGCCGAGTCCCAAGTACTGGCTGGAGTTTAAGTTGCCACTGCCTGGGCTCAGGATTAGGCCTCTTAAAGGGAGGCAGGGATGCTGAGGGTACAAGTGAGGATTAGGGGGGCCATTAAATTACAAGGTGGCTTTCCCTGGTGGCTCAGATGGTAAAGCATCTGCTTGCAACGCGGAAGACCCTGGTTCAATCCCTGAGTCGGGAAAATCCCTTGGAGAAGGAAATGGCAACCCACTCCAGTGCTTGCGCATGGAAAATCCCATGGACCGAGGAGCCTGGTAGGTTACAGTCCATGGGTCACAAAGACTTGGACACAAGTGAGTGACTTCACTCTCTTTCTAAATTACAGGGGAGGCCCAGAGCTTGAAAGCTCCCCAAACTGGCTTCTCAGATTCCCTATTGCTCTGTTTGTGGTTGGTATGTCAGCATTGTATGCTGTAAGTGAGGAAGCACTGGGACTTGTGTATATTTGTCCACAAAAGCACCAAGCTCGTACAAAGGGGACGGAGCAGGGGTTGCCTGTAATGTTGGATCTGGAATAGTTCCAGGAGGTTGGGGGGTCCTCTAGGGTGCTCCAGCTGTGCTGAGAGAACTTCACGATACTGGGGATGAACCAGATAGAGGTGTTTTTTTTAATTGGGATATAATTGCCTTGCAACATTGTGTTAGTTTCTGCTGTACAACAGTGTGAATAAGCTATAAGTATACGTATATCCCCTCCGTCTTGAGCCTCCCTCCCACCCCACCATCCGACCCCTCTAGGTCATTACAGAGCCCTGAGCTGAGCTCCCTGGCCCATACAGCAGCGTCCCACTAGCTAGAGATAGAGGGGTTTTGTGAGCCTTAAAGCTGTGGAATTCTGAGCCCCCTCAACCTTCTCAGTAGGCACGTAAATGAGTGCATTTCTATAATTAGAACAGGCATGGCAGCTGATCATTTTGGATCCCAAGGCCCTCCTGTGCCTCCATCTCCTTGCCTACGGACAGGATGTATAATACCATTACCACCCCCAGGGTCTCTGCCTCTCGGGAGAACTCTTAGCAGGGACAATTCTGTGCCTGGGAGGGTGACTGGGGTCAAGAGGGAAGGGAGAGAGAGCAGAGCTGCCATCCGGACCCCGGCCATCTCTTTGGGGCTGTTTGACTTACAAGAATTGCGACTTTGCAGAGAAATCCAAACCCCGACCGGTGGGACAGCTGGCTGCAGTCCCTTCCCACTCAGCGAGGACTCAGGCAGGCCAGCCCCACTGGAGGCAGGCAGCTGTTTCATGGCTTGCTCCAAGAATGCTGTATTTCTTGGTCTGATTTCTTTAGGGTCTAACCTAAGACCTCTTAGGAATGCACCAGTGATTCTAAGCCAGGCTTCCTGGGGTGCCTTGGGCATCCTCATTTTATCCTGGTACCAGGAGGTGGCTGTTTCAGCAGAAAAAGTTATCACAGTGACTAGGCTGGGCCGACACAAGGGAGAAATGTTCTACTTTCCAACAAAAGGAATCTCTGAAGCATCTTCATCTTTTTAGGGCTTTAATTATGAAGTAAAGCAAATTTATGGGAGAAAAATAAACATTGAACTTCAGTTTTATTTAGGGCTCATTTTCAATGACCAGGAATAACCCTCGTCAAGGCATCACAAACACAGAGGGTGGCGTTGGGAGGAAACCTGCAGTGAGATAGAGGAACTCAAAAGTAGAATTCTGACAGGGACCCAATGCTGACTGCTCAGGCTCTCTGCAGCTGGACGGGGGAGGGAGTTGTAAGTTGAGGGTGTCTCTGGGGGGTCCCAGAGGTAGGTGTCCATGGACCTTCTCTGCCATATCACTGTGGCCCACTGTTGTGGGTTCAGCTGTGTCTCTGCAAAACATAGGCTGAAGTCCTGCCTGACACTCCTACTTGCCCTGGTATCTATGGATGTACCCTTATTTGGAAATGGAGTCTTTGCTGATGTTAGCAAGGAAAAATGAGTTCATGCCGAATTTGGTTGGGCCCAAAATTTAATCCCTGGTGTCCTTATAAGAACAGTCACAGTGACACACATAACACATAGAGGTCATGTGAAGACAGACAGAAATTGGAAAGGAGCAGTCCAAGTCAAGGAATGCTAGGATCACCAGCAGCTCCTGGCAGCGAGAAGCACAGAAGGAGTCTTCCCACCAGCCATCGGGGAACCTGGCCCTGCTGACACCTTGATCTTGGAATTCTACCCTCCAGAACTGTGAGAGAATAAAGGTTCTGTTTCTTAAAGACAGTTGCTTTGTGGCACTTTGTAACAGCTTTCCTAGGAAACAAATACACCCAGGTACCCACATGGGCCTTCTAGCAGCCAGCATCCTCTTCGTTTCCTGCTCAACTTCTTGATACAAAAGAAAGCTGGCTCCAGGCATCTTTTGTGACTGTCTTGAGGTCCATTAGCTCTTGATGGTTCAAGGGTGCCCTGGGCCAGTCAATTATAACTCCATGTGTTGGGTCGCATGGAACACAGTAGGGCTCCTTTAGCCCAAAAGGCCAGAGATGTCCAGCCTCCTAAAGCATGTCCATCAAACCCAGGTGCCTGGCTCCAGAGCCCTTCTGAACATGGGCGGGGCCTGAAGGGAGTTTTCTGTGGTGCTGTGCTCTGCTCCAAGGGATCTTTTGCCTTCCCCCCTTTCTCTCTCTGTACATCAACCTAGGTCCTAATTTTCATTGCTAATGGCTGGGGAGAAAAGTAGATCATTTTTACTAATGGAGTTTCTATGGAAAATACAGGGACTTGGGTTCTGGATTCAGATTTCCAAGTCTTGAGTTTAAAGCTCGATTTTGGTACTTACTGGTTAAACTTTTCCACCTCAGAGTTTCCGTATCCCTCCTGTGAAATGAAGCCAGCGCCGTGGACCTGTTTAGAATACAATCAGATAAGAACGTGAATGTGAACATTCTTCAGTCTGGTGGAAGCTCCCACCCCAAACAGAATCCTGCAAGTGAGAAGCAGCTCCCCAGTCCAGGATGGGTTCGGTGCAGAATCCAGGACTTGCAGGTTCAGGGACGGGGTGCTTGCTGGCCACCTGCTTTTCCTTTGCCTTTTTCGATAATGCTAATTTGGTTACTCTTAGTAACAGCTATTCCCCATTACTATTACTCATTGCAGGCTCTGAATCATTCTGACGGATACAACTTGACATCAACCAATTTGCCTAATTCATCACCTTTGCATTTCTTTAATACTAAAGACGAAGTAGGAAGGTTTTCCAACTGGCTTTGCAATTTTCTTTTCTCCTCTACTCCTTCATCCATGGGCGATGCTGAGAAGGCTTCCTTCAAAAGGCTCTTGTGTGGAGAAATCCACTGACTAGTCCCTGTGTGGCCTCAATCAAGTGCAGAGTGACCATGGCTTTGCTGTGTCCTTGACTCAGCTCCCAGAGCTGGTTGTTGGGCAGTCATTCATTTTTTTGTCTGTGATTATGCCCAGCCCAGCTGGGTCTGACTGCAGTCCTAGCTGCCTTGCACTCATGCAAGTTTAGGTATGGCCTAAAGGTTGGCACTCTTGTCCCGTGGCTCAGCCCAGATTCTCCCCAGCTCCGGTTGTGAAAGGCCCTGGGTGGACCCATCCTTTCAAGCCCAGCCCTGCCATCTTCTCCATGGAGGAACAATTCTCCTCCCCTATCCCTTCTCCTGTTCCTTCATTAGGACATTTAATCCTTTCTTTCATATTACAAAACAAAAGTGTTCACTGTAGCAAAATCAAACAATACAGAAATATATAAGGAAAAGTTTTATTTTCTTTTCGTTCTTCTCTCTCTCCTGTTTCACCCTCACCTTTTCATTCCCCTTGGATAACCAATGTTTTGTTTTGTCTGCATCTTCCAGTGCCTTCCATTGTATACCCACTCTAACCTATTCAACCTTATATTCACATACATAAAGGGTTTTTTTCTTATTTTTTTTCTTTTTACTTTGGCTGCATCGAGTCTTCACTGCGGCACACCGGCTCCAGAGCACATGGGCTCAGTAATTACAGCGTGATGGTTTTGTTGCCCCGAAGCACGTTCCCCTACCAGAGATTGAACCCAAGTCCCAGCATTAGAAAGCAGATTATTAACCACTGGACCACCAGGGAAGTCCTTCTCTTAATTTTTAAATGGGATCTTACTACGTATATACACAATTACCTTTTCTTTTTAACTTGACAATATATTGTGAACATTCCTTCATGCCAGTTCACATATACATAATTAATTTTAATGGTTTTATTATGTTCCGTACATTTATTCACCCCTTGTTTTCTGTTCTGCAATCTTTGGACACATATCTTTTTTTTCTCTACAGAAAATTCTCAAATGTGTGACTTCAGCTCAAAGGCTGTGACATACTTAATTCCTGCAGTTACTACCAGATAGGGTGTAGTGACAATATGGAGATGTCTGTTTCCTCACATTTTCACCAGCTTTTCGAGGTTATGAGTAAATAGTTTCCATTTGTGCCTATCTGCTGACTGACAAATGGCATTTTATTGCTCTAACTTGTATTTCCCTAAATACTAGTGAGTTGGAACATCTTTTTATATTTATTGGCCCTTTGCATTTCTTTTCCTGTAATTCCTGTCCAAGTCTTTTGTCCATTTTTAATTGTATCTTTTAACACTGAATGCCTGATATTACAGTTACCTTTGTATCTGTCCAACATTCCCCATAATAAGAGCTAACATTTACACAGCATATAAAGTGCTTTTTGCATGCATTAGCTCTTTATGTCCTTGCTATGATTTTATGAGATATCTGTGATTATCCTCAGTTTGAGGAAACCAAAGCTCAGAGATCTGCTCAAAATACTTGGGCTTTCAGTGGCAGGACTGAGACCCCCAATAACCTTCCACAGCACTGCCTGAAGGATCCATGGGTGACTTATTCTTCCATATGGTGCCTTGCATAGGCCTTATACCAGGGAATAGTTGCAGAATGGGTAGGGAGACATGTGATGGATGGATTGATGGGGGAACAGGTAGAGAAACTCAAGGATACATGAAAAGATGGAGAGTTGGCTCAATTCCCCAATTTAATCACCTTGCCCCACCCCCATGTTTGTCTTCTGAATCCCTGCTAAGAGACACCTTTCTCAACCTTCATTATCACTGCCAGGCATGGTCTTCTGGACCTTTCTGTATTCCTTGACTTTCCCTCAAATAGTGAGGTATCTCTGGCCCACACATGGAAAACAGCCCCTTGCCTCAGGTAGACATCATTTCAAAAGCGTCACCAAAAGGAAAGGCTGCTGCTGCTGCTGCTAAGTTGCTTCAGTCGTGTTCAACTCTGTGTGACCCCATAGACGGCAGCCCACCAGGCTCCCCCGTCCCTGGGATTCTCCAGGCAAGAACACTCAAGTGGGTTGCCATTTCCTTCTCCAATACATGAAAGTGAAAAGTGAAAGTGAAGTCGCTGAGTCGTGTCCGACTCTTAGTGACCCCATGGACTGCAGCCCGCCAGGCTCCTCCGTCCATGGGATTTTCCAGGCAAGAGTACTGGAGTGGGGTGCCATTGCCTTCTCCAAAGGCATAACACAGCAATTCTTGACTAAAGTTGAAATTGCATCCCCTTTGGCAATATCTGGAGATATTTCTGGTGTCACAACTGGGAGAGAAGCTGTTACTAACATCCAGTGGGTTGAAGCAGGGCATGCTGCTAAACACTCTCCAGTGCACAAGATAGTCCCCACAGAAAGAATTATTTTGCCCAAAATATCAATAGTACTACCCTTGAAGAGCCCTGGCTTCAAGTCACAGCAAGCCGAGAAGCCATGCGATGAAAGGGAAGGATAGAGGATTTGCAAACTCATTGTACTCGGCTTTGAGTGCTAAGGGGCCTGCACCTCAGCTGTATGATCTTGGCCCAGTCATGTAGCCTCTCTCTAAGCCTTCCTTTTCTCAGATGACAGACGGGGATAATTATATCTTCCTTGAGAAGGGATTGGGGAAAATGCAGCAGAATGACAAATGTGAAACGGTGCCAGGTAAGGTCATGCGGAAGCATTTGGGAAATTCTCTTGTTTATCAGAGGCTTCCCTCACAGCTCAGTTGGTAAAGAATCTGCCTGCAATGCAGGAGACCCTGATTTGATTCCTGGGTCGGGAAGATCCGCTGGAGAAGGGAATGGCTACCCACTCCAGTATTCTTGGGCTTCCCTGGTGGCTCAGCTGGTAAAGAATCTGCCTGCAATGCAGGAGACCTGGTTTCGATCCCTGGGCTGGGAAAATCCCCCGGAGAAGGGAAAGGCTACCCGCTTCAGTATTCTGGCCTGGAGAATCCCATGGACTGTATAGTGCATGGGTTGCAAAGAGCGAGTTTGAGGGTGCTTGGCTTCTACTTTCTGGGTTTCTGGACTGACTGTGTGGGGTCTTCGGATGTAAAAATGCAGGTGTTTGTGGTTTAGAGTCCAAAAGGCGAGCTGAATGCCAATCTCTTGGTGTCCTTGTTTGCTCCTCTGGAAACTTCACGGGTGGACAGCTAATCAATGGGCGGAAATGATGACTCCTGCACTGTGCACATGCCGACTGGCAGCCCGTGGCTGAAGCCCGGGCCTTGGGAACGTGTTCTTCCTCTTGCAGGAAGGCTGAGCCAGGAATGGAGGTGGAATTCCGAGTCCTGGGTCTGGTTGGCTGGGAGCAAAATCTCATGCATTTGGGGCATCGGACAAGGTGGGTCAGATGAGGAAGTGTCGAAATTAGGGCCTGGAAAATCAAGAAGAACTAAAAGGGGAAAGAAAAAGGAAAGTAGGAAGAGATCTTGAGGAGTTTTGGAGCCTGACAGCAGATCCTCAAAAACGCATTTTACACTCTTGGTCTTGGGGTGGGAAATAATTTTTCTAATCAGTCCTTTCCACCTCATCTCAACTCTGACCTCGCCCTCACAGCTGACATTTCCTAACCCAGACTGCAATCTCTTCTCTATCCCAACCCAGGCCCTGTCCTCTGTTCTCTCTTTTCCCCATGCCTAGATTGCCAACCCTTCCTTCAACCTCTCTGCTCTGACTAGAATCCCATCCACCATCCTTGGCTCCATCCATCATGTTGACTTTGGTAAGGAAAGAGAAAGGGTGAGGGCAGAGGAGAGGAGCTGGTTGCTTTTGAACACAGGGAATCAAAACTCCCCAGCCGACTTCCAGCTTATTCTGCCCCAAGGACCAGAAGGATAGTCTTTTCCTTAATATATTTGGGGCTAGAATTAGCCTACGCACAAATGCACATGCTCTGTTTGGGGTCATAAATGGTGGTTCATGAGCATCTTTCTAGAGTTTCTGGAATTCACAGCTTGAATGCACTTAGGACTCATGCCCTAAGCCAGGTTCTGCATCTTCCCAGCATGATTGACCCCAAACCCATTGGCCTTCTTGCCTTTCTAGAACTCTTGGGCTAGGATTGCCCTCAGCTTAGTAAGAAGCTTCTATGGGGGTGGAGGAGAGGAACAGATAAAGTCAAGGATGTCAGATTAGCTTGTAAGGTGATTCAGACCTAGTTCTGGGAAGGGAAAAACCCAGGGAAATTCCTTAATCAGTGTTTCTCATTCAGCAGTAGTAGCAGGCGGGGTGGGAGGGACACAGACCGCCTGTCTCCCTATGTGGGGACCAGCCCCTGGGAGAGTCAGGGCTGCCTCCAGCCTGTCTGGGTGGGGTGGGGATTGCGGGGCCCGTGTGGCAGCTGTGGGCTGCACGGAGGCCTGTCAGGGAGGAATGATTAATGAACAGCCGCACCAGCTGAGGCTAACCTTTGGAGAGCCGGGCAGGACATCTGCAGAACTGTCAGCGCTCTGACAAGGACAGAGCTGAACAACCAATTATGCCGCCATCACTAAGGTGGGCTGTCACTTTAATCCCAGCCATTCACTTAGGCAAGGACAGGGAAATTTCTCCTCTGCAGAGGAGTATGCCTTGACCACCTTAACCATTTCAGGACAGGGCAGGGGCCCTTGATGGGAGCTGCCCCAGCAGCTGCTCTTGATAATTTTTCCCCTTTTTGGGCTTTTCCCCTGGTTTCCAGTCCCTCTTTCCTACCAGCCATGGAAGCAGAATTCCAAAACCACATGGATTCCTCCCATTCCATTCTGCTGCCTTCCAGGGTTTGCAGGATAAAGTCTGAATTCCTTAACATGGCATCAAAACTCTTCATTCCTACACTCTAGAAAAAGCAAAGCAGAAAGCAGATCAGAGGTCACCAGAGGTCAGAGGTGGGTATAGAATTGATTGCAAATAAGTACGAGGGAACTTTTAGGAGTAATAGGGGTGATGTTCTGTGAGGTTTACCATGATTGTGGTGGTGGTCACATGACTATAAACATTTGTCAAAACTCAAAAAAAAAAAAAAAAAAAGCTCTTCATTCCATGGTTCACTCCATCATTTTCTAATGAGCAATTACCTATTGAGAATTTGGCATGTAGTAGGCAGCCTGCTTTCTCATGAGCAGAGTAATTAAACACAAGAGAGTTCTTACCCTTTAGAAGCTTGTGATCTCAGAATAGAGGCAGATAAGTAAGTCCTTGAGTAGAGTATAAGATCTCTTATAGAGGTAGTAATAGAAAGCTGTGGGGAGTCAGAGGAGACACTGCGGCCGGATTGGTGGGGCAGAGGGGCAGGGATAATCCTGGCCTTTATCTGGAGCGCTCAGCACACATTTGTCAGATAGAGAGGTAGGGAAAGGACAAAGACACAAAGGTAAAAAATTCATGAATTCAGCAATGGCAAGTAATTCCATGTGTCTAGAATGCCAGGTACATGAGAAGCAGTTGATAAGTCTGGAAGAGTGAGGACCAAGTTGTGAAGGGCTTTGAAGGCCAGAAAAAGTGATTTAGGCCTTATCCTGTCTTTTGGAGTAGATTTCGAAAAATGCCCTCCTACCTATGTTTTTGACATTGTCTATAACTCTGTTTTACCATGTATCCTGGTTTCCAACCACAGTGGAATGGACTTTCTGTCATTTCCTGACCTTACCATATTTTCACTCACCTATGTTTCTGCTCTTGCAATTTTCTCAATCTGAAATGTCCTTCCCCCATTCTTTGCTGTAAAGCTGGGAATTGTGTTTAGCTGCTAACAGAGGCCCCAAAGAAGTGTAGCTTAAGCAAAATGAAGGCTTCGTTTTCTTTCATGTAACATGAAGTTTACTGATAAGTAATTCAGCAGGAAGACCACAGTATCATCAGGTGACCCAGGATCTTTCCAGTTTTCTGTTGCATCATCCTTAGTGTATCCTTCCATCCTCAAAATCATCTCATGGTCACGTGGTGGATGCTAGAGCCACAGGCTTTGCTTCCTCATTCCAAGAAAGACGAAAAGGAGAAAGACAAGAAGAAGGTACAAATAGAATAATATAATACAATAATCCTTCTAAAAAATGATGAAGCGTGGAGTTGGAAGAAGAGAACATTAAAGTATGTTTAGCTATTTATCTTAAATAGAAAAATCTTAGAAGATTCCGACATGACAATTAGAAAAACGTAAATTAAGATTTATTTTTGAAAAATATTAAATTGGAAATAGTGGTATTAGAGCCAACACTTGTCTTCTAATGCATTAAAGAAAATGAATGCAAAGAAACTAGAATCCATCTACCAATAGACAAGTAGAAAAAGATAGTTAATATAAGCTGAAAGAAAAAAAAAACTAGTTGTAATGATGTGTATTAATGCATTAAACTCCCCTATTAAAATATAAAGACTGTCATATTTTATAAAAAGTAAAATTTGACTATATTTTATCTTTTGGACAGTCAACTAAGTTAATGTTAGAAAAACTAACTTTTTAAAGGAATGGGCAGATGCACAGGCAAACACGAAGAAATAAGGGACCACAATATTAATTGGGCCTAGTGTAAGTCAGAACAATGAAGAATTAAACAAGAAAAAGAATCTTGTTTTATGTAGATGAAATTCCAGTTTGAAAAATTATATTTATTTATTATTTTATGGATGCATCAGGCTGTAGTTGTGGTGCATGGGCTTCTCTCTACTTGCAGCTTGAAGGCTCAGTAGTTACGCATGTGGGTTTAGTTGCCCTCCAGCATATGGGATCTTAGTTCCCCAACCAGAGATGAAACCTGCATCCCCTTCACTGGAAGACAGATTCTTTACAACTGGACCACCAGGAAAGTCCCTAGGGATCCCAGTTTTAACCTGAGTAGGAGTCAGAAATCTCTCTTTCTTTTGGGATACCAGAAATCTATGTGAACAGAGGCTGAAGGGTCTCTTGGGAGAGAACTCAAGTTGTGTCTACTGCAGAGGTTGAGATATGCTTTTTATGTCCTATGAGATAATGTGTCTTCCTGTGCCCAAAGTCTTTTTGCCTGAGATTTTAGAAGGCTCATCATTAGGAATAAAGAAACCAAGTGCAATGGGTGTAATCTGGGAAAGAAACCTTAGTTATCAGAGGTGAAGCAATTCTTAGGACAGTGTGGTATCTATTACTGGAATTTACCTTTCGGCCCATTTCCAGGTATTTTGCTAATATGTCTTGTAGAAAGTATGGAAATTGTAGTCAAAGACTTAAATGATTATTTTCTCAAAAAGATGGTGAAAGAAAGAAAGACAGCAGCATTAGATCCTTGAGATCCCTATAACAGAGTATAGTGCAAATGGTCAAGAGAGCTATTCATTCACCTCTACTTCGAATTTGGTACCATGCAACTTGATTGGTGTTTGGAAAATATTTATTCTGTTAGCAGTTTGGAGTAAGTCTGTAGTTAGAGAGAATAGGCATTTAAAACACTGTTACAGCAATCTAAGACAGAAGTGAAATTTGGCATCAAAAGGTCTCCAGCAGACTGCCAGGCTCTTCTGTCCATGGGATTTCCCAGGCAAGAACACTAGAGTGGGTTGCCATTTCCTTCTCCACTGGATCTTCCCAACCCAGGGATTGAACCTGGGTCTCCTGCATTATAAGTGGATTTTTAACCAACTGAGCCTCCAGGGAAACATAATATCATTAGTGCACAGCAAAGAAACATGGGCACTTAACATATAAATGCATAGTTGTATCCCGTGGATGCCTGGAAGAGAAGCAGTGGAGCTTCCACGTATGGTCATGATGGAGTAACTGGGATCAGACTTCCCTTCCATTGTAAACAACTAAAAATCTAGAGAAACTGTATGAAATAACTGTTTTCAAACATTAGACAATGAGAGTGCAGGGCTGTGCTTCCTTAAAGAAAGGGAACAAATAAAGTAAGCTTGATAGTTATTTCATATTTCAGTCTGGAGGTGTTTTCTGGATCATGGTTCCATGAAAGGGATCACAAATTTTGCTGGTTAAATATATAGACATCAGAGAGAAAGAGACTGAAGTAATTATAATTTTTGGGGAAAAATACTAGAGAAGAGGATGCTACCCATTAAAAACAATCCAGGAATTTCCATGGAATCCCTTTAAATCTGTTGTTGAATCCTCAGCTACCCAAAGCTGGGCAAAGAATGACCAACGGGTTTTAAGCTAAACAATTCCCAGAACTCACACAAGTCTAGGATAAGTTAGAGTTCTGATCTTTCAAGATGGAGAGGCACTATAAATATTTCAGATATTCAACAGAGACCCCAGAAAGACTTGCTTTAGGGTTAAACTAGTCCTAGAGTAAAGTCTATTATAGACCTCTCCTAACAAAGCTTCAACCTTGAAAGAATCAAGCATTTTCAAAAACTTATCTGCCTGTCAAAACAAAGTTTAACATTCCTTGAGGGAAGTCACAAAAATTCAGAATCCAACAGCATAATACAATTTTCAGCTTGCAATAAAAAACTGTTAGATAACTTAAGGAACAGGATAATGTGACCTGTAAGCTGGAAAAAATCAACCATTTAAAGTGAAATTAGAAATGACAAACACAATGGAATCAGTAGACAAGAATTTAAAAATAGTTATGAATGTTTGCATATGCCAAAATATTTAAATAAAAATAGAATGAGGAAATAAATGAATGATTTTTTAAATAAAAAGAATCTAGTGGAACTTCTAGAAGTTAAACATACAATATCTAAAATGAAATATTCACTGAATGGGATTAGCCACAGATTAGACACTGCAGAAGAAAACACCAGTGAACTTGAAGACATGGCAATAGAAACTATTCAAATAAAAGCATAAATAGAAAAAAAAACTGAAAAAAAAAATTGAACAGAGGCTTAATGACCTGTGGGACAAGATGAAATTAACATTCATGTAATAAGAGTCTGAGAAGAGGTGGGGAAAGAAATATTTGAAGGAAAATAAATTGTCAGAATTTTCCAAATTTGATGAACTCACAGATCCAAGGAACTCGATGAGCCTTAAGTAGGATAAACACACTAGGGCACTTCATAATCAAATAGCTGAAGAACCGTAATAAAGAAAAACATCTTTAAAGCACTTGGAGTATAAAAACACATTACATATAATATTTAAGAATAACCACAAGCTTCTTTTCAGAAACTAATCAGAAGACAATGGAATGAAATCTTTAATCAGCCAGCCAATCAAACTATCAGCCTAGAATTTCTATATCTGGAGAAAATAGCTTTCAAAAACAAGGTTAAATAAAGGATTTTTTTAGATAAAAGCTGACAGAATTTATTGCCAACATAAATATTTTAAAATTTTCTTTGGGCTAAAGGAAAATGAGACCAGATGAAAACATGGATATACACAAAAGAATAAAGAGTGGTAGAAAGAGTAATTACATGAGTAAATATAAAAATATTCTATCACTTTTAAATTTCTATAAAACTTAACTGTCTTTAAGGAGAAAGTAATACAATGTATTGTTACATATATAGAAACATAATGAAATGAAAATATGCTGTCATAAGGCTTCTATATTACATCTAAAATGGCATATAAAGTATTATCAAAAGGTAAACTATTGTGTGCTGTAACCCTTATAAAATTAAACAAATGGTGTAACTAACAAGCCACTGGTATTATTGGAATATTAAAAAATTCTGAATCCAAAAGAAGGCAGGACTGGACTGTGCTCAGTTGTGTCCAACTCTTTTGCAACCCCCTGGACCATAGCGTGTCAGACTCCTCTGTTCATGGGGTTTTCCCAGCAAGAATACTGGAGTGGGTTGTCATTTCCTTCTGCAGGGGATCATCCCCATGCAGGTATCAAACCCAAGTCTCTTGCGTCTCCTGCATTGGCAGGCAGATTCTTTACCACTAAGTCATCTGTGAAGCCCCAAAAAGAAGGTGGAAGAAGAGGATTAAAAAAGAGCAAATAATAGAGCAAATAAAAAACAAACAGCAAGGTTGTAGACTTAAATCTAATCATATCAATATTTACACAAAAGTGTAGATGTTTAAACATTACAATTGAAAGGCAGAGGTTATCATACTGGATAAAAAAAAGCAAGACCCAACTATAAGATGACTATAGGAAATCTACTTTAAATCAAATATATTAAAACTGAAAGGATGCAAAAAGATATATTATGTAAGCATTAATAAAAAGATAGAATAGATATATTAATATCAGAAAAAATATATTTTGAGAGAAATGTTATTATAAATATTCACAAAGATAAAAAGGTCAATTCATTAAGAAGACAGAACAATCCTAAAGGCCCTTAATAACAGAGCTTCAAAATATAAAACAAAAACTGATAAAACTTAAAGGATAGCTAGAGAAAAGCACAAATACAGTTGGAGATTTCAACCCTCCTCTCTCACTAACTGATACAACAAATAGTAAAAAAGAGTCTTATATACGCTTATAAACAAGCGTGTGTAAGACCTGAACAGCACTATCAGCCAAACTGACTTTTTAACTAAGGATGGAAATCAACAAAGTAGAAAAGAAGCAGGAGAGAAAATTAATGAAATCAAAAGCTGGTTATTTAAAAAGTTGAACAAAATTGATAAACCTCTAGATAGACTAATAGAGAATAAAAGAGCAAAGACACAACTTATCAATATCATGAAAGAAAGAAGACATCCCTGTAGACCCTATAGATATGAAGGCAAAAGAAGGAACTTCAATGACGCCAGAACAATAATTTCAACAACTTAGATAAAGTGGACTCATTTCTTGAAAGACACTATTTTTTATTTTTTCATAACATTTCCCTTTTTAAAGATTTTTTTAAAAATTGACAGATAGTCGATGTACAATATTGTGTAAGTTATAGGTGTACAATATAGTGATTCACACATTTTAGAGGTCATGCTCCATTTATAGTTAGTATAAAACATCGGCCGTGTTCTCTGTGTTGTGCACTATATCCTTGCAGCTTATTTTATATGCAGTAGTTTGTACCTCTTAATGCCATATCTCTGTATTGCCTCTCTACACCCTTCCCTCTCACCACTGATAAGCACTAGTTTGTTCTCTTTTTTTGTGAATCTGTCTCTTTTTGTTATATTCTTTAGTTTGCTCCATTTTTCAGATTCCACATACAAGTGATACCATGCAGTAGGTGTCTTTCTTTGACTTATTTCACTTAATTCCCTCCAGGAATAATTTCCTCCAGATCCATTCATGCTGTTGTTGCTGTTTAATCTCTTGGTCACATCCAGGTCTTGCGACCCCATGGACTAAAACTCACCGGGCTCCTCTGTCCATGGGATTTCCCAGGCGAAAATACTGGAGTGGGTTGCCATTTCCCTCTCTAGGGGACCGTCCAGACCCAGGGGTTGAACCGGCGTCTCGTGCCTTGCAAGTGGATTCTTTACCACTGAGCCACCAGGGAAGCCCCCATTCATGTTGCTGCAAATGGCAAAATTTCATTCTTTTTTATGGCTGAGCAGTATTCATTTCATTGGGCTTTCCTAGTGGCTCGGTGGTAAAGAATCCACCTGCTAACGGAGAAGACGTGGATTTGACCCTTGGGTCAAGAATATCCCCTGGTGAAAGAAATGGCAACCCACTCCAATATTCTTGCCTGGGAAATCGCATGGACAGAGGAACCTGGCGGGCTGCAGTCTATGGGGTCACAAAGAGTCAGACACAACTTAGCGACCAAAAAACAACAGTATTCCATTGCATGCATATTCCATATTTTCTTTACCCATTCATCTGTTGATGAACACTTAGGTTGCTTCCATATCTTGGCTATTGTAAACAATGCTGCTATGAATATGGGGGGATTTTGTTGAAAGACAAATTTAAATTTAAAACTGATTGAAGAATAAATAGAAAATCTGAATCGTCCTCTATATTTCGATAAGAAATAGAATTCATAATTTCAACATCTTCTCACAAAGAAATTTCGAGTCCCAGATGGCCCCAACAATGGATTCTATCAAACACAATTCTATAAAAACGGAAAAAATCAAAGCAGGAGAACACCTGTCAACTCCTTCTATGAGGTCAACATTATCCAGATACCCAGATCAGGCACAGACATCATGATAAAAGCAGACTATAGAGCAATATCATTCTTGAACCTAGAAGAAAGGCTGTAACACCAGGTAGACGTGTGAGCCCTCATAGCATCCTCATGAGAAATTATAGTGTTGGAAGATACAGAACTCGCAAGTGGACTGCTGGTGGGGCAGAGAGTGCAGTCTAGGAGAGGGAACTTGTTAATGAGCAAATGTGAACCCCTGTCTCCTGAGTACTCCTGAATATAACAGAAAGGGACTATTAGGAAATATACGGAGTCTACATGAGTGGGTGGGACCAAGAGCTAGTGAAATTGTGGTGGTGTTTGTTACCACATACAATAAGTACTAGAAAACTTGGGTTTTATTGGCAGAATGCATGTGTTAAAATGAAAGTATAATTTCAAGCACCCTTAGGCACAAAAGAAGGCAGAGCGTCAAAGAAACTGATGCTTTCAAACTGTGGTGCTGGGGAAGACTCCCAAGAATCTCCTTGGACAGCAAGGAGATCAAACCAGTCAATCTTAAGGGAAATCAACCCTGAATACTCATTGGAAGGATTGATGCTGAAGATGAAACTCCAGTATTTTGGTCATCTGATGCAAACAGCTGACTCATTGGAAAAGTCCCTGATGCTGGGAAAGATTGAGGGCAGAAGGAAAAGAGGGTGTTAGAGGATGAGATGGCTGGATGGCATCACCAATGCAATGGACATGAACTTGGGCAAACTTCAGGAGATGGTGAGGGACAGGGAGGCCTCGCGTGCTGCAGTACATGGGTGGCAAAGAGCTGGACGTGATTGGGTGACTGAACAACAACAGGAACAAAGTAACTTTGCATCCAAAGATATAGAGCAAAAGCTATCAAATATATAAGAATAAATGGTTGGGAATATAACTATGATGAGAGATTCCAATATTCCTAAATAAATTTCTAAATATCCAATAAATTTTAGTTATTTTTATTCATACCTTGGTAAATCTTTTTGATGTATATATTCACCTTTAATTTGAGCTCAGAAACTTTGCTTTTTATTTTTCTTTTCTTTTTTCAAAATCATGTCTTTGATTATTATTTCTGGTATAGATATTCTATATGCATCTTCGGCAGCGTCTTTAATTTTTCAATTGAATTTTCTGTTTTCTTTTTGTCCTCCATGTTTCTTTTTTCCCACTGCTTAATCCTTGCTTTTCCCCTTTACTTAGGAATTTTTAAAACTTCACTCCCAAGTCCCTCACATTAATTATTCTTTTCAAATACTATTATTATTGTTACTATTATTATATTACTAGTTCTATTTTGCTGGTCTTTGTGATCTACCCTTCACTTAAGCCAGAAACATGGGTGCAAACTCTGACTTTATCCTTATCTCTTTCTCCTCCCATTTCAATGCATCATCAAGTCCTGTAGCTTTAATCTTCAAAAGATGTCTTGGAACCAACCTTATCTCTATTCTCACAGCTAATACTCCCTTTGTTTTTGGCTCTTCATCATTTCTCTTCAGAATTATTACAAAAGCTGTCTAACTGATCTGGACTCCAGCATTTTAGGACAATAGCCTGATTCCTTAGCTGACCTAAGACACTGCTTATACTTTGGCCCTTGTCTTCTTCTCCAGATGCATCTATCCGTCTCTTTGAAGCTGAACTAATTAGCATTCCCGAACCAGCCAGCCTTCCTCTTATTCTTGTGATTTTGTGTGTACCACCTAGACATTACTGCCTATACCCCCTTGGCAAGCGCTAATTTGTCCCTCAGATTCAGCTTAAACATCATAATCACTGGGAGCCTCCTTTCAACCAGTCATCCTCCCTAGTCTCTGTCAAGTGGGATCCCCAGACCCCACATTCTCTTCTATCACAGCACACATCACATGATACTATAACCTTCTCTCATGCATCCATCTCCCTTACCCCCAGAATCTGAGCTCCTTGGGACAGGGATTATCTTATTCATCTTTATTTCCCTAGCACCCAGGACAAGGCCTAGTATAAAGTGTTTTTGTTGAATAAAAAACCCAGAGTGATGGCCCTAATAATTCCAAGTCCTAGATGGACAGTACTCACACTCACTCTCTGCTTAATGCTGATTTAATCTAGCTCCTAGACTCTGCAATACAAGCTGCAGAAAAGTCGGCCACTAAACAAGCTGAGCCTCCAGCTCCAGGCACCAGGTATGGCGCTCAGTAGGTATTCAACAGACATTTCTTGAGCTGAACTTGACCGCAATATATCATTCTGTCTTAAATTGGACCTGTGTATTGAGAAAGGAGCTGAAAATCAGTGATGGAAGGCTATTTAACAGCATCCAAACCGGTCTCCATAGGATTGTATGGGTTTTGTTTTCTATGGGGAAGTAAGGGGACTGCTGAAGAGAATAAACCCAGTGCTGTTCATTGGAAGGGTTGTGATGACGGAAGTGCTGGTGACTTAGCAAGAAGGCCTCTGTTGTGTGGTGTTTCTGAAATTGGCCAATTCAGTATGATGGGCAGCAACACTGCAATCCCCTGCCTGTTCATGGGAGGCATCTAGCAGGTGGAAATCAGATTTAGAGTAAAATCATGTCTGTAGGAAAAATAAATAAGGTACCAGGCTCCCTCCATCCTGCTCCCTTAATACCTAGATGCAGTGAGAGGTCCAAAAGGTAGAATGTGGCTGGATATTGCTAGCCAATGGTGCCTAGATTAAGAGGGCAATCCCAGAGAGAGATCCAGAAGCAGATGCAACAGGATGATGATACTGCCCTATGCATGGATGCAGCAGCTGCATCCATCTGGACCAGGGCATTGCTTTCTGCTGAACCACGCCCAAGGGCCACTTTAAGAAGTAATCATGAGAGTTAATCAATTATTGTGCAGAAGTGGGAGAGAGAAGTGGTTTTCCTAAGCACTGCTTGCTAAAATCTCAGATTACAGCAGAAAGCATTTACTTTCCTTATCTTTTCAGTTCAGTTTTAATTTGATGATTTTTCACTGAGCGCCTCTTGGTTGCTGGCGACTGTTGCAGGGGTCAGAGATCCAAAGAAGAAAGAGATACAGTCGCTGCCATCAGGGAGTTCTCAGTGTGCCCAGATGGTTGGAAGACAGGGAGAAGGGCTGGGCTGGCCCAGGGTCTGACATAGGCAGAACTGTTCAAGAGTCAAAAGCCAGAGCCTGAGATGGGCAGAGAACTCTCTTTGGGGCTCATGGGAGTCAAGCAAATCCCAAGGAGGCTGGATCCCCATGGGAAGGGGTGTCTAAGCCAGCAGATGGGAGTGGGACATTAGATAGCTACAAAAATAAGAACCAGGCAACCGGAAATGGGATAAGTAAGGCTGCTGTGTGGAGAGTTGTGGGAAGAAAGGGAAGACCTGAAATTAAGCCCAAACTGGTCAGATCTGAAGGTACTCAGAGCATCCAAGGAACCAGAAGAAAAGGGTCACTTCTGCTGCCTTTGGTCTCCTATAACTTCATTCAGTGTCTCCATTCCAGGTATTAAATGCCGTCCACATGACTTCTGTCCCAGCGCTGTGGAGAGAGAGACACAAACCACCCAGGGTTAAAGCATTTGTTAGGCAAGCAAGGAGCTCCCGAGGCCGGGGCAGAGGAGGGGGTCAGGACAGGCTTCTGGAAGCCATGACACTTGACTGAAGCATCCTGGAAGGGTCAGGCCAACCTTGGCCTTGGCTCACTCCCAGGAGGAACTGTCCTCCCAGCGTCGGATGTCTAAGTGACTGGCACTTCTGCTTCGCTCCTTTCCTGAAATTCCACTCCACCAACTGTTCGGGGCTGGAACATTGAGATTCTGCGAAGCAGTGGGCCTATCGGAATGCACAGGAGGCAGCAGCCTGCCTGCCATCTCCTCTTCTTTCCCTGGGCTGTGTTCCCAGGGAAGGCGCGAACCTTCTTTTCCATGTCTCTTGGGTGGAACATTTGAATTCCCCTGGGAAACCCCACTAATTCAAAACTCAGTGATTCAGAATCGGTGATCCTATGAATAGGGACTTGGATTAACTTGTTCCTTGAAGCTTGATGTGAAGGCTGGATTTTTTTCTAATTATATAAATAGGCAAGATTTCATAGGTAATGATGCATTTTAAAGCTATTTTTAAAGGCTTTAGGAGAAATCAGAGTCACAGAAGAGATCTTGAATCATTCAGTTCAGTCACAGGTTGGTGTGGTACCCAACTTCTGCTTACATGGTTGCATACCTCCTGTGACAGGGAACTCACTTCTTCCTGAGACAGTGGATACATTTTGCAGCAGGTTGATTTGGTTCAGTTCAGTCACTCAGTCGTGTCCAACTTTTTGTGACCCCATGGACTGCAGCATGCCAGGCTTCCCTCTCCATCACCAACTCCCAGAGCTGGCTCAAACTCATGTCCATAGAGTCAGTGATGCCATCCAACCATCTCATCCTCTGTCGTCCCCTTCTCCTCCTGCCCTCAATCTTTCCCAGCATCAGGGTCTTTTCCAATGAGTCAGTTCTTCGCATCAGGTGGCCAAAGTATTGGAGTTTCAGCTTTAGCATCAGTCCTTGCAGTGAATATTCAGGACTCAGTTCCTTTAGGATGGACTCATTTGATCTCCTTGCTATCCAAGAAGGTTGATTAGAAGGGTCAGTCAATCAAACAAGTTGATTAGAAGGGTCTTTCTCATAATGAAATCTGTGTAGGCTCCTTATTGTTCATATTTCTGGCCTCTGGAGCTCACAGTTTATGCCACAAGGCTGCCCATCAGAGGCCTGAAGATAAGCTGTCTGGGTCTTTTCTTGACTGGTTCTACACACAGTCATTTGTGTAGAACACAATGGAGGCCTCAAGGCCTCGAGCCTTGGAGAAATTGCAGAATTTCTGGGTGAGAAGCCCTCCCAGGGATAGAAGTGGTTGGACAGCAGCTGCAAAGCCCTAGCCTGGAAACCTCAGGCCAGGGAAGGACTGGAAGGGGGAAGGGATTCCAGGCCAGCTGTGCCCTGAAACCAGGCTCCTGGAGGAGGTTGAAGAGCTGAAGCTATAAGGCACAGTGCTGTGGAGCAGAGAGCCCTTGCAGAAGGTTGACTGCAGGAAATAGGAACCAGGCATCTGGGCTAACTGAGTCTCTCCTGCCCTCTTTCTTCCCTGGATCCTCACTCTTCCCCTTCCTCCTGCTCGTCTTTTCTCTCTGATCACAGTTTTTGGCTGGCATTCCCATCCCTGACTCTCTTGTCTCTTTCAGCCTCTCATCTTCTTTCTTTCCTATTTCTTCTATGTCACTTTCTTTCTTTCTACTTTGGTTCTTCTCTCTGTTTTCCTGCCCTTTCTGTCTCCACCACTGTTTCTGTGAGTCTCTCTCCCTCTGCCAAAGATATATTCAAAGAGAATATATTATATACACAAATGAGGCTTGACTAAAGCAACTTGTGAACTGGGCTTCATTCACCTGTTATCTTGAGTGCTTTCTGTGGGGCCAGTGACCCTTCCTTGAAATAAAATTCTATTCCCTGCTTCTGAGTGATGGTCTCTGCATCCATTTTGGGAAAGTTGAGAACAGGTAATTTCTGCAGCAGGCAAACAGGGTAAGTAGATGAAACTCCAGATTCACAAATACAAAATGATTTGCTTCAGGAATTATTTAAATAGCCAGTGCATCTACAATGTGATTCAATTTATAAACATTAGCTTCACATGTGACCTCTATGTAACTTCCCTCTTATGTGTGGTGAGTTCATATATCAGTCTTTAATAAAATGTTTTAAAAATCAGCAACATGTTTGACAGCCTGAGTTCTTATTCCTTTGGGCAACTGGAGGAAGCAAAGTCTTTTTTGAAAGCAGCTTGACATAGTAGAAAAAGCACAGATTTTTTTAATCCCAGCTTCTCAATTCTTTGGGTCTTAGGAAGGTTTAGACTCTCTGAGTCTCTATTTTCTCATCTGTAAAGTGGGGACAATAAAACAACCTGACAGGTCTGTTGCAAGGAAGAAATGAATTGATATTTCAAATTCACAACCTTTGAAGCTATTGAGATTACTTGAAAGTTGAGAAGCAAGCATATCTGGAGTTTTTCTTGGCATTTTCTAACCATGGTTAGCAAAGCCATAAAGATTTGGAGACTGTATTAGGAAGGCCATGGCTCTTTGCAGTAAAATCTAACATAAGAATTACCATCAATTCCCGGCATTGAAGGGGAAGATTATTTGACAAGCTGGGATGTGGAGACACCACTACAGCACTCTGTTTTTAATAGTTGGGTTAACAGGAATATTTTAAATGGTATGTTTGGAAGATTATATTCCTTAGAGGCAATAGTTAGATATGAATGTAAAATTTGGAAATTCTTGGCTCTATACAAAAAAAGTAGTATCCAATGATACATCAGGAGATGCAAATTTCAACAATAAATGGGAAAGATGAAATCTTGAATCAATTCATACCAATAAAGAGTAAAATAGAGAGGTGAAGGAGTAATTAGGCAGAGAGGAAGTTATAGGGTCAGAGGGAATCCAATGTGGAGAGTGACGGTTTGGACTAGACGTGGTGGGGGCTACAAGGCACTTTATCAGTTTCCTGGTGAATTAAGAGAGTGAGAGGCCAGAAACTGGGTGGCAAGACCCAGCCAGGGGGTTTCAGAGGGTTCCCCCAGAGGCAGTGTCTGCCAGTCAGCACTGGACGAGACCCTCACTTTTTAACACCAAGCTGACTTTGAATTCATAGCCCATGGAGTGAGTGAAGGACTCAGGATCAGTGAAAAGTATTTTACTCAGTTCTGGGACTAAATCCAGGCCAGATTGGTTTAAACAGTCATAGATACTAGCTAATGATTAGAACAGAATGAAAAGAACGGAATGAAAGCACTCTAATGATTTCCTTCAGTCCTACCCTAAATGTGCTAAAAAAAAAAAAAAAAAAAAAAAACCTCTTTTAAAATACGTTTCCAGTTGCCTTCTTTACTCTTTCGGTTTACATTCTCTTCCCAGACCCTCCCAATTGAATCTCTGCCTCACTTCTGCAAGACTGCCTGTGATCACAGGTCACTAGTGGCCGCCATGTTGCTAAATCCAGTGACCACTTCTCCAAGCTTATTTTACTTGACCATCAGCAATATTTAGTACAGTTGACCACATATTTTAAATATTTATTTTGAAACTTTTCAAACCCATAGAAATTTACAATGTTAATCTAGCAGACACTCATCTATTGTTTTACATTTTCTCACCCTTATGAGAGCTCTTTTGACAAAATTCAACGTATTGTTATTGTGGTTATTTTTGCTGAACCACGTAAGGGCAAGTTGCAGACATTAGAGCCCATCACTCCTAAATACTTCTGCATATATTTCCTAAGACCAAGGAAATAGATATCATTAATACATACATCTAAAAGATGGTCGTTATTCTAGTTTCTCCCATTGTCTCAATAACTGATCCTTACAATAACGAAAACAAAAATCCAATCCAGGAACCAAACCATGAGTATGCATTGCATTTAGTTATAGTCTTAATTTTGTTTCTTCTTTAATCAGGAAGTGTCCTTCTGCTTTTCTTTGCCTCACAACACTGACATTTTTGAAGAGCCCAAAGCAAGCAATTGTTTTGTAGAATGTCTAATTCTTCCTCATGGTTAGGTTCAGACGATTCATTCTTGGCAGAAACAGAAGTCATGATGTGTTCTCTGTGCCTCATGAGACCGTGACGCTGCTTTGTCCCATCATTGGTGACGTTCACTTTGATCACTCAGTTAAAGTGGGATCCACCAGGTTCCTCCACTGTGAAGGGATTTTTCTCCTTTGATATTTAGTAGGTGATCTGTGGAGAGTATTCTGATCTTGATCCCTAATGAGAGATTTTTAGATCTATTAATGATTTTTACCTGAACTGGTTATGGCAAAATGTTGAATTTCTTATTCTATCATTCCTTCTATGATTTTTAGTTGACATTCTACTGTAAGGAAGACTTTTCCCTTCTCTTCCACTTTGGTTGGTTGGCTGCTTGCTTGTTTTGCATTAGTGCAAATTTATTAGCCAGATCTTGGTTTCTAAATACCATTTTTCAACAAAAAGAACTAGGCTTCCTTGGAGAAATGGCAAATTCTAGGGCTGGGACAAGAAAATACAAGATGAGTCTGGAGTATCTTGTAGTAAAAGAAAGTGAGGAAGAGCTGAGCAGGGCAGAGACAGAGAGGGAGGAAGAAAAGTTAAGAAAAATGATGGGAACATGTCAGAAGGACATAAGAATCAATCTGAATGAGCTCCCAATGGCCAAAACTGGGACAACTGAAGCAACAGAGTATTTTATGATAGTATTGGATTATAGTGTTTGTCAGTCATATCTGATCCTTCACAACCCCATTCACTGTAGACTGCCAGGCTCCTCTGTTCATGGAATTCTCTAGGAAAGAATATGGAAGTAGGGAACCATTCCCCTCTCCAGGGGATCTTCCAGACCCAGAGATAGCATTCAGGTCTCCTGTATTGGAGGCAGATTCTTTACCATCTGAGCCACGCTGCTCCCCGCCCCCACCCCGACCACCACCACCAAATAAATTTCTATTAGGCTGTACTGATATAAGTAACTATTGACCAAACAAGTATGGGAAAAGAGGCAAATTCTTCATGCAGAAATCCAAATAATGTATGTAGAAGAAATATGTAGATATTTCTTCCACAAGGAGGTAGAGCATAACTGTGCCTACCCCTTAGGGATGGACTGTGCATATGACCCTCTAAAGAATATAGTAAGAAAAGGAGGGAGAGGAGAGTGACTCCAAGTAGAGAAACTGACAATCACAACCTCAGCCAGGTGATCAAGGCCAACACCAACAGTCATAAGTCATGTGGATCATATGTACCTTTGATATGATGAGATAAACATGGCACTTTACCTCTGTGGTCTTCAGCCCCCAAGCTCATAAACCATAGTCTAATTATGAGAAAAACATCTGAAAAATCCCAAGGAGGGACATTCTATGAAATACCATACTATAAAATAGTCAGTACTCCTAAAAAATGTGAAGATCATCAAAAACAAGAAAAGTCTGAGAATCTTTCATAGCCTAGAGGAGCCTAAGGAGACATGAAAACTAAATGTGATATGGTATCCTGGATGGGATTCTGAAACAGAAGAAGGATATACGGTAAAAAACCAAGGAAATCTGAATAAAGTATGGACTTCAGCTAATAATATGTCAATACTGGTTCATTGATTGCAACAAATGTACCTTCTAATTGAAGATGTTGATTATTAAGGAAGGGAAGACTGGGTACAGAGTATATGGGGACTCTGTACTATCTTTACAATTTTTCTGCAAATCTAAAACTGTTCTAAAATAAAAAAAGGTGTTTTTTTTTTTAATAAAAAGCTCACTTAGTGTTTTAAAATGTGTAAATTTCATTGGATAAAAATACCTTTATTTTTTAAAATAAAAAAATATTGAGGAACTTGAGACATTTCCTCAGAATAGCTAGTATGTGGTGAAGTTAAAATGAGAATTCAAATTGCCTTATAAATCTCATACTACCTGCGATGAGCTGGATTGTGTCTCCTCTAAATTTGTATGCGGAAGCCCTAACCTCCAATGTGACTGTACTTGGGAAAGGGCCTTTAGGAAGTAATGAGATTAATGAGATTAATATCAGGATGGGTCCCTAATCTGATAGAATTGGTGGCCTTATAAGAAAAGGAAGAGATCTATCTCCCCACAACCCCCTACCTTATGCACAAACCCATGAAAGGCCACGTGAGCACAAAGCAGCCATCTCCAAGGCAGGAAAAGAGCGCTCTCACCAGTAACCGAGCCCTGCTGGGCCATGATCTCGGATGTTCCAGTGCCAGAACGGTGAGAAAATTCATTTCTGTTGTTTAAGCCTCCTGTGTGTGTGTGTGTGCTAAGTCACTTTTTAGTCGGTCTGAGTCTTTGCAACCCTATGGACTGCAGCCCGCCAGGCTCCTCTGTCAGTGGAATGCTCCAGACAAGAATACTAGAGTGTGTTGCCATGCCTTCCTCCAGGGATCTTCCCCACCCAGGGCTCAAACCCACCTCTCTTATGTCTCCTGCATCTGCAGGTGAGTTCTTTACCACTAGCGCCACCTAGGGAGCCCCTTATGCCACCTAGTCAGGGGTATATTGTTACAGGAGCCAGAGAAGACTAATACATTATCTTAAAAAAAAGAATAATACTGTCATTTATTGAGTTTTATGTCCCAAGCACTGTTCTTAGAACTTTACAGACAGTCAATGCTCACAGCAATTATGACAGGTAATTAAGCAATATTATTTTCCCATTTTGCAAATGAGAAACCAGAGGCTTAGAAAGGGTAATGTGCCTGAAGTCACACAGCTAACAAGAGTCAGAAGTGGGGCTCCCACTCATGATTATTTGACCTTAAAGCCCAAAATCTTTCAACCATTCCCCAGGGTCTGTTCATGGGGAGTAGGCAGTTGTGCTCCTCTGCATGAGGACAGAGCTGCTGCACAAATTATTTGGAATTTTTCTGCATGGGAAGTTTCTCTCTTCTGCCCCATTTGTTAATTTTTCCAATCATTGTTTATATCAGTATAGACTTGTGGATATTTCTTTTATTCAGTGGGTTATATTCTAATATTACTTCATTTACTTTTTGGCTCAAATTGTTCCAGTTTTAGTCACAGGGAGCTCTTCCAGTGGCTCCCAAGACCCTTTGACATGTCCTCAGCATTATGTTTTAGTTTTTGCTTTTTCAAGCACTTCTTTACTTCCTCGAACTACAAGATCCTCCAGGATTGTCTTACATATTTTCTGTTCCAGTCCTAGAATCAACCATTTTTCCAAAGAGCTCTGATTCCTTTTATTGGAGAATGTTATTAGAAACAAAGACTTGGGCAATAAGTGTAATCATTGTTTCTAGGCCCTCTCAGTTGATAGAGCAAAAAAACATGTGTTTATACTAATTCATGGATATATGCATATCTATAAATATTTCTGTATGAAACTATTTGTGTCTAATCTAAGCTAAACATGAATTCATGGTGTCTCCCACTTTAATCCATCACCCCATGGATCATTCTAGTGTCTTTTGCTTATTTGTAACCTCCCACTGCAACAGTGAGAAACCTCACTCACATCATCCATTTACTTAATTGCTCAGTTCCAGTGTACCTGTTTATTGCTGTCAGAATTGTTAACTCCTATCCCCATGGGAAATGATTTTTTTTAAAGAAAACATTTTTAATCTAACAGTACAGTACCTGGAGAAGTACAGTAATACTGTACAACAGCTGGCATACAGGGCCAGGTTCGCATCTTTGAAAGTTCCAAATATGGAGATTCGTATGTAGGGAACTTACGGTCATCACATTGTCCCCGCCTGGTTGTAAATGAAACAGAAGAATGTGGGGCACACTTGTGGAGTATTTGATGAGCACCAACTTTATGAGTTGATCATCTATGCAGAATCGTCTCTTTTCCATAGTCTCTATTTGTTTTAACTACTTATTGTGGATTCATCTATCTCTTGCCTTCTCTCCCTCCTTGATTAAAACCTCAAGACACCCCTGTTCCTGGTTTGATGATTATTTATCTGCTTCTTATAAACTATTCTGAGATTTTCTGTCCTTTTACAAAGAAACAACATTTTTAGTATTTATTTACAGGTTGTCTAGTAAAGTAATGCTCAAAATTCTCCAAGCCAGGCTTCAGCAGTATGTAAACCGTGAACTTACAGATGTTCAAGCTGGTTTTAGAAAAGGCAGAGGAACCAGAGATCAAATTGCCAACATTCGCTGGATCATCAAAAAAGCAAGAGAGTTCCAGAAAAACATCTATTTCTGCTTTATTGACTATGCCAAAGCCTTTGACTGTGTGGATCACAATAAACTGTGGAAAATTCCGAAAGATATGGGAATACCAGAACATCTAACATGCCTCTTGAGAAACCTATATGCAGGTCAGGAAGCAACAGTTAGAACTGGACATGGAACAACAGACTGGTTCCAAATAGGAAAAGGAGTACGTCAAGGCTGTATATTGTCACCCTGCTTAAACTTCTATGCTTAGTACATCATGAGAAACGCTGGGCTGGAAGAAGCACAAGCTGGAATCAAGATTGCCAGGAGAAATATCAATAACCTCAGATATGCAGATGACACCACCCTTATGGCAGAAAGTGAAGAGGAACTAAAAAGCCTCTTGATGAAAGTGAAAGAGGAGAGTGAAAAAGTTGGCTTAAAGCTCAACATTCAGAAAATGAAGATCATGGCATCTGGTCCCATCACTTCATGGGAAATAGATGGGGAAACAGTGGAAACAGTGTCAGACTTTATTTTTTGGGTCTCCAAAATCACTGCAGATGGTGACTGCAGCCATGAAATTAAAAGACGCTTACTCCTTGGAAGGAAAGTTATGACCAACCTAGATAGCATATTGAAAAGCAGAGATATTACTTTGCCAAAAAGATCCGTCTAGTCAAGGCTATGGTTTTTCCAGTGGTCATGTATAGATGTGAAAGTTGGACTGTGAAGAAAGCTGAGCGCCGAAGAATTGACGCTTTTGAATTGTGGTGCTGAAGAAGACTCTTGAGAGTCCCTTGGACTGCAAGGAGATCCAACCAGTCCATCCTAAAGGAGACCAGACCTGGGTGTTCATTGGAAGGACTGATGCTGAAGCTGAAACTCCAATACTCTGGCCACCTCATGCGAAGAGTTGACTCATTGGAAAAGACTCTGATGCTTTTCCACTGGGGAGGGATTGGGGGCAGGAGGAGAAGGGGACAACAGAGGAGGAGATGGCTGCATGGCATCACCGACTCAGTGCACCTGAGTTTGAGTGAACTCCGGGAGTTGGTGATGGACAGGAAGGCCTGGCGTGCTGCGATTCATGAGGTCGCAAAGAGTCAGACACGACGGAGCGACTGAACTGAACTGAACTGAGGTAGGACCAGAGCAGTATTTAGCTTAGGGTTAATTTTTCCCAACTCTAAGGTAAGACCCCATCGGTTATTATTCCAACCAATGTCCCATAACTTGTAAAGGTTTTCATTCTATTAGAAACAAGCTCTATTTCCATCCTTGTGTGATTTTCAGACACTGTTCTGAAAGTTCTCTCAAAATACTACATTGAGAATTCTAGATGCCTTGGGTTTTTTGGCCCTCAAATTTAGACCTCTCAACTTAGGAATAGGGTGAGGCTTTGCCAGGGTCCTGCCTTCGTGCATCATTGCCTGAAAACATTCTCCAGGCAGTAAATTGGGTCAATAATAAAGCTCTCTTTGTTTCCTGTCACTTAGGGATCACTGTCCTTCATTTCTCTGATGTCCTATATCTGGAGAGCCATTGTTTCATATATTTTGTTCACTTTTTAAAATTTGTTTCAAGTGAGAGGTTAAAATCCATCTCCTGTTACTCCATCTGAGCAGAAGTCATAGTCCCAGCAATTCACTTTTTAAATGCTTAAGAAAGAAACTTTTTCCTTTATATTTTTCACACAGTTACCAGTGTCCTTTCTTCCTTTCTTTAGATCTGAATTTCCATATGGTCTTATTTCTCTTCAGCCTGAAGAATTTTCTTTAGCATTTCTTGTAGTTAGGTGTCCTGAAGACATAATATCTGGCTTTTTATTTATCTGAAATTATCTTTATTTTATCTTCATTTTCATAAGATATTTTCCCTTGATATAGAATTTTAGGTTGACAGGTGTTTTTGCGCTCTCTCGCTCTCTCTCTCTCTTTTTTTTTTTTTTTTTTAGCATTTTAGTGATGTCTTCTGGCCTCAATTGTTTCTGATGAGAAATCAGCTACCTCTGGTTGCTTTTAAGATTTTCTGTTTATTTGTGTTTAGGGGGAATTTAACTTTGATGTGAATTTCTTTGTATTTATCTTACTGGAGGTGTGCTGAACTTTCTGAATCTGTGGACTTCTTTCTTTCTTTTTGGGCGGAGGTTCAATTTTGGAAGATACTTGGCCAAGATTTCTCCAAATATTTTTTTGCCCTGTTCTCCCTTCTCCTTCTAGGGCTGGGGTTACTCCTTTGTTCAGCCATTTGATGCTGTCTCACAAATCACTGAGGCTCTGTTAATTGTTTTTCAACCTTTCTCCCCCCCTCTGTGCTTCAGTTCGAAGGATTTCTATTAAACTGTCTTCCAAATCACTGATCCTGTCCTCTTCTTTAGCCTATCTACTATGATATTTTCTAATGAATTTTTAAAATTTTCTAATATTACATTTTTCAGTTCTAGATTTTTAAATAATATTCATATTTCTTCTCAAATTCCCCATCTCTTCACACATTAAATACACCTTTCCTTAAGGATTTATTATCACATTTTCCAGTCATTTTGGTGTTTCCTTCTGCTAATGCTGGTATCTCATTCATTTGTCATTTTGTTTTGGTCAGCTGATTTTTCTCTTCACTGGGTTATATTTTTCTGTCTCTTCACATGTCTAATTGTGTGTGTGTGCGTGTGTGTGTACATGCTACTCTTTCTATTTTATTGAGCAGAAACTAATTTCCAACTGTATAATTGATTTTCTGTCTCAGAGTTATACCAGAATTGAGATTGCTTTAAGTAAAACATACAAAATAACAGCTATAAAACTATTTAAACTTGACTGAACATTCCGACAAGCATACGTCTAATGGATGAAAACCAAAAACAAACACTCCCCCCAAAACCAACTCTACCATTTGTTAGGATTGCATAGCTTTTTTAAAAAGAAACAAAATTTACCTCAGATTTCCAGCTATCGTTTTCCGCATGGGCTCCTTGGAGTCTCATCCACTGTTTCAGGGTTAAGTTGTCAGCCAAGGACTGGAGTGGGGCTCTTCTCGCTAAGGCTCCTTTCTGGGATTTCCCCTTCAATTTCCAAATGCTCTGGCAGGTCCAATATTCACCCTTCAACTCCTCAAGCCTATATGACTGCAGCTTTCTGCTTGAGCTCTCTCTGAAGTGCCCCAGCACACCACGCAGACTGGGACTGCCCTCTCAAGAAAAGCTGGATAAATGGACATCACCTTGGGTTGGTTCCCTTCTTTTCAGAGTCAAAATCCCTCTAGTTTCTGCCTGATTTGGGGTCATTTTCCCGTACCTTCAAACAGTTCATTTTTTTCTATTTTATGCAGAGTTTATAATTACTCTTGGTAAGCTAACACAGAACAAACTACCATTACCCTAAGTTGGAAGTCTCCTGACAACTGTTTTTAAAATGAGGATAGTATCTACTTCATAGGTTTATTTTTCCTCTGTGCAAGAATTAAATAGGAATACACATGTAAAATGCCTGGCATAGATAAATATTCAAGAAGTATTAGTTTCCTTCTCTTTATGTTGAATTGGCATCGGCTTCCTTTTATCTTCCCCTCATTAGCCCTTGCTTTGCTCTCTGGCTCCAACATATATGGGTTGATTTCTTTCCCATGGGACAGCTAATCAGGGATTGGATGACAGAGATCACATCCTGTTCCCCAAGCCTCCTCTATCTTCAGATCCTAAACCCCAGTTCTTTCTGCCACTTCTCAGATCATAGTTTTTTTCTCTCTGGAATGTGAAACCTTTTTAGCCATCCTATTTCTTCACTGAGGAATCTCCTAAGCTCAAGCTCCAGTTCTGCCATTTATGAACTCTATAACTTGAGCGAGTCATCTTTTGAGTTTCAGTATCTCCTTCAGGAAAATGGCATAATAATCCCTAATCCAGCATGTGCCTTACAAACCCAGACGCCTGAAACTAGCTCCTGTTGGTGGGAGAGTCTGAGGGGAGGTCTCCGCTGCCCAGGTTTCTGCTGGGCTCTCTTCCACTGGTTGTCTTGGTGGTGGGGGAGAAGAAGAGAAAGGGAATATTAAAGCATAATTCAGTCTCTTTCCACCAGGGAAGCCTGTGGCTAGTTTTCTCTTGAATTACCAGAGGTAATCACATCTTCCTATTGCAAGTTTCAGTTTTCTTCCCAAGACCACACAGTCTAATCTCATCTGAGAAATGCATATTTTTTTTCTGTGATTATAACTTCAACCCTATTTTTTTTTTTTTACTGGTCTTACTATGCCACAGAGATATTTTCTTCCTTCTGAATGTCTCTTTCTGAAACACTAGGATCAAATAGTACATCCCCAACCTGACAAAGTTTCTCTATGATTCAAATTTCTTTTGGAGGTAAAGAAATGATAGTGATTTGGTTTTTCTCCAAATAGTAGAAAGCAACAGCAAATGTAACAATTCCTTTTTAAAGTTCTTATAGTCATGATTAAGGTGATCGTAATTGGGTAATTTTTTAACCAAAGCAGGATATCTTTGAGAAGAAAGGGGCATATCAATAATTATGCCATGACTCTCCCGGAAAACTTGGAACGTGTATGGCATTATGCTATTACATGCCATAGGGTCTTGACTTCCTCTAAAGCATCTTGATTCTTAAGGGGAAATTTTTAGGCAACTGATCACCAAAAAAAAAATACAGATAAACAGCCTTTCCCCATTCCTCTTTAGAAACTTCCTTTCTGAGGAACTTCATCACTGGGGACTTCAACCAAGTGGTCTGGGGGGCTTAGACATGATCACCTGTGCAGAGCCACCAGGGAAAGGACTTATGTGGTCACTTTTGTCTGAAGCATGGTCTCAGCTCTAGAGGCAAAGGCTTGAGCTCAAATCACCTTCTTGCAACTCAAGGACTCACTGCCCCTCATTGAGCTGCGTCCTGACTGGCTAATTTCTGTTTACTCACACAGCTCTCACCAAAGGTCACTGCCTTCCCCCAGAGGTGCTGGTTTGCATGCAATGGAGCCACAAAGTGACCCTCCTCTCCTCTAGCTCAGTTCAGCCCTAGTCCCAGCCCAAGTCTAAGGTCCAAACAGAATATTCAAGACATACACATTACATACATCTTAATGTTTTTCTGAGCAAGGCATGCTTTTTCATGTCTTGCACCTTTCCAACCAATATGATTGTGTCTGGAATGTCTTTATCCTTTCTAATCCTTTCTATCTGGTAAGAATTTACTCCTTTTTCAAGTCCCAACTCAAATAGCATGTGCTCTGTGAAGCCTTTTCTGACACCTCTCACCTCCACTAATCTGCTCAGGTGTCAGAATTCATTAGGCTTTGCTTCTGCTAATGTAATTTTTAAAAAATCTTTTTTAAAGCATGACAGTAGTTTAAACAAGATAGGACTCTACTTCACTTCCACATAGTAAAAGTCAGAAGGTCAATAGCCCAAGGCTGGTACAGTGGCTCCTTGGTGTCATTAGGGATTCAGGCTCCTATCTTTCTGCTTTGCAATCCTCAGGAGGTCACCTCATGGTTCAAGATAGCTCTGGAGCCAGAGCTGCATGTCCATATGACAGCTGGAAGAAGAAACAGTAGACGAACAAAAATGGATTTTCCTAGCTAATCGGGTCCTTTTTATGTTACTGTTATGAATAACATGAAAAACTTTTTTCAAACATTAAACCAACCTTGAATTCCTGGAATTAATCCAACTTGGCCAAATACATTATCACTTATACACATTGCTGGATGCCACTTGCTAACACTTGAAGATTTTTGCATCTGTGGTTCACGAGTGAAAATGATCTGTAATTTGCCTTTATCATGTGGTCTTTGTCAAGTTCTGGTGTGCGATTATGCTAACTTCATAAAGCAGGTAGAAACTACTCTTTTTTTTTGACACTTTTGAATGTTTATGAAAGATTGGAATTATTTTTTCCCTTGAGTGTTTGGTAGAACTCACTGATAAAACCTCTGGACCTGGAGTTTTCTTTATAGGAAGTCTTTTAACTATTCTAGAAACTACTCTTTTTTTTTTGACACTTTGGAATGTTTATGAAAGTTTGGAATTATTTTTTCCCTTGAATGTTTGGTAGAAATTCACTGATAAAACCTCTGGACCTGGAGTTTTCTTTATAAGAAGGCTTTTAACTATTCTTCAGATTTCTTTAGTGATTTTAGGACTATTTTCAGTTTCTCTTTCTTCTTGATAAGTTATGTTTTCTAGGTTGATATGCATTTCATCTAAGTTTTCTTTAATATATTCTTTTTATTTGGTTCTTCCATCTACTATTTCTGATGCATTTCAGAGGATATCTTCAGTTCTGTCTTTTGTTCATTGATTCCTATTTTTATTTTTAGATCTTTCTTTGATTCTTCAAATCCACTTGCTCTTTTCTGATATTTTCAAGCATTTAGCATCTTTACTGAGTTATAGCTAAAATAAAATAAACTTGTTTTTAGTTTAAAATTTTATGTTTTAACCTAAGTAGACTCTTGTGAAATCATAACCACAGTCCAGAAAATGAACATATACATCACCCCACAAAGTTTCCTTTTTCTCCTCTATAACCCCCTTTTCTGTCCCTCCTTACTCACCTCCCATTCCTAGGCAACCACAGATCTGATTTCTGTCACTATAGTTTAGTTTACATTCTTAGAATTTTATATTAATAAAATAACATCATAGATATTCTTTTTGCTGTTTTTGTCTGAAAAAGTGAAAATGTAGTCACTCAGCTGTGTCTGGCTCTTTGCAGCTCCATGGCTACTCTCTGTAGCCCACCAGGCTCCTCCGTCCATGGAATTCTCCAAACAAGAATACTGGAGTGGGTTGCCATTCCCTTCTCCAAGGGATCTTTCTGATCCAGGCATCAAACCCAGATCTCTTGCATTGCAGGCAGATTCTTTACCATCCAAGCCACCAGGAAGCCCTGTTGTTGTCTGGATTATTTTACTCAGTATAGGTACTGTGAGATTTATTTATATTCTTACATGTATCAACATTTCATTCCTTTTTATTGTTGAGTGTATTCTACTCTTACAACTACACAGCCATGTTCTATTCATTCACTTGTTGATAGACATTTGGGTTATTTTGGGTTGTTACCAGTTTAGAGCTATCACAAATAAGGTGACATGAACATTTATACATGTCTTTGAATGGACATATGCTTTTAATTTTACTTACTACCTGAAAATGGAATGATCATGTTATATGGTAGGTCAGTGTTTAAACTTTTAAGAAACCACCAATTGTTTTCAAAATAATGCTACTATTTTACAGTTTTGTCATCAGTATATAAGGGTTCCAGTTGTTCCACATCTTTTCTAATACTTGGTACGGTTATTATTTTTAGACATTCTAACAGATGTGCAGAGATATCTCATTATAGTTTAAATTTGAATTTTCCTAGTATCTAATGAAGCTGTGTCTTTTCTCTCTCCTTTTTACCTGATCAGTCTGGCTAGAGATTTATTAATTTTATAATCTTCTCAAAGAACTATCTTTTGAGTTCATTGATATTCTCTATTGTTTCTGTTTTCTATTTCAAGAGTTTCCACTCTGACTTTTATTATTTCCTTTCTTATGTTTTGTTTAGGTTTCATTTACTTTTTGTTTTCTAGATTCTTACGGTGGAAACCATGGCCATCGATTTGAGAATGTTTTTTTTAATGTAGGAGCTTAGTGTTATAAATTTCCCTCTAAGTACTGTTTTATCTGCATTCTATAATTTTGATATGGCACCTGTTTCACTTATAATCAGGTCAAGTCAAAATACTTTCTAAATTCCTTTTTCCTTCTTTACACTATGGGTGATTTAAAGTATGCTATTTAACTTCCAAAAATTTTCTATATACTTTCTGTTATTGATTTCTAACTGAACTCAATTTTGATCTGAGAACATAATTGTGTGAATTGAATTCTTTTAAATGTATTGAGACTTGTTTCGTGTTCTGGAATGTAGTCAGTCATGTCAATGTTCCATGTTCCCTTGAAAATTATATATATATTCTTCTGTTATTGGGCAGAATGTTCCATAAATGTCAATAAGATAGTTAATAGTGCTCTTCAAGTCTTCTATACCCTTATTGATTTTCTGTCTATTGTCCTAGCAATTATTGAGAGAGGATTACTGAAACCTTTGACCTTTATTATGGATTTATCTATTTGTCCTTGAAATTCTATGTATTTTTACTTTAAATATTTTGTTACTTTGTGATTAAGTGCATAAGTATTTAGATTTGTTTTGTTTTCTTGATAAATTTCCTGTTTTATCAGTATAAAATCATAGTCTTTATTCCTAGTAATACTTTATGCTTTGAAATGTACTTTGATATTAATGTAGCCACCCCACTTTCTTTTGATTAGAGTTAGCATAGTGTATTTTTTTGTCCTTTTATTTTTAATACATTGTGTCTTCATATTTAAAGTAAGCTTCTTTTCTTTGTTTTTTTCCACTCTGCATGTCTTGCTTGCAAGATATTAGTTTCCTGACCAGGGATTGAACTTGGGCCCTCAGTAGTGAAAACAGAGTCCTAACCACTGGACCACCAGGGAAGAAACTTCAAATGAGTCTTTTATAAAGAACTGAATTTTTTTTTAATCTAGTATGATCATCTTTGCCTTTTAATTGGAATTTGTAAACTATTTCTAAATTTAGCATTTTTATTTATATGGTTGGATTTAAATCTACTATCTATTTTGTTTTTTTATTTATCCCAGCTATTCTTTGTTCTTCTTTTTTCCCCTGCTTTTGACTTAATTATGTTTTATGACTTCTTTTATCTCATTTTCTGGTTTATTAGCTGTAACTTTGCAGTGTTACATTAGGATAGGCATAGCTGCATACCTCATTTCGTTACACTTTGCTTTATTGCACTTCACAGATGCACTTTTTACACATTGAAAGTTTATCATAACCCTGTGTCAAGCAAGTCTATTGGCACCATTTTTCTGACAGCTTTTTCTCATTTTATGTCCCCGCATCATATTTTGGTAAGTCTCACCACATTTCAAACTTTTTCATTGTTATTATATTTGCGATGGTGATCTGTGATCAGTAATCTTTGATGTTACTCATACAACTCATTGAAGGCTCAGGTGATGGCTAGCATTTTTAGCAATCAAGTACTTTTAAAACGAAAATATATGCATTTTTTTAGACATAAGGTTATTGCACACTTAGTGGACTACAATATAATATAAATATAATGTTTGTATGTACTAGGAAACAAAAAAAAAGAGAGATCATGTGACTCATTTTACTGCAATATTTGCTTTATTGTGGTGGTCTGGAAATAAACCTGCAGTGTCTCTGAGGTCTACCTATAGTTAATTTAGAGTTTATAGCATACATGCATAAGATTACCACACACATATACTACTACACACAGTGTAAGAACCTTACAAATCACTTCCTTTTCTCCTCACCCCAGCTTTTGTGCTATTCTCATCATACATTCAAATCCTATATCATATCTCACAATGCATTTTTTTCTTTAACAGTTAATTATCTTTTAAAGGTACTTAGCTCATAATAGTTATGGATTGCCACCTCTTACTAGAGTTTCCTCCCAGGTCAGTTTTTGCTATTCTATAGCTCTTTCCCCATGCTACTCTGAGTTATTCTTTACTGCTTTGCCCCAAGCTGAGATACAGAAACTTTGATTGATTCTTCCAAAGAACACTCAGCACAGTAAGGGTATGTGTGTGGTGGGATGGGGTGGGGAGGTGATGGGAGCAGGGGCAGGTGTCAGGAGTGGGGGAGAACATATGTGAAGCTAACAAAAGTAAAGGAAAAATTAAAACTGAATATCAGATATACCTATTCCTAGGGTCCATCAATAGTCATGGACATCATGGTCATCCTTGGCCATCTCTGCTTCTTACTCTAGAACTACTGCCATGTTCTGGACCAACTTACCTCCACAGAAGGGAAGCCCCTTTGATCATGTTCTTCTAAATGGACTTCAAGCCCTGGAAAGACTGTGAGAGCCTCTTTTCCCCATCTAAGGCCTACCTCATTTCCTTCCCAGGGGAGTAACAGTGAGAATTTCCAACTCTTACAGACTAGATACCCTACCTCCATTCCCAGGCAAGATTGGGCCCTATGACCGGGTAGTCAGTCCCATGGTCCCCAGTGCATTCCCCAAAGATAACACCAAATCCCCTTCACTTCCATGTCTTAGTTCTTCATCTCCAGTGTGGATTGAAAAGAATATTAGGCATGTTCATCCCTCCTTATTGAATATAGGCTCATGATCTCAATAGCATATATTCAAAAAAAATACACACACATGAGTGAAGACATTGTTGGGTAGTCCTCTAAATTTTTGCTTTTTAAAGTATTATTTATTATTTTTGTCTGTGCTGGGTCCTCATTGAGGCATGCAGGCTATCTTATTATGGTGGTGCTCAAGTTGTGGTGCTCGGGCTTCTCATTGTGGTGATTTCTTTTCGTGCAAAGCATGAGCTCTAGGGCTCAGGCTCAGCAGTTGCAGCATACGCACTCTAGAGTGTGGGTTCAGTCATTGTGGTGCATGGGTTAAGTTGCTCCATGGCATGAGGAATCTTCCCAGACCAGGGATTGAACTGGTGTCCCCTGCATTGGCAGGCAGATTCTTAACCACTGGACCATCAGGGAAGTCCTAAAGTTTTGCTTTTAGAAAAATAATCTCTCCACAGAGCCCTGGTCTGCTAAAGTTACAGCTGATCCACAACACTGAATGGAAAACTCAATGTCAGTATACATTTGAACTATGGCAATGGTTGTACTGTGGGGCATATCTACTGACCTTGCATCTGCAATGCAGTGTGGTGTTTAAGAGTATAGACTGAAAAGCCTCCCCTTAATGGCTCTTCTCAGAATGAAAGGCTGGTCTTCTCAATTAAAAAAAAAAAAAAAAGATCCTGTCTCCCTCTCAAAGCAGACACTTTTCAAGACTTCCAAATGAGCTTCCCAACCCTACCAACTTTAAAATCTAGAACTAACTCTAGGTAAACTTTCTGTTAGCAACTTTAAGCTAGTATCTCCACTGTGTGAGGTCTGAGACAGAATACTATAAAATCTTTAGTTATCATTGCCATCAAAGGTACCCAGGAGCTAGAACATGTCATTACTAGCCTTTCCCAAGAGTGCATTTGGGGAAGCCTGCTCAACTGCAAAAGGATTGTCCCACATTCTGCATGTTCTTGTCTTTCCTTTTCCTCAATATGTGTTTGGACCAGGTCTGGATACTTGTCCCAAGGCCAGTCATGGACCAATGAAACCATATTACTCCAGAATTTAAATAAAAGTCAACACTTGGTTGGTAGTGACAGGAATTTGAGTTCAAGTTTACAGTCGAGGATATGGCAGGTTCCATATGCAATATCCCATGCACTCTGAAGTTACAGGGAGCAGAAATCACAAAGGCAGCAGAGGGAATAGGCCAGTAGAAGAGGATAACAAAGCAAGAACAATGTGTTCCCTGGAAAGGAGATGCAGAGAGAGATGATGCCTCCATCCCTAATATCACTGACCCTGGTTTCAGTTGCAGTGAGTTCTTGCCCTGGATCCTGTGATGTCCGTCCATATGATAGGATTTTCCCATCCAAACCTTTCTCTCATTCTTGGTTTTATTCCGTGTGATGTGCACAACAAAAAGAGGGCATTTCCCACCTCCCTTACAGTAAGAATAGCCTTAGCTTAAATCCTGGCCAAAGGAACTTAAGTGGAAATTGTTCAGTGGAACTTCCTGGAAAACTCTTTTAAAAGGGCTTAAATGCAGCTGGAGTGTACTTTTTGCCCTTTCCACTCTCCTTCTAACTGCAACCTGCAGTGCAGAGTTGATGGCTAATGCCCTAGTTTAAGGGTGGATTTCTTAGCTAAGAACGGAGGAGCAGATTGCCATCTCTGATGATAATCAAGCTGTTAAACTAGCCTGAGATTGCCTGCCTCTCAATTTCTTTTAATGAAAGAAAAACAAACTCTTCATGTCCACTTTGTTCCATTGAGAGCTACAGGCAGTGAGCAATAAGGTCCCTCACAGAGCCAGAACTCACTTGGCAGATGGTTCATTTGCTAAGCATGTCTTGGCAGCCCATGAGCTGAGACATGGGCCCTCCCTACCTTGGTCACTTCCTTCCAAGGCCCCATGCCTACAGAAGAAGCAAAAGAGCAGGTTCTGACCACCTAGAACAAGAAGAGAGATTCTTTGAGGGGTGGCTACCCAATAACATCAAGGTGGCTGTGTGGGGCACCCCTGTTTGGTGCCTTTAGGTGGTCATGGAAGGAATTTCTTCTTGGGCCTCAAGTTGACATCCATGCTATGGCAACAGCACCACTATTCATGAGTTTTTTAAATGCATCTGGGAAAGTTTTTCTATAATGGTTGCACCAAACCTTTCTTCACTGGTTTATAGGAAAAGGGATGGATGGGGTGGAATTCATGAAAGTTGGAAATTACATGATCTGGTGTTGTAATACCAGTAGTGTGAAGAAGCTGTACTTAATGATAGAGAAGAAGCTTTTATAGATGGTGAGAAAACCATCAGTGAGTAAAGGAGTCTCTCTGCCTCTAGTTCTAAAAAAACATGGTATTTCCTTAACCCTTAACCCTTCACCCTTCATAACTGAAGATTTGAGCATCTTCAAACTTCAAATTGCCACTGGGCCAAATGGCTCACATGTTTCTAAAGAAGTATGTATCAGTTCAGTTCAGTCGCTCAGTCTGATTCTTTGCAACCCCATGAATTGCAGCACACCAGGCCTCCCTGTCCATCACCAACTCCCAGAGTTCACTCAAACTCATGTCCATCGAGTCGGTGATGCCATCCAGCCATCTCATCCTTTGTCGTCCCCTTCTCCTCCTGCCCCCAATCCTTCCTAGCATCAGAGTCTTTTCCAATGAGTCAACTCTTCGCCTGAGGTGGCCAAAGTATTGGAGTTTCAGCTTGAGCATCAGTCCTTCCAAAGAACACCCAGGGCTGATCTCATTCAGAATGGACTGGTTGGATCTCCTTGCAGTCCAAGGGACTCTCAAGAGTCTTCTCCAACACCACAGTCCAAAAGTGTCAATTCTTAGGCACTCAGCTTTCTTCACAGTCCAATTCTCACATCCATACATGACCACTGGAAAAGCCATAGCCTTGACTAGACGGACCTGTGTTGGCAAAGTAATGTCTCTGCTTTTCAGTATGCTATCTAGGTTGGTCATAACTTTCCTTCCAAGGAGTAAGCGTCTTTTAATTTCATGGCTGCAGTCACCATCTGCAGTGATTTTGGAGCCCACAAAAATAAAGTCTGACACTGTTTCCCCATCTATTTCCCATGAAGTAATGAGACCAGATGCCATGATCTTCATTTTCTGAATGTTGACTTTAAGCCAACTTTTTCACTCTCCTCTTTCACTTTCATCAAGAGGCTTTTGAGTTCCTCTTCACTTTCTGCCATAAGGGTGGTGTCATCTGCATATCTGAGGTTATTGATATTTCTCCCGGCAATCTTGATTCCAGCTTGTGCTTCTTCCAGTCCAGGGTTTCTCATGATGTACTCTGCATATAAGTTAAATAATCAGGGTGACAATATACAGCCTCGACGAACTCCTTTTCCTATTTGGAACCAGTCTGTTGTTCCATGTCCAGTTCTAACTGTTGCTTCCTGACCTGCATATAGGTTTCTTAAGAGGCAGGTCAGGTGGTCTGGTATTCCCATCTTTTTCAGAATTTTCCACAGTTTATTGTGATCCACACAGTCAAAGGCTTTGGCATAGTCAATAAAGAAGAAATAGGTGTTTTTCTGGAACTCTCTTGCTTTTTCCATGATCCAGCAGATGTTGGCAATTTGATCTCTGATTCCTCTGCCTTTTCTAAAACCAGCTTGAACATCTGGAAGTTCATGGTTCACGTATTGCTGAAGCCTGGCTTGGAGAATTTTGAGCATTACTTTACCAGCATTTGAGATGAGTGCAATTGTGCGGTAGGTTGAGCATTCTTTGGCATTGCCTTTCTTTGGGATTGGAATGAAAACTGACCTTTTCCAGTCCTGTGGCCACTGCTGAGTTTTCCAGATTTGCTGGCACATTGAGTGCAGCACTTTCACAGCATCTTCCAGGATTTGAAATAGCTCAACTGGAATTCCATCACCTCCACTAGCTTTGTTCATAGTGATGTTTTCTAAGGCCCACTTGACTTCGCATTCCAGGATGTCTGGCTCTAGGTGAGTGATCACACCATCGTGATTATCTTGGTCGTGAAGATCTTTTTTGTACAGTTCTTCTATGTATTCTTGCCACCTCTTAATATCTTCTGCTTCTGTTAGGTCCATACCATTTCTGTCTGATCGAGCCCATCTTTGCATGAAATGTTCCTTTGGTATCTCTAATTTTCTTGAAGAGATCTCTAGTCCTTCCCATTCTGTTGTTTTCCTCTATTTCTTTGCATTGATCGCTGAGGAAGGCTTTCTTATCTCTCCTTGCTATTCTTTGGAACTCTGCATTCAGATGCTTATATCTTTCCTTTTCTCCTTTGCTTTTTGCTTCTCTTCTTTTCACAGCTATTTGTAAGGCCTCCTAGGACCCTCAAAAACGTGACAAAATTGTAATAGAAGTCATCTGAAATATAGAAAATAACTAAAATAGGAAGAGATTGGGAATCCCGCCAACCAGATCAGATGATGAGGACGTTCTATTTATAATAAAGGACTTAAAAGACCTGGTGGACCATAAAAAGCTAAATGCTGCTGCTGCTGCTAAGTCACTTCAGTCGTGTCCGACTCTATGTGACCCCATAGACGGCAGCCCACCAGGCTCCCCGGTCCCTGAGATTCTCCAGGCAAGAACACTGGAGTGGGTTGCCATTTCCTTCTCCAATGCATGAAAGTGAAAAATGAAAGTGAAGTCACTCAGTCGTGTCCGACTCTTAGAGACCCCATGGACTGCAGCCTACCATGCTCCTCTATCCATGGGATTTTCCAGGCAAGAGTACTGGAGTGGGGTGCCATTGCCTTCTCCGAAAAAGCTAAATAAATAAGCTTTATTTTCTATTAAGGGTGCAGTGATGTCTCTGAGATTTAGCATGGAGTGTAGTTAACATAATTAGTACTTTTTCATCCTTTTTTGGTGAAATCCTAAAGTTGTATAGGAATATCATGTCTTGAATATGCAGTACTAAGGTTTGAAACAATCTTTTGATAGTGAAATACTAAAAATAGTTTTAAAAAATGGGGGGTTTTCACTAAAAATTAATTGATACTATCTAGTAGGATTTAAAGTATGCAAACCCAAATGATACAACTAACACGGGCTTAATTTCAAAAATACAAAATAATAATATAATAAAACTTTGAAGCATTCATGTCATAATAAAACACTTCAGAAATTGTAAAAAAAGTTTGCTAAAAAATTAATTTGTGTTACCTACTAGGATTGAAAGTATGCAAACCCAATACAACAAACAAGGGCTTTATTTCCAAAATATACAAACAATTCATACAATTCAACAACAACAACAAAAACCCAGCTGAAAAATAGGCGGAAGATTTAAAGACATATTTTTCCAAAGAAAAGCAGATGGTCAATAGGGACATGAAAAGATGCTCAACATCCTGAATCATTAAAGAAATGCAAGTCAAAACTACAATGAGGTACCACCTCACACCAGTCAAAAAGGCCATCATTTAAGTCTACAGATAACAAATGCTGAAGAGGGTGTGGAGAAAAGGGAATATTTGGTACAGCCACTATGGGGAACAGTATGGAGGTTCCTTGAAAAACTAAAAATAGAGTTGCTATATGGATCCAGCAATCCTACTCCTGGGCATAATCCAGACAAAATATAGTTCAAAGAGATATATATGTCCCTGTGTTCGCAGCAACACTATTCACAATAGCCAAGATATGGAAATAATCTAAATGTCCATCGACAGATGAATGGAAAAAAAAATATGTGTGTGTGTGGAATACTGCTCAGCCATAAAATGAAATAATGCCATTTGCAGCCACATGGATAGACCTAGAGAGTATCATAGGTGAAGTAAGTCAGAAAGAGAAAGACAAATATCATATGATATTATTTACATGTGGAATCTAAAATATGATACAAATAAACTTATCTATGAAACAGATTCATAGATATAGAAAACAAACTTGTGGTTGCCAAGCAAGAGAGGTATTCAGGGAGGGATGGATTGGAATTAATATATGAAAACTATTATGTATAGAATGGATAAAAAATAAGGTCCTACTGCATAGCACAAGAAACCATATTCAATATCCTGTGATAAACCATAATAGAAAAGAATATGAAAAAGTATGCATATGTATGTATAATGCAATCACTTTGCTGTACAGCAGAAATTAACACATTAAAATCAACTATACTTCAATAAAGTAAATTTTTTTAAAAAGTATAAAAACCCTATAATCACACAATTCCCTCATAAGTATATGCCCTAGAGCAGAGGTCAGCAAACTTTTTCTGAAAAAGGCAAGATAGTAAATATGTCAGTTTTGCAGGCCATGCAGTCTCTGTTGCAACTATTCCATGCTGCATTCATAGCTAAAAGCAGCCACAGACTGTATGTAAACAAATGGACATGGCTATATTCTAATAAAACTTTACAAAAACAAGGGATGGGTCAGATTTAGATCAGGGGTTATAGTTGGTCAACTCCTACCCTAATACTCATGCAGATGTGTACCAAAATATGGGTATAAGATTATTATATCATTTGCAATAGCTCTGAAATGGAAACAACCCAAACCCGAAGTCCATCAACAGGAAACTCAATAAATAAACAGTGGTATGTGTATTGATAGAATATCAAACAGCAAATCCAATGACCTCTGTGTACATATAATGACATTTTTTAAGATTTATAATTGAATCTTAAACGTTCAGCAAAAGTAGCCAGACACAAAGGAATATATGTTGTATTACCTATGATTTGTTGAAATTAAACTGTATTGTCTTAGAAGGCTTTCCCATAAAGCAAACCAGCAACTACGTGAAAGTCAGAAGACAAGAAGCAATGGTGACCAGAAACGGGTTTGTAGTGGAGCCTGGGGTGCTTTCACCATCCATTGTTTTACTTACCTGATGGTTACATAGTCACTATTCAATGTTTTGTAAACGTTGTGCATTTGGGGTTTTATGTTTTGTTCTGCATGTGTGTAACTTCCATAAGAAAAATGAGGTTTTTCGTATTTTCCATCTATAAAATGCTATAGACATGACAGGTATTAAAATAATATGGTGTCTAGTCTCTCTTGATGCCACTGATGGCTTTATTTTCTGTTAAGAGCAGGTGTCTGTCTTGTTCTGTGTGGTGGAAGCTGAGGTTGACCAGCAGTATGAACCAATCAGGAGCATATTAGCCAGGCTCTGTATCTATGTTCTTTCATGTGCATGTAACGTAATTTCTTAGCAGTTCATATGTCTTTAATTTTGTAATCCCCAAAATACTAATGTTGCAAACTCTTGACAAAACGTCTGCCTTGTTCCCGTAAGTGAAATCAGACATTGACCACATTGGGTTCTGGAGTAGTTGGGGTCTGCAGTTGTCTTCCCCATTTCACTCTGAAAAATATTATGAAATTGAGAAGTGCTATCTTTGATAGTGTCTCCTGGGAGCAGAGCACGTGATGAACAGACTTCCACCGCGGAAGAGATGGGTGAGGAGGTTAAGTAAATTTTCTTTGTGTAGTTTCCATTAAACTTCAATCAGAGTTACAGAAAGAAATTTCCTCCAGGCGGCTGCGAATACAGGTATTGGTTTGACTTTAATAAAAGTCATAACTGATCTCTCTGAGGTCTCTCATGGAATGAGCTCAGCAGAATTCAAGCAGGTCCTTCAGAGGGAAAACGCCCACTTAAACATCGCATTATCCTAATAATCCCATTCCAGAGCTGCCGTCCCATTATTTTAAAGGTCTTCATTTGCAAATCGTGGTATTTGAAAGTTTTCTTTTTACATTATTGCAGAAAGCGGGGATGGATCTTTCTGAGGGCCCCACACCTATGTACTCCCTCTGCTTCCAGACCTGCATAAGACAGCACTGTGGAGCATCCAAGCTGCTCAGAACCTTTGCATCGCTGCTTTGATTAAACCACCTATTTAAAGACACCTACTTCAGAGGTAAGAATGACTTTTAATGAGATTTGCTAAGAAAGGAAAAAAAAATCTCTCATTGCTAAGAATAGTTCTGGTCATAATGGAGATCAGGAAGAACACTGTCATAAGACATGAAATACTGTCCATTCAGAAGTTATCCAGTGAATATTTTCAGGGCACATACTATGTGTTAGGTGCTATTCTAGGTACTAGAATAAAGCAGGTATCAAAGTAGACAAGGTTTTTCACAATCTAGTAAGGAAGATATGTAGGGGACACGTGAAGAGTTAGTAAGTTAATTTCAGATATAAGAAGATATACAGAAAAGAAGATTGGATAACAGGCTAGAGGACTGGGACACAATGGAGACAGGGTGGCCTCATTTATAGGATAGCATGAGAGTTGACCACTAACTGATGAGAAAGATCCATTCATACAAATATCTCTGGGAAAGGGATTTCCAAGGAGAGAGTATAGCAAGTGTCGAACATTAAGGCAAAACAAGAAGAAATTTGGAGCTGCCAGAGTGTTCTGAATGGGGAAAGAGAGCTGAGATAGATCTGGAAAAGTGGGCAGGGGCCCATCCTGCAGAGTCTTGTGGACTGTGATAAGGTGTTAGATTTTATGTACCTGCAAAATCTCTTTGATCTTTGAATATGTAAATAAGTATTTATTAGGATAAAGGCTGGCTTTCTTCTGGGATCCAGAGAAACTGGGTGGGTGTGAGGGAACATACAAAGTGACTCTAAGTCCTGGCCTTGCCACTGGACTTCTGCACAACCTTGAGTAAGGGTGCAAGGCCTCTTCCAGCGCCATCTGTAAAATGGGGATAATCAACCTCACTTTACAGCCATCAGGAGTATTCTGTGTTTGTGAAAATACTCCCACCCCCGCCCCACCGGTGTCTGTACTCAGCAGGCACTAGATAATTTTCAGTAGGATCTTAATCTGAATAACCCTGGCTCCTGCTGAGCCTCTGGGGAAACTTTCTTTTCAGTAAAAGCTCATGGTTTAAAATAAGGTCAAGCCAGTGATAATGCCTCGAGAAAAAAATCTGAAGATATTAACTGATCATGGGAAGGCAGTCTTGATACCCTGGGCGAGGAACCAAGTTCTGGTCCTCACTGTGCTGCTCACTAACCAAATGGTCTTGGGAAATTGGGCCTCAGTTTCCAAATCTGGAAAATAGGAATGATCATCATCAAAATTCTGGCTGTAGTCATCTCACAGAGTTATGAGGGTTTCTGATGTTATGATTGGATGTAAGCCATGAGGGCTTCACATGGGTGACATTAGCCTCCTGACCACCTTTGCTAACACTTCTCTCTCTGTCCTGGGAGATGCGGGGAGACCTCTGAGTAAGACCGAACAAGTGCTGAGAGCTGGAGGAGGAAGCAGGCCCTCCCCTTCAGGACGTCTCATAGTCTTATCCTCTACTGGAGTGAAAGTAATTTATTTATTAATTTTCTTGGGACATTCTGTCATGTATGCTGTTTATCAGATTTAGAATGACTTTAATTCCCCAGTGAAAGATCCCATGTCTTTGAAAGAGTCCTAACCCAGAAGCTTCCTGCCCACCTTCTCCTTTTTCCCCTCTCCTTGCCTCTCCTCTCTCCTTTGCACCAGTAGATGGACTGTCACTCTGGACCACCCAGGAGTCTCATTATGGGTACTTAATAAGCCCGGTCAGCACTGTTGACGAAGCAAGCCTGTCGGTGTTGCAGGTAATCAGCCTCTCTGATTAGAAGGGCTCCCCGAGGTTCGGGACTGCATCAGAAGCTCTATCCTTGCTTCACTTCTGCCATTGGCCCTAAGCAGAGGGCCACAGATAAGAAAGGCATGGCTGGAGCCAGGTGGGACAGGGGTGGGTTGCAGGGAGTGGGCAAGGCCGGGCTCAGCCTCGGACAGAAGGAGTGAACAAGCTGTCCTGATGACAAAGCTGGAAACTGGAGAAAATCAGAGCAGTTCCAACTTGACATCAACAGACAAATGTGTTTCTGCACCTAAACTGAAGTCGGGACCCAAAAGGATAAAGACAGTTGTGGGCACTCGGGTATGAAGCAGAAGGAGAAAGTGAAAGTGGTGGTCGCTCGGTCGTGTCAGTCCCTGCGACCCCACAGACTGTAGCCCGCCAGGCTCCTCTGTCCATGGAATTCTCCAGGCAAGGGGACTGGAGTGGGTTGCCATTCCCTTCTCCAGGGGATCTTCCCGACCCAGGGATCGAACCTGGTTCTCCCGCATTGCAGGCAGATTCTATAGGAGGGATGTAAATAGAGACTCAGCTGGGTTTGAGTTCTGTTTCGGTCATTTTCAACACTTGCCGGTTGGGCAAGTTTGTTTCTAGTTCTAGAAATGAGGATGGGGTGGTGGGGGAGAGGCAGGATCGTGGAGGGGGGTCTGTCCTCCAGGGAAGGCTGACAACACACACCATTTTCATATTTGATAGATCAGTTCTGAGAAATAGGCTAGGATTGATCCCTTTTCCCATTTACAGGTGAGAAAACCATGTCCAAAGGGAGAAAGAACTTGTCCTATGGGGACAGCTTGTGAAAGGCAGGACTCTCTGGAAGAGTGAGCGTCGGGGTCGAGAGAAAGGATGCTGACTGCTCATTATCTGGACCCTCAGCTCTGTCCTGGTTAAAGGAACAATTTGTATTGAGCAGGAAAGGCATTTGTTCAAGTCGGCAAATCCTTTTAAAGAACTGGAATCCACTTCTGTGCCTAAAAGGCCTGGGCTCGGAGCTTCTAACTGATGATAATTACTAGCCAATCACTCTTTTGTGAAGCCCTTGAGCCTGGCAGAGCACCTTGAGGGAGTGGTGCCTGCAAGCCCAACTCTGCCCTGCCTGGCTCCTCCAGGATCTCTCACTGGGAACCAGGAACAAAGCTGCTGGGCTCCAAGAGACACCAACAATAAGCCCCAGTCTGGTCTGCCGCCCATCTTTTTTGCCACATAAAACACAAGTGGGACATTTGGGACCTACGGAACTAAAAAATCACTCGCTGTTTTTCTGAAATTAAAATTTAACTGGTCATCCTGTATTTTAATTTGCTGAATCTGGCAGCCCTACATGCCACAACCCTTTCCCATGAGCCCTGCTGCCTGGCACCTTCAAATTGTGAATGATCACCTGAGTAATAATGCCTTTTCTCCCTTGGGGCCCCCCACCATGGTTTGGGCTCCCCAGAATCTGTGGGGGTCAGTGGGGCCCAGATACAGAATAATGCCTAAATACCAGGCTCCCTTGGGTATTCCACACACAGTAGCCCCCCTTATCCGTGGTTTCTCTTTCCATGGTTTCAGTTACCCATAGTCAACTGTAGTCTGAACATATTAAATAGAAAATTCCAGAAATAAACAGCTCATAAGATTTTTTTTAATTGGAGGATCATCACTTTACAATGTTGGGGTGGTCTCAGCCTTACAACAACATGAATCAGCCATATATATATATATCCCCTCCCTGTTGAGCCTCCCACTCACCTCCCATCCCACCCCTCTAGGTCATCACAAAGTACCAGCCTGGGTTCCCTGTGTTACCAGCAACTTCCCACAGCCTATCTATTTCACACATCATAGTGTACATGCAAAATTCAGCCTTCTTAATCCATCCCACCTTCTTCTTTCCCCCTGGGGCCACAAGTCTGTTCTCTACGTCTGCATCTCCATTCCTTCCCTGCAAATAGGTTCATCAGTACTATTTTTCTAGATTCCATATATATGAGTTAATATACGGTATTTCTTTTTCTCTTTCTGACTTACTTCACTCCGTGTAACAGGCTCTTAGTTTTAAATTGCACACTATTCCAAGTCAGGCATAATGAAATCTCTTACTGTCCCCTTCTGTCCAGCCAGGGATGTGAATCATCCCATTCTCCAGTGTTTCCCACCTGTTAGTCATTCAGATGGTTATCAGATGGCCTATCACAGTATCACAGTGCTGGGGTTCAAGTCACCCTTATTTTACTGAACAATGGCCCCAGAGCATAAGAGTAGTGATGCTGGTGATACAGAGATGCCAAAGAGAAGCTTCCTTTAAGTGAAAAGGTAGACGTTTTTGACTTACTAAGAGAAGAAAAAAACTATATGCTGAGGTCACTAAGCTACAGTAAGAACAAATCCAGCCGTGAGATTGTAATAAAAGCAAAAGAAATCTGTGCTAGTTTTATTGTTGTGCCTCAAACTGCAAAAGTTACAGCCACGGTACATGATAGTGGTTAGTTAAGATGGAAAAGGCATTAAACTGGTAAGATATTTTGAAAGAGATATACAGTATATTGTTACAGTTGCTCTGCTTTATTGCTAGTTATTGTTGTTAATCTCTTACTATGCCTAATTTATAAGTTAAACTGTGTCATAGGTATGCCATGTCAGAAAAAATATAGTATATACAGAGTTTGGTACTAACAACAGTTTCAGGCCTCCACTGGGGGGCTTGAAACATATCTACTGTCAAAAAGGGGGCACTACTGTATTCTAAGTCATTTTAATCCCCATTACAATGCTCCTGGGCTTCTCCGATGGCTCAGGAGGTAAATAATCGCCTGCAATGCAGGAGACTCTGGTTCAGTTCCTGGGCTGGGGAGATCTCCTGGAGAAGGAAATGGCAACCCACTCCAGTATTCCTGCCTGAGAATCCCATGGACAGAGGAGCCTGGCAGGCCCCAGTCCAGGAGGTCACAAAGAGTCAGACATATCTGAGTGACTGAGAGTGCACTCACAACCCTCCTAGGTATGTATTCTTAGCAAATTTCACAGTTGAAGAAGTTGAGCATCGAAAACGTTTCTTAACTTACTTCCCTTGTAAGGGGTCAGACCAAGATTTGAGTCACATCTATGGATTCCAGTGAGAGGGTGGGTGAAGCTGTGATGTTACCTCTCTAAGTCTCCATTTTCTCAGCACAATGGGAGATGGTTGTGATGATGCCTGCCTCACACAACGGATTAAATGAGAGGCTGTAGTACTGACACCTGAAGGCGTGCCATGTGGTTAAGGCTTGGTACTCAAGGATGATTTGGGGGCTCATTTCCAGTTTCTAGCTGTGTAGATGCCAGACTATTTCCCACTCAAGGCAGCATGGCCTGCAGGATTCATTAGGAGAAGCGGCAGCTATAGGGCTGCAAGGCCAGGAGGACTTATAGCTCTGCCTGAGAGGCAGGCCTGTGGGTTCGATCCCTGGGTCAAGAAGATCCCCTGGAGAAGGAAATGGCAACCCACTCCAGTACTTGCCTGGGGAATCCCATGGAGAGAGGAACCTGGTGGGCTGCAGTCCATGGGGTGACAAGAGTCAGACATGACTTAGCAATTAAACCACCACCACCACCACCCAGCTCTGCAGAGCCCCACATACTTAATCGCTAAGCAACTGCTTATAAAATGAGGGGTAATGGTGCTCAAAGCCTCATTGTGTAGAGTGACGAGTTAATGGTTCATAGGGGCCTTTAAAAATCTCAAAGCCACGGGCAGTCCAAGGCCATCAACACCTGGGCATCTTCCAAGCTGTGTCCTGACTGCCAAAGGTGACCTCATCGAGGTTCTGGGCAGTCAGACTTTGCCCTTAGTGAAGGACAATGCCTACCTCGATGTAGTCCTGCCTCCACCTCTGCTGTGGTGTTGCAAGATTGAACTTCCTTTCAGAACCTGTACGTGTCTCTTCTGGGTAAGTCATGGCCTCTCTCCAGTGGATGGGTCAATTTCTAGGTCCCAACAACCCTCATGAGCACATCAGCCTGGGTCATGATTATTGGATTCCAAGATAACACAGGTGAGCCATCGGAAAGAGTTCCAGGAACCGGCATTCTCAAACATCTTTCTCAGCATTTGGTAGAAACCATAGAAGTGGGATTCCCTAGTAGCTCAGCTGGTAAAGAATCCAAGTGCAATGCAGGAGAGGAGACCCTTGTTCGGTTCCTGGGTTGGGAAGATCCTCTGGAGAAGGGATAGGCTACCCTCTCCAGTATTCTTGGGCTTCGGTGGCTCAGCTGATAAAGAAGACACCTGCAGTGGAAAGAGTGGGTTATGAAGAGGGCTGAAAAGTTCTGTACCTAAGATGCATACCTCAGAGGGCTTCCAAGTCCTCTGGTTACTATAGTAATGAGGTGTCTGGTTGCTGAAGATACGACAGGGGGCAAGAGAGGTAAAGCCAAGGGCCTTCCAGGTCTCACCCGAATGATTAGCAGGTGAAGCTGAAAATGGCATGGCACTAGGCATACAGGCAGGTAGGTAGATCGCTGCTTTCTTAGCACAAGTGTCCAGAGAAGGCCTAAGCCCTGGGAAGCCCATGATCGTTGTTGTCTCGGTCACTGCTGTATCACTGTTGTGTCTCTCGTACCTAGGTCAGTGTCTTATACATAGTAGGTTCTCAGTAAATATTTGATGGTGGATGGATGGATAGCATCCACTATTCAGGTAGAAGACAAGAGTTTAGCAAAAAAAAAAAAAAGAAGCTAGAATGACATTCTAGAAGGAAGTCAAGAGTAGCTGTTCTGTGGCAGAGCAGGGCTGCTCATCAGGGTCACTCTGTGTAGACCTGGGGAGGGATGTAGATGGGGTGGTTTTGACCTGGAATCAGAGCCATAACATAAAAATCCAGTATGTTGGTGCTTCCAGACTCTCAGATAACATCTAGGCCCATGCCCCATGCTTCCAATTTGCAAAGCCAAAATCCTTGATCCATTCTTGACTCCTTTCTCCTCTCATACCCTATATCCAATACATCATCAGATCCTGTTGTCTCTATTTTAAAAGTACATCCTGTGTCACTTACATGTAGAATCGAAAATATGACACGAATGGATCTGTCTACGAAGCAGAAACACTCATGGACGTAGAGAGCAAACTTGTGGTTGCCGAGGTGGGGAGGGGTGGGCACAGGATGGACTGGGAGTCTGAGGGATAGCAAAGGAAACCAAGTACTATAGAACGGATGAACAAGGTCCTACTGTATAGCCCAGGGAACTGTATTCAATATCCTGGGATAAACTATAATGGAAAAAATATGAAAAAGAATGTATGTGTGCGTGTGTGTGTGTGTGCGTGCGTGTGTGTGTGTGTGTATGTGTAACTGAGTCATTTTGCTGTACAGCAGAAATTAACACAACATTGTAAGGCACCCATACTTCAAGGTGCAGTACTTTTTAAAAAGTACAGTCCATGGGTCACAGAGTCAGACATGACTTAGTGACTTAGCTACTAAATGATGACGACAACATCCTGGGAGGGGAGTGAGAGGGAGAAAGAGGAGAAAATTACTATAAAGGGTCATGAGGAAACTTTTGCAGTTACGGGTATCTTCTTCACCCTGATTGTGGTCACAGTTTCATTGTGGTCACAGTGGTCACAGGTACACTTTAAGAAATGTAAATGGAATATACGTCAACTGTACCTCAATAAATACATGTACAATTTTTAAAATTCAAAAAAATACATCCTGAATGCAATTACTTCTCCGTCATGACGGTTGCCATGTGGATTTAAGCCCCAGCACCTCACATGTCAACAGTTTCCACAACTGCTCTGTCTTGCCCCACATTTTCTCCCCACGCAGCAGCCACAGCAGTTCCTTTAAAAAGTCAGTGCAGATCATGTCACCCCACTTCTCAGAACCCTTCAGTGCTTCCTGCCCTCTCAACTCATTCAGAACAAAGTCTTTGCAGTGGCGGACCAGGCCCCCCAACTCCTGGCCCCACTCTTGCTGACGAGTGTCCCCCTCACTCACCGCTTTCCTGCTGCTCTGGCCTGCTGAAGCCTGCCCACGCTTCCTCACGCTGCTCTGTCTCTCACCTTGAGGCTCCTGCACGAGCTCTTCCTTCTGCTTGGGCATTTCTAGAAAGCTGTGGCCTAGCTCTGAAGTCAGCCAGAGATAAGTGTTATACTTGAAGCTTTTGCTTTGTCATCATTTGTTTCTAGCTAAATGGTCTCTTGGACCCCAAGCTGGCTCTTTTGCTGACCAGGCCTGCTTATAGCTTATTCAGGTCCCCTCAGAAGAAAAAGCCAGTAACCGTCAGGGACTCAACCCCTGTAGTAAGGAACTTGAGAAAGCATGGTTGTATAGGTTGTACACTGCACAAGGTCACAAGTCACTGGGCTCAGTAGGGGCTGGAATCCAGCCTAAGCACTGCTTGCTGAACTTTCCAAGGGGTACTCCCCCGGGCAGGGTTGCAGCCCCCCAGAAGGAAGCAGCAGCGTGCTTAGGAAGCTGCCCCAACTTCCAGGGCTGGCTGGATGGGAAGTAGCTGACATTCAAGTGAAAGGTCCAGAAGGCAGGTGAGTCAACCTGAGTCCTGATCCTGGAAACAGTAGAAGCTGAGCAGGCCTAGCAGTGGGGAAACCAGCAAGAGGCCAAGGCTAGGCAGCTAGGTGGGTGATGGGAAAGCCCTGACTCAGCCTTTCCAACTACCTATTGTGAGTTCCAACCAGGCCAGGGGTAAGGGTAGTCGCAAACCAGCTCAGAATTAATGAAAGCTTCAGACCCTGCTGCAGAAAAGAACACACGCAGCCTAAGCTGTGTGCACACTCTGTGGGGACCTACGCCGCCCATCGACTCTGCCTCCTACCGGTGGCTATTAAGTCAAGTACCCTTGGTAATCCAGGATGTTTCAAAGAGACCTATCAGCTCAGATGCCAAATCGAAGCAGCACATCTAAACACTCCAAGGAAGCACCTGCTCGTGGCAGCTGCCTCCACTGCCATGGCAGCTGTCCTGGGGGGTTGGGGCTGCAGGGCAGGACAGAGGTTTTGGGAAAGCATTAGGGAGGGCGGCCCCACGGTGCTGGACGCTGCTTGGCCCAAGTGACCAGCAACCTCGGAAGAAAGTTTTTCTCCCCCTCCCTACCTCCCAAGCCCAGAAACCCTGTTCTGTCCCTTTTCCTTCCAGAAGGAGCAGGCAGAACCCTGGCCTCCTCCTCCTCAGCTCAGACAGCCCCATCACCAAAGGGCCCAGACAATTAATTACCCACCATCATGGCGCCGTTTAGCCTTCAATTTTCCTGACGACCACAAGGATTAACTCAATCTGCGAGACTTCACTGGGCCATTTAAGGGAGCATCATAACTCTTTCTGTTCCCCAGAAATTGTAACCCGGACTCGGTTTTGTAATGCTAATTGCCTTATCTTCATAAATTCTACAGTCTTACATAATTTACCCGCATTGTAGCAGGATTTCCCAAGAATAAAAAAGCAGGTGCCGTCAATGGTAATTTGAATAAGAAAAGACATGTTAAGTGGTTCTTCTCTCACTAGTAATAGAAATTAATTAGCTTTGAGCAGCTTTGGAGGTTTTTGCATTTTTTGCTGTAACCTGTTATGTTTTCTAATTGTATGGAAAGAAGGTTTGATTTGATCACATTATTTGGTGACGGAGAGGCCTCTGTTTGGAGTCAAAGGTACAGGAAGGGTGGCAGCCAGAAGTGTGGGAAGCCTCCGGAGGCGTGCAGAGAGTATGGGCTTTGCAGTCAGATAAACGGGAGTTCTGAGCCGGGGTGAACCACTTGCTGGCTCTATGACCCTGGACAAATCACTTCCCCTATTTACACTTCAGCTTTCTCATCTGTAAGACAAGGGGTCACCAGCTCCAGCTGGAAGAGAGGGAGCATCGAGCAGCGTGGTAGGAGCATTAGCTTTTGAGCTGGACATACTCAGCTTTGAACCCTGGGTGCACAACTTACTCGTTCTGTGACTTTTCCAGTTAGGGTGTCTTTAACTTCAGGAAACATCAAATGCTGTTTGAAACTGGCTTAAACAATACAAACATATACTTTGTTTGATGGGACAGTATCATCAATGTTCCAGGTTTACTTTCTCTCTTCACTCTGTTTTGTCCTAACGCTGGTCCTCCCCTTCCCTGGCAAGGAACTTAAGTTCCCTTGTTCTCCTCAGGGCTTCCTTAGTGGCTCAGACAAAAAAGAATCCATCTGCAATGCAGGAGACCTACGTTCGATCCCTGGGTGGGAAGAGCCCCTGGAGAAGGGAATGGCAACCCACTCCAGTATTCTTACCTGGAGAATCCCATGGACAGAGGAGCCTGGTGGGCTACAATCCATGAGTTCTCATGTAGCAGAAGAGGGAGTGGGCCTTTTTCCCTAACATAGAATACAAAATTTTCCCTTCAGTATGACTCAGCCAATCAAGTTACTGGTCCACCCCTGGAGCAATAATTGACTCCAGGAGAAGGCTACCCAGACTGATGAGGCTACTAACTAATGAGGATCTATGTCTGTAGAGCTGGGATGGAGCCTGCTTCCCTTAAATCATGGGTCCACTCCCTGGTGTAGACACATAACACTGTAGTGGTTACTACAGTAACTGTGGCAAGTTACATATCCCTTTTAAACTCACTTTATTTGTCTATAAAGTGGGGACAATAAAAGCACCACCTCCTAAGTTTATGAGGATTTCATAATACAGATCTATAAAGCATGGCAGCCCTCTCCCAAACATTCTAGTTTCTTCCTCCTGCTTTCTTTCCTCTTTCCCTGAAATCCTTTCCTTCAACGAAATCCTCCAGCAGGTTATTCAAAGCAACTCTCTGGGCTTTGGAAGAACTAAAAGCAAAAGAGAGGAGAAATCATTCCTTGAATATATTCTCCGAAGTAGCCCCTTTTCAACCATAAGAACATTACAGATAAGAGAATGTGATGCCAAAGATAAAATTAAGGAAACATGAGAAGAAACATTACGAAAGCAGAACATGAGACAGAGAATACTCAAAGGTCAATCTCTTTTTTTATACACTTATACCTATCAATACCATAAACTCTACCCCAGATCCTTTCCCCTCCCCACAGGAGGAATCCTGGCTTGAATCCTGGCTCCAAATCATAGCAAGTGAGGTGACAAGCAGGTTTCTTGCCTAAGAAAGATACTCGAGGTCTCTTACCCCATTGAGCAGAGGCATAGTATCTGGGACTGAAGACAACTCTCCAATCAGCTGGCTGAAGCTGCTCATTGTACAGCTTTTAAAAACCTGAAGTTCAGTAATTATCAGACTGGATAATAATGCAAAATCAAACTATTTTCTGTCCACACAAAAAAATGCATTTAAATGTAAAGACCCAGGGATGTCCCCCATGGTCTGGTGGCTAAGACTCTACATTCCCAATGCAGAAGGCCTATGTTCAATCCCGGGTTAGGGAACTAGATCCCACGGGTTGTAGCTAAGACCCAGCATAGCCAAATAAATAAGTATTTTTTTGAAAATTAAAAAAATAATAATAATAAATGTAAAGACCCAGATAGGTTGAAATGGAAAGGGAAAGGAAAGATAGACCAGACTCTTTCTTATGCAAACACTGAGTACAAGAGAGCTGTTGTGATTATACTAATATTAGACAAGTTAGACTTCAAGATAAGGAGTATTATCAGAGATAAAGACGGATACTTCATAATGATAAAAGGGTTAATTCATTAGAAAGACATGATTATTCTAAATGTGTATGCATCTATTAATGGATCCTCAGAGTAAATTTAATAGGCCAGCAAAGTTACTCTCTCAATAATTAATAGAGCAACTAGACAAAAAAATCTGTAAGGCTATAGAATATTTGAACAAGACTATCAACCAACTTTACATAATGCACATTTCTAGAACATTATTCCCAACACCTGTAGAATATACATTCTTTTCAAGTGCACATGAAATATTCTTCCAAATAAGCCATATGCTGCTGCTGCTGCTACTGCTGCTGCTGCTGCTGCTGCGTCGCTTCAGTTGTGTCTGACTCTGTGCAAACACAGACGGCAGCCCACCAGGCTCCTTTGTTCCTGGGATTCTCCAGGCAAGAATTCTGGAGTGGGTTGCCATTTCCTTCTCCAATGCATGCATGCATGCATGCAAGCTAAGTCGCTTCAGTCATGTCTGACTCTGTGCAACCCTATGGACAGCAGCCCACCAGGCTCCTCTGTCCACGGGATTCTCTAGGCAAGAATACTGGAGTGGGTTGCCATTTCCTTCTCCAAAATAAGCCATATATAGGACTATAAAATATGTCCAGTAAATTACAAAAGACTGAAAATTTTCAAGATGTGCTCTCTGACAACCATGGGCTTAAGTGAAAAATCAATAACATTTTCAACCTAATACGTAGGGACAATGCATTTTTAAAGTGGTTAAAATGCATAGTCTCATCAGAAGTACCTGGTTTCCCTTTCATCCATCCCTGGCCAACCATCCCACAGAGGAACCTTTCCTAAGGCTCTTTTCATTTTATTTTCTTCTCTTCATTCATTTCTGTATTAAACAGGTTCCACCTCTTCCTGGGTTTTACTCAGAATAACATGGTGTGTTTCCTTTGGTTATTTTCTGTAGAATACTTGGCCCATGCTCACAGAGATAAACTGGAAGAAAAAAATATCAGAAATAAAGGAGCTATCATCACAGATACTATAGATCAGTGGTCCTTGACATTTTTGGCACCAGGGACTGGTTTCCTGGGAGACAATTTTCCCACAGACTGGAGTGGAGGGTGGTTTCTGGATAATTCAACGGCATTATATTTATTGTGCTCTTTAGTTCTATTATTATTACATCAGCTCAACCTCAGACCATCAGGCATTAGATCCTGGAGGTTGGTGACCCTGCTAAAGCTAATAAAAATCTAAGCAATATTTTGCCAATAAATTTGGAATTAGATAAAAGTGGATAAATTCTTTGAAAATACACATGCAAACACAACTTATCAGAATTGACACAAGAAGAAATAGATGATTTGAATAGGTATTTGTTATTAAATAATTTGAATTTATAATTTTAAAAACTTCCCATAAAAAAAAAACTCTAGACCCAGATGATTTCCCTGGTGACTTCAATTAAACATTTAAGAAATAAGTGATATCAATCTTACATAAATTCTTCAGAAAAATAGGGGATGAAAAAATTCTCATTTAAAAAGCCAGCATAACCTTGGTACCACAACTAGACAATGATATTATAAGAAAAAAAAAGCCATAGAGCAACACTTTTTTCATGAACATGGGTATAAAATTCCTGAATAAAAAATTAATAAAGTAAATCTAGAAAAAGGAGGCTGTATGATAACTTAGGAATTCAGGGCTAATTTAACTTTTGAAAATCAATGTAATTCACTACATTACAAAAATAAAAGGATAAACATAATCAACAGATGCAGAAAAATCACTGGAGAAATTCAGCGCCCATTCAACTCACAGATAACGCCCTCATGGAAAAAAACATGACAAAAATCAGCTTCAATTGCTACCCCCACCATACACAAAAATTAACTAGAATGGATGTGTGTATGGGTGCATGCTCAGTCACATCCAACTCTTTGCGACCCCATGGACTGTAGTCTGCCAGGCTTATCTACCCATGGTATTTTCCAGGCAAGAATATTGGAATGGGTTGCCATTTCCTATTTCAGAGGATCTTCCTGACCTAGGGATTGAAACTGAGTCCCTTGTGTCTCCTGCATTGGCAGGCAAATTCTTTACCACTGAGCCATCTGGGACCCCAGAATGGATAACAGACCTAAATGCAATTGCTAAAACACTACAGTACTTAGAAGACAGTTTTTGTCATGTATAGCATATAAAAAAATGAATACTAACCATAAAATAATTGATAAATGAGACTTCACCAAAACTTCAAAAATGTTCTGCCATTACTAAAATAAAAAATAAGACACAGACTGGGAGAAAATATTCTCAATATATATGTCACTAGTATGTAAAGAAGTCCTAGAAGTCATAATTAAAAGATAAGCCATCTACTAAAAATGAGCAAAATATTTGAACATACCTCACAAAACAGTATTTATGAATGAGTATAAGCACATGAAAATTTGCTCCATATTTTAGTCACTAGGAAAGTGTTCTAAAATTGCAATGTGATGCCACTTTACACACACTAAATGGCTAGAATTAAAAAGATAGAAAATATTAACTGTTTACGAGGTATGGGTAGTGGACTTGCTGGTCAGAGTAGGAAATGGAGAGCTGTTTGGTAGGAGTTAAATGTACACTTATCATATGATCCACATATTACACTCATAGGTAGTTAACCTAAAGAAATGAAGACATATATCTTCTAAAAGACCCATAGGTGAATGTCCTTTGCAGCATTAGAGACAATAGCCCCCAGACTAGAAACAGTCAAGATATCCATTAACATGTAAATTGATCAATTATGGTATATTCACATAGTTTAATACTACCCAGAATAAGCAAGATTGAACTACTGATACATATCACAGCAAGGATGAATCTCGAAAGTACATTGAGTAAAAGAATCTTGATATAAAATTAATCTTTGAAAATAGAAATCAGAACAGTAGTTGCCTATGGTGGAGAGAGATTGACCAGATGGGGAAAAAAATATGGGAACTTTTTGGTAATGGGTATGTCCTATATCTTGATTGCAGGGGTAGTTATATGGGTATATATATTTGTCAAAACTCATCAAGTTATACATTTAGAATCTGTGCAGTTCACTGCAGATAAATTTGAGCTTAAAAAAAAAAAGATGATCTGTTTTGGAGACTGGGTTTTAGAAAGTGTAGAGTGAACTCTGGGGAAACAGTCAGGAGGCTATTCTGTAGACAAGGTGGGAGATGGTGGCACTTGGAATATAGCAGTGGTAGAGGAGTTGAGGAAAAGTGAGCAATGTTATGAGATGTTGAGGAGGTAATATAAATGGGCCTTGGTGATTAGAGGAAGAAGGGATGTCTTGGATTACTCTCAGAAGTTTTGGCTTCATGCACTGAAATGAAGAACCCAAAGGAGTTTCCAGTTTGTAAGAAGAGATCATGATGCACAAGTCAGCTTTCCAGGACAAAGTTCTAACCGCGTCCCTTCCCTACTCACTTTCATTTGCAGGCCTTCCTTGCTCACTCTCATTTTACTTACAAAATATAGTTCAAGTTTTCACAGACTTAGAGAATGAACATATGGTTGCTGGGGGTAAGGGATAGTCAGGGTGTTTGGGATGGACATGTACACACTGCTATATTTTAAATGGATAACCAACAAGGACCTTCTGTACAGCACAGGGAACTCTGCTCAATGTTATGTGGCAGTCTGGATGGGAGGGGAGTTGGGGGAGAATGTTGTTGCTATTCAGCTATTCAGTGATGTCTAACTCTTTGCCACTCCATGGACTGCAGCATACTAGGCTTCCCTGTTCTTCCCCATCTCCCAGAGCTTGCTCAAACTCATGTCCATTGAGTCGGTGATGCCGTCCAGCCATCTCATCCTCTATTGTCCCCTTCTCCTGCCTTCAATCTTTCCCAGCATCAGGGTCTTTTCTGATGAGTCGGCTCTTCACATCAGGTGGCCAAAGTATTGGAGCTTCCACTTCAGCATCAGTCCTTCCAACGAATATTCAGGACTGAATTCCTTTAGGATTGACTGGTTGGATCTCCTTGCAGTCCAAGGGACTCTCAAGAGTCTTCTCCAACACCACAGTTCAAAAGCATCAGTTCTTTGATGCTCAGCCTTCTTTATGGTTTAACTCTCACATCCACACATGACTACTGGGAAAGCCAAAGCTTTGACTAGATGGACCTTGATCAGCAAAGTAATGTCTCTGCTTTTTAATATGCTGTTTAGGTTGGTCACAGCTTTTCTTCCAAGGATCAAGTGTCTTTTAATTTCAAGGCTGCAGTCACCAGCTGCAATGATTTTGGAGACCAAGAAAATAAAGTCTGCCACTCTTTCCATTGTTTCCCCATCTATTTGCTATGAAGTAATGGGACCGGATGCCCTAATCTTCATTTTTTTGAATGCTGAGTTTTAAGCCAGCTCTTTTACTCTCCTCTTTCACCTTCATCAAGAGGCACTTTAGTTCCTCTTCACTTTCTTCCATAAGGAAAGTGTCATCTGCATATCCAAGATTATTGATATTTCTCCCGACAGTCTTGATTCCATCTTGTGCTTCATTCAGCCTGGCATTTGTATGATGTACTCTGGATATAAGTTAAATAAGCAGGGTGACTATATACAGTCTTGATATACTATTTTCCCACTTTTGAACCAGTCCATTGTTCCATGTCTGGTTCTGTCACTTCTTGCTTGACCTGCATGGATACATGTGTAGGTGTGGCTGAGTTCCCTTGCTGTCCACCTGAAACTGTCACAATATTGTTAATCTGCTATTGTTGTTATTCAGTGGTTAAGTCGTGTCTAACTCTTTGTGACCCCATGGACTGCAGCAAGCCAGGCTTCCCTATCTTTCACTGTCTCCTGGAGTTTGCTCAAACTCATGTCCATTGAGCTGATGATGCCATCCAACCATCTCATCCTCTGTCATCTCCTTCTCCTCCTGCCCTCAATCTTTCCCAGCTATCCCTCAATACAAAATTAAAAGTTTAAAAAAAAAAAAAAACTACAACAACAGTAGTAGTCCAAGCCTCTTAGACACATGAGGCCCCATATGATCTGGACCCTGTGACTTCTCCAACCTCAGGTTCCCTAACTCTCCTTCCCTCCCTGCCTTCAATCCTGTACTGCATTCATTTCTGGGAATGTTGTATCCTTCCATGCCCTTACATATTTACATTAGTTGAACTTTCTACTTGGAAAATTCCTCAACTCAAGTAATGCATCAGTCCTTTCTTTTTGAATCCCAGATTCTTCAGTGCTTGCCCCTGGTACAGGAATCATTTGCTCTAATTTTTTGCTTTGCACATCTGTCTTTCTCAGTAGATTGTGAACGCCTTGAGGGTAAGGCTATTCCTCATCTAACTCTGGTACTTCCTATGTCTAGTGTCAATAATACTGAAAGGATGAGTAGATGGAAAAGGGTCAAGATGTCTGTTGTTGTACTTACCTTTCATTCTGTAAGATCTTATTAAGATCCAAGTAAGTTCTCTGCAAAAGAAGAGGAAAAACTAAATCCTTTAGGTGGTGACAGATGATCTGGTAAGTGGCACTTAACCAGAAAAACTCTATGGAAGTGATTTCACTACAGCCATCTCTGAGGCTCTGCAAAATAAAAGGAATCATAGCTGTTCCCAAGAAAACAAGACTACCATGCCATGTGTCAGGTAAGGAAGGGCACCCCAAAATACAGAATCTGTTTATAGCAATATTATTAATAAGGCAATACTGAAACCAAGTTCGTGAGTCAGCTTTGTTAGAGTTTTGGATACGAGGGAAGTGTTAGCTAGAATATTTTCTTTCTTAAAGATCTTTAAGAGCAGAAGAAATGTGACATTACTGGATGTTCTATTTTCTGTCTCCAAATCTCAAAGTACCTTCCTCTGTATCTTCCCTGTTTCTCCCTTGGTTCCAGCTCTTACCATCTTTTGCCTGAACTACTGCAATAGCTTTTCAGGTCTCCCTGCTTCCTAGGCGCCAGTGTCCCTAACCCATCCTAGGTTCTGGCCACCGAAGCCATGTTTTTCTAATGCAGATCTGACTGTATCACCCTCTCTTAAAACTCCACCTGTATCCTATAGGAGAAAATCCAACCTTCTCAACATGATCCAAAAGATCCTTCATGTCAATGGCCTTGTCTCCTTTTTGCAGTTAACTTTCTGCATTGTTATTGGTGGTCACTGTTTCTGATGGAAGATGTTCCATATGAACAAAAAGATTGAAAACTATCCTAGCCACCCTGCTTTTCCTGCCATTCTTTTGACATGTTGCATTCATTTATATTGGTCATTAACAAATTACCACAAAGTTAGCAGCTTAAAATAACCTACACTTATTATCTCACAGTTTCTATGGGTCCATGCATGGTTTGGCCAGGTTCCCTGCTTCAGAATATGACCAGGTTTCAACCAAGGTGTGGCTGGGCTGCGTTCTCATCTTGAAGTTTGACTTGGGAAGGGTCCACTCTGAAGCTCGCTAAGGTTGTTGGCAGACTTCAGTTTCTTGAAGCTGAAGGACTATAGCCCTCAGCTCCAAACAAGCCTCCTGCAGCTTTTTTTGCCACGGATACCCCCACAGGCAGTTCATAATATGGATACTTACTTCTTCTAAGCCAACAGAAGAGAGAGCAAGACAGCTAGCCAGATGGAGTCTTATAAATGTAATATAATCATGAGGGTGACATTTCACTTGAGTTACCCCAAGCTGGTTCCAGACCCACCTCTGCATGATGTAAACTGGACAGATAACCTCTGAGAAGACAGATGGAAAAGCTTCCATCTGCCTCTGTCACTTAACCTCTTTGACTTTTGAAGCTATACTGGTCCTCTCCCAGCATCGATTGCCTCGTTGGTAAAATGTGGGGAAAAAAAGGAAAAAGATGCAATCCACTCTCTAGAGTGTTTATTAAGATTAGATAAGTTCAAACATGTAAATTGCCTATGGGGTGCCTGGCACACAGGAAGCTCTCAGTAAGAGTTTTGTCCTATTGAAGATGACTCCTGGGTTCAGCTGCTCTGAGGCATGTCCTAGTGTGTACATGATGCCATGGGAGCTTGGATGGGGATACTGTCTCTGGGTGGGGGCACTGCTTCCTCTCTATCCTTGTGTGGCTTACAGAGATGACTTTTTCTGGACAGGATCCTCCCCCTGTAATGCCTCTCCATCCAGGCCTGCCCTTCCTGCTCCCCAGCAGCAGTCAGTGCTGCGGACAGGAGCCAGGTTCTCAGGGTACCAGGGTGGCTGCCCCTCAGGGGAAGAGACAGCAGTCAGGGTAGCCCCAAGACAAGCACAGTGCCTGCCAGGGCTCTCAAAGCCCAGTTCCCTGGGGGCGGGGGAGGGGCACCATCCACCTTTTCTGGGGCTGCCTCTGAGTACTTTGAATTTCATTAGGGCAATTATTTCAAATGGAATTAAAAGGGTTTAAAATTAGACCCTAAACTCTTAACAATTAGTGACGCAGCGACCTGCCATCCACAGAGCCACAATAGACCTGTGTCGATTGGTACACGAGCACAATGCCAGTCTCCAGATTTGCATGCACTATTACAATAAACGGCTTTTAATAAAATGAATATTCTTAATTACCGCTGCATTAATAAGCTGCAAATTAGTCATCATTAAAGGCCCCATAGTCCCTCTCCACCTCTCTGAGAGTCACTTGTGGGCTTCACCAACTCAACTGCTTCTGCAAACTCTCCAGTTTCCTGTGGCCTTTTAGGAGGAACCCCTAAAAAAAAAAAAAAAAAAAACAGATTGGGCTCAGGACAGAGGTTTGAATGCTGAGTCAGGTCTCTGGGATCCTTCTTGCTGCCTGGCTTGAGGTTTCCAATGTTACATAGGCTTGGAAAGTACTATATCAGCTTAGGATTCTCAAACACTTTGATCACATCATTTATTCACTGTATTACCCATTCATTTATTTGCCATATTAGGGACACTCACAGAGAAGGTATCCAGTATTTGCCTGAACCTCCCCAGGAGCTGGGGGCAGCCCTGCTAAAAGGGAGCTGAGACCTGCCTGAGCCTCATTTCTGGGGCACTGGGTTCTCCCCACCCACATCCCTGAGTAAGTTCTCTTTTTGTCTGTGTGCAAGTCTCCGGGGGAGCTTAGGCAAGTCATATGCCCTCCTGGACTTCTCTTCCCCCATCCACATGGTGAAGACATTGGTCTAGGCCAAGAGTCGGCACTTTGTTTTTTTTCTGTAAAGGACCAGATAGTAAGTTTTTTAGGCTTTGTGGGCCATGTAGTCTTTGTCATAAACTGAGAAATGCACGGCATGGCTATAGTTTCATTGAGTTAGACAAGGCTGTGGTCCATGTGATCAGTATGATTAGTTTTCTGTGATTGTGGTTTTCAGTCTGTCTGCCCTCTGGCGGAGAAGGATAAGAGGCTTATGGAAGCTTCCTGATGGGGAAACTGGGTCTTGTTTGATAGGCGGGGCCATGCTCAGTAAATCTTGAATCCAATTTTCTGTTGATGGGCGGGGCTGTGTTCTCTCCTTGTTGTTCGACCTGAGGCCAAGGTATGGTGAAGGTAATGGAGATAATGGTGACCTCCTTCAAAAGGTCCCATGCACTGTCACGCCCAGTGCTCCCTACCCTGCATCAGGCCACTGCTGACCCATGCCTCCACCAGAGACTCCTGGACACTCACCGGCAAGTCTGGGTCAGTCTCTTCTGGGGTTACTGCTCCTTTCTCCTGGATCCTGGTACACACAAGGTTTTGTTTGTTCCCTCCAAGAGTCTGTTTCCCCAGTCCTATGTAAGTTCTGGTGGCTCTATGATGGGGTTAATGGTGGCCTCCTCCAAGAGGGCTTATGCCATACCCAGGTCTGCTGCACCCAGAGCCCCTGCCCCACGGCAGGCCACTGCTGACCCGTATCTCCGCAGGAGACACTCAAACACTCAAAGGCTGGTCTGGCTCAGTCTCTGGGAGGTCTCCTGGTGCACACAAGATTTTGTTTGAGCCCTCCGAGTGTCTCTGTCATCCTTAGTCCCCTTCTTATTTAACATATATGCACAGTACATCATGTGAAATGCCAGGCTGGATGAAGCACAGACTGGAATCAAGATTGAGGGGAGAAATATCAACAACTTCAGATATGCAGATGACACCACCCTTACGGCAGAAAGCAAAGAACTAAAGGGCCTTTTGATGAAAGTAAAAGAGGAGAGTGAAAAAGTTGGCTTAAAGCTCAACATTCAGAAAACTAAGATCATGGCATCTGGTCCCATCACTTCATGAAAATAGATGGGGAAACAATGGAAACAGTGAGAGACTTTATTTTTGGGGGCTCCAAAATCACTGCAGATGGTGACTGCAGCCATGAAATTAAAGATGCTTGCTCCTTGGAAGAAAAATTATAACCAACCTAGACAGCATATTAAAAAGCAGAGACATTAATTTACCTACAAAGGTCCATCTGGTCAAAGCTATGGCTTTCCCAGTAGTCATGTATGGATGTGAGAGTTGGACCATAAAGTTGAACACTAAAGAACTGATGCTTTTGAACTGTGGTGTTGGAGAAGACTCTTGAGATCCCTTGGACTGCAAGGAGATCCAACCAGTCAATCCTAAAGGAAATCATTCCTGAATATTCATTGGAAGGACTGATGTTGAAGCTGAAACTCCAATACTTTTGCCATGATGTTAAGAACTGACTCATTGGAAAAGACCCTGATGTTGGGACAGATTGAAGGTGGGAGGAGAAGGGGTCAACAGAGTATGAGATGGTTGTATAGCATCATTGACTTGATGGACATGAGTTTGAGTAAGGTCTGGGAGTTGGTGATAGACAGGGAAGCCTGGAGTGCTGCAGTCCATGGGGTTGCAAAGAGTCAGACACAACTGAGTGACACACAACTGAACTGAACTGAGAAACACAACTCAGAAACTGGCAGGGGACCAAATTTTGGCCCCTGGGCTATAGTTAGTTGACTCTTGGCCCAGGTGAATCATAAAAGCCCTAGTATCTCTTGTGTTCTATGAATCTGTAAAAGAGCTATTCTTCTACCAGGAATTTGGAGAAAACTTTGAGAATGAGCAAGCTTTCATGAAAGACATTTAGACTGAATGAGAGGATATTTTGCTTGAAAGGTGATTTGTATCAATGTGACACAGGATGTGCTTTTCTTTCTTGTTCCTTATCACACCCATCAACACACACACATATACACACACAGACATTCACACTGCAGTGTGCTACATGATGGCCTCATGAGATAAGGTCCTGGTTTCTGGAACCTACGAATATAATCTGTATAGTAAAGTCTTGTAACTGTGGTTAAGGATCTTGAGATGAGGAGATTATGCTGGATTAACCAGATGTGCTCTAAATGCCATCACAGATGTCCTTGTAAGAGAAAGGAAGAGGAAGAAGAGAAGAAGGCAATGTGAAGATGGAGGCAGAGATTGGAGCAATGCAACCACAGAACAAGGATTGCCAGTGACCACCAGAAGCCAGAAGAAGCAAGGCACAGACTCTCTTCTAGAACCTCCAGAGAAAGTAGAGCCCTGCCAGCACCTTGATTTCAGTCCAGGGAAACTGATTTCAGATTTCTGGCATCCAGAGCTGTGAGAGAATAAATTTTGTTCTTCACAAAGTTGAAGTCATTTGTTAGAGCAGCCATCCTTTCTTCTATAGGAAGTACTGGCATTCTTCATGTCTCTGTAACTACATTTTGGCTAAAAGAAGAATAGTCAGGATGATCCTTTCCATGGATTCTGCCCTCTTACCAAGTGCACCCTGTGGTTCCTATTGATAAAACACTTCTATATGCATACAGTAGCCTTATGAGGAAGATGTAGAGTCTATTCCATACAGGACAAACTAGACTCCAAAATGAGAAGGGCTTTGCCCAACATCACTCTATTAGTAGGTATCTGAGCCAGAACTTGAGTCCAGATGGTCTGATTTCAAGCCTATACTGTAGTCCAAGCTGAGGGCTGGGCTAAACACACCAGCTGCAGGGAAACAAGCAGAATGGGAGGATTGGAACCAAATTGTAGTTTAGGAAGTAGTCCCTTGGGAGTGGAATAATACTGAGTATGTCCCCAGGCCATGCCTGACTCAAATTCACTCTCTAATGAGGATTTATTGTGTATTCAGGGTCCAAGTAGCTGCAGACCCCATCTGAGGGCAGCTCCTGGCTGCTCCAGATCTGCTGGGTGGGGGGTGTGGGGTTGGACCTACCCAGGAGCTGGGGCTTTTGTGTGCCCTGAAGACAACTCATTGATGTAGGTCTTTTCAAGCCCGTTGTGAAAGTCCCAAGCAGCACTGTGGTGACTGCCAGAGAGGGATGCTCTGCAGCCAGCTACTCCAGCATTCTTTCCACCACAGCACAGCTGAAGACACCAGACCACAGATGTGCTGATGCCCTTGGAGGTGCTAGTGTGAGGCGGAGCAAACCTACCCAGAAATCCACCTTGCTAAAAGGGAACATCCTGTAAGGAAGGCTAGTCATCTACTTTGCAAAAAGAATCACGACGGCTGTAGTGGGAGACGTCATCAGTCTCGACCTTTATTTATTGCAAAACCCAAATGAGTACTTTAATTCAGCATTCTCAGAAGACCACATTATTGACTGAATGATTGAACAACCCACACTAGGAAAGGATAATGTATACAATTTATTATACATTTAATTCAAGTACATTTATTTCCAACAATCATGAATGATACATAGTCTGGCATTCTAAACTGGGAGGACTTATACTACCTGATTTCAAGACTTATTACAAAGCTATAGTCATCAGTACAATGTGTTATCTGCATAAAGATATACAGATAAGCTAATGGAACAGAATAGAATCAAGAAACAGATCAGTTGATTTTTTATCAAAATGTCAAGATGATTTAATAGGGAAATATGTAGTTTTTCAACAAATGGTGATGAAACAGCTAGGTATCTTTATGGGAAAAACAACAACAAACTTTGACCCCTACCTCACACCATACAAAAAATTAACTTGAATGGATCATAAACATAAAACTACATTTAGGCCTATGATCACAACAAATACCAGGACATAAAAACTACCTTGTCCTTTGCTTTATGTATAGTATTAATTAGGGTTCTCCAGAGAAACAGAACCAATATGATACATATTAACAAATGTAAGAGGAGACATTATAGGAATTGACTCACACAGTTACAGAGGCTAAGAAGGCCCACAGTCTGCCATCTGCAAGCCAGACAATCATGGAAACCAGTTATATAATTCAGTCCAAATCCAAAGGCCTGAAAACCAGGGAGCTTCTGGTATTAAGTCCCACAGTCTAAAGGCCCAAGAATCAAGAGCTCCAGTGTCTGAGGGCAGGAGAAGATGGAGTTTCAGCTCAGAAAGAGAAAGAATTCACCTTTCTTTTACCTTTTTATTTCATTTGCTTCCCCCAATGGATTGAATGATACCCACCCACTTTAAGAAGAGTAGTTCTCTTTACTCAATCTCCTAAGATGCAAATCTCTTCCAGAAACATCCTCACAGACACACCTAGAAATAATGTTTATCAGTTATCTGGGTATCCCTTAAGCCAGTCAATTTAACAAATAAAATTAACCACCATATACATATAATATTTTTAAATGTGAAAATTAAACATTTTGCAAAAGAAGATACACATATGGCCAATAACACATAAAAAGGTGATCAACTATTAATCACCAAAAAGCGAAAGTGAAAGTGAAGTCGCTCAGTCGTGTCCGACTCTTAGTGACCCATGGACTGCAGCCTACCAGGCTCCTCCATCCATGAGCTTTTCCAGGCAAGAGTACTGGAGTGGGTTGCCATTGCCTTCTCCATTAATCACCAAAGAAATGCAAATTAAAATCTCAATGGAGTACTGCTTCAGACCCACTACAATGGCTAAAACTAAAAGAACAACAATACCAAGTGTTAGGAATTACATAGGACAACTAGAACTCTCATATATTTCTGATGGAGGGTGAAAAATTATAGAACACCTTTAGAAAACAGTGTTGCAGTTTCTTATAAATTTAAGTACACACTTTCTGACACAACAATACCTACCCAAGAAAATTGCATGGTCACACAAAGATTTGTACACAAATATACCAGCCTAAAACTGGAAATAATCCAAAAGTCCATCAATAGGTAAATGAATAAACTGTGGCAATTTGTACAACGGAATACTATTCAGCAATAAGAAAGATAAGAACTACTAATACATTCTACAACATGGATGAATCAGATGCCAGAGAAAACATACTGTGTGAATCCTTTTATATGATGTTCTAGAACAGACAAAATTAATCTGCAGTGATAGAGAGCATGTCACCAGTTGCCTGGGGAAAGAAATTTTGGAGGATTGACAAGGACACTTTGGGGAGAGACAGAAATATTCTATATATTGATCTGTGTGGTGGCTATACAAGTGCGTTCATTTGTCAAAACTCAAGTGGGTTTATTTACTGTGTGTAATTAATTTTCTCAATAAAGTTTATTTAAATATGTGTGTGTGTGTGTGTGTGTGTGCTGTGTGGGTTGGAATAATTAATTTTCATATGCTCCTCGCAAAAGAGACTGGTGAAAACACACTCAGATTTAGACACAAAGACGAATTCAGCCCAGATTTTTCTTTTTCTTGTTCGCATACAAGGATCCTCTAATACAGATTCTCCCCAGTCCCCATCTCCCACTGGCCTGAACTGGCACCCCATGGTCTTGTATGAGGGCCTTTATCTAATTCTGAAAACTCCCAGCAGAGGCTGGGACAGCTATTGGGTTTGATAGAGGGAGATTGACTTTCTGCTCTGCATATAGAAAGAACCGAGAAGGAGATACTGGAATCAGACAGACAGAGCTTTGCTAAGATTGATAAAAGTTTAGATCAGTGGTCCCCTGAGGTTCCTAATATTTCTGCCTCCATCCGGTCAGTAGACAGTCTCTGCCTTTTCCACAAGTACAAACCTGCCTGTAAAGTTAACCCCATGGAGGAAGCAAGAATCCCGGGTACTGAGCAGAGCTGCTCCATAAAACAGGGGATCTGGCAGGGGCTAAGCTGTACTCAGTCTTCAACAGAAAGTACCCAGATTTAGCTAAATCCAGGGGAAGATGAGGCGGAATTGGGAGAGACTAAGAGTGGAAGTTCTGCCATCTGTAAAATTTAAGTAGTTGTGGTGCAAGGGAGCAGTGCTCATCATTGCAGTGACGCCACATTCTTTCAGGGACAATCTCAGTTTAAATCGGCTGTCGTGTAATAATTGCAAATGGTGCCCTTTAACACCCTCATAATTGCCCCTGTTTGGACAGTTAAAGACATAGTCATGCTGCCTACCAATCATATGGAAAGAAGTTTGCTTTCTTCCAATGCTGGTAGCAAATGCCTCTGCTTCTCACCAATTACTGCCTTGTTTTTGAGGCCCAGCAGTTCCTTCTCTGTGGGTACTCAGTCTACTGCCTCTGGTTCCCGCACACACTGCAGGGTCAGGAGAGGTTTGTAAGTCTCATTTCACATAAGGTCCATAAGGTCACATAAGGTCCATTTGGGTTTCCCAAGTGGCTCAGTGGTAAAGAACCTGCCTGCTAAGGCAGGAGATGTGGGTTCCATCCCTGTGTTGGGAAGATCCCCTGGAGGAGGGCATAGCAACCCACTCCAGTGTTTTTGTCTGGAGAATCCCTTGGAGAGAGGAGCCTGGCAGGCTACAGCCCATCGGGTCACAAAGAGTCAGAACCAACTGAGCACACACAGATGCATAAGGTCCTTTGGCCAATTGGATGAAAGCTGAAAATTAGCAGCCTACTGGGCAGATTTACAAGCCTTGATCTCTCTCTTTTTTTAATTGAAATATAGCTGATGTACAACATTATGTTAGTTTCAGTTGGGCTACACAGTGATTTGACATTTGCGTTCATTTTGCAATGATTGCCGTGATAAGTCTCCTTGATAAGTCTTTCTTGAGCATTACCATGAAATAATTCTCTGCTCAATGTTTTCCTGATTAATTTTTCCCTCTGCTGGAGGGGGGCTGCACTGGAAGAGCCACAGGGACCTATGTGACAAAGGTTTTGTCCTTGCAGAGTTTCTAACCTGGACCTACATGGCAACTGGGTAACTCACACATGGATCGGGGGAGGGGTAACTCGACACAGGGCCTTGGAGCTCAGAGGAGGAAGAAGGTGTTCTAACAGTGGATGTGGATGAGCAGCATGAGGACACGGTACCTGGGCAGGGCCTGAGATGTGAGAAGAGCAAAGACCAGGGAGGGACCTCTTGACTCATGCATGCCACATGGCAGCAGCCCACTGGGTCTTCCCTGCTACCCCTCTCTTTGCCCAGGACTTCAGCCTCTCTCATAGGACATACTCCAACAATCCCAAGTATCATCTTCTTGTCCCTTCTCTGCCCTGATGCCAGAGCTATCTCCCTAAAACACAGTTCTGGACGCTGTCCAACTCAGGAACTTGGCAATGGCGCCCCTTGCCTACAACACAGTAAAATGCACTCTCCTCCTTTCAGGTGTTGCATATCCAATTAAAGAAGGCCTCACTCGCCAAGAATCAGCTCAAATGCTCCCTTCTCTCTGCAGCTTGCTGATCCCTCCGGGCTGCAGGAGCCTCAAGCTTTCCTGTTCCCTTGTTGCACTTTAGTCATAGCTTGGTTTGGAACTCTCAACCATCTGTTTGTCCTGTAATTCGTGGGGGTCATGGCCTCTCACCTCCAACCCAGACTGTAAGACTCAATACGGCAGGAATTGCATCCTTCATCTCTTTATCCCCAGAGTTCAGCCCAAAGCAGGCTCAGAGCAAGTGATGAGGAATTTCTGCTTTGTCCTGTGAGACAAGGGACCCCATGAGACAGCTGCCCACCCACTGCCTCCTTGACCTGCATCCCGGGCAGGCCCAAGGTCCCAGGAGGTGCCATGAACAACCAGCCAGGCCCTTCTTTGGAGGCGTTTGCAGGAGAGCCAGCTGGCCCCCCAGTCATCATTTTGTCCTTCGGGTGGAACTAGAGGGGGAAAAAAATGAAGTATGTTAGTTTACTGCTTGATCTTTGCTCCCGTTAAGCAGAGCCAAATCTAACGTGAATATTGATGACTTTACAAAACCCAGTGTTTGGTATTCACTGAAAACCATTGTGTATTCCCTAAATAGTTCGTTTTGTTTTCAAAAGTTCTAAAAAACTCACTGTATTGAAATGCATGTTGTTGCATCGATTTTTCTAAAATACACCTTGTTATCTTTTCTTTGGTAATTGGTGACTGGTAATGACTTTGGCAATTTAACATGTTCTCTCAGACACTTTTTCCATTCCCCTTGATAACTGAAGTCAGGAGCGAGGGCCTGTCTGTCAATCTCTGACGCCTGTCAGCTGGCGTGATTGACGGCTTTTGGTCCCACAATAGAGACCATTTTTGCAGCCCCCGTTCTGTTATTTTCCCCTCCTTTAATACTTGTGGGGGATGGTGTTTGCTTTATAATCTGCGTTTAAAATCCAACTTGGAATGAGGCCAGCTCCAGAGAAATTATCACAATGTCTTGTTAGCTTTGCATCAGGAAAATTCTCCAGAGGGTTCCTTAAGCTATGATTCCACCTTCTGAAATTACCTCTGCTCAAAAATCTAAGCTTCAGCCTTCATCCTGATCCCTTCAAATTCCTGGAGAAAGGCCGAGGGGTCTGCCCAGCCGTGTTCTAATAGAGGGCACGACCAGGGGGAGCGTGAGCAGCTGGAGTGGAGTCAGGCCAGCCCTCTCTCCCGGGGCCTCCGTGTATAAGCCTCCACATAATGAGTGTGGGTCTGAGCGCTGGAGCTCAGCAGAATGGAGAAAGCTCTGGGTCTGCTGGGCAATTAGATTCCTCAAAAGCCGAGCGGGCAGGAGTCTCTCCCAACCAAGAAGAAGCCGCCTTTAGTTCAGCTTGATACCACTGGGTCACAGAATTGTCTGAGCCCTTTGGAAAAGCAACTAAAAAGCAGCATCAATGAGGGTCAAGGATGTATATGATGATGCATCTGTCCGTGGTAGTGATTACTTTGGGGTTCATAGATCCGTCTTAGATTCTGATGAAAACTGTAGCCCCAGTCCTTAGAAAAATATATATCCTTTCATGCTCAAATCCTGCCTACCATTTCATGAGAAACCACGCCTCCTCTTGGGTCTGTGGCCAACTAGGGTTAGATCTCTTGCTCTGTGTGAAGGTAGCTGGTGATCTTAAATAGAGAATGCCATGACTCTTTAATGCTGGACACTGATCTGGAGGTTGACTTCCAGAGTAGAGTGTGTGTGAGGCCAACTCTAGGAACCAGTGTCCTTGGTGGGAGCTGCCTATGAGTGCATGTGGCTGGGGGGGAGGGGAGGGGGAGGGAAGTGAGAGCCCAGTCCTGTAAACATCCACGCCCTGTAATTAGAGACTCTGGGCAGATAGGCAAGCACTAACTAGATTCTAAGCATCAAAGAAGAAAGACTGGAAATTTGGCCAAACTGAGGATCAAACCAGTGTTAGGGAACCAGAGAAAGAAGGAGCTGGGGAGGTCAGAGAATGGCCAGTTCCTGTGTTTCTTACAGAAAGAACTTCAAGAACTAACTCTGAAAACACCTGTTGGGTCCAGGCCTCCCTCCTCTATAAGGCCTGGGTTATCTTGGGAAGAGATGGCAAGTCCTTCTAAAAGGAACTGAGCCTCATTGCAAAAAAAAAAAAAAAGTTCCAAAATTTAGTATCTTTCCTTTCCCTGCTTTCCATCCCAGCCAAACCACTGTCTACATGTTGTTCCAGGGTGTAAAACCTGAAAGGTTTTTAAGGGAAATGAATCTCCATGTACTCCCTGTACCTCCCAGGATGAGGTTCAAGCTTACTGATGTGGATGCCAAGCTCTATAAGAATAATATGGCTGGTCCTAGCTAGCAGGTACCTTATACCGGGCATTTAATTTTCATATCGTGAAGCAAGTAGGTATGTTAGGTGGACTAATAGCCCCTCAAAGATGTCCCCACAATCTATCTGCTAAATTTGTAAACCGGTTACTTTATATGACAAAAAGGGCTTTGCAGATGCCATTAAGGATCTTGAGATGCAGAGATTGCCCTCATTGTCTGGGCAGACCTAACATCATCTCAAAACGGCTGTTATAAGAGGGAAACAGAAGGGCCAGAGTCAGAGAAGGATATGGGATGATGGAAGCAGAGGTTGGAGTAATATAGCCAAGGTAAGGAAGGAATTCTCCTTTAGGGTTTCAGAAAGAAGAACTCTGTCCACACCGTGATTTAAACCTCATAAATCCCATTTGGAACTTCCAAACTGTATAATAATAAATTCATGATGTACTAAGACACTATGCTTGTGGTCATTTTTTATAACAGTAATAGGGACCTAATACAGTTTGATAACACCCCTTATCTGCCCCCTCCTGATTTTTTCCCCAAGTTGCAGAGAACAGGTCTCAGTGAGGTTAAATAACTTGGTCCAGAGTTATGCTGCTTCTAAGTATCCAAGTCTGCATTCAGTTCTAAGCCTGCTAGTTCTAAAACCCCTGTCCTTAACCACTGAATACGTTGCCTCATGGGCTCCTTGTCAGCTGCGTCTCCCACCACCTTCTCCCCCACGCTCTGTACTCCAGCCAAGTTCATGTCTTTCCTCCTCTGCTCTCTCTGCCTGGACATCCTTCCCCACTCATCTTTACAGTGTGAACATCTCTGGGCCAGACTATGACCACCTATTAGAAGAACCTTCTTTCCTTCCCCAGTGAACCACACACTTCTCTCCCACCCCTGTTTCATCAAAGCCCAGGCTACACACTGTCAGATCAAAGAGGTGCCACCTGCCTGTAAATCAGAATTCCCCAGGGCGCGGCTCTGAACTTTGCATGTGTATGCACTAGAAGGTAAGAACCATTAGTGGCTATTTGGGCTTCCCTGTTGGCTCAGGTAAAGGACCCGCCTGCAATGCAGGAGACCTGGGTTCAATCCCTGGGTTGGGAAGATCCCTTGGAGAAGAGAATGGCAACCCATTCCAGTATTCTTGCCTGGAGAATTCCATGGATGGAGGAGCCTGGTGGGCTACCGTCCATGGGGTCGAAAAGAGTCGGCCAGAACTAAGTGACCTTCACTTCACCCCACTTCAGCGGTTATTTACCTCCCAGTTAGAATATAAATTTCACAAGGTCTGGGTCTTTCCTCTGCATTGGTCCATTGTGTTTTACATATGAACTTGGCTGGACCACGGTGCCTAGATATTTTTTAAATTTTTATTTATTTGTTTATCTTTGGCTGCACTGGGTCTACATCGCTGTGCATGGACTTTTCTACTTGCATGTGGAATCTTCCTGCACCAGGGGTCAAACCTGTGTCCTTTGCAGTGGCAGGCAGATTCCCGACCACGGGACCACCAGGGAAGTCCCCAGATGTTTCTTTCATCAAATATTCTGGGGTTTTCCGTGACAGTTTTCTGGGGATGAGATCAATGTGTAAGTCAGTAGACTTTGATGAAAGTAGATGACCCTTCACAATGTGTGGGCCTCATCCAATCAGGTGAAGGCATCAGTAGAACAAAGACTGACCTCCCTTGAGTAAGAAGAAATTCTGCCAGCAGATGACCTTTGGACTCAAACTGCAGCTCCCTTGGGTCTCCTGTCTAATGGTCCATTCTACAGATTTTGGACCTGCTAAGCCTCCACAATGGTGTGAGCCAATTTATTAAAATAAATCTATATAAATCTATACATATATTGATCTATATATCTATGGTGGTGGTGGTAAAGTCCCTAAGTCATGTCTGACTCTTTATGACCTCACGGACTATAGCCCGCTAGGCTCCTCTGTCCTAATATACCCATTAATAGGTGTTTATTAGATGAGTTCAGGATAGGGTTTATAGATGGCCTTTGTAGAAAACTTCAATAAAATTTTCTTTTGGACTCAAAAGACTAGCATGAATTATTTCACAGATGGTCCAGGAGCCCAGAGTAGGTGGGTACTTTCCTCTGAATCAAAATTCCTGAGAAATTATGTTTCTTTCACTACAAGCCAGTGCAAAGCTAAGACAGATTCTTGGGGATGCTAGTCCTTCTAGGGAGGTTCAAAAGTGAGGAGGGATTCTTGCTGTGTCTGTGCCTTGGCACCAGAGTCTACTGGGGCAGCTAAGGAGCCATGCAGCCTGGGGCCTGGAACACTCAGACTAACAAAACCCAGAGAACCTGGGCCACAGAACCATTCTGACAATATATTTCAGAACTTCTAATGATGCTTTCTGAGTGGCGGCTCAAAATCTAGAGCTGGAGGAGCCCTGAGAGACCGTCTCAGGTTCTGTTATACCATGAAGCATTTCATTCATCGCTTGAATGAAATGTTTGCTAGGAATACAGAGGTGAACCCGACAGAAAAGGTCCCTTTCTCCAGGGGTCTTATTTGCTAGTTGAGTGAGAGTGAAGGAGAATGGAAAGACAATAAACAAGTCAAAAATACACAATCAAGGCAATTTCAGGTCCTCTAAGTCTCACAGTTATCATAATAGTAAGGCTGGTGGTATTTTCTGAAGATCCATATTTGCTTCTAGAACCTTGTCATGCCCCCATGAAGAATTAAAGTCTTATCCTCGCCCAACTCCCTTGAATATGGGAAGGCTTGTGACTCATGAGTGACAGACAGAATGTGGCAGAAGGAAGCTGGATGACTTCCTAGGCTAGCCATAGAAGACGATCCTGCTTCTACCTTGGGTGATAAAACATTTGCCCTGCAGCCCTGAACATTATGAAAGCACATCAACTACCCTGAGGCTGCCATGTTGTAAGGAAGCCCAAATCAACCTCTCTCTCGAGACCACATTAAGAGGCCCCCAAATTACATAAACAGAGAGAAAGGCATGCCCAGCTAGCTTCCAGATGCTCTTGCCCCCCACTATTCCTGCTGCAGTACCATTACTGCCACTACATGAGGGATTCTGAGCCAGATTATCCAGACTAGTCCTTCTGATCCTCCCACACTCCACCCTGAACCTAAGACATAGCTCTTTCCATCTCCCAACCTTTCTATTATTCCTCTTTCTTCTTATCCATGTTGGAAACAGCCAAGTCTCTCCTCGATGGTCCCACAGACCACTGTGCCTTAAACTTAGTGGGAGACATAAAGTGATGGGCTAGAGGGGCCGTTTAGGATCCAGGATCAAGGTTCAGGTTCCGGAGCTGCCATGTCTGGCCTATGTGATCAACCGTAGGTGGTTTGCTCTACGTTCTTGGGCCTTGAGAGTCTTAAGTGCACTTAAGTATTAAGTGCAAATTTAAAATGTCTACTTCATAGGGTCATTGCCAAAACAACAGATGACTCTCAAGGGTTGGTTTCAGTTCTAAGGAAGCCTGACAAACAAAAGAGATTTTAAATCAAACAAAAAAACATATCATGATTGGACACAAAGAAGAATGGCCTGCTGTTGGGGAGGGGATAAAATCACTGGAGTGGTAAAAGGTGGGTTCAACCTGAAGGTGTTTAAGATGAAAATATCTGGCTGCCTCTCTGGAGGGCAGTCTATACTCCTGGTGTAGAGGCTGGAGTCTGGATGACCTCAAGATCCCTTCTGTTGGTGAATAAGTTCATGTATTCATTCAAATACACCTGGATTCAAGTTCCAGTTCTCCAACTTGCTGGCTTTGTCAGTTTGGGCAAAATGGTACTTAGTCTCCCCATCTGCAAAGTGAGGAGATCATAGTACCTGTTTTGGGGAGACATTTGGAGATTTAACAAGAATAAAGTGAAAATGCAAATCCCTGTGTGTTATATGTGTAAGTGCTGCAATGTTGTTAGTTTGCTCTTTCGTGCTTAGAAAGTGCCAGGTTCTGGGTTATACTCTGGGCAGGGGTTGGGGTTGCAGAGGAGGTGCAAGTATGAAAGTAATTCCAGTCATGGAGGAGAGGCAAGTACTACACCTCAGCTGCCACCTCAGGTTTAAATCAATGACAGGGTTGTGGCAGGAAGTCATCTCACTGGGAGATGGAGATTCACCCTCAACCCCTCATGACTTCCTGGGACCCCGTTTCAAGTCCCATGAGGTCTGGCAGAGTTTGGTCTCTCTGAGAGCTCCATGTCCTTACAACAGAGCACCATCTTGCCCCCTTGTTTGAGCTGGATTTCTGCCTCCTTGTAACCAATGATACGTGAAGAAAGCAAAAATGTTAGAAGATCATCAACACTCTTTGGCAGCCCTGGGGAAGGTGAAAGTGATTACTTTTCACTGGTGCTGAGGGAGGTTGGGGGCCAGGAACTTAACGCTTAGGTGGGCATTGGACTTAACATTGTTTGGGGATGAGGCTTCCAAGGACTGAAAGCATGGTCAAAAGGATGGAAGCTGGAAAATGCAGTTTGACACATGTCAAACACTGAGAAGTCATACAAGCCTTCAGGAATCTGGTATGTGTGAAAGGGAGTGGGGAGCCCCAGGGCTGGAGAGGTAAGCAGAAGCCAGGTCCTGCAGGTTCTAGATGACAGATTAAAGAGAAGGGACATAATTAATGGGAGGCCGCTATATAACACAGGGAGCCCCACTCGGTACCCTGTGATGACCTAGAGGGGTGGGCTGGGAGAGGGGAGAGAGGCTCAACAGGGAGGGTATTTATGTATACTTGCGGCTGATTCCCATTGTTGTGTGGAAGAAACCAATTCAACATGTCGTAAAGCAGTTATCTTCCAATTTTTTTTTCTTTTAAAAGAATCTGAAAATCCCCCTAACAAAGATGATTTTCTGGTACAATAAATAAATAAATAAAAATAAAGAGATGGGACTTTATTCATAGAAAAAAGGGAGTTACCACGGATGGCTTTTAAGCACAGGAGTGACAGAGTCAGGGACGATGACAGCCCTTGATGCTGCATGAGTACTTTCCAGCCCTGGACACAGAGACAGCAGAGGCTGTGGCAGTGGCTGGGCCAGAGATGATGAGCCTGTGGCTAGTGCAGGGACAGGGGACATGGACAGTGGAAACTGATGGGATTATCACCAAGGTTGGCAGGAAGGGGTGCTCCAATCAGCCACTTGGTCATGTGACTACTTCCCCCGCCCAGTGCCAGGGGATGATGGGGCATCAAGATAGCAACCCCAGGATCACATGGAGTGAGGGGAGAGTTTCCTGAAGGAGCCAGAAGGAATGCAATGAAACCGCATGTTGGATGAAAACCAAACAAACACCAACCAGCTTTGTCATAAAATTTGCTAGAACATCAAATCTTGGGACAGGCGAAAAAGAAAGAAAGGTATAAAAACTCAATATTACAGTGGTGCTCATTGCAGCATTGCTTTTAGTCATAAAAAATGGAAGGTCCTGGAATGTCCAGTAGCAAGGGACAGTTCAGTTTAGTCACTCAGTCGTGTCCAATTCTTTGTGACCCCATGGACTGCAACATGCCAGGCCTCCCTGTCCATCACCAACTCCTGGAGCTTACTCAAACTCATGTCCATAGAGTCGGTGATGCCATCCAACCATCTCATCCTCTGTCAGTCCCTTCTCTTCCTGCCTTCAATCTTTCCCAGCATCAGGGTCTTTTTCAACGAGTCAGTTCTTCACATCGGGTAGCAAGGGACAGGTTAAACAAATTATGAACCATCCATCCCCTGGAGCTGTCCCCAGTTTAGAAGGAAAGGGTAGATTTGAATGCACAAGCATGAAAACGCATCCATGAGATAGCAGAGTGTGAAAAAAAAAAAAAAAAAAGGCTACTGAACAATGTGTATAACATGATCCTATTTATGCCATAGAGAGATGTAGCCTTTTTTTTTAATTCCAGGAGGGCTTTGTCTTACAAGTACTGCAGTCACGGAAGAACAGCACTTGCTGGGAGCTATACTTGGGGTGAGGGCCCCATGTTGATCAGGGTTCAGGAGGGCACAGCCCAAAGAAAGAAGGGATGAGTGGGAGGAAGCGAGAAGAAATTTTTCACAGCTGCTGAGAGTGAGACACTTGGGGGAGAAGGAGAGATGTCTGAAGCTGACTTTTTCAAAGCTGTAAAAAGCCCCGGCACCACTTTTTAAGGAAACCAACAATAACAATTCACAATATTCTTTAGGCTTCTGGAATCACTTTGGGTTATTTTGGATGTGCTGTTGGGCAGAGACTGGCCTTAAAGGCTTCTTAGGTATATTTGGGTCACATCTGTATAAGCATTAAAAAAAATCTGAAAGGATATACACCAAACTGTCAACAGTGGTTATCTCTAAAGGATGAAATATCCAGGGACTTTATTTTCCTCTGTGCTTTAAAAAAAATTTTTTTAACCTGAACATGCATTATTAGAATAAAGAATACAGATAAAAAGAGAGAAGGGGGAAAAAATCTACTAAAATCAGACAAAGTACATAGCAAATAAATACATCTTAGCTACAACCATGCTCAATAAACAATAATTAAGTGAAAAATTTAAATAATGCTTGTAATTAAGACTTAAGTGATGAAAACCCAACACAATGGGAGAGCTCCCTCCCCACACCCCAGCAGTGACAGGCAGGGTCCTTGGACTGGGGGCAGAGACCTGGTCTCCACTTTCAACAGGAGCCTTAGGGTGGAATGTCTTCAGCCCACAGGCTATGACCTGTTCCAGAAAAGGCTGCTAGGAGAGGAGCCGCAGGGCAGGTTCCCAGACGCATCGTGTGGCTGTGCTGTTACCTGGCTTTGTCTCCTGCCGCCCTTCTTCCCTTGTCTCTCCTCCCCTCTCCCGTCTTCCTTCCTCTCTACCAATCCCAGTTCAATTCAATAAACATCATGGGAATCAACCTACACTGAGACCCCACAGTTCACAGATGCCAGGGTGAGTTGCAGTTGTGGAGTGGCGGTGGGGTCCCAAGGAAACCAGGAGAAGCACATTTGTCTTTAAGGAACCCGGATCCACAGGAGGGCTTCCCTCGTAGCACAGCTGGTAAAGAATCTGTCTGCAATGCAGGAGCCCCAAGTTTGGTCCTTGGGTTGGGAAGATCCCCTGGAGAAGGAAATGGCAGCCCACTCCCATTTTCTTGCCTGGGAAATCCATGGACAGGTGAGCCTGGTAGGCTACAGTCCATAGGGTCATAAGAGTCAGACACGACTGAGTGACTGAACCACCAAAGGAATTCTTGGAGTGATGGTGCCTTCTGAATCTGAATCCACAGAAGACAGAGGCCCCACAAAGCCCTAGGCAGCCAGATCTATGGGAAAAGGGACGTGTCTGCAGAGTGGTCTGAGAGCACAGCATAGGTCAGTATCCTTCCCTAGAGGCCAAGAGGACACTGGAGCAGAGAGGGAGAATCCAGGCAAGTACACAGCAGGCAGAGAGCGTGGCTGGAACAGGAATGTATGGATGATGCGTGACAAGGAAGAGCAGGATCCAAACCCAAAGGTGAAGGGCCTTGAATGCCTCACAAAAGAGCTGAGACCTTATCTTCTAGATCTGGGACAGTCCACCACAGATTTAAATGGGGGCATGACAGAGTCAGGCGTGCTTCTGAGAACAGTGTCTGGAGGTGATATGGAGGATAACTTGGAAATGAATGGATTGAAGCCAGCAGAGAGGACTAGGGCTGCAGAACAGACTGGGCATGATGTCATGAGGTCCCAAGCAAAGGCTATAGCAGTGGGGATGAGAAGAGGCTGAGAGAATCAGGCACACTCTGGGCAGGGCCAGCTGTGGTCTGGGGCAGAGGCCAGAGAACTCCCTGTCATCTGGTTCACAGAGAGAAGACCTCCTTATTGTGCATTGTTCATTCATCTTATGGTGTATCATTCATTCATTTGAGAGACACGATTGATGCCTTCTCTATGACCACCCAGCCCAGGCTAGTCACCAACAGAGAGATGTAAATGGGACATAATCACTGCCATCTAGGAGCTCAGAGTCCAATAGAAAAGGCAAATGCAATAGACTGACTACAAAAATGGCCCCAACTCTTCCTCTCTTGTAAGTATAGATGTCTTTGTGCAGTTACTTTGAAGGTCTTCTCATATAAGCAGGAGTCTATTTCCTATGCCGAGAGTCAGGATTGTTCTGTGATTTGCTGTGGACAAGACCACCTAGCACTTCCAAGCCCAGGCCTAGGAGTGTCAGGGACCCTGATGCCCAGTCTCTTGGACCCTTGTCATAAAATCCCGCTTAGAATAGAGTCAAATCTCTTCAGTGCCCTAGCTGGGGTGGAGGAAATATAAGAAAACACAGTCAAGATCAGCCTAGCCCTGGCCAAATCCACAGAATCTCCCAGATGACTCCAATTCACAAGCAATAAAAAGTCATTTTAAGCACCAAGTTTTGGGTGATATGTTCTATGGTCATAACTAACTGATAGACATATAATCAATTAATTCTTTTCAAAAGTAGATATCTCATAACCCAGGTATCACAAAGGCAACACAAACAGCTTCTGGTCTCATTCCACACCCACCTTGAAGGATACATCAGCACTAGATTTTATTCTGAGGAAATAATTCTCCATGGGTCTCTTGCATTTCTGCACATTTTGTAAGCCAATGTAGCAACTGCCTTTGTTTGGGACAATCCTTTAAATATATCTGTGTAGCAAACAGCCCTGGAAACTGGAGACATTCTCTCTCCAGAACCAAGGCAAGGTTTGTTTGTTGTCCAACATAACATACACCTCTCTCCAGGGAAAGTTCCAACTGGGCTTACTGCTCATTATAAAAGACTTGGGTTCTGTAAGCTAGGGGTTCCTTTCTTGTGACAAAAGCCACTGCATGTGCTACAGATGCTGGCTGACTCTCTTGGAGTCACCCTGCAAGAAAGGAAGCTTGGGAAACGAGCACGAACATAACACCCTAGCTACCGCTTTTGTCATGAGTCACAACGAGCTCTGGGTCTTATTCCAGGGGCTTCTGTGTCCTGCCAGCATCCATGACACTGCAGAAAGCTCGCTTGTCGGCTTGCAAGCAGGGTGAGTCTCAGACCCTTGACAGTGAGTGATCCTTACCCTTCCAGAAACAATTTAATCTAAATCCACAAAGCCTTAGTGAGTCACAGGTTTTCCTGAAAATGTCATGGAAGACAACAGAGAGGTTTATAGCCCAATACACCTGAAACTTAACACGAACCTCCTGTGACACTTGCACTCCCTCCACATGGGCCTCCAAACTTCCTCTTCAGCCATCAACCGCCTCTTCCCCCTATAGCAGTGATCCTCAACATTTTTGGCACCAGGGACTGGTTTTGTGGAAGACAATTTTTCCATTTGGGGAGGAAGGGGTGGTTCAGGCAATAATGTGAGCGATGGGGAGCAGCAGATGAAAGCTTCACTCACTTGTGCCCCCATTCACCTCCTGCTGTGCAGCCCAGGGGTGAGGGTGGGGGGGTTCCTGCCCTATAGACCCTTCCCCATCCTAACCCCAAGTCAGCCCCCCCAGATATACACCCCCACCCTGAAGTCTGTCTACAGCTCTTCCTTTGCTTAAACAGAGAAATTTAGCATGGCACCCCAGTTTAGCCAGTCCAGTCTTCCTATACCAATCACTCACCCAGTTTTCTTGGAAGGAGCTAAATGGCATAAATAATAAATAACTTTTTTTCTAACAAAAATATTATAAGTGTGTCAATATTCATCCCTCCTGGAGATCAAGGGGACACCTGAGCCAAGAGAATTAGGATAAGTACACGGCAGACAGTATACAGGTAGCACCTGTATATACCAGGAGCTGTCAGGAAATAGGATGGGGGGCAAAGAACAGCAGGCTCCACGTCCCAAGGTGAAGTATATTGGATGTCACACTACAGGTACAAGGGAGAGAAGACATATTTCTGACTGGGATACCTAGTACAGATTTGCAAAAAGGGACATCAATCCCTGTAGGATGAGTAGGTTTTCCAAAGACAAAGATAGCAAGAGGCTGCTGTGGGAATGGCATGTGAGAAAAAGACAGAGACAGAGAGAGGACATTTCAGAGGCTAGAGGTTAAAGACCCACTTGAGGTACAATCCCAGACATTCGCTGGAGTTCTTGGAACAGAACGGCCTGTTGGAACCACGATGAAATGTAGCTGATCTCTGGAAGCTGGGCACATGTGAGAGGTTCTTTATATTCACACATGAAATATCAAAGCACAAGGACTTGTAACCAAAGGAAACACCCACTAATCATAGTTTTCGCCAGGAACACCCTAACTGACATTTTAATTAACAAGCTGTTCTCCCCCCCTCCCCACTCCATTTTTAATATAAGGACTTCTTGTTGCTTTAAATCTAAAATTAATTAAGTGAGAGTTCTCCTCTGGAGTGGAGTCTATGGCTCGTGCTAAACCGACGGGAGTGATAAGGTAAGATCTATGGCTGGGAGAGGGGCGAGCACGGAAAAACTCTTGGTCTCTGCAGCTGAGGCAAACCCTGCCAGCCACAGCCCACCTGCTTCCTGAGAACCCGGGGATCTTGGACTTTTTCCAAGAAATAGCCCATGTGAATTTGCAGCCCTGCCAAGACCTAGGAGAATAGAAAAGCTTAAAACACAAAGTCCTATGAGATCTGGCTCCTACCTGTCTCCCTGACCTCAGTCTCACCAGGTCCCCACCTTCGCCTTGCTGTTCCCCCAACACGACAATCTCATTCCCACCTCCAGGTCTTTGTTCCTGTTCCTTCCTGTGCTCGGGACACTCTTCGGCACAATGCCCAGGGCAGGTCTCAGGTGGGAGATTGCTTCTCTCTCCATACATTCTTTTTTAATTTTGAAGATGTTTTAGTTTTGGCTGCACTGGGTCTGACGGATGCAGGCTCCTCCTTGCGGCGAGTGAGGGCTTCGTTAGTTGTGACACGTGGGCTCAGTTGCCTCGAGGCATGTGGGACCTTAGCTCCCAGACCAGGGATCGAACCCTGGTCCCCTGCCTTTGAAGGTGGATTCTTAACCACTGGACCACCAGGGAAGTCCCTCTCTATACCTTTTCTAACTATAATTCTCATCAATCCCTCTCCCCACTCTCTTATCCTAATTTATTATTTTCATGGCACTCGTCATTAACTGAAGTCATGGGTCATTTATGTGTCCAGTCTCTGCCTCCCTCCACTAGAATGGCAGTCCCAAGAAAGCAGGATTTGTGCTTTCTTCATTCAGGACAACTGATGCTAGGTCACTGTTGGCTGAATCAATCAACGGAGGGAGGCTTTCCTTTTGCTTATAATCCTCTCCTCCCCACCTCTCTTCTCTTCTCTCTCCTCTCTCCCCAGCTTTATTTGGTTGATTTGTGCTTATTCTTTTGGTTTCAAATTGTCTCTTCACCCAAAAAAAAGAAAAAAAATCATTCCCGTTTTTCCGTAAGATGTTGCGGATTTTTTGGCCAACCAATAGATGGGAGTTGGCTCCTCTCTGATACTCTCCTTGATAGCATTCATCATAACCCAAGTTAAAAATTTTTATAATTGATTATGCCATGTCTATCTAGAATATAATCTTCATGAGGACAAGGGATTGATGAAACACTTCATAATGCTGCTGCTGCTGCTAAGTCACTTCAGTTGTGTCCGACCTTGTGCGACCCCATAGACGGCAGCCCACCAGGCTCCCCTGTCCCTGGGACTCTTCAGGCAAGAACACTGGAGTGGGTTGCCATTTCCTTCTCCAATGCAGGAAAGTGAAAAGTGAAAGTGAAGTTGCTCAGTCGTGTCCGACTCTTAGCAACCCCATGGACTGCAGCCTACCAGGCTCCTCCATCCATGGGATTTTCCAGGCAAGAGTACTGGAGTGGGGTGCCACTGCCTTCTCCAACTTCATAGTGAAGAGCTGCTATTTAGAACGTTTGTCATCACCACGACAGAGGATTTTTCTGATCAAGGCAAACGGAAGGAAGATCTTCCAGGCACGCCTCAGACAGCCCCGCTCTCACAGCCGGGAAGGGACGTGTGCAATCTGAGTGGGGGTCCACAGTACAAGGGACCTTGGCACAGGCTTCCACTGAGGCCCCTTCTTGCTATTGGAATTCGTTCCTCGAGGCAACGAGCCAGCGGTGGAGGATCTCATCCTTTTGCATAGAACATATTTATCTATTCCTCTCCTGATGGACATTTTAGGCTGTTTCTAATTTTTTGCTGTGACAAATAATTCAGTCATTATCTCTTCATTCTCTTGCATCATCGGACCGCTCCTTCTCTACCAGATTGTTCCCACCAGCCAACAAACACATCAGTATTTCTCTTTAAAATAAAAGGTAATTAAAAAATTAAAAAAAAAAAAAAAAAAAAACACCTTTGTCCTTCTGCACTCTGTTCTAGCCACCACCTCAGTTCTCTGGTCCTTTTTAAAGCAAAACTTTTCAAAGCATGGCTTTCACTCAGTCCCCATATTTTCATCCCACTCCCATCAGCTTCTCACCCACAGCCTCACTAAAGCAGCATGCAGCAAGGTCACCAGTGACCTCCGTATGACCGCGTCTGACAGGCAACATCCAGGCTCACTCTTCCTCTTTAATCATGAGTATCCTGTGGCATCCTTACCGCTTCTTTGGAAACTCTGTGCACTTCTTTTTTTCTTGGTCTTTTCTAAGAAGGGCTATTTCTTCTTAATCTTCTTTGCTGATTTGTCCTTAACTCCCTGTGCTCCAAACAATGGCAGATCCCAGGACTCACTCCTGAGACTGCCCTTCCCAACTCACTGAATCTCTGGGTGATTCCTCTGTCCCCACAGCTCAACATGCAAGCTACGCGCTGCTGACTCTCAAGTTTCAACCCCCCACCCAATCCCTCCAGCATTGCACGTGCAGCTGCCTTCTTGATGCCATCATTTTTATGTTTAATAGCTTGTTAAAGGTAATGTACACATAAACACCCAGAGTCCTGTGACCTGCGAGGTCTCCCCCACCTTCACAAACGGCACTTCCATTCTTGCAGGTAGGTGCTCAGACCAAAAGTCACAGGGTGGGCCTGGACCTTCGTTTCCTCTCAAACCCCATGTTCAACCCTCCAGTCAGTCCCGTCACCTCCAATGTGTACCCAGCATTGACTCCGGATACTTCTCCATGACAACAAGCCACGTCATCCCTCTCCTGTGTTATTGTCACAGCCCCCTCCCTAGTCTAATTTCTAACACAGACACAGCAGCTTGGAGTAATCTTCACAAAAAGACATCCCCCGAGGGTTCCCCAATCTCACTCAGAGTCAAAGCCAAAATCCTTACAAGTGCCTTACAAGATTCTATATGAGCTGAGCCCTGGCTATACTCCTCCTAACCCTCCCACTCCATCTCTCACCACCCTGGCCCCTATTCTCCCAGCTCCAGCCATCCTGACCCACTTGCTTGCCTCAAACTGCCTTCACCTGCTCCTACCTCAGGGCCTTTGCACTGGCTGGTCCCCCTTCTCACACAGCCATACCCACGTACTTCACTCTCCTCATCAGAGAGCCTCCTTCAATTGCCCAAAACAGAATGGCAGCCCCTTTCCCAGGGCACCCTTCCCACCTTACTTGGTTTGACTCTCCCCGCAGCCCTTATCACCATCAGCCTCCACAAGTAGAACCCAAGCTGCATGAAGGCAGGATCTCCCACGCTTTTTTGTTTACCGTTCTATCCCCAGTACAGAGACCCCATAACGGGTGGATAGTAAACACTTGTAGAATGAATGAGCAATCGTCTGTATGTGCAGAACTGTCTATACCTGGCTTGCTCCAGGTCAGATGCAAGAACACAACACCTCATTGATAGAGTGCATATTTTCAACTTTTCTGGGTACAACTGAGTTGTTGTCCAAAGTGCCTGGCAGTGAACTTGTCATTTTCTCAGATCCTCTCCAACACAAAATTTTTGCCAAATTGGTGGGTAAAAATGGTAGCATGTTGTTTTAATGTGTATACCCCAGTTATTAGTAAAGTGAGTGCCTTTTCTTCTTTCCTAATACCTTCCTTTCATCTTCTTGTCTCATTTTCTCCATCAGGCCAGCCTCTCTAGGCCTCAACTCACAACTGAGAAGGTCCACGCCAGCCGTATTCTCTAATGTAACTCAGTTGGCAAGTATTTACCAAGCAGCTCCAGTCCAGGCCCTCATCTAGGCCCTGAGGCTGTTCTGTGAACAACAGAGGTGAAGCCTTACTTGCACGAAGCTTGTATCTTTGAAGGACAGTAAACCAGATAATGAACAAGGACACAAGTAAATGATATCAGTTGAGCCCACACTCAGTGCCATGAGGAAGAGTGGCAGGCGGGGGGCAGGGGGGAAGAGTTGTCACAAAAAACCCTTTCTGCAGAGAGGAGGATATTTGAGCTCCATGAGATGGAGCTAGCAGTGGAAAGACCTAGGGAAACACAATCCAGGCAGAAGGAACAGGAAGTTCAGAAGCTCCAGGATAAGCTTGGCAATTTTGAAGGAAAGGAAGAAGCCCAAGGAGCCTGAAGGAAGGAGCTGGATGTGCAAAAATCTGGGGAGGAATATTCCAGTTGAAGGAACAGTAGATGCACAGGCTGTCAGGAGAGGGGAGCCTACAAGGCTAGTTAGAGGACCGAAAGGGACCACTGATGCTGAAGCAGAGGGAAGAGGAGGATGGAGCATGCGCAGGGCAGGGGAGGGAGGAGGGCTAGAAACAGAGCCCGGTCTGGCATTGAAAGGGTTCTGGGCTTTATCATAAAAACAAGGGGCAGACGATGAAGGATTTTATGCCAGGAAGCCATGTCTTCATACATTTACATCTTTAAGAGAAGCCACATGAAGCATGAATTGGAGGAAATCATAAACAGGCTGAAGGAGACAGGTTAGGAGGCTGGAGCAGATTCTGGCTATTTTTATGAACCTATGAAAGCCCTTCTCAGATTTGGGGACCCATCATTCTGAGCCTTGTGGGCCAGTTCTCCATGCCGGAAGCTAAAACAACAGAAACTTGTGGGGAGGGAGCTGGGACAGCCACTTTACTGCTCCTGCCTGGGGTTTGAGTCTGGAGCCAGTGCCACAGAAAAACCAGTCCGAAGTCATTCCACTGCGGACGTAGGAGTGCATGGTGGCATTCACTGTGACCCTCAGAGGAGGTGCTGTTCAGCTCTGATGCAGGCGTGGGCTGGAGGACACGGGGTGTTCTGGAAAGCATGGCCCCAACCATTGCTCAGCCCTAAAACTGGGGCCTGGCTGGAAGTCAAGCCCCATGTGACCAGAGCTTTCTGTTTTCCAGAAGAAGCTGAAAAGCCAAAATTTTACATAAATCTCCCTGTGTTTATGCTTATGCTGATTACACATTAAAAATTTTAAAGCCCTGCAGGTTAGAGCAGAAAGGTCAGACAGAACTTGCTGGTGACCAGCTGATAACCTCTCCTAATGTATCAACCTTTCGGGATGAGGAAGTCCTTCATTCCATCTAACAAGGTGAAAAGGGAGCATTTTAGCAGAGAGTTGGGAAACAGGCAACTGGAGATAGAAGTTGCTTGATTAAAAGGAGGCAACCAAGTCTCAGCTGCTCCCCAAAGTACACAAGTCCAAGGGCAGAGGCTGAGCTGAATTCAGAGAAAAGTAAGTTGTGGCAGCTTTAGCTTAAAGGAGCATAGCTGTAGAAGACCAAGATGGAGAAGGAGAGCAAATCTCCAGGGAGACAGCCCTCATCTGAGGGCAGCCCTGCCCAGTCCTGCAGCATCCCAGTGCCTCTGGAGAGAACAAGGCAGCACCAGGAGGAGGAGGCAATGGCCTGAGACCCAGGCTTTGCCACTAATGTATCAAATGACCCTGGGCCTGTCACCAGCCACCCTGGGCCTCAACCTGTCCTTCTGCCTCATCGAGGGATTGGGTGGATGAGGCCTAAAAGCCTGCCTAGCCCGGCCATCCTATGCTGCCAGGATCCCCCGACTCCAACAACTGTAGGATGAACAGCCTCTCCAGAGATGCCTTATGGAGGGCGGGGGGCACATCAGAAGCATGCTGAGACGCGCCCCCACCACCGCCATGCACTGAACAATCATTTCTGGAATAACTTCAGATTCAAGCAGCTTTTGTAAACTGCCCCGTTTAAATTAAAACAAATCAATATGCTTTCTAAAATTTAGTCTCAGCTAAACAGCTGTGACAGTTCATAGCAACCTGAACTTGAAATGAACCCACCCTACGTATAAATAAAGCCTTTGATGTCTTCATTAGTTTCTCACATGCCATTTTTTCACAGTCTATCAGGCTAAGTGCTTTGCAACTTATATATATTTTTGCAGGAGGAGTATTTAACCTTCTGATTAGTCACCGCAAGCAGCACAATGACAGAAACCCTGATTTTGCACACAATGAATTTATTGATAGATTTAGCCCATTAGCTGTATTTACCTGTCAGTTCTATGGACACTAATGAGTTGTTTTTCAAGGACTAATGAGAACTGTAATGGCTAATGGATGTTTACAGCTTCACCGCGCCGCACCATGTGATGCTGTGAGCACCCGCTCCCGTCCCTCCGAGTCTTTAATTGGCACCATCAGAGGACTCTTTAATTACATTTGAGCAGACAATAAAGATCCCGGCCAAATCAATGGGAGGAAGGCAGCAGGATTCCGCAGGAGGCTGGACACTCCGATGGGCATCAGCCCAGTGCTCCAGCCAGCCCTGTGACTTCCCCTGTAACAACCTTTGGCAGAAGGAAGCACTGTAGATGGTCCAAGCGGGATGTGTCTCTACAGACCTCTCTTCCAGCTCAGGTCACGGTCCTGCCAGGGGAGTATCATCCACAAAGTGGTGACCCCTCCAAGCTTGGGGAAATACTGCACTCTTTGTTTTAAACTTTTTATTCATGAGGGACACTTCTTCATATGTGATATACCCAAAGATCAACACTGACTAAGGCTGATGTTCAACAGATAATCTTAGCATTAGCAAAGGAGAATTGACTAATGATAAACTGACAAAGAAAAACTTGATATTTGTAATAGTTAATCACTCATTCATGCATTGATCCATTTATGCAGCATGTAGCAAGTACCCACTAAAGATAAAATGCACCAAAGAAAGGGAAAAGTAAAATGACGTCTCACCAAGTAGGTGAATAAGGAAAAAAAGAGCACCTAAATGCACAGAATGCTTTTGAAGAAGTGTCCTATATGACTTTCCATTGCATAAAAGCTCATTGCAAAGATGATATTTCTATACATAGATCCCAAACTGGCCGGACCTACTTGACACGTTTATGATCAGAGTCCATACACTAGGTGGCTTAAGAGCACCTTGTTCTTTTTAGTAGATAAAGCTGCTGTTGATCAGTTTGCCTAAAAGGGCAGGGACCAGCTTGGCTGATCAAGCCAGTCTTCCATCAGATGAGGCTGGTGAGAATGAGAGGAGCCTGTGGGAGCAGGTTATGGGGATGTTAAGGAACTGTTAAGCCTGGAGAAAACTGAACTGGTTGGATGGGTGGGTTGGAGGGACGCCCCAAAGGGAGGCCATCTGTTCGTTGACCCGATGGTGTCGCACAAGAATCACCAGGCGAAAGGCATAGCGGGGCAGTTATTTGAGGGCCAATCTACTCACAGGTGAATCTATGGCTAATGTGCTCTCCTAGCAGCTTTGACTTTGCCCGGTGCCCTAGCCAATCCTGAGAGGGAGGCCTCACCTTTCTCAGTGCTTCCCATGGGCCATGAACGCATTCAATTTGGAGATGAGGAAGCTGTTGGAGAAATTAGAAGAGCAGTTTCCATAGAGAAGTGGGGGTGGAAGCCAGATTGCACAAGGATGAAGGAAGGAGTGGGTGGTGAGGAAGTGGCAGCAGTGACAAGTTGAATGATGGAGAGAGAGAGAGCAGTCACTCAAGGGGGTCAGGAGGACCTGAGCACATTTGTAAGTTTCTAGGAAGATGTCAACTGAAAGGAAAAGATTGGAAATGCAAGGAAGGGGCGGTGACTGATGGAGTAAGGTCTCAGAGGCATCAAGAGTGGGATGAGAACAGAATAACAGAAAGAGTAAGAGAGACTGGCCTCAGAATAAGAGAGGGACACTTGGGCCAATAGCAAAGGGAAAGCAACAAAGATGCCCAGCATTTCTGAAGTGGAAAAAGAGAAAAAAAGGGTGGTTCAGTCTCTACTCCTTTTGTTCTCTGAGAAGATCAGGACATCTCGCTCATTTCAGCCTGGAGGAGAGTGGAGAAGACTTGGAGCAGCCACCTGGGCTCTCAGCCAGAGGTCACTCAGAATAAACGGGTTGATCCTCCCAATAACCATCTTCAGGAAACTCAATCAGCAAGGCTTCTTGGCTTTGCCCAGGAAGAAAAAAAGAACCAATGGAATTTTCCCAAATTTCAAAATTATCAGGCAGCCATGGGCAGTCAAGGGCACATTAGATGCTTGAAGATTGTGAGACTGTTGATGGGAAGGCTGACATGGGGTCAAAGTTGGGAGTCTAGAGGAGGAGGATGGATGAAGAGAAGCAAGAAAGATAGGGGAGGAGCGAAGAGCCTGTTGAAGATGAAGAGAAGGTTCTAGAAGGATGAATCAAAATATGGGTAAGCCAAGGGAATATGGGTTCAGTAGAACTTCAGGACTGACCACACTGAGGCTGCCCAGGGACTGACATCAATCAAGCCCCTTCCCCAAGGCTGGGTTCCTCAAAGTCTCTGAGACCATCCTGGCTGGGGAAGGGAGGCCATAACCCTCCTCCTCCTTTCCTCTAGCAGATGGGGGTCAGAGTTAGTTGTACTGACTCATTAAGCCCTATATCTGGTATTGCTGGGGTGAATTTCTGGTTCGCCTGTGCCCACCCCTAAGTTTCAGCCTTCCACAAGTTCTAGCAGGTTCCCACCTGTTTTCATGAGCAACATCCTGAGTCCTTGTGAGAACAGAACAATTCTCAGATCTCAACCTCTAGAAGCAGATTCGCCTTGACCCTTTCTTTATCTGGATCTTGTGGGTCCTTCCCTTAGGAAGATGGGGTTTATGTTGGATCCTCTCAGGCAGACACCAGAGAGACCCAAGACCGCTGACCAAGCCTCAGGAGCTGTCCTGGAGAAAACCTGTCCACAGTGAGGTCCTCAGCTGCACCAAGCCAGAGCTCACATCCCTTCGGTGCTGGAAGTCCCTGCGGGGATGATGAAGTCATGAAGGGCCACGTTGGAGGCACTGGGGAGGAAGCCTGAGCTGGGAGTTGTGGTCACTGAGCAAGCAGGAGGCTGGTGGGTGTGAGGAGAGGGGGCTTGGAATGGGTCCCCCCACCCCATTCAACACTTCATTCACTCAACCAGTATTTATTTAGCAAATACTACAGAGTGGCAAGGTCTATGCTTAGCAGGGGGGAAGGGATTCCTCGATAAGTGAGACACAGCTCTGAAAATAAATCACTCAATGTGGGTGCTATGGTGATAAATGGAAAGGGTGCTCCAAAAGGAGAGAGGAGCCCATGGAGCCAGTCCTGGGAGGTCAGGGAAGGCTTTCAGAGGAGAGGAAAGACAAGTGGAAGGAGATATCCAGAAGAAAAGACAAAATGGTATTCTTTCATTTACTCACTGAGTCTCTGTAAGGTACTGTTCTAGGGGCTGGAGATATGACTGTGAACCACGATGATCCCAAATCCCTGTCTGCATCGAGCTTACACCCTAGGTAAGGGCAATCAGACTGTTTTCAGGGGATTACAAGCTTTTTAACACAATTAGAGCCAAAGGTCTGAAGGGGTAAGTAATAAGAGACAAGGGTGAGGAGGTGTGAGGGCTGAAATCGGAGGGGCCTGTATTCCCTGATAGGGAGTCTGGGGCTCACCCCCCAAAGCTGGAGCATCTCACTGAAGAATTTCACACAGCAATGATCTGCATCTTAATGAATCAGAAAGGCTGTAAGTTGACATTGGAAACTAGTTAAGGGGCAACTGGACTCTAAGTGAGAAATGAGAGGGGCTGGGTAGGGTAGGAGAGAAGTAGAAGAATTTGAAGGCTTTAAAAAAATTAATTTATGTCTTTGACTACATCAGGAGTTAGTTGCACATGCAGGATCTTCCTCGTGTCATGAGGATCCTTCACTGCAGCACATGGGCTCTCTAGCTGGGGCATACAGACTTAGTTACTCCAGGGCATGAGGGGCCTTATTTCCCTGACCAGGAATTGACCCTGGTCTATCAAGTAGTCATGTTAGTCACTCAGTCGTGTCCAACTCTTTGCAACCCAATGGACTGTAGCTGGCCAGGCTCCTCTGTCCATGGAATTCTCCAGACAAGAATACTGGAGTAGGTGGCCATTTCCATCTCTAAGGCAGATTCTTAACCACTGGACCACCAGGGAAGACCTTGAAGGATTTTTAAGGGGTAGAATCGAAGTGGGTAATTGAAGTGGGTAGTCTGTTAGAGGAGAAAAGAAAGAGGAATTTTGGATAACACTCATGTTTCTTACATGGGTACCTGGAGAGATGCTGGTACTGAGCAGAATTTAGAGGGAAGCGGAGATTTAAGGGGTAAATGATAGCTTTCCAGATCTATTGAGTTTAAGCTACTGAGTGTCACTGAGGAATCATGCTAGTCTGAAGCCCAAGAAAGAAACCTGGGTTGCTGAGTCATCAGAAGACCAATGGGAGCTGAGGCCCCTGGGGGTGGGGGATGAGAGGTCTCAGGGAGGGGGCAAAGAGTAAAGAGAGGAGAGCTGAGAGCAGTGCCTTGAGGATCCCTAGTATTGAAAGTGCTGGAAGGGCTGAGGCAGAGGAGCCTGGGGAGAACCAGGATTTACAAAAGGAGACCCAACGA